>NC_137902.1:53806352-55006352 GCF_963455335.1 Martes martes
TCATGTTTCACAGACATTGATAGAAGAATATTCATAATAGCATTGTTCATAATAGCAAAAAAGCTGATAATAACTCAGATATTCATATGTAGGAAAACATAGTAGTACTTTCAAACAATAGAAATCTATATAACAATAAAACTGAAAGAAGTACACGTAAATGTACTGACATTGATGAGTCTTAGAAATATAACACTGAAAAAATATATAGCACTGAAAAAAATTATGGAAGAATACACTCACTAAGATACCATTTTATGAAGTATAAAAGCAAGCAGAAATAATATATTGTTTGGGGACACAAACATATTTTGAACTAAGAAAAAGAACAAAAGAAAAAGAAATCCAGATGGTAGTTACTTCTTACAGGAGGGAGAGAGATGAGCTTCCACTGTTATGCTAATTTTTCCTCTCTCAGGTTAACTGGGAGATTCATGGTGTTTATTTTTATTGTTATTATTATTTTTATAACTTGTCTATTATGTATGTTATTTCATATATATAAAATATTTAATAATTTAAAAGAGCTTGTAGAGTCTTACTTCATAATTCCATTTTTGGAGATCAATCCCAAAACAGTAATAAAAAATAAGTGCTAAAAAAGTTTATCCCAGTGGTGGTATTTACTGTGACCCCAAACTGAAAAAAACTAGATATCCAGCACTATTATTTTTTTAAGTAATCTCTGCACTCAACATGGGGCTCAAACTCACAACTCTTAATATCAAAAGTCACATGCTCTACTGCCTGAGCCAGCCAGGTGCCCCAAGAAAGGACTTTAAAAAGCCTTAAAAAATACGTTAAGTGTGCGGTTCCTGGGTGGCTCAGTCGTTAAGCGTCTGCCTTTGGCTCTGGTCATGATCCCAGGGTCCTTGTATCAAGCCCTACATCAGGCTCCTTCTGGTAGGAAGCCTACTTCTCGCTCTCCCACTCCCCTTGCTTGTGTTCCCCTGTCTCAATCAATCTCTCTCTCTCTCTCTCTCTCTCTGTGTCAAATAAATAAATAAAACCTTTTAAAAGAAAATTTTTTAATAAAAAATTTTTTAAATGCATTAAGTGAGATAAAAGTTAATTAGAATTTGCTGAGAAGTGAAAGTTAAAGGAAGAAAGTAAAAGAAAGCCAGGAGTAAGGTTATTCTGAACAAGATAAATTAAAACATCTCCTGTTCTTACTAGAGGTAGGCCACAAATTTGACTCCAGGCTTCCAGTAACCAGGATAAAAAAGGAAAGATGATTCATGGTGCACTTAAGATAAGAGCAAATCAACTGTTCTCATTGAGACCAGAGGGAAATTTCTCCTCAGATTAACTGTGCAGGCAAGTTACTTACATTCTCTCTGCCTGTGTTTTCTCCTCAGTAAAACAGAGTAACAATACCTATTAATATGGTGTTGTGCGGATTACATAAGGTTAAGCTCCCGGGATAGCACCTACCAGGTAGTAATCACTCAAATAGGTTACTGATTAGCCATAATGAATGACGTTCTCAAGGGTGGCTCAGTTGTTTAAGTGTCAGCCTTTGGCTTAGGTCATGATCCCAAGGTCCTGGGGTCCCTGCTCAGTGGGGAGTCTGTCTGCTCCTTCCCCCTGTGCATGCACTGGCTCACTCTCCGTCTCTCTCTGTCTCTCTCTCAAATAAATAAATAAATATCTTTTTTTTAAAAAAAGTGTTCTTACAGAAAACACTGTCATGAAAGTAGATACCATTATGGGAGAAATGGAAAGGTCACCCTCATCTTGGGTAGGAAATCGTCTCAATTGTAGGACAGGGTTGTAAATTAATGTTCTGGTGTTCTTTCTGTGTTCACTTAATACATATTTATCAGGCACATCCTTTATGCACGTTTTCTGTCTGGTAATAGATGACCAGGATAAATATTCAGCCAACTGTAAGTAGTCTAATCTTGAAATCATTCTAATGTGTTGAATAATAAATAAAATTTGTTGTGTTTACTTTTTCTGCTTTCCAAATGTGAAAGTAATACTCTGCAATCAAACGCTGGTCAAAAGCAATTATGAAAAGAACAGTGAGAAATAGTAATTGAACTTAGTTAACACCTGCTAAGAACAGAATAATTAATTGAGGCTTTTAGCTTCCTGGGAAGCGATATCATGGTGATAAAAATATTGCTACATTTATTGAATGCTAACTATGCACCAAACTCTTTGCTTAATTCTTTACACATAATACCTCATTTAATCCTTACAGCACTTTGAGCTTGTGAATATTATCTCCATTTTTTTTGCGGGAAGATTTTGAAGCCTTATAGGAAGTAAGCCACTTAGCTAAAGTCTCAGCAGCAAATATGGGTTCAACCCAGGCCTTGCTGGTTCTAAAGCCCTTGTTCTAAGTCACTTTAATATATTACCTTTCGTAGAATGAAACCAAAACTTACCATATCTTGAAACCCCTTGTTCCAGATCTAAAGCATTTTTTCCCGGACACCCTCAGTCAAGTATACCTTGGTTTTTACTATCCTGTAATAAGTTCATGTATCAGTCTTGTTATCTTCTGGTTTTGACTGTCAGACTGAAAAGTTAACCTTCTGGTTTAACTATATGTGGTTGACACTCGTGTCATTTAGTCACTTCATTTGATCACCACCCTGGACTTAAAAATAATTTTAAAATGGAAAATATCCTTGGTTTTGAAATAGAAAAGTTCGTTAGTTTAGTTTGGAGTGATATTAGTATTGACAGTGAAGATGCATCTTGTATTTAATCATCAAGAAAATTCAGAATCCAGGCAGTTTGACCTGGGGCTCTCTGATGTCCCCTGCCAACTATAGAAACAGATTTCTCATTCAGACAGTGAAGTGTGTATGTCATGCTCTCCGAGTGGGTTTGCAGTAGAGAACATGGCCTGTCATTGTTTTGCCTTTTTATGGACATAACAGACAGTTGTCCTGAGACTCCTGGTAGGAGCAGCAATGGCACAGTGAAGATCTCAAAAGACAAATACTGGGGGCACCTGGATAGCTCAGTCGGTAGAGCAAGGGACTGTTGATCTCAGGGTCATAAGTTTGAGCCCCACGTTGGGCGTAGAGATTACTTTAAAAAAAAAATCAAAAGAAAAATACAGTGAAGTTGAAAAACAGATGTATTCATCTCAGTGGCTTAAGATTACTCTATATTAATTGCATTGTGTGGTTCAGAAACTAGAATAAGCCTATTAAGAAAATTATCATTCTGAAATACTTGTGTAAGGGCAGGATTTACCATAGGAGATAGATAAAATCTCCTGAAAAATAACTGCACAAAAGAATACGGTTGAAGTTTACATTTGATGAAATACATTAATGTCAAATGTCTTTAATAAATTAAGATCCACTTGCAGATACTGACTTCCTTTTATGATTTTTTGAAATCTTTTTTTGGTTCATAATACATATTTTTTCTTTTTCTGGCTTCCCATATTCCTTAAGTCATTTTATCTAGATATATGGACCATCTGTCCTTCCAAAAGGCTATTCCTTCTCTCAACAAGGGGCAGAAGTGGAAATAAAAGGCACAATATGGAAAGAAAGCCAGGAAAAATCTTGTGGACAGTTTTTTGGCTCCTCTTCTCTGGCCCCTCTTTGCAACCCCCTAGGGAATGACAGGGAGCCAACAGCTTGTATCCATTTGAGAAAGTGATAGTGGCCACAGAAGAGAAAATGCTAAGCTGTTCAGCTCTCTTCCTAGACAGAAAAGCAATACAAATGGTGGATGGTGTGCTGGAATGCATTCGTTCTGTGCCACAAGACCAAGTAGATTGGGATTTCTTATTGAAGTGGGACATAAGAGGCTCTATCAATGTTTGACTAAGTAAAATGCAAGCTAGTCATTTGAATTGCTTCCAAATATACAGTTGGAAGCTCTCTGCATTGTGATAATTTTGTAATAACCTCTCTCCCCAAAGACAGTCTCATGACCTGGGGAATTACATGCACACTGTGCTCCAGGAGTTGCACCCCCAGGATTTTATAGGCTTAAGATACACAGTTCATCCTGAGAACCACACGGTGTCTAGCGATAGCCTGTGAAAATGTAGCCCCAAAGAAGGTCCTTGAGAAATTGCCCTTGAAGCTCCCTAGTCTCAGCGTAGGAGGTCTTCAGCTAATAAATGTTGAATGAATAGCACATTAGTTCAAGCCAGTTTCCATTAGCAGTTTTGTATGTGAAGAAAAACCGCTCTCTCCCACCTCCTCCAGCTGCATTAAGATCTCAGAAATAAGGTGCCTGGGTGGCTCAGTCATTAAGTGTCTGCCTTCAGCTCAGGTCATGATCTCAGGTTTCTGGGATCGAGCCCTGTGTCAGGCTCCCTGCTCAGCGGGAAGCCTGCTTCTCCCTCTCCTACTCCCTCTGCTTGTGTTCCCTCTCTCGCTGTGTCTCTCTCTGTCAAATAAGTAAATTAAAAAAAAAAAAAAACTCAGAAATAAGGCAGGCTTGCCTCAAAGGAAGGAGCCTAAAGCCTAAAAGGAGAAGTGCTGTCCGAAATCAAATTCCAGAGCAAGTAGTGACTTTGAAGTGGGCTTCATGGAGCTGAATTTTCTAGTTTTTAGGCCCTTTCAGGTTCCAGTCACACAAAAATAATGACAATAGTAGAACCCGTTGCCCAAAGTCAAGTCTGAGTCCTCAGAGGAACATTAATAAAAATATTAATTTGAGTTTTAGAATTGTCACTTGGAAATTTCTCCTGGAAATTGTCTTTGTTGTCTTTGAAAATCACAGAGGTGAGGCTTTATGCCCCTGTGGAGAGCAGATGAATACAGGCCTTTCATAAGCCTGGAGCAAGTCGCTGCTGCTGCTGCTGCTGCTGCCGACATTAAAAACAAAAAGCATTTCACCCTTGAGTCTGTCAAGGGAAAAGCCTCAGACTCATCTAATGCAGATAGATGGAATTTCTCCATAGTTGTCCAATCTCCCAGATGAAGGTAAAATGAACACCCTAAATTGTTAAAGCCTGCCTGGGGGAGCGGGGACCACAGCTCTGTTTCTCTTGCCTCTCGAAGCCCCTCGATGACGTGTGCATCTCCAGCTTCTGCCTGGGTACCACCTTTCACTGATATCTGATGTAAACATGGCCTTGCAGAACTCTTATCAGTCCTCCCTCTTGTTTCACGGTGGTAAATTGAACCATAAATCAAACTTAAATTGAACACTGAAAACTTTTGATACTGTCAAAACTTAATCAGAAAAATTAATCAGCTCTGTAGAAGTGACAGGGTAACAAAAATGAAGCATTGAGTAGTTGAGTTAATAAGAAAAGAGGCCTTCCCTTAATATTGATGGTGTTGATTTCTTTGGAAATAGTTTTGAAGTTTTGCTTCCAGAGCAATTTCTCAATAGTTTTAAATATGACCAAGCCCCATGGCTGTGTTAGTTTATCTAAAACAGTGCAGTGCTACCCCATAGAATGACTATGTACCATTGCTTAGAAGGATGAGACTGTGATATTGAGAAAGAATCTTTGGATCCATCACAGAGCTGGGTTATGAGCAGTCCCAGCTCTGCCACAGGGAGCTTCCTGTTGCCTCGGTTTTCTCATCTGTAAAACGGAACTGATAATATCTACTCCATAGCCTTGTTAAATGATTAAATGAAGGCATATATGGGCAAAGTTCCTAGCCCATAGTACAGAAAATTGTTGTTGTTGTTAAAATGTAGTTCTTGTGTCCTGCTCACTGATACAGTCTCACTAGGGAGGGTATGAGTGTATATCAACTTACAGGAAATAAGAATTGAAAGAACATTTCACTCTTGACTATATATTTCCTTATTTTGTGTCTCATATGTAAGTCTTATCTCCCTACTAGATGAAGTTCCTGAGGACAGAAACTGAATCTTTTCCGTACTCCACAATGACTAACACAGTGCTAGATAACTAGTAGACTTTCCAGAAATGTTTGTTGACATGACCTTACTTGGTAAATGTCTTATGTCTTTCTAATACCCCTTTTATGAGAATAGGATTATGCCCTGCCACATAAGAATCTTAAATTTCCTGGTAACTTATTTTCCAATAGAACTGTAGGGATATTTTACCATCTTCAAATTGTTTTTGCTTTCTAATTGGTTTCTGGGCTCATCTTTAGCCATTTTGTTATTTTTGCATTTATAAGTTTCATTAACACTGCAGTTAGCACTGAAATAACTTTGCTGTCTCCTTTGTTTTTTTTTAAGAGGGCAGAAAGGGGCAGAGGGAAAGGGAGAGAGAATTGCAAGCAGGCTTCACACCTGGCATAGAGCCTGACTTGGGGCCCAATCTCACGACCCTGAGATCATGACCTGAGTCGAAACCAAGAGTCAGATGTTTAACTGACTGCGCCACCCAGGCACCCTTTCCTGTCTCTATTTTTTAATGAAAATTTTAGTTTTCTGATATTACTGAAATTAGTTAGACGTCCTTTATACTTAACCTTTCCATCTGTGTATCTAAATGTATTTAATGATTTTTCAGTAGTTTTGTGGTAAATAAGCATGTCTCGTTAAGGCATCCTACACTATGTATTTTTTTAAAGCTCTGTTGATGTCTTAGTATTTGATTGCCATTTTGGGGGAAACCTGGAAATGCATTACTTTCCTTTTAAATCCTTAAAGGTGTGAGTGTATAACAATATTAGGTACAGATTGAGGAACTGATATGACTTTACAAATAGACAGTTGATCAAATTTATAATTAGCTTTTTTTCAGAGTATTTTTTAATCGTAATTGGCCTGTTCAGATTTTCTACTTCTTGACTCAATTGGAGGGGTGGGTAATTAATATTTTTCTTAAGAATCTTCCATTCTTGGGGCACCTGGGTAGCTCGGTTGGTTAAGTCTCTGACTCTTGATTTGGGCTCAGGTCATGATCTCAGGGCTGTGGGATCAAGATCAAGCCCCATTGGTCTCTGCGCTAGGCATGAAACCTGCTTAAGATTCTCTCTCTCCCTCTCCTGTCCCTCCCCACCGCAAATATCTTCCATTTCTTGAGATTTAAGATCACAGCCTAAAATTATAAAGTAAATTCATCTTCGGTGTCTGTATTTTTTTTAAATAATTTATCATTTCTGATTTTGTATGCTAGGATTTCCTTTTTTGATGAGGCAAACTGAAGTTTTATGGGGACATTTTGGGCAGTTGGAAGATCACCTTTGGCCATACCTTCTAAGATTTGATTCATCGTGTTCCCATTACCATTCATTCCTAACAGTACATAATTACAGGTTTTGTGAAAGTTGTTTAAGAGTTTTGTGTCTGTGACTTCCGTAGACATCCATCATTAACGTCTTGTTTCTGGCATATTCCCCACTGTCTGAGAGCACCTCCTTCCCACTGTGAGGCGCTTCTGCATGGCCCTCCTCACCTCTAGCACTCAGTGCTAGTGTTCCTGTCCAGGGGCTCAGTGAGCTTCTGCCAGTGTCCTCCACCATTTCCTGGGAGACTGCACTGACTTCCCAGAAGGCAGGGGGATTTGAGAATCGATGTTTACTACATTCCTTCAATCTGGTCCCATCTGCTCCATAATTAACTGCCAATCCTCTAAGTCTGTGACAGGAAGATGGTCTTCCCTAGTTTGATTTCTGGGGGAGGATCCCCCTCCTATGTCATTCCTTATTGATTATATTAAGTACTTGCAGGGGGCCATAATTAGCTTTGAAGTTATTTCTGAGTAGCAGGGATATGGATGATCCAGAGAACACTTATTACCGATAATATTACTCATGAATTGGAATGGAGTTTTAACATTGTTTTTATCCCCACAAGGATGTTTCTGCTCTGTAAGGTGTAAGGTATTATAGCAGCTCTGTTTTATCCATGAGAATATTGAGGCCCAGAGAAGTTGGGTGACTTTCCTAAAGTCATAAATCATGACAAAACTGGAATAAGAACCCAGATCTTCTGTTTCTGATTATTTTTTTTTCAAATCTTAGTGAGAATTACAGTTCAAAAATAACAGTCTCTGTGGCCACCAACTATTTTCTGGCATCCAGCTTGATCATTCTACTTTCCATGTCAAAATACTTTGCATTTGACCCCAAGAACACTCTGTTTCTCTCCCAGTTCGAACGCCATGACCCTGTGGATGGGAAAATTACTGAGAGGCAGTTTGGTGGCATGCTGCTGGCGTACAGTGGGGTGCAGTCCAAGAAGCTGACCGCCATGCAGAAGCAGCTCAAGAAGCATTTCAAAGAAGGAAAGGTAGGTATCTTTGTTTATAGGAAGAAAAGGAACCATGAGGAGGTATGGTTATATTGCAAAGGTACTACCATAATGAGAGTGTCATGAAGCAAAGATTATAACTAATTCATCTCTGGTGCTTCAAAAAACATGAGCAGTGGATGAGGAAGAAGGGAGATTGCAGAATAAGCCCTTAGGTTTCTTGTTCAAAGGGTGGCACTGTGAACTAGATTGAGAAATTAAACAGGTACCTGTCTGGCTCAGTCGGTTGAGCACGCAGCTCTTGGTCTCAGGGTTGTGAGTTCAAGCCCCACATTGGACTTAGAACTTACAAAAAAAATTTCAGAAAGTCTATCTGGAGAGAAATTTAAAAGAGAGACTGGTTTCCAGAGGAAGATAAAGAGTTTAGTTAGATACCTTAATTTAAGGTGCCTATGTATGGGGCACCTGGGTGGCTCAGTCAGTTGGGTGTCTACCTTCAGCCCAGGTCATGATCCCAGGGTCCTGGGATCGAGCCCTGAGTCGGGCTCTCTGCTTGCCGGGGAGCCTGGTTCTCCCTTTCCCTCTGCTGCTCTTCCCCTGCTTGTGCTTTCTCTCTCTCCCTCCAAAAACAAATAAAATCTTAAAAAAAAAAAAAAATGCCTGTGGACTCTCCAGTTAGAGATGATTAGCGGGCACTTGGATATTCACATCTACTTCAGATGACTGAGATAGGTTTGGGAATCATCAATACATTATTCAGGTTAAAGCCATGAGACATTTATTGTTCTTTTTTCCCCACCCTCACCCCGCTCCATGAGACATTTAAACAGCACAGGAAGGAAGCAGTTAGAGAAAGTAGTGCTGTTGAAGCCAAGGAAGCAGAGGGTACAGGGACAGAGGGGATCTAGTAAAATAAGATGATAAACATCCATTGGCTTTGGTAAAATGGTAATAATTGATGATCTTTGGGAGCTGTTTATTAGAGTGGAGGACACATTAGAATGGGAAGTAAAGAAGTCGAGAAAGAGAAGATAGGAAGAAATTGAGGAAGAGGGAAGAGGGGCTCCATAAAGAAGGAAATAGAACATATTCAGAACTCTGTGTATTTGTCTGCTTGGGCTGCTACCACAAAACACCACAGGCTGGGTGGCTTCAACAACAGAAATTTATTTTCTCACAGTTCTGAACGCCAGACATTGATGATCAAGGTGCAGGCAAGTTAAATTTCTAATGAAATTCTTCCTGGCCTTTGGACAGCTGCCTTCTTACTATAGCCTCACAAGGCCTTGGCTTGGTTGTTTGCATGGCAAGAGACAGAAGGAGAGGGAGAGAGCAAGAGCAGGAAAGCACACATGCATACTAGCTCTCTTGTGTGTCTTCTTACAAGGACACTAATACTGTCAGTTCAGGGCCCCACCCTTAGGACCTCATTTAACCTTGGTTATTTGCTTAGAGGCCCTGACTCCCAGTATGGCCACACGGGGGGTTAAGGCTTCAGTGTATGTTTAAGTTCTATGGTTGGGGGGACACACTGATTCCACAACAGATAGAAAACACAAAGGTCTAGCATGTGTGAGGAACTGAGAGGGGACTGTTGTGGTTGGAGCATATTAGCAAGGAGGAGAATAACCTGAGATAAGGTCTGAGAGGGAGATGGGGCCAGCCCGTGCATGGCACGAGTTTGGATTATATTCACAGTGCAGTGGGAAGCTATTAAAGGACTGTGAACAGTGAAATGCTTGTACATTTGTATGTATATTTAAATAAATGACTCTGGCTGTTTTATGAAAAATAGTTTGGAAAGGAGCAAACACAGAAGCCAAGAGACTGATACTCAGATGTGAGAGAATTCAGGAAGAGATGATGGAGCATTTTTTGAGCAGCACTGCGATTGGAAACCATGAGTTGGTGGCGGCACCAGCCAACACTGC
The DNA here is from genome assembly GCF_963455335.1 of Martes martes. Classification (NCBI taxonomy): domain Eukaryota; kingdom Metazoa; phylum Chordata; class Mammalia; order Carnivora; family Mustelidae; genus Martes; species Martes martes. The sequence continues at coordinate 53,816,411 of NC_137902.1, forward strand.
TCTCTGATAGCTTTGCACACCAGCTGCACCTGGTGCAGGAAGGGGCAGATGGTAGAACTGAGTCAGCACTGGGGTTTTGCCAGGGTGTGGGATGGACATACTGAAGCAGAGATCACTGAAGAGGCATACCTCTTAACCGTCACACACACGCATACGCACACGCACACGCATACGCACACGCACACATGCCCCAGGTTGCCAGACCTTCTCATTCGCAGCTCAATACCTTTCCCCTGGACAGTGATTGCCAGTTGGCCATGACCAAAGAAACTGACCTGGCACTAAATTGTCCTGTCCCTATAGCAGGTGTTCTCTCGGTTATGGGGGGAGGACTCATCATTAACAGAAAGTGACAGAGAACAATCCTGGCTCTTAGAGACAGCTTTTACAGTGCTTAGTACCCAGCTCTTATCTGTTAGAAATTATGATTTCCAAAAATTAGTGGTGAATGTTTCAGTGGAATTTTAGCCCTTAGGCCGAAAACATGGTGTTTGCATTAGGAAACACCCTTTTCTTTTTACCAGACTAATTTTCAAATAAGTTTGGTTCACATATTTATTTGACCTTAAAATAATTAACTGCCACAATAGGCTAACTTGTATTTTATTATTAATTCATATTCAAAAGCAATAAATTGGATGTTGGAGACATCTCCCTTGAAGGAATAAGGTATCTTTGGCAGGAGTTAATTTAGGACCTGGAGACCTTACAGAAGAGCTGTGAAGTAGAAGGACAGTTTTTGTCCGATGATAAAAATCTGGGGTGCTAAATTACTTCTGGCCCAGAATTTCCAGGCTGTGTTAGCCAGGAGATTGAGATTGATTGCCCTCTCATGTTGATTAACTTTGTGAACATAGCAATTAACCAAAATGAGAGTTAATGAAGGGCCTTTGCTCCTGAGGTTACCAGTCCATCTCTCTAGGACCATGTCTCATTAAAGGGGAATCACCATCTGCTTCCTAATTGTTTCTTTTATTCCACTCTGGATTTGTTATCATGAAAATGTGACTTTTCATTTGGCTCCTATTAATCATTTTCTGCGTGGGATTCTGCACAGATTATCAACCCAGACCTAAAGGACTGGCAGTCCTAGTGGTGATATTAAGTAAATATTTGCACATCACGTAACGACTCTGCGATGTTTCACTGCCTTTCACATTGTTCTTTCTCTGTCCTTCCAACAGCCTTGTTAGATCTCCTTTTGCCTTTGAGATTCTAGAGACAGAAAGAGAGAGAAATGAATGACCCACCCAGAGTCTGGACTGTAATCCAAGGCTTTCTAGTCCAGATCTTGTCCTTTCGATACCAGAGTTCTTAGCCATACCCTGCGTCCAAAGCAGTGCTTCTCAAGCCCAGTCTCCCAGTATCTCTTGGGGAATTTTTCAGAAACGCGATTGTTGGGGCCCTCTTCAAACCAGCTAAATCAGCAGCTCAGTGGGTGGGTCCAGGCATCGGTGTTCCTTAAAAGGCTCCCGAGGGGATTCTCGGGTACAGTTTAGCTTGTGAGCCACTGGTCTGGAGCGCTGTACTCTGTCCGTGTCTCTAGATCTTTTGCCCCTGAGTAATAGCTGGACAGACTGGGGGAACCTGGCATGCTGGACAGATTACTCTATTCATGCCCTGAGGAACTGTCTTTATTTAACAAAGACAGTTTTCATTTCTTCCTTTTTTTTTTTTTTAATGGGGAACATGTTTGTATGGCCTTCATTTTAAAAATCAGTCCCTACCTATCCTCTACCAGATTTTTCCCATTCTGCTCACTATCCTTTTTCTTGTGAATAATTCTTCTAGGCCAAATCTGACTGAGCTCTAAAATTTGCCTATTTTCCTTCCTCCATATTGTCTTCTCATTAAAAGAATTTTCTGAGACTTTATAAATGTAATTCACAGGGATGGTTCTCTATGCTTAAGAGCACAGAAGCTGTAAGCTTTAATAATTTAGCGAATCCACTTAAGGCTGAATTGAAAATGATATTGAGTTCAATGTCAGACATTGCTATGTGCAAGACACTAAGCTAGGTGCTGTGGGAAAGATAAAAGATAAACAAAAACCATCATCTATCCCCAAGAAATATATAGTCTGTAATAATTGAGTAAGAAAACGTATATACACACACACACACACAAAGAACTATGTAATTTCATACTCAGTATTTACTGAGCATCCACTCTGTGCTAGGCACTCGTATAAATATTGGGAATACAATAATGAGCAAAAACAGTTCTCTGCTTCACAGAACTTGAACTTGATATTCCTAGTGCTGGGACACAGGTGATAAATAATTATAATACAAGGCAACTCACTTGACTTTGAGCCTCTTGAGAGCATCGTCGTACTCATGTTTGCATGTCCCCAGTACAGTGAGTGTCCATAGGCAAATCTTTGTCAAACACATTGGTGAATGTATTAAGTATACATATAAATCTCTGAAGCCTTTTGGGAACACCAACAAGAAAGATTAGAATCAACTGAAGAGACTGAGATTTCTTGGCAGAGATACAATTTGAACTTGGTCTTAAGAGCAGAGTAGGATTTTGCAGGGTGTCAGCTTTGTCCTCAACTTGCCTTCTGCTCCCTCATCATTTCTCCCCGAACAATGTTGACCCTTAAATCTTTAAGGTTGGTGAAGGCAGAAAGTTTCATCTTCTGTAATCCCTTCCTGCTGAAGAGGGGTGTAGAAATGTCCCTACCTGTGGGTCAGTATTGGTCCACTGGGGAACATATAGGGGAGTTAGGAAAGGTGGAGGCAGCTAGAGGGAAAACCCACCTTAGCTTGACAATAGCCAGGCCTCCAGTATCCTGAAAGTTTCTTTAGCATATGAAGGTCCTTTTGGACATCTCCCTTTTTCCTTACCTCCCCCAACTCTCAAGTATATAATCAGTCATTCCTCACAACCCCAAGGCAGCTCTTTCTGCCCAAGGGTCCGGGCCCCATGCTTTAATAAAATCACCTTTCTGCACAAAAAAAAAAAAAAAAAGAAAGAAAGAAAGAAAAGAAAAGAAAAAAAAAGTACAATTTTGACAAGCAAAAGTTATAAAGCAGTTTGCTTTTGTATCAGCATCACCATGTAGTAGAACATCTGATGTGTGGCCATTAAACTAAAAAGACTAGAACTCTCCATTATTGATTAGCTTTGTTTTACTGATTAGCTTTGAAACTTGTACTTCCCCCAAAGTATTAAGCTATGAATTACTAGTAAAAGAATTTGTGGATTTTTCCCCTATTATATTTCTGTTTTGCCTCTGCTATTAGTCTCATATACTTCGAAGGTATGTGAGTGGTATACTTGCCCCTGTTATCTGTCCCTCAAGGTCCTACACATACCAGAAAAGAGAGTATATTTCAGAGCTTAATTGAATAAAGTCATTGCCATTTGCTCTGTAGCAGTGGGCCCGCCGGCTTACTGAAGACTCAACCTACGTCTTACTGAGTACTTGCCAAGTACTAGGCATTTTACCCGTCTTCTCCCTAATTATCACATCTGCATGATGGATAGAATCCCTGTTTTCCAGATGAAAAATACTTTTCTGAGCCTTAGTTATTTGCCCGAGATCACACGGCGTGTTAAGAGGTGGCACCAGGAGTCAAAGCCAGGACTGCAGTCCGCAATCTTCCCACTAATGAGCCTGTTCATTGCCGCTCCTTCTTCTCCATGATTTGAAGAAGCATAAGGGTTTAGGGGAAACAAAACCATGTTGCTAGACCCTAGCCTATAGGGAGATGGCTAGAAAGTTAATTTATGGAAGCATTTGTGGAGGACCTCGAGTACTAGGCAAAAAGTTGAGTTTATCCAGTTGACAGTGAGAAATCACTGATATTTTTGTGAGTAGGAGGAAGAACCTAGGAAGAAAGTGATGTTGGGGGGTGATTAGGTACTGGTAGAAATGTAAGTAATAGAAGTGATGTATTTTCCCCCCACTGCCAGGCAACAGTTGAAGAGAAGTGTGGGATTTGCAACGGGAAGATGCTTTATTGGAACAAGATCAGCATAGTTATACCTCTGAAAACGTACCTACAAAATTGGTGACAGTGGCCGTGTGTAGGGTGGGAGACTGGGAGACAAGGGTAAAGGAAGAATTTGCTTTGTGCTGTTCATATATTACTCTTCCTATATTCATATACTAAAATAAATGTTTTTTTAAAACTCGAAAAATAATTAAATGTTTGAAAAAACTAAGCAGAAGATTGAGCAGATGATAAGTGATAAGACTGGTACAAGGCGTAGCATATATAGAAGAAGAAAGGAGGCTATTTTATCTTTTCAGTGAGCCATTGAGGGAATTCAGGCAGTGGGATTGATTCCTAGCAGATGGATTTCCTGTGACTGATTAAAAGACAAGGGAAGGAAATCATGTGTGACGGTGTGTTGCCCTGTAATCAGGTGTCACCTTCACCCGTGCCGGTCAGCACCGGGTCCCTGGCATTAACGGACGACTCCAAAGGAAGCCGGATTTTCCTTATCCCTCTTTCTACTCCAGCTGCTTTTTATTTTGTTAACAGCTTTATTGAGGTATAATTTAGGCCATAAAAGTCACCGATTTTAAGTGAACAGTTCAATGATTTTTGGTAAATTTACAGAGTTATGTAGTCATCACTGCCATCCTGTTTCAGAGTATTGGCATCACCCCAAAAAATCCCCATGCTAGCTTGCAGTCAGTCCCCATTTCCACCCCTGCCCCCAAACAGCCAGACATCTTTCTTCTGTCTCTGCAGATCTGTCTCTTCTGGACATTTCATAGGAATGCATTCATAAAATAATGTAGCCTTTTGTTATAGCTTCTTTTACGTATCATCCTGTTTTGAGGTTTATCCGTGTTGTTGCTTGTATTCATAGCTTACTGTTTTTATTGCTGAACACAGTAAACAGAATTCCACTGTATGGTTATATTGCTATGAACATTTGCATACAGATCTTTATGTGGACCTAACCATTCCTTCCTCTTAAGAAAACTGCTAGGAGTAGGGGCGCCTGGGTGGCTCAGTGGGTTAAAGCCTCTGCCTTCGGCTCAGGTCATGATCCCAGGGTCCTGGGATCGAGGCCCACATCAGGCTCTCTGCTCCGAGTAGGGCCTGCTTCCTCCTCTCTCTCTGCCTGCCTCCCTGCCTACTTGTGATCTCTGTCTGTCAAATAAATACATAAATAAAAATCTTTTTAAAAAAGAAAACTGCTAGGAGTAGAGTGGCTGGATTGTATGGAAAAATTGAATTTAATTTTTTTTTTAAGATTTTATTTATTTATTTGACAGAGCACAAATAGGGGGTGTAGCAGAGGGAGAGGAAGAAGCACAGACTCCCCACTGAGCAAGGAGCTCCATATGGGGGTCTCTGTCCCAGGACCCCTGAGATCATGACCTGAGCTGAAGGCAGATGCTTAACCAACTGAGTCACCCAAGCACCCTCACTTTTTTTTTTTAATGAAAGCACCAAACTGATTCCCAATGTGGGTACTACATTTCCACAACAATGTATGAGAGTTCCAGTTTCTCTACATCTTTATGAAAACTTGTTATTGTCTGTCTTTTTTATTATAGTCATTCTGATAGGTATGTAGTGATTTCTCATTGTGGTTTGAATTTGCATTTCCCTAATGACTGATGATCCTGAGCATTGTTTCACGAACTTATTAACCATTAGTATATCTTATTTGGTGAGACATCTATTCAGATACTTCTTAGAATTGTATTATTTTTTTTCTCATTATTGAGTTGTGAGAGTTCTTTACGTAGTTCTGGATACAAATCCTTTATCAGATAAATGATTTTTAAATATTTTAAAATATTTCTCCCAGTCTGTGTTTTGTCTGTTCTCGCAGTAATTTTTTTTTTAAGATTTCTTTATTTATTTTAGAGCAAACAAGGGGAGGGGCAGAAGGAGAGAGAGAATCCTGAAACAGACTCCACGCTGAGCACGGAGCCCAATTTGGGACTTGATGCTAGGACCCCGAGATCATGACCTGAGCCAAAAAGAGTCAGCAGCTTGGGGTGCCTGGGTGGCTCAGTGGGTTAAAGCCTCTGCCTTCAGCTCAGGTCATGATCCCAGGGTCCTGGGATCGAGCCCCACATCGGGCTCTCTGCTCAGCGGAGAGCCTGCTTCCTCCTCTCTCTCTGCCTGCTTCTCTGCCTACTTGTGATCTCTGTCTGTCAAATAAATAAATAAAATCTTTAAAAAAAAAAAAAGTCAGCAGCTTAAGTGACTGAGCCACCCAGGTGCCCCTGTTCTCTCAGTATTTTGAAGCACAAAAGGTTTTAATGTTGATGAAGTCTAATTTATCTTTTTTTTTTCTTTTGCGGATTGTTCTTTTGGTGTCATATGTAAGAACTCTTTGTCTTACTCAAGGTTATGAAGATTTTTTTTTATGTTTTCTTCAAACACTTTATCAGTTGCTTTTCGTTTTGAAAGACAACTCTAGGAGCACCTAGATGGCTAAGTCAATAAGCACCTGCCTTGGCCCAGGTCATGATCCCGGGGTCCTGGAATTGAGCCCTACATCCAATGGGCTCCCTGCTCAACAGGGAGTCTGCTTCTAGCTCTCCCTCTGCCCCTCTGCCTGTTCATGCTCTCTCTCTCAAATAAATAAATAAAACCTTTAAATAAAAATAGACAGTTTTATTTGTTTGTTTAAAAAACTCTTAATGTTTATTGAATTCATGTTTTAATAAACATAAAGAAGTGTTTCAAGTGTTTCTACTGTCCATACTATGTATATATATTTTTTTAATCACCTGGAGTCCAGTTTTATATAAGTCCATCTTTCCTAAGGTAGCTAGATAACCAGTTTGTTGAACAGTTGGTCACTGGATAAAATAACTCCTCCTTCTTCCACTTCCCCATAGTGTATCAAGACATTCCCCTTGATGCCATGCTTAAGGGAAGGTTATTTCCTTTTGAATTCTATTCTGCAGGTCAGGTCACCTGTCGATGGCTGCATGGAGCTAATGCCTTCCAGTCTGAACACCTCAACTTACAGAAAGCACGTCCTCTCACTTTCCATCCACAAACCTCATCGTATAGTCTTATGATAACTTTCTTGCTAAAAACTCCTCTGGATTTTTTGCTAAGTTGTTACAAAGGAATAAGAATTTCGTGACTGGCATCATCTTTTCTTTAAGGACACCTATCTAAATTGTGAGCTCTATAAAATGTCCAAGGCCCATGTCCAAAGCAATTTTATTTCCCTCACTGTTCCTAGCATAGTGCTGAGTTGTTAGGAAGTGCTCAATAAATATTTTTTATTATATCTATATAATAAAAGGTAAAATGTTTTGTATTTCAATTTAATAATGGCATTAATGTGATTTGTATCCCACTGTTTTTCCAAGTCATCAAATGAATAGCTGTTCAATTCAGATTTTTCACTCTGTCCTTAAATAATTCTCAGCATGAGTACTGTGGCCTCTTGTATTTGATGTTTCACAATAAATTTACTAGCAAACATTAGAGCTTATATGTCAGAGTAGGTAGTATTTCCTGTACCATGTGCTTTATTTTAGGAATTTTACTTTAACCATTTTTAAGTGTATAGTTCGGTGGCATTAAGTACCTTCATACTGTGTACAAGCATCACCACCATCCATCTTCCCACATTGAAACTCTGTACCTGTTAAACAACAATTTCTGGGGCACCTAGCTAGCTCGGTCCATAGAGCATGGATCTCGGGGTCATGAGTTCAAGCCCCATGTTGGGCAAAGAGCTTACTTTAAAAAAAAAAAAAAGTCCCCATTCCTCCTCCCTCCCCCACCCAGTCCTGGCAACCACCATTCTACTTTCTGTCTCTGTAAACTTAAATAATCTAGGTACCTCATATAAGTGGAATCATATAGTATGTGACCTTTTGTGACTGGCTTGTTTCACCTGGCATAATGTCCTCGAGGTTCATCCGTATTGTAGCTTATGTCAGAATTTCCTTCCTTTTAAAGGGTGAATCATATTCCATTTTGTTTATACATTCATCCATCAGTGGACACTGGGTTGAAATGTGAAATCCCTCACATTTCAACCACTGCATGTCTTTTGATGGAGGGCGGAGAAGATAGTATTAGTGTATCCATCCACAAGCAGGTGATATTATAGAGCCTGTACTTCTGGTCCAGGAGAATTCTCCTCTCTAAGGTTGATGCTAGCCTAGTGTTTCCATTAGATAGCATACTAAGGCATTCATATAAGGAATAAGTCCTATCTCCGGATGCTCTAAGTCAAGGCCAAGAGAATGGCCTCAAGTTAGGGAAAAACTGTTTACTATAAGCCTTCCAGTTCACTGCCAAAAATTATGGAACTTGGCACATAATAGGTAGTCCATAAATGTTTGAATGCGTAAATACAGATGTACCACTGTGCATAATTGCCAGAAACTGGTAACAGTCCAAACAGAATGGTTAAAAAAAATGTGGTATATTCACACAACAATAAAAATGAGTTAACTACAGAATACAAAACATAGACAAATATTAAAGAGAGAAGCCATATATAATAGGATGCATACCATGTGATTCCATTTATGAAGTTCAAAACAAGCGTAATTGAACTGTTTCTGTTTGAGGATGCATGAATAGATAGTAATGCTATTTTTTTTAAGATTTTATTTATTTATTTATTTGATGGAGAGAGAGAACACAAGCAGGGGAAGCAGCAGGCAGAGGGAGAGGGAGAAGCAGGCTTCCTGCTAAGCACGGAGCCCACCACAGGGCTCCATCCCAGGACCCCAGGATCATAACCTGAGCCGAAGGCAGATGCTTAACCAACTGAGCCACCCAGGCGCCCCAATAGTAGCACAATTTTTTAAAAAGGCAAGGAAGGCAATGAATCCACTTAAAGTCAGAATAGTGATTAACACTGAGTAAAGGGGCTTATGACTGAGACGGGATATCTCTAGGGGAGACCCGAAGGCTTCAGGGATGCTGGTGATAGTCTGTTCCTTGACTTCAGTGGAGGTTCTATGGGTGTTCATTGTACAGCAGTTTCTTGTACATTTATATTTTATACAGCTTCCTATATGGTCATCATAGTCCACAATAAAAAGTTTTTTAGCTCCTATTATTCTAGGGAAAATTATAAAAGATAGTGTGACGTAATCATACATACAGTATTTTAGCTCTTTGTTTGATTGATTAAATGAGAAAGAGACCATTGACCCAGTTCGGAGAGTACCAGAAAAGAACTGTATACTGTCAGTAATGAAGTTTCCTTATTTGTAAGTTCCCCATGTGGATTGCAGGGCTCTCTAGTTTGGGGAAATGGAGATTGGAAGAGGGGCAGTGCTCAGTAGAGGCCAGTCAGCATGGGCAATGTTAAGGACCTGATGCTTCATTAAAAGGCATTCACCTCAGCTTCTCTCCAGTGTTACTCACCTCTTAGAAATTGTATTCATTTCCATCACAGCATGATGTGTGAGAAGTGGGAAATAGTCAAATAGGAGCAATCCTAACCCTGTAGGGAGACTCCCTTGCCCATCGTTATACAGCTACTCTCTCTCGAGCCGTCAGAGAAAGTCAAATCAGAGATCAGCAAATCCTAGAAGCAGCTTTTGAAAAGAGCTTCTTCATTCAGAGAATTTCATCCAATTAAAGTTAAGTGGCAAATTGCTTCGTTAGTAGCTTTTGGATTGACATAATGAACAGCTTCCCAAGTCAAACCATTCGCCTGTGTATCACTGACTCTGGTGATTTTTTAATTAACTTAAGCCTCAAAAAGCTTAGCTGGCCTAAGGGTAGATTATTAAAATGGAAGTCCTGACTCCAGTCCAACCTGCTAAGGTGTATAATGTGTAATAGAGCAAGAGGCTAAAGCTCATTTAGGAAATGTCATAATAGATACTGTGACTAATTGGAGGGCACACTTAGAAATATTTTCATTAAAGATATCCAGCCTTCACTGTAAACAGCTTCATGTCAGATTTTACATGGGAGGGGAAAGCGATTAGCCAGCTTGCCTTTCTCAGGGTAAAATTCTAGAGTTGTGTTCCCTTGTTGTATACAAATTAGGCATTTCTTGATGAATTTATGCAGTTTCTGTTCCAAACATAGCATAAATTTCTGACTTATAGACATGAATAACTGCCTACTTCTTTGCATTTTGAGCTGCTTTTTGTTACAGGTTCCTGCCTGATCTTGCTGTCTCTCTCCTTTCAGGGTCTGACATTTCAGGAAGTGGAGAACTTCTTTACTTTCCTAAAGAATATTAATGATGTGGACACTGCATTAAGCTTTTACCATATGGCTGGGGCATCTCTCGATAAAGGTAACGAAACCCAAAAATGTTTTCTTGAGGGTATAAACATTGAATCTGTAATCTGTTAGGTGACTACCCTTCCTTAACAGTAATAGGAGTTTCTCTTGACATTATTTTTTATTTGTTTCCTTTTGTTGCCATTGCCTGAGGCTTGCATTTCACCCTGAGTGTCCAAGCTTAGCAAATGTATTTTCTTGTGTCAAAGGCTGTGGTCAAGGCAGACGCCATCTTTAGAAACTTTGGAACTTCTCTCATTGGAGGCAGAGTCATGACATATTTAATATGAAGCTGAAGTCAGTATGCATTCCAATTCATTCTTTGGTGGGAAGCAGTGGTTTGGTTTATTTCCTGTGTTCACGTGGTTTAACATGGTTTTTTGCTTTGTTTTTTAGATAAAATCATGGCTCAGAACAGCTACCCCCCACCCCCCAAACTGGCTTACTTCCTACAAATTCAGTGTGACTTAGTACAGGCAATGTGAGAGAGCAGGGGAAGTGAAAACATAATTTTTCCCCCAACATTTTATTATGAAAAAGTTAAAACATTGAGAACAGTTGAAGTAAGCATTCAGGGAACATCCATACACCCACTTCAGTTAACATTTTTCTGTATTTCCCAGATAGTATCTCTGTGTATGTATTCATCCCTCTATCAGTCTTATTCTTTGATGCACTCAAAGTAAGTTGTAGACATCAGCATGTCTAAATACTTCAGCATGAACACTAACTGAAGTCCAGTATTTTGTTTAAAGTTCCTTTGTGCCCCTTCATATTCTTTTTCTGCCCCCATGCATGGAGACAACCTTCATCTGTGTATTTTTCTACCATAGATTAATTTTGTTTGTTCTAGAGCTTCTTACAAATGGAATTATCCGATGTATAATCTTGTAAAGTTTCTCTCAGCGTGTTTTTGAGATCCATCCATATTGTCATGGGCAGAGTAGTTCGTCCCTTTTTTGAGTGGCAATTTGTTGGGAGGACGGCTCCACAATCTGTCCATTCTTCTATTGGTTACCTTACCTGTTCCCAGTTACTGGCTATCTTGAATAAAGCTGAATATCCTTGTGTTAGTCTTTTTCAGGACATGTCTTGCCGTTTTTCTCAGATAAATCCCTAGGAATGAATTGCTGGGTCCAGGGGAAGGTATTTAGTTTTTTTTTTTTTAAACTGTCATTCCGTTTTGCATGGTGTTTTTATATTCCCACCAGCAGTGACAACAGTTCGTGTTGTTCCACATTCTTGTCCACAGGTTGGCAGTATTCTGGAGTGTAGATAAAGACATCTCATTTTGGTTTTCTTTTGTATTTCCTTGATGACTTCTGCTATTGAGCAGCTCTTTTGTGTTCTTATCTTTCAGATATCTTCTTCGGTGATGTGTCTGTTGAAATATTTTGCCCATTTTTATTAGTTGCCTGTCTTATGATTCACTTATTGAAGTTCTTTTTTTTTTTTTAAGATTTATTTATTTATTTGACAGAGAGAGACGGATCACAAGTAGGCAGAGAGGCAGGTGGGGGCGGGGGGAAGCAGGCTCCCCGCTGAGCAGAGAGCCCAATGCGGGGCTCGATCCCAGGACCCTGAGATCATGACCTGAAGGCAGAGGCTTAACCCACTGAGCCACCCAGGAGCCCCTACTGAAGTTCTTGATACATATTAGGATACTAGTGCTTTATCAGTTACATATATTGTGAATATTTTTCTAGACTGTGACTTGCCTATTCACTTTCTTTTTTTTAAGATTTTATTTATTTATTTGACAGAGATCACAAGTAGGCAGAAAGAGAGGGGGGAAGCAGGCCCCCTGCTGAGCAGAGAGTCTGATGTGGGGCTCGATCCCAGGACCCTGAGATCATGACCTGAGCTGAAAGCAGAGGCTTAACCCACTGAGCCACCCAGGCACCCCCCGCCTATTCACTTTCTTAAAGGTCTCTTTTTCATTTGCAGAAGTTTTCTTTAATTTTGTCTGAAGTCTAATTTATTGAATTTTTATTTTTTAATCATTACTTTCTACTCCTAATAAAACCTTGATCTACCCCCAAACTGTGCAGATAGTCTGTATTTTCTCCTACAAGCTTTAGCACTTCAGCGCTTACGTGTCTTATATGATCCACTCAAATTAATCTCTATATATGGTGCGAAGGAGAGTGTTCCACATAGATACCCAGTTGAACCAGCACCATTTGCTGAAAATGCCCTCCCTTGTTTAGCTTTGGCACCTTTATCAGAAATCAAATTACCTTTTAAGTGTAGATCTGTTTATGAGCTCTCTGTTCTGTTACACTTATCTATAAGGTCTCTACCCATGCTCAGTCTGATTACTGTAGCTTTATAGGAAGTCTTGAAGTGTCAGGTATTATTAATCTCTCAACTTCCTTCTTCTTTTTCAAGATTGCTGTAGATATTTTAGGTCCTTTGTATTTCCACTTAAATTTTAGAATCAGCTTGTCGTTTCCTATGTAAAAAAGAGGTAGAATTGGGGCGCCTGGGTGGCTCAAGTCAGTTAAGCATCTGCCTTCAAGTCAGGCCATGATCTTGGGGTCCTGGGATCAAGCCCCATGTCGAACTTCTTGCTCAGTTGGGAGTCTACTTCTCTCTCTCTCTCTCTCTCTCTTTCTGCCCCTCCCCCCAACTCGTGTATGGACTCTTTCTCTCTCTCTCTCACTCTCTTTCTAATAAAATCTTAAAAAAAAAAAGGTGGGATTGTGATTACAATAACATTGACTGTATATTAATTTGGAGAGAATTGACGTATTAGCGATATTGTGTCTTTCGATTCATGAGCATATTATAATACCATCTCTTCATTTTTTTAGATCTTCTTAGATTTTTCTCAGCAGTGGTTTTGTAGTATTAAGTAGACAAGTCTGGCACATGTTTTTAGAAATTTATGCTTAAGCATGTTATGGTTTTGATACTATGGAATCATAGTATCATGGTTTTGGTACTATGGTATCATAGTATCATGATTTTGATACTATGGAATTTTGTTTCATTTTCCAATTATTTGCTACTGTTACTAAAATACAATTGGTTTTTGTATATTGATCTTGTACTCTGCAATCCTGCTAAATTCACTCACTGTTCTAGTTGTTTCATAGATCCATTAGGTTTCTCTATATAGGCAGTTGTCACCTGCAAACAGATAGTTTCACTTCTTTTTTGAGATTTTTGCCTTTTTTTCTTGCCTTGTTGAACTTGCTTCAACCACCAGTATGACATTGAGTACAAGTAGTAAGAGAAGGCATCCTTGATCCTTGACTCCTAGATTTTAGAGGAAAAGCATTCAGTATTTCATCGTTGAGTTAGATATTAGACTGCGGATGCCCATTATCAAATTAAGGAAATTCCTTTCCCTTCCTAATTTTAAAAAAGGTTTTTATCATCAGTGGCTATTGAGTTTTGTCAAATACTTTCCCTGTGTATATATATTAAGGATTATTTGACTTTTCTCCTTTATTTTGTTAATATGATAGATTACCATAAGGGATATGATTATCCCTTACTGTCCTGAAATAAACCCAGCTTTGTAATAATGTATTATTAGGCTTTTATATATTGTGAGATTTGATTTGCTAACATTTTATTAAATATTAAGGGATATGGGTCTGTAATTTTATTTTTTGTAATATCTTTTCAGGTTTTGTACTGTTCTCATAAAATGAATCAGGGAGATTTTTCTTCTTTATTTTCAGAAAGTTTGTGAAAGATTACTGTTCTTTCTTTCTGAGCATTTTGATAGAATTTACCAATGAAACTATCTGGGCCTGCAGTTTTCTTTATGAGAAGGTTTTGGTAACTTAATTTCTTTGATAAAAACATGGGTATTCAGAGTTTGTGTTTTGTCATGTGTGAATTTTGATAAGTTGTGGGGTTTTTTTCATCTAAATTATTGAATCTATTGACATTTCATCTAAATTATTGAATCTATTGACAAAAAGTTGCTCATAATATTCCATTACTATCCTTTTACAATCTAGAATCTGTAGAATCTGAAATCACCTTTTTCCCCTAACCTTCGTGAATTACAGCTTCTATCTTTTTTTTTTTCCTTCTTAGTCTATCTAGGGGTTTGGCAATTTTGTTAAATTTTTCAAAGAACCAATTTTTGACTTTGCAGTATACATTATTTTGCTTTTCTTTTTCTAGCTTTTGATGGAACTTTATCTACTTTTTCTTTTTTTTAAGATTTGATTTACTTGAGAGAGAAAGAACACAAGTGGGGGTGGGAGGGAAGGAGAAGGAGAGGGTGAAGCAGACTCCCTGCTAAGCAGGGAGCCTGACTCCGGGCTTGATCCCAGGCAGACAGACTGAGCCACCCAGGCACCCTTTACCTACCTTTTCCAACCTTTTCCAAGATAAGCTTTTGAAGCTATAAATTTATTTCTTTGCTTCATGAATTTTGAGCTCTGGTGTTAAGAGAATATATATTTATTGATTAGGATTATTTTGCTTTCCTTATGAATTGACCCTTTTATCATTATGAAATGTTCCCCCTTTATCTTTAGTAATATACCTTTTTTAAAAAATCTATTTTAGGGGCACCTGGGTGGCTCAGTGGGTTAAAGCTTCTGCCTTCGGCTCAGGTCATGGTCCCAGGGTCCTGGGATCGAGCCCCGCATCGGGCTCTCTGCTCTGTAGGGAGCCTGCTTCCTCTTCTCTCTCTGCCTGCCTCTTCATCTGCTTGTGATCTCTCTCTGTCAAATAAATAAATAAATCCTAAAAAAAAAAAATTAAAAAAAATCTATTTTATCTGATAGTGGTATAATTACTCCAGCTTTTTTTATGGTTATTATTTGCATAGTATGTCTTTTTCTATTCTTTTATGTTCCACCTATCTGTGTCTTTAGATAAGTATATCTCTTCCAGACATATAGTTGGATCTGGTGGCCTGTTAGGTATATCTCTTTGCATTTCATATCTTAATGGTTTCTCTAGAAATTATAACATTTCACAGGTCACTTAAAGTTAGTAGTGTGCCACTTCCAGTGAAGTATAAGAACCTTGCAGCCAAATAGTTCCATTTACCATCACCCTGTGTTTTATGCTATAGTTGTCATTTGTGTTTCTTCTGTGTATGTTATAATCCCTACAATGCAATATTAGGATTCTTGCTTCCAACAGTTTTTAAGAAATAAAGAGAAAAAAAATCTTTTATACTTACCCACATTTACCATTTACTTGTATTTACCATTTTGAGTGCTTTTCATTTATTCCTGAGTCTCTAAACTTTTTTTTTAAGATTTATTTATTTATTTGCTTGACAGACATCACAAGTAGGCAGAGAGGCAGGCAGAGAGAGAGGAGGAAGCAGGCTCCCCGCTGAGCAGAGAGCCTGATGCGGGTCTCGATCCCAGGACCCTGGGATCATGACCCAAGCTGAAGGCAGAGGCTTCAACCCACTGAGCCACCCAGGCACCCCTAAACTTTTATCTGGTATCATTTCTCATTGGTCTGAAGAACTTTTGCCATTCCTTATGGTACAGACCTGCTAGCAATGAAATCTCTTAGATTTTGGTTGATCTGACAGTGTCTTTATCTCACTGTTGAGTACTGCAATGTGTAAGTTTTAAATCTCTCCGAAGCTCTGATAGCTTTTATAAACACAATCTTGCTTATTCAGCACTTTTCGATAGATTCCTTAAGATTTCCTAATACAAGATGATGGCACCTGCAAATAGAAAATATTTTACTTCTTCCATTCCAAACTGGATGCCTTTTACTTCATTTTCTTAATCGACATAGGTTTTTGAAAGAACAGTTGCTTGTTTGCTTGTTTCTTTATGTAAAAGAATACCTCCTCTGATCTTTGTAGAATCCCTTGAAAAAAACAAATGGAATCATAGAGGTTATGTATGTATGTGTAATAATACAGGGTTATTTCTCCAGAATAGCTTTGGTTCTATTGCTCCGTTCCAGAAAACGGATTTGACAGCATCTGAAAATCCAAAGATACAAGATAAAAATCCAAAGATAGGAGGTCGTCATTTATTGTAAAAATAAAATTAATAAGTTCCTCTTTATATTTGCATACCTTTTTGAAGAACTCAACTAAAGACATTGCTTTAAAGCACAATTATCCTGGATGAATCACTGTCTGTGTTAAAATTACAGGGTGTATAAAATAGAATGATTCGGGGTAGTAGTGGCAAAGGAAAGTGCAACCTAGTGGTTAAAAAAAAAAAAAAAAAAGACAGTGATTCTTTCAAATGACTTCAGGCCATTTCCTGGGATGTTTTGTCTCCATATAATCCATGCCTCATTATCTTTGCTAATAGAGGCAATGTTAAAAATTATACAGTCATATCTGATATCCAAATACATGTTTGGCTTTGAGATATATGATATTTAGCATTTGTTTTGACTTCTTGGTTTGTTTTATCTGTGTAACTTTGGATTCCCTGGGTGTAAAACGATAGACAGCTAGGGGAAGCTGGCCTAGATTCATACTAAGTAGCAGGGAGAAGCCAAGTATATTCATTTCCTGGGGCTGCCGTAACAAATTACCACCAACGTCGTGATTTAAAAAAAAAAACAAAACAGGAATTTATTCTCTCATAGTTCCGAAGGCCACAAATCTGAAATCAAGATGTCGGCAGGCCCGTGCTCCCTCTGAAGGCTCTGGGGGAAAAATCCTTCCTTGCCTCTTCCAGCTTCTTGTGGCTCTGGTCACTCGTTGGCTCATGGCTGCAGAACTCCTGTCACTGCTTCTGTCTTTACATGACCTTCGCCTTCTTCTCCCCGTGTCTGTCTTCTGTGTATCTCTTAAAAGGACACTTATCATTGGATTTAGGGTCTGGCTGGGTAATCCTTAGCCCGGATCTCATCTCAATTTAATTACATCTGCAAAGACCCTTCTTCCAAACGTAGTCACATTCACAAGTTCTAGGGGTTAAGACGTAGACATAGCTCTTAGGGGGCCACCTTTCAACCCACCATAGCAACCAAGAGCTAAATATCACCCATAAGTAGTCCACCAAGTAAGACTAAAATGAGAAGCAGAGGGGAGAGCGAATTTAAATTACTTTGAGAATACTTGTATTGTCTGTTTAAAAGCTTAAATTTTTCTAGAAACCTAATAATGCTATTTACCTGGGTAACTTCTATTTATCTTTCACGACTCAACTTCAAGGGCCGCTTCCTCAGAGAGGCCTTCCCTAACTACTCAGTATAAATTATAAAAAACTAACTATATTGTCTATATTCTTACAATTTTTTTAAAAGATACATTAACCTAAAATACTCTGTCTTCATTATTATCATCAATTCCTAGCATAAATTATGGACAAGGGCTTTAATTTCCACAAATGTGGCTAATCGGGCAGAGCAGAGACCACTAACAACAATATTTTGTATGTAGTAGGCCCTCAGTAACTTACTGAGTTATCTACTACCTATCCAGGAGCTCAAAAAAAAGTAGGCATTAACCTTGATTTCTTGCTCTCTCACTCCCGTATTCATTTCTTCAATAAATCCTTCTCTCTACTTCCAAAATACACCCTGCATCTGACTCCCTTTCTGCATCTCCCCTGCTAAAGCCATAGTCTCTCTACACTGCCTTATGGAGTTCCATATGTCATGGCCCTGTATACTGTGGGTTCATCAAATACCACTTCCTTCCCAGTTCACTCCACCCCACACTTTCTGTGTTTATATTCTAAATGTACCAAGTTCATTCCCACCTGAAGGCCTTTGTTCTAGCTGTGCCTTCACCTCAAGTGCTCTTTCCCATGAGGTCGGTGTATTTGGGCCCCTGGAATCCGGGTCACATATAAATCACTTCCTCAGAAAGACCTTCCCGTCCTAAAGTAACTCCATTACCCTGTGTGTCATAACATTTGTCACTACCCAATATTTTCTCATGTGTTTATTCTGACTCTGCATACTAGCATGCTTATTTGTCTTATTCATGGATATATTCCCCACGCCTGGACAATCCTCGGGATACAGTAGACACTTTATTAATACTTGACCAACAAATGAATAAGTGAATAAACATTTTGATGGATTGAATAAGGCATTGGATCTCAAGCCAATAAACCCTCACCTTTCCCAGTAGACCCAGAGAACAGACTCATGCCATTAAGTCATCATGTTCTTCTGTGATCCCTATCTTTTAGACTTGACATTATGTCACCTTTTTGCATGCTTAAAAGGGTGATATCAATACTGTGAACTGTTCACACACTAGCATGTGCTTGGAAAGGCTGGCGTGTGTTCAGCTATCCTCGCCACGTTCCCTTATTCTGCCAGTTGTGCCTGTCCTTTGCAGCCTCTCCTTGCACTTTCCCCTTTGCTTTCAAACCTTCCTAATCCTGACAGCCCTACTGGTGATTTTTCCACTGGATTGAGATCTACCCGAATTCTCCCTCTGCAGAATCCTGGGATTTTACTGCTAAGATGGAAGGGAGGGGGAAAAGTGTAGTAGTTAAGAACAGGTTCCGAAGTCCTGTTGTCTGGGTTTTGTGGGGTTTTTTTAAGATTTTATTTATTTATCTGACAGAGGGAGAGAGATCACAAGTAGGCAGAGAGGCAGGTGGGGGTGGGGGGAGCGGTTAGCCCGATGCGGAGCTCGATCTCAGGACCCTGGGATCATGAACTGAGCCGAAGGCAGAGGCTTAACCCACTGAGCCAGGCGCCCCTGTTGTCTGGGTTTTAAGCTTGGCTCTTATCATTTACCGGCTGACTTGCTTTGGGCCATTTCTGAATTTAGTCTCCATGTTTTTAAAATCAGGATCATGATCCCTATCTCATAGGGTATTAACCTTGTGCCTATCATTCAGCGACTGTTCAGTAAATGTCAGCTGCTTTCATTATGAAGTTGATGATGTAAACCAGATTTAGGGTGGTTCGTCCATTCGTTCAGCCAGCAGCATGGGTACTGTGCTGGGTTCTACCCTCAGAAGCTCGCAGTCTGACAGGGGAGAAAGAGGAGTATACACGCTGTTCCAGTTTGGTGTGGCAGAGATTAAAAGTGGAGCCTCTGCGCCATACTAGGGGTGGGGAAAGAGTGGGGTGGGGATAGAATCAGAGTACTTCTGTCTGCCTTCTGCTCTCAGTCTTGGCTGTCTTCCTTTTTCCCCAAAAGGTTAGGACCTTCAGAAATTGGCACCTTTTAGAGGCCCTGGCACTGTCTCTTCCTTGGCTATTTTAGAGCTTGCAAACCTGTCTTTAGACATAATTTAGCACAGAATTTCCCCAACAGCATTGTGAAGAACACTATTTACTGCAATATGTTAATGGTTCTGTGGGTTTAAAAAAAAAAAAATGTTCCATGGTCCAAGTCAGTTTGGAAAATGCCAGGTTATACAGAATTTCTTCCTGCAGCTCTACTCCTGCCAACTTTTTAATATGCTAATGTGCGTTATTAATCTCCAAGAGAGCCATTATAATTCTCAAACTTGATTTGCCCCAAAATGTCTTTTAACAACTTATGGAGCTAATGAACAGTTTGAGAACCCAGGCAGGTGGCAGCTACAAATTTACCACACGACAGCATGATCCAATCCCTCCAGAGTAAAAATAACAAAGTTCATTAAGGCGCTTTCTTTAGTTCCTCCATGGCCCATGTGAGAATAACAAACTCCCAGGCAAATGTGAAATGTCCTTGATGAATTCTGACCATTTGAAGAAAGAACCTTCCTCAGTGAAATAGTGTGTATTTCCCCTATAGGTCATCTCTTGTTTAGCACTTAAGAGGAATTGGTTCTCTTGCTTATTCCTACACATACAGGGCATAAGCTTATATATATAACCTCTCAAGAGCTGTCTAAATGATTTACCTGGTCTGAAGAAGGTAATGGAAAACAACATGACTTCCTCCCCGGTGGCATCCTATGATGGAAAAGTTAAAAGTTGAATTGGAGCTCTAGAATGAGCTATGGTTTGTATAACTTAGAATATTCTCTTTTTTTTTTTTTTTAAAGATTTTACTTATTCATTTGACAGAGAGAGACACAGCAAGAGAGGGAATACAAGCACGGGGAGCGGAAGAGGGAAAAGTGGGCTTCCCGCTGTGCAGGGAGCTGGATGCGGGACTCAATCCCAGGAGCCTGGGATCGTGACCTGAGTTGAAGGCAGACACTTAATGACTGGCCACCCAGGCTCCCCATCTTAGAATAGTCTTACTTTCATGAAGAGAATAAAAGATTTCCAGGTATGGTGAGGCCCCATTTTAAAGCACCTCAGGATAGTACAGATTTGGTAAACTTGTAGGTCCAGTAGTGTTCCCTGTGTCATTTGAATGGTAAAACAAGAAAATAATCACACAAATATAGCCCATGGCCTTTAATACTCATGCCCCCCATAAGCCTGCTTAGATTGAAAAGCATCATTTATGAGATAGTTGCCCTTAATTTTTTATAGTCATTCTATATGCACAGTTTACCTTCTTGTCTGACAAGCCAAGAGAATAACTAGTAAGGCCTGTGGCATAAGTCCTACAGGATGCTCTTGTTACAGCCCCAGGTATTTTTTCTAAAGTATCAGTCATATCAAATGGTCTCTGTTGCCTTTATTTCTGAAGTGACCTGGATGGCATAGATGATCTTTAAGAATCTTTGTGGCTTTGAAATTCTTTGAGTCTCTTATTTTGAATGAGTAAAGGGGTCTTAAGTCTTTTGGTATTTAGGTCCCTAGTGGGTTGTTGGGGAAGTTAGAAATTAGTAATGGAGTAAATTCTAACACACAAAAAACTGCTATATTCTGAACAATTATCTTTAACCCATAGACTGCCACCTTCTCCTGAGCCCTAAGAATCCCATAGCATTGTCATTTGGAGGACTGTGAGGCCATCACACATCTGGAACACTAACAGCGACTATCATTTCATAGCAACTTCTGTATGCCAGGCATAACTCCAAGTGCTTTATGGACATTATTTCTCTTAATCCTTGAAACCTGAAAAGTAGTTGGTATTATCCCCCACTTTGTGGACAAGGAAATATAAAATAAAGCAGCTTGCTCACAGTTACCCAGCTAAGCAGGTAGAGCCAGGATTCAACCTCAAGCCTCTCTAATCCCAAAGTCTGTGTATTCTTCCCACACCATTATGTTGCCTCTCAGTAGTTACCAAAATGCCTCTGGAACTTGGAAATATTTGCTGAAACACGATCCTGAAGGCAGTGAAGGGTCACCATTTTGAACCATCCTTTTCAGTAACTTAAGAATGACAGGCTCTAGGCTATTTCTTTCCAGTTCCCTTTGGCTAAGAGTAGACCATTCTTAGGGTGAGAATAAAGGCCTTTTAGTAAACTGTGGTGTTTTGGAGTTAGTGCCCTTTTCTTTTTTTTTTTTTTTTAATTTATTTGAGAGAGAGGCAATGAGAGAGAGCATGAGCGAGGAGAAGGTCAGAGGGAGAAGCAGACTCCCCGTGGAGCTGGGAGCCCGATGCGGGACTCGATCCCGGGACTCCAGGATCACGACCTGAGCCGAAGGCAGTCGTCCAACCAACTGAGCCACCCAGGCGTCCCTTAGTGCCCTTTTCTTGAATATGAACTATGGCATGACATTTTCCCCGTATAGTTGTCTATTCTATTCCGGACTAGGTTCTGCAGACATATCCTGACATCTGTAGTGAACACCTTATAGTGACATAGACTCGGGGTTACCTAATCTAGCTTCTTACCCCACATAGGAACGTCTTGGTAGGCATATCTGTGTTCTTCACCTTTCTAATCGTATCACTCTTTGTAAAGAAACCAATACACAGGGCGCCTGGGTGGCTCAGTGGGTTAAAGCCTCTGCCTTCAGCTCAGGTCATGATCCTTGATCCTGGGATCAAGTCCCGCATCGGGCTCTCTGCTCAGCCGGGGGCCTGCCTCCTCCTCTCTCTCTGCCTGCCTCTCTGCCTTCTTGTGATCTGTGTCTGTCAAATAAGTAAATAAAATCTAAAAAAAAAAAAAAAAATTTTTTTTAAAAAGAAACCAATACACAGAAGCCTGAAGTCACTTAAATAAGACTTAAATAAGGTCACATAACAAGAAAAGTTGGTGTCCCTTTAAAGGATACCGCGGAACAGAAAAAGACGTGTATATACTACCCCACTCATTGGCGTGGCAATGTTTTGTTACACTTTAAGATACTGTCCTAACATCTAGCATTTATTCAGAGTTAACTATGTGTATGAAATCTGTAAGTATAAATTTTGGTTTCAAACTCAAATCTGAGTTCGAGTCCCTGCTACTCACTAGCTTTTGTGGCCTTGAGTAGATCACGTAAGTTCTCAAAGCCTCAGTTTCCTGATCTGTAGAATGGTGATAATAGAATATTGCTTCAGGGTTATTGTGACAATTAATGAGAGAATACTATACTAATATAACAGTTGGAAAGTATAACTATACCCAGATATCTGGTCTGGTTTTCAGTCCCTAGATACTGTCTTTCCTTTGCCCCCTCATCTTCTTAAGGAGCTTATAAACTGAAAACAAGCTATCCCAATGTGAGAACTTAGCAAAAAGTTATTTTAAAAAAAGTAAAAAGATTACCCTAGGACCTCATGGGGCTTACTTTTGTTTTCTTAGGAAGTAGTATCTACTGCTTTTTTTCAGTCATTTTTGAGATTCATATTAGTTTAGAAATTACAGGTTGTTTGCACTTATTAATAAGGAGGATTGGAGCTTCGAGTCTCTCCTAAGTTTCATGATTCATCCAAAAATTCTTGAGATCATTGCTTTCAGAAGGCATTATCCTTACTTACGTTCACTCTTCCTAGTATCCTCGGCCTTCAAGGGGGAGGGGGTTCACTACACCATAAACTCTTGAGGACATGAACCATGTTTTCCACATCTTTTGTGTCCAACTCTGATCATAGAAGAATGCTTTATATACAGTAGATGTTCATCTAATGTTGACTAAACAAGTGAATTAATTCTAGACATGCTCAGATCCTGGCAAGGATGATGAAATGCCCTAATAAAAGCCTAGTGAGGGGGAGAATAATACAACTCTGTCATCTTCCCGTGTCATTAGTTTTCTTGACACCATGGGCAAGTCACAACTTCTCTGACCCTCAGGTTAGAGTGATACTAAATATTCCCAAAGGTTCTTCCAGATTGGAAATTTTAGGACTATAATTATATCAGCTTTTTTACTGAATGTATTAATGTTTTAAGGGACATGTTATAGCCTAAAGTTATACCAGATTTGCATGAAAATGAACCAACTTATAATTATCACATACATTTGAAATCAGAGCAGCACTGCTGAATTCCCAAAAGTAGGGTGGCAGTTTTAATTTATTTTCTTGTTAAGAAATGTAAAACTTAATTAGACTCTGGCCAGTGTATCTAAAGATCTCATTTATGGAGTTTGGTATAGTAGTTGCAGAAGATCGACAGTTCTGTAAAATGTACCTAAAATGAGTGCGGCTGTATATGAAGTACGATTTCAGGAACCTCAGAAGGATATTCCCAACCATAAATACCTTCTCTGCTTAGCTTTCTTGCTACATAACAAATGACCACAAATTTAGCAGCTGAAAACACCTATGTGTTACCTCACATTCTGTGAATCTGGGTTCAGCATAAGTGACTTCTCTGCTTGGGTCTTTTTTTTTTTTTTTTTTTTTTTTAATTTGAGAATGAGAGAGAGAGAGAGAGAGAGAGCACGAGCAGGGGGTAAGAGCAGAAACCGAAGCTTCTCTGCTCTGCTCATAAGGATGTTTAAAGTATAACAGGTGTCAGAGGGCTGCATCCTCGTCTGCAGTTCAGGGTCCTCTTCCAAGCTCATTTAGGTTCCTGGCAGAATTCAGTTCCTTTCAGTTGTGGGACTTTTCCTTTCTGGCTGCTAGCCAGGGATCACTGTCAGCGGGCTGCCGAAGATCCTTGCCATGTGGCCCCCTCACAACATGGCAGCTCACTTCCTCACAGCCAGCAGGAGACTCTCTTTCCCCGGTGTGCTGTGTTGCATTCTCTTATTATATAATTGTAATCACGGGAGCGACTATCCCATTACGTTTTTCTTATAAAGTAATCTTAACCACAGAAGTAGTATCCCATTATATTCACAGGTCCTGCCTGTGCTCAAGGAGAGGACATTATAGAGGATACACCCACGCGTGCGCGCGCGCACACACACACACACCCCCCAGAGGATGCGAATGTTGGGGAACGTCTCAGAATTCTGCCTGCCACACCAACCATAATTCCAGAAATTCACACCTTTGTGTTTATTCTTTTAGGACTTCTGAAGACATGGACATTTTAACTGATTTAAGCCTTCTTATCTAAAAAATAACATGGCGGGGCACCTGGGTGGCTCAGTGGATTAAAGCCTCTGCCTTCAGCTCAGGTCATGATCTCAGGGTCCTGGGATCAAGCCCCACATGGGGCTCTCTGCTCAGCGGGGAGCCTGCTCCCCCCTCTCTCTCTGCCTGCCTCTCTGCCTACTTGTGATCTCTCTCTCTCTCTCTCTCTGAAATAAATAAAAAATCTTAAAAAAAATAATTAAAAAAATAAAATAAATAACATGGCAACCATAAAGTTTTAGTGTGAGAACAGAGCTTGGAAATAATTTTATTTAAACCCCTCCTTTATTGTTTTTCCTTCATTTACACCTGAAGGAAGTGACTTGCTCAAATCACGGGTGGTGTGACACAAAACTGAGACCAAAGATTGAGGTTCACTGACTTCCACACCATTGTTTTCTTTGGTTCATGGCAGCCGCTGCTACTAGAAGAACCTGGAGAATTATTTAAGGGATTTGGCGCGTACGTGTGAAATTAGAATTAGGAAAAGTTCACAGCAAAAATGTATGAGAGGCCCTCCCCCAGACAGCCATAGCATGAAGGCAGGAGAAGGAATGTCACAAAGATGTGTGAGGAACAGGTTATATGGGGGAAATCTCCTATTTTATAAATTCTGTTAAAGTTTGTGGGAGGCAGGCCCCGTGCTTCAGTTCATCATTGCATTTTGTAAAAACATTTATATGTGAAGAGGGGTGTTGGCCAGAATTCCATTCATTTAAAACAAAGTCATCAGTGTTTAAAATGATTCATGATGAAGTCAAGGAAGCTCAAATTCTGAAAGAAATGTTTGTTTTATGAGGCAGTTTCTCTGCCGAGACCTCGTTTATTTTCCCAGATTTAAAGTCGCTTAGCCATTCCAAAGACTGATTCTGAGTTAACTACATTACCTTGACTATATTGTGATTTAGTAAAATTATGTAAGTGCCCCAAGGTGGGAGAGAACTGCTTTGGGGATTCATGATTACCAGTGGGAGAGAGAGGAGGGTGGGGGGAGGATAAACTTCCCAAAATCCACATAAATAGATACCTAAGGACAAAGTAAGCCAACATTCCGTCCCACTGAGAAAAGGATCAGAAAGGAATTCCACCAGCTGGGGAAATATAGAGATTAGTATTTATTGCAAGCCCTGTTTCTTTAGGGACTTCAAGGTTTACTGCCCTTAGAAGCCTCTGGGACTTTGATGAGACACTTGTAAAGCTGGAGAGTATTTAGCCTTTTACGTTATTTCAGTAAGCCAATTTTTAAATATATCCATGCCTCTCCCCTTAGCTATCAGAGATTCAAATTCTGTTGAGCCTGACATCTATAGGCCACCAAGGAAGCAGTGTTGTAAGGGAAGGGGGAATCAAAGGTACTTCCTCCTCAAGACTGAGGTTGGATAAATTAGGAACTGGTTAAATAAATGATATATCCTATCAGTGGAATACTATGCACTTGTTAAAAAAACAACGTTGGGGTGCCTGGGTGGCTCAGTCGTTAAGCATCTGCCTCTGGCTCAGGTCATGATCCCAGGGTCCTGGGATCGGGCCACACTAGGCTTCCTGCTCAGTGGGGAGCCTGCTTCTCCCTTTCCCACTCCACCTGCTTGTGTTCCCTCTCTTGCTTTCTCTCTCACTGTCAAATAAATAAATAAAATCTTAAAAAAAAAAAAAAAAGCCTGTTTATGTACAGGCATGGAATGCTTTCTGAGATACTCATTAAATGAGTAAAGCAAAACCCATATATATTTAGTATACTACCATTTTTCTGGGAAGAAATGAAGAACGAATATTTGATTTTATTTCCGTATTTCTGGAGAAACTGGAGATATTGGTTGCCTCTGGACAACTAGGTGACTGGGGAATAATGTTGGGAATGGTACTTCAGCCCTTTGGTACCATTTGAATTTTCAAACAGATGCATGTATTACCTAATGAAAAACAGCTTTTTCAAGTAAAAGGAATGAGAATTTAAAGAGACAAGGAGGGGACACCTGAGTGGCTCAGTGGGTTAAGCCTCTGCCTTCAGCTCAGGTCATGATCTCAGGGTCCTGGGATCGAGTCCCGCATCCGGCTCTCTGCTCGGCGGGGGGCCTGCTTCTCCCTCTCTGTCTACTTGTGATCTCTCTCTCTGTGTCTAATAAATAAATCTTAAAAATAAATAAATAAATAATAAAGAGATAAGGAGACAAAAACAAGTGAATACCGGAAATTGGTCTCCAGATAAGAGTTGGCTTTGTTATCAAGCTTTCCTTGCAAAGGGCCTTGTTGCCTACACCTACACCTCCTGTTGTAGTTCCCTAGCCAGACATTAGCATCCCTTCCTGCTTTCAGGACTTTATTCAAACTGACTCCTCCACCCCCGACCCCACATCACCCACTACCATCCATGCCCAGATCTGGGGCAGTCCTCTCTTTAATCCTTTAGAATTCAGATCCAGAATGTGCCTCCTCCCCAGTACACACTATTCCACTATAGCCCATATGTGTCTGCTACTATGTCTGACATTTCTCTTCCGTATTTCTCAATCTTCATGATACATGTGGTCTCCCCCACTAAACTGATCATTCTCTGGGTGTGTCAGCTAAAATCACTGCCTAATGGTACTGGTAGAAGCGATTGCCTTTTGTGGACAGAATGTGATGAGGATTTTTTTATATATATATATATATTTTTTAATTTTAATAAACATATAATGTATTTTTATCCCCAGGGGTACAGGTCTGTGAATCGCCAGGTTTACACATTTCACAGCACTCATCATAGTACATACCCTCCCCAATGTCCATTTCCCCACCACCCTCTCCCGTCCCCCCTCCCCCCTGTGATGAGGATTTTTGATGAAGCCAGATATAATCATGGATAATGGCAGTAAACCTTACTGTAAATGGGTTTGTACTAGATTAAGCGCGTAACCCCATTGAAGCAGCCATCTGGGATGATGCTCTGAGGTTTAGGAAACCTTGACTGCAGGTTGTCTCTGTGGCTGGTACTGGTGTTCAGAAGCCAGAACCACCAGCATCACCTCTGACAAGTGGGCAGCCTGAGGGCACAGAGGGGGCCACTGGCCTGCAGCTTAAAAGCCCCAGGCAGAACAAGGAATTGTTACCATTTTCATTATTAGTATACTGCATTGCTTGAATGCTGTCCTGCCCACATCCCCCAAACCCCAGGATCAGGTTGAAATGTGTGTGTTGTCTTACCCAGAGTACCTTGAAAGAAGATACCAAAGAAAGGTCAGGGGCTCTACAAAGGAAAATCCTTCCCCCTCTCCCTACCCCACCCCACCCCCAAAGCCATCTCTGGATGGACTTAAGAAACGAAGACATCTGTATCATAAGCTTTTCCAGGGCCGAAGCAGAACTGTCTCCCCTCACTTAACCTTGGCAGTCATGAGCCAGCTTTTCATTTTCCCTGCTGCAGTCCAGGAAGGCAGGAATAATCACATGGCCACACAGCTAGAGGCTGTCAGCCCAACTTGGCGAATCACCTTTCCAAACACCTTTGCAATTAGGAGGAAACAGGCAGCTGCTAACTGGGTCAGGCCTGCTCTTCGGACCCCGTCTCTGGGCATCAGAGGCAACTGTGGGGAAGAGCTCCCAGGGCCGCCTCTGTTTCACATGTTTTTCGTTCAGTTGCGTTTAATAAGCCTTTTACGTTGTCCCCAAAATTGTCGGTGTAAGTTCCAAGGGAATGCTTGCTGATGTCTTCCAGCATGTAGGGCGATCGGATCTGAGATGAAGCTGTAATGCTGACTCCTCACAGCCTCCGGCTGTCTGGTCGTTCACCCCCGCCCACCAGCACGGAATATTCCCTGATTCAGCCTTTCTTTCACCTGAACTTTCTCTGTTGTTTAGGGGGACACATTCATGGGGGAGCTAGTATTGTCCATGTAAGGGTTCAGGGTGCCCCAGCATGCACAGGGAAAAGATCCTTGGGCTGGAAGTCAGGAGACCTAGATTCTAGACCCAGCTCTGCTGCCAGCTAGCTGTGTGACCCTGGGCAAGCTATTAACTTCTCTGGCTTTCACACTTTCTCTGAGGTCTCTTCTGGTTTTAATTAAGAGTATATCATTCCAAGTGGGTCTCTGGGCTCTTATCCCTCCAGAACTCTCCCTTCTTCTGTTTGACTACTGTGGTAAATAAATTTATGTCATGTAGCTTCTGACATTACAGACCCACAAACTCAGCGTATGTTCTTTCTCCTGTTGAATTCTCTAGTTATGGACTGTATGCCAGGGAGTAAACGGGAGACCAGGCATGACTCAGATTCTGCCTGGACTTTTCAAAAGGCCCAGTGGTATCACATTTTTAAAAGCCAGTTGCACCCACGTCTACAAATTTCTTCCTTATCCAAATCTAGTAGAAATCACCCAACTTCATGTGCATCTGTTGTTCAGGAAGCCAGACCACATTTGTACCAAAGAAATACATAGGCCTTGGGGAACCTAGACCTTCTTCGGGGTGACTTCATGCTCCAGGTGGACATCTTTCAGATTAGAAACTAGAATCCCAGCCATCCATCAATTAGCATCATCAAATGAGAGAGACCCAGACTCCAGTACCAATACCTGGTCTACGTGGGGAGGTCAAGACCTGGGCGAGGTTTTGGGGGGGTGGGCAGTGTTCTGCTTGCTATGGTTTAATTACGATTTTCTGATTCAGGAATGTGGAAGCAACTATGAATGAGCCAACTCTTAGGACCAACTGTCAAGCATGTGACTTGTAATCTGCTGTCATCCTCCTTGTCCAAAAAGAGTTCACAGTTTGACAGCTCACCAGCTAGTGAAATATTTGTTTCCTCCACTGCTCTAATTCATACCCTGGGGACCTCAGGATCTTGGACAGGGAAAGGGCTCCCCAGCTAGGCTCTTTGCTGCTGGTAACTTCCCAGTGGTTTGAGTTACAATGACTCAGCTGCCCTCGTTTTTCTCCCCCTATAGTACAAATGGTGTCAGAACCCTCTCCTAGTGAAACAGAATATACTCTGTAATTATTCTGTCAAGAACTAGCATTTGTAATGAGGCATTCCTGCTGGTGGCCTCCAGAGGTCCCTATTCTATAACCACTAAGTACCACTTTAATGAGCTTTTCACTAAAAATTGTCAAGAGCCCTCACTGACATCCTTGGTTATTATTTTAGTTAACAGTTTATTTCGAGAAAAGGGCCCATCCTCACGGGGAGAAGGATGGGCACTTGGAATATCAAGAGGAATCAACAGTAGGCACTCTGCCCCAAGAGAATGGAAGGAACTTGGAAAGAGGAAAAAAAGGCTAGTTACCAGTTATGATGGAAGTGTGCGACTGGTGTGAAATGCAGAAAAAGGAATGGCTAATAACAGAGTGTTCCTGTTTATCTGATACAAAACAGGTTTTAATCTCAGAACATATCTCTGTGACTGCAGAGGGTAATTCTGTCACAGTTTGAGAGCATCCAGTTTCTTCTGATCTGGTTCTGTTTGCACTGAGCAATCTTCTGAGGTGAATTGAATTTCCTTAGTAGATTTTCCAACTGAGAAGTATAATAACCAGCTGTTATCATTTTAGTTCTCGTAACAGTTACTATTCTTTCTGTAAATTGGCCTGCTGATTTCTGTTCCTTTCCTGGGCAGTTTAGTTAGCAGGAATCCGTTCTTCCTGGGCCAGCAAAAAAAAAAAAAACAAAAAACAAATGTCTAGACCAACAAGGCAAAGTTTTTTTTAAAACCCTAGAACTTCTATAGTCATGCAGATTCTCCGGCTCCCCTGTCAGCAGTTAACCACATCTCCTGAACATCCGCTAAAATAATGTCTTCTGCTTAAGTCTTCAATGTCCAAGGGACATTGATTCCTCCTTCACCCCAACTCCCGTCCTGGGTGCGGGATGAGAAACCCGGCTCTTCCTGCCCTCCTGGGCAGCCATCCCCCTCAAGCTGTAGGCTGTGAACACCAAGGCATAGCCTAGCTTGTGGCCCGTACAACTTCCCTCTGCCCTTCTTCGCACTACTAAGCCACCTTAGTGGTTATCTTGTGGATCCATTCATATGAATAGGAAAAAAGTAAAATTTTAAAGAGATCAGGCGACTTCATCAGGGTCACACAGCAAGTGGGTGGTGGCACCGGGACCAGAGCGCAGGTCTGGTGACTCCAAGGAGTCTCTCTCCTGCACCCCCTTGCCCCTCTGCCTGGCTCTGGTATTTGTACGTGCTGACCTCAGGGGCCCTGTGGTGCATACAGGGAGGTGACAGAGGCCAAGTGAAAGGCCGCATGCTGAAGCAAATGACAGGAAAGAACTGAGATTATAGGACTGAAATCAGCAGAGAAGGCACAATGACTCTGATTCAAGTTCCCACTGCTTCTGGATGAATCTAATCTGATATTTAGAGAGAACACTTCATTGCTAGGTGATCGATAAGTAAAAATCAATCCTTTTCTTTCCTCCAAGGTTCATCTCACTTAAGAGCGTATCTGTAAGCAATAACGTAGTTTATACGTGCCCCTAGATCAGGTTGGAGGACAGAAGGGAGAAAAGGCAGTGGAAACGGCCTAGCCCTTCCTGGCTTGTTTTTCATGAGAACCCAATTCGCACATGATTGCCAGTGTTTAACAGTAAATGGTAGATAAAAAGAAAATGGTAAGAGAGGAGAGATTTTCTGTGGAGGTCTGGAAGAAGAAAAACAAAAAAGGCTGCAGATACTGAACTAGTGAGATGGGGCCCCCACTGTTACCCCAGGGGGCACGGTTGGAAGAGACAAAGTGGTGGGTGGGCAGCCTGTAGGGAGGAGGGGCGAGGAGCTCATCAGTGCAGGTATTTCCTGGCACCCAGCAGTGGAAGGGTGATGTCCTAGGGTACTGCCACAGGCCTCCTCATTCCCCACCTCCCGTTGTTTCGCTGCCTACTTATTTCCTTGACTTTTTATTATCATATTCTTTTTTTTTTAAGATTTTATTTATTTACTTGACAGAGGTCACGAGTAGGCAGAGAGAAGGGGAAGCAGGTTCCCTACTCAGCAGAGAGCCCAATGCGGGACTTGGTCAGAGGACCCTGAGATCGTGACCTCAGCTGCAGGCAGAGGCTTAGCCCACTGAGCCACCCAGGCCCGCCCCTTATTATCATATTCTTTCCTGCAGGAGGGAAATGCCAAGATGGAGACTATTGTAATATCAGGCGTTCTTAGTTTTTTGCTTTTTTTTCTAGGCACTCTTCTGGTGATAATTTACTAGGAAAGCCGCCATTGAATACTCTAGACCATTAGATTCCCATCCTTAAATATTATGTGGACTTTCACCTTTTAAATTTTTACTGTGATGGAGGAGCCTGGTTGGCTCGGTGGGTTGGGCCTCAGACTCTTGGTTTTGGCTCAGGTCATAATTGATATAGGGTAGTGGGGGCGAGCCCCAGTCGGGCTCCCAGGCTCCGTGCTTGGCGAGGAGTCAACTGGAAATTCTCTCTCCCTTTCCATCTCCTTCTGCCCCTTGCCCCACACAGACTCACTCTCTCTCTCTCTCTCTCTCTCTAAAATAAATGGATGAATCTTTTTAAAAAATTTTTTTAAATTTTTACTGTGGTAAAAATGTATATTAACATAAAGATGCCAATTAAACCATTTTTAGGTGGACAAGTTATCAGCATTCATTACACTCACACTGTTGTACAACCATCACCACTACTTCCAAAGTGTTTCGATCACCCCAAACAGAAAATCTGTATCCGCTGACCACTAACTTCCCATTCCCAATACCGCCAGCCCCTAGTAACCGCTAATCCACTTTCTGTCTCTATGAACTTAATACCAGCCATTCTTACCTTTTTTTTTTTTTTTAAAGATTTTATTTACTTATTTGACAGAGAGAGACACAGCAGCAAGGGGAGTGGCAGAAGGAGAAGCAGGCTTCCTTGCTGAGCAGGGAGCCTGATGTAGGGCTCGATCCCAGGACCCTTGGGATCATGACGTGAACCACCCAGGCGCCCTCCCCCCAGGCGTCCTTACTTAACTATATATACCTCCTAAAATGTAGCAGCAGTAGAAAAGAATGGAACCTGAGGTGAAAAGGAGAGGCTGTTGTGGGTTAAAAACCAAAATCTCATTCTCTTAAACATAGTTGAAAACTTTTTATTACAACTGAGTAGTTGTATCCCACGCATTCAGAGAAAGCAGACTGAAAGTCCCTCTGCCATGTGCTAATTCAGCATCTTTCTTCTTGCAGTGACCATGCAGCAGGTGGCCAGGACCGTGGCCAAAGTGGAACTCTCGGACCACGTGTGTGATGTGGTGTTTGCACTCTTCGACTGCGATGGTGAGTGGGGCCCTCTGGAGTCTGGCGGGAAAATGGAGCCCGACTGTCCTTGAAGTGGACACTGTTGATACTAGAGGCTAGCAGAGAGCTCCAGTGCACTGTGCGCCTCTTCAGCCTATGCCTTTCCCACAGCAGTAGCTCAGCCCTCAGCGCCGTGACACTAAGAGCTAGAACCCCCGGTCTGGGCTTGTGTTTTCCATTTCTTCTTGTAATTCCAATTTGCCTGTAGGCCTAAATGAATGTATGACCATAAGGATCTTTAAAAAGGAAACAGTTCAACTCTAGTGGTGATTTTAAAAGGGAAATAAACTCAAATATAAAAGCTCAGAAAAGGAGACAAAAATATTAGATCCAACTTGCTGCTTCATAGACTAGGAGCTCGTGATTATCTGTGTCTGGAAAGAAATTGGTCCTGATTTTCCCCCGCATCCCCCAAAGCACATCGCAGTCATTCACATCCCATTTCTGCCTTCCAGCTCGCAGCCATGTGTCTGCGACCGCTTTGTAGCTTAGCCCACGTGAGAGGTCCTGGTTCCCCTGTGGCGTCGGTTCTCAGCTACGTTGCCTGATGCAATAGTGCTCTTCACCATGGAGGCTCACACCTTTTCTCAGTGCTTACTAAGAGCCAGGCATTGTGCTAAGCTGCTCAGGTAACCCTCTGAGTAGGAACCATTTTTCACGACATTTTCCAGATAAGGACGCTGAGACTCAGGTGAGGTCATTTCCCCAGGAGCACACAGGTAGTGGTAGGTAGCACAGCTAGGCTGTGAATCCAAGCTGGCCGCCTCCCTCTATGCTCTGTTCCCTCCCCTGCTTGTCTCCCAGCCGGGATTCATGCTCAGCTTCCTCTAGGAAGTGAAGCTAATGGAGTCCCGGAACCAGGTCAGAAGTTCCTGCCTTGGTGAATCCTTCGTTCTGGTCCCGGCATAATAATGAAACACTCTGGCTTTTTCATTCCTCAGCTTGTTTCAGTTTGTCTTCATTACTAGAGGTTACACTCTCTCCGTGTACGTGACCTAACTTCCCTACTATATTGTGAGCTTTTTTAAGTTTTTATTTCAATTCCAATGAGGCGGGTGTTACATTAGTTTCAAGCGTACCATATAGAGATTCAGCAACTCCATACATCCCCCCCTCGGCCCCGCCCCATGAGCATCACAGCTCCCTCCTTAATCCCCATCACCCGTCTCACCCATCCCCTCACCCGCCTCCCCTCTGGTAACCAGCCACTTGTTCTCTACAGCTGAGAGTCTGTTTCTTGCTTTATCTCTCTTATTTTTTTTTTCCTTTGGCTTGTTTTGTTTCTTAAATTCCACATGAGTAAAATCATACAGTATCTGTCTCTCTCTGATTTTGCTTAGCATTATACTCTCTAGCTCCATCCATGTCATTACAAATGGCAAGATTTCATTCCTTTTATGGCAGAATAATAATCCATTCTGTGTGTGTATGGACATACATACATACACACCATACCTTTTTTATCCATTCAGCAGTCAATGGACACTTGGGCTGCTTCCATATCTTGGCTATTGTAAATAATGCTGCTGTAAATAAATTGTGAGCTTTTTAAGGGTCGTTGCAAGTCCTTTATTCCGTTGGACCCCTCCATAGGACCTCAGGTAGTACTTTGCACATAACAGATGTCATTAACTTGAGTTATTAAAGTTATCTAGTTGAACTTGAGTTATTTAAACCTCCCACCTGCACTCACAACCAGGTCTGAGTGGAAGAAAACTGCAGGGTTAGGGCAAGAAGATGGCCTCACCCTCACATAGGGGTGGGTCATTTTCTAGTGCTGCCCTGTCCGACATGATATTCTACTAGTTTCATGTGGGTTTTACATCTAAATTAGCTAAAATTAAAAACAATTTAAAAGTCAGTTCCTTGGTCTCTGTAGCCACATTTTAAGTACTCAGCAGCTGCATGTGACCAGTGGCTACTCTCTTAAATAGCACAAATAAAAAAATTTCCCTCATCAAAGAAAGTCCTAAGGAACAACACTGCTCTAGAGAGGTTACCGTTCCTTAGATTTTGGTTTTTATCCTAATCACTTCTGGGTGGCTTGAGTTTTTTCCAAAAACCACAATTTTATAATTTTTGAAGCCAGAGAGCTGGTCTGCAAAGTAAACACAGGAATAAAGGCAAGAAGCCTCACAGCTCCCCTCTTCTCCTAGGAAGGCCTGAGAAATGAAATTTTATTTTCCGGCCTTTTAGAAGGAGGTTCTGTCAGTATGTACTTGAATCCACCTTTTAAAAAATAATTTAACATCTCTGGGGCTTATTTTCTTTTCTTTTTTTTTTTTAATTTTATTTATTTATTTGACAGAGATCACAAGTAGGCAGAGAGGCAGGCAGAGAGAGAGAGGAGGAAGCAGGCTCCCCGCAGAGCAGAGAAGCCTGATGCGGGGCTCGATCCCAGGACCCTGGGATCATGACCTGAGCTGAAGGCAGAGGCCCAACCCACTGAGCCACCCAGGTGCCCCTTATTTTCTTAATCTATAGAAAAAAGAAGTATATATTAAATTAAAAATGCATTGTTATTTTTACGCACTAGATCTTAGGTCAGAATGCCAAAGGACATTGACTTTTCAGAATTGTTGACCTGAGAATTTAGAGTTGCACTCACAGATCACACGTGCACACAGATGACAATTCAGTCATGTACCTGCTTCATAAGTAAGCCATTCACCTTGATCAGCTCTGGCCCTAGGGAAGAAGGAAGCAAATCCCATGGCAGTCTAAATGACCTCGGATTTTTTAAGCCTCTCTTTATAAAAATATTAAGAATCTCATTTGGACCTTTTTTAATCCTTTTAATTATATTCTTTTTTTTTTTTAAAGATTTTATTTATTTATTTATTTGAGAGAGGATGTGTGTGCACAAGTTGGGGGAAGGGCAGAGAAGCAGACCCCCTGCTGAGCAGGGAGCCCCACCAGGACTCCATCGCGGGACCCTGGGACCATGACCTGAGGCTGAAGGCAGGCACTTAACTGACTGAGTCACCTAGGTGCCCTTTTAATTATATTCTTTTTTTTTTAAAGATTTTATTTATTTATTTGACAGACAGAGATCACAAGTAGGCAGAGAGGCAGGCAGAGAGAGAGAGAGAAGGAAGCAGGCTTCCTGTTGAGCAGAGAGCCAGATGCGGGGCTCGATCCCAAGACCCTGAGATCATGACCTGAGCCGAAGGCAGAGGCTTTAACCAACCTACTGAGCCACCCAGGTGCCCCCTTTTAATTACATTCCTAACAAGCCATATCACTGATCACTTTTCCGCCAGCCAGGCTACTTTTTAACTCTTTATGTTGAAGTATACACATACAGAAAAGTGCAAATATCATTAAGTATGCAGCTTGCTAAATTTTTAAAAACTGAACACACCCGTGTAAGTAGTATTATCCAGAAACATCACATTGGCAGGACCACAGAGATCCTGGTCCAGAAACAGGACCTGGTGCCGCCTTCCAGCCACTTCTTCTCCCACGGGCAGTCCCCCTCCTGACTTCCGGTACCATAGGTTAGGTCTCCCTGGGTTTGCTTGTTTGTTTGATCTTGCTGTGAGGTATCTTTGAGGCTGTCCATGCTCCCTTCAGCCAGCAAACATGAGCCAGTGTAGGTTTTCAGGTACTCTGTACAGAAGTACAGAAGAAGTTCTTTTTTCCACTCTCTTCCCAGACCAATCGATCGTTAGTAAAAGTCTGTTTTATGGTTTCCTATTGTCTTATCACCACCAGTAATGGCTGCCATTCTTTCAAGCAGACATTTACTCCTGGGCATGTAGTCAATGGGTAACTATCCTCTACTGTTGAAGTGCTTACTCTTCCATGTGGCTTGAGAGTTGACCTTTGGTTAAATGAGATGTTCTCCAAGTTCCTCTCCAGACCTGAAAGTCTGTCACTGAAGAGGGTGGAATGCGAGGCCATGAGAAGGTGGGCTTAACCCAAAGCCAGATTTTAATTTGGGTTTTTACCATGAACCGCCCCCTCCCTCTCTCATCTGGACTATTCCTGACTGACTCCCTACTGCCGTTCTCCAGTCCCATCCACATATATCCAGCCAGAGGAATCCACCCAAAATGGAAATCTTTAACTCCATCTCACTTTCTTGCAGTCCTTTCCTGGTGCTCCACTGCCTAGAAGATAAAGCACAAACCCTTTAGTGAAAATACAAGACCTCTGGGGACCTGTGTCCTGCCCGGCTCTTCCGTTTACTTCCCCACCCGTGTGTGTACTTCCTAACTACTCAGCAGTCACCTTGCTCCCTGCCTGTGCCTTTGTTTATGCTACTGCCACTACCTGGAATGCCTCCCCGTCCCACTCCCCTTTACTTGGCCAATTTCTGCTCATCCTTTGGGATTCAACTTAGGAGTCACCTCCAGGAAGCCTTTACAGCTCTGTACTGCACCACCCCCAGCCCGGGTTCGATCCCTTCCTCTGGTCCCACAGAGCATCTTCTCTTTACCCCACGATGGCATTTACCGCACTGTTGAAATAATGTATTTGTCTGTCCCACAACCTGGCAGTATCTCAAGGGACAAAGTCCTATTTACCTCTTTATTCTCAATTCCTAGTACAGGACCTGACCTACAGTATAGTCTTGTTCAACTTTTGTCACACACACTAAACTGTCACCGAGTTGTGATCCGAAACATCAAGGAAGGAGCAAACCATTTGTTTGAATTTGAATTTGGCTGTGAGAGTACACTGGGCTTTGGAACCCACGTTGTATGAACGATGGAATTTTCTCAGTGTCTTTGTTCCAAGGCCTTCACTTATCCCTCTTGTGTTTGCCTCTTCCTCTAGGCAATGGGGAGCTGAGCAATAAGGAATTTGTTTCCATCATGAAGCAGCGGCTGATGAGAGGCCTCGAGAAGCCCAAAGACATGGGCTTCACCCGCCTCATGCAGGCCATGTGGAAATGTGCACAGGAAACTGCCTGGGACTTCGCTTTGCCTAAACAGTAACGCAAAACCGCAGGAGGGACCTCCTCCTCCACCCAGAGCACCCTGACTCCTGGGACAGAGCCTTGGCACAACCCTTCCGGCTGCTGCTTCTGGAAGTAGTGCTCCCTTCCTCTTGGGAATGATCTCAGGATTCAACCAGTCTCCCCTCTCCCCCCTTCCCCTGGCTCGGCATTTCTTCTAGGCTCTGCTTCTGCCCAGTGATCATCCCCCCAGGTTCTCAGAAACATGAACAAGTCCTAAAAAGTCAGACTTCTGGCACCTTCCTCAGCACTATGCCTTCAAGCACCCTATGGATAAAGAATGCAGGGAAGCATCCACATACCTGCCAACCCTGGCGACCGCTCAGTTCTTCAGTCCTTTTTGCTGTGGATTTACATCAGGACCATTCCTTGCTTTTCCTCCCGCTGGTGATTTTAAGCCACAAGTTGGGCAGATGTCTGAAGGGCAGAAGGAAGACTGTGATGAACGGTCATGGGGAGGAGCCGGGCAGCCTGAGCTGGCGGGAAGCCTGGGCCAGGGAAAGGATCCATGTCGGTCCCCAGGGTGGCTGTGAGGCCTGCTCCGGGCAGGTGATATGCGCAGTGGGAATGGAGCAGGGTTTGGAATTTCGAGCAGCTGCTTCACGGCTCTCAGGCTCCCTGAGAGGACTCCGCCACCACTCGGTGCCTGACGAGCAGCAGTGATTGAGTCCGTGTTCCCTGCAAGTGCCATTTCCCTCCAGGAGTGCGTCTCTGAAGCCGAGGCCTGGCTCACAGCCGGTCTGCCCGCTGTCTTAAACACTTGTAAAATATCACTTTAATTATAATAGTCTGCAGTAAACTCCCCCCCAACCCGCCAAAGGCTCTTACGTCTTTTATTTTAGGATCCTCTGGGGTACTTCTCTTTTCATTTCTCCACTGGGTTTGAGATCCTGCTAGCAGCAGACGTGTTTTCTTTCTACCAGTGTCTGGTTCTTTCTGTTGAAGGGCAACTGTAGACACAAAAAGTGAGGGCATTAGGTTAGCGGTGGCGCTGTCCCCACACAGTCTGGATGGCGTTTCATCTTGGGCCAGGTGCACATTCCTTGATAACTGAGACCCCACGATTAGGAACAAATGTGGGGCGGGAGAGTATATGAGAATCCCCCGGTGTGGTGGACCTCCATGTAAGAGGCCCAGCACCCAGTGTTTTATATGGACTCCACTCTCATGAACTCCAGTGGCCTTGAACAAGCAAGCAATTTGCCATCTGTTTCCTAACTCTAAAATGCCAGGGTTGAGCTTTAATGGGCTCTCAGATTTCCTCCAGGTCCAAAAGCCTCTCCTTCACTTCTCTTCCAGAATTCCTGCAGCCTCCAGAGCCTCCTGGTGATGCTCCCTGGCATCAGAGCATCTCGAGTCCAGTGTAATAACCTCCACACCGAAACTCCAGTGCTTCCTGCGAGGCCTGCAAGTTGGCAGGGAGGGTTTATCTGCCAAAGAGCAGAGGCCTGGGTCTGTGCCCCTGTGACAGTATCAACCCCAGCATTTTCTCCAGAGCAAGCAACATCCTTTCTGGGAGCAGATTCAGTTCTCTCTGAAAGGAGCTTGCCACTCACCCACCTCATCTACCCTCCGCTCTCTCCGTTCTTGGGATTGGGATTCCTGGCACCCAAGTGGAGCCTTTGCCTTGCTCATTGCTCCGGAGCTGAGGCATCAGCGAAATGTGAGCTTGTCTTAAATTGGCCCCAGGATCCCCAAATCACTATTCTCCACAATCCTCGTTTCTCCAGCCTGAAAGAGAAATCCCATTCACAGCCTTCATGTTGCAGTCGTTTCCCTGCAAGAAGAGAACTGCTGATTGGCCTGGGTTCATTGAAGCTGAAAGGCAGAGCACGACAGGGGACGGTAAAGATCTTCCCTACCTACATCTTGAAACCCTGCGTACCATCCCAGGTACACAGAATTCCAACCGAGCTCCTTTAGCCACCAGGAGTGCCCAAGACAGCACCGTGGGTCCAAGTGCTCAAGAAGACAAGATGGCCATACTTTGGCACAATTGGGTTAAAGGTGCAGGTGAGAGGTACCAGCTAAGTCACCCAGAGGAGGCCAGGGTCCCCCAAAGGAGTCCTTGAACAAGGCAGCATGGGAGCGGGCTGAGAGGGTTCCACGAGGCAGCATTTGGGATAGGCTGGGAGCACGGGGGAACACAAAAGGCTGATAACGTGCTTCTCTGTTCATTCAGATTATTGCTCTGCCTGCATAGAATAATCTCCCCCCTCTTCCTTCAAGCCTCCACTCCAGCTGTCCCCTGCTTGAGAGGCCCACTTGGGCCATCTTCCTGACAAGACGAGTCGCCCCTCCTCTGCCTCCCAAGGCTCACGCCCCCCCCCCCAACAACACTGCTGTAATCGACGTAATGTTTGTGAGATCGTCACCCCCAAAGTTCAGACCCAGAGCAGTGACATGGTCAAACGGTCCACCACCAAAAGCTGATGTTATAATAACTCTTGGACAATGTAAAAGCAGTATTAGCAATGCCTCAGTAAATTGCTCCCACCTACCCACAGCCGTTCTGTTTGCTGCTGTTTTTCATTTCTTTAGAAAACAAAGAACAAAACACGAAGCATTGTCCAGCTCTAGCCCTTAGGCTTCAGGGAGGGAAAGAAACTGAGTGGGAGACCCAGGCTGCTGGGCTTCCTTGCAGGCCTGGGCTCAGCATCATCCACAAGCACAAGCAGAGAGAATATGGAGAGAGAATTACTAAGGAAAATGGGCTTAAGGACATGTGTACTCTACAAAAATCATCATATTAATAGCTTTTAGTGCCCCACCTAATTTTAGCTCTGGCTGAAGCATATGCACTTGAAATGAATTGGAGGCTAAGGAAGAAGTCCAGACCACGGCTGCTACCAGATAGGAAAGAAGGGACAGCAGCCTGGGAGCCAGCAGCCAGGCCCCCCAGCTGGAGCATCCTCTCCAAGCGTTAGCGCGGCCCAAGCCAGATTATGTGCCCCCAAGAGGCTTATAGAAGGACGGACGGACCGGAGGCGCGAGTTCAGCTTTCAGGCTTCAAAGGCCACCTGCTGGCAAGAAGGCTTAGCACAGGCAGTCTGGTCTGGAGCAGGTGAGAGGAGGCTCCCTGAATCCAGCCTCGCCCAGCCCTGCTCCTGAGAGTAGGCCCCCAGGGACCAGGGTGGCACGGTGGGGGGCGGGATGAACAGCCAGAGGTAGACCCTAACCATGAAGAGAGACGGTATGGATGGGATTATAATTGAGAAGCGGAAAGGAGCAATGCTTGGGGATTGTTCCTGTGGCTCCGGAATAGGAATTTTTACCAGCAAATGAGAGGGTGTGAGTTACTCTGTTCACTCCACAACTCTTTACTGCTCACCTGCTATGTGCCAGGCACTGAGCAAGGTCTTCAAGGAGTTTGTGTTCTAGAGAAAGGAAACAACAAGGTTAAGTACACGCTGGTATGAGAGCACTTAGAACAGCAGAAGGGCCACCCAGTCCAGATTTGGTAGCTCAAGTCAGGCTTGCAGAGGAAATGATTTATTTTTAAGGTAAAAAAAAAAAAGTCACTAAGGTCTGTGAGTTGAGAAGGAGCTAACAGCCGGGGATGGGGGTGGGGCAGGGGGACAGGCAGAGGCCACTGTGCTTGCAAAGATCCAAAGGCCAAAAAAGCATGTTTCTGGGAACTGAGTTCTAAGGAATATCCAGGACAGATTGGGGAGTGATTTTGTGACCTAAGAATGAATTAATATGGCAATCTTCACACACACACAGATTAAAAATGCATTTGAGGATTATAGAACACACATAGGTTATAGAAAAAAATTATGATGGAAATTTTATTTTATTTATTTGAGAGAAAGCGAAAAAGATCGGAGAGAGGGGTAAGAGAGGGAGAAACAAGCTCCCTGCTCAGCATGGGAACTCAATCTCAGGACCCTGGGATCACGACCTGAGCCAAAGGCAGGTGCCCAACTGACTGAGCCATCCAGGCACCCCATGATGGAAATTCTAAAATGCTTAGAACTGAATATGATAATGAAAATACTAAATATTAAGACTTGTGGGACACAGCTAAAGGGAAACTTAAAACTTAACTTCCATACTTACTTACAGATGATAGGCTGACAGTAACCTAAACATCTGCCTCAAGAAGTTGGAAAAAGGGTGCCTGGGTGGCTCAGTTGGTTAAACCTCTGCTTTCAGTTCAGGTCATGATCCTAGGGTCCTGGGATCGAGCCCTGTGTCGAGCTCCCTGCTCAATGGAGAGCCTGCTTCTCCCTCTCCTGCTCCCCCTACTCTCTCTCTCTCTCAAATAAATACATAAAATCTTTTAATAAATAAATGAAAAGTTTTAGAAGTTCAAAAGTTTTAAAAGAAGTTGGGGGAAAAAATCACCCAAAAAAATAAAAAGAGCAAAAATAAAAAATATTAGACAATTTAAAATGTATATAGCTAGATACTACAGAAGTTTAAAAATAATATTAGGAACAATTTTATGCCAATAAATTTGAAACGGATAGTTTCCTAGAAAATATAACACAACAAAAAATTTAAAATCCGAATAGGCTATAATAAAGTGAACCAGTAGTTTAAAAATCCACTTATGAGGGCACCTGGGTGGCTCAGTGGGTTAAGCCTCTGCCTTCGGCTCAGGTCATGATCCCAGGGTCCTGGGATCGAGTCCCGCATCAGGCTCTCTGCTCGGCAGGGAGCCTGCTTCTTCCTCTTTCTCTCTCTGCCTGCCTCTCTGCCTACTTGTGATCTCTGTCTGTCAAATAAATAAATAAATAAAAATCTTTTAAAAAAAAAAATCCACTTACGACAAAAAATACCAAACCCAGATGGCTTTATGAGAGGAAAAAAATAGAACCAGATCCTGTAGGACCCTTAAAGCCCCATTAAGGAGTTGGGACTTTATCTTAATTATAATTAGGAGCCACTAAAAGATTTTAAGCCGGAAGATGACGTAATGAGCTTTGCATTTTTGAATGATGACTTTGCATGCAAAGCCACAGATGGATTGGAGTGGGATCCAGGTTGGAGACTGCTATAATAATCCAGTTAGCAGATGCTGGGAGCCTGGATTAGGGCAATGGCTGCAGAGTTGGAGTCGCTAACAGAATTGGAAGACGTCTACGTCAGGCCGGGGGGTAGGTGTGGGGTCATGTAAATTGGAGGATGATGAGGGAGAGGGAATAATTAAGGATGACACCCAGATTTCTGTTTAGGTAATGGAGTATATGGTAGTGCTCCTCTGTGGAAATGGGAAACAGAACCAGGTGTGGCTGGAGGAAGAGGAGGCTTCTTTGACATACTCAGGTGCCTAAGACATCCCGGTAGAAATGTCTGATGGGTGCTCAGGTATATGGATCTGGACCCAGGGGCGCCTGGGTGGCTCAGTCAGTTAAGCGTCTGACTCTTGGTTTCGGCTCAGCTCATGATCTCAGGGTCATGAGATTGAGCCCTGCATTCGGTCAGTGCTCAACCGGGAATCTACTTGAAGATTCTCTCCCTCTGCCCCTCCCCCTACTCACCTGCTTGCTCGCTCTCACTTGCTCTCGCTCTCTCTCAAATAAATAAATCTTAAAAAAAAAAAAGAATATATGAAACGTTAACTTTAAAAAAAAAAAAAAGAAAGAAAGAAAAAGGGAATCTGGACCCAGGAAAGGGATCTAGGGTGGAGATATGGTGTAGGAATCTATCCTAAAAACCTGGGTTCTCCCAGGTTCAAGGCCAACTAAGCACAAACACATAAAGTCTGACTTGTCTTCCCAACTATAAAATACTAACACCAGCTCCATGTCTTCCCCAGGGGAAATTAGGAGTAAAGATCATTCAAGTGAAAGGACTTTGAATCAAAGAACCTGTGCTTGGTGGGTTACTTATGAGGAGACAGGTTTGGTAGAAAGGGCTGCCCAGGGTGCTTGAGTGGCTCAGTGGGTTAAGCCTCTGCCTTCGGCTCAGGTCATGATCTCAGGGTCTTGGGATCGTAGTCCCGAATTGGGCTCTCTGCTCAATGGGGAGCCTGCTTCCCCCACCTTGCCTGCCTCTCTGCCTACTTGTGATCTTTCTTTGTCAAGTAAAAAAATAAAATTTTTTAAAAGAAAGAAAGGGCTGCATGTGCTCTGTGCTGTCCTCCAGTCTCCAGCCCCACCTAGGTGTCAAGACCTCCTTTTTCTCTAGGGGAAGTGAGAAGGCAAAAGACTACAGCAGAGATCCAAAGATGTGATGGGGAAATATTTATGCATTCATTCAACAATTTGTTGAAAATCAA
The DNA here is from genome assembly GCF_963455335.1 of Martes martes. Classification (NCBI taxonomy): domain Eukaryota; kingdom Metazoa; phylum Chordata; class Mammalia; order Carnivora; family Mustelidae; genus Martes; species Martes martes. The sequence continues at coordinate 53,860,351 of NC_137902.1, forward strand.
ATTGAATATTCAATCACCTGTCAGTCATTCACACACAGGTGAATTTTCACTATCTTCTGTGTGAGGTTTAGGTTTTCTTCTTTCTTTTCCCATATGTGAACATTCATATGGTTCCAAGATCAACCCTAACATTAAAAGGTGTACAGGGGTGCCTGGGTGGCTCAGTCAGTTGAGCATCCCACTTTTGGTTTCAACTTGGGTCATGGTCCCAAGGTCGTGGGATCGGGCCATGCATCGGGTGTCAAGCTCAGTGCAGAGTCTGCTTGTCCCTCTCCCTCTTTTCTTGCCCCTCCTCTCTCTCTCTCACAGACAGATGGGTAGACAAAATCTTTAAAAACAAAAAAGGCATATGTTGGAAAGCCTCCCAGCCATTCCCACAGCTGCATAGTATTCCATTGTAAACCATGGTTTAATCAATAAGTAGTCTCTCAGGGAAAGATTTTGGAGCCTGGAGCTCTCTGAAGGGCTTGGTGGGTCACATTTGGAGGCAGCAAGGGACACTGGGGAACCAGGGAGCAAAAGAGCAAAGGACAGGGAGTGGGGGATACTCCACTGACTTGGCAATTCCTCCTGAAGTTTTAGGCAGGAATTTAGCCCCTTGGCTAGTTCAGGGAAACTCTGGATAAAATATTTAGAGAGAGAAAAACCTTTCTCTAGGATTCACTTACTATTCATTTGTTTGAGCCCATAGTAGGTATCAGGCCCTGTGCTCAGGCCATGGGGAACATAAGAACAAAATCTCCATCTTGATTTCCTGGAGACAGGTGTGCCAGCTGTGGGGGGCAGTGAGGGTGAGGGTCCATGGAGAGCCGGACTGACGGAGGAGGAGGTCCCTTCCCAGCCTTAGATCTTGCCTCAGATGTCATAGAGGATCCCACACACACAACTAGCAACTTCCCCTCCCAAGACTTGTCTGTTGTACTTGCCACACTGTGCTCTCATTAATATCGAGCTCCCCATTAGACTGTGAGCTCCCCGAGGTCGGGCACTGTCCTTTAGTCATGGTGCATTCCGAATCCCTTGAGTTCTGGACAGTGCCTGGCTTCCCAAATACCCATCTGCTGTTAATTCTACTTTGGGGCGCCTGGGTGACTCAGTCATTAAACATCTGCCTTCGGCTCAGGTCATGATCCCAAGGTCCTAGGATGCAGCCCCACACTGGGCTCCCTGCTCAAGGGAAAGCCTGCTTCTCCCTCTCCCTCTCCTCCCTGCTTGTGTTCCCTCTCTGTTAAATAAAATCTTTTAAAAAATTAATTCTACCTTTTCACAGGGATGGAGGTAAAGCTGAGCCTGGAAGAGCAGGTTAGCTTGGCCAGATGGGAAATAAATTAGGAAGACAGGCAGATAGATAGGACTGGGGAGAACTGTCTTAGTAGAGATGGGGAGGGGATGATACTGAATTCTTGGTGTCCGCAGAGGAGAGAAATATGGAGGCTGGTGGTCATCCAACACAAAGACGGTGTCAGCTCTAGAAGCAAAATGAGGAGATGCTGAGAGTCATTTGCAGATTGATTTCCCCAGTGTCTTCTCCTGGGTCTCTGTGGAGGCAATTAAGGACTTTTTTTTCCCCACTCTTTTTGAGCCTTATCCTCCCACAAATACTGGGATCCCAGCTAGTCAGGAGAGACATTTCCAATTTTTCCCTCAGATCAAAATCATGACATCTTGGCTTCAAGAACTATCAAGGAGAAACTGTAATTCCAAGCTGGCATACCAGTTCCATTTTTAAACAAAATCGATAGACCAAGGACCATAATGTTTAACTTGAACTGAGCAGGAGTGTGGCTCCCTTCCTGGCCTTTGGACTGAGAAGAACCCATAGAAAGCCAAATTGCCTCAAGACAAAAAACAATACACCCACTTTGAGATCTAGAAGAAAGGTAAGGCTTAATAACATGGAGGCTAGTTGGATCAGCATTGAGGTGCAGTTTATAATCCCTTCTGAAACAACAAAGGCTTCCTGAATTGAAATAATTCCGAACCCCAGCTCAGCTGCAGAGAGGAAGGAAGGAGAGGAATGCAGAAAAGTCCTACCACATACACAGGCTCAGCCTGTCTCTCCAGAGCCTTTCTGCTCCAGACCCTGCCAACCAGGCCAAATTACCGACTACAGACTCAAAATTTAAGTAAGGGTTTGTCATTTATATGTGTTGCCGGAAAAGAGAAGACGGCTCACCAGCGAGTAGCTGGGCGATCATTCCTTAACACAATGAAATTGCGGGCCTCTTTTTCCACAAGTGCCCTCTTCACAAAGTGAAGGACCTGTGGTCAACCAGAGAAGAGGGGCCTCGGGATACTCAGGAAATGAAGAGGAGACTTCAGGATACTCAGCAGAAGAGGGGAAGATGGGCGGGGCGGTCCTAGATCCACACAGCGCACAAAGGCCCTCTGAGAGGGGTCCTAGTATTTATCCATTAACATATGTTAGGGACCCGTCAATCTGTGGAGGGCTTCTCTCCAAGGGCAGGGCTGTCTTCTGAAGGAGGGGCTGATTTCTTCGCACCAGGCTATTCTCTGGCAGGCCAGCTGGCAGTCCTAAGGGTTTGCCCTTAGGAAGGGAACTGAGGGCATGTTAAGGAAAGCTGGACTTGAAGAGATTTCCAAGGAGTGAGCATGTGGAGCCAAGGGTGCCCTGCTTCTTATGACACAGAGAAAATAAAACCTATTTGTAAAGAATGTCCTTGTGTTCTCACTTCCAAATTTACCAGCTGCCCTGCGTGTACCTAGCACACCGCCTTCCCTCCCGGAAGCCAACAAGGCGTCCACACAGCTGCCTAAGGCCATCCCCTCACTAGTGCCCCAGACCCCCACCGACTGCTGTAATTGTCTCCCCTCTCCTCTGCATCACCCACATTTCTTGACCACTTACATGACTCCTATCCCAGATTTTAAAAAACAAAACCAAAAACTTCTCCATGTTCCTCTCCACCACCAGTCCACTTCTTCCTCACCCTCAGCCTCTCGAATTCATTCCTAGCAGGTTTTCACATTTACCATTCGCTGACAGCCACCTTGTCAAGGTCACCACTGACCTCCACATGGTCACATCCAGGGGTTGTTTCTCAGTCATCCTGCTGCTTGGCCTCCCCACAGGGTTTGCCAAAGTTGGACCTCGCCCTCCCTCTTGAAACATTTGCTTCACTTGACTTCTGAGAATTCATTTTCTTACTTACAAGCTGCTGCTTCATTCTCCTTTCCTGGTTCCTCCTCTTCTCCCAGACCTGTAAATAAGCGAGCCACAGGACTCAGTAATCAGACTAATATTCTTTCCTATCTACCCTCTCTTCCTCAATGCATCCAGGACCAGAACTGTAAATACCATTTACCTGCCCTTGTCCATTCGTCCCATAGCTTTAATACCATCTGTTACCTTCCAAAATTGTATTTCCATCCGCATCTTCTTCCCTAAACCCTACAAATATGCAGCTTCCTACTTGACATCTCCACTTGACTCTAAAAGGCATCAAAAACTTAACACACTCTGAATCAAACATCTAATATCCCCTCTACCAAACGGCTCCTCTCCATCTTCCCCCAGTTTCTCCAGTTTCAGTAAAGGCAGCCTTTGTTCTCACACAGACCAGTCCAAAACCCTGAAATCTATTCCCAACTCCCCTCTTCCTCACATCCCACATCCAATCCACTGGCAAACTCGTTTGATTTGTGTCTTCAAAATATATCTAGAATTTGACTACTTCCCACCACCTCCACCATTACCCTGCTCCGAGTTACCAGTAATTCTCACCTGGATTATAGTAGTAGCCTCTTACCAAATCCTGCAGGAAAAGTCCAGTAGAAGGACAAGAAGTGACCAGTGGAGTTAGCAATGTGGGTAACCTTGACAAGACTGCTTTCACTGGAGTGGCAGGCTTGAAAGAAAGCCTGATAGAACGGATTCCACTCTGCCGTGTAAACCTACATGCTCCTCGTTGATTCTGTAATAACTCACCAAGCAAATTTCCGTGTCAGAGCCTTTGCAAACTCTTCCTTCTGCCTGGACCATCGTCCCTCCAGGGAGTCGTATCTGGAGTACCTGTTCGTCCTCCTGAATTCAGATTTGTTAAAATGCCAGCTTCTGAGAGAGTTTTCTGATCAGCCTCTTTAAAATATCACCCACCGGGGCGCCTGGGTGGCTCAGTGGGTTAAGCCTCTGCCTTCCACTTAGGTCATGATCTCAGGGTGCTGAGATCGAGCCCCGTATGGAGCCCCGCATCCAGCCCACACGGGGCTCTCTGCTCAGCAGGGAGCCTGCTTCTCCCTCTCCGCCTACTTGTGATCCGTCAAATAAATAAAATCTTTAAAAATAAAATAAAATATCACCTACCGCTATTTCCTTTTTTCTTGATTTTCTTCATAGCATTTGTCACTATCTGAGTATTTCGGTCTCCCTCCTACCCCCCCACACACTAGAATGTAAGTTTTATGAGGGCAGGGGCTTTGTTTTGTTCACCACTGTACACCCAACCTCGCAAGTATCTCTGGAACGAATAAATAAATGACCTTTTTCTTAAACTCACAGAGTTACTACCAAGAACGTGCAAGCATATGCAACTTTAATACATCCTAATAGGATCCTCTGGAATCCAGGAATGTTGGGCATGCACCTTCGTTAATACCTCTCCTAGCCGTCCCCCTCTTAGAAGACATACGGTAGCACTTCCGCCCTCGCTCAACTCTCGCTCAAATCTCGGAAAAGGAGGGGCGAGGTGTTTGTGTCATCATCCTGCGCCCGCCTGCCCCGCGACGTGCCGGCTGCTGGCGCAGCCCTCCGCTCGCCCGGCCTCCCCCTCCCTGGTTCCGCGCTCTGGTTCCGCCATGGAATCCAACAAGGATGAAGCCGAGCGCTGTATTAGCATCGCCCTCAAGGCCATCCAGAGCAACCAGCCCGACCGGGCGCTCCGCTTCCTGGAGAAGGCGCAGCGGCTGTACCCAACGCCGCGAGTTCGCGGTGAGTGTGAAGTGCCGGAGAGGCAGAGGGGACATTGGAACTGATGGGGGGAATACGGGAACGGACCGAAGGGAGCAGTTGGAGGAGGGGGAGGGGTAGCGAGGCGCGGCTACGCCTGCGCACTGAGACGCGCGGTGGCCGATGGGAGGTGTAGTCTTTCGCTCCCACGCCTCTCCGGGACGCTGGACACCTGATGACAGGGACGACCACGACTTCAACTTTTTGGGCGCTTGTGGAACCCTCTAAAATTTGGAGTTACCGAGAATGAGAGGCGCTGGCGGGCGAGAGGAAGGGAACTTACCTGGAAGCGAAATCGAACTACTTTTCCCAAGGGGCCATTCGGTGGCCCAGGGCGGGTTGCCGGCCTGGGAAATATTATAGTTTAGGAAAATAAACATAACTCCTCTGACGGAGAAAATGGGTTCTGGGGAGGGAAAGGGGACTTCTGACCTTCCCACGGCCTGGAAAGGCGTCTTCATATCTTCACTCTCTGGCATGTCTCCGGGCAAGGGGCAGGGAACACCCTCACGAAACTAGAACCTGCCTTTTTCTCTCGCTCCACACCACCGCCCTGCACCCGCCGCCCTGAAGGCGGGCCCCTCACTCCTGCTTGGAACCTCTTCACCCGCCTGTGAGATTCGGGGCCTGTTGAAGACGCTGGCCCCGGGCACCCCACCCACCCTCGCCCACAAGAACCCAGCAGTGGCCCCCGTGTGGACAGCACAAGGCTGCTAAGTGTCCCCGAGCTGGGACTTCGATTCGTGGGATTCGTGAGGTTGTCTCAACTACTCAGCATTTCACTCTAGCCAGGAACCGTCTTTTTCTTTAATCTAAGATTTAAGAAGTTTTTCTTAACACAAGCTGGAAGGGAGAAAGATAATCCAGGGGCACCAGGATGGCTCAGTGGGTTAAGCGTCAGCCTTTGGCTCAGGTCATGATCTCAGCGTCTTGCAATTGATCAGGCATGAAGCTCCCTACTCCCTCTGCTCCCCCTCCCCTGCTCTCTCTCTCTCAAGTAAATAAATAAAATCTTAAAAAAAAAAAAAAGTCCACTAAAGATACAGAGATCATACCAGCAGTTATGACACTGGTGTGTAACAGGTACTCCGAATTAGAAGATCTAAGTTCTTGTCCTGAGTGCTACCGTGCGATCTTTCTGAGCTTGGGTTTTCTTAGACGGGAAATTAGAGGGTTGGTGCAGATAATGTGAGTAACAATAATGCCATAGGGCTTCTCTGTTTAGAAAGCTCTTTAGAGGGTTGCCAGGCTGGACCAGTCCGCAGAGCACGCAGCTCTTGATCTCAGGGTTGTTAACTGCAAGCCCCATATTGGGTGTAGAGATGACTTTAAAAAATAAGTAAATAAATCTTTAAAAGAAAGAAAGAAAGAAAGAAAGCTTTTTCAAATGCATTTTCTCACTTGTGCCTGCCCTATCAGGGAGGCAGAGCAAAGATCATTATCTTTGTTCTGTAGATGAGGAAGTATCTCAGAGGCAAGGGACTTGCCCAAGAATACACAGCTAGAAATTGGAAAGTTCTGTGACTCTATAAAATGTTTAATAGAGGAACAAAATGAGAGAGCAGTCAGCCTCCTAACCTTCTTTGCCCACATTTGGAATTGAGAAAGGTGAACACCGGCTGAAGAGGCCACCTGGAACACTCGGATTTTCCTCCTTCCTGACTACAGGTTGATCTTTGGCCTCTTTCCCTTCTCTTGGAGAGGGTTTCAGTCTGTACTTGCCAGGACTCCTGAGGTAACCTGCCCAAGGACCTTCCCTATGAAATAAATCACACTCTGTAAGAGGGGATCCTGGGGGGTGGGCAGCTGGAGGCCCGCCAGTCTCAGAATCCTGTCTGATCCTGATGCTTCTGGGGACTCAGAAGCAGGCAGCAAGGAAGGATGGTAACAACATGGTAACAACATGGCCTTTGGGGCTCTTGTTGTCAGCAGCCTCCTGGGCCAGTTTGGGGGCTTAGACTGGTGTTCTTCCCCGGGCTCAAGAAATGGAATTTGCTCAGGCAGAATAGTCATCTGCATGATTGTCATATTCCCGCTATTGTGGAGAGACTGTGCCTCATGCCTCTCTGTAAACTTGACCTTGCACCATCTGTAGCCCTGTACTGAACTGACAAGGACCTGGGGTTAATGTAGGCCTGGGATGGAGAAATCTTGGTTAAAAAAAATATTAGGTAGTTGTTTACACTTGCTGTGTGAGGGTTGAGCTCATTCCAGGTGCTCATTCAATGCTGCAGACTTTATTTGCAAGGTCCTCTGCTTGGGGCTAAGTGCATATAGGGCAGGATCGGTAAGACATGATCCTTCACCTCAAGGAGCCTATCATTTAGCGAAGGAGACAAAGTTACAGAAAAAATAATACTGTGGTTAAAGAAAATTTTGGCACAGTGTTAGATAACGAGTCCTGAAGGATAGACATGAAAGATCCAGTCCCTGCCCTCTGTGGGTCTGTGAGCTGGCGTGGAGGGCTGGGGATGGAGCGCTGAACTCTGAACTACCAGCAGTCTCGTGAGAGACTTAAAAATAACGGCAGCACACAGGTGACGGAAAATAATGGTAGATCACAGTGAGGGAAAGCTTCAGGGAGGAAGACAGAGGCAGCATTTGAACTGCACTTTGGAGGAAGGGAGCAGACTTGGAGAAGGACATACTGGGGAAAAGACACGGAGGCTGGGAGCTGTGAGGTTTGGGGGAGAGGGTTGGGTGTAGCAAGATTTGGCAGCTGTGGAGGTGGTAATTTGAGTATAAAGAGGATTAAGGCTGGAAAGTAGGATGGGGCCAGATTGTGGAATTCCTTTCCTGCCAGACCAGGATATTCACTTTATTCTGTAGTTGGTAAAAAGACCATTGAAGATTTTGAAAGCAGGACTAAGATAAGGGTACCGTTCTTAAAAGAGAACAGCATGAAGGGTTAATGAAAGGGAAGAGAGACTCGAGTCGGAAACCATTTGGGAGCCCATTCATTGCAGTGAGTAAGTCAGGAGCTCCGAGCGCCTGAGAGAAGGCAGTCCAGGTGAGGATAAGGTCCTTGGGGAGGAGACACCATGCCTTGTGTGAGAGAGGTATGCTGAGGAGATGGGGGGGGGGCACAGAATCCAAGCCCGTGTGCCCGGGGAGAACGCAGGGCTGAGGATGGTGGGTGGAAAGAGACGGGCAGAATGCAAGGTGCCAGTGGCTGTTCCAAAGGAGCTGTCAGCTTGGAGCTGGGGAGAGGGACCTAGGTTCCAGCTGAAAGTCTGGTCGTGTCCGTTTGGCGGCGCTCACTGCAGTCCCGCCTGGCCAGGGTCACCCTGGGAAGGTGTAGAACGCGCACAGCAGGTTGCTGCAGACACCGCCCTGGGCCACATCTGTCCTTCGCCAACGGACAGAGACGGGGGAGCCACAGTGAGTTGGAACAACAGGAAGAGGCGATCTCGGGAGAGGCAGCAGCCAGGTGGCCACGGAGTGGTGTCGGGGAGGTGGAGAGCAGCCTCGTGGGGAAAGGGGGCACGTTGAGAAATGAGAGGGGAAGGATCAAGAACATGGGTAGACGATGGGTCTAGGAAAGGTGGAAGGACAGACAGCAGAGGGAAAGGTTAGGGTGAAAGGAGACTCCGCAGCCTTGAAGGGCCAAGGGACCTCACAGTGAAAAGGCCGTGAGGGGATTTCCAACTCGAGCTGCCAGAGGTAGGACCAATGGTGGGACGCTTGTACTGTGGAGTAGTAGCCGGCCCTGAGCGGGGAAATCACAGGGCAGGGCTAGTGGGGCCGGTCAGTCCCTTTCTAGGAGTTTCTGTCCAGCAGCTGGGGGCACACTGGGCATGGCCTTTGCCTGAGGCTTAGCAGCAGTGGTGGAAAGTGGAACCTCCTCAGTTTGCCCAGCATCCACAGAGAGGGGTATGCCGGGTGATGCTGCAGCTCGGGCTGCTTGAGGGTCCTGGGGGAGTCAGGAGGGCCACGCTGGAAAGGCCAGCCTGTGGGGGAGGGTTTTTGCTTTCAGGGTGTCAGCATGAGAGATGGTTTGGGGCTGGTGAGGTCCAGGGTGGGGCTGTCCGTGCAGGGTCCTCAGCCCTTCCATTCACCGAACCGTATTCATACCTCAGAGCAGCCCCGGGAGGGCAGAGACGGCGCCCTCCCTGACAGATTCGATAACATGGCTACTTAGCAGAGGAGCCGCACTGTCCGGCTCTGCTCCCGGGCTGTTGCCCTACGCTGGCCTCCCTCTCCCAGCTCGCTGTGAGCGCTGCAGGCACCTGGGCAGAGCCTGGAAATGAAACAAACAGTAACAGAGAACACTGAACACTCGCCGAGTGTTGTGCTAAGTCCTTTATATGCACTTGCTCAGCTCCTCTTCCGGCTCCCTTGAGGGAGATACAGTTTGACATGAAGAAGCTAGATTGACTTGTCCGAGATGACCTTGCTAGAGAGCGGCCGAGCCAGCTCTGAACCCAGGCAGCCTCACCCTCCAGTCTGGCTTTGAGGAGGGACCACCGCTGGTGGCTTTGGCCATAGAAATGCTCTCAGCCCTGCCTCAACTGCCACCTCTCCCACTGCGGTTCTCATTCCTTCCACCAAGTTCCTGTCTTTTTAATAATATATATATATATATTTTTTTTTTTTTAAAGATTTTATTTATTTATTTGTCAGAGAGAGAGAGAGGGCACAAGCAGGGGGAGCAACAGGCAGAAGGAGAAGCAGGCTCCCTGCTGAGCAAGGAGCCTGATGAAGGACTTGATCTCAGGACCCTGGGATCCTGACCCAAATTGGAGGCAGACACTTAACCGACTGAGCCACCCAGGCATCCCCACCAAGTTCCTGTCTTTTTAGATGTCTGGCTGCTTTCCTGCGAGGGCAGAGGCAGGATTTAAACACAGCCTTATCTGTCTAACTCCAGAGTCACGTTAGGCTGTTCTGTGTCATACTGTTTCGTGACATTTGTGAGGCAGTCACATCCCACAGCTCTGGCAGAGGCGGTGTCCAGGCCAGAAGGGAGACCTATTTGCCAGCAACCAGAAATCTTGATTTGCCAACGCAAGCAGGAGCCTTCTGTGTGACCCCAAGCACATCCATTCCCCTTTGGGCTCCCTTTCCACAATGTAAGGATATTAGAGTGGCTGACTCTATGTAACTATCCTGAAAAGTTTCCAGAATCTTCCCTGAGGAGTATTAGAGCGAGTCCATCCCGTCTCCTGGCTGATGTTCCCACGTATCTGTGGCAGTTGAACGGTTGGTTATGTTGTCCTTGCCTGGACCCCTGAGGCTTCCAGAGAAACAGAAATAAACAAGTTCTTTAAATGCCCTCCACACCCAGCAAACCAGCTCCTCCCGCTGTCCCAGCTTCATCAACATCTCTTCATCTTTTGTTCTCTTCTTTTGCTGTTCCTCGCTGCCTGGATGAAACTGGCATCTGGGACAGCCTGAAATCTCACGGTTCCAGCTGGGTCCAAAGCCTACTGAGTGCTGACGCTGCTTTCCTAAGCCCTGGAGCTCCCCGGCCCCACCTGTTGGGTTCCCCTCCCCAGCCAGCCAGTTCATCAGCTGGTGTCATAATATCAGCAGCCACTTATTTTGAACTTTCGCTCTGTCAGTTTCTGTGCCAGGTGCTTACACGTTATCTCATTTCCTCGTCACACGTCCCATTACCTGTGTATCCCTTGGGAAACTGAGGTTCAGACAGATTTTAGATTTTTTATCGGCCAGGGCCATAGTGCTAGGATGTGAGATTTGAGATTTGAATCCCAGTCTTTCTGAATTTAACTTCTCTTCTCTGTTTGGAATGACTGTGCTGGAAGGGGTTCTCCATGCCGAAAGCCAGACTGAGGCAGTCTGGGATAGCATAGTTAAGAACAGGGTTCTGGGAGCTGAGTATCCAGGGTTTAAGTGCTGCCTGCCCAGCTTGTGCAGCCATGGGCCAATGCATCAGACACACAGCTCTTTTTTATAATGAGGATGGTGGTAGTAAGACAAACCTCTAAGGCCATTGTCAAGATTAAATTAACTAGTATACGCAGAGCACTGTGTCCAGGCCAGCCTAACACACAGCAAGCAGTCGGTATGAGTACTCCTCCCAGTGCACACTCCTGGGCTTTACTGCAGGAGTCCTCCACCTCCCTCATGCAAGGCAGGCTCGACCGTCAGCTCCTTTCCCAGTGAGATCACCTAAAGAAGCTCAGAGCACAGTGGCCCACTCGAGCCCTGCCGCTAGCCCCTCATGTGAGGCCCGGGGATGTTGCTTTAGTGGGTGTCTGACACCCAGCACAGCGCGTTGAGTCCAGCCGGGGGCACTGCTGTCCCTCCTCAGCACGGTGTCCTGGGTCCCTACAGTGGCCCAGGTGCCTGGCTTTCCAGGGCTCTGTACCCTGGGCATGACTGGGGTTTCCAGAACTGGTTCTGTGCCTGGAATAAATGGGCACAGGGAGCTTCTGCCAGAGATTTGGGCTCTTCCTGATTGAGAAGCAGGAACCACGGAGCTGGGTTTTAGTAACTGGGACCCTGAGGGTGACAGCTGATGTCCTATTTAGACTCTGAACATTGAAGTAGGGTGTTTGACATGGCCAGCCACTTGAAAAATGTATAAAGAATAGCAAGTAGCAGAGGTGATCTTTTTTTTTTTTTAATATTTTATTTATTTATTTGACAGATCACAAGTAGGCAGAGAGGCGGGCAGAGAGAGAGGAGGAAGCAGGCCCCCTGCTGAGCAGAGAGCCCAATGCGGGGCTCGATCCCAGGACCCTGGGATCATGACCTGAGCCGAAAGCAGAAGCTTTAACCCACTGAGCCACCCAGGCGCCCCCACAGAGGTGATCTTTATCCCAAGTCTCCTGCCATCTCTGGCCATCTGAGACAAACTCATTGCCTCCATCCCCTTCACAGCTAAGTAATAGCCTCCAGGAGCCTTTCCCACCAATCCCAGCTGAAACAGATGGTCCTGCTGACTGGAGTCCCCACTGAGGTGGGCAGCACACTTTGTCCATCTCAACAGAGTCTGTTAAACACACTACTTTGGGAGGTGACTGCGTGGCTCAGTCATTAAGCATCTGCCTTCGGCTTAGGTCGTGATCCCAGGTTCCTGGGGATCGAGCCCCACATCAGGCTCCCTGCTCAGTGGGGAGTCTATTTCTCCCTCCCTCTCCCTCTACCCCTCCCCCAGCCTCATGTGCTCTCTCTCAAATAAATAAATAAATCTTTTAATAAATAAATAAATAAATACACAAACACACACACTACTTTGGAATTTTTAAAACCTGAAGCATTTATAGTATTTTTTTTTGCAGGGTTTTAAATTAAAGCATACCCAAGGAGCGCCTGCGGCCTCAGTCAGTGTACAACCCTTGATCTCGGGGTTATGAGTTCGAGCCCCACACTGGGTGTAGAGATTACTTAAAAATAAAATCTTAAAAAAAGATTTAAAATAACCCATACCCTGACAACTCCTGAGCTCTGTGGATCCTGCAAAAGCAGGCAGCTAGCCTACTAGTACCCACTGCCTCGCCACCCCCCATGCCCAAGTCAGGGATGGAGCTAGTGGCTCTCCCAGAAGCAGCAGCAGGTGGGATGCAGGATGGGGGTGGGGTCCTGGCCTCTCTCAGGACCAGGACACCCCTCAGTTGTGGCACATGGCCTTGCTGGAACGGGAGCCCTGAATGCTTTGCTTGCCTCACACAGCCCTGATCGAGTCCCTCAACCAGAAACCACAGTCTGCCGGTGACCATCCCCAGCCCACAGACACGACCCACAGGAAACCAGGTGGGGCCGATGCCCCCTCGGCCAACGGAGAAGTTGGAGGAGGAGAGAGCACCAAAGGCTACACAGCAGAGCAAGTAGCAGCAGTGAAAAGGTAGAGGGGCCGGAGCCTGGTGCTACTGGGAAGTTTCTAGCTCGAAAAGGCTTCCTGCAGTGTGTCCCCCACCTCACATCTGCCTGTGGTCCGGGTGGGCCCTGGGAGTCCTGAGGATGGACGAGGTCCAGCTGGGCGGGCTCACTGGGCCCCGGGAATGCGGGCTGTCCTGTCCCCTCCCGCCAAGACAGCCCACAGCAGGGTCTTCCCTCTGCTGCCCGACAGGCAAGCCTCAGCCTTTTCACACAGCTCTGGTTATCAGAGATGGGGCTTGGGCTCCTCTTCCAGCTTCTCCCCCGCCCCCAACAAAGACCCTTTCAGCCCAGAGCCTGTGTGACCCAAAATGGAGACAGGAGACAGCCATCCCTCTAGGGCTTGGGCAGGCCCCACATAGACACTGCCAGACCTTTTTGAGGTGGCCTCCGGTGAGAGTGCCTCTTAGCAAAAGGAAATGGTTCCTGGTCTGAAACACAGCAGCTGCCCCCTCTGAAATCCGAAATGTATTCTGGTGTTTCCCCTGGGCCCTACCTGGCTCCCCATCCAGGGTGGAGCTCACTGAGGCACCCTTGTCCCCAAGGTTTGACAGCTGACCTAAAGGAGCTATCAGCCGAGCCCTGCTGGTCCCCCTGAGCTGAACACTGCCCGTGCCTCGCCCCCCTCACCTCACGGCCCTGGGCCCGCTCTACCCCTTCCCCCAGGGTCAAGCAGTGTAAAGATTACTATGAGATCCTGGGGGTGAGCAGAGGGGCCTCCGATGAGGACCTGAAGAAGGCCTACCGCAAGCTGGCCCTCAAGTTCCACCCAGACAAGAACCACGCACCGGGTGCCACTGAAGCTTTCAAAGGTAGGCTAGCCTTGGCTTCCGGCTGTTCGGTGTTTCTTATCTCCTGCCCTTGCCCTTGGGAAGGAATAAGAGGTCAAGACAACTTCTCCAGGAAGTGGCCTTGGACCTGAGTCCCCTGGGCTCAGGAGCTGCTTCCTGGAAAGAAAGTCCTAGTAGCCATCTCTAGCCTACTGAGTCTGTCAGAGCTCAGAGAGCACCAGCCCTGCCTCTCCTTCCTCCACGTTCCCCGGGAGTGACAGGAGGGGAGCTGAGGCAAGAGAGGACCAGCGGCTTCACAGTCACACAGCGATTGAGGGTCAGAAGCAGGCCTCCTGACTCACCCGTGTGCATGTTCCCGTCTTGAGATCTTGGTAACAGTTTCCCTGTGCTGAGGGGCAGAGTAGCCTCAGGTCAGTGGCCCGTTAGCCTCATCATCACCAGCAGCAGCCACTAGCCCCGCACTACACACACACTCACACATAACACACTCTCCCACGAGGTGGTGACCACAGCCAGGAAGAGGGCCTGTGGCGGAGCGGGTGACAGAAGGGTCTCTTGAGACCTGGTGTACTACTTCCCGGGCCCACCCCGATTACTCCATTCCAGGCTGCTTCGGGTTGGGCCTGCTTGGTTTGGGGTAGTCTGCAGGCATCATCCCCGTCAGCCAGCCCCAGGGGGAGAAGGTGAGTAGGATTAGGTAGGCGAGGTAGCCATGGTTAAGGTTGGGCCAGCCCAGACTTCTGCCTGCTGCCCGCATGACAGACACGGAGGCTGGAGCCAGCCCTGGGGCCTTGTCGGAACGAGGGGAGGGGGTTCTCCTTATCCCCCGGGGTTGCGGGTTGCAGACGCAACTCTGACCCACTCCTTTGAGAGAGTGAGTTGCTTGAGAAGGAGCAAGAGACTAAGGACGACCTGGAGCTGGGTCCCTTGAGGCACAGGTTTCCTACCTGGGGAGACCTCATGGGGAGGCCTTGGGGCCCAGCCAAGGAACAGCAGCTGGGACCTAGACCCCAGACAGGAGAGGGCTTGGCAGGCCATACTACCAGCAGTGGAGAAGTTTTGACTAGAACCTCGTGATCTGGCCCTTGCCAGATTGCTGTAGGAGTTGCTGTAGGAGTAAGATAAGGCCCATAAAGGGCCCCGGGACATAGAAGACGCTGGGCCATCATCATCTTGAGGTGGAGAGCGGGGGCCTGAGTGTTGGTGTTAATTCTCCACCCGGCGCAGACAGCCTCGATCCACTTCGAGGTACTCCTGTCTGCCCCCCTCCTCTCATGTGCCCAGCAGCCCAACTTCTGCCGACCCGGAGGATTCCCACTTCCTAAAATACCAGTTGAGTACCTAAAGGAAGGGAGCTCTTGGCTGCAGTGGGAACCTTCCCTGCATGCCCCGTGTCTTCAGGCCTGACTTACACCTCCTTTCTAGCCATTGGCACAGCATATGCGGTACTTAGTAACCCAGAGAAAAGGAAGCAGTATGACCAGTTCGGTGACGACAAGAGCCAGGCAGCCCGGCACGGCCATGGGCATGGGGACTTCCACCGTGGCTTTGAGGCCGACATCTCCCCCGAGGACCTCTTCAACATGTTCTTTGGCGGTGGCTTCCCGTCTAGTGAGTACCCCGGCCTCCCCGCAGCCAGGCCTCCCTGGGGGTGATGGTGGGAGACTGGATGCTGGCTGCTCCCTTCCCTAGCAGCCCCGCCCCCTGACTCAGTCCCTCTAACCTCCAGGTAATGTCCACGTCTACAGCAACGGCCGCATGCGCTATACCTACCAGCAAAGGCAGGACCGCAGGGAGAACCAGGGTGACGTGAGTGAGAAAGGCACCGGGGAGAGCAGGGGAGGGCGCCAGGCCCCACCTCGGGTGCAGGGCCTGAAGGGGAAGTGACATTCCCAGCTGTCCGTTCTGGGAGGGCAGTGCCCCCACCATTCTCAGCCAAGGAGCCATCTTGGGCACCCCCCTTGCCATTCTGCTGAGCAACACCAGAGGGAGCCACACTCCACAGTGCTGCCCAGAAGGAGTGGGGGTTTGGTGGCCCCTGTTAGGGAATGTCATGCAGAAACTTCTCCACCTACAGACAGGTTTGAGTGTGAAAGGCCTTTGCGCAGTCCATTTGTTCATAAGGCCAGAGTGACATTTTCCAAGCAGCGGGAAGTGAAACATGACGAGAGAGGTGTGAGGAATGACAAAGGTTGTTGACTCTTGCTTTTTCTAGCACTTGTAAAAGATGGACACAAAAACTATAACCAGACAGTGCTTCAAAAGCATTTTGAATGCCACAGGTTAAAGAACAGCTAGCTGACCAACATTAAGATACTGTGGACAATTCCAGAGCATTTAAAATTATGGCAGACGGTGAGGGGCCCCTCTGTTCGGTCAGTGTGGCCTTATGTTTTTAGTTATTCGTGTTTTAAAACTGTGTGTGTGTGTATTGAACATACAGAAGAATTTTTAAAATCACAAATTAAAATTAAAATTTTAAATTAGAAATTTTAAAATTACAGTAAACAAATTTGTTTTTATCTACAATTTTTTAACTGGCAGTTTTTGAACTGGTATACAGTGAAGGCCTCCCTCCGGCCCTGCCTACCAGTCTCCTGGAGGCGACCACTCTTGCTTGTGTTTTTGGTAATCTCTGATGAGCAAGCACATGTAGGTACCCTCTTCCTCTACAGAACACCAGTTGCCATTTTGTTTTCATCTGGGGGAGCTGGCAGGTGGAAGAGCTTCCATCTTTCAGGAGCGTGTGGGGGGGCGGTGAGAGAGTAGTGTCACGGCCTGTTTGCGTGGCAGCTGCCTCCTGCCGCCAGGGCTCCTTTGTGCCTGGAAAGCCAGTGGTGGTTGTGGCTGATGCCGCATTCCCATGCACGACGTCCAGCTTGAGTGACCGCTGACTCTTCCCTCCAGGGCGGGCTGGGGGTGTTTGTTCAACTGATGCCTATCCTCATCCTGATCCTCGTGTCAGCTCTCAGCCAGCTCATGGTCTCCAGCCCCCCGTACAGCCTGAGCCCAAGGCCGTGAGTACTTGCAGCCAGGGACAGGGCTGGGATGGTGGGCGGACAGGGACCTGGGATTCTCAGCCGCCATCAGGGGCCTGCCTTCCCATCCTGCGGGTCCTTAATCACAATGCAGAAATCTGGCTTATGGTCAAGAAGACACACTTTATCTGTTGAGCTTAGCTTCTTGATCTTTTAGGATCATGGTCCCTTAAGAAAATGTCATGAAAATTGCAGATCTTCTCCCTCAAACAGTGCACGTGCACACAGTATTGCGCATGATTTCACAGGCTTCATGCTCCCCTCCATCTGCTGAGATAAGAACCTCTGCTCTTAAGTTTTGGTTGGGGGTCTTGGGGCCATGGAAAGAATAGGGGCTCTAGAATCAAACAGAGCAAAGGAGGCTTTGAATCCCAGCTACTCTACTAACTAAGCAGCTGTGTGATGCTGGACGACGGTCTGAGCTTTGTTTTCCTCATCTGTGCAATGAGAATAACATCTGCTTGAGAAAATTAAATGAGTAATATACATAAGATGCTGGGCTCGGGGTGCCTGCTGCAGGCTCATTGAGTGGAGTGTGCAGCTCTTGATCTCAGGCTCTGGAGTTTGAGCCTCACGTTGGGTGTAGAGATAACTTTAAAATAAATAGGCAGGGGCGCCTGGGTGGCTCAGTGGGTTAAAGCCTCTGCCTTCAGCTCAGGTCATGATCCCAGGGTCATGGGATCAAGCCCCGAATTGGGCTCTCTGCTTGGCAGGGAGACTGCTCCCTCCTCTCTCTGTGCTTGCCTCTCTGCCTACTTGTGATCTCTGTCTGTCAAATAAATGAAGAAAATCTTTAAAAAAAATAAATAGGCAAAACGTTTGTTAAAAAATGCCACACTTGCCAGAAATGTTCAACAGTGTTTGTTGAATGAATATACGGTGAACTAGGGCAAGTTATTTGGCCTTTTAAGGTATCAGCTCCCCTCATTTATTTCCAGCAACTGGCCCCGTGTCGGATACATACATAGTTACAGAGTGGGTGCTCAGCTTCTACTGGTGGAAGCCCTCTGCTCCTAGAGGGGCCTTGCCCCATCTGGGAGCCTGGAGGCCTTCCTCTTGGCCAGCAGAGGGCAGAGTCGGGCCACTGGACCCACACAGGTGGCCCAGGCTCTCTGTGGCCTGTTGCCAGCCAGCCCTTTGCTCTGTGGCTGGAGAGGCAACAGAGGGCAGGTGTAGGGGCTGGGCTGCCCCCAACACTGTCTTCTGTCTGTGGCGTGTCAAGGCTCTTCCCACAGCCTGCAGAGCCTGTGGGTAGAGCTGGAAGGTGGGACGAGAGCTGGAAGGCCACAGCTCCTTGGAGTCCTTCTGTCATGTTGTTCCTAAGCCTCTTAACTCCAGACTGGGATTCCCGGGTAGGCAGGCAGGCCCTGAGCAACAATCGCCTTAGGGGAGGAATGCGGAAATGGAGGCACGGGGAGCCCGACTCATACCCCTAATCAGAGGCCGAGGCCTGCCTCCCCTCCTGCACCAACCAGGGCCTCTCATAAAGGGGCTTCTCCCCACAGGCCCCGGTCTGTCGTGTGGTAAACAGCTTGAGGAAGGGCTGGCCAGAGTCTGGACCACTTGCATGGTGGGGGGACACCCTGCCGTTCCTTCAGACCCTCATTTTGGGTGTTACGCGAGTCCTGCTCTGGTCAGGAAGGAAGCAGGTCCTCCCATGGCCTGTGCTGTATGTCCTTTTGGGGGGCCATGTCATCCTTTAGAACTGTCCTGGGCCGGGGGGCCTGTGCCCACTCTGTGCCTGATGTATTTCTGGCCAGGTCGGTGGGCCACGTCCACAGGCGAGTCACTGACCACCTGAATGTCGTCTACTACGTGGCAGACACCTTCTCTAAGGAGTACACAGGCTCCAGCCTCAAAACAGTTGAACGGAATGTGGAAGACGATTATATCGCCAACCTCCGAAACAACTGCTGGAAGGAGAAGCAGCAGAGTGAGTGTGTGGGGGTCGCGGGGACAGAGCTTGAGAGCAGGGAAGAGAGGCCTGCCCACCAGGGATTTGTGGACCCAGCACCTGGAACGGCCTTGTACCAGCCCCTCCCAGTCAGGAGCGGGACCCCACCCCTGTTTCATGGGGCCAGGAGCTGGGGGCCACCTGGAGATTTCCTCCAGGTTCCTGTAAGTCACAGCCATCAGCCTCCGTTTGGCTGCCAGAGGTAAGGATATCAAGACAGACCAGAGCACGTGTCCTGGCTGCTGAATGATGGGGCTTCCAGCTCTGTCTGTGGGACCCAAGGGTGGTCAGACCAGAGTAACAGCTTCTTTCCCTCTCACAAGTTGGGACCAAAGTCCAGGGTCATTCCTAAAGGGAGGCCAGCTCTGCCCCAGCTCCGGGGCCTGTAACAGCCTTTCTCCTGCCCCTGCAGGCTGGGCAGGTGCTCTGGTAGCCTTTGGGAGGGCCCAGGTGCATCCTAACTCTGCCCTCTTGCTTTGCAGAGGAAGGCTTGCTGTACCGGGCCCGCTACTTTGGTGACACAGATATGTACCACAAAGCACAGAG
This sequence comes from Martes martes, assembly GCF_963455335.1. Taxonomy (NCBI): domain Eukaryota; kingdom Metazoa; phylum Chordata; class Mammalia; order Carnivora; family Mustelidae; genus Martes; species Martes martes. Next base: position 53,879,491 of record NC_137902.1, read on the forward strand.
GATGAGCACGCCGAGCTGTAACCGACTGTCAGAGGTGCAGGCCTCCCTGCATGGATAGTCCTGGGCCAGCCGCGCCACCGAGGTCCAAGTATGAGCCAGGGCTTCCTCTGCCCTGCAACTCCTGGCAGCTCTGGCCCTGGTCATGAGGCAGAGGCGGGTGGGAGGGAGGGAGGGGGATGGCCTGTTGATGACAACTCCTCATCCCCAGCCTGACCTCCCGCCTGCAGTGTTGGGGTAGCTCTAGTGTGTGCTCAGAAAGCAAGGTCTGTTTCAGGCCTCTAGTGCTACTGGGAATGTGGGGAGCCCAAGAGCCAGGCAGAAGGGGGAGCTCAGGGCCATTGCTGAGGGCCATGAGTGCTTCCCTGGTCTCATCCAGCCCCCCAAGTCACCATGGCCCTTTCCCAAGTACAGCAGACTATTGTCTGTGCTCTGCTATTTAGACCTCCAAGTATCACTGGTCCCAAGATAGGCCCCCCCAACGCCCCCACCTCCCAACACACACACACATACACTCACCACCTGACATCAGGAAGAAACACGTGAGCATGGGTGAGCCAAGATCCCATCCTCTTCCTCTGCCCTTCCTGGCAGGAGGAGATGGAACAGGGTAGATGGGCAGCCCCACAGTGGGTCAGGGAGGGATCCAGCAGGCTGGGAGCAGGAGAGACCACTTGCCCTCTGGTGGAATCACAGGCAGTCTTTCAAGTGCTAGTACAGCCTGCCGCCTGGAAGCCACAGGCATTCGGCCTGCGGAGGCATCTCACCCATGGTCTAAGGAAGAGAACAGAGGGTGGAAGGAAGAGTTGAGGGTGGAACGCAGAGCCTTTAGTACAGAAGGGGGGTGGGGGGGGTATGCCATGTCACTGGTAGCAGGCTCCCGCCTCCTGCACCCCTGCATGTGGTAGTGAGCTCTGTTCCCAGCAGTTGCCGGCAGGGACAGACAGGCCCAAGCCCAAAGGAGTGTAGGCAGAGCCAAGAAAGGTTCTTCTCTGTGTTGGTACCTGCCTATCCGTCCTCTGCCTGTGTCCCCCTCGGCAGGGGTCCAGCTCCAGACGCTGCGCTTTGAGGCCATCTGCTAGCGCCTCCGGGAGAGTGACAGTGCAGGAGGGAGACAGGTTGGGGCTGAGGTGGGCAGGCCAGCAGCCAGGAGGTTGGCTTGTTTGTGGAGGCTCCAGGCCACGTGATCGCCGAGCTAACTGCTACCACTCTCCTCCGCAGACCATGAAATCCCTGGAGAATTTTTGGTGACATGCACTGAGCCAAGGTGATGGACTGTATATTTAAGGAAAGACATAAAAAGAAAAAAAAATTAAAATGGAATTGGAGGCCGAACGCCACACAGCTGCCCTCTCTCTCACCCAGTAAATGCTGAAAGCTCTTAGGACAGGAAAACCTGCCACGGGGCTGCTTCCCTTCCTCCCAGGGCTGGCAGAGGCTCAGGCTCCACTTCGGCTCTCTCCTAGGATACGGAAACCATGGCAACGAAAGTAGAATGTAAAACTTGGAGCAAAGGGCTGGGGGAGGGGGCGCCCAACTGCCTTCCTCCCCCTCCTGGGAGCCACCACCAGTCACCTCTCCGTGGAAGCCAGTCAGAGGCATTGGCCAAGGATAGGAGGAGGAGGAGCGAGAACTCTCCATAGAATGTAATTTTCAGAGCATGTATATGTACATATATATATATCTATTTATATGTAAATAGCATATATAAAGATATATATATATACATATATATATATACAGTCTACTTTTTAAACTATGCAGGGATTTGGTTATTTAGCTGATTTCCTCCCTGTTTTAGAAAACGAGGCCTGTGTGGGGAAGGTCACTTGGTCCCTCAAAGGCTAGACATTGGCCAGAGCTGACAGCCTGAAGGAAAATCCCCTCAACCCCAGGCTGCTGTTGATGGCAGCGGTAATCATGATAGTGTAAGTCTAGAGAACTCAGAGGGTGCCAGGGTCATGATGAAGCTGGAGGGGAGCAGGCTTTTAGGGGAGAAAGTGCCCCTAGGGCCAGGTACCCTATCAGGATCCAGTCGTGGTGGAGGCCCCCGGCCGCCTGTGGGTGTGAGACCACCTACCACAAGCTTTGGTCAGCTCAGGTGGGCTCTTGGGCCTGGAGCCCAGGAGCCTTCTGCCCCCTTGCCACAGAGAGCAGGATTAGAGAGGGGGACCAAGTTCTGCCTGGCCACCCGCCCCCCCACCTTGGTCCCAAAGTGGGTTTTGCCTTATAGATGCCACAGGGCACAGCTCCGCATTGTTGCCACTGGTTTTTCCCAAGTCAGGCACCAAGGACTCCAGACGGTTCTTCCTCCAAGAGTCAGCCAGGCGGTGCCCAAGACCCTGGGGCAGCAGCCGCCTCCTGAAGAAAGTCTGTGCCTGTGGGCACCTCTGTCTCCGCCATCCACGGACATGCTGCCATCCGGCCTTCTGTTGCACTTTGGACAAAGGCTGCACCCGAACCTGAAGGGTTTCCTTCTACTCACCTTGAAGTGAGGATTTTTCTCACAACAGCAGTTGCTGCCAGGGGAAGGGAGGGAGGTTTTATTTATTCCCACAGTTTATACTGAGCCTTTTGGAATTACCGTTGTTCCCAAATTTTCCTCTGGCAGTGGGTGTGTCCTGGAGCCCGCCATCGTCCAAAGCCTTACTTCCCTAAGCTGCCAGCCAGGAGGCCATAACCACCCTCGCAAGAGTTTCTCTTGGCTTTTTTTGTTTTCTTAAGTAACCCCCAACGAATAAGATTCTTGCTGGGAAAGGAAGCTTGGTGAAGAAGTGTCAGATTGGACTTTTGAACGAGATCCCACCCTGTGATGCAACAGCCACCCCAGCCCGAGAGACGCTAAGAACTGGACATGGGCAGGAGCGCCCCACCCTTGGTGGCCCCGGTGCTCTGCCGCCACCTCCCCTACCATCTGGTCTCGGTAGCCGTCCCCAGGTGGGCTGACCCATGTGCAATAAGAACATAGATCCTAAAGGATCCCCTGAGAAGCTGTATTTCTTGAATTAGAATTCTAAAATTGTACATCTATAAATATATGTTTATTACGTGATTGGCCTTGGTGGGTCTGCATTGAGCAGGGGGGCTGAGGTGGGACACAGCCCAGGCCGGACCACCAGCAGTCCTGGGTGACCAGCCCATGTCGTCCTCACCCCTTGCCCCAGCTGACAGCCGCTTCGGTCAAGGTGTTCTTCCAAGGCTGACTCCAGGCCAAGGGGAAGGGGCTCAGGCCAGGATCCTGGGGTCCCTGGTAACCTCTGCTTCCCCCGGTTCCTGCTCCCTCTCCATCCTTCCTGTGAGCAAAACATTGAGAATCTTCCCTCCTCCCCTGCTGGGAGCTAGAGCCCACTCTGGATCCAGAGCAGGGGGAAAGTTCGAGTTTCTTTCCATCTCCGCCTGCACAGTCTTCCAGACACACTTCCCACAGCCCGCCCTCCTCCTCCAGAAGGTCGGAGAAGTTAAAAATGTGGCTGCCCGAGGAGAGCTGTCTGTGAATGGAGCCACCGATCTGCCTGGGCCTCCCAGAGACAGGACCCCACAGCCCTGACTGGCGGCCCGAGGCCCCTCCCGCTGCCTCTCCAGCCAAAGGCGGCCAGGCTGCCTGGTGGTGCCACTGCAGCCAGGGAGCTCATTGGCTGTCCCTGCCCAGGGTCACCGCCGCTGGCTCTGCCTGGTCTGCGAGCTGCCACTTGTTAGCGGCAGTTGGCAGAGGCGTCGCCAGCCACCCCCTTTCACTCCTCCCATCCCCCTACCCTCAGCAGGCCAGAGGGGGCGGGCCAGACTCTAGCCGACTGTTGCCTGCAAAAAAAGCCTCTGACAAGTGTCCCCACCCACTGTCAGGTGGCAAAAAAACAAGCCACTAGTTCATCCAAGCTCCCGGGACCTGCCCGCTTATCTCCTCTTCCCAGGCTGCCCCCAGCTCTCCAGAAGGGACCTGCTCACTAGGGCAAGGAACATGCGCCCTGGCCCACTGGAATCTCCTTGCCCCGAGTTCCCTGGGCAAAGTCACCCGGCTGTCCAGGGCAGACACCCAGACCGCGGTGCCAGGACTCAGGTAAATAGACTGTTGACATAGTGTCACTTCTGGAGCAACTCAGAATCCTTACCAGATGTCACACCCAGAACAGGAAACTGAAGCCTGGGGAAAGGCAAGGTGATGCCCAAGGGTCCCCATGAAATTTGCATGTCCTTGGGGTCTATGTAGCAAAGCAATCATCCTGCAAACATTTGCTGAACTTGGATTCATTATGCTCAAGAAGATTAACCCCACTTGTGTCAAGGTAAATGGTGGGAGGCCTGTCCAGAAGGGTGGAAAAGGGAAAACGGAACTTAATCTGAGGGGCTCGGGCTGGGGACAAGTTTCCCAGAGGGGCAGGGGCACCCTCTCCCACAATTACAGATGTGCCCACCCCACCGTGACAGCAGCTTCCCTGAGTTGACATCATCCCCAGGAGACCACATAATAGACCAGTTGTTGGTTTTCAGTGTGGACCCCGCAGCTGCATCCATGTCCTAGCTGGGTGGCCCTGGGCAGGTCATTTAACCTCCCTCTGTCTCCGTTTCCTCATCTTCAAAATGAGAGTCATAAAACCACTTACCTCACGGGGTTACGGTGGGGAGTAAAAGCATTCTCACATGTACAGCCCCTAAATGCCTTCTGGGACACGAGAAGCTCTAAGTGCTGTTACATGTCCTGAGTGGCCAAAGATTAATACGGCGGCTCAAGCCCCATTCCAGGCCTTGAACCCACAAAAGTGGCAACCCGGGCAGGGGTTTGACAACCCAGAGGGCGGGGGACAGTGATGGAAACAGCTGGGAGTGCGGCAGGTGTGAGCAGCTCGACCAGGGGAGTCTGGGTAAAGGAACTGGCGCTTGTGACAGAGCGGGGAGTCCCACAGGGGCTGGGGGCGGAGTGGGTGCTCCAAGTACCCTTCCCTGACATGCAGTCATGAGCAAAGTCCTGGAGCTGGGGAGGCACGGAGGCAACCACATTCGAGGGTGCTGGGCCCTGCCCTCGGGGAGGTTGGCGGGCACACCTGAACCCTCTAAGGCTAGCCATGAGGGAGGCAGGTGGCGGGAACAAAGCTGGAGGCCTAGGTCGTGTGCGCACGGTCACCCCGTTACCCAGCCTCTTGTGGAGGGCTGTTTCCCCAGCAACAAGGCCAGGGCCTCCTGTCGCTTGTATCACCCCACAGCTGTTTGACTGGGAAATAAAGGTCCAGGGCCCAGACACAACAAAGAGTATGAGAAAGGCAGCCTACTCTCTAGGACCCCCATGACCAAGCAGCCCCCGCCCCCAGAGTCCAAGAGTTGGGGCTTTGCTTGGGAGGAGAGTGGGGTCCCGACTGCCACACGGTGTCCTTCCTTACCCCAGCTTCCCCTGCCATGGTTTGGTTCTGGGAGGGCAGGGATGCCCTCTGGCTGGGCTTGCCCTTGGGGACAGGCAGGGTGTACAGTTCCCCAGGGGAGCTGGTGCTGGGAGGGGCAAGGGGTCAGGCTCAGGGCCTTCAGGGAGTCTGGTCAGCAACCCCACTCCTTTAACTGGACTCCTGCCATTTTTCTGACAGACACAGTGAGGGAGCCCAGGAGACGGATGTCTGAGCAGCACAGGAGGGTGCCAGTGGGCTCTTCTTACAGATGGGAACACGGAGGCCCGATGGAGGGGGGGAGGCTGTTTTCGGGTTCCTGGTTCATGCCCATGGCCCTCCCGCTCTGACCCGGCCGCCCACTGGAGCCTCCTCCAAGCACCCTTCCCTGACATGCTGCCCCAGTTCCCGCTGCCAGCGGCCTTCCCATTGCTCCCCCACCCCACTCCTCTGGGAGGCCTGCCACGTTCCCACAGCCTTGGCCCAGCCCCGCCCTCTCACCCCATCGGCCCAGAGGTGTTTGTGCAGTTCTTGGAGGAAGGCTCTGCACCCTGGAGAGGCAAGGGCCTGTCTGGGGCCTGTCTGGCTGCTTCAGTGCTGCCGGCCTGGGCACCATGGGGCCTCCACGAACACAGCTGAAGGAAGAAAGGGGCCCCCCCCTCGGCATCCACACACCTTTCTGATGACCACTCGTGACTCTCCTTCCACTGCTTTCTCCACGCCAACACTGCCCATGGTCACCCTGTAGGGTGCTTGGCAGCCATAAACCCACATACAGAACTAGGGACACTTCTCCAAGACCCGAGAGGACTCAAGCAAGGTGTGCCACCTGCGTGCCGCTGGCCGGCGCTGGAAGATGACCAGTCTTGTGGGATAAGCACTGAGTAGGGCCTTTCTTTTTTTCCTTAAGATTCATTTATCCATTTTAGAGAGAGAGAACACAAGCAGGAGAGGCAGATAGAGTGGGAGAGAGAATCTCAAGCAGACTCCGCACTAACTATGGAGCCCAAGGCGGGGCTTGATCCCATGACCCTGAGATCATGACCTGAGTCCAAACCAAGAGTTAGGTGCTTAACCAACTGGGCCACCAGGGTGTTCCCCGAGGAGGGCCTTCTATCCACTTCCTGGGGGAAGCAGAGGCCGGCTGAAAGCGCCCCACGTGTGTTCTCCCTCAGTGAGGACGGGCACACCAGGGGCTGGTGGGAGAGTCACAAACAGGGCTCATCACTGCGGGGTGGGCACTACGGGCTGTAGGGACACTCTCTCCAGCACTCAGGCCTGCACCTGTGGCACCAGCCATTCCTGGGCTCACAGCCACTTCCGGCCCTCGGCTGCCCCCGTACTGCCCCCGTACTGCCCTGGCCACCACTGGTAGGCTGAACACCAGCCCTTGGCCACGTGGGCAGAAACTGTGTCAGTGGCGTTCAGGCTGTGAGCACCAGGCTCAAAGTGGCACACAGGCAAGAGTTCGGGCTGCTTCTGTCCACATAGCTACAGGCCTCGGTCTCCCTCCCTCAGCACTGAAGCTGCTGGACACAAAGTCTAGAGATCAGGTTTCAAGCCTCAGCTGTAAAGGACACTTGTATCCTGTTTCACTTGTATCACTTAAAATTATTTGTTATAATTTTGAAATCATACATAAGGAAGTGCTTTTTGCTTGTATCATTTTAAAATATGTGGTCTAATTATTCTCCTCCTCCCACAGAACTCACCAGTTTCATCCTTAATGTCAGCCTCCGTTTACTGTGGAGTCAGGGCTACTGGCCTCACCGGGGTGGGACTTGGACAAACAGGCCAACCCAGGGGCTAGGGTACCCCCCCCCAACCCAGCTTCACCCCAGGACCCTAGGACTTGAGCCCAGCTCATGGGCAGCCTAGGGTGCTCGTGGCAGGAATGGCTCCGAGCCATGGGATGGAGTGGCCTGACCCACATCTGTTCATATTATTAGCTCCAGAGCCGACTGGCCGAGGCTGTCACACGATTCGAGGAAATATTGCCTGGGCTCGTGTTTCCAGCCCAGTTGGTTGGAGGGACACATGGGATGGGGGGCAGAGGGGCCTCCGGCTGCCCTTCCTCACCCCCCGACTGTTGTCAGGAGAGCCAGAGAAGACCGCATGTCCTTCCAGGGTGCTGCTGATCTCAAGGCAGGCACCACCCCCTCCCCCAGAGGGCCCCTGTGTGACCCCGCGTCGGCTGCCTGGCGCCTGGCATTGTCCTGTACCTGTTTATGCAGTCTCAGCTTGTGAGACCTGGCCTCTCCCTCCCGCTGCCCTCCCTGCCCCTCTCTGAAGCAGGGAAGACAGTGGGTGGGAGGTTGGTTCTCTGGAAAGAATGTCTGCCCTAGACCCCCCAGGGTGAGGAAGAGTGCCCTCTTTCCGGGCTCTCCTCCTTTTTCTGTTGTTGGTACCTGCGGGTGCCGGCATCCCAGGGGTAAGCTAGGGAAATCCTGGGGAGAGGACCAGGGCTCCAGGCTAGGCGCCCAGCTCTGCGCCTCCAAGCAAAGGGATCTTGTGCCGCTCTCATAAGATCCCTAAGGCCATTCCCTCTACTGTCAAATGGGAATCTCAGGTTTGTCCTGCAGGCTGGAGGGCAGCGGCACAGGACAGGGGGTATGTGGAGCCCAGAACTGCACCCCAGAAGCTTATCTGTGGCATATGTTTTGTTCCTGTAAGTTCCTTAAGAAGGGACAAGGGGCCTCTGGCCCCACTGAACTCGGTAACAAGGGCTGAGACAGACCTCAGGGTCAACAGGAACCAGGAGTCAGAGAATACGAGGATTTCTACATTGGATAGAAGGTGCCAGAAAGGACTAGGCTTGTGGTCTAATTACTGGGCTGCCCGGGGAGGGAAACAAGACATCCTTGCCCTTGAGCCACAAATAAAAGAGTGTTACAGAGATAGCAGCCACCCTGAAGAGGGGTTCTCAAACAGTGTCCTCTCAAGCCCTTGGGCCACTAGGGGTGCGGGGGGAGTGGAGCACAGTGTTCCAGCCCCGCCTATGCTTCACATCACCCACAGTTCTCTCTTTCTCTGAGTGCAGTTAGAGCTTTGATTGGACAAGAGGTTTCACTACTAAAGCAAATATTTAAAAACCAGAGAACTAATCTAACCCCACCATTTCACCAAAGAGGAAACTGAGGCCCAGAAAAGAGAAGTGGCTTGTTCAAGTTCACTCAGCTCAGTTGTGACAGACCTGCTGCCTGGGCCACTCACCCCTGGTTCGGGGACAAGAAGCCTTCATCCTGAGGATGAAGAGGACAACCGCCAAGTGTGTGTGTTGTGGCGGGGGTGGGGGGGGGTGCCCCCATCAAGGTCTGGGCCTCAGCCTCAGTTCCCCTGATGTGAGCCCAGACAGAAGTGAGGCCTCCAGGGCCAGGAGCCATGTTCTCCCAAGGCAGGCAGCCCAGAGGCTGATCTGGGATGATAGGAGGGCAAAGTCATCCTCTGCCCACCTCCCTGAGCAACAGAGAGCTTTTCGAGTTGTCAGGCCTGACTAGGCCTCTCCAGCCAACAATGAGCGCAGCCCCTGCTCTCCAGTCCACTGCCCAGCCCCAGAATCACCTCAGATTCCTCACTGCAGGTATTGGAGGCAGGCAGGCAGGTACCCCTCTCCCTCTTTTACAGGTGGGAACACTGAGGCACCGGTGGTAAGTGGGCCTGGCACAGTGTCTCCCTGACGCAAACCGTGTGCTCTCATCATCATCGCCTGCTCCTCTGTCCATGCTGGGGAGCTGCCCTCCTCCCCGCAGAGCAGCTCTGACTACCCCCGTGCCTGGCCCTGTGCTGACTGGCCCACACTTCCCCTCACTGGCTTTAGCAAGGACAACCAAAGTGCCTCTCTGGTCTCTCAGGCGGCCCAGAGCTCTTGGCCTAGCCCCTCTCCTGTGGAGGTAAACAGAACCATCCCCCAGCTGCAGAAAGGGCACAGACCCAGGAACTTGGTTCTCCCACCCCGACTAGGTGGAACTAGAACAGCAAATCCCAGGAGGCTCCTCACACCTGTCCCTTCCCTAAGATACAGCCTAGGACTCAGCACCACGGTGACAAGGCAGATCAGAATTCTCCTAGTTAGCACTGAAAGTCCCAGGTTCCAAGAAATTCCTCCTGGGCAAGCCAGGACAACTGGTCCCCCAACTCAGCGTACACAAAGGCAAGGTCATTACCCCTTTCTCTTCCCCTCGCTCAACAGAGTCTTTCTTCTTTCTGGAACTCTAGTCTCTGCTAAGGCTAAGGGAGAGGACCACAGTCAGTCCCTTCAACCTGTCTGGCCACCTCAGACTGAGCTGGGGACTACCATAGGCCCACAGTAGGGTCAGAGGCCTAGAGTCTGCCCTAGGCCCTGTCAACGACCTGCTGGAGGCCCAGTCCTGCCCGAGACCCTGTGAGATACATAGCAGAGAGAGCCTGAGAAAGGCCTAGTGGGATCCTGTGCCTCAATCCCAAGCCAACTCTATCCTCAAGCTGGGGGCACACCACTCCGGGTGACCCCAGGTAGGGCAACCCTAGGGCTGGAGCCAGGCAGAGTCTGCCTGGGACTCACTGAGGCTGCCTCTACCTGTCTGACTTCGAGGTGAGTCATTTCCTCCCTCAGCTGGTTATGAGGCTGGGAGGGACAGGGAGGGGACTGCATCTAAAAATAGCAGGGCCTCCGCCAGTGGAGATACCCAAAGAGCTTCTCCTGGGGCAAGGGAGGAGCCAGCTTCTCCTCTGAGCTGACAGCAACTGTGGCCCCTGCCAGGTGCCTGCCTTTGGCCCAGCCGCAGGATGGCCCGAGACCCCTGGCCTCCCCCTTCCCAGGCTCAGCAGAGAGAGCTGAGGTGTGGAGGAGGCATCCTGAAGACTGAGACCCAGAAGCTGAGCTGGTGGGGTGGGAGCTTAAAAGAAGACAGAGCCTGGGGAGGGGTGGGAGGATGCGTGGTGTGTGATTCGGAAGGCTTGGCCCTCACCGGGACTGGCAGAGGGAGCGGGGACGGATCAGCAGCCTGGATTCACCTCCCACATCATCACAGAACCACCTCGGCTCCCCGCCCTACCCACACACCGAGACACACACAGGGACACGCAGACATGGCTCCACACTCAGGCGGCCTGTGAATCATTTCCTTCTAGTAGCGCTCATCTCCCCCGTCACCAGCACGGACTGAGGACCTACTGTGTAGTGGAGTCACACCCTGGAAGGTCAGGAAATGGGGCTCATGACTTGCCCTGGGGACGTCTTAAGAGGCCCCCAAGGAGAAATACAAATCAAAACCACAGTGAGATACCACCTCACACCAGTCAGAATGGCTAAAATTAACCAGTCAGGAAACAACAGATGCTGGCAAGGATGCAGAGAAAGGGGAACCCTCCTACACAGTTGGTGGGAATGCAAGCTGGTGCAGCCACTCTGGAAAACAGTATGGAGGTTCCTCAAAAAGTTGAAAACAGAGCTACCTTATGACCCAGCAATCACACTACTGGGTATTTACCCTAAAGATACAAATGTAGTGATCTGAAGGGACCCATGCACCCCAATGTTTATAACAGCAATGTCCACAATAGCCAAACTATGGAAAGAACCTAGATGTCCATCAACAGGTGAATGGATAAAGAAGATGTGATACACACATACATGCGCGCACGCACACATACAATGGAATACTACATACCCATCAAAAGAAACAAAACCTTGCCATTTGCAATGACCTGGATGGAACTAGAAGGTATTATGATGAGTGAAATAAGTCAATCAGAGAAAGACAATTATCATATGATCTCTCTGATATGAGGAATTTGAGAGGCAGGGTGGGGGGCTTGCGGGGAAGGGAAGGAAAAAATGAAACAAGATGGGATTGGGAGGGAGACAAACCATAGGAGACTCTTAATCTCACGAAACAAACAGGATTGCTGGGGGGAGGAGGGTAAGGAGAGAGTGGTTGGATTATGGACATCGGGAAGGGTATGTGCTATGGTGAGTGCTGTGAAGTGTGTAAGCCTGATGATTCACAGACCTGTACCCCTGGGGCAAATAATACATTATATGTTTAAAAAAATAATTTAAAAAAAAAGAAAAAAGAGACCCCCAAGGAAAGGGCAGGCCAACAGCAAGGGCGGAAACACAAGACGCAGGGAAGACCCTGTGTGCTGGGACAATCTGCCGTTATGGCGGCTTTGGGTTAAGTCCCGGCACTGCCACTTTCTGGCCGTGAGAGCAAATACTCTCCTTGCCCAGCCTATGAGAGCTAGAGCTAGAGGGTGAGGGCGGGTGGGGGTGAGGAGCCGCACGGTGTAACAGTGATGGCCACGATTGTGAACGTATTTACCTTGTTCCCTCCTATCCTCACAGCAGCCTAATAAAGTAGGCATTACTGTCTCCATTTTACATGTGGAAAAATGGAGGCCCAAAGACACTAAGTAACTTGCTTAACATCATACAGCTAGCCAATGGGATTTGGACCCAAATCTGAGGCAAACTCACGTGCATTATGGGGTGCAGCTGGGGGCCTGTTAAGTCTGGAGTTGGTTCAGGGTATACTGATCTCTGACTCTTCTGGAAGGGTCCTTGGACACCAGCCTGGGTGACTAGCAGGTGCCACACCCCTAACTGGGGGCCGGCCACCTTCCTTCTGTCTCACCTCCCTCACACTGAGTCCCCACCAGCTCTCAGGGTCCGTGCCAGAAACACAGAATGTGCTACGCCCTCTCCTGGGGCCACCAGTGAGGGAAACGGCAGCTCCCACTTGACAGAAAAGGCAGGCAGATAGAAGGGATCATGAACGGGCCAGGGGCCACAGAGCTGGAGAAAGCAGATCCTGGACCAAGCCCAGCCTCACACACACACCCTCCACGTTCCCCACAGCCCAGCTATCTGGCGGGGGGCGGGGGGGGGGGCGGGAACTCTGTGCTCTCCCTGCTTGATCACACTTTCCCTGAAGCATCTTATCGGATTACCCGCAAAACCCAAACCTTACATCAGCCAGATGGGCCCCGGCCCTGGGAAGAGCCTCTTTTGGCTTCTCGGGGCTTCCCCCACCGTTATCTGACTCATCATCTGCTGGTCCCAAGAGACAGGAGAGAGGCAGCCTCTTATCCCTACAGTACAGATGGAGACACCCAGGCAGGAAGTGACCTCTGCCAATGAGTCAGGGGCCAGAGCCAGCAGAAGCTGAGGCTGGGAGGTCGCAGGTGGGGCTTCACAGCCTGGGTAATGCTCCTGGCGTGCCACAGGCTCAGTGAAAAGGGGCCACCATATACAAGGCACAAATAGCAAGAGATGCGTGTTGAATGAATGGATGAAGTTTGCAGGCCCTGGTTGGAGGGTGGAGGGATGAGCAGGGATATTGCAGAAAGGATGAATATGGTAAAGAGGGAGGGGGGAAAAAAAACCATCCTGGAAGCCGAGTCCTTGCCCCAGTCAAGGACTCCACCAGCCTAGTTGGGGCTTGTTCCTACAGTTCTCCCATCTGTGAGCACCGTCATGGTTATCCTTTACTGGGTGAGTCCTAACAACCACGGGGATTTAACACCTTATAGCCATCATCTTATCTAATTCCTCCTTCAACCCAATGAGGCTGGTATGTACTATCATCATTCCCATTTGGCAGACAACTTATCTGGGGCTCAGAGAGGTTAAGCAAGTTCCCTAAGGACACACAGCTCAGCTCTTGTCCCAACAGGTATGGGACAACAAAGGCAAGAGCTGACTTAGAATAGCTCCCCACATCCAAAGGGGAAAGGGGCCCCTGTGTCTGCGGCTCCCACGTGGGACTGCCCAGGTGTGCCTGCTGCTTGGCGTCAGGAACTCGTGTGTCTGTCAGGTCAGTGCAAGCGTGGAGGGACAAGCTCAGAACAGAATGCCCATGTCTCCGGGACAATGAGCCTGGGCGGCAGGGAGACTCAAGGCAAGCCTGCCTGGGCACATGGAGCCTCCGGCGCGGTGCCCTCACGGGAAACCTAGCCCAGCGAAGGGGATGAACTGCTGCGTGCGGCCCCGCCGGCGCCCTTCTCCCCCAGCTGGCCCAGCGCCTGCGGATGGGCCGCGCAGCACGTTGCCGGCGATTGCCCCATCCGGCCGCGGCGCGGACGGTCCCGCACGTTGCTCACACAGCACACCCGGCCGCCCCCGCCCCCTCCCGTGTAGCCCCCCCGCGCCGCCGCCCTCCCCCGCCACCCCCCCCCGCCGCCCCCGCCGCCCCCGCCGCCGCCTACCCCGCCCCGCCCCTGCCCCCGCCCCCGCCCCTGCGGCGGAGGAGGGGGAGACCCGGCCAGACGGAGTCCCCAGCGGCGCATTCAGCCCGGCAGCCGGTAGCCGACGCAGCCTTGTCCCAGACACCTTTGATAGCTGCCCTTTGCTCCGTCTGCTCTGAGGGGACAAACGAGGGAAATTGAGTAACCCAGCTCGGCAAGGCAGGAAACTTCCTGGCCGCTTTGTTACTCACGATTTCACATCAACGTTTTTGGGGGGAGGCGAAGGAGGGGGGAGGACCCCAGGGAGGATTTCTGGGGTTAAAGAGACTGGGCACAAATGCCGCCCTCTGGGGCTGTGAGCACGTTCCAGGCAGTGGTGGTCTCTGCCTCCCAGGCCAGACACGTGCCAGACTGCTCCTCAGATTAAAATTCATCTCCTCACCGCCCTCCTTGCTTTGAGTGGCTGTCTGGTGAAAGGGGAGGGAGCTTTTAGGGCGGGAACTGAGGCCTGACCTTTGGGGTCAAGGTTCTGCCATTAGCGTGGGTTTGCTGTTTCACTTGGGCAAATCCCTTGACCTCTCTGGGCTGCATTTCTTCCTGGGGCATCAGTAATAAGGTAACTTGCCGGTCCCTAAGGCTCAGGACAGGCTTTGAATTTCTAGCAAGCAGGAGAAAGAAACTTCCAGTTGAAGCAGAGACTTCCTCTGGAACACTCCTTCTCCTCCTATTCCTGGCTGGAGGCACAGTATTCTGAGTCTACTCTGAGTGGCAGCAGTGAGTGGCTGCTCCTTGCTGTCACATCAAGTCCAAATTTCATGACTTGGCACTTGAGGCTTTCTGACATTGAGTCTAAGGTTCCAAATACACCCCCACACTGTACCCTTAGGGGGAATCTCAGACTCCCCACACACACACCACACACCACTCATGTTCATACTTCTATGCCCTTGCTCATGCTGTTCCCTCCCCCCAGAATGCTCTTCCCTGCACTCCTCAATGTTTGGCTCCTTCTGAAACAGATCTCCACTATAAATGTTACCACCTTAGAGAGTTCTTTCCGGAGTACACGTCTAGAGCGGGGGCCACGTTATTCCCTCTCAGAGTTTCCTCTTCCTTCCCTCCTCAGCTCTTACTGTCCCTAGAAGCTTGGCCCTCCACTGAACGGAAAGGTCTATGAGGGAGAGATCAGCTCCATTTATTCATCTCCATATACCCAGCACTTACCCAGGAGCCTGGCACACAGTAAGAGCTTAAAAAATGTTTGTAGAAAGGAAGAAAGGATGGATGGTTGACTGGCAAAGACCCCAAGAATAGGCAAAATGCCCACCAGGAGGAGGCCGGCGTTGTAAGATGATGTACAGGTGGGCGGGATGCTAGGCAGCCCGTTAAGCAGGTACAGACCTCTACAGAAGAGTGTTCCTGACACTGTGAGAAATAAACTCCCTTTCTTTCTTTTTTTTGGGGGGGGTGGGGAGGTGGGGCAGGTGTTGGGGAGGGGCAGAGGCAGAGAATCTGAAGCAGGCTCCACGCCCAGCACGAAGCTTGACGCCAGGCTCGATCTCACGACCTTAGCAGAAATCAAGAGTCGGATACCTGAGGTGCTTGGGGGACCAGTCAGTTGAGCATCTGACCCTTGGTTTCAGCTCAGGTGGTGATCTCAGGGTCATGATCTCAGGGTTGTGAGATCATGATCGAGCCCCAAGTCAGGCTCTGCACTCAGCGGGGAGTTTGCTAGAGAGTCTCTCCCTTCTCCCTCCACCCCTCTCACTCATGCTCTCTCTCTCTCTCTTTAACATAAATAAATAAATCTTAGAACAACAACAACAACAACAGCTGGGCACCTGGGTGGCTCAGTCATTAAGCATCTGCCTTCGGCTCATGTCATGATCCCAGAGTCCTGGGATCGAGCCCCTCACTGGGTCCCTGATCAGCAGGAAGCCTGTTTCCCCCTCTTCCACTCTCCCTGCTTATGTTCCCTCTCTCACTGTCTCTATCAAATAAATAAATAAATTCTTCAAAAATTAAAAAAGAGTTGGACACTTAACCAGCTAAGCCACCCAGGCACCCCGACGAATGTCCCTTTCTTTTTTTTTTTTTTTTTTGGACGAATGTCCCTTTCTAATGAGCAAAAAAAGGGTGGTAGTGTGCAGGGGGAGTATGTATATGAAGGCATAGAAGTCCCTGTAAACAGAAGAAAAGTCAAGATGGGATACACCAGACTAACTACCCCTGAGGAGTAGGATACGGACATCGTCATGGTTTAATATGCACCTAAAACCTTGCTTAGACCTCATCATCTCCTCTGGAAGTCTTCTCCGCTCCTGCCCTCATGTTAGAGGAGCCCCCCAGAGGCCATGAGTATGGGGGCAGCCGGACAGACCACAGCAGCTCCTCTGGGTGCGTGGGTTTGTCCACTCTGTGTGGAGGAAAGCAGTGCTGGTGAGGACAGTGACGACAAGACGGCAGCAGGACGGACGCCGAGAGGCCTACCTCCACCTGCCAGGCAACATCACGGCAGGTGGCCCCTGGCAATCAGGCAGAGCCAAAATGTGACAGGAAGCCTGGCCTTAGTGCGAGCTCACTTCCCGATTCAGGACACTGGGTCCCAGCTGTGGGAGGCACACAGGGCAGCGTCTCACTGCCCTCAGGATGCCCGGAGTTGAGAAGGGTCAGACACGACTTGGCATGAACCAGAGGCCTCCTGCCTGCCTGCCCACTTGCCTGCCGTCTGTGCCCCAGTGGCTCCCGGGAGACCCGAGGCAACACAATTCAGACCAACTGGGCCAGGGGAGAGGAAGGAAGAGCGGCAAAGGGCTCAGGGTCAGATGTCTGAGCCTCTGTTCCCACGGGTGCCTCTCATTATGCTTGTCAGGAAGTACAAAAGAGTACGGCCCTCCGCCTTCATTTTCAGTTCCCATCTCAAGCGGCCTCTCTTCCCCTGCCTGCCTCAAAACTGGTTCACCATCTGGAAAGTCATGGACTCCATCTGGAGTCACTCAGTTCCCCGT
This sequence comes from Martes martes, assembly GCF_963455335.1. NCBI lineage: Eukaryota > Metazoa > Chordata > Mammalia > Carnivora > Mustelidae > Martes > Martes martes. Next base: position 53,896,028 of record NC_137902.1, read on the forward strand.
TGTTTCCGGTCCAACACCTTCTAGCCGTGGGTCCCTGGACAACTGGCTTTGTCCCTCTATGTCTCAGTTTCCCTAGTAAACTCGTTAACGCATGGCAAGTGTCTATTTATTTATTTATTTGTTTATTCAGAGATTTTATTTATTTATTTGAGAGAAAAAGGGAGAGCACAGAGAGGGAGGGAGAAGCAGGTTTCCCACTGAGCAGGGAGCCCAATGTGGGGACTCGATCCCAGGACCCCGAGATCATGACCTGAGCCAAAGACAGACACTGAACTGACTGAGCCACCCAGGTGCCCCATAAAGAAACCTCAGTCGCACATCAAGTGTTTAGAAGGAGCCCAATATGAGTAAGAGTATCTGTTATCTGTATGAATTAGCTGTTATCCATGTGGCTAAGATGGTAGCAGTACCTACTTCCTTGAGCTATCGTGAGGATTAAATTAGATAATGCATATCAAGTGTTTACTGGGTTAAGTGTTTACTTGTCTCAGTAAAGACAATAAGACGAGAGTATAGATCTCGGTCCCGAGATGCCAGGGGATTAGCATGGTGGCTGCTGGGGGCTTCCTGGGAATAGAACGCTGGGCGCTTGGTGGCCCACGCTGCCATGCTGGTTCAACCCTGTTACCGAGCTGGCTGTTGCTGAGCTCTCTGGTTAGTCAACTGCCTGCTCCTTTAAACCCATTTAAACCAGCTCCATCTGGCCTGGCTTTCCCAACATACCATCCTGGCAGCTGTCACAGGCCCAGAGTACTGGGCGAAGTGTCAGGCCTGCTGCAAAATACATTGGAACTTTATCTGACCCCTGGCTCCCGTCCCAACCAGAAATACATTGGCTGGAACTTGCAGCCAAGCTTGAGCAAGCCTGGAGGCCGGAGGCTGGAGGAGGAAGGCAGCCGGGAATCACAGACCAGATAGTCCAACCCCCACCCCAACCCCATCGTCTTTGTTGGCACCCTTTTTATTCGCATTGTTCTATTAGCGCCATTCCTGACGATGAAACAGTTTTTGAAAGCTAAGGCTGAAACCTGAGCTCTGGATTTACAGAGAAAGGAGACCTCTCTCTTCCCTCAGTGTTGATTTGCAGCAGTCTTTTTGGGGGCCAGGACAATCCTCTGGGACCATATGGAATTCCCCAGAAAGGGCCCCGCAGAAAGGCAGCAGGGACAACCATACCAGATTGGAACGTGGCCAGATTCGGAGGCGGGCAGCTCACTCCAGGGTCTCCACCCCAGGTCTCCACCCCAGGCAAGGGTGAGCTTGCTGCCTAAGGCTGCACCCACAAGGAGGTCCCAGGCCACACAGGTCTTTGTTCAGGTACTCCTCGAAAGGCCATTGTCTTCGAATAAAAGGAATTCCCGGAACGCCCCACCCCAAGTACATTTGAGCATTCAAGGGGCGCCTGCGTGGCTCAGTGGGTTAAAGCCTCTGCCTTTGGCTCAGGTCATGATCCCAGGGTGCTGTGATCGAGCCCGCATCAGGCTCTCTGCTCAGCAGGGGGCCTGCTTCCTCCTCTCTCTCCGCCTGCCTCTCTGCCTGCTTTTGATCTCTCTCTCTGTCAAATAAATAAAATCTTAAAAAAAGAGAGAGAGAGAGAGCTAGTTTGCCAGTGAAAGGGAAAAAAATTGTTCAATGTGTTGCCCAGATAAAGTTTTAGACGTTCAGTTACAAATTCGAGAGCTCCAAAATCTCTCATTACACAGGTAATATTGTCCAGATCCTAACTAAGCCTCACAGATGTGGAATTCATTAGATTCAGAGTTTTTGGAAAATCAGCCTGATCAATCTGAATGTGGACTGAATATGTGATCGCATTATGGAACTGTTGCTAGTTTTGTCAGTGAGAGAATCAAAACGTGATCATTTAGTCGAAAACACAATGAGGTACCACCTCACCCCTGTCAGAATGGCTAAAATCAAAAACACAAGAAGCAACAAGTTTGGTGAGGATGTGGAGAAAAAGGAACCCTCACGCACCATGGGTGGGAATGCCAACTGGTACAGCCACTGTGGAAAACAATATGGAGATTCCTCAAGAAATTAAAAAAAGAACAACCATATATATGATCCAGTAATTCCACTATTGGATATTTACCCAAGGAATGGGAGAAGACTAATCCAAAAAGTTATATGCACCCTTATGTTTATTTATTGAACAATTATTTACAATAGCCAAGATATGGAAGCAGCCTCAGTGTCCATCCATAGATAAATGGATAAAGAAGATGTGGTATGGGGTGCCTGCGGGACTTAGTCGGTTAAGGGTCTGACTCTTGATTTTGGCTCAGGTCATGATCTTGGGTCCTGGGATCAAGCCCTACGTCCTGCTCGGTGCTCAGTGGAGAGTCTGCTTGAGAATCTTCTCTCTCTCTTTCCCTCTGGCCTTCTCCCTACTGGCATTCTCTCTCTCTCTCTCTCTCTCTCTCAAATAAATAAATCTTATTTTAAAAAAAGATTTTATTTTTTTTTAGAGAGCGAGAAAGCAGGAGCAGAGAAAGTGGCAGAGGGAGAGGGAGAAGCAGACTTCCCGCTGAGCAGGGAGCCCAAGGCGGGGCTCGATCCCAGGACCCTGGGATCATGACCTGAGCTGAAGGCAGACGCTTAACCGACTGAGCCACCCAGGTGCCTTCAAATAAATAAATCTTAAAGTTTAAAAAAAAAAAAAAAAAGAGTGGTAGCTCTGTACAATGGAATATTACTCAACCATGAAAAAGAATGAAATCTTGCCATTTTCAACAACATGGATAGATCTAGAGGGTATGATGCTAAGTGAAACAATTCAGTCAAAGAAAGACAATGATACCATATGGTTTTACTCATATGTGGAATTTTTGTTTTCACATGTGGAATTTAAGAAACAAAAGAAACAAAAAAACCCAGACTCTCAAGTATAGAGAACAAACTGAAGGTTCCCAGAGGGGAGGTAGGTGGGCAGTATGGGTGAAACAGGTGAGGGGGATTTAGAATACATTTATCATGAAGAGCACTGAAAAATGGACGGAATTATTGAATCACTATACTGTACACCTGAAAATAATATAGCATGTTATATGTTAATGTTAATTATACTGGCATTTCTTACATGAAATAAAATTACTTTTTTTTTTTAAAGATTTTATTTATTTATTTGACAGAGATCGCAAGTAGGCAGAGAGGCAGGCAGAGAGAGAGGAGGAAGCAGGCTCCCCGCTGAGCAGAGAGCCCGATGTGGGGCTCAATCCCAGAACCCTGGGATCATGACCTGAGCCGGAGGCAGAGGCTTTAACCCACTGAGCCACCCAGGTGCCCCGAAATAAAATTACTTTTAAAAAATGTGATCATTTAGGAGAAGAGCCTATCCCTAAGAAATTCCTATTGAAATATTTGGGGGTGAACCATCATGATGCCAGCAACTCCTTTTCAAATGGTTCACCAAAAAGATGGTACAGATAAAGCAAATATGTCAAAAAGTTAGCAATATTGAATCTAGCCAGAGGGTATTTCTATGTTTATCGTGTCATTCTTGCAATTTTTAGGAAAACTTTATGGGGAAACACAAATAAAATAAGGTTATTAACATCCAAAACAAGACAATACAGAATTCATCTTGCACTAAAGGAATTTCACCTCTTCTGAGAATAGAAATAGTAGAAACAAGATGGCGTCCAAGACACCAACCAAAGAGAACAAACGATATTTATTTATTTGTCAAAGAGAGAGAGAGCACACAAGCAGGGGGAACAGCAGGCAGGGGGAGAAGCAGGACTTGATCCCGATCCCAGGACCTTGAGATCATGATCTGAGCTTAAGGCAGATGCTTAACCATCTAAGCCATCCAGATATCCCAAGAACCAATTATTTTTAAAGAGTTTTTAAAGAGTTTAGTGAGTACTTGTTTGAAAACAGTACTGATCATTAAAGATCCTTTTAGGGGAAAAAAAAAAAAAAAGATCCTTTTAGGGGCACCTGGGTGGCTCAGTGGGTTAAGCCTCTGCCTTCGGCTCAGGTTGTGATCTCAGGGTCCTGGGGATCATCCAAGCCCTGCATCGGGCTCTCTGCTCGGCGGGGAGCCTGCTTCCCCTTCTCTCTCTGCCTGCCTCTCTGCCTACTTATTATCTCTCTCTCTGTGTCAAATAAATAAATAAATAAATCATTATAAAGATCCTTTTAGTTCAGGGCGAGGAGAGGACTTGTCTTGAAAACTGGGAGATTCCAGCCCTTTTAGCTGCTTGACACCAAATTTAATACCAGTTAAGAAACACATTTTGAAGACCTACTATGAGCAAAGCCCTGAAACAAGTACTTAGCAATTATTGTGTTACAGGACCCTGCTAAGGGCTTTACAAGGATTACCTCTTTTATTAAGCACAATAACTTTATCACGGAGGTATCATTAGTTCCATTTTATATATAGGGAAATTGAGCCTTAAAGGGATTACGTGCCCAAATTTGGCAGCCCTGGGATTTGGATGCAGGTCTTAACCACTGTGCATACTTTTTATATTCCCCAGTGTCCTGGGAGAAAATAAAAGGCAAAAAAAGGTCATTGATGAGGGGTGCCTGGGTGGCTCAGTGGGTTAAAGCCTCTGCCTTCGGCTCAGGTCGTGATCTCAGGATCCTGGGATTGAGCACCTTATCGGGCTCTCTGCTCAGTGGGGAGCCTGCTTCCCCCCACCTCTCTGCCTGCCTCTCTGCCTACTTGTGATCTCTGTCTGTCAAATAAATAAATAAAATCTTAAAAAAAAAAAAAGGTGATGGATAAGATTAAAGCATAGCATGTGTTTGTGCCAAATCAGCCAGCTGCCCTAGAGCCCCCAGTGCACATGGGGTCACCCCTCCAGCCCGGATCTCCCATATGTCCCCATGTTCAGGAGAGGAACTCTGAAGAGTCCAAGAATTCTAAATTCAAACTTGACTTTCCAGGTCATTCTGACAGTGCATTCATGGAGGTAGAAAATACATTTGACTTGACAGCTTATTAGCTTGACTTATAAATGTTGAATATTTAGACACATGGTGTATAGGTTTCCATTTGCTCTCTTGCCCTGTACCCCATTTGCCGTAGTTTTCCCATGGCCCCCCAGTGGTGGTCAGGGTGAGGAAGTCCCTCCGAGTGACCAAGAGAAGCCACAGCTCTGAGCAGGGACCAGGCCAGACACTGCCCTCTAGCAATTTCACCTAATTTCATCAAGGGTCAGGAAGTGAGTTGCTACAGTGTGGGGAGAAGCCCAGATCGCCTACGTGGCCCCATGCGATGCTCGCCCCACCGCAGAACCCTCATCTCTGTAATGTGCTCACACTGGCTCAACACAGATCCTCCTCGGTCCACAAATCACATCCATTTTTCTCCCTTCTGCGTACACCTCCGTTTTCCGGAATAGAAAAGGCTGGAGGGGCTGTACTGACCAAGGAGAAGGAGAGACAGGATTGAGGGGACAAGACTGAAAGGGTCCCAGTGAAAGTGACAGGGTGGAGGGGAGCACAGGGCAGGGAGCATGGAGGTCCCTTAGGCTCCAAGGGGAAGTAGGGAGCGGGAGATGGGCAAGCCGGGGGGCTCAGCCCACAGAGCGGTGGGTGCTAGGAAGAGCAGCTGTGCCTGAGGGAGGCCCTGGTGGGGAGGGTCAGTGGAGGCTCAGGTGAGGCCCCCAGCTGAGGCAGAGATGGGCCAGCACAGCCTCTGGGGCAGAGGGCACCCCCACAGAACCCAACTGGGACTATTGACTCCGGCTTGAGGATTGACCGAGATGCAGAATGGTGGAAAATGACTTAAAATATCCAAGTTTGGTTGCTGCCCCATTCAGATCCCGTTCTTCCACGAGGCCCTGCGGCTGTGATCAGGACTAATGGCAGCTTCTCCCTCTCCCCCCTCCCCCCCATCCCATCCCAAAAGGCCTGTGGGCGTGGCCAGGCCATCCTGACACGCATGTCACCAGCAAGGGCATGAGAAGTGGACAGGTGGCGTGCCTCACTCAAGGTCACAGCCAGGAAGGCGTGAACATGAGGTGAAGCCGACAGCCAGGCGTGGGAAAGGAAAACCGATGGCCGGATTCCAGAAAGGATGCAACGTTGTCATCACCACCGCCAGAGCTCCCACTGATGTTGCCCTTTCTGGACGCCGGCTCCCTCGCCTGACCCCACGCCTCTGGAAAGAGCCCTATACGGTAATTATCCCCATTCTGCAGCTGAGGCTTCCAGTGCACAGAGAGGCCAAGTCAATGGCCCAAAGCCACACAATAGCAAGTGAAGAGATGAATGACCCAGGTCAGGGCACAGAGTGTGTGAGGACCTGTGCACGCGCGTGAGCCTCCACTGTGAGCCCACACGAGAACCTCCCCCTCCCCAGGGAACACGTGTATCGTGTGAGATGGGTTCTCCATCTTTCCAGCAACAGGGAACAGCTGTGTTGGCAGGAGGGGTGAGAATGGGTGAGTGAGCACAGCTTTGACAGCGGCAAACAGTGCGTGGGTGTGTGTTGACAGCAGGGTGTGGGATGGCAGTGCCATCACCATGTGTGTTTCTGCTGGCAGCGGAATGTTCTGGTCTGTGTTGATAAACAATTGTTTGGGCATCGCGAGGCTGGAGCCGGGACAGGAGTGGAGCGCTGGGGGCAGGTGGAGGCGGGAGGGAGGGGCGAGCCTAGGGGGCTGGTGGCCCAAGCCTGCAGCTCCCAGTACGAAGGGCAGCCGGCTGGCAGCTGCTGTTTTCCCAGCTGACCTCACTGGGTGCGAATGTCTGGGTGTGGATCGCTCTGCAAACCACCTGATGCCCATAAACACGAAAACAGGAGCAGGGACACACTGTGAGGAAGACGGTGTTCTTCCTGAGCTGCTCGGCGCACGGAGGGAGGTTTAATCAACAGCTGAAGCCAGTGCAAGCACGTCGTGACTCCCGTGACGGAGTGGATTCCTCAAAAGTCGGCTTCTTGGAAGAGGCGGCACCCCCGAAACCATCCCAGCTCATGACTGTAATCGGAGCCCCTGAATCTTGCCCTTGCCTCCTGGCAGACACAGTGCAAGCCTGCAAGGGCATCTCAACCTAGAAGTCCCCACATGAGCGACTTCCTGGGGCGCGAGCCCCATCCCGTCTCTTCCCCACAGGCCCTCCCCTCAGAAGGTCCCTTTACTCGCTCCCTCTCCACTAGCTGAGCTCTATGCTACCCCCAAGACCCGGTGTATTATTCCTCACCTCCTCCTGGAAGCCTTCCAAGCCGGTTCCAAGCTTAGAACTGTTGCCTCCCAAACCCCAACTGTTTTTGTTGCCAGGGCCACTCCCACCGGCCTCCCCACGTGGATGTTGCCTGAACAGGTTCTCTATTCAGGGCACTGAACTGGAATTGAGAAGACTCAGTAGTAACTACCCTCGTGATCTTACGGCTTAGTTGGGGTGCACAGAGGGCAAATACACAAATGGGGCTGCAACAGAGACTGAGTGAGGGCACATAAGAAATGTGGTGGGAAGGGCGCCTGGGTGGTTCAGTGGGTTCAAGCCTCTGCTTTCGGCTCAGGTCATGATCCCAGGGTCCTGGAATCGAGCCCTGCATAGGGCTCTCTGCTTGGCGGGAAGCCTGCTTCCCCCTCTTTCTCTGCCTGCCTCTCTGCCTACTTGTGATCTCTGTCTGTCAAATAAATAAATAAATAATCTTTAAAAAAAAAAAAAGAAAAAGAAAAAAGAAACGTGGTGAGAGGGGCGCCTGGGTGGCTCAGTTGGCTAAGCGTCTGCCTTTGGCTCAGGTCATGATCCCGGGATCCTGGGATCAAGCTCCGAATCAGGTTCCTTCCTCAGTAGGGAACCTGCTTCTCCCCTTCTCCTGCTCATGCCCTCTCTCTCTTTCTCTCTCACGTGCTCTTTCTATCTCTCAAATAAATAAATTAAATCTTAGGGGAAAAAAAGGAATGTGGTGGGAGATAGACAAGGAGAGGCATCACTCCTATTTGCAGACGAGGGGACAGTTAGCCCACGGGAGCAAGGGTGTGAGCCTGCCCAGTTAGTTTCCGCTCCTCAAGTTCAGGGATCTTTTGAAGCCAGCACACGGTATCTGCTAAATCAAAGTTTGTGGTTTCTCTGTTGAAAGTCTCCCAGGCACCTTCTGAAATCCTTGTTTGGGACCCGGAGGCTCCCCTGCCCTCCTGCCGTGTGCCCTCTGCCCTCCATGGGGTTGGCGGCAGGAAGCCTTGGTGCGGGTGGGGGAGCTTGGTGCTGCTGCTCCCTGCTCTGCTGGCGGCTGCCTTCCTGCCCACCGCCTGCCATTAGCGGGGGGGTGGCAACCGACTGTCCACCTTGCTGGTGGGGCCAGAGTTCACAGCTCCTGCTCACCCCAAAGGCCAGGGCCAGGGGAAAACACCTTGGACCTATGCATAAGCACAGACACATCCCCCAGGGAGGGCTGGCCTCTCCCCTTCCTTGGCTCAGACTAATCTCTTGCAGAAGTTCAGCAACACCACGGCCCTTGCTTCTCCTCATGAGGCCCTGCCAGGAGACAGACCCGCTCTCCTCCAGATGCTCAAATAGAGTTCTTCCCAGCTGTCACATTTTAACAGGACCAACCTGAACACCCCACACAGTGGCTGGCTGCCTCTGTGTTTCCATGTGAGTGATGTCCAAACGACCCTCACCCCAAAACACCTTTCCCCCGCCCCCTGAGGGGTGTGGAGTTGCACTATTAGCCCTATCCTCAGGGGGCCTTATAAAAATCTGATTCATGGGGCACCTGGGTGACTCAATGGGTTAAGCCTCTGCCTTCAGCTCAAGTCATGATCTCAGGGTCCTGGGATCGAGTCCTGCATCGGGCTCTCTGTTCATCGGGAAGCCTGTATCCCCCACCCCCCGCCTGCCCCTCTGCCTACTTGTGATCTCTCTCTGTCAAATAAATAAATACAATCTTTTTAAAAAATCTGATTCATGGTTAAATCACACTATATGGTACACCTGAAACTAACATAACGCTCTATGTTAACTACACTGGAATGAAAATGGGAGATTCATGCACACTTAAAAATGGTGAAAACGATCAATTTGATGTTATGTGTATTTTACCATGAAAACAAAAATTTTGAAAGGACATGCATTGTTTTATGTCAAGATGTCAACAGCATTATCTTTCTAGGTGACAGAAATTTGGGTAACTTCATTTTCATTTGTATACTTTTCTGTATTATTTGATTTTTCTTGAGCAATTGGGCATATATCACAAGTGGACAATTCTATTAAGCAGTTGGGCATGTATTGGCAAGATAACGTCCTTTCTGCTTTGAGAAATAAACACTTTGACTTTCAAAAGAATATATAATTTGCTCCTAGAGAAGCAACACCTGGAGTCAGTATATGGCTAACTTCCTAAATCAGGGAATGGTGAGAAGAATCCCCCAGGGAGGTTCCCCGGCCCGGGTCGGGGAGCAGCCCCAGTGATTCTGAGGGCAGCCTGGTCTTCTAATCCCAGCCTTGGAGACCCCCTGGGTGGAGCCCCCCCCCCAGCCCAGTCTGGGAAGGAAAAGAGGGCTCCACCCCCCTGGCCTGCTGTTGCTGACCCCACCCTCCCAGGAGTGGGACCAAGACGTGGGTTTTCCCGGTTCTCTTCCATGGGGACCTCTGTGCCCCTTTCCTTGTTTAACAGATCTTTTGGGGAAATGGCAGGAGGGCCACTTTGATGGCAGGGTGCGCCCAAGCTGAGGCTGGACGAGGCCTGGAGAGGTCATTCAGTCCAGTCCCCCGTCTCCAGGCAGCACTGGAATTTTCCCAGCTGGGCAAGCCTTTATCTTGTTTGGAGGACTTCGGAAGCTGGGCACTCCACACCCTTCCTTGGTCAGCCATTCTCACGTCTAAACATTTCTAGCCAGGAAGTCCTTCCTCATGTCTAATCCGAACTTTCTTCACTAAGAGTTTCCATCCTGTGGCTCTTGTGGTTGGAGACAGGGAAATGGCCCTTGCTTCCCTGCCATCATCCTAGGTCAGAAGCCGCTAGAGCCTTGAATCAGGACCAAAGTCCTAAGTCACGGTGAACGCCAGACAAGTCGCTACCAGTCTTTGAACTTCAGTTTCCTCATCTGTCAAATGAGGCTGATGACATCCATGGTGCAGGAATTGAGAGGGTCAAATGAGATAGGAGTGTGTGGACAAGGCATAAAACTCACCAGCAACATGAGGCTGTAATTATCATTAATAAATAACAACCACCCATCCTTGCTGAACCACCTGAACCCAGGCGCCCTGAGAGCAACTATTTTAAATTAAAATTTCATGTGTGGGGCATCTGGGTGGCTTAGTTGTTAGGCATCTGTCTTTGGCTCAGGTCATGATCCCAGGGACCTGGGATCACACCCCACATCGGGCTGCCTGCTCAGCGGGAAACCTGCTTCTCCCTCTCCCACTCCCCCTGCTTGTGTTCCCTCTCTCACTGTGTCTCTGTCAAATAAATAAATAAAATCTTTTTTAAAAAATTAAAAGAAAAAATTTCACATGTGTTAGAAAATAAAACTACCACATCAAATCCAGGATTTTATAAGCATTATTGCTTAGAACAGGGGCATGTTAAGACAACAACAGCAACAAAACTTACCACTGTTTAACAGAAAAAATGTTGAGTAAATTAAACTCCAGGTAGCATGAGGCTAGGGCTGAAATTGTGAAGGTTCCTTCTAGGCATGGCAGTGGAGCGGAGCTGGCCAAGGGGAACCAAGCAGGTTGCTTCTACAGAGTGGGCAAGAGAGGCTCAGCCGGGGAAGGATGAGAAGTGAAGTCCCAGAGGATGGGGGTGGGTGGGGAGACAACTGTTGAGTGTCCTGCCCCCAGATGCAGCCCTCTCTGGGTTCTGGAACAGTCTCCCCCCAAAGCTGGGCTGTTACCAGCTTCAGCAAGCCTGGTGGGAAGGCAGGACTGGCATTTCATGCCCATCTTGTGGTCCCCAGGACTCAGAGATCCCCTTTCATCCAGGTCTCCCCTGCCAAGGGGAATCAGACAACCCGAACCCCATCTTGAATCCCTCCAGCAACATCGCCCCCACTTTGGTTTGTAAGCTTGTGCTGCGGGACTCACAACTTTCCAGACAAGTCCCCCTCCTCCATTTTCAATGCGGGTCGGGCAACAAGGCCTGGCAGGAAAGGTCATCTGAGACCCTCTGTGCGCCAGGCCCCTTGCTGGGCACCAGGACATAGAAAGCTCTTCAGGAGCTCACAGCAGCACCAGGGAAACCCCCCCTTCTCATGCCCATCCCAGCTATGAGAGAGCTGTGTCTGCCACTCAGGCAGTGGGGGAATTGGTCCCCTCTGCCTGAGGGTCCTTGGCCTCCCGGGACCAAGCATCTTATTGGAAAAGGATGTTACCCCTTTGTGCTCCAAGTCCCTCATTTACCAGCAACATGAGGTTTTATGGCCACACCCAGCAATGAGCATTGGTTTTTGGTTGTTTTTTTTAAGATTTTATTTATTTACGGGGCACCTGGGTGGCTCAGTGGTTTAAGCCTCTGCCTTCGGCTCAGGTCGTGATCTCGGGGTCCTGGGATCGAGCCCCACATCGGGCTCTCTGCTCAGCAGGGAGCCTGCTTCCCCCCCTCTCTCTGTCTGCCTCTCTGCCTAGTTCTGATTTCTCTCTGTCAAATAAATTAAAAAAAAAAAAAAAGATTTTATTTATTTACTTGTCAGAGAGTGAGAGAGAGTACACAAGCAGGGGGAGCAGCAGGCAGGGTGAGAAGCAGGCTCCCTCCTGAGCAAGAAGCCAATGCCACGATCAGATCCGAAGGCAGACTCTTACCTGACTGAGCCATCCAGGCATCCCCGGCAGTGAGCATTGCTTGAGCTGGAGTTTCTCAAACCCTGGTGTCTGTACACCAGTTCTCTGGAGTCTGAGATGCCTATGTTTTCATTTTGGAATAATCTAAGAAAAAAAAAAAGTCAGCATAAACAGATTCTATATCATCTGGATGCTTGGCTTACAGCCAATTATGTGATCACAAAATTCTAGCGTCTCCATTTGCACTAATGTTTATGGAAAGCAGTCAACTTGAGTTTTGTTTTTTATTTTTAATTTAAGGAGACACTACATGTGGAAAAATATGCAAACCTTAAGTAAAGAGCTGGATGAATTTTCACAAAGAGAACACATCTGTGAAACCAACAGGAAACTAAGATTATTACCATCTCCCCCAAGACCCTCTTCAAGAACTCCTACACCTCTCAGTGATAACCATTATCCTTCATAGCATAGATCGGTTTTGCCCATTTTTGAACTTGATACAACTGGGCCATATAGAGTGACTCTTTGGTCCCGGGCTTCTTTCTCCCAACATAATGCCCCTGAGGGTCATCCATGCTGCTGGCATGTTGCTTCTCAAAGTAGGATCCTCACAAGTCGTTCTTAGGGTTCCATTAATGTATCAGCTATAGAAAAGCAAATGTGGGTGCCTGATGGTTCAGAAAGGGGTCGAAAGCACCCCACTGCAGGGCACACAGTCTTGCCCTGGGCCTTCACTCCACAGCCTAGACGCGGCCATAGTCCCACTCTGGACTCCCAGACTGTAGCTTCCCCAGCACACCCTGCTCAGCCTTTAGGTCTTTGCAAATGCTCCTCCCTCTGCCTGGGATGCCCTCCCCTTGTTTGTCTTCCTAGCAAAGGCTTCTGTGTTTTGTGTCACCTGAAAGACTATCTGCCCTGTGAGGTCTCCACTGGTTCCCCTAGGCAGACTCAGGCACCCCTGTCCTTGTGCTTTATCCACATTTATCCAGCATTTATCATATCACTGCGGGTCTCTCTCCCCACTGGACTGTGGGCTTTGAGACCAGCCGTGTGGAGTGACACTGGACTCCCTCCCAGAGTGACCGATCTGGAGTCCTGATGCACTGCACCCCTACCACCCAGAGCCATCAGAGGCAGGAGCAAGGTTCTCTGTCCTGGCTCACCTACCTCATTAAACATGGGGTTCCGTTGGCTCCCACATCCCTGGGTCATTAGCAAGGGTGGACAACATCAGATCTATGGCATGGGAGTCCTTGGCCAACCCACCACACCAGGGAATTAAAGGTCTGGAGAGCCCTGCTTGGGCCAATGCCAAGCCCTAGGGCCCAAGGGTGAGATACTTTACCAGACAGGCATCAGTTTCCTCATCTGTGAAATGGGAACAATGAACCTGGTCACCTTCCTCTTTCCTGGGAAGAGTATGGAGTTAATGAATGCCCAAGACCGGATGTGACTATACCCAAGACCCAGTGCAAGCTGCCTAGAGGCAAGGGAATGGCCTAGCTGATCCTAGGTTCTCTCCTCCTGCCGGGGACTGAAGGACAGTGCAGGACCAACAATTCCGCTGCAGCTGCTCATCTTGGTCCCCCACCCTTCCTTGGGTGGGTCTTGGCTTGGAAGCCCTAATCTGCTTGCTAAGCACCTGCCCCACTTACTCCAACCTAAATTTGTCCAGCCCTGTGGCTTGCCCCTGCAGGGCTGTGTCCAGTCCACTGCAGTACATTGGGTTTCTTCGTCCCTTCTCACAGAACCCTATTCATACCGTCCCTCCACTAGGCAGCTTTCTCTTGTTATCCTTGGGCACGGTGGGCTCATCTAAACTCTGGGCATTTGTGAAGGGTTCGTGTCCTAGCTGTCCCCCAACTTCCGACCCCCACTCTATCCTGAAGGAGAACTGGGACCACAGAATGTGGTTCTTGGAAAAGCGGGCTCCACCCAGTGGGAAGATGGAAGCAGCGCCCTGTTGCCATGGCAACCAAAAAAAAGCCACCCCACCCCCCCCGTGAGCTTCTTCATTGGCCACTGAGCTCGAGGTCCCGCCTCCGCCACCAGAAGAGACCAACTGGAGGCCGGCTGAGTGGACCCTGTCGGGAGATTAGCGGGGGTGACACGTCTCTCTTTCTATTCTGCCCGCGGGGAAACCCACCGGCACTTGATCCCACTTCTCGCGGCCATCGTGGCGTCGATGGAGCTGTGTCCGAGAGTCGTGGGCGGAGGATAGAGGGAGGTGGGGAGCCGAGGATGTTTCCTCGGGCGGTTCTGGGTAGACGCAGAGCTGGGTTGTTGGACTGGGGAGGAAGCAGTTTTTCTTCCCTGCAATTCAGGTCGCCAGAGAGGGCGGGGGGCGACTCATTGGGACTGCAGCCGAGAGGTCCCTGAGGGCCGCCAGGAGGAGGCGCAGGCGCTGCGCGGCGGGGAGGGGGGAGGGTGCGGTGGAAAATACTATGGAAGGGGGTGGGGAGGATCGCATTATCTAAAGTAGGCTGGGGCTCCTGCAAGTGGCAGGAGTCTGGGCTTGCACACTGAATCCTGGTTCGAATCCCCCCCTACCCTCTTCCGCAGTGTGAGCTTGCACTCACGTGACTTCCTCTCTGGTTCGAGGAGCTGTCGAATCGCCTTTTACTTGCGGCTGATCCCTGTGCCGAACACCCTAGGAGTTTTCTCTCCCAAACGCCTTCAAAAAGACCCTGAAATAGGTGGGGCTGTCTTTATCTGCATTTTACAGATAAGGAAACTGGCTATCTGGGAAAAGCCTCGGGTGAGCTCAGTTGGTTGGTGGTTGCCAGGGGGCAAGTAGGAGGTGCGTTCCCACCCCCACCCCCAGGCATCCTGGCCTGTCCGGAAGGAAGGGTCGTGCCAAGCTAGGAGACTTGCGTGGTTTCCTTTAGCAAAACTGCGTCAAACTCTGTCTGGGGGTAAACCGCCACTAACTGGTGACAGCGCCTTGATTACAACAGATCAGAAAGGGGAAACCGAGCCTTCTCCGCCCTCTCCGGAAAGTTCCCTTTCCAGGAGACAACAGATTAAAGAGGATAGAGACTGCCTTCAGGAGAAGGAGGGAGAGAGTGTAACTACTTTTGCTCTCTCAAAACCGCCTAAAATTACCTCTGGAAGCCTCCACTTAGCAGTAACAGGCCTATTCAACTTAGCCTGACTGGGGTTAAGACCCTGCAAAGAGCGACCTTACTGGGCAACACTAATGTGCTCCAACTGGAGGGGTGAGCCAGCAGAATGGGCACTGGATGTAGCATGAAGCTGGACGCAGTCTCTGAGCCAGACATTCCTCATCTGTAAAATGGGCTTGATTGGAGTGTGAGGATTAGGAAAAATTACCATGACACCCACTAGAACCTTTCCTGGTGTTACCTGTGCTCTGGATGGTGAGGGAGCCCTCCCTCCAGAGTGTCTCCCCCAACACACACACACACACACCCACACCCCACCCCCGCCGCGGCTACACACACACACCGCAACAGGAAAACACCACAGTTTCCAAAGACTGCACACTCAGAGAGAGGCTTCTGTGCAGATGCCCTTGCGGTTCACTTCCAGGGGCGAGAGTCAGAATCAGTAACACTTACGGGGCACCTAAAAATTGATGGTTTTTTGAGTGCCTAACAATAGTCAGGCTCTATAAGAAGCGTTGAACCCTGGTGAGCCCTTTTAATCATCTCAGAACCACCCTTCTTCTCTCCTGAAAAATACTGCGGAGAGTTACCCATAAGTTAAGAAAGTTCACCATGGCGGGGCCTGGGTGGCTCAGTCAGTAAAGTGTCTGACTTTGGCTTAGGTAGTGATCCTGGGGTCCTGGGATCAAGCCCCATGACCAGCTCCCTGCTCAGCAGGGAATCCGTTTCTTCCTCTGCCCCCTCACCCTGCTCCTTCTCTCTCTCGCGCTCTCTCTCAAATAAATAAATAAAATTTTAAAAAGATTTTATTTATTTATTTGACAGAGAGAGACACAGCAAGAGAGGGAACACAAGCAGGGGGAGTGGGAGAGGGAGAAGCAGGCCTCCCACTGAGCAGGGAACCCTATGTGGGGATCCTGTCAACTTGAGTCTAAGGCAGACACTTAACGACTGAACCACCCAGGCGCCCCAATAAATAAAATCTTTAAAAAAAAAAAAAAAAAGCTCACCAAGTGAATTTCAGACTCTTTCTGATGCAAATGACAGAAAACCTGACTCAAACTGGTTTATGCTAAAAAGGGAATTTGCTGGCTCAGGCAACTGAAAAAATCCAGGCATGACTAGATCTGGAGATTCGAAAATGTCTGTCGTAAAGACTGAATCTCTCCCCTCTGCCTCTGCCATCTTGGCGCCATGTTTGGGCCTCATAAGTGGAGGTTCTTATCATCCCGAGTCCTAGCTCTGTATGAAAGACCGTCTTGGTAATTGTAGCACAGTTCTCAGGATTTACTCTAATTATACATGCAGATGCTGGTTGGGGGGTCATGTGACCACACTTAGAGAAGGCACAGCTGGGGAAGAGTCAGCGTGGATTGGAGGCCTGGTCTGGCCTGTAGCAAGGGGTTGAAAGGGAAGGAGGAAGGAATATTTCTCCCAAGGAGGAACAGAAAAGATGGGCATTGGACGCTAGCAGCTAACTCGACCCGTGTCTTCCACACTGAGGTCTTCAGGTGAGAAGGTTGAGAAGAGTTGGGGCGGGGCTTGTGTCTTGGGAGTCGGACTCCAGAACCCACCTAGTAGAGAAAACATTCACACAGAAGGTAAGGCCCTTGCCTTGGGAGAGAGCCCAGCCCTTCTGCATTGGTCCCAAGTCAGTCCTCCCTACCTCCCACCCTGGCTGTTCTTCCTGCAGGGTCCTAGGCGCCTCTCTGGTAGCTGGGCCTGGGCTGCTGCCTGCCATTCTGCGGAAGGCCTTACATTAGCTGCAGTTATGCACCGTCCTGGGGTCTAGTTGCTTCCTGTTTCTCCAAGCAGAGGGGAGATTCTTTGGGGACTAGAATGGTGTTCTCCCTTCTCCTGGATGTGGTCCCTCTCTGGGATCAGCAGAATGTGTGCAGTAGGCAGCAGCGGTGATTTGGAGAGGCCCTAAGAAAGCTCTTTTCTACCCGCTGTGTACCTCCTTTGCTGTACAAAAATTCCATGATTAGATGGGATTTCACTCCTTTAATTCCCCTTTAGATTCAGATTCCCCTGAGAGAGGCAGTGTAGTAGGTCCAACCGCTCATTCACACTGGGGAGAAGCAGCTCACAGAATCTTTCCTGAGGGCAAACTTTGTCATCCTGGCCACCATGGATTGAGGGCCTCCTATGTGCTTTCCACTGATTGAAGAGCATCTCATGGATTATCTCATTTAATCCTCACAACTCTGTGAAGTAGATACTGTTAGTGACCCCATTTTACAGATGAGGAAACGGAGGCCCAGAGAGGTTACCGATAATGCCCAAGGTCTGCAGGCAGTGGAACAGGGATTTGAACACGGGAAGTCTGGTTCCAAAACTACCCTCTTCATTCCTCCACCGAAATAATCCCTAACACTTTTCAGTGTTCTTCTCCCTGGACCCTACACGGCACCCAGTGAGAGGAGCCTGGGGTCAGCTCCCTGGTGTCCTAGGAACAGAGGGAGTGGGGGGGGAGGGCATGGAAGCTGGGAGCTGCCAGAACAAACCTGCTCCTTCTTCCCTTCCTCCTCTTCTCCCTCCCTCTGTCCTTTTCCTTCTCTTTCTTCCCTCCTTCCTCTGGCTCATTCATGCAGCCACCCGCACACCTACTAGGGGTGAGGGCTATGGGTAAGCAGTGACCCAAACAAGTGTCAATAGTGCTCTCACAGGGTCGACAGTCTAAAAAACAAACCAACAGGGGTGCCCGGCTGGCTCCGTTGGTGGAGCACATTACTCTCCATCTCAGGGTCATGAGTTCGAGCCCCACATTGGCTGTAGAAATTACAATCAATCAATAAAATAATAAAATAAAATAAAATAAAGTCTTGCTATTTGTTGAGGGTTTATGGTGAACAGGGCCCTGAGCTAGTTGCTGAAAACCTGCATCATTCCCAGAGTCCACTTTCTCAGGTAGGAGACTGATACTTAGAAAGACCTACAGGCATTATCTCTTTTTATGACTCCAGACTGACTCCAGAGTCCCAGCATCTCACCACTGGACTGGACTGCCCCCCTCTTGGGGTGTAGTGAGGATCCAGTGGATACTTAGAGTGAGGAGTGCACACACACACACACACACACACACACCCCTGGCTCTGTGACTCCAACAGCCAGCCCCAGAGGAAGCCGTTCCTGCTGTCTCCAGCACCTTCCTTCCCACCAGGAGCCAGGCCCCACCCCAAACAAGAGCTGAGTGGGTAAAGGCCGTCTCCCAAGGAAAGGATAGGCTGGTACACCAAGACCTCTGAATGGAAAACCCCAGGGAAAATGAATGAGAGTGATCTAACCAGGGGTTCTAGAAGGAGACCTCACCTGGTCTCCCGGGGCGTGACTTCCTTGTGCATTGCAAGGTTTCCTCTCCCTTAAGTTGATCTGCTCACAGCCTGTGTCTAAAGTGTTACCCACTAGCAACTTCCTGGCTCCAGCTGGATGGGGAAGCTCCGTGCTTTCTGACTGGGTCCTTCCAGGTTCTTCATAGGGATTGGAGTTCCCATTTTACAAATATGGAAACGAGGCTCCGAGAGGCTGACCCACAGCCACCTAATGAGGGTTAGAAATGCAGTGAAAACCCATGCTCCCAGATTTTGAATCTGTTGCCCCAACAAGTGTCTACTAAGCACTCAACTGAATGCCAGGGTCTGAGCTATGTCCAGGAGATACAGCAGTGGGCGAGGGAGGCTTGTCCTACCTCTAAGAGAGTCAATTTCAGTAGGGCTGACAGACCAGAGGAAATATTGGAAATGTTGGCAGGACGGTGACAAGAGCTAAAAGACTTTTGGCAGGGCAAAGGACAGAGGTCCCCTTGGGGCTGTCTCAGCTCCCACATTTGGGAGCATCCAGTAGAGAAAAGGTTTGGGGGACTGGGGAGCTGAAGTGGGAAAGGCTGGGGTCTGGGATCAGTCGTCTTGGCTCAACTGGGGTGTTAACTGGGAGAAGGAGTTGGAGCTGCCCAACCCCCCACCCCCCAGGCAAAATACCCAGACACCTCTCGGGCCATGCGCTGCCTGCCTGGAGTTTCCAGCCCAACAGTTTCCTTGTCTGGGGTGCTTTCCAGCCACACCTGCTTTCCTGGAGTCCAGTTCCGTCTATCCCTCCTGTCAGGCATGTACTTGGTGCCTAGTGTCACTCTGAGTAATTCCAGAAACCCAGGTGCCCTCACCCACTCCTGATTCAGTTTGACTCACCCTCCCCAGTTCTGGAAGGTGGCTCTTAGCTGTTTTACCTCATGCTTGGGCACCTGGGGCCTGTGAGAGCAGCAGCAGCAGGTCCTCTTCCCCACTCCTTTTTTTTTTAAAGATTTTATTTATTTATTCATGAGAGGCAGAGAGAGAGTCAAGGGCAGAGGGAGAAGCAGGCTCCCTGCTGAGCAGGGAGCCAGATGCAGGACACCATCCCACGACCCAGGGATCATGACCCAAGCCAAAGGCAGACGCTTAACCATTTGAGCCACCCAGGGAACGGCCTCTTCCCCACTCCTGAAGGTTAAACTGGTTGGTGTCTCGCAGGGGAAGTGGAGAAGCCCTGAGGCGGGAATCCTCATCCACCCAGGATTAACTTCCTCCCTCTACAGTCCACTTCAGACATTTCCTTTCCAGCAATCACCAAAGTTCTTCCTGTTCTTAACAGGAAAAGAACATTATCTAGGAAGAATAGCTAATATTGATTGATTGTTTACTAGATGCTAGACACTCTGTAGACATCATTAGAGCCAATGTTAGAGCCAACATTCCATTCTTGGTGTTTATTTTCCAGATGAGAAAACTGAAGCTCAGAGACAGGACTTGTCTTGTCTCAGGTCACACAGCAAGGACTTGGTCAAAGTGGCACTGGAACCCAGGTATACTAGACTTCTGAGTTGTTTCACCAGGGACATACACACCCCTGACCCTCACTGCAGCTGCGCACAGCTGGGAAAGGGAAGATAGGACTCATTCCACCTGCCAAGCCTGAGCCTGCTCAGATCCAACCTCATGCACCCCCAGGATCCATTTTTGATGGTGCTAGGGGGATGGAAACTCTGAGAGGAGCCACCATTTGCTCAACCCAGGGACCTGAGGTCCATTACTTCCTAGATGGGGAGAAGCCCACACCTACAGAACTCCCATAAGAGGTGCCCCCTCTTACGAGTGGGTCAGGTCTGTGCTGCTCCGTGAGGATCATGGCCAGTTATCCCTCCTCATATGGAGGGCTTGGTAGGTGCCAGGCTCTGGGGCTCGCAAGCCCTCAGCTCTTCTGGAACCCCAGGGGTCTAGGAGAGAGGCTGCTCCTGGAAGAAGCAGGATAAATGCAGATGCCGTAAGTGCAGGAGCAAATGCAACGCCGAGCTGCGGTAGGGGAACTCCAGCTGCTTCTGCAGGAGTGGCCGGGGAAGGCTTCCCTGGGGAGTGGGGGACCTCAGAACTAAACCTGAGGACCGAGGAGCCCATCAGGTGCCACTGAGGAGAGGGCGTCCCCGGTGGGGGGAGCGGCTACAGCGCCAGCGCCCGCAGCGGCTGTCCGCTCCCGGATTGCGCCATCTGCTTCACCAAATTTTCCATTTCTTGCATCCAGCTCCCTCCTGGCTCCGGCACCGTCCCCGTGTTCACCGCCACCCTCTTAAGGCTGGCCCACATCACTGTCCTTCTCGTCTCGTGGGTGCTCTCCCGTCTGCCTGTGGGAACCTCCTCCCTCCTTTGCCGCTCCAGCTCGGGTTCCCGGTGCTGGGAGGTTTCCCGGGGTGGTTCCTGTGTCTGCACCCCGCCCCACCCCCCACCGTGATTCTTCTAAACCGACCACCTCATTCTACGCCATCCTGGTTCCCACCCACTCTCTGGGGCAGTCCTGACCACCCGCCCCCCCAACAAACTTGCCCCTTTCTTAGGGCAGGAACCAGAACCAGCTCCTACCCACCTCTTAGCACTGGGCTGAGCCTTTCAGTAAGACCTGTGGATTGCCAGAGCCCCTCACTGGGGAAAAAGAGAGGCCAGTCTGCCCAGGCACAGTGGAAAATCCCTGGCAGGGGGAAGGGCTATGGAAATTTCTTCTTAACATTCTCTTTCCAGACTTGGACTTGCCCCAGAAAGCAGTCAAGTATTTGCCCATTGACCTGCAAGGCGGCTCTGCACTTCCTCTCGCCTCCACCCCCACCCTGGGCTTGAACCCTGGGAGCAGTGATGGGCCTGAGGGAAGCTGCAGTGGGGAGCTGAGCTCAGCCTCAGAGAGTGGCAGGTGATGTCCTCCACTCCCACCTCCTTAGTTCAAAGATCAAGAAGCAAGGGTCAGTGGCAAAATGATACAAGGCTATGGATGTCTTCATTCCCATTTCAAGCTCTGCTGGTGCACTATGTTCCTGTTTCCTTATCTGTAAAATGGGCATAATAGTCATAATCACTACTTGATAGGATTGGTGATATGTCAAGTGAGTTCAAGATGTAGAGCGTGCTATGAATATACGCTGTGCATCCCCTCTAACCCTGAGCCTGCTCCTCCTCGGATGTAGCCCCAGCGGCGGAGGGCGTCCTTCTCATTGTGCCAGTGCTTGACCTCCCGGGCTTTGAATGAGGCCTTGAAGTTATCACCAGAGGCAAGCAGGTTCCAGGGAGGCCTGGCCCCATATTATTGCTAGACTGTGTCCACAGCATGTCTTGCCTGTATTTGTCCTGCTGCTTTTTAAATGTAGGTAGATGCAGTTTTTGGTGAATAAGGTACACATTCGCTTAACAGTGTTAGTGAAGTCACAAATTTGTCATATATGTGATAGCAAAAGTCCACTAGAATTTTTGGAGTTTCATAATGGGTCGGGGGCCACTGGATAGGTGCCCCAACCTCCGCCCTTCTCCCCTGAGGGGCCTGTGTTCCTCTCCTGTCCCCTGAGAATGTGCCAACCCAAGTCAGCTCTCCTACTTTGGCCCTGGTCCCCAGACAATCCCCAGAGGGGCTCTGACAGGAATCTGAGTGTGTGGCAGAAAAGCCCATGCTAGAGAAGGAAGAAGGCCACCCTCACATCTTCAGAAAGTGTTATCCATCTCTCCTCCCACTTGTTAGAACATACAGAATACTGCAGATTCCTAGCCCTCCTCTGGCCCTTTGCCACTTACCACCTAAGAGGCCTGACTGCAGTGGGACTTGACTGTTGTGGTCACTGGGGTTTGGACTGGGATGTGGAGAGGCATACAAGTGCTGGGAGTTGGTGGGAATGTAACACAGTACAGCCAAGGCTGAAAACAATATGGCCATTCCTCAACAATTAAAAAATAGAGTTACCATCTGGTTTGGCAATCCACTTCTAGGTATATACCCCAAAGAAGTGAAAGCAGGGTCTCCAAGAGATATATGCACACCCATGTTCCTAGCAGCATGATTCACAGTAGCAAAAAGATGGAAGCCACCCCAGGGCCCATCAGCAGATGAAAGGATAAGCAAGTGTAGTATGTACATATAATGTAATAGTATTCAGCCTTAAAAAGGAAGAAAATCTGGGCTATAGGAAGTTTGCTACAACATGAGTGAACCTTGAAGACACTGTGTTAAGTGAAGGAAGCCAGGCCCAATTAGACAAATACTGTGATTCCACTTAATGACATACCAAGAGAAGTCAAATTCATCAAGACACGAGGTAGAATTCGGGGGGGGGGGTCTCCCAGGGGCTAGGAGGGGGACACATGGTATTTTTTTTTTTTTTAAGATTTTATTTATTTATTTGGTAGTGAGAGAGATCACAAGTAGGCAGAGAGGCAGAGAGGGGGAAGCAGGCTCCCTGCTCAGCAGGCTCAATCCCAGGACCCTGAGACCATGACCTGAGCTGAAGGCAGAGACTTAACCCACTGAGCCACCCAGGCACCCCAGTATTGTTATTTAGTGGGTATAAAATTTCAGTTATGAAAGTTAAAGACTTCTGGAGAGCAGTTGCCTGACAACGTGAATATATTTTTAACACTATCAGACTGTACATTTAAAAATGGTTCAAATGCAGGATGCCTGGCTGGCTCAGTCAGTAGAGCATGCAACTCTTGATCTTGGGATCATGAGTTTGAGCCCCACGTTGGGGGGTGGGTAGATTGTACTTAAATTTTTAAAAAAAATGGTTCAAGGGATGCCTGGGTGGCTCAGTTGGTTAAGCGGCTGCCTTCGGCTCAGGTCATGATTCCAGCGTCCTGGGATCGAGTCCCACATCGGGCTCCTTGCTTGGCAGGGAGCCTGCTTCTCCCTCTGCCTCTGCCTGCCACTCTGTCTGCTTGTGCTAGCTCTCGCTCCTCTCTCTCTCTCTGACAAATAAATAAATAAAATCTTTAAAAAAAAAAATGGTTCAAATGCCAAGTTTTATGTTATATGTATTTTACCCCAATTTAAAAAAAGAAGTGTTGGGGATTGGCCCTAGTGGGCCTCTCAGGAGATGGCAGATTTGAAAAGTCATGGTCCTTTCCATCTTTCTTCTCTTCCACACATGTTCATAGAGCACTTTAATGAGTCAGGCACTGTTTTAGGCACACAAAAAACTGTGGGTTAATATTCTACTGGCAGAGACAGACAATAAATAAAATTTGAACCAAAATGCTCATGGCTCCTCTACACTTTCCTTTTCTTAATGAAAAATGTACCATATTTACACTAAGTGGAATCAAATTATGGAGCCATAACTTATGTTTTAAAACTTCTAGAGCTCATCTTATATACTTTTTTGTGTGTGTTAGAAAATTTTTAAAGTGGGGGTGTAATTGACAAGCAGGAAACTATACACCCTTTTTTAGGTGTTCAATTGTATGTATTTTGAAAAATGTGTATTAAAAAGACAACTCAGCTGAATAATTTATATACGCTAAATTGCACCTGTTAAAAGTGTATAGTGCAATGGTTTTTCATACATTCACAGAGTAATGCAACCACAATCAATTTTATAATAATATTTTCATCACCCCCCAAAAGAAACTACCTATGAGCACTCACCCCTACTAATCAACCACGAATCTACTTTTACCTCAACGATTTGCCTATTCCTGACATTTTGGATAAACGGAATTGTGTGATATGTGGTTGGTTGTGACTTCTCTCACTTGGCATCATGTTTCTGAGGCTCATCCAAGTTGTAGCAAATATCAGTCCTTCCATTTCTTTGTACTAATGAACAATATTCCATTACATGGAGAGACCACATTTTGTTTATCCAGTCATCTGTGGATGGACATTTGTATTGTTTCCACTTTGATTTTATGAATAATGTTGTCATGAACATTCACATGTAAGTTTTTGTGTGGACATGTCTTCATCTCTCTGGAGTGTATGCCCAGAAGTGGGATCGCTGGGTCATACGGTAGCTGCATAGTTCACACTATGAGGAGCTGCCAAGCTGTTTTCCAAAGTGGCTGCACCATTTTACAAACCCTGCGGCAATGGGCAAGGGGTCCTTTTTCTCCACATCCTTGCCACTCCCTGTGATTTTCCATCTCTTTGATGATAGCCATGCTGGCGGTATGAAATCGCAGCTCACTGGAGTGCTGATTTACATTTCCCGAATGACCAAGAATGTTCAACATCTTTCCGTAAATAGCTTATAGGTCATTTGGACATGTTCTTTGGAGAAATGTCATTCAGGTTCTTTGCTTGGTTTTTAACTGAGTCACAAGAGTGCTTTATTGGGGCGCCTGGGTGGCTCAGCTGGGTGAGTGGCAGACTCTTGATTTTGGGTCAGGTCATGATTTCAGAGTTGTGAGATCGAGGCCTGCATGGGGCTCCATGCTGGGCGTGGAGCCTGCTTAAGATTCTCCCTCTCTCTCTTCCTCTGCCCTTCCCCCTCTTAAAGAAAGAGTTCCTTATATATTCTAGATGCAAATCACTTATCATATATATGATTTGCAAAGTATTTTCTCCCAGTGTTGTCTTTTTTCATTAAGATTTTATTTATTTATTGGATAGAGAGAGCAAGGACAGGGAGAGAATAAGCAGGGGGAGCAGCAGAGGGAGAAGCAGACTCCCCACTGAGCAGGGAGCCCAATTCAGGATTCAATCCCAGGACTCCAGGGATTATGACCTGAGCCAAAGGCAAACACTTAACTGACTGAACCACCCAGGCGCACCCCCCCCCCCCAGTGTTGTCTATTTTTACTTTCTTGATTGTGTCCTTTGAAGCACAAATGTTTTGAATGTTTGGAAAGTCCAACTTGCTGACCTTCTTTTCTATCGCTTGCAGTTTGGTGCCCTAAGAAATCATTGCCTAATCCAAGATCATGAAGATTTTCTCCTACATTTTCTTCTCAAAGCCTTATAGTTTAGTTCTTCCATTTAGGTCTGTGATCCACTTTGAGTTAATTCTTGTGTATATACACTTTTTTAAAAAATGCAGGCATTAAGGTATAATTTACATTCAATAAAATTCACCAATTTTAAGTATACAGTTTAATTAGTTTCATCTTATATACTTTAATGATTCTATATTGCTGGATATTTTTTCCTGGGAAGTGAGGGGGTAGGCAAAATTGAGTGTGTGCCTATTTTCTCTTCTCTTTATGCCCCACAGTAGTTTTCTCTGTAAATGTGTGTGTGATTATGGGAGAGTGTGTGTGTGTGTGTGTGTGTGTGTGTGTGTGACAGAGAGAGATGTCTGCTTCTTGGGGGTTCCTGCTTACTGTGGCTTTCTATCGCAGCCCCACAGAGTCACCTAGTTATATACAGGTGGAATGAATGAATGCAGCCATCAAACAATGACCCCTCAGTGTCTGCCTTCAGAGCCATCAGGACCACCTGGCGGCAGGTGTTTCTGTGCACTGCCCATGCGTGAGATCAAGATGGAGACTCCTTGCATGGACGTGTCTGAGTTTAATAGACGGCTTTCTAATTTGTGATTCGTTCATAAAGAGCTCCCCTTTCAGGATAATTACAGATTCCTGTAACCATCTACTAATTGGGCCTGGTTTCTGTGCCTTCTGTTTCATCAGCCTTCCGCTGGGCTGTCCCAGTGGTGCTTGGCCCCCTCCAGCAGCCAAAGCAGATGTGGCTGACCCAGACCCCCTCCAGCAGGGAGCCAGCGACAGCTCAGAGGAATGAGTGGAAGGCCCTGCAGGTAGGAGGCCACACTTTCCATCTTAGCCCTAATACAGGGTGTGGGGTATGTGCCTGGCTTGGAAGAAGACAGCTTAGAAGTGCAGCTGTCTAAGCACATTACCCCCAAATGATGGTTTTGTTTGTTTGAAGATTAATTTTTTTTTTCTTTTTTTGAGAGAGAGAGGGGGGCACGCCTGGGTGGCTCAGTGGGTTAAGCAACTGCCTTCGGCTCAGGTCATGATCCCAGGGTCCTGGGATCGAGTCCCAAGTCAGGCTCCCTGCTCAACAGGGAGTCTGTTTCTCCCTCTCCCTCTGCTGCTCCCCCTGCTTATGCTCTCCTGCTATCTCTCTGCCAAATAAATAAATAAATAAATCTTAAAAAAGAGATAAAGGGCGCGAGTACCTATGAGGAGGGGGGAGGGGCAGAGGGAGGTAGAGAGAGAATCTTAAGCAGGCTCCACGGCCAGTGTGGAGCCTGGTGTGGGGCTCAATCTCATGACCCTGAGATCATCACCTAAACGGAAATCAGGAGTCAGACACTTAACCGACTGAGCCACCCAGGTGCCCCAAGATTATATTTTTAGGTAATCTCTACACCCAATGTGGGGCTTGAATTCACAACCTGGAGATGAAGAGTCACATGCACTACTGAGCCAGCCAGATACCCCCCACGATGATGTTTTTTATAGTACGTTGTATGTTGACATGACTCTTATTAAGATGGTGACTTTTTTTTTAAAGAATTTATTTATTTATTTGACAGAGAGAGATCACAAGTAGACAGAGAGGCAGGCAGAGAGAGAGAGAAGGAAGCAGGCTCCCTGCTGAGCAGACAGCCCGATGCGGGACTCGATCCCAGGACCCTGAGATCATGACCTGAGCCGAAGGCAGCAGCTTAACCCACTGAGCCACCCAGGCGCCCAAGATTGCGACTTTTGAAAAGATGTTAGAGGGTCACCTGGGTGGCTCAGTTGGTTGGGCGACTGCCTTCAGCTCGGGTCATGATCCTGGAGTCCCGGATCGAGTCCCACATCAGGCTCTCTGCTTACCAGGGAGTCTGCTTCTCCCCCTGATCTCTTTCCTCCCATGCTCTCGCTCTCTCTCTCTCAAATAAATGAATAAAATCTTAAAAAAAGAAAAGAAAAAATGTTAGAAGAAAGCAGGACCAGTGAGGAAGGAGGTCAGAGCTTCTCCCTCCTGCAGGGTGTC
The DNA here is from genome assembly GCF_963455335.1 of Martes martes. Classification (NCBI taxonomy): domain Eukaryota; kingdom Metazoa; phylum Chordata; class Mammalia; order Carnivora; family Mustelidae; genus Martes; species Martes martes. The sequence goes on from NC_137902.1 coordinate 53,923,081, forward strand.
TACTCTGCGGCCAGCTCTGCCACAGGTCAGGCCCCCATCTCTTGCCCAACCCCTGGCTTCCTCTAACAATGGTGGCCTCAGTTACGACTTTATATCCATGTTTCTTCACTGTTATCCCCATTTTACAGATGAGGTAACTCAGAGTGACTTGCTCAAGGTCATTGGCTAACCAAGGTCTGAGTCAGGATTCAAACCCAGATTTCACCACATCATGGTGGCCTTAACCACTGCTAAGGACACAACTTCCCTCCCAGGACCTTAGCCTTTAATATTGCTCTCAACTGTGTGGCAGGGATAATAAAACAATGAAATGGTTCTGCTCTGCCCTCCTCTCTCCTCAGCCTGAGAGTCTGAGGCTGGTGGGGGCATCTTGTGTGGTTTGAGCCAAGGGAGAGGGGGATGATCAAGCAATCAGACAGCCAGGGGAACGTGGGGGTATTCCCCAGAACTGGGGGATATGGAACAAGTACATACACTGAGATCAGAATACTGCTAAGTTTTCAACACTGTGATTATGAAGGAGGAGGCGGGTGGCGGGGAGTCATAAAAGGGCTGGATCTCACTCTGGGTCTTAAAAGAAGGGGAGGGCTTGGGGCGCCTGGGTGGCTCAGTGAGTTAAGCCTCTGTCTTCGGCTCAGGTCATGATCCCAGGATCCTGGGATCAAGCCCCACATCAGGCTCTCTGCTCAGAAGGGAGCCTGCTTCCCCCTTTCTCTCTGCCTGCCTCTCTGCCTACTTGTGATCTCTCTCTGTCAAATAAATAAATAAAATCTTAAAAAAATTAAAAAAAAAAAAGAAGGGGAGGGCTTGCTGACAGGACAGAGGGATGACATCCCCAGTGAAGGGCACTGGAAAGAGCAAAATCTGGGATAAGGGGGCAGTCCATATTGACCTGTGCCTAAAGAAGGGGAAGTTGTAGGGGGTGTGGTGGGCCGTGAGCGTGGGTAGGGTAAGTAGGGCCCAGCACCCAAGGTCTTGAAAGGCAGACAGTGGAATCTGACAATAGGGACCTAGTGTAGGTTCTAGAGTAGTATTCTGATGAGTTGGGAAATAGAAATAAAAGAGGCAGTCAGTACAAATTTTGTAAGCCAAACAGAACAATTTTGGGAAGCATTTTCCAAAGTTGGATTTTATTTGTAAGTCTAAAAGCTTTATTAGCTTTCACTCTTGGCAACAAAGGAGCCTTTCCTGTCTTCTCTTCAAGAGCCCAAAACCTGAGACGAAGCTCCCTGCTGCATCTTAAGAGGCCTGCCAGCTCCCACCCGGGGGCCCTTCGGTCCAGCTGAGGGGCATTTCCAAGCTTTGTGATGAGGAAAGCCAGTCTGGTTTCAGGAGGTGGTGACTCAGCGGTGCTTTCTTGGGAGCTCAGGCTTTCCTCTGGCCTTAGTCTGACCATCTAAGAAAAGGAGCTGAGTGTGCTCAGCGACTCCTGGTCTTAGAGAGGAGTTCCTGCTTATCATTGTATCCAGTTCTTGCCTCTAAATACCAACAAGACTGTCTTGGAGCTAGACACTGTTGTTTTCCCTGTTTTTCTTTTGGGGCAGGGACATACAGCTGTGAACATTGGAGCTGATCGTAATTTTCAGGGTAGTACACCCAGACACTACCCAGAGGCCAAGCGCCCTTTACTCCCAGCTCCCACCCTGAGGGGCTGAAAGTGGACAAGGTCAGGCACGGCCAGAAGATGGTCATTGAAGGGCTGGGACCTGTGTTTACTAGTCCGTGGAACATTACTAACCCACGTCCCACCCAGTCCTCAAAGGGTGGCTATTAGGAGGATGTGCTAAGAAAATGAGGGTGAGTGCTCCTCTAAAACTACGCTGGGCACCTTCTCATTTGCTATCGGCATTTTCAGATCTAGCTCTAACCCAAGTGCATTCATTTTGGGGAACAAGTCACTCGGTTCTACCAAAGAGATGTGAGTCTTCTAAACCATCCAAGTTTAGGACCCTGTGTCAGAATCACTGATGAAAATGCCAGGAGGGCCCCACGAGGCACCTGGCCAGAATCTCCACCAGAGCCCAGGGATCTGTGTTTTTAACCTGGGCCCCACATGCTCAAGTGGGAGAACTACTGTTTTAACATTGGGCAAACAAGGCCGGCCTGGGACCAGGAAGAGAAACAAGGGAGATAACAGCTCTCCAAAGGCCAGAGTGGGAGGTCTGTTCTCCCCACCCTCCACTGGCCCAGGGAAGAAGTGGAAGGGCCTTGACCTTCATCTGGCTCAATCCCAACTTCACTGATAAGGAAACTGGGGCCCAGAGAGCACAATGAGTTCAAGTTACCCAAAGAATTCATGCAGACAGGCCTGTAGTCCCCGTGCTTGGAATCCCTCAGCTCTACTCCTTCCCTGCTTCCCGGGTGTGTGTGTGTGTGTGTGTGTGTGTGTGTGTGTGTGTGTGTGTTTCATTCTGCACCTGCCAAGGCCACACCTCCCAGTAGCACGTCAGGCCTCTCAGAGGCCTATGTTCCTGGTCTAGTAAGAGGCTGGGATCAACTGTTTCTTGGTACCACAGCTCCCTAGCCTTTTAGAGAGATCAGCTTTTAATTTTCATGACCGTGTTAACAATGGAACCATGACTTTTTCACATAAAGAAAAATGTCTCTTAGAGTCCTTGTAGTTCCTCTAAGTGCCTTGGGCTCAGGGAGCCCTGTATCTAACTCAGGGCAACCAGGTGAGCTCTCCCTCCCCAGACTCTGGCTCAGTGGGAGGTCTGACTCACTCCTGGCCTTCCAGGGCTTTCCAGCGCCTTCCCCTGGTAGCATCAGCCTGCTCAGAGCCAAGGCAGCCAGGGTTCTTGGCACAGGCCGCACACAATCCACATACCTTCATTACCAGGTTGGCAGGCAGCCCCGGAAAAGGACAGAGAAACACACAGGTGGACCTGAGTGTGCTTAAACTTGCCTCTTCCTGGCTCCCCTCCTCCTCCTTTTATTTCACAGCAACAAGGAGACTCAACCATTTTAACAAACATTTTTTTTATTAGAAAAGTAAAAAATATTGCATAGGTCTTAATACTTGAACATCAAGTGTATTCATGAACAGCGAGTATCTTCATGTAAACAGTTCTAGATGGAAGACCCAGATGGCACTCCTGGGGGGGGAGGGGTTCCAGCCCCCAACCCCAATCCCACCCTATCCCCTCACAGCTCCACTACTCAGTACATAGCAGGGGATGGGCAAATGCAGCTCCCAGGTGTAGTTTTTCTTCAGGTGTCCAAGATCCCCAAGTGATCCCCACACCAACCCTTCCTCCTTACATTCATGCGTCTGTAAGATAGCTGCCTAGGACAGGTCAGTAGTGAAGCTCCGATCGGAAAACAAAAAAACAAAAACAAAACCCAACAACCAACCAAAAAGCTACAAAAACAAAGAACACATTTGGCCCCTTCAGACGGTGAGATACACAAACCACCTTGACTCCCCGCCTCCCACCAGGGCCGCTACCAGGAGCACACTCCCCTCCCCCCAACCCTGCAGAGGCCAGTGCAGTCCAGCCGCTCTCCTGGCTCTGCCACACCACTGTTGTCTTAACTGTCAGTAACAATAAAAATGGTGAAGTACATGCTACATACACATCCAGCCAGGGGCCTAGTTGGCCCCTGAGCCTTTGTTTCATGCTACAGTACTGAGGGGCCGGGAGCCATCTGCTCCCCTCAGCCAGCCTCCATGGAAACGCAATGTTCCCCACCACCTCAACCTTCCTCCCCCTCAGGTGGCTGTTGTCAGTTTTCCAAGGACAGGCTTCAGTCCCTCAGCTCCTGCCTGCCAGGGTCCATCTCAAAAAGTTCAGCTGTCCCTCTGTCATGGGGGCAGGGTCGCTCCCCCCCCCCCCCAAGGCCCAAGTTCAACACTCCTCAATGAGCAGCTGCTCCGAGCTGTACAGCTTTTTCTTGATGACTCGGAAGCCCGTGCTCAGCGTCAGGGACTGGCTGAAGCCCGGCACGAAGGGAGAGTTGGCGGAGCTGAACAGCCCCTGGATCTTAGGCCAGAGGCGTGAGTCCAGGCGCAGCACGAGGGTCAGCTGGAAGGTAGGCACCAGGCTGGGGTCGAGGGCCAGCTGCCCGATGCTGTGGCAGCTTTTGCCTTGCTCGACGCAGACGTCCAGCAGCGCCCCCCGCAGGCCGCACGGCTCGCTGTAGGCCAGGCGCAGCAGTTCCTTGCCCACCTGGCTCACCAGCTGGCCTGGCATCAGCAGGCGTGCGGGGCGCCGCGAGCCCAGCCGCGCCTGGGACAGGCTCTCCTGCAGCAGCTGCATCAGGCTGGCACACAAGTGCTCATCCTCAGGGTCGCTGAGCAGCTCGAAGTCGGGCAGGGACACCCCATCCAGGTATGTCGAGTCTGGTAGGGAGAAAACACAGGAGAGAGATGTAAAAGCAGCTCCGAAAGGGGGAGGTGCTGTTTCGTTAAGAAACCAACACACTTCTTCCCACTCCGTGCCTCAGTATCTGCCCCACACGCGTACCCTATACTCCAATCCCCGTTTCTCCATCCCACCGCCCCTTCCGCAATCGGGGTTCCGATGGCGACGTTGACTCCTTCCCGAGCGGCGCCTTCTCACCTCCCCGGCCCCTCGAGTCGAACCCGGTCTCTGCCCACGGCTTACCTTCCTCCGGCCCAAAGCCACTGTTGCTGCTGTCCAGGGACTCGCAGTCCGAGCTCTCCAGGCTCGCGCAGCGGCCAAGACCCTCTTCTCGGGCCGCCGACCCCCAGGCTGAGCGCGGCGGCTGATCCGAGGTGGGAGTTCTGGACAAGGACGACGATGAAGAGGACGACGACGATGAGAAGCGATCCCAAAGGCTAGGCATGATAAAGACGGACGCCAGGACGTTTGCAGAAGAGCTCTGGATGCGGGACCGCAAAAAACGCTGTAAGACACGAGGGACACGGACCCGGCGTCAGTCTGGGGGCTGGACCAGACTGAGCGCTGGGGACCCGCAGGACTGAGGCCTTCCCACGCAGGGATCAGCACACAGAGAAGGGACACTTACCAGTTAGCTCCGCCGGCGAGAATTGCTAGGACAAGTGCGTACCGCCGCTTGAATGGATGAGCGAACTGGCACCAACCCCCGAGCGCTGCCCAGACCTGTCCCTTCCACCCACCCGCACCTCCCCCTTGGCCTGCCGCGGTCCCTAGCACCAGCGCGGAGAGGCCTATAAGGACTAGTGCGGAGAGGCCACACCCCCTCTGCGCCGCGGCCCAATCCAGATCCGGGAGTGTGGCTGCCCTCAGCCAATGGGCTCGGGGCGCACGTTCGCAACGTTCTCTCCTGCCTGGTGACAGTGGTCTGGCCCCGCCCCTGTTGAGTCCCAGAACGCTCCCAGCCGAAGCCCGAGCTGCGGCCACGCCCCCTTTCTGGAAGGGATCCGCGGCGGCTGCAGCTGCCAAGGTCCCCGAGGGCGCTCGCGGCAGGGGAGGATCAAGGAAAGACTTGTTTATTATAGGGTCCTGTTGCTGGGGGAGGGGGTAGCCGTGACCGCGCGAGGGAAAAGCCGGGGGAACTTGAGGGGGCGGTGGGCCGGGAAAACGGTTGCCCCCAGCGTCTGGGAGCCTGCGACTGACTACAGGCACAAGTAGGCGTTCGGGTGGCTGCCTGTGGGACGGCGGCGCGGGCAGCAAACGTTAACCCGGCAGGCCCTAGCGCACGTACCCCACGCTGACCCGGCCTTGCAGAGGGTCGACATATGGGGGTGGGGTCCAGACTGGGCAGCTTCGGGCCCCGAGCTCTTGTCTTCCTTGCAGCCCCGCCCGCCTGCTAACTCTACAGCCCCAGGGGTGGGTTAATGGGGAGGTCGATGCCCCTCAGGATCCCCGTCCCCAAATCATGTCCGCTCCCACCCCCAACTGCTTCCAAGGAGAGGGTGGCAAGAAAGGTGTTGTTGGGCTCGCGTTCCTAGCGCCTGGACTTGGGGCTGAGAACGGGGACCCATATCAGGACACACGGACCCTTAGCGAGTCCCACAAAACCGACCGCGGTGCGTTTCTGTCTTCCCCGGCCGCTGTGCCCGAGAGTCCCCGGGCGTCTGCCGGGTCCTAGCGCCCCTCCCTTCAATGCGCTTTGTGTAAAAGACCCGGAGAGTTGCATCAGGACCAAGGACCAAGATCTCGGGAAAAGTCCAGGAGTGCAATGGCCATCCCCTGTTTCGTCATTCAGGCGGGGCTACAGGAAATCTGGCCTGACGGCGGTGGTCCGACACAACTAATGATTGCTGAGGGTGGGAGGAGGTTCGGATGGACTCGACCTTTACGTCTTTAAAGGCTTATCAATGTGGGACACCGGGATCCCGAAGGAAGAGGAAATCAAATTTACATCAGGCGCTCGTACTCCAAGAGCTAAACCAGATCTGACCGGCAGGCCTCGCCTGGGGGGCGGGCTTGCGCGTGACAGATGACACTTGCCGGAGGTCGGCCCCTGCCATCCTCACTCCAACCTAATTGAAAAAAAAAAAAGAAAGAAAGAAAGAAAGAGAAAAGAAAAAAAAAAAAAAAAAGGCTGACCAGTGGGCCTTTAGGGCAAACCAACACCTGAGCTGGAAAGGACCAGAATTCAAGCCCTGCACCCCATCCCCATTTTCCAGATGGAAGAACCGCGTCTGAAGACAAATTTATGGATAAAAAATAAATTAGGGGAATCAGATTATTAGATAGTGTTAAGACTGCTGCACAATAGAATAATAGTCTCTCAGCCTCTGGGTCGCTGAAGGCCTGAACACTGGTCCTTTCTTCCTGTCTTCAGAACTCTGATCACTCCGCTGGGAGCCTCAAAGACCCCAGGGTCAAGGTGGTTAGGGGAAGTGCTTGGAGGGCTGGTGGTAGACGACATTCTTTTGAAACTACCCTTTACTGAGGTGGGGCAATCCCCCTATGGATGTTCTTTTTGTATCCCAGACAGAAGTTCAGAGAATGAATGGGTCAGAGGACCACTTGCCCTTCCCACCAGGCAGACTGGGCTGGGGACACTTGAGACAGAAGGAGATAGGTTTTGTATGATTTCTTTCTCTCTCTGGCAGAAATTTAAAAAGGAAATATTTCAGAAAAATATGTGGAACACTAAGAAAAATAGAATTTTTTTTAAAGTGGATATTCATAAGCAAAAGAATCCGGAGCCAGTTTGGAAAGGTCGGTTCATTAGGAATCATTCATATTCAATAAACACCATCATGAAGTAGTGTTCTAAACACCTTTTTTTATTCACTGTCTCATTCTGTTAATAAAACAGTTTTTCCTAAATGGGAAGGGCTGTGTTAATGGGCACTGTGTAATTTTGTTCCTTTTCAAGAGAAATGCATTCATGTTGTCTCATTGTGTTTTTAAAAAGTGATGAAAAAAGGACCAGCAGTCTTAACCCTGGAGGTTTTTCCCTGAGTAGGAGGGAGTGGGCTACAGGTTAAGGATAGACAATCACCTGCTAGGAGGCCCGACTGGCTGGGGAGGCTCCAAATGGCTTTCTGCACTTAAACTTTTCACCCCGAGAAGGAGAGGGCAAAGCCCCATACCATTGTCTGCCAGGAGAACCTTTGGACCGAGACAAGGGATTTCTTAACTGTTAGCCCCTCTGTGGAATCAGGGTGAAGGGCAGCGGTTCATTGTGTGAGATTAAGGATGGGATCCCTTCCACCTGGCTGGGGCTGGAAATACTTCATTACCACCTCCCACTCTCCTCCCACACTAAAGCAGATGGGGGAGGTAGGAAACTCCTGGGGAGCAGGCAGCTCTGTCTCCTTGCCTCCGCCTCTGAGCCAGGCCTCTTTAGAAACCTAAAAGATAGGGGCGCCTGGGTGGCTCAGTGGGTTAAGCCTCTGCCTTCTGCTCAGGTCATGATCCCAGGGTGCTGGGATGGAGCCCCACATCAGGCTCTCTGCTCAGCAGGGAGCCTGCTTCTCCCTCTCTATCTGCCTGCCTCTCTGCCTACTTCTGCCTACTTGTGATTTCTCTCTCTGTCAAATAAATAAATAAATAATCTTGAAAAGAAAAGAAAAGAAAAGAAAAGAAACCTAAAAGATACTATAAACCCTGCTTCCGGTGTTCTTCTCTTTCCCTACTCTTCTCCTTGGGCCTAAGCTGCCTACCGGGCAGACGTGCCTGATCATGCCCCCGCCCACAGCCTAGGAGACCCAGCTCTGGCACCTCTGCCTCCAAGAAGCCTTCCCAGCACATCCACTCCAACCCTCCCAACCCTCAGGCCCCCCGCCTCATGTCATCCTTATACTCTGTGCAGATCTCTGTGAATAACTGTTTCCACTTCAATATTCCCATTGGACTGCAAGTTTCTTAACTTCCAGTGGATAGCACATAGTAAAGGCTCAGCGAATATTCCTTGGATGAAGAGGTGAATGAACAAATGGATGGCTGGATAGAGCAAGAAGGTGAATTTTCCCACAATTACAGACCTACATCTGGATTCCCAGGAACCTAGGTGGGCCTCAGGCAGGGGTGGGGTTGGGGGGGTGGGGTGGGGGTGGTGGGCTTTGGAAGATCTGGATGCTATCTTCCTATCCACCTTCTGACAAGGGCTGCCCAGAGCCTTAGATGTATCTGAAACTTCCCCTCTTCCTCAGCGCAGGTCTGGGAGTGGGACTTCTAAGGCAATTTAGTTCTCCAATTGGAATATAGTGTGTGAGCCCAGGAAGCTGGGGAAAGAGGTCGACGTTGTATAAAAGGCTGATGTGAGGAAGCTTTTAAAGCACTTAATACCTGACCCTCAAGTGCTTCAAAACACTTGAAAAAAACACTTTTTTGAGGGATGCCTGGGTGGCTCAGTGGGTTGGGCCGCTGCCTTCGGCTCTAGGCCATGATCCTGGGGTTCTAGGATCGAGTCCCGCATCGGGCTCCTTGCTCGGCGGGGAGCCTGCTTTCTCCTCTCTCTGTGCCTGCCTCTCTGCCTGCTTGTGTGTACTCTCTCTCTGACAAATAAAAATAAAATTTAAAAAAAAAACACTTTTTTGAGATAAAATTCACATATAAAGGTAACGTTAAGGTGAACAATTCAGTAGCATTAAATAGAGTCCCAATGTTGTGCCACCCCAACACCTTGACTTCCAAAACACCTTTATCATCCCAAAGGAGACCTCAGACCCAAGCATGTGGTCACTATCCTCAAAATACTTTTGAGGCGAGGAGCAGGGCTGCTCCTTTGCACAACTCCAGAGGGCACCATTCTCATTCAAGTCTATGCGTTTCCATGGGTCTTCTGGGAATTTTGCTCTAGGGAGTACTGGTCCCGTAGACACAATGCGCCGCATGGAATTGGCATCAAGAGTGGCTGAATTCTGAGCAGGAGTGGCCTAGGGTCACGTCCTGGCTGACTCAGGCCTCTGGAGCTAGTAACCAGGCCCCATGTCCCAGTCTCTGTGGCCAGGGCCCTCACCGCGCAGACACTGCCTCTTCCTGGGCTCTGTTCTATTCCCGTGGGACCCGCCCCACTCTGCCACTGAAAGTCAATGAGCACTCACTCCTGGCCTCCTGCCTCTCCCTGGCGGGTTTTGTCCACCACACTGGTTCCCAGGGCCTCAGTCTGGCAAATTGCCCCAGTCGAGTTTGGGAAGTTAAACCAGATCTTGGGGTGGGAACCCTAGAATTCAAGACGGGAACCCCCAACGGCCAGCCAGCTTGCCTGCTAGTCTCTGCTTGGGCGCCTTCGCAGGTCTTTTGGAAACGTCTCACGGAGCATAGTGGAGGTGGCAGGCGGAGCCTGTTGGTCAGGGCAGTGGGGAGAGGGTGGAGTGGTGTGGTAGGAGGTGGGGACAGTGAAGCCAGCAAAAGTGTTCCCAGGACTTCTGTGGCTTTTTTACTTGAAAAACAACAAACAACTTTGTCAAAATAGCAAGATCGTTAAGTGCACCTGGTTTACTAGGAGGGCTGTGCAAAGCTGTTGGCAGCCCCAGGCTGCAGATACGATTTTGACTGTGCTCTAGGATGAAGACCCTAAAAACTCTGCAGGGAGTCTTTTTGCAAATGGAAATACTAACAATACATTGTATTGTGTAGGCTATCAAAGAAAACGTTTTTGAAAGGTATTATCTCTACTTATACCCTGAGGAATGAATATAGTACCATTCTACAGAGGAAGAAATTGAGGCCCAGAGTGAGAGTCCAGCCATTTCAACCAACGGCTTTCAAGCCCGAATGACAATTAGAATCATCTGAGGGAGCTTGTAACCATAGATTCCCATCTCCACAACCCCCGTTTTGATTTGGTAGGTCTGCATTGGGGCCCTTTTGTACAACTGTCTAAGTGATCCTTTTTTTTTTTAAAGATTTTATTTTTTAAGCAATTTCTACACCCAACGTGGGGCTCAAACCCACAACTGTGAGATCAAGAGCCACGTGCTCTACTGACTGAGCCAGCCAGGTGCCCACTCCTGCTCCGTTTTAGAGAGATCTGCTGACCTCTCAGAAACAAAGGTAGGTCCTCTAGGGAATGCTGGGTTAGCTCCCCAGCCTATCAAAGGGCTGTGGGGTGGGGGTGGGTTAAGGGCAGGTCAGGTGGCACGCAGCAGCAGAGACTAGGCCCATACCTGATTGAGGTGAGCCCACAGCCAGCCACTTCTGGGAATCCTACATTTCACAAGTCATTTCCTCAGGGAACAGGGCAAAGGCAGGGGGAACCCCACACCCCTGAGATCCTGACCTGAGCCAAAATCAATAGTCAGAAGCTTAATCAACTGAGCCACCCAGGGGCCCCTATTTATTTAGTTTTTAGGTAACCTCTACCTCCAATGTGGGACTCAAACTCATGACCCCCAAGCTCGAGAGTCATATGTACTACCAAGTGAGCCAGCTAGGCACTCCTAGTAGCAAACTTTTCAATCACTAGTTAAATGACTTAATTCCTCCCTTCCCCACCTCAAAACAAGCAAACAAACAAACAAAAAAAACCCCAAAAACTTTTAATAAAAAAAAAAAGACACACTGTGATTATCCTGTGACTTCATGTAGTGTTGGGATTTTCATACCCCAGCTTTGAAAACCCAGAACTAGAGAATCTCAAAGGCCTCTTCAACCTCCACAAGGATTATAACGAAGGAAAAATCCTGTAAGTTCCATGGAGCTGCTTTTCTGAAAATCCCAGGCCTGGCCTGTAGGGGGATGGACCCTGCCCAGGAAGGTAGAAACAGCCGTTCCAGGTCCAGCCCTTTCCGTGTTCTTGCCTTTTGAGGGTTTTCAATTGCCATCTATCAAAAGGGAGGGAGAGGTCAGAGTGGATTTGTTCATCCATCTTGGGCTGGGGTGGAGGTGACAAGGATAGACAGGAGCTGCCACACAGAGGGGACAGCCTGAATCCAGGCTCACAACCTGCCCGGGCAGCAAAATGAGCTCACTTATTTTGCCTTTCCAGAGAGAAGAGACGGGGAGGGATGTCAGGCCTCTGGGCATTCCAAGGGGCTGGGGTGACTGGGCCTGGATTAGAGTGCTCAGTAGAGACGGGGAGTTGGCCCTCTCACTGTCAGAGTTCTTCTTTTGGTGGAATGTACCTTAAAATCCTTGAATGTTGGGGGACCTGGGTGGCTCAGTTGGTTAAGTGTCTGCCTTCTGCTCAGGTCATGATCCTGGGGTCCTGGGATCAAGCCCCACATGGGGCACCCTGCTCAGCGGGGAGTCTACTTCTCCCTCTCCCTCTGCCCCTCCCTCCACTCCTGCACTCTCTCTCTCTCAAATAAATGAATAAAATCTTTAAAAAAAAGTCCTTCAATGTTAGGGCCAGCAGGCCCCAGAAGAGCACCTCTTCTAGCCTTCCCACCTGCCCACTTTTCTGGACAAGGAACTGAACTGGAGAGTGAGGAGACTTATGTGGTGCCCACCATCTCCCACTTAGTCTTCGGGAACTTTCTTTTCTCAGGCTTGCTCCACTTTGTCACCCCTCTGCCAAGCCTGTAATCTCACTCAGAAGTGTTATAATCTCCTATGGCCTTAGTAGCCAAAGGCTTGGGAAATTCAGGTCCATGCAGAAGGCAGCTTCCCAGGGTCTACTAAGGCCTTTTTCTGGAATTCCTGGGCTGACAGAAATGTTACCTGGCAACTTTGCCACCTGCTCACAAAGATCTGTGACCTTCCTGGAGCTCTTTATGATATGAAAAACACTTCCATGTTCTTTAGTATTTCCATAACACTCTCAATAAAAATAACTAATGTTTGCAGACTGTAGGCAAGACAGGGCTCACCAGTGTCATTTTACAGATGAGAAAACTGAGGTTCAGATAGGTGCCGTGACTTGCCTAAGGTCCTACAGTCATTGGTAGGCTGGAACCATGACTCTGGATCTAGTCTCAATTCCACGATTCCATCCTCCCGACAGGCTTAGTTGTGAGGCAGAGGGGACGGCTGGCAATGTGGGACAGTACGTGTTGGGGAGTGATGGCATGGAACACGCAGAATTGAACTCACGGAGTTGCTGTGGAGTTGTTAACCAAAAAACTTTCTCTCCTGGGTTGGTCCTTGTTTGATCTGATCAGGTTCTTCCTCCCGCTGCAGAATTCAGCAGGGCCCAGCAGTGCTGATTTAGTAGCAAAGCAGACTGCCACCCAAGGGGTGTCCCTTTAGCTAGATACCCTCAAACCCAGACATGACAGTAATTGTCACCGCAGCCCCCACTTCAGGTATCCTTCCACAGAGCTCCAGTCTCCCCTAGAAAGGCCAATCTGGGAAGTGGTGCGCCCAAAGTGGGGTCTCTCCCTTCCCAGTGTCCCTTTTGTCACTCACAAAGGACAGACTGTAGCACAGGAATCCAGCAGCTAGTGCTGCATCTTTTTGTACTTAAAAAACAAACGCAGGGAAACACACAAAAAATTCTAGACTTTTAGGCTCTGCTCTGGGAAGAGGTGTACACAAAAGCTGAACCCACTTGCCAGAGATCTACAGTGGCGGTCTGCAGTGAGGCCACCCGCGATGGGGGATGGGAAGCCCGCCCCACCCCGCTGTCCCCTCCTCCCACCCCCCACCTCCCGCAGAGGTGCGCCCTCAGGGGAGCCCGGCCGCGGAGGTGACAGATGCAGAGCAGCTGAATGGGGGGTTGTGGGGGGGGAAGCGGGGGACGTGACTTGGAGAACGTGCATCTGGGGGACCCGTGGCGGATCAGCGTGGGACTCGGGAGAAGGGCGGGGGTGGCCCCGGCCCCGCCCCCTGGAGGAACGAGACTCCTCCCACCGCCCGGGAGAAAAGCTGCCCAGCCGCAGATGCTGAGCTCAGCGCTCCGCTCGGGTCGCCTGGCTGCTGGGTGGGGGCAGGGCGGAGGGGCCGTCGCCTTTCTGTTGAGGGCAAAAGAGGGGGAAGCAGAGGAGGAGGGGAGGGAGGGAAAGGCTGAGGAGGCCCTCACAACCCTGAGGCTGTGACTCTCCTCCGACCGGGTCCGCCAACAAAGCGTTCTCTGTTGGGGAAGGGGAGGGAGGCCTCTTGGGTGCACGCACAACCTTAGGGGGGCGGGCGGGGGAGTGTCTGTGAGTCATCACCCCAAACCCTGACTTAGCCCCAAGAACCGCGTCAGAGAGGCCAAGTCCTTGTGCCCTCTGACCCCAGGATTTGTTTGGTGGAGGGAGTGCAGGGTTGAGGCCAGAACCGCCGGCCACCTGCAGCTTGCCAGGGCAGGGACTTTCATTTAGGGCACCCTTGAAAAGAGCAGGGAATGAACAGCCCGGGAGGAGAAGGAAGAAAACCCTTTGTACCCACCCAGCATAAATGGTTACCCAGACCAAATGGGTGGGTGACTATTTTTGAGGTGACCTACATACCTATTTGCCTCTTTATCTTTTTATTATCACACATGGTTATTAGGGGAGCTTTTCTTTAGCACTTGGTGCAGCTGCTGCATTTGCTGAGGGCTGCTCAATGAGGCATGTGGCCTCCCTCTCCCAGGAAGTTTTAAGGACATCAGCAGGCCTGTAGAAGCTTCACCAAGCTCTTTCCCCAGAAAACAGGATCCTAATCCTGTAACACCAGCTTCAGAGCTGATCAGCCCTGGAGGCAAGAAATGATCTCCAGACTTGACAGCGATGTCACTGGGTTTGCTGAGGTTGCCCTAAAGCCCCCACCCCCACCCCCGCCCCCAGCTTCTGGGCCTCCATTCCTGCCAAAGCTGATCTTGTGGTCCCGTAGGCCCACACTATGGCAGGTGAGGTTTTCCTTCACAGGTAGAGCAAAGGAGGCACAGAGCTGAGTAGTGACAGAACTGGTCTGGGATTTATTGCTGCAATTCTGGAGAAAACTCTTAAGTAGAAACAAGGACAGCCTGCCACTTTCGCTTGATTTTACCTTTGCTCAGTCTCACTAAGGCCTCCCTCTCGAATCTTTTAATACCTCCCCACTGCCTTGAGAGCAAGTCTGGTTCCTTACCTAGACCTAGCAAGCCTCTAGGGCAGCCCCTTGCTATCTCTAGATTCATCTTCCTCCCACAGCCCAGGAGGGGAAAAAAATCACATCTGGTTCTAATTACCTCTGAAACGCTCTTAAATTTTCCATAAAGTACAGTATGCACGGCTTTGTGTATACAACTTTGCACAGTAATATGTATGTAGATGTGCAAAATATATACAGCCATGTACAGTAGATTATAAAGGAGGACATCAAAGTATAAGCATATAATTTACAGTATTTTTAATCACACTAAAGAGAAGCAGACACATAGACCTGGAAGTGAGACTGGCTGAGGTAACAGCAGATTTCTGTCTTCTCCTATCTGGTGCCTCTTGAGTATGAAATCTTTGGCCTGGGAGGAGAATGGGGGACACTTGCTCTCCTTAAATTCTTCTTTGCTGGGGTTTTTCCTTCAATGCTACTATCATTGACTTTGCCCAGATACCCTGTGCTCTGTGAGAAGTCTTTCCTCTGTGGTGTCAAGTGTCTTCACACTGATTACTCTTCCCAGATGCCTTTTTAATGCCTTCTAGCTCTGACTACGAGCTGGTCTCAAGTTCAGGGCCGTTGAGGAGCCTACTTTGAACACCTGTGGGAAGCTCCATGTTCCCCTGTTGGGGTGTGGGGGGGGGTGGTCCAGGCCAAAGCTGCCTGGGGTGGGGGTGAGTTGCTTACTTCTCACTTGACATTGTATGTTGAAATGATCCCATCCTTGGTCTGATACCACATCCCATTGTAAACTCCTTTACTTTTTTTTTTTTTTTAAAGATTTTATTTATTTATTTGAGAGAGAGAGTGAGAGGGGGCATGAGAGGGGACAAGTTCAGAGGGAGAAGCAGACTCCCCATGGAGCTTGGAACCCCATGTGGAATTTGATCCTGGGACTCCAGGATCATGACCTGAGCTGAAAGCAGTCGCCCAACCAACTGAGCCCCCCAAGGCACCCCATCCTTCATGTATTTTAAATCTTTAAACACCCATCAACACAGATGCCGTCATCACACACACACACACACACACACACACACACACACACGGTATATGCTCAGAAAGTATTTGGCCCAGAACTGAAAGGAACTAGAGCCCACATGGACTCAGGGTCAATGTGGAATCTGTGAGAAGTCTCCCCTGCCCCCTGGCAGGCAGTGGGGAACTTGCTTCCTGTGAACTCTGATACCATTTATTATAGTCACAGAAAGTTAAAACTGAAAGGGGGATTTCCCTTCTTGTCAGATGAGAAGACTAAAGGGGAAGTATCCAAAGCAGCCCAGAGTGGGAGCCAGATCCCACGGTCTGCTGGCTCGCGCTCGTCCTCTCTCCCTTCACCTTGTCTCCTCTAAGGAGAGGCCTTCCCTGGTGGCCCCAGTCCTTCTTCTCCTCTGTGGTTTCCTTTCAAGGCACTCGTTCTGTATGGAATTATATGTGTATCCATGTGGGCGTCCAGTGCCTATATTTCCAAAGAAACTCCAAGCTCCGGGAGGCCGAGGGCTTTATCTGTTTCATCCTGGAGCCCTAGTCCCCTGCATAAAGCCAGGCCCACCAAGTTCCCAACAACTATATATGAGTAGAAAAAAATAGGCATCCATGTGGCCTGAGAACCTCCTCATACTTCCTAGGGCAGCACTGAGATGGGATCAGAAACTGGAGAGTTGACAGGCCTAGGATGCCCCTTGCCAGGAGCTCTGGGGGCAAACACCCTGTCTTGGGGAGCTTAAGGTCTAGGAAGGGGAGCTGAGGCTCCTAATGAATGACGTCACTCGAGTTGGGAGTGACCATCAGACTGGGTGCTGGAGTCAAGCCAAGGTGCAGAGGGCAGACTGGAGGCCTGAGCCCCAGGGCAGGGAACCAGTCAGAGAGCCATTGCAAAACCTGAAAACCACCCAAGTGTCCACAGCAGGAGAATGGTTAAATCAACTGGAGTACGGCCACGCCACGGAATATTATGTGGGTGTGCAAAAGAGTGAGGTAGATTTTAGAAAGAGGTCCAAGATATATTGTTCAGTAAGGAGAACATGAGGCAGAACAATTTGTGCACTAACTTCTCATTCTGAAGCGAAAACAAGACACTCCCCTGCAGACACACGTTCAACTGTGTGGAGAAAACATCTAGAAGGATACTGGGAAAACTGTTCACAGATGTTATCTCTGAGGGATGATGGGGAGGGCAAGGTTTTACTTTTTCACTTTACACCTTCTGCACTGTTGGATTTTGACCATGAGCTCATAGTACTTTCACAAGAGTGTTTTGTTTTTGTGTCTCGCTGTTGCAGGACTGGGGTGGGGGGTTGTTGGGGGTGAATGGTGGTGAGACGTCCTGCAGAGTGAGGGGCTGCTGACAGGACTTAGGGAGGCGGAGGCAGGGGCTGAGAAGGTTGTGTGGCTCCAAATGGGGAAAAAGTGAGGATGACTGTGGAGACGGGGCCCCAGGTGGAGACGGGATGTGAGTAGCACACTGCAGGGCACCAGGGTCTCATTTGAGGGGACTGACTCCCCCCCCCCCCAGTGCTGGTGGTTGGGCTGGGGATAAGGAGCCCAAGGCCTGGAAACCTTGACTTTTGGGAACAAGGGCAAGAAAAGGGAGAAGGTCGACCTTTAGGACCCTACGGATTCCTTGGCCGTTTCACCATCCTTAGGGTACAAACCGTTCTGGCTGCCGCATGGAAACAAACAGAGCGAGGAGGGGCCCAGCCCTAGCCGGCTGGCGGAGGTCTGCCTTCCACCGACTGCTGTGTGTTGTGCCGCCTGGGTCCCCGCCCTCCCCCTGCTTGCTCTTGCGGGCTGACGTCCAGGCCGCGGGTGAAAGGCCAGGACTTCTGGCCCCTTCCGGAGACAAAGCCCCTTCCCAGGACCAGGAGCAAAGGAAGCCAGAACAATGCTGCTCATGGAGATTGGGGGAGAGGGAGCTAAGTAGGGGCAGGAGAAGTTTCTTGGCTCAGATAAGCCAGTAAAAGCCTGGAGAAGGTCAAAGATGAGGAATGTTCTGTGATTTCTAAGACAGCAGCTCATTTATCTCATAAACACTTGCTCTAAGCCTGAGTCCAGTAATACTGGCCCCATGCAAACTGGGTAAGAGCCCTCCTGGGAGGGCCTGCGTTGGAAGGCTTGTTTCTAGGTCTCCTCCACAAAAGTCCATCTGAAAAGAAGGAGGGAGATGTTCGCCATGTGCCATGAGGACTGTCACACATTTACTTTGCCCCACAACCTTCTGAAGGAGGTATTCTTAGACAAACCAGGAACCGGGCTAGGGAGCATGGTGCTGTGCCCCTGACCACATGGGTAGGAAGTGTTAAAACTGGGATTTGAACCTGGGTGTGCCTGTGTCCCACTTATAATTTGGTTGCTTGGAGCTTAGAACGCATTTTCCCATCAAAATAATGCTGTAAGTGGTGGTTTGGTTGCCATAATGGCCTCGCTCACCCAGGGTATAGCCGGAATTAATTCTATGTTTCTGTGTGGTTGTGGATGAATCAGGCTTCTGCGGGCTAGCCTGGAAACCCACTGGAGAGGGAAAATGCATCTGAGGGTGTGCCCGGCTGGGAACCCTTGCCCTTACTCTAGTGCCTGACTCAGGGCAGGCAGGGAATAGGGTGGCCCAGAGAGCACTTGCCCCTTTCCAGAGCCCTGCCAGTAATCCCTGGTGAGTTCTATAGCTGCTCACAGGAGTGGGGCAGAGCCTTTGTGGGGTTTGGGGTTTAGAAGACAGGGAGTGCTACGGAAGAATGCGCATTCTATTTTCAGTCTCTGCACATCTGAGTCCTTTCTCTTTCTTCCTCACACTGCCTCTCCCCTCCGTGTGGTCATCTTGCAGCTTCCTCTAGGATGATGGGGCCCTAGAAGCAAGATCTAGGGTTCATTTTCCCCATTCGGTCTGGTGCCTGCCTGTGCAGCGGGCAGGTGCCTGCACAGGGTCAGGAGTGATGGAGATCAAAGCTGCTGCTGGTGAGAGAAGCGAGAGCCCACCAGAGCTCTGAGAGTGACTTTAAGGAGATCATCTGCTCATTCATTCGTTCAATTGTTCGCTTGTTCTTTCAGCAGACAATCACCGTGGGTGTGCTGGGTACTGGGCTCCTTCCCTTCACAGTACTTCTGTGGCCCAAAGCATCCTGGGCGGGGCTGCCTGTGGGTCTCAGACCCAGAATCTTAGCATTCGAAGGAATTCGTTTCTACAGATGGAGACTGCTGTCCTTCCTTACTTCAGGAAGATCTGAGTGTCAGGCTAAACACTGGGAAGACCCAAAGCCTGAAAATGGAGGTCCAGGGAGAGAGGTGGGAAGTGAATTGCCCAGGATCCCAGTCGGGGGCTCCTGTGCCTGGACCAGGACCTGCTGCTTGAGGTCCCACCCATGGCCTTCCCCCCTCAAGACAGTCCCAGCCATCTTGGAGGAATTACTCTGGTTTCCCTAGTCGTGGAGTCTGAAGCCTGGGGGGAGGCCATGGAGAAGTAGTGCGATTCCTTCCTCTTGGACAAGAACAATGCCTGGGCTCTCTCCTGAGGAGTTCAGAAGTCTGGAGGACTTTCCTCAGTTCTTTCCTGAACCACCTGCTCTTGAAACTCCAGATCTTTGCAGGCACTATCGCCTCTGTGTGAAAACCCTCTTTCCCAATCTCTTCGTCGGGCTAACTACTACTTCCCTTTGGGTCTCAGCTGAAAGATCCCTTCCTTGAGGATTTTTCTGGGCTCCCACCCAAGGTAGGGGTAGGTTAGTAGAAGAATTTTAATCCGGAACCCCTTTTAAAAACTGCCAGAGGGCCCCCAACTCTCCCTCTCTGCTGGCCTGTTGGTACTTGGCTACTTGGCCGGGGGCCCAGCGTGTGCCTCTGAGTTGGAAAAGGCACACAGACACAGACCGATCTGAGGTCTGGGGCCTCGTGCTGTGCTGCCCGGAGGCTCATGGCAGCAGGTTCTGGGAGCTCGTGCACAGCTCAGAGAAGATCACTGGTGCTCCCCAGGCTCCAGGCAGTGCAGAAGTCGGGCTGTGGCTTCTGGGGATAGCTGTGCACCTCATGCATGAGCTTTTAGCTGTTTTGGAGAGTTTATCAAGGAAGCACCTTATTCCTAAATTCATCTGGAGAGAAACATTGAAGGCAGAGGCTCACATTCATTTAGAAGTTTAAAGGATGTCTCCAAATCAGATATCCCTAAAGTGTCAGGAGACCTGGATCCAAAAACCTTGAACGCTGACCACAGCTGTTCCTACCAGTTTCCTGGAGCCTCAGGTCTGTCATCTGAATGTCCCTCACGCTTTGTCATGAGGGACAGGAGAGGCTAATTGGAAATGCTTTGGGAATGCAGGCTGAATGGGAAATGCAGTGCTCACAGTGGAGGACACAGGGGCCCTCCGGGGCCCCCCCACGCAGGTGCTGGGGAGCTCACGAACGCCAAGCGTGTCTGCGGGGCAGCACTAGGACCCAGGGGCTGAGTGTGGAGCCGGCTCAGCCGGGTGAACTGACAGCCAGAACACAATGTTCTCAGTGTACCCGCAGGAAACCCTGAAGAGGAGAGCTGCACATGGCCCTCTGCTGGGTGTGTTCTGGTCCCAGCCTTTGATTCTTTTTCCTAACCTCAGCCCCCACTTTCACATCCTGCAACCGGCTGAGCGGCCACCCCACCCTGCTGGGCTGGTCCCAGGCCCCAGGAGAGCAAGCAATGCAGGAAGCCCAAGGCCTTGCTGGCCTTCACCATTTTCAAATAAGACCGTTTGCTTCTAACCTTGGTTTCCTGAATCGACCCTCTGTGATGGAAACTTTTCACAGTGCGGAAGACAGACACAGGGGACAAAGCTGAGTTTCTAGCCCAGGCCGGGCTCTTGGCCCAGATGCAGGGAAACAGCTGATGCCTCTGAACCACCTCCTCCCTTCCTCCCCAAAGGCCGGACCCCACCTGGGACGGGACGAGGGCCACCGGGGCTGCTGCCTACATCAGGAGGAGCTGGGAGCTGCCCAGGGGAGCACGGCCAAGTTTGGAGCATAACGGGTCTGTGATGTGGTTCCCCGTTTTTATTTCCACGAATGCTAGAATATGCTGTCCCGCCGGGCTGTTCCTATTGAATGAAAATTGTTTAAAAAAGCAAACCTCTGCAAAACCAGCAGCCCTCTGTTACACGGAAGGACAAGGTGAACTTTTCACTTCCTTCCCCGCAGCCTATCGGTTCATCTGTGGTTTGGTGTCGCCCACACTGCTGTGCTATATTCAATCTCAATGTTTGCCTCCTTGTTTTGGAAGCCACAAGAGCAAGCCTCCTAAACCCATGCACCTCCCGTAGGTTGCATGAGACTTTCACAAAAGTCTCAGTGAGTTCTCACAACAGATTGCAAAATGGAAGCCTACCAGCCTCCTGGCAGGTATGGAGGCCAGATGCCAGCCTCTAGGCAGAGGCGGCCCAGAGAGAGAGCGCGTGAGAAGCCAGTACCACCCAGCATATTCTGGCTAACGAGGCTGTGGGGGCTGCAAGAAGGGAGCAGAGTTCTGGGTGACATGCTCCGCGTCCGCCTCCTTAACAAGGGGCCTGGCCATTAAAAATAAACCCCAGTGCTTGTCCTGAGCTCCGTTCATAGGACTTCCTCCACCCTGGCATTTCAGTCTTTTTCCAAGTATTGGTTCATAAGAGAGTTTTAGGGGGTCCCTCCCCCCAGGCCTATGAAGAGACCTGTCTAGGCTCAAGGACTGTGTTCTTGAAGAAGGGGCTTCCAAAAGCAAAGCAGGTAATTCTGCTTCTCCTAGGGGTGGCTGCTCAAGGCTCAGACCACCCCAAACACCTGGGTTCCAGTCTTCGTTTATTCTTTTTCTCCCCTTCCCATTTAAGATTTTTAAAGTTTTTTAAGTGATCTCAGCACCCAATGTGGGGCTCAAACTCGCAAACCCAAGGTCAGGAGTCACACGCTCCACCTACTGAGCCAGCCAGGTGCCCCTGGTCGTACCTGTTACAGTTTGTTGTGTGACCCTGTGCACATTGCTTTCCCATTCGAGGCTTCATTAGCCTCATTTACAAAAGGAGAGGGTCTGGTTAGAAGTCATTGGTACAGGTGGAATTATGTCCCTCCCCCAAATTCATGTTTTAAGCTCCAACCCCAGTACCTTAGAATGTGATCTTATCTGGAGGAGATCTTGACAGAGGTAATCGAGTTAAAATGTGGTCAGTAGGGTGGGCCCTAAACCAAAATGACTGGTATTCTTATAAAAAGGGGAAATTTGGACACAGACCAGCATAGAGGGAAGATGAGTAAAGATGCAGGGAGAAGACAGTCATCTGCAAGCCAAGGAGAGAGGCCTGGAACAGATCCCTTCCCTCATGGCCTCCAGAAGGAACAAAGCATGCTGACATCTCGATCTTGGACTTCTAGCTTCCAGGACGGGATATGATTCAGTTTCTGTTGTTTAAACCTTTCAGTCTATGCTACTCTGTTCTGGCAGCTCCATTGGGCTGTGGTAGCCCGAATGATTACAGCTGCTAAGGCCCATCCATCAGCTCTTGGGCTATGGTATTCTTTCCTGCCACCCCTTGGTGGATTCCTCTGCTCCACATGGCCTTTCTCTTAGCCTCTCCCCGTGAGTACAAGATGTCACGTGTGAGAGTGCTTAGCACAATGTGTACACCCAAGAAAGCTCACTGCACACCAGCCATGATGACCACTGTCAGGGTTCCCAGTGCGCGCACACCACCTGCTCCTACGCTGAGGTCCTCCTCCTTCTAAGCCTGGGGCCTCACAGTCATGCACGCTTTCAGTATGGAAGCCTTTCCCACCCGCCTCAGCAGCTTTTAAATCTAAGAGTATTAAACTGGCAACTTCCAGACCCTCTTTTTTTTTTTTTTTTAAGATTTTATTTATTTGAGAGAGAGTGGGAGAGATAGCAAGAGAGAGCATGAGCGGGGTGGGGGCAGGAAGAGGGAGAAAAGCAGGCTCCCCGCTGAGCAGGGACCCTGACGTGGGGCTCCATCCCAGGACACCGGGTATCATGACCTGAGCTGAAGGCAGCCGCTTAACTGTCTGAGCCACCCATGCGCCCTTCTTGCTTCTTTTCTAGCTCTAAGAATGAATATTGTCGGTACTGAGAGATGGCCTGGGAATGAAGTCCTGCTTTCTTCCTGGCTCCTGAGTCCATTGGTCTCTGGAGGCCTTAGCGCTTGGCATTCTAGCTGCAAACGCAGGCTGGCTGGGAGAGTCTGATTTCCCTTCTCATTATCAGGAGTGCTTTCAAAAAGCATTGTAAGCTTGAATGTTGACATAGGATCATGGAATGAGCCTTGAGTCTTCTGTGAGCAGACACTGGTCCAGGATAGCAAAGTCTTAGGCTGTCTTTCAGGGAGTATGTGTTGAGAGCCACGTTGTCCTGACTTCATAGAATATTCCAGATTCACTATATTTTGGAGACTCTGCAGAAGGTTAAGTGGGTAGAATCAGACTTCAACAGCCCCCAAACATAACCTTTGGGTTTGCTAAACGAATGAAATGCCTGTGCTTGTGTGCTTTATCTTCATATATATGCCTGGAGATTTCTGAGAATAAGGAGTGGGGCGGGGGTGGGGATGGGAAGAGGGCGTGCGAGCTTACTTCAGGCTTTCTGGGTCAAGGAAAGGAGGAGAAACCATTTGGAGGGGAACATCTCTACACAATGTCCATATACTTTAAATTTGATCACTTCAGGCTGCTGCTTATTCTGGCTTTTGGCTCAGAGCCCAGAAGGGAGGCTCCTTGAATAATTCTCACTGAGCTTAGGACATCTGCCTTTCCCTACAAGTTAAATAAATACAAATCTGAAAATGCTCAGTTTCTAGTCAGAGCAAAAATACCGTTCCCCACCTAGTGGCCTGCAAAGATCACATCAGATGCATTATACCAGCTCATCAAATCCTTCCAGGCCAGGGGAGCCTGCTTTCTAAGTCATTTATTGTGAAAGCCAGGATTCTTGGTCTCTTTCTTCTTCTTCTTCTTCTTTTTTTATTAACATATAATGTATTATTTGGCCCAGGGGTACAGGTCTGTGAATCATTAGGCTTACACACTTCATAGCACTCACCATAGCACATACCCTCCCCAGTGTCCATAACCCCACCATCCCATTCCTACCTCCCCTCCCCACAGCAACCCTGTTTGTTTCGTGAGATTAAGAGCCTCTTATGGTTTGTCTCCCTCCTGATCCCATCTTGTTTCATTTTTTCCCTCCCTACCCCCCACAAACCCCCTCCCTGCCTCTCAAATTCCTCATATCAGAAAGATCATATGATAATTGTCTCTCTCTGACTGACTTATTTCGCTCAGCATAATACCCTCTAGTTTCATCCATCTTAGTTTTTGCCATTGCAAATGGCAAGATTTTGTTTCTTTTGATGGCTGCATAGTATCTGCTGGCCTCTTTCTTAAGTGCATGCTGGCTGTGTTAGAGAAATGCTCTTTTTTTTTTTTTTTTTTTTTTTTTTTTTTTTTTAAAGATTTTATTTATTTGACAGAGAGCAATCAGAGCTAGGCAGACAGAGAGAAGGGGAAGCAGGCTCCTGCTGAGCAGAAAGCCCGATGCGGGGCTCGATCCCAGGACCCTGAGATCATGACCCGAGCTGAAGGCAGAGGCTTAAACCCCTGAGCCACCCAGGCGCCCCTGAGAAATGCTCTTTTGATGGACAACGGAGCACAGTGAACGAGGCTCCCAACAATCTGGTCCTTGCTTCCTTCTCTTGAGAGATCTCACCACTCCCCTGTTTACAGCCTTTGCTCCAGCCACACCAAATGACTAGGAGCTCCACCAGTGCGGTGGGTGACTTCACGCTGCCCTGCCTTTGCACAGGCTGTTCCCTGTCCTTGGAATGCTTTAATTTGGCGTCTTCCCCACTTTGCTCAGCTAACTCTAGCTCACCAGAAGGCTCACCTTCTCTAGGAAAATTTCCTTGTCATTCCCTCTCCAAGCCCTCTTGGCTTCCACAGTACCCCAAACAGACCAGAGTCACGGAGTTATGGCATTGTATGTATTCCGTAAGTCTATTTACTTGTCTGCTTTTCCCATTGGTCCAAGTGGTTCCCAAACCTGACTGCGGAAGGGTTACATGAAACCCCTGACCTTAGACCTTTTAGACCCCAGGAATGAGGCCAGGGAGCTTATATTTTTATTAGGCTTGATTATGGGGCCCAGCCAAGTTTGGGACTGTTGCCCTATCCTTGTATTTCTTTTTTCCTATATATATTACCAAAGACACAGTAGGCCCTAAGTAAATGTTTGACCCTTCTAGTTTCTCTCTGGTGACCTCTTTTTGTTTTTACTTCCTTTCCTTGCTAGCCCTAGACTGACAATTTGCTTACCCTCTTGTCCTTACTATGCAAAACTATAGCCACTAATTCTTCATTTTTTCCATATCTACTGCCAGGCTGCTACAGGGCTACTGGTATACTTCCCCAAAGATTGGTGCCATTGCAAATTCAGGGACTCTAACTGTCACTGGCCCCTGAGTGTGCTTGGCAATCCTCTGACCCTGGTCAGCTCTCTCCTGTTCTTTACAGGGACTGTTCCCAACCCCACTGTTGCCACTTCTTCCTGCCCCTTACCACAGGCAGTAGACCGACTTGTCTCCTCCTTCACAGAGAAAATAGAAGCCATCTGATGGGAACTCCCTCAGCTTCCTGCCACCTCACCTACACATTTACCCACATCAGCACTATCCTTTTCGCCTGCCCTCCCTCCAAGAGTAATCACTCCCACTGGGCTCTGGATCCCATCCCCTCCCACTTCCCCAGGGACCTTATACCCTCAATTATCCCCTCTTTCTCTTTGACCTCTCCCATTGGAAAAGAAAAAAACAAATGTCTTGACTGTGCGTCTTCCTTTAACTGTCACCCTCTCTGTCCTTCATTTTTATCTCCCCTTCCTCTTGAACTTCTTCTTTTTCTCAGTGTTTATTTATTTGAAGGGGGGAGCGAAAGAGGGAGAGAATCTCCAGCAGACTCCCCATGGAGTGCGGAGCCCCACACGGGGCTCAACATGGGGCTAGACATGAGGCTCAATCTCATGACCCTGAGATCACTACCTGAGCCAAAAGCAAGAGTCGGAGTCTTAACCAACTGAACCACCCAGGTACCCCCTGTTGAACTTCTTAAAAGTGTTGCCTAGATGTGCTCCCATGTTTTCCCCTTCTGTTCACTTTCCCACTCACAGCTGTCTGGTTCAGCCTCCATTGTACCACACTGCTCTTGAGAGAAAGTCACCAAAGATCTCCTTGGTAAAATCCATCTATCACTTCATTGCTTGGACACACCAATACTGCTATTTGCAGTCTCCTCAGAATGTCCTCTCTCCTCAGTTTCCATGATGCCACACTCTTCACTTTCTCTTTCTATGGTGACTTCCTGCCTGTTACTTTCCTCGGTTTCTAGTCCTCTGTCTGTCCCTTATGTGTAGGTGTTCCTCAGGGATCTCTCTTTGGTCTGATTCTCTTCTTGCTCCATGGGCTCTCTCCCTGGGCAATTCCATCCACCTCCCCTCCCCGACCTTTGATATTCATAAATATCAAATATCCTAGAGATATTCATAAATATCTCTAGGCTGGTGAGTCTCAAATCTAACTTCAGCCCAGCTTACTCTCCCACACTGTTAATCCATAGTCAACTGCCTATTGGACATCTTGAATCTGTTCTTCTTTCTATACCCTTATCTCAGTAAATAGTATCCCTGGGTCCCTCATCCACTGATATAAGAAACCTGTGTGTCCTCCCTGAGTTCTCCAAGTTTGACCAGTCACCAAGCCCTGTATAGGATACTTCTTGAGTAACTCTCAAACCAAATCTATCCTTCCATCTCCCATCCCCAATAGGTTGCAGTCATCTCATCTGGATTTCTACAACAGCTTCCTAAAGGATCTGATCTTACCGCCACTGATTTGCCACCATTTCCTCCAACTCCAACTCCAACTGGTTTTGAAGTGAAACCAGATCTTGTCATTCAAACCCTTTAAAGATTTCCCAGTGTCTTCTGCTTGAAGTTCAAACTCCTTAGCAAAATCCTTCCGGTCTGATACGCTATGAACCAACCATAACAGACCCTACAGCTTCTTAAAAGCATGATGCCTTTTCTGCTCCTTGGGCCTTTGCATATTTTATTCCCTCCACCCAGAACATACTTCCTTCCCACCCCACTGACTTGTTCTTCAGGTCTCAGTCTAAAAACATCATCCTGGGAAATCTCTGACCCCTTGCTCAGCTGGATTAGCTCTCTCTGATTTTACAGTATTTCATGCTTTCCCCCATCAGACAAGTTTTACACTTGAAATCAGTCTTTTGTCTCTCTTAATGTATTTATAACTTCAAGGTTAGTAACTGTGTCTTGTTTGACAGCATATCCTCAGCATCTAGCAGATGCTAGACCTATAGTAAGTTCTCAATAAATGTGTGTTGAATAATAAAAGACATTGGAAAGGAACATCCCCTTTGCTACTCCTGGTAATAAATTGTGTTGTTTTATTATTTGTCCTAAAGAGCTTATATTATAAAAATGAAACAAGCTGATTCTGAAAAATAAGCCCTCTATTAAGTATCTGGAGAGGTGGAGGCTAGCTCATGATGCCACTACCACCGGGCCCATGTGCAGGACAGGAGCCCATGAGGACAGGGAGGTACTAGCCTCCTTTACCTTGGCTCCTCACAGGGATGGGATCATGGGAGACATGGCTGCTTTGGTATACAGTTTCCATTTTCCCATAGCTTCCACCTGTCAGTGTAGCATTACTGAGAGCTGCCGGCTGCAATCTGGGCTCTGTCCACTACCTTATCTCAATAACCTTAAGCATTACTCCATTATGGATGTTACACTCTCAACAGCTACCATAGTTTCTACATCAGGGCAAACACACAGCAAACTCATCATTCATTCATTCAATACCTATAACGCACCTACTACATGCCAGGTAGTATTCTAGGTACTGAGTATATAGCAGTGAATGAGCCAGACAAGATCTCAACATCCTAGCTGTAAACCGGGGGGGGGGGGGTGGTGGTGGTGAACTAGATGGTCTTCAAGGTCTCTTTCAGCTCTACAATTTTGAGACTCCCTCTCCGACCAGATGCAAACAAACAAGGAAGGCTAGTGGTAAAGCATCATGTTCCAGCCTCCTTCCCCCATTCTTCACCCATGGTGCCATCTCCATCCCTAAGTCAGCTCTGGGAAACAGGAAAAGACCTGGTACTATTGGTACTCTGCCTGCAACCCAAGATTTGACTTTCCCAAGTATGTTATTTAAGACTCTCTGCTGTGGCAAGGATTGTTGTGGTTGGAACTTCTGGCAATTATAAGGAGACCTGGCAAGATATTTTAGGCAGAGTTAGGTGCTTTGGCAAAAGGACAGGGAGAGGCAGCATGGCCCCCTCCATCGAGCGTGGTATCTCTTACGTTTGTCTGAAAGGGTACCACATCCTTGGCAGTTTCCTCCTCTTCCTTCTGGATGACAGACCTCTCCTGGTCCTGTCTCCTTTCTTCTATTTCCAACTTGGCCTTAAGGTCCAAAGTTTCTACCACCTTAGTACCTGGTGTTGTAGCTGGAAGCAAGGGACTAAAGGACTTCCAACCATGTGGGGGAAGGGAAGCCATAGTCTGCAAATAAACAAACAGAGTGGAGAAGTCTTTCAGCGAGGAACTTGATTTAGAGTTCCACACCACAGTCGTTCATATCAGGTATGGGATGGCCCTAGTAGATAAGACATTTAAGCAGATCAGTATAAAGTCAGAACTTTAATGCTGATCCTGGGTAATTAAATGCAAAGTTAAAAAGTAAAATTTTTGTTCAACGATGTAAGAGTAAAACCAGGTTTATTTAAGTTTCCGATTTCTATCTCATGAGATAGGATACTTGTATGGAATTATCTATCAGACTGACTTGAATCACTTTATTAACAGCAAATTCTGTCTTCAGATTTGCTCGTATCTTATGAACTAGAACCCATAGAGACAGAGATTCAAAAGGCTAGCTCTCTTGTTTATTAACTATAATCTTAGTTAATAATCTTGGTACCTCACCTTCTCAGTGCCTCTTTCCTCAACGGTAAAATAATACTTGCCTCATTTATCTCACAGGGTTGATGTGAGAATCAACACACAACATATGGAAAAACGCTTTGGGATCAGCAAAACATTTAATTGAGGAGACACCCTTACCGTCAGCTTTCTTAGGATGGCTGGCTGTGCCGTCCTGGTCATTAGCTGCCATCTGCCCTCCTTGCTCACGGAGGTGTCTCTTGAGCATCCAACTACCTTTGTGCCATACTGAAGCATAAAAAGTTATGTAGACATGAACATATAGCTAATTGTCTCAGCTCCTAAAGGAAGAGGTTGTTTCTTCATTTTGCTTGAGACCCCTTACCACCAAGCATTGGGAAGAAGAAGGGAGACTAGTGACAACGCTTATTTCCTCCTGGTAGTTAATTCGTTTTGTCATTAAAAAAAAAAAAAAGTCTTAGGATTTTTCTGTGTTCAAGGCACCGGGTCAGGGTCAGCGGGAAGCAGCTAAAATAATCTCAGCTTTGGAAGCTAACAGACTTTGAGTTCAAATCCAGGCTTGGCCATTTACTTAGCTGTGCAGACTTGGCAAATAATGTTCACTCTGAGCTTTAAGTTCCTCTTCTGTATTGGGGGCATTACGTATCTTGCAGCGATGCTGAAAATATTATAATGAATGCCTGTGAGGGCCACACAGTGAGTGCGGGGGCGAGGACAGATACACAGCAAGGAGGATTCAAGCTCAAAGCATGCTAGCAAGAGTTGTGTGGATGCTAAGAAGGAGGAGCAGCAGGAAAGGTGCGGGGCGGGTGGGGGGGGGTGGTGGCATCTTCAAAAGATCGTGAGGGTTGTGTTCTGGCAGCACTCAAGGAGCCGCTGAAGGATCACTGTGAAAGGGGCTTCAGAAAGCATTTCTGTTCAACTGTAGGATCTCTTCAATTCCTAAAGTCATAAAAAAGAAATGGCCAACTAAAGAGAAAAAAATTCTCTAAGTCCCAATACCAAACACTAAGATGAGGTAAGGAAGTGTCTGGGCTTCAGTTATGCAAATGAAACAAATGAGTGCAAGTGAGCTCGCTTCTCAACTGTCACTGGAAATGTCACCTCCAGGCTTACTGTAGTCCGGGTCTGTCTTATTTCCCTTTGGTAATCATCGAGATGGTGGGTGCTAAAAAGTACATTAGGAAACTCAATGGCTTCTAAATTGAAATCTGACTGGGGTGAGTATTATTATTGTGGAAATGGGTGAGTTTGCAGGCTGGTCATCTTGTGCTCTGACAGTGCTTTAGAGATAAGAGAGGTGGGCTGAATTATCAATCAAGTGAAATCTATTCCAAGTTCCAAGATTTCTTTCTGCCTGGGCTATGGGACCATGAATAGGTCTTCAACATCCCTGTGCTCAGATTCTGTGAGTCAGATTACTGACTCAATGGTCATCACCTCCTTATCAGGTAGTATGTGTTCAACATTTTGAACTCTCGAGATTAGGGCCAACTGCCATTGGGACTGTATGTATTCTTAATTAAGCAACTCTAAGCAGGTCAGGTACAGGTTATCACGGAGGAGAAAGGCAAATGTTATCAAGGCAAAATTAGCATAGAATCTAAAATAAATGATTTTCCTAAGTATCCTGGGAGAACAAAGGCCATCCCTTAGCTTTCCAGGTTTTTCTGTATCATGGTGTGAAAACCTACTAAATTCATATAGTTCTGTAAAGACAACTATCCCTGAGATAAAGGAAATCTATCATTTGCTCAGGAGAAATGTTTTTAGATTCCCTTCTTATAAAAAGTAATTTGACTTCTTCCCCCTATCCCAAATCCCTGAGACTTTCAAAGGATAAAGAAACCAATTTGGAGCTCTTTCAAAGGATTTATTTGCTACAGAATTGCTTGAGCCCACCCACAAGATGAACTCAGGATTTCTGTGTTTAAAAGGATTTTGCTCACGGATTTATTTTTACAAGTGCTTCAACATTCAAAAAGTAATTCTTTTCGCCAGTATTTGGCATGTCTAGAAGAGGTTAGAAAAAGTTAGAATCTATAGAATTAGATGTCTAAAAATAGAAAAAAACCCGAACATTTTAAAATTCCTCATTTGGACAGGTCCTGAGTTGAAATCACATTCATCTGCATGAAGAACTGTTTTAGGTCAGAAACACTGTGTTTTGTAACTCCTGATCCTGATCTTAGATTTGACTGGTGAGGATTCCAGGCACTGCATGAATGACCGGAGAGACGTCTCTCCTGTCATTCAGTGGGCCAATTCCAGTATGTGTCCTACCTGGCTTGTAAAGTTTTATAAATATTTCTTAAACCTAAACCTCCGGTTCTCTGATGCCGATTGTCTTAATCTGATTCTCAACACTTTTTTAAACAAATAAACAAAAAATTTCCCTGCAAGACCACACATTTAAGTATTTGTTGCTTGTGGATAGATACAGAGAAACCAAGTATGGATGTGAATTAACAATTCAGCAATGGAGCTGTGAATCTCTGGATGGCTGCATATGCTGCAAGAAAAGTCCCTCGCTGGCCCTGCACTTGCTGTGCACCAGAGCTGATCATCCCGGCAAGGTCAACCTGAAGAAGGTGTGAACCCCAGCAGCTGCTCGATGGGTTTAAACCGCCACTCATCTGCCTCCAGCTCTTCTACCAAACCAGCTAATTTTTCCATCCGAGCAACTTGCTGATCTGTAAAGAGTCAAGGAGGCAATATATAATACAACATATTTCCCATGAGACAGTCACCAACCACCAACGTGATCATTGGTTTAAAATAATTTCTACAAGGGGGTGCCTGGCTGGCTCAGTTGGTTGAGCGTCCCAACTCTTGGTTTTGGCTGAGGTCATGATCTCAGGGTCATGAGATTGAGCCCCATATTGGGCTCTGTGCTCAGCACAGAGTCTGCCCGAGATTTTTTCCCTCTCCCTCTGCCTGTCCCCTGGCTTGTGCTCTCTCTCTAAAATCAATAAATAAAATCTTAAAAAAAAAAAAAAGATAAACATCTAAAAAAAGTAACTTCTAGGTGTGCTTGGGTGGCTCAGTGGGTTAAACCTCTGCCTTCAGCTCAGGTCATGATCCCAGGGTCCTGGGATCGAGCCCTGCATTGGGCTCTCTGCTCAGCAGGGAGCCTGCTTCCCCCTCTCTCTACCTGCCTCTTTGCCTACTTGTGATCTCTCTCTGTCAAATAAATAAATAAAATCTTTAAAAAAAAAAAAAAAGTAACTTCTAGGAGGATTTTTTTCCCCCTCAGTATTCAAGTGTTAGAGTCTTATTCTGTTAGTCAGAAGATTAAATCTTAAAAAAAAAAAAAAAAAAAAAGTATGTATCCTCCATGCTATGGCATGCTATGGTGATTTGTGTACTAAAGTCCTAGAGTTCCAGGCAATTGTAGCTTCCCCTCCCACATTATGCCTTCACCGGAGAAATGGTCTGGTAGGAGAAAATAGTGCTACCAGGATCTCAGAGGCAGACAGACCATAAGGTATTACATATATACCTGAGGAATGAAGATGATGGTAACCAGTAGGGGACAACAACAAAAGGTTTCAGAAAGGGGAGGAAAAAGCAACACAAGAGGAGCAGGAAGCATTGCCTCCTCTAGAAAACTAAACCTTCTGACTTCAGCTTTGAGCCTCAAGGTGGACATTTTGTCTGGCTTAAGATCATAGAATGTTTTTGTCTACAGGTAATTTAGAAAGTTCACTTAAATAGCCTTGTTGAGTTCCAGGAGTTTTTGTCACAAAGCACACTGATCTTTCTGAATCCTCCTCTCCCCCCACCACCCCAACTTATTCTCACAGTTAGTATACAAACACTCACGTGCTTACCATGTTTCACCTGTTTAAGTGTAGATGCCACTTGATAACTGAAAACGGATTCACAGAGGAATCTCTCAGAGCCATCTACAAACAGAAGAGGAAAAGTTTTAATGTGCTTGAAGGATTTTATGGCTTCTGATAAACCAGGTGAGCGTGCCTATTCTTTTCCCTGCTCTCACATTCAGGGTCCAGTTTTCAGTGTTTACAAAGAGGGCTTCTGTTTCATTGAGAATGAACAGTGCTCTGCTATAAAAGCTACTTCTTCTATACCTAGAATATTACAACAGTCCCTCTACTTGTTTCAGAGTTTAAAAATAATGTTTAAAAAAACAAAAATAAGAAACCTCAGTGTGATGTCCTGGTCAACAGTTCTCCCCTCCTAACCTGACAGTTTCTTAATGTTCTCTTATTCTGCATGTCAGGCAAACACTGACATCAGACACATTTGGCCACGTGGCTCCTGTGCTATCAAAATACAAAGGCACGTCAAAACTCTGAATCACTTTCATTCTGAAAAGTAAAGCTGAGGGGCAAAAAGCTGTTGTTGATTTTTAATACATCAAATTACATCACTACGACCATCACAAAGCACTGCTGGGAAATTTTATTCTGTAAACGCAAATTGTAACCTTGATTTTCCAACTGAACCAAAACACTGCAATTTGCATGGCGATAAGAGTATGGTGCAATTTCAGAACGTAGCATTGTACTGGTTCCAAGAACTGGCAACAAGAAGGTAGCTAATTCAGTCACAACAGCACTGGGAAGATGATTGTGAAACATCAGCTAGTTCATGTTCTTGTCAGACAAGGGCTGATATGGCAAAATATACCCGATAAGATACAGAGCTCATATAGGAAAATGTGGCTTTTAGAAATGTAGCAGAAACCATTTAGGGACAGTGTCTTATTGCAAAAATCCTATAACAAATGGAGGAAGAGGACACAGCTGTCTTTTTTTAGGTGGTAGTTCATGCCAGTACTACTAGGTGTCAAGCACTCACCCATCAATCATGGGTTGGCATGTCAGCCAGCTATTAAGTGACAAGGAGATAGGAGTAACACATTCTGGCTTCCTGCTGTGTTTCACACAAGGTTGACCTTATTTCAGAAGTCCTGGTTGTAGAAGTAAAGGAAACCTCATTTGAAATGGAGTCAGGAAGCCAGAAGGGGGAGCTCTTATGTCCTAACACTCCTGGTCAATCGAAGACTTCTAACAGGTAGAGGCAAATTTTGCTTTCCCAGCAGGAAGAAGTCTTAATATTTTGCTACCCCAGCAGCATGAAGAAAGGGTTTTCTCCTTGCCAGGCAACAACCCAGCCAATGAGAAACTGTCACTACTCAGCCAATGAAAAGCTACTACACTTCACAAATGCCTACTTTGTGCCAATGGCCTTTTTGTTTATAATATATAGTCTCCTAGTCCCCAATATATAGTCCTCTCCCAATCCTTCGTTCTCTGGACATGACTATGGTTTTGTCATTGCTTGCCTGGCCCCAGCTGCAATTCCTTGCTACTGCTGAATAAACCCATTTTTGCTGGTAAAATAACATAGGTTATTTTTATGATTAACATGGTGAGGGGTGCCTGGCTGGATTAGTTGGTAGAGCATGTGACTCTTGATCTTGGGGTCTTGAGTTCAAATCAATGTTGGGCCTAGAGATTACTTAAAAAAAAAAGGGCGGGGCACCTGGGTGGCTCAGTCGGTTGGGTGTATTCTCTTCAGCTGGGGTCATGGTCTTGGGGTCCTGGGATCAAGCCCCAGGTGAAGCCCCAAATTGGGTTCCCTGATCTCCCTGATCTGGCAGGAATCCTGCTTCTCCCTCTCCTTCTGCCCCCCTCCACTGGTTGTGTGCTCTTGCTTGCTCTCTCTCAAATAAATAAAATCTTAAAGAAAAAAAGAATGGCAGTTTGCCTGAGCAGCCTAGTTGGTTAAATGTCTGACTCTTGATCTCAGATCAGGTCTTGATCTGAGGGTTTTCAGTTCATGCCCCTGTCTCTCTCTCCCTAACAAAAAAATAAACAATATCTTTAAAAAAAAGATTAACTTGGTAAACAATAAAAGCATAGATGTTGTATCCAAATGGCTTGAATATACAACCAGGAGAGCTTCTGTCCAATATATGTTTTTTTAATTTTACTTATTTATTTGACAGAGAGAGATCACAAGTAGGCAGAGAGGCAGGCAGAGAGAGAGGAGGAAGCAGGCTCCCCGCTGAGCGAAGAGGCCCGATGCGGGGCTCAATCCCAGGACCCTGAGATCATGACCTGAGCTGAAGGCAGAGGCTTTAACCCACTGAGCCACCCAGGTGCCCCTGTCCAATATATTTTTTTAAACAACTTATTTTTTTTATTTGAGAGAGCGAGAGCAAGAACACAAGCAGGGGGAGTGGCAGGCAGAGGGAGAATCAGGCTCCCTGCTGAGCAAGGAGCCCAACATGGGACTCGATCCCAGGACCCTGAACCCAAGCCAAAGGCAGACATTTAACCAACTAAGCCACCCAGGCATTCTGTTTCTGTCTAATATTATATTCAAAATTAATTTAAAAAAGAAATGAAAACGTACTTATTTTCATATATATTATGTATTAATGTATGCACACTATGCTATGTATTATTTCAAAATATTATTTCACAAATTGTTATACACCTCAGGAAGAGTGTTACATTCTTTAAATTCAACCTCTTTTCTATATATTGTACTATATGGTATATGATCCTATCCCCTCTTCATTCCCCCATTCTTCTGGCTGAATGGAAGCCATTTGTAAGCAGATCATCTAAACTGAGCAAAAAATTTTGATTTTCAATTAATTCAATTTTATACTGACTGTCCAGTTTACTACGTAAATATGCCAGTGTTCATTACCCTATTCATACCCTTGCTTCAAGAGTCAAATTATAACTCAAGTTTTATTTTATTTTTTTAATTTTTTTTTTAAGATCTTATTTATTTATTTGACACACGGAGATCACAAGTAGGCAGAGAAGCAGGCAGAGAGAGAGGAGGAAGCAGGCTCCCCACTGAGCAGAGAGCCCAATATGGGGCTCGATCCCAGGACTCAATCCCAGGACTTGATCCCAGGACTCTGGGATCATGACCTGAGCCGAAGGCAGAGGCCCTAACCCACTGAGCCACCCAGGCACCGCTCAAGTTTTATTTTAGAAAGAGCAAAGCATAGAGAATTAGAGCCCACTTCTCGGGTAGTTTGATCCTGAACTTTGGGATCTCATGCAAGGCAGTGGGGATTATGGGCTATAAGGATCAGGCCAGTATGTATTTGGAAGCTCTTGGAAGTGCTACCTCCCACTTACATTTAATCACAGGTGCTATATTAGGATAAAATGCTTAAGTTATAAGATTTGCATATTTCCCTTGGCAATGAACTTCAAAGCAAAAAGATGTAAGCTAATCTTTCAAAAGGTACCTGCGTATCACTTTACCACTATATGCCTATGGAACACACTTTCACTGATTTGCAGCTCTGTACTAACCACAAAGTCACATTCTATTAGATGTGATATCTGCACCAATCTAAAGCCTGGAATTTCTCTAGAGAGGAGTCAGCGGGGGCAATCTATCTTCTATTCAGAAATTGTAATCAAACCCTTTGTAACACACCAAGCAGCAATGCATCGCTTTCCTCTTAAGGGACAAGCAAAGGTTATTAAGTAGTGAAAAGTTCAGTAAGTTGCCCAAACCTAACATCATGCCAACTCCAATAAATAGGATGCTATCAAGTTCATTTAAAAGAATATTACCTCAAAAAAAAAAAAACCTCACAGCAGGAAATTAGACAATACCAGATAATTTATATTTTAGTAGCCTAGGATATCACTAAAGTTCAGCTACTTCTGGGCTGGAAGGCAGTCTCTAATTTGCTCACCAAACTGGGTGAGGACAATCTTAGCCACGGGCTAAAAACTGCTGTACAGAGCTTTGGTTTAAGATGGAGTTATATCCTGATAAACCCATCCTAAGCTAAAAATACCAAGTTGAAAATGCATTTAATATACCTAACCTACCAAACATCATAGCTTAGCCTAGCCTACCTTCAACATGCTTGGAACACTTACATTAGCCTACAGTCGGGAAAAATCATCTAACACAAAGCCTATTTTATAATAAAGTGTCGAATATCTCAGGGCACCTGGGTGGCTCAGTGGCTTAAAGCCTCTGCCTTCTGCTCAGGTCATGATCCCAGGGTCCTGGGATCTAGCCCCGCATCGGGCTCTCTGCTTTGCAGGGAGCCTGCTTCCTCCTCTCTCTCTCTCTCTCTCTGCCTGCCTCTCTGCCTAGTTGTGATCTCTATCAAATAAATAAATAAAATCTTTAAAAAAAATAATAAAGTGTTGAATATCTCATGTAAATTATTGAATACTGTACTGAAAGTGAAAACCAGGAATGGTTGTATGGGTACTGAATGGTTGTAAGTGTATCTGTTGTTTACCCTGGTGATCATGTGGCGGAGAACTGTGGCTCCCTGTCCCTGCCCAGCATCCCAAAAGAGTACTGTACCAAAAGTCGCTAGCTCAGGAAAAGATCAAAATTCAAAACTCAGAGTATGCTCTCTACTAAATGCATATAGCTTGTACATTATGGTAAGGTCAAAAAAATCCCAAGTAGAACCACTGGTAACCTGGGGGCTGTGTACACATTGCTTAAGTGAGGGTGTCTGTTAGAGACTGGATGCACGATAAAGTTAAGTCATAAATAATAAAGTTAAGTACATTATCTGGGTTTCTTATCCTTAGACCTAGGAGGACGCAAGATCAAGTTGAACCTGTTAAGATTAAAAACAGTATCTAACCTTGGATCCTGATTGCTTTTCTTCCTTACTCTGAAAAGGCAACTTTTCTTACTTTGTTTTCATAGCTGGTTAAACTACTGTAAGAAAAATGGTCAGGTACATGTGCATCAGATTAACTGTATAAGAGCATCACCTATAAACATGATAGAAGATGCTTCCAAATCTAACAACCTTATTAAATTTCATTTAGGAGGACTCTTTTTCAATTTAACATTCTTGATTTGACCAGGATAGTTCAGGGGTTACCATCTCCAATTTTTCACAGTCTGTCCTTAAGTAGCTTTAAAATATAGCTAAAACTTTAAACCTAAGTAAGGGAATGAAAACTGTGCATTTTGAATTTAAACCTTATATAAATTCATCCTACAACAGAAAGCCAACACATTCTGTCATGAAACACACTGGGATGGAATAAAAATGGATAGAACTTGTTATAACATCAACATTCAGACTAACCTCAGTAGCCTTTCTTCTTTAATGTTTCTAAGTAATCTGGTGTATATGGATACAGAATGCTTATAGCTTTGAAACTAAGGAGGTACCCCCTGTATTAAATTTCTCCTGTAGCTAGAATTTAAATGACTTCAATCTTAGAGTTCACTGTTAAACACTGATTCCTCTTCTGCCGCTATCAGACTCATTAAGCAATTTAAGTGCCTCCAACTTTTGATTTTTGTGGGCAACTTCCTTAACACCAGGTCTCTGCTGAATAAACTGAAGTTGTATTTTTAGTGCCACATACGGTAAAGGCCCCAATTGTTCACTATGTCCAGAGTCAGTGATACAAACTCAAGTATTCAGTTAACACAACTGAAGAAAATGAAAAGGCAAAGACAGAAGTATGTACATCTCATTTTTATCACTGACTACACTACCTGATTGTCTATTTCAGCAATTGTGATTTGAACCAATTCTAGAGAGGCCTGTGGTCCCAGTCTTCCCACGTTTCTCTGTCACGAATGATTCTTCTGTTTGTCCTGGCTTAATCCAAAACTCTTTCCATCTGATAAAAATAAATAAAGTTCACCCCAAAAAGCTGACTCCTAACTATAGTTTGTACCTTTCTCAGAGATTTCTAGATTAATTTTTAAATGTATTTACCAAAATTTGCAATTTAAAGCAAAAAAGATCAATATACACCTAAGCACAAAAGTGCTAGAATCAGGTAGACTTTGAATCCTTAATAGGTTCTTTGCTGACTTTTTTCAAAGCATGACAGTTTAATCCTTATGGACCAATCCTTCATGAGCATTCCCTGAATGTTAGTCAAAACATTCTGTGCTGCACCCTAGACCAATTCGGCATCTCTCAGATGGGCCAGCAATGTGCATTTTTAAATAAGCTCTTTAGGTGATTTTTATGCTCCCTATTAAGAGTTTACTGGTCTAGCTCCTAAAGTGACATGTATCCAATGAATTTTGGGTATCAATGCAGTGTCATGCTTACAGCTTGTACTCTGATCTTGGCCAGCCAGTTTGCAAATGGGTGCTGAGTAAGATGGTGGATGATCTGATGCAAATCCAGCTCCAGTGCTAGGAAAACCACACAGCACTGTCCTGTAGTGAGCCAGGGGAGCCATCTTCTCATACAAGAGTGGTGTAATAGTTTTTATTTCCACTTAGAACCTATTTGATGAGGTTGATCTATCAGTAGATTAATTACATTAGAAAAAAATACATCAAACCTACTCATCATAGGGAGGCAGACTGGTGCCAGGATAAAGCAAACTGGAACAGGAGGTCAAGAGAATTCCTGGTTCTAGTGCTGACTTTGTCTTTAATGTAGTCAAAGCACTTTAACTTTTCTGGGTCTCAGTAAGTCTAGATGACTTCCTT
This sequence comes from Martes martes, assembly GCF_963455335.1. Lineage (NCBI taxonomy): Eukaryota > Metazoa > Chordata > Mammalia > Carnivora > Mustelidae > Martes > Martes martes. Next base: position 53,961,865 of record NC_137902.1, read on the forward strand.
GATTTCCAAAGCCTTTTTCAGCTCCAAAATTATGAGTCTGGAGAAAGATTTGTTTCAAATAATATTCTGAAATGGGGACAAGAGATGAAATGTGGAGCTGAAATCAGGGCAAACTCGTCTCTAATCCACTTAATAGCTTCTTTACAATTAATATTCACTGCAGGTCAGAATCCAATTATTCAGCAAAAAGCAGCATGAGCATCACCTTCTAACATCTCTCCAGCTCCTTTGGGGTAGGTGAAAAGGGCTTTCCGTGGTGGGGCAAGATCTGAGACACTGAAACCAGATCCAGTGACAGAACTTCCACTGACCCCACCAGCTGAGGAGGATGATGAAGAGGCAGCCATTTCCTCTCTAGCAGAATTCTCACTTCACTACAGAGAAAGAAAAACAGCAATTGACAAGTTTATGGAAGTGAGAGTGACAACATTTCATTCTAGCTGCCATAAAAATCAGCATACAGTTTAGTAAATAATTAGGTCCCCCCTTTTCTACCCTCTCTGTTCCCACAATCTTTTACTGATGCCTCAGACAAAAATGTTTCTCAGGATTATAAGTGAAATATGTTTATTCTGTTTTTCTACTTAAAACACTACTTCCCATCATTAGCAAACTGTTTGTATCACTTGGGATAAACTGTGGGTGATTTATGGGTTATGAGGGGTGATAATGGCAGTGCCAAGGTAACAGTGGACTGAGGAAATAAATTATGATAAAACAACATGCCTCACAGGACAGTTTGTATTGGCTATATCCTGACAAAGCCATACCAAAAAATTCACTTATAAAATTTTCCAAATAAAATTCCAGAATAACACTGTGTTCTGTTCCCAAGGAAAGGGAATTGGTTAGGAAATACATATTTGTCCTTTCATGAAAAATGTTTTTTCCATCCAAATGTAATACCCAAATTGATCACTTGGTGGCATTCCCAAACTGGAAGAAAACGGCTCATGAAATGATCTTCGAATTCAAGGTTTATTAAGAATACAGCAGCTGAGTTTAACCCTATGTCATATCAAAAAATCAAAAAACCCAAACGCAAATGAGAAGATCTGTACTGAATACATGATTCCTTACAGAAGTTCATAACAAAAATATTATATTATACACTTACATAAGATTCTAAGACGTTTGTTTTCTAAAAAGAATGGTCTAGCATTGTGCTAACAGAACTTTCTGCCATGATGGAAATGTTCTAACATTCTATTTCTGTGCTGTCCAATATGGTAACCATTAACCTCATGTGGCTATTAGTGTGACTGAAGAACTGTGTTTTAATAAAAAAAAAATTTTTTTTTTAAGTAATCTCTACACCGATATGGGGCTTGAACTCACAACTACGAGATCAACAGTCGCATGCTCTACCAACTGAACCAGTCAGGTGCCCTTGAAGAACTGTATTTTAAATTTTATTTAATATTAACTGAACCTGAAATACCCACATATGGCTAGTGGTTACTGTACTGGATAATATAACATTAGTATTTAGACTAAAGAAATGACTTTATACTGAACAGCATGCTTTGAGATGGCTACTAGTTAATTTTATGTTATGTGAATTTTAGCTCAATTAAAAAAAGAAAGAGGGCTGCCTGGGTGGCTCAGTCATCGGGTATCTGCCTTTGGCTCAGGTTATAATCCCTGGGTCCTGGGATAGAGCCTTGCCTCCGGCTCCTTGCTTGGGCGGGAAGCCTGCTTCTCCCTCTCCCACTCCCCCTGCTTGTGTTCCCTCTCTTGCTGTCTCTCTCTCTCTGTCAATTAAATAAATAAATAAAATCTTTAAAAAAAAAAAAGAAAAAGAAAAAATGACTTTAAAAGGATTTAAAAAATGAATTTCCCTCTTTATTGGCCACCAAGAATTTTAGCTGATTTTTTCTTCTTTTACTAGTTGCAAAATAAAGACATTTGTTACAAAAGTTGGAACTTATGAAAAAATAGAAAAAATGAGGGAATGCTATGCAGATATAAATCCTATATACACATAATCCAGTTTCCTAGCAAGAAAAATCCTATACTGCACGTTTCTGAAATGCTGGCTGTTCTGTTTCTTTAGTTTTGTGATGAGGATTTAAGGCTGTCAGGGAAGCAGAGTTTAATTTCTGATTTCATTATATGTCCATAAGTAATATGATTAAAACTGAAGTGAGATATGGGAACAGTAAGGCAACTGTTTTAAGTAGAATGTCAGCCTATTTAAAAATACAAACTGATTAAGGCCATTGTCGATCTTGCTATTAGATCACTTTTACTGTTTTCTCTGAGTTCTTTAACTTTCAATTAATATTCATATGCATAGAGACAACTTTTCAAGTTGGATTTATATCCAATCCTTTGGACAACACTAGCTTAAAATATACCTTGACAGGTTCTTAAATGCTTTTTTAAACAGAACTTAAGCAGTAATGGACCTGGTCTAAATTTCTAAGTGTAAAATTAAAAAAAAAAAAACACAAATAAATTTCTAAGTGGATTCTTGCTGGGATTCAAAGTATACAGGTGATTTAGCCAGGCACTGAGGTACTCAGTCTTATTTCCCATCAGTTCAGAGCAGAACCTACTATGAATTGTTTATATATCTCACCTAAGACTTAAAACTCTAATCTTTTTCCTACACCTTGATAAATGCTCTATTCAGTTGCAAATGCAAGGGATACATTATATTTTGAAATCAGTTGCTCAGCAGAGCTCCCTAGGGACTGCCAGAGTGAGGACAGCTTCAAAGACTGGACACAGTATGACTTCTAAACTGGATATAAATCAAAGGAATTCCCTTTTATCCCATTTTCTTTCAAACTCAGAACTACTAACATTCAATACACAAAACAGCCAGGGCTGAAAACTGGAGTGGGTAATTAGCACAAAGCTACGGTTACATAAATAAGCAGTTTACTGCTGAGGTAGAATAATACACTTCAGTAATTTCTAGTGTTAAAGATTTAAGTTGAATTTTGCATGCTATCAGTAGATGGGAAAGGGAGGTAAAGTGAAACTAACAATAAACCCTGCTTTGCAACTTCTTTATGATCATGAGAACCAAACATAATGCTTGGCCTATTCTAAGTAGTTGCTGATTTAAATAAATGTTTGCTAAATGAATTAAACATTTCACAGGAACCACAAAATTCCTTAAAGGTAATCAAATCAAATTCTCTCATTTTATAGATGACCAAACAGAACTGAGCTACAGAAACATTAGCATACATGCTGTGACATTCTTCAAGCAATGGCTTTGTGGGCGTGTATCATTTGCCATGTGAGAGAGGTAAAACAGCACAGAGGTTAGAGTTCAGACTCTGAAGCTTCTTGGTCTGGGTTCATATTGTGGTTTGGCTATTTAGCTTGCTGTATGACTCTGGACACATCACTTAACCTTCCCGTTCCTCAGTTGCCTCATCTCCAAAATGGGGATAATAGTATTTCCCTCATAATGGTGTCACAAAAGTTAATATAACTACAGCATTGAAAATAGTTACAGGCATAGTAAACAATGATATCAGCAATCCAAAATTAGTAATGGTTATTTACTCCTGAATCTTTTTTTTCCCCCTCTACAGATTCCAGTTTTTCATCCACAGTATGTCCCAACACACTGATGGGAAAAATTTCAGTTCTCTCCATTTGACAGAATGGGCATGCTCCTAGAGGGGAAAAGATCTGTTCAGGAAGAGGGGAAATGCCCTCGATTAATGCACTTCACACTTTCGTTTTAAGGTTCCTGCGTTTAGGAAGGATTCTTTGATCTAGGAAAGGGGGAACAGGTTGTCTTTCTACCCTGGAGGCCTGGCACAGAAGCTGAATGAGAACGTTCCATGAGCGAATACCCAAATGAAAGAACTAGTGGCTCAGCAAAGGTTATATGCATGGGACAGAGAAGCGGGGTGTCCTGAGGGCTGGTCCACTATTGTTTTTTTTTCCTTCCACATTCTGCAGATCTACAGTATTAACACAAATCTCTCACACACCAGGTTGCGGGGCTCAGTAAAATTCTGCTTTATGAATACATAGTCACGATGAAGTAGTCTGGGGTTGGGGTCTCTAAGGTAAACGGAGTCTATGGGCAGGTGGGATCCCCACAGGAGACCAGTGCTACTTTGGGGGTCCACAGCATGGCTGTTTCCACAGTGACAGGTTGATCAAACATTTACTTCGCCTAAGACAAGGATGACCTCATATTCATAAACATTGCTTTTTATCGGATATATGCCTATTTTCTTTCTTTTTTTTTTTTTAAGATTTTATTTACTTATTTGACTGAGAGAGAGATCACAAGTACGCAGAGAGGCGGACTGACAGAGACACGGGGTAAGCAGAACCAGGCTCCCCGCCGAGCAGAGAGCCCGATGCGGCCGATTGCAGGACCCCGAGATCATGACCCAGGACGAAGGCTGAGACTTAACCTACTAAGCCACCTAGGCGCCCCTATGCCTATTTTCTTAAAAAGAATATTCACTTTAGAAGTCTCCTTATGCGGGCGCCTGGGTGGCTCGGTGGGTTCCCTCTGTCTTCCGCTCAGGCCATGATCCCAGGGTCTTGGGATCGAGCCCGCATCAGGCTCGTTGCTCAGCGGGGAGCTTGCTTCCCCCTCTCTCTGCCTGCCTCTCTAGCTACTTGTGATCTCTGTCAAATAAACAAAATCTTTAAAAAAAAAAAAAAGAGTCTCCATATGAAAAAGACGCTGAAGGAAGTACTCTGGTGCAATGGCAAATTATTATAAGCAATCGTTAAATTCCATCATCAACAAATCATTGCAGTTGGGCGGCTGGACTACCATCCAAACGAAAGCGACAGCTAAAACCAGGTGAGGGGGCTAGAAAGGGGCTGGAAAGGGGAGGGGCAAAATGCCAGCGGTTTCCAAACTAACTCCAAAGCACGCTTCCTCCCCCGTCCCCCCTGTTGGTCTCCAGGGGGCGACGCCACTGGCACTGCCTCACTGCGCAGGCGCCAGCCCTCCGCCCGCATGCGCACCCGGTCCGGCGCGGCCTGAGGAAATTTCCTTACACTCCCTCTGCAGCAGGCTCCAGTTTCTCCTCCTATCTTCTCCATTTTACTAGTCCCTGCAGGTAGGATCCCAGGGATCTACTCCCTTCCACTAAGCTCCCGGGGGTCCCTGAGTCCTCGGCCACTTACCTCAGCGGATTTGGCACTTTCCCCTACAGCCCCGCCCCCAGGGCCAGCCAGAGCGGCCGCGTTTACAACGACGAGGACGGCGGCGTGCGCGCGCCCGAGCGAAGGGAGCCCGTGCCGGCGGCGGCGTGAGGGCGCCCGCGCGCTGGTGGGCGTGGCCAGGGCGGAGAGGGTCGGAGGACGCGCTCTGAGAGAGGATTTCCGGGTCCTGCACCCACCTGGTCTTACCGCAGTTTTCCTGCGGCCCCGGAGTTCCTCTTTCGTAGCTGGACTTGGTGTCCTCGGTTTTTTGCTTGCTTTTATGATTCAGGGCTTCACCTTCCCCCTCGACATTGCAGGCCTTCCGCTCTCCTCCCTCTCTCTCTTCAGACTACCACGAAGCAGGGTTAAACTGGTTATTCCCTCTTCCTTCATACAGTCTCGTAGCCCAGGGCCGTGTGGGAAAGGCAGGTGAAGTTTGCGGTCTCTCTTACTCCAGAGCTCATGGTCTGAGGGCCCGACCTAAACATTGAAGTCTCCCTTTGTGAAAGCCCTTTTTTATTTTGTGAGGTCCTGGGGGAATAGGCCACGACGGTGTAGTGTCATTACACTGTTGCTAATTATGCACAGCATCGTTCAAGTCTGTTTACCTTCGATGTTGTTATTTCTCACAACGCACAATCTCCTCTTGGTTCTGCATTAAAGGGACTCAAACTTGCTAAGGGTTGGATTGGGCCTTAGTGTATTTAGTAATGATTGGTCAGGTTTTGGGGGGGAGCTCTTAATTTTGGACTTCCGAGACCATGTAACCTATGTAGTACGAACATTGGTTGAACTTAACCACAGTAGTCCATAAGGAACTCCTGTTTCCTTAATTCTTGATTCATTAAGTGGTGACTAGAAGCTTCTCACTGAATGTTGCACATTTTTGAGTAGTGGTCTATAGAAATGGATTCCTCATCTCAGCAATGTGTTTTGAAGAACCACGTTGGTTAAGTCACATTTCAACTGGATCTAGTTTTGAGGTATATATTTCTAGCACCTCTGAAGGTACTTAGGGGTTATCCTCCAGCCCCAGGATGAGTGTGCTAAACATTCCTAATGCTCTAAATTATCATTGCTGGATAAAAGGAGTGAGCCCTTTAGCAAATGGTTAGATAAACACAGAAGGTTGTATCTTACTTCTTTGAGGTTAAAATAATAAAGAGACATCTATTCTCTCCAGTCATGGACAGACTGTATAGAGAGGGCTGACTGTCTTTTAATCACCTTTTCTTAGAGTGCTGAAACAGTTTACAAATTACTGTCCAGGAGTGCCCAGCTGGCTCAGTTGGTGGAGGGGGCAACTCTTGATCTGGAGATTGTGAGTTTGAGTCTGGTGTTGGTTGTAGAGATTACTTAAAAAGAAAACCTTTGAAAACAAAAATTACTGTCTAGAGTGAGCCAGGAATGGAATGTTGTTGTGGAAAATAAAGCAATTGATTTGAAACAGCTTGCAGATAGGGGAAATCTAGTGGAAACAGTGCTGCTTTTAGGGTGTGCAGTGAACTGATGTCCCAAATACATAATGATCCATAAAATAGAGATAGAGTTTTTATTTCTGATTAAAAAAGGTAAGGTGATCATTTATTTTTCAGGATTTCGTTAGGGTATTGTTTGGTGAAAGTATCATGGAAGTTCTGCGCCCACAGCTTGTAAGAATTGGCGGACGGATTTATAGAAAAAATCCCATCCAAGAACAGACCTATCAACATGAGGAAGAAGATGAAGACTTCTATCAAGGTAATCCTAGTTGCTCTTTGCGCAGATTAGTACAATGTTCTCTCCCATTGTGGAAGCAGTGCTTTGTTTTGTTTCAAAGTGTTTCTATGTGAGCACTGATATTTGAGATGTTTGGCCTCTGCCTAGCTCCATTGTGTTGATGTCTAAGGGGACTGGTGATTTTCAATTTGATGAGGCATTCTCATTTGCACTTCCTAAATCATGTTTCATCTTTGTGCAGGGGCTTAAATGTAATGAGGGGTAATTTTAGTAAACTATTAGTGTTAACCATGAATATTCTCTGACAAAATTAAGTTCTTTTATCTGTAAAGTTGTGAAATAATATATGTAAATTACTGAAATAAGTGAAATATGTATTTTGTCCAGTGCCTCAAAATGTTAACTGTTAATACTGTTATGCTGTTATTTGTCTCTTCTTTGAACTCATACAGGCAGTTCCAAATATACAACTAACATAGCTTTATTATTACAGAGGGATAATTTTAAGAAGTGAGCTAAATAGTGGAGATGGATGATGATTATTTTCAAGCCAATTAACTTGGGCTTGGGTGTAATGCGTAAATAGGGCCTTTCAGGTTCTCTGCTTCCTTTTCCTTTTGGTTTATACGTTCTTCCTTCAGGCCCTAAGCTTTGGGGGTTTGTCTTCCTTCTGGTTTTCCCCATGGTTTCCCTTTGGCCTTGGGAACTTGATCTTCTTTACTTGACCCTCTTGTCTCTTTATCTGGTGAGATGGAGTAAGTTCTCCTGCTACCATTCCTGTCTCATTCACTGAAGTAATTTTGTGTCTTAATACTAAAAACTGCTTATTTGCACACTATAAGAGGATACATTTGTTATATGTGAATTATAGCTCTATAAAAAAATAGAAAAAGATCTTTATTGTGTCTTAGCTTTTTGGGAGAAAACAGTTAAATAGTGGTATGTATGTACTATTTTTCCAAAGTTCTAAGACTGGAAGATTTAAAATAGTCATGTGTTTTTTTTTTCTTTTTCTTCTGAGAGCAAATGAGAGGACTGTCAGAGCAGTGTTGTGCAGTATAAAGTGTTGGGCTGTTCTTGGTGTGTGTGTATTTTTTTAAACCTTGAGCGTGGTTGGCCAGTGGGGAGAAGACTGTTGTCCACAGAGCAGCAACTGTGAGCGAGATGTTCTGGTTTCTCTGCAGGCTTCATGGAGTGTGCAGAGGAGCCCTGTGATGCTTATGAAGTGGTGCAGACCCAGCAAGGTTTCCGGTGTACCGTGAAGGCCCCCAGCTTGCTCTACAAGTGAGTGAGTGTCTCTGCCACCCCCCCGCCCACCAGCTTCACGGGACACACTTCCAGGAAACTCAGCAGGAACTGACTCTTTTCTGGTGCTTAATTACTAATGATCAAACAATTTAGTGTTTTATGTCCTCGAATTTCTAAGGACTGATTATGGATCAATATCATCATTCCAAATGTATTACTAGGTCCTGTTGATTTTGCCTCTTAAATATTTTTTGAATCTACCACTCATTCATTCTTTATTGAAAGACCAGAACCCTGCTTCATCTTTGTAGGTTACTTCAAATAGCCTCCTTACTAGGCTGTCCACATTGATTATTATTCTCCTCCCAAACAGTTCTTCACATTGAGGGTGCAGTTATCTTTCTAGAAGGCAAATGTGGTCACTACCTTTGCTTAAATCTGTCAAAATCCCTCCATTGAAGATGGAATTGTTCCATTGGAGTGATGGAATCTTAAATGTGACTTAGCCAGCCCTGCATTTTTCAGTCACAACTCATATCACTCTTTTTCGGGTTTTGCCCTTAAGCCTCGCTAGTTTTCAGTTTGTGATATGTGCTTTGTTCCTTCCTCCCATAGAGCTTTGTTATATGCTGTTCCCTTTGCCTTATAATCTCTCTTCCTTACCTGGTTTTATTCTTCTTCCTTAGGGAACCTTGCTCACCACCATCATCCCTACCAACCACACTGACTACTATATGTTTTCATAACACCCTCTACCTTTCCTTTGTACAGTTTTTCAGCCATGTGGTTTGCAGTTATGTGCTTACTATTGGATGTCTCTCCACAAGATGGGAGACTTCTAGAGGGCTATAATGTGTCTGTTCCATTAACCTCCAATGTTTGTCAAAGACTGGTATGCTTTCTCCAAGGTTATCGTTATGAATTTGCTCGGAAACTTTTTGATCACTTTAGTTGGGGGTTGCTTGCTTGTGTAATTGCCCACATTCTGCCTTATGGTTTAGCTTATCGTCTGCCTCTAGCTCAGGTCTTGACCTCCACGCCCTGGGGTCAAGCCCCAAGTCTTTCTCTCCTTCTCCCTGTGATCATGCTCTCTCTCTATCTCTCTGTCTCAAATGAATGCATAAAATCTTTTTTTAAAATATTTTATTCTTTTAAAATATATTTTATTTATTTACTTATTTGACAGAGATCACAAGTAGGCAGAGAGGCAGTCAGAGAGAGAGGGGGAAGCAGACTCCCTGCTAGGCAGAGGCTTAACCCACTTAACCCAGGTGCCCCAATAAATAAATAAATCTTTAAAAAAACAGACAAACATAGCTTATGTGGCTAACTGGCTTCTTTTGGGTTTACATCTCTGGAGACAGACTGGTCTAGGAAGTGTGTAAATTGTTTTTCTGTGTTGTATCAGGTGACTTAGGTCTGTTCAAGCTCCTTTGTTAAAGGAGATCTACAAATATGGAGTCATATACCTTTAAGCTCCACGAAGCAAATGATTTTATTTTCACCAATCTTGAAAATATTCTGCAACACCTATTGCGGATGAAATTCTTCTTTGGGAATGTGGCCAAATGGGAAACAAGATGCTAACTCTGACAGCTCATTTTCCTTTAAGGTTCCAGTGACATTTTCTTCTAAGAAACAAGATTTTAGAAAGCCATGGTTCAGTTTCTTGATGAAATTGGTGTAACCGTTTTCCTCACTGTGTATATTTGCCACCACTGAGGTGTGTAAAAATTCCTTAGATGTCTGATTCCAACTTGACAATCTTCTGAATTCTATATGTTCTAAGTAGTCATTGTATTCTGGATGACTTGCTTGTTAGATTAGTATTGATTCTGCTTAATTATAATTAATACACTGAATTTACTAGGACAGTTTCTTTCTTTTTAATCATTTCTATAAGTTCATTTGGATCTAGGAAGAAATTACTTGACCAAACTAATTTATAATCAAATCCTAGTTGTTGTAACTCTTATCCATGGACTAGATGTAACTCATTAGTTCTCGACGTCAGGTGCACATTAGAAGTCCCTGGGGAACTTTTAAAATTCCCTATACTTGGGTGCACCCTAGGCCAATTAAATCAGAATCTCTGGGAGCTGGACTCAGGCATCATCACCATCATTATTTTTTTAAAGATTTTATTTATTTATTTGACAGAGAGAGAGAGAGAGAGATCACAAGTAGGCAGAGAGGCAGGCAGAAGGAAGCAGGCTCCCTGCCAAGCAGAGAGCAAGATGTGGGGCTTGATCCCAGGACCCTGAGATCATGACCTGAGCCGAAGGCAGAGGCTTAACACACTGAGCCACCCAGGAGCCGAGGCATCATTATTTTTTGAAGCCCCCCAGGTGATTCCAGTGTAGCTAAGATTGAGAACTACTTGATCAGGTAGGAATTTCTACTTAAATGTTTAATAAAAGAGTCACCTTTTCATGTGTATCTCCTATTACTGTAGTGAATATTTTAGACTCTGGCTATACTCTTAATTGGAAGGATGTCATTATGGGATTAATGAGAATAGTATGGAGTGTACTGAGCTACGTGCCAGACACCGGGAAGCCCTTTTATACATGATCACGTTTAATCCTTACAACAACATTATACTTAGGTGTTATTTACTCCATTTTTGTAAGTGAAGAAATAGGCTTAGAGTGGTTAGATGACTTGCCCAAGACTTGCGTCTAAACTTCTGTAACCTCAGCCACTTCCTTTTTAAGATGCCTAGACTATTAATAACACCTTCAGCCAGCTACTTATGTGTATGTGTGTATTTTTAAAGATCTTATTTTTAAGCAATCTCTACACACCAGCTTGGGGCTTGAGTTCACAACCCCCAGATCAAGAGTTGTAGGCTCTGTGGACTGAGGCAGCCGGGTGCCCCAAGCCCACTGGTTTTTGTAAGAGGCTTCTCTACTAACCACATGCTAACCAACAGTAGCCTGGGTGAAAGTACCCCTTATTGATAAGGCCTGGAAAGACAAGAGCCTGACAAAGTGGGTGCTATAGAATCTCTAGTCCAAACCCAACACAGAAAAACTACAGGGAAATTGTTGTGTTTCAGTCCTCTTCTAAACATCCTATTTTTGTTTTTGTTTTTTCAAACTGGCTTACTACAATAGATCTTAATGGAAAGAATTGGACTGGTTATTCCAGTAAAACAAATGCACAGTTTTAGACCTAGTCACCCATGTAGTTGGGCACTGTAATTGAAATCATAGAAGCCGAAATACTGTTGATAGTGGGGGAGTTTTATTCTCTTTATAGTCCTGTCTTTGAGTCTTCAGTGCTTTATGGACTCAAACTTTTCTCCTGGGATCCAGTAGTCTCATTTACTGTAGCACATCTTATTACTGTGGGTTCCAGAAGATAACCTTGGATTGTCAGAATTATTTATTCTAGGAGGGCCAGGCAATTAAGTAAATGAGTCACTAGATGGTTGAAGTAGAGTAGATGAAAGAGAGTAGGGAATGATGGGGATTGTGATGAGGTCATGTTCAATTTTAAGGGACAAGAGCTTACTCCAGCCAGTTATTGCCATGAGTTGTCAGATCTTCTGATTTTTCTAAAGAACCTGGAAATCTACATTTTTGGGTGAAATTTCCCAATGTTTTGGTGAAATCTCCTGAACAAAATGTGTACGTGCTGAATGCAGCTTGAGGGTTACCTGTTTACTCTTGTTGCTTTCAAAGCTATTCTGAATAGTCTGTCCTAAATGGTGGACCTTTCTCTTTGCTAAGCTCTTTACCCTTAGTTTATTAATCAGGAATAATTCTTTTAGGATGAACTCCTACTATAGTTAATTTGCTCCCCAAAGGACAATGTTTTCCCCAAACTGTAGACCCACTGGTTGCTCGAAGTGCCTTTTGAGACGATGCCAGCTTTCTTCTCAATGAACAGCAGACCCAGATTTTGACTCTAATATTGAAGACCAAGCAGGTGTTGGGCATGGCCTGGTTATTTCTGTTTATTCATTAAATTGACTGTGGAGCATCATTTTGCCAATGAGTGCAATGCGGCACATTCTATAAAGCTATATGACTTGTAATTTCTTCTACAAATATTGAGCCTTTACTGAAGCACTTTTCTTTAAGGGAGTGGCCACATATGATTTAAACATGAAATTTAAATAATTTCATTTTAACCACTTTAATCATTTCATTTTAACCATGAAATGATTTAAACATGGAATTCTTTTTTTTTTTTTTTTAAAGATTTTATTTATTTATTTGACAGAGATCACAAGTAGACAGAGAGGCAGGCAGAGAGAGGGGGCGGGGAAGCAGGCTCCCTGCCGAGCAGAGAGCCCGATGCTGGACTCAATCCCAGGACCCTGAGATCATGACCTGAGCGGAAGGCAGCGGCTTAACCCACTGAGCCACCCAGGTGCCCTAAACATGGAATTCTTTATTCTGGTACATTTGACTTAATATTCTTCAGTTAATTTTTCTTTATATTATTTATAGGCATATAGTCGGAAAAAGAGGGGACACTAGGAAGAAACTAGAAGTGGAAACCAAAACTTCTATTAGCATTCCTAAGCCTGGACAAGAAGGAGAAATTGGTGAGACTCGGTATATATGTTATATTTAGTTATATTTGCAATCACTTTTGCATGAGTATGGAATAGTGTGACCCAATGGAGGTATTTAGTGATTGTATTTTCTTTCTTTCTTTCTTTCTTTCTTTCTTTCAAGCATTCCTGGGTAGGATTGAATAGTGACTATATTCTTTTTGGGGTTCTGTAGCAATTGGCCTTTTTATATCAGCATCAATCTCCTAAATGAAAAAAGATGTAGTTATACAACCTTATCTTGAAATTGAGTATTTGGGCCTTCACTGTATACTTTACTGTGTACTGATGTTATAAAGCTTCCAGATTTTGTTGTGTATTAGGAGAATAATTTTATGCTTTACTAGCTTGAAATGGAGTTTGTGCATTGTTTCAAGTTAGAATTAGAGAAAACCAGCAAGGTCAACAAATTTGCGATAAAATTCAGCCCTTTCCAGAAGGGTTCTCTTGTTTTTACCTGCTTTGTAGACTGGGAAGGATATTATAAAAGTAATGATTAAAATAACAACCCGATGAGTGCTGTGAAATGTGTTAGCCTGGTGATTCACAGACCTGTCCCCCTGGGGCAAATAATACGTTATATGTTAAAATAAATAAATAAAATACTAAAAAACAAACAAACAAATCAACCTGAATCAAGTAACTGCTCAAGTGAGGAAAAATGTTTCGATATAAATCAAGTCAGAAAGTGTGTGTACCAAGCACCACTGTGGACCAAGGGCACAGGCTTGTGTTGTAAAAGGGCTTTGAGTGAAGGGCACTGTAGGGACAAAATTTGAGGAAACTCATTCTAAAATGATAGGACTTTTTCAAAGTCAAGTAAGTACAGCAGCCTCCAATAATACATTTATTATAAATACCCATAGGTTTTATTAAGTTTTAGGGTAAGAAAAATTACAAGTGTTCTCATTTTGTGCTGTGTAAGAATCATAACAGATAACGATGCAGTTGAGTGTAGACCAGTGCTGTCCAAAAGGACTTTCTGTGATGATGGGAATGTTCTCTGCCTCCACTGTCCAGTACAGATGTCACTAGCACGTGTGATTGTAAGTACTGGAAATATGGCTAGTATGACTGGGGAATTGAACTTTTAATTCCGTTTCTTTCTAATTCATTTAACTTTTCATTTAACTGGTTGCATGTGGACTCTTGTGTTGGACAGCAATTGCTAGAGTTTTCCCCAGCCCTTTGGTGATATCAGCAGACACTAACCTAAGAACTTCAATGACATTTTTGAAGGACTTCCATTAAAATATTTAGCTCTTTAGAATTACAGATAGAAAAACCCAGGTCTTTCCTTAAGTTTTAAAGTTCAAGCTACCATGGCGCCTGGGTGGCTCAGATGGTTAAGTGTCTGCCTTTGGCTCAGGTCATGATCTCAGGGTACTGCAATCATGCTCCATACCAGGCTCCCTGATCAGCAGGGAGTCTGCTTCTCCCTCTCCCTCTGCCTCTCCCTGCTGCTTGTGTGTTTTTCTCTCAAACGAATAAATAAAATCTTAAAAAAAAAAAAGTTCAAGCTACAAGTATTGAAGTAATTTTATAATTGCAGTAAAGCTTATTTCATCATCTAGTTTTTTTTTCTGATTGTAAATTAATACATGCTTTCAAAAAAACCCCAAAGTTTTTACAGAAATTATATGTAAGATATAAAGGGGAGTCTTATAATACGAGCCTCAGACATAATCACTATTAATAGTTAAATAGTCTTCCTTTTTTCTATCCATAGAGTAACTATAATAATTTTTATTGCAGTAAAAATTATAACATGCTATAAATGTGGAGATTTTAGCCATTTTAAGATGCCAGAGTCATTCCAAAACCTTCCCAAAAAAGGGTAGGCAGGTTGTAAAGATTCCATTTTGACTTAGAAAGTACAAATATTTCAGTGTGAAACCCAGTGTGTCTAATCATTGAAAGTAAGAATTTAGTGGAACTAATTTAATTGAAAAACAAGAGGATAAATGGGCCTATTGGTCTTTCAGGGAGGTAAAATATAGAAAAATCAAATTTATTCTTTAGAGTGAATTGAGTTGTAATGTGAGACTAAGACAGGTTGTGGCATTTGTTGCCATTTATTCATTTTCTTTTGCCTCTTCCAAATTAAAGCTAATAAGGAAGGAAATGATGTAGTAGGTTTTAATTTGTCCTCTCAACAAGGATCTGGTTATCTAGTCTGTTTTGAAGTCTAACAAAATGATACTGTTATTGTAGTTAGAGAATTGGTTTTTAGAAGTTTAATGTTAATGCCTTTAATTCTCTTTTTCCTATCTACCCCTTGTTATAGTCCCTAGACCCTTGCCTCTCAAGTTCTGGTCTTCTCAGACATTAGTGTTTGTAGAATATTTCTTTTTTCTTTCTTTCTTTTTTTTTTTTTAAAGATTTTATTTATTTATTTGACAGACAGAGATCACAAGTAGGCAGAGAAGCAGGCAGAGAGAGGGGATAGCAGCTCCCCGCTGAGCAGGGAGCTTGATGCGGGGCTCGATCCCAGGACCCTGGGATCACGACCCGAGCCGGAGGCAGAGGCTTTAACCCACTGAGCTACCCAGGCGCCCCTTGTAGAATATTTCTAACCTCATTTTATTTGCTCTTTAGTCATTAACTGATCAACATTGAATCTTTTCTGGAAATCAGACTGAGCACCTTTCAGTGAGTGCCCTTTTCAGTTTACTGTGTTACAGAGACGAAACCACCCTCTTAATGAAAAAGAATAGATTTAGCATTTTGTACCAGACTTTTACAGAAATAAAACATAAACATAAGTTTTAAGCTTCCTTCCCTTCTGCTCCTTTTCCTTTTAGTTTCTGAGCAAATTTTTGGTCTTTGGCAGAGACAATTTTTTTTTAAAGATTTTATTTATTTATTTGACAGATAGAGATCACAAGTAGGCAGAGAGAGAGGAGGAAGCAGGCTCCCCACTGAGCAGAGAGCCTGATGTGGGGCTCGATCCCAGGACCCTGGGATCATGACCCAAGCTGAAGGCAGAGGCTTCAACCCACTGAGCCACCCAGGCGCCCCGGCAGAGATAATTTTTACTTTCCTTTAATTTTGTCCCAGTTTGCCTTTGAACCCTCCTTTATCAGTATTTCTTTAGCACAGTATTTGAGTACCTGTTATGGATACTTCCCTTCACTGAACATTGAGTCTTGGATTCTCCAAGTATTCTGTCGGATAATATAAATGATGCCATTAGAAAACACCATATGTCATAGATCTGTACCTCTGGGGCCAATAATACATTATATGTTAATAAAAAATTAAAAATTATAAAAATAATAATAATAATGAAAAAAACACCATATGTCTACTTACATTTTTTGACTATTACTCCTATAGATTTTTGACTTAGGCAAATGGTTCTCAGGCTTCTGTTCATTCATTCGTTCATTCAGAATCTACTTCTTTTCCTAGGAGTGTCTATCTTGTTTCCTTGTAGCAAAATAGGTATGATATTTTCATTCTTTTTTAAAAATTTTTTTATTTTTTTTACAAACATATAATGTATTATTAGCCCCAGGGGTACAGGTCTGTGAATCGTCAGGTTTACACACTTCACAGCACTCACCATAGCACATACCCTCTCCAATGTCCATGATATTTTCATTCTTATTGAGGGATAAAAGGGTCGTTCTTATAGAAAATTTCACATGCTTTAATGGAGAGTATTAGAATAAGTAAATGGAATTATTTCTTTAACTTCTGTATTTGCATGGAAGGACAAACTTTGTGGTCTTTAAAGTACAGAACCCATTTTGCTACTATTAGAGTTAACATTTCAATATTTTATATCATATTTATATGTCTGCCTTTAACAGTTTTAATAAATAGTCTATTGAAATGCCAATTTTGTTCATTGCTCATATCTTTTGCACCTTTCCTTAATTGTTTTTTTTTTAAAGCTTTTTTTTTCTTTTTTTTTTTAAGGATTTTATTTATTTGATAGAGAGATCACAAATAGAGCGGCAGGCAGAGAGAGAGGAGGAAGCCAGCTCCCTACTGAGCAGAGAGCCCGATGTGGGGCTCGATCCCAGGACCCTGAGATCATGACCTGAGCCGAAGGCAGAGGCTTTAACCCACTGAGCCACCCAGGCGCCCCTCCTTAATTGTTCTTTTGAACCAAGCCCAAGAGATTTAATCTCTGCTTACACTGAGATTGTATAGTCCCCAAATGCTTTTGTTTCTTTGCAGACAGTGGGCTATGCTTCTTGCTGCCCCCCTTTTCGTTTATGCATAAAAACATAGCCCAGATTAGAGAAGGCCAAATTAATACCCAAATAGGGACATTTGGTATCCATCCATATAATGTATAGATAAGGATTTTACTTTAATTTTCTGTTTTCATATATATAGGAGAGGATTATATATATTATAATAGATATCCTTGGTTTCTCACTGTAGTGAATCTCTAATAATTGCTGCCATAGTATTTTTTTTTTTTTTTTTTAAAAGGATTTTATTTATTTATTTGACAGAGATCACAAGTAGGCAGAGAGGCAGGCAGAGAGAGAGGAGGAAGCAGGCTCCCTGCTTAGCAGAGAGCCCGATGCGGGGCTCGATCCCAGGACGCCGGGATCATGACCCGAGCCGAAGGCAGAGGCTTAACCCACTGAGCCACACAGGCGCCCCTGCCATAGTATTTTTTTAAATTGAGGTAAAATTGACTTGACAAAGTTCCATTTTCTGCTCTTAAATTTTTATCGTTACTTGAATTTCTTCTTCTTCCTTTTTTTTTTTTTTTTTAAAGATTTTATTTATTTATTTGACAGCGAGAGACATAGCGAGAGACGGAACACAAGCAGGGGAGAGGGAGAACAGGCTTCCCGCCGAGCAGGGAGCATGAAGTGGGGCTCAATCCCAGGACTCTGGGATCGTGACCTGAGCTGAAGGCAGATGCTTAACGACTGAGCCACCCAGGCACCCCTGATGTACTGTTCACACTTTTTTGGTGTGTGGTCAGAATATACACAACATAAAGTTTACTATTTTGACAATTTTTACTTTATGCGAACTCTATATCTAACAGTGGGGCTCAAACTCATGACCTCTAGGTCAAGAGTCACATGCTGTACGAACTGAGCCAGCCTAGGATCTCGCATTTGGACCATTTTAAAATGTTGAATTGAGTGGCATTTGGTACATTTACAGTGTTGTGTAACCATCACCACTATCTGGTTTCAGAACATTTTTATCCTCCAAAAAGGGAGGATACCTCATACTCATTGAACCGTCACTCCCTACTCCCTACCTCCAGTCCTTGGCTACCACTAATCTGCTTTCTGTCCCTCTCTCCATTTGCCTATTGTGGCTACTTTCTGTAAATGGAAGCATACGGTAGCATTTTGTATCTGATGTCTTCCACTTAGTGTAATGTGTTCAAGATTCATTAATATTTTTGCATGTGTCTGTACTTCATTCTCTTTTTCTGGGGGATGCTAAGTAATATTCCATTATATGAAGATAGGACATTATGTTTATCCATTTATCAGTGGGACACCTGCATTGTTTCTACCTTTGGTATTTTGACAAGAGCTGCTCTGAACATCGTGTGCAAGTTTTTTTGAACACCTGATATTTTATTTTTTGTTTTTTTTTTAAAATAGTTTTTCAGGATTTTTTTTTTGTATTTCTTTTTTTTTTTTTTTAAGATTTTATTTATTTAGACAGAGATCACAAGTAGGCAGAGAGAGAGGAAGGGAAGCAGGCTCCCTGCTGAGCAGAGAGCCCGATGCGGGGCTCAATCCCCTGTGTTACAGAGACGAACAGGGTCCAGGACCCTGGAATCATGACCTGAGCCGAAGGCAGAGGCTTTAACTCACTGTGCCACCCAGGTGCCCCTCATGTTATTTTTAAAAATCTTCTTTTTTCTTTTTTTTCTTTAAGTAAACTCTGCCCCTAATGTGGGGCTCAGACTCATGACCCTGAGATCAAGAGTCACATGCTCTACTGACTGAGCCACCAGGCGGCCCTGAATCCTGCTTTTACTTCTTTTGGATTTTTTTTTTTTTTAAGATTTTATTTATTTATTTGACAGAGAAGAGAGAGATCACAAATAGAGTGGCAGGCAGAGGGGGAGGGGGAAGCAGGCTCCCTGCTGAGCAGAGAGCCGATGCAGGGCTCCATCCCAGGACCCTGGGATCATGACCCGAGCTGAAGGCAGAGGCTTAACCCACTGAGCCACCCAGGCGCCCCTTCTTTTGGATTTCCATCTAGGAGTGGAATTCCTGGTTATAAGGTACTTCTCTTTTTAACTTTATAAAGAACTGCCATACTTTTCCGTATCTGCTGCACCATTTTATATTCCCACCTGCAAGGTATGAGGGTTTGCTAGGAAGCTAAATAGCGTTTTTAACTCATTTTTTTTTTTTAAGATTTTATTTATTTATTTGACAGACAGAGATCACAAGTAGGCAGAGAGGCAGGCAGAGAGAGAGGAGAAAGCAGGCTCTCCACGGAGCAGAGAGACTGATGCGGGGCTCAATCCCCTGTGTTACAGAGACGAACAGGGTCCAGGACCCTGGAATCATGACCTGAGCCGAAGGCAGAGGCTTTAACCCACTGAACCACCCAGGCGCCCCTAACTCATTTTTTTATTTAAAGTTATTTATTTATTTATTTGACAGAGAGAGACAAAGTGAGAGAGGGAACACAAGTGGGGGGAGTGGGAGAGGGAGAAGCAGGCTTCCTGCCAAGCAGGGAGCCTGATGTGGGGCTCCATCCCAGACCCTGGGATCATGACCTGAGCCAAAGGCAGACGCTTAACGCCTGAGCCACCCAGGCACCCCTTAACTAATTTTTCTACTTCATGAGGTGTTCTTAAGTGTATTCTGGTTTTCTTGCTTGTTTTGTTTTTTAGAGGTTGGGGGGAGGAGCAGAGGGAGAGGGAGAGAGAGACTCTTAAGCAGGCTCCACCTCCAGCAAGAATCCAATGACATGTGGGGCTCGATCTCACAATCCTGAGATCATGATGTGAACTGAAATCAAGAGTTGGAGAGTTTTTTTTTTTTAAGATTTTATTTATTTGACAGAGAGACACAGCAAGAGAGGGAACACAAGCAGGGGGAGTGGGAGAGGGAGAAGCAGACCTCCTGTTGAGCAGGGAGCCTGATGCGGGGCTCGATCCCAGGACTCTGGGATCATGACCTGAGCCAAAGGCAGCCGCTTAACAGACTGAGCCACCCAGGCACCCTCAGAGTTGGACAACTGACTAAACCACCCAGACACCTAAGGATATTCTGTTTTTAAACTTTATTCTGCTTAGATTGAATTCTTTAGTAATTTTCTTACCCTTGGTACTGTTCATGTTCAGAAATTATGTGCACATTCGGGATTGTTGGAGCTTTGCAGAGATGACAGAATTAAGATCACTCACCTTACAGGCATTGGATGGTCATGTTAAACATCCTTCCCTTTTTTTTTTTCTTTTTTTTTTTTTTGCTTGCAGTAATCACTGGCCAGCATCGAAGTGGTGTAATTTCAGCTCGAACTCGGATTGATGTTCTTTTGCTCACTTTTAGAAGAAAGCAACCCTTCACTCACTTCCTTGCCTTTTTCCTCAATGAAGTTGAGGTTCAGGAGCGATTCCTGAAGTTCCAGGAGGAAGTACTGGAGAAGTGCTCCATGGTAAGCAGCAAACAAAACAAGAAGTTAAAACGTAAAGAAAAAGTACAGAAACTGGTGGTTCATAATTCAAACAGTAGAAAGATACACATTTCTTCTCCCATTAAAAAAGGTAACCATTTCTGTAGCTTTCTTCTGATTCTGAACTGAAAAAAAAAGTATTCACATATTGGCATATAAGCCTCTATATATTATGGAAATATTCTTCAAAAATTTCAAGACATACAAGTAGTATCTCAATATACATACTATTCTGCACCTTGCAGGTGGCAGTGTTCATGAGATGCCTTTATCTGTAGATCTTCTGCCTTGGGCGGTAATGGCTTATTTGGGGTTAGGAACTAGAAGAAATTTGCGCATTGAATTGTCATTTGTTTGTGACCAGGATAACAGCAGATAATCTAGACTAGAAAACAAGGTGTTTTGTTTTTTTAAAGATTTATTTATTTGGGAGAGAGAGCACAAGCAGGGGGAGAGGGAGAGGGAGAATCAGACTCTCTGATGAGTGGGGAGTCCAATGGGGGGCTTGACCCCAGGAGCCTGAGATCATATCCTGAGCTGAAGTCAGATGCCTAACCGGCTGAGCCACCCAGG
The DNA here is from genome assembly GCF_963455335.1 of Martes martes. Taxonomy (NCBI): domain Eukaryota; kingdom Metazoa; phylum Chordata; class Mammalia; order Carnivora; family Mustelidae; genus Martes; species Martes martes. The sequence continues at coordinate 53,982,764 of NC_137902.1, forward strand.
CACCCCCTAGAAAACAAGTTTGAAAACTCCTCTTGGGGATAATTTTGGGAGATTTAAAGAAACATTGATTTAAAAAAATTTATGAACATAACATATATTTTTGTTGTTTTTCTTCTTTTAATAAATGTTTTTCATAGAAAGTTTAGAAAATAAAGAAAAGATGAATAAAAAGTCACCCCTAATCTCACCACTGAGAAATAATATTGTGGCACATGCATAGATGTTTAAAAAAATAGAGTTTGGCTTATATATGCTTTTATATCCTGCTTTCTTTGAAATTTTGCATTATACCATGATCATTGTTTTGTCATTGAACAAAAATCTTTCCTTTTGCTTTGGAGACAGGAAGGGAGTTACAGCAGTGATGACTAAAATAACATAATCTTATTTTGGTAACTGTTCAAATAACTTGATTTTTAATGGCTGCTTAGTATTCTAGTATATGGATGTATAGTGATGTGGTTTGAAGTGGTAGGGTTTAGAGCCAATAGCCAAGAAAGTATTCTTGAGACATTGTGGGTGCAAAAAGGTGGTTTTATGAAAGCACAGGGACAGGACCCGTGGGCAGAAAGAGCTGCAGTGGGGTCATGAGGAATGGATGATTATATACTTTGAAGTTGGGAGGGGGTTAGGGATAGCATAAGTTTCTAAGGAATTTTGGGAGCAAGGTTTCTAGGACCTCAAGGGGTAGCTGTTAGAAAAAGGTCATTTATTACTGTCTGGTAAAAACCCTAGTCATGAGACCCTTTAGAAGTATATCAGTGGGCTATATGCTTGTGGGGTGATTACTAACATATATCTTGGGGGATAGAGATAAAGGAAGTTTCTAAAGGAATTTTTTTGTTAAGATTTTATTTATTTATTTGTCAGAGAGACAGAGAGAGTACTGGCAGGCAGAGGCAGGGGGAGAAGCAAGCTCCCCATGGAGCAAGGAGCCTGATGTGGGACTCGATACCAGGACACTGGGATCATGACCTGAGCTGAAGGCAGCCGCTTAACCGACTGAGCCACCCAGGCGTCCCTCTAAAGGAATTTTTATGTGTTAAAGTAGATTTACAAGATTCTGGGGGGTTGGGATAATGTTAAGCTAATATTGCCTTTTGCCCTTAACAAAGTATCAAATCCAGGCAGCTGAGTTCCTAATGGAATGTTACTCTGCCTGTTTGAAGGATTTGTCAATGGGCTGTAAGTAGTAAGGAAATTTAATTTTTCTTTTGCCTTTGCTTCCCACATCATATAATAATAATTTATTTTATCTTTTTAAAGTATTTGTTTTTCATTATTATAAATAATGATGTTATGACTCTTCTGCGTACATTTTTCTGCACTAGTCTGGTTAGTTTCTTAGTAAATTCCTGAAATGGAAAAAGAGCATGTGTGTGTGAGTTGAGGGTTTTGATATATATTCCAAATTACCTTCAGGAAATGTTATAACACTTAACATATCAGACTATAGTTTTTTGGGGGGTTCCTTTTCCCACCATTGCCAGTATTGGTGTTATTATTCTTTTAAAGTTTTTTATTTTCATTTTGTTTTGTTTTTATAATGCAGTTGCCAAAAAATATTAGCTTGTTGCTTGATTGTCCATTTATTTGATTATTGGTGAGGTAAGACTTTTTCATATGTTCAATTCTTGTTTCTTCATGTCTTGGCCCATTTTTCTGTGAAAGTGTTCATTTTTTAAAATTTTTTTGTAATAGCTTCATGTATATTAAGAAGATCAGTATTACTTCATAATTTATGTTTAACTTTTTAGTTTATTTGGAATGTGTTTTGATACATAACAAGAGGTAAGGTTGTAACTTTTTTTAGCCCCTATTTAGTTAACCAGTTATCTGCAGAAGAATTAAAGAATCTTTTATTTTACCTTAAAAATTATCGTGTAGTAAAAATGGACTTTTGGGGGATGAGTTTAGTTTTTTTTTTAATGTTTTATTTTTAAGTGATCTTAAAAATAAAGTGTGGGGCTTGACCTCATAACCCTGAGATCAAGAGTTGCATGCTATACCAACTGAGCCAGCCCAGTGCCCCATGGGATGTGTATAGATTTTTGTAAGCAACTAATACAAAGACTGCCTCATGCTGTCCCTCTACGGTAACCTCTACCCCACCCCAAACCCTGGCAATTACTTATTTCTTCATGGTGACTACAGTTTGTCTTTCTGAGAATGTCCTATGAATGGAATTGTATAGTAGGTAACCTTTTGAAACTGGCTTCTTTCATTCAGCATCATGCCTTTGAGATTCAGCCAAGTTTTTTTGTCTATCAGTAGTGTATTCCTTTTGTTGCTGAGTAGTAGCACTGTTTGGACGCACCTTAGTTCATTTGGGCATCCACCCAATGGAGGACATTTGGGTTGTTTCCAGTTTGGGCCAGTTATGAATAGAATTGGTGTAAACATTTATATATATATTTTTATGTGAACATAATTTTCCTCTTTTTCTTTTTTTAAGATTTTATTTATTCATTTGACAGAAACACAGCAAGAGAGGGAGTGGGAGAGGGAGAAACAGGCTTCCTGCTGAGCAGGGAGCCCAATGTGGGGCTTGATCCCAGGACCCTGGAATCAGGACCCGAGCTGAAGGCAGCCCCTTAACAGACTGAGCCACCCAGGTGCCCCATAATTTTCCCTTCTTTAAAGTAAATACTCAGGGGGCACCTGGGTGGCTCAGTCCGTTAAGCAGCTGCCTTCAGCTCAGGTCTTGATCCCAGGGTCCTAGGAATGGGCCCTGCATCGGGCTCCTTGCTCTGTGGGGAGCCTGCTTTTCCCTCCTCCTCTGCCTGCAGCTCTTCATTTTTATGCATATGGAAGTCCATCCATGCTGTGTTTTTTCTCAATCATGTAATAAAGAGAGGGATAAAAACATATGAAATGAAATAGAATAATGGTTAATATCTTTGGTTCTCAAAAACAGATGAACCTGGGTATGATTGTGGGTTCCTCAGTCTGTGTAGATTCGGGCAAGTGAACCTCTCCAGATTTTATTTATTTATTTATTTTTAGTATGCTCCTCTCCCAGCGTGGAGCCCAACATGGGGCTTGACCTCAGAATCCTGAGATCAAGACCTGAGCAGAGATCAAGAGTCACATACTTAACCAGCGGACCCACCCAGGTGCCCCTCAGGCTGGGTCTTAAGTGTTAGAATATAGTGAAATATAGATACACAGATAGAGAAGTATTAGAATCCAAGTACTTTTGTGGGGCCGGGAATGAGAATTGATAAAAATGATTATTTAAGTAGGAGACTACAGCATAACATAAGGTATAAAGAAGTTGAATCATTGTGTTGTACACCTGAGACTGATATAACATTGTTGTCAACTCTACTCAAATTAAAAAAAAAATTTTTTTCAAAGGAGGTTACAAAGGTGAGTAGATTCAGACTGGAAGGTATGGGTAGACAGCATAGAATTATATAACCCATTTTTGAGTGACTAACTTGCATTTCTGTGCTTGAACTAAGGTACATCTGTAAGTCAAATGCCATATATATATATACATATGTACATATGTGTGTGTGTGTGTGTGTGTGTGTGTGTGTGTGTGTGTGTATATATATATATATAGCAAGCCATCAGAGTATTTTTTTTTTTCTCTTAGCACTTCATGGCAAGATGATTTCATTCTCAGTGGAGGTGGGGTAGGAGTAGATCAGGAACACTTAAGTTTCAATATGGGCTGGTAAATTTGGGGCTGGGGTGCTGGTAAGTTTTGAAATTATTTTACCTTGTAAATACCAACTTATTGAAGCTCTTTAGTTATATATTTTTAGAAATGTTACAAATATTTGGCATGTGACAAGCAGCTTGTAATAAGTTAGCTTTTTTTTCTGTGTGTGTGTATGTGTGTGTACACTTTCTCACCTTTCTTTTGCTCCTGACTTGGGCTGACAGGGAACAAATATTGGAGAAAGATTACTTTAACTCAGCTGGAATGAGATTGGCTCATTCACTATGAATGTCATGCTGACCTTTATCAGTCCAGAGTACTTCCTTCCTATTTTCAGAGACTCCATAGTGACATTGCTTCCTTCCTGCTTTTAAATCACATTCTCATAACAGCAGGGGAATAAGCACAGCATAAAAGAGTAATTAAGTATTAAGAGACCATTATCTGCCTATTCTATGGAAGAAATTTTGAGTGAATTTCATTTTTATGTTAGAACAACAGGCAGAGGTGGCTATGAAAGCCTTTAGGCATTTTCCACTAGTACTCTGCATTTATTACCCCTATGTAGGTGAGTTCCCTTCTAGTACCTTTTTTTTTTTTTTTTTTTAAAGATTGTATTTTTAGGTAATCTCTGCATCCAACATGGGGCTCGAATTTACAGCTTCATGGTCTGGAGTTGCATACTTTACCAGCTGAGCCAGCCAGGTGCCACACCCCTCACCCACTTCTAGTAGCTTTGAAGGGCATATACCTGTTCATTGAGATAAGAGTTGTTTCATGATAGACTGTGGCATTCAGTCTTGTTTTGGTTTCTCTGATGCTCATTTGATATCTCTGATCATTTCTTCATGTCTAAAATAAGAATGGGCTCAACATTCTCCTGTTTATAGGAAAAGGATGACACCGGTTGCTATAAATTTGGCTTACAGATTTTTAGAGTTTACATATGTATTTGTTATATACATTTATTAATAGAAAGTTTGTCATATATGGTGTTTTGTAACAACTTTTTGATTTAACATGTTGCACATAAATACATATAATTATGATTTTAAAGATTTTATTTATTTATTTGAGAGCGAGGAAGTGCAAGCTGGGGGAGGAGAAGTGGGAAGGAGCAGAGAGGAGGGAGAGGGAGGGGGAAAGAATCTCAAGCAGATTCTGCACTGAGTGCAGATCCCAACTCAGGGCTCGATCCCACAACCCTTAGATCGCAACCCCAGCTGAAACTAAGAATTGATCTGACAACCACCTGAGCCGCCCAGGTGCCCTAATTACTATTTTAAATTGCTGTAAAGTATTCTATGAATGTACCCTAACATTTAAAAAAATATTTATTAATTTTTAGGGAGAGATAGAGTACACGGACGAGTGGGAGGGACGGAGGAAGAGGGTGAGAAAATCTCAGGGAGATCCATACTGAGCGTGAGCCCGACATAGAGCTCAGTCTCGTAACCCTGAGATCACCACCTGAGCCAAATCCAAGAGTTGGATGCTCAACCAACTGCACCACCCAGGTGTCTCAGTACCCTAACTTATTTAATCAGTCCTCTATTAGTGGACCATTAAAGGAAATTACTTCTATTAATAATGCTGTAATAAGGGGCGCTTGGGTGGCTCATTGGGTTAAGCCTCTGCCTTTGGCTCAGGTCATGGTCTCAGGGTCCTGAGATCGAACCCCTCATCGGGCTCTCTGCTCAGCAGGGAGCCTGCTTCCCTCCCTCTCTCTGCCTGCCTTTCTGCCTATTTGTGATTTCTCTCTCTGTCAAATAAATAAATAAAATCTTTAAAAAAAATAATGCTGTAATGAAAATTTTTGTATGTACATCTTTATGTCTTGGATTATCATTTCTTTGGGATACATTTTGGGGTAAATTCTTAGAAGTAGACTATGGGGATTAAAGGAATATAAACTTTAAATTTTTTATTCTATTTTAAAAATCAACTCTTTTGAGTTATAACTTATATACAATATAATGCCCCAGTTATGTTGAATTTTGACAAACATATATAGTAGCATTGTAACAGCCATTGAAAACAAGATGTGGAACATTTCTGTCACCCAAAAATGTTCCCTTGTACTTCTCTGCAGTCCCATAATAGTTTTGAGAGTCATTCATGTTGGCATGTTTACAGTAGTTCATTTCTTTTTATTCTGGAGTAGTAGTCCTCTGCATGTGTATACCAAAATTGGTTCATCTATTCAAGTGTTGATGATCATTTGGGTGGTTTCTAGTCTTTGGCTGTAATAAGCAAAGCTATTATGATCATTTGTGTAGAAGCCTTTGTGTTAAGTATTTTTATTCCTCTTGGGCAAATACTTAGAGGTATAATTGAGAGTATGAGAAATTGTGCCTCTTCCACCACAAATAATGTGTGGGCGTTCAGGTTGCTACCCAGTCTTGTCAGCATTTGGTGGTGTCTGTCTTTAGATTTTGGCCATTCTGGTGGGCATGTTTTGGACCTGTGGGGGTTTTTTTGTTTTTTGTTTTTTCTTTTAATCAAGTATAGTTAACATACAGTGTTACATTAATTTCAGATGTACAGTACAGTAATTCAACAATTCTATATGTTGCTTAGTGCTCATCACAGTAAGTGTACTCTTAATCCCCTTCACCCATTTTATACATCCTCCCACTCACCTTTCCTCTGATAACCATTAATTTGTTCTCTATAAGAGTCTGTTTTTTGATTTGTCTCTTTTTTTCCTTTGTTTTGTTCCTTAAATTCCACATATGAGTGAAATCATATGGTATTTGTATTTCTCTGACTGGCTTATTTCAGTTAGCATTATATTCTCCAGATCTACCCATGCTATTGCAAATGCCATAATTTCATTTTTTAGGGCTGAGTAATATTCCATCGTATATACATACCACATCGTCTTCATCCATTTATCTACTGATGGACAGTGGGGCTGCTTTCATATTTCGGCTTTTGTAAATAATACTGCGGTAAACATAGGGGTTGCATGTATCTTTTCAAATTACCTTCTGTCTTTGAGTCTGTTGCTGGCCTCTATTCTGTGTATTTATCTACATGTGTATCTTTCAATACTATACAGTTGTGATTACTATAGCTTTATAACAAGTCTTCTAATTAGATCATGTACCTTGTCCAATTTTATTCTTTTTCAAGATTGTTTTCTCTAGTCACAATCTTTGGATTTCCATATAAATTTTTTATCCATTTATTTATTTTTTAATTTTTTTAGTTATTTGCACCCCCAACATGGGGCTCAAACTCAAAGCCCAACATCAAGAGTCTCATGCTCTACCAACTGACTCAGCCAGGCACCCTCAGTTTCCATATAAATTTTATTTTATTTATTTTTTTAAAGGTTTATTTATTAGAGGGCATGTTTGCACATGCAGGGGGAGGGCCAGAGGGAGAAGGAGTGAGAAGGAGAGAAGGAGAGAGATTCTTAGGCAGACTCCACACTGAGCCCAGAGCCTAACACTGGGCTGGATCTCAAGACCCTGAGATCATGACCTGAGCCGAAACAAAGAATTAGATTCTGAACTGACTGTGCTACTCGGGTGCCCCTCCATATAAATTTTAGAATTATCTGTTAATGCTACAAAATGCCTGTTGGGATTTTAATCGGAATTGTGTTGAATATATAGATCAATTTGGGGACAATTAATATTCTAACAGTATTGAGTCTTCTAGTCCATAAGCATGGTATATATTTATTGTTTAGGTCATCCTTAATTTCACTTAGTAATATTTTATGGTTTTCATTGGATAGTTTCACATATATCTTGTTAAATTTTATTTCTAATTTTTGTTTTTTTGATGCTATTATAAATAAGAAACTGCTTCTTAATTTCATTTTTTTTAAGATTTTATTTTATTTGACAGAGAGATCACAAGTAGGCAGAGCAGCAGGCAGAGAGAGGCACAAGTAGGCAGAGCAGCAGGCAGAGGGAGAGGGGGAAGCAGGCTCCCCGCTGAGCAGAGAGCCTGATGCGGGGCTCAATCCCCGGACCCTGAGATCATGACCTGAGCTGAAGGCAGAGGCTTAGCCCACTGAGCCACCCAGGCGCCCCTTAATTTCATTTTCTAATTTTATGCTACTGTATTAAAATTGTCCTGTTTTTCTTTTCTTTTCTCTTCTTTTTTTTTAAGATTTTATTTATTTCTCAGAGTGAGCACAGGCAGAGCACAGGCAGACAGAGTGGCAGGCAGAGGCAGAGGGAGAAGCAGGCTCCCCGCTGAGCAAGGAGCCTGATGTGGGACTCATCCCAGGACGCTGGGATCATGACTTGAGCCGAAGGCAGCCGCTTAACTAACTGAGCCACCCAGGCATCCCCTAAGTTTTTCATGTTTTGTGATGCTTTTGTAAATGGTTTCTTTTTTTGTAAATGTATCTTTTATTTATGTTATTATTATTATTTTTAAAGATTTTATTTATTTATTTGAGAGAGAGAACGTGAGAGGGGGCAGGTCAGAGGGAGAAACATATTCCCTGTGGAGCAGGGATCCTGATGTGGAACTTGATCCCAGCACTCTGGGATCATGACCTGAGCCAAAGGCAGATGCTTAACAACTGAGCAACCCAAGTGCCCCTCCTCTTTTTATCAAGTGCCCTTCCTCTTTTCATAAGGACAGTCATCATACTGGATTAGGGCCCAACTGTATGACCTCATTTTACCTTACTTAAGCTCTTTCAAGGCCCTGTGTACAATTATAGTCACATTCTGAGTTACTGGGAGTCAGGACTTCAACATATGAATTTTAGGGGGACACAGTTCAGCCCATAACAAATTATCTTGTATCCTTAGAATTTTCTTTTTTTTTTTTTTAAGATTTATTTATTTATTTGTATTTGAGAGAGATAGAGAGAGAGAGAGAGAGAGAGAAGTGGGGGAGAAGCATACTCCTTGCTGAGCAGAGAGCCCAAAGTGGGGCTCGATCCCAGGATCCTGAGGTCATGATCTCAGCCAAAGGCAAACACTTAATCTACTGAGCCACCCAGGCACCCCTCCTTAGAATTTTCTATGTATATAATCATATCATCTATCAATAAAGATAGTTTTACTTCTTCTATGTGCCTAGTATTTCTTTTTCTTGACTTACTACATTGGATAGGACCTCTAGTATTGTGCTGAATAGAAAAGGTGAGAGGGAACATTTTTCCCTTGTTCTTTTATTTTATTTATTTATTTGACAGAGAGAAATCACAAGTAGGTAGGCAGGCAGAGGGGAGGGGGAAGCAGGCTCCCTGCTGAGCAGAGAGCCCGTTGCTCTTGCCGTTGCTGCTTGTGGGGGCTCAGGGCTCAATCCCAGGACCCTGAGACAATGACCTGCGCCAAAGGCAGATGCTTAACTCACTGAGCCTCTCAGGTGCCCTCTTTCCTTGTTCTTGATCATGGGGGAAAGTAGTCAGTCTTTTATTATTGAGTTTAGTGTAAGCTGTGGTTTTTCATGGATGTCTTTTATGTGGTTGAGGAAATTCCATTCTGTTCCTAGTTTGCTGAGAATTAAAAAAGAAAAAATCATGCCTGGATGTTAAACTTTGTCAATTACTTTTTCAATATGATGAGATCTTTTTTTTTTTTTTTTGAGATTTAGATTTTTTTCATAGTGTAAATATGCTTGCATTAATTGGCTTTTTAATGTTAAACCAGTCTTGCTCCTTAACAGATCTTTTATTTTATTTTTTTAAAGATTTTATTTTTAAATAATCTCTACACCCAGTGTGGAGCTCAGAATTAAAACCCTGAGATCAAGAGTCGCATGCTCCACCGACTGGGCCACCCAGGTGCTCCACCGTATCTGGTTTTGATGTATTACCACTTTTATGTATTGCTAGATTTGATTTACTAGAACTTTGTTAAGGAGTTTTATATCTGTGTTCATGAGGAGTGTTCTCTTTATTCTTTTGTGATGTCTTCATCTGGTTTTGATGTCAGTGTAAACTGACTGTGTGATTCAAAGCCAGATGACTAAAATGAGCAGGGAGCATTCCCTTCTTTATTTTCTGAGTTTGTATAGGTTTGTGCAGGTATTATTTCCTCCTTAAATGTTTAATAGAATTCCCCAATGATGCTACTTAAATCTGGAGTTTTCTGAGATGGTTTTATTTATTTATTTAAAGATTTTATTTACCTGAGAGAGAGAGAGAGCATGAGCAGAGGGGAGAGTCAGAAGGAGAGGGAGGAGACCCCCAGCTGAGCAGAGAGCCCCATGTCGGGCTCCATCCCAGGACCCTGGGATCATGCCGTGAGCTGAAGGCAGACACTTAACTAACTGAGCCACCCAGGTGCTCCTCTGAGATGGTTTTAAATTATGAATTCAGTTTCTTTGGTCTGATTAGGACTATTCATGTTCTGTACTTCTTGAGTGTGCTTTGTCAGTTTGTGTCTTTCAAGGGATTTGTCAGTTTCATCTTGTTTTTTAATTTTATTGGAATAAAGATGCTCATAATATTTTATTATCCTTTTAATGTCTATAATCTCTGTAGTAATAGTCCCTCTTTAAAGCTGATATTAGGAATTTATGTCATCTCTCTTTTGTTTCTGATTTGTCTGGTTAGAGGTCTGTCAACTGTATTGGTCCTTGAAAAAATAAAACAGCTTTTGGTTCTACTGATTTTTCTCTGTTGTTTATCCATTTTCGTTTTTTTTTTTTTAAGATTTTATTTATTTATTTGACCGACAGAGATCACAAGTAGGCAGAGAGGCAGGCAGAGAGAGAGAGGGGGAAGCAGGCTCCCTGTTGACTAGAGAGCCTGATCCCAGGGGCTCAATTCCAGGACCTTGAGATCATGACCTGAGCCATAGGGCAGAGGCTTAACTCACTGAGCCACCCAGGCGCCCCATTTATCCATTTTCTTTTTTTTTGTTTGTTTTTTAATTTTTTAAAAAATTTTTATTAACATATAATGTATTATTAGCCCCAGGGGTACAGGTCTGTGAATCACCAGATTTACACACTTCACAGCATTCACCATAGCACATACCCTCCCCAATGTCCATAACCCCACCACCCTCTCCCTGCCCCCCTCCCCCCGCAACCCTCAGTTTGTTTTGTGAGATTAAGAGTCTCTTATAGTGTGTCTCCCTCCCGATCCCATCTTGTTTCATTTATTCTTTTCCTACCCCCCAAACCCCCCACGTTGCATCTCCACTTCCTCATCTCAGGGAGATCATATGATAGTTGTCTTTCTTCGACTGACTTATTTCGCTAAGCATAATACCCTCTAGTTCCATTCATGTCATAGCAAATGGCAAGATTTCATTTCTTCTGATGGTTGCATAGTATTCCATTGTATATATATACACCACATCTTCTTTATCCATTCATCTGTTCATTATCCATTTCCTATTTCATCAGCTTCTAATTTTATCCTTTTTATTGAACTCATGCATAGCTTTTGGTTTAATTTGCTCTTTTTTCATTTCTTAATTTAGAAACTTAAAAATCGTTAATAGAAGACTTTTTTCTTCTCTAGTATAAGCACTTAAAGATGTTAATTGCCCTCTACATATTACTCTAGCTGCATCTCCTCAAATTTGATATATGTTCTTCCATTTTTATTTAGTTCAAAGTAAATGGTTTTTTTTTAGTATTTTAGTTAAACTTTTATTTTGAGATAATTATAAATTAACATACAATTGTAAGCATTACTTGACCCTCTGTTACTTAAAAGTGTGTTGCTTACTTTTCTACATTTGCGGATTTTCCAGATACCTTTTTGTTACTGATTTCTAATTTAATTCTCTTGATGAGATAACATAATTTCATTCTGTTCTTTTAAATGCATTTATGTCTGTTTTCTGTTCTAGAATATAGTCTGTCTGGTAAATGTTATGTGTACATTTGGGAAAGATGTGTATTCTGATGTTTTGGGGTTGATTGTTCTATAAACATTATGTATATCATCTAGTTGTTAGTGATCTTTATGTCTTCTATATCCTTATTCATTTTCTATCCTGTTAATTACAGAGAGGGGACTGTTGAAATCTCCAACATGATTATCGACTCATCTCGTTCTCCTTTCACCCCTAATTTTCATTTTTAAGCATTGTTGTGAAGGTCAGATTTTTGATACAGCAGATGACCTTTCTACTTCCAGGTCACGGCCTATCTTTCCTTCACCCTTCCTTGAACTTTTCTTTTATTATTTTAAAATAGTGGCTTCTTTTCTCTCTTTATTTGGTAGCATGCTTGTCCTTGACCTCACCCTTGACTCTCCAAGGAAACTGTGAATTTACCTTTTAGAAGAGCGTTTTCTGAAATCACCTTCCTTTGTGCTGATCAGTTTATAAGAAATGTTATTTCACTCCAGACATTATCACTATCATTCCTGTGCTTCAGCTCTCTAAGCCTGAGTATTTAATGTAGGATTTAGCTGCCCACAGACATTGGCAAGGTATTTTTCATCTGTGTGATCTGCAGATAAACTGCGCCTTACTTTTTCACTCTTTCCTCTTTTACATTAAGATTCAAAGATGTCTTAGTGCCTGTGAGTTCAAGAAGTATATTAAAACCCTGTATATCTCTCAGTCATTCTATAGCTGGTAATGCTGCTATAATTCCATTTTATCTCACAGCAGGGTCCAGTAGAAAGCACATCAGTAATGAAAAACAGTAATTCAAAACTGTGTTTGGTGGAGCATTCTGAGGGCTTGTGGCAACAGGGGATTTCTCAGGCTGCCTAGAGAATCTGAATAGGTTATAGCTCCAGAAACTACATAATTCTGCTCACATTGTAGGCTGACACTGGGCAGAAATGACTAATGGATCTGAGTTTTCCCCCTCAATTGGGATTATTTTTCCATTTAGTAGTATTCACTGAAGAAGAAAATTTATATGTAAAAGCTTTCGTGTATAATTTAGGATTCTTCGTATATAAAGGGAGTTGTGGGATTTCTAATTATCTTATGAACTCATTTAGGATGGAGATGGAATAGTTGTCTTTGGTTGTAAGAAAAGTTGTAAATTCCTGAGTCCTGCTGTTGGTTAGGAAAGTAAGAAGTGTTTACAAGATTCTTATATTGCACCATTTGGATGGAGACTGTTATTAACAAATGTTTATGTTTTATTCATTCATTCACTATTTATTAAATGTCTGCCATTTGCCAGGCTCTGTTAGTATTATGTACTAACAGTGGGCTCTACTCTTACGGATGTCGGGGGTGGGGGGAATAGTGTTCTTACAGATACAGTTATGGTAATGTGAGATAGGTGCCATTAGAGGGGACCGCAGTGGGTACTCACAGAAGAGGTTCTCCAGTGGCTGGAAAAGGCTTATATAAGGGAAGTGACACTTGAGCAGAGTCTTAATGGAAGAACAAAAGCTTGTGCCAAGTTTGCAAATTGGGGACAAGCATTCTACATGGGGGAAATGGCGCTTGCAAGGTATGGCAGTGTTCTAGTCTGCTGTGTTCAGGCGAGAGTGTGGAGGTTAAGATTGGAATCTAGAAAGTGGGTAGCATAGGGAAGAGAGTGGCAAGGTGAATGGAATCCAGGTGGTAAAAGGTCTTGTATGGGTTAAGAATTTTGAGTGTATCTTATAGTCAAGAATTACTAAAGAATTTAAGTAGGGACTCATGTGGTTAACTCACATTGTGGAAAAATAATTCTGAAGGCAGCGTGGAGAATGGATTGAGAGTTAAGGAGTCGGGTACCAGAGGCAGATACCAGTTAGAGACAGATAGAGTCTGTTGAAAATAAAGACTAGGATGGGGCACCTGGGTGGCTCAGTGGGTTAAAGCCTCTGCTTTCAGCTCAGGTCATGATCCCAGGGTCCTGGGATCGAGCCCCACATCGGGCTCTTTGCTCCACAGGGAGCCTGCTTCCTCCTCTCTCTCTGCCTGCCTCTCTGCCTACTTGTGATCTCTGTCTGTCAAATAAATAAATAAAACCTTTGAAAAGAAAAGAAAAACTAGGAATACCTGGGTGGCTCAGTTGGTTAATCGGCTGCCTTTAGCTCAGGTCACGTTCCCAGCATCCTGGGATTGAGCCCTGTATTGGGCTCCCTGCTTATCAGGGAATCTGTTCTCCCTCCCCCGGCTCTTGTGCACTCTCTAACTCTCTCTCATATAAATAAATAAAATCTCGAGGGAAAAAAAGGCTCAATCTGTCGTGTATTATTCAGAAGGGGATGTACTGCAGAAATATTTCAGAGGTCTTCTCTAAGGTGGGGATAATAATAGTACTCATCTTTACTGTTGAAATGAAGAGTAAGTGAGTTAATAAATTAAGATATTTAAGCTATGTGCAGAGCATGGCACGTAGCTAGTACTGTATACGTTTTAGCTGTTTCTGTAGTAACAACAAAGATGACAGTAGGGAGATGAGGGAAAGCAGGGTATCCAGAAGAAGCTAAGGGTCTGGCTTGAGGAGGTGGTGTACTGTTAACCCATTACTGATGTTTGAGTGATCAGTGTCTATCTTTGGGAATAAGTGTCAGTTGGTAGATGGATTGTTAATTAGTGCTTACAACTAACTTACAGAGAATTACTGAAGCTTTTAGAAAAGTAGGTTTAACTCTTCCCTGTTCTCATCAAAGATAAGAGGGATGCATTCTTTTGTGAAGGGGAGATGCTCTTTGCTCCTTTTTCATGGGTAAGGCTATTTAGACAGTGCATTCTTTTTTTCTAGTCCCTGTAAAACCTTATGTTTAAATGTTTGTCCTTTGTTTTTAAGAACTTGCACTCTGCTGTAATTATGTCTGTATAGAATTTGTAAGCCAGAAGCATCCAAACTCTGTTTTCTGAAGCTTATTCAACTTGATATTTTATTAATAACATATAGAGATTCAAACTCCACTTTTGTGAACATTCTTAAGGAATAATAGAAATGACTCAGCAGAGCCTAATTTAGCTCTTGATGGAGCTTTACAAAGGCAAGCAATGATGGTATTTGCTTAGAGTGGTACATGGTCACATAAGAAGCAGGAAGCAGGGGAAGCCTGTATTTATTCCATACTGGTATGTACCAGAGACGTCACATATGTCTCTCTTAATCCTCAGAACAACTCCAAGAGGGAAATGTTGTCCTTTCTATAGATAATGAAATTGGAGTTTCTGAACAATTGAGTAACTCATTTCAGGTCACCCTGCTGATAGGTGGCAGAATTAGAATTTGAACATAGGCCTGTCTGGTTGCAGAGCCAAATGCTCTTTTCACCAGTCTGCCTTATTTGAATAGCTTTCCTGTGTGAATGAGATTTATGTCACTTGCCCAGAAGTGATTTCATGGGATTTGGCCATAAAAAAGGAAAGAAAATATAATGAGCATAGGGAAGGCTCTCAAGTTTATTTCCTCTCTTTCTTTGCTTGGAAGATCAGGAAGTGAATTGGTAGATCCCTCACAAACATCTGTTTCGTACTTAATTACGGGATTTGTGGGAGCATGTAAAAAAATTTATAGGACCTTTGACTTAGAGGTAAACCAGACCATCTCCCTTATGTCACAGAGGAGGAAACCAAGGTCCAGAGAAGCAAAATGGCTTGCCTAATCACAGCTGGTTTGTAACAGAGTTGATATTAAAACCCTAGACTCTGTATTCCAGGTTTAAAGGCTTTTTATAGCTAAATCACAAACCTTTGTTATGCCTGGAGCTCCTAGAAGATGGTAACTGTGAATATAATTCGAGGAAGTTTGGTTTGTTTTGTTTGTCTCTGGTTCTCAGCATGTACTGTCAAGTCAGAGTGCTTCTGAGTGGTACAGGTCTGGGTTAGATTCCTAGGTGTTCTTATAACTCTTACGTAATGGCACAGAGGCGACCCTTCTGCTAGCTGACAGCTCTGGCGGGTGCACCTGTGTTCTGTCCCATCTGTGTGGAGAGAATGATTGAGTTCTACCTGGGGCTTTAAGGAAGCGGAGAGAATGAATGAATGCGCCATGGTGGGCTAATCCATACTTCCCTCTCCTGGCTTTTCCCCCAAGCTTGACATTTTTAGATTTCTCTATTCCTTTTTAATTGTTCATGCTGACAGCTAGCAGTTCTGCCCCAGTGGAGCACAAATGGTGGATTAAAAGTACAATCAATGAAGGGCCTGTGAGACCGTGGTGATTGCTAGTGGTAGATCACAGAGCTTCCGTTTGAATGACAGGGGTAGGGTTTTGCATCTGGGACTGCTGAGTTAGGATGCGACTTTGAACTCTGAACACAGCTTAGGCCCTCTCACAAGCTTTCTGGAGAGGTAGCTGGTGCATCATTTTCTCCTTGGATGAGACCTTATTTAACAAATACAGAAACATCTTAGACGTGACTTAGCCATAAAGAAACACTTTCTTTTTTTTCATCTAGACAAAAGTGACCTGTAGGGAATTCTGTTACTTCACCTTTTGCTGCTGCTTGTTGGGTGGAAAGTCACCACTATCAGAATTTTCAGGCGCCAGTCTGGTTGTCCAACCTAATGGAGTAAAATAGTTCTAGCATCGAGTAATGGTGAACTTGGAGCCGGGCCCAGTGTAATTAAAACCCCCAGAGTAAAGCAATTGCTGTTGGTCTTTCTTCATTTCAGTCAAGAGGCTTGTAGGTGGGGAATATGATATTTCTGAGCAAAGAAAAGTACTGGCTCTAGAGATTTATGCCATTGTCTTGAAGATTGTTTGGTTCCACAGTAAATTTAGATAATTCAGTAAGAGAAAAGGCTTTCTTCATAGATGGCATTGCTAAAATTCAGGGTGTTTCTCCATTTATTAAAAGACTGTCCAGTAGGATCACATGAAAGTTATATAACTTCCAATGCAGTTAAAGACTGGAGGCTTATGACTCAAGGTTCTCCAAAAGAATTCAGTTTGTGTGGCCTTTAGGTATCCCATCTGTTCTTTTTCCTGCTCCTTTGTGTTCTCTGTGTTTTGTTTCCCAGTATTCAGTGTTTTCTTGGCAAGTGAACTCAGGTTGACTGAAGTGATAGGCTCTCAAAGAATAAGGAAAGAATAAGGTAAGGAAGGAAAAGAGCTTTCTTTTGCTAGGTAGTAAGACAGTAAATTTGTGTTGTTTAAAACCATGAAATTTGTGGTAATTTGTTACAGCAGCAATAGGATGCTAATAATTTTAAACTCATGGAAAAGTTGTAAGACTAAGGATAGCATCGTTTACTCATACTTACCTATTGTTAGTATTTTACTCTGTTTTATCATTCTTCCTCTCTTTTTTCTTTCTTTCTGAACCAGTTTAGAATGCATTGTTTATATCATGGCCTTTTACCCCAGCAATGTGTGAGCAGTTCAGTTTCCCCAGGTCCTTATTATCTGTCTTTTTTTTTTTTTTTTTTTGGTCTTTTTGATTATAGTCATTCTGATGGGGCGTGAAGCAATATCTCATTTTGGTTTTGATGTGCATTTCCTTGATGACTAATGATATTAGCATCTTTTCACATGTTTCTTAGTCATAAGTATATCTTCTTTGGTGAAATATCTATTCAGTTTCTTTGGTAATTTTTAAATGGAATTACATATCTTTTTATAGTTGAATTTTAAGAATTTTACATATTTATATTTATCAGATAAATGATTTGTTGTTTTTGTTTTGTTTTAATTTTAATTCAATTTTATTTTATTTATTATTATTTTTTAAAGATTTTGTTTATTCATTTGACAGACAGAGATCACAAGTAGGCAGAGAGGCAGGCAGAGAGAGAGGAAGGGAAGCAGGCTCCCTGCTGAGTAGAGAGCCCGATGCGGGGCTCGATCCCAGGACCCTGAGATCATGACCCGAGCCAAAGGCAGAGGCTTTATCCCACTGAGCCACCCAGGCACCCCCAGATAGGTGATTTGTAAATATTTTTCTCCCAGGTATTTTTCTCTGTGGCTTGTCTTTTCATTTTCTTAATGGGGTCTTTTGAAGTGAAAGTTTTTAATTTTGATAAAGTTTAATTCATCCTTTTTTTTTCTTTTATAGATCATGCTTTTATGGTGTCACATCAAGGAAAGGCAAATATCACTTTCAGAGAATTATGAGATTTGCTTTATTCTCTGGTGATCAGATCCATTTATTGTGTGAGCTTTGTTGAAATGTGTAAGGACTTGCCTCTGGGTGATGATCACATTTGTTCTATCCTCCTCTAGGTGGCTGTTACAAGTGAGGCAATATATATTGATCACAAGTGTAGGCTCTGTGGCCTGACTGCTTGGGTTTGAATTTTGGCTACATCCCTTTACTAGCAGTGTTACTTTGGGAAAGTGATTTTATTTCTCTGTGCCTCGGTTTCCTCATCTGTAAAATGGGGACAATATCTCTCTTCATAGACTGTTTTCTATGTAAAGTGCATAGGAGATGCCTGGAATAGAATAAAGGTTAAAAAAAATTAGCTCTTATTACTAGGGGAGCAATTCTCAGCTGTAGTTTGGGGTGGAGTTGTGCATATTTGAATCATTTGGGGACTTTTTAACACTTTGCATGCCTTTCTAAAGTGACAGGTTCTGCCATGGGTTAGAGCAGCTGGGGTGATAAACATTACACTTAGCCTTCCTTGACACATTTAAAGCTGATTGTTCCTTAAAATCACTTTCATTAAATGAGGCAATTTGGGTTGATGTGTAGAATCACAAAACTCTTCATCAGATATAAAAATAGCTCAAGCTCCATTAACACTTAGAAAATGAATAATCTATTAACTCCCGTTGCTGAGGCAAAAATTAGGCAGTCTTAGGCAAGCCAAGAACAGAATGTAAGCTATCTGTGTTTGATAGACATATTTCTCTGCCTTTGGGGTGGTTTATTAGCCCAAGAATCAGATTATGGGATCAGAACTTATAATTCAGAGATAGGATTCCTGCTTTGCTCTTATTGGGGGGAGAAGATTCTCGACTCTTTTTCTTGTCTTCATTTGCAGGGTGAATATAATGAAACTTGAGACCTATTTACCTTCAAAAGGGATTCATGATCTGACATGGGACTAGTATCAGGATATTTAAAGAATTCATATAACTCAACAATAAAAAAATAGGAAATGGGCAAAGAAATTGTATACTGGTTTCTCCAGAGGGGGTGTCCAGCAAGGACGTGAGAAGATATTCAACATCATAGGTCAACAGGGAAATGGAAATCAAAATACAATGAAATGCTATTTCATACCCACTAGGGTGGCTATAATAAAATTTTAAAAGAAAAGTGGTAAATGTTGGCAAAGGTGGAGAGAAATAGGAACCCTTCTGCAGTGCTGCTAAGAACGTAAAACGATTCAGCTGTTGTGGCAAACAGTTTGGTGGTTCCTCAAAAGATTAAGCATTAGAATTACTATATAACCCAGCAGTTCCACTCTTAGGTTTATACCCAAAAGAACTGAAAACATGGTAACACAGAAACTCGTACATGAATGTTTATAGCAGCATTATTCATAATAGCCATAAGATGGAAACAACCCAAATGGCCATTAAGGGATGAATGAATAAACAAGTTATGTTATATACGTACAATGGAATATAATTCAGCCGTAAAAAGGAATGAAGTACCAGTACATGGTAAAATTTAGGTGAACTTTGAATACACGCTAAGTGAAAAAAGCCGGACACAGCAGTCATATATTGTATGATTCCTTTTATACACTATATCCAGAATAGGCAAATCCAAAGAGACGAAAAGCAAATTAGAGGTTACCAGGGGGTGAGTGATTGGGAATGAAGAGTGGTTATTTAATGGTTATGAAGTGTTTTTATGGGATGAAAAAAGTTTGGAAACTAAGAAGGGCTGATGGTTGCACAATATTGTAAATACAGTAAACATCACTAAATTGTACACTTTAAAATGGTTATTGGGGATTAAGTGAATTTCACTTCAGTTTTTTCAAGAAGGGAGATTTATGAGTACATTTACATTTTTTAAAAAGATTTACTTATTTGACAGAGAGTGAAGGAGCACAAGTAGGCAGAGCAGCAGGGAGAGGAAAAGGGTGACCAGGCTCCCCACAGCGCAGGGAGCCCAATGCAGGGCTCGATCCCAGGACCCTGGGATCATGACCTGAGCCGAAGGGTGACACCTAACTGACTGAGAAAACGATGACTATATTTGATGTGGCAACTCCAGTGTCTGGATATCTCTCCAGATTTATTTTTCACTCATCTCTCTGGGAGAATTTATTCTTAACACATAATATTTCACCTGAAAATACTACAGTGTCTGCTAAGATAGAAACAGTGTTTTTGTAGAGAGTATATTGTTCTTTAGGGAATCCCATAAGAGGCCCAGTTGCTACTGGGCCAACAAAGTTGATAAAGGAGCAAAAGATATTCTTAGAGCCTACATTTAGAGTGCATTCTGTTTCTCTTGGGCTTGCCATTGTATCAGGCTACCAGTTCCTTTTTAAAAAATTTCTTTTATTGAGGTGAATTTCCCATAACACAAAATTAACCATTTTAAGTTTTTTTTTTTTTAAAGATTTTATTTATTTATTTGACAGACAGAGATTATAAGTAGGCAGAGAGGCAGGCAGAGGGGGGGGGAAGCAGGCTCCCTGCTGAGCAGAGGGCCCAACGCGGGGCTTGATCCCAGGACCCTGGGATCATGACCTGAGCTGGAGGCAGAGGCTTTAACCAACTGAGCCACCCAGGCGCCCCAAAATTAACCATTTTAAAGTGAATGATTCAGTGGCATTTATGCATTTAGAGTTGTGCAACTATCAGTGCTGTATTATTCTAGAACATTTTCATCACCCCAAAAGGAAATTCTGTACCCATTAAGCATATCCTTGTCAGAATTTGTTATTTTCTGCTTTTTTGATTATAGCCAGCCTAATGGATATGAAATGATACCTTATTGTGGTTTTGATTTGCATTCTTCTAACGAATAATAAAGTTGAACCATCTTCATGTGCTTCTTGGCCATTTGTATTTTTCCTTTGGAAAAATGTCTACTCTCCTTCATTTTCTTTTTCTTTTTTCTTCTGAGTGTGGATAGGGGCAGAGGGATAGAGAGACTCTTAAGCAGGCTCCATGCTCAGGATGAAGCCCAAGGTGGGGCTTGATCTCATGACCCTGAGATTATGACGTGAGCCGAAATCAAGAGTCAGATGTTTAACTGACTGAGCCACCCAGGCACCCCTCAAGTTCATTTTCTATTTTAAAAATTGGGTCCCTTAATTTCTACTTGTGGAGTTGTGTTCTTTATATATTATGAATATACACCCTTATCAGGTATATGATTTGCAAATATTTCTGTCATTCTGTAGGTTGTGTTTTTACTTTCTTTTTCTTTTTTTTTTTTTTAAGATTTTATTTATTTATTTGGTAGACAGAGATCACAAGCAGGCAGAGAGGCAGGCAGAGAAAGGAGGAAGCAGGCTCCCCACTGAGCAGAGAGCCCGACGCGGGACTCGATCCCAGGACCCTGAGACCACGACCCGAGCCGAAAGCAGAGGCTTTAACCCACTGAGCCACCCAGGCGCCCCTGTTTTTGCTTTCTTAATATTGTCATTTGATATACAAGTTTTAAATTTAGGTGAAGTCTCATTTATCTATTTTTGTCTAATGTTACCCATACTTTTGAATTCATATCTAAGAATCCACTGCCAAGTCCAAGGTCATAAAGATTTTCCTCTAAGAAATCTCTTTCTTCTATGAGTTTTATGATTTTAGCTCTAATATTTAGGTCATTGATCCATTTTGATATAATTTTTGTATGTGGTATGAGGTGTGGGTCCAACTTCATTCTTTTACGAGTGGTTATTCAGTTGTTCCAGCATCATTTGTTGAGGAGACTGTTTTTTCTCCATTAAATTGTCTTGGTATCTGGTTGAAAATCAGTAAGTCATAGATATCTGGGCTTATCTCTGAGCTCTAAATTCTATTCCTGCCATTTTCTTTAATGTGGACTGAGTGTTTTTGTTTTTCTGTCTTTGACAACAGGATCATGGGGTTGATAGCACCATTTTCCAGAATCCCAAAAAGCTTCACCTAACCATTGGGATGTTGGTGCTTTTGAGTGAGCAAGAGATCC
Source organism: Martes martes (assembly GCF_963455335.1). Taxonomy (NCBI): domain Eukaryota; kingdom Metazoa; phylum Chordata; class Mammalia; order Carnivora; family Mustelidae; genus Martes; species Martes martes. The sequence continues at coordinate 54,004,336 of NC_137902.1, forward strand.
AGCAGACATGTGAGATGCTACAGCAGTGTAAAGAGGACTTCATTGAGTGAGTGATCTGCAGGAATGGGGAAGGGTGGTCACCTTGTACTGGCTTCTCTTTGGTATCACAGACTTGTTTTTGCACCTGGGCGAACTTGTTGTCACATGGCAACAAGGTCTGTTGACTCACCCACCTGTAACACTTAATATTGGACCATTGTCTGAAAGGGTTAAAATGGGTTTAAAGCATATATTTACAAATTTTTATGGAAAGACTCTACCTTAAATTATAGTAATTCGGTAGGCAAATTTTGTTCTTAACAGGACATCCCATTATTCTCTCCAAAAGGAAATTCTTTTCATTACCTACTGAACAGTATAGAGTACTGTACTAGTTTCTTATGCTGTTGAACACATTACTACAAGCTTGGTGGCTTAGAACAGTGAAAATTCATTATCTTACAGTTCTGTGGGGTAGTCTGATACGGGTTTCACTGGGCTAAAATCAAAGAATCAGCAGGGCTGTGTTCCTTTCTGGGGGCTCAAAGGAAGAGTTCATTTCCTTGCTTTTAAAGCCCATCTTCTAGAGGCCACCCCCACATTCTTTGGCTAGTGACCCCCTTCCTCCATCTTCAGCAATAGCAGCTTTCCTTCTCTCTGACCCTTCTGTTATCTCATCTCTGTCTCTGGCCATAGTGGGGACGGTTCACTGCTTTTAAGGACTCGTGATTTGATTGAGCCCACCCAGATAATCCGGGATAATCATTCTATCTCAGACTCCTTAACCTTAATCACATCTACGAAAGTCTGTCTGCCATGTAAGGCAGCATATTTACAAATTCCAGAAAATAAGATGTGAGCCTCCCTGGAGGGCCATTATTCTATTACCACAGTAACTCAAACATTATATAATAAGATTCCTTACAAAGGTCTTCATTGTATTCCAAGACTTTAATTTTCTTTTTAAAATACAGGTAGTTGTGTAAGAATACCAGAAACTGTCTAAGCAGTCTGTTTTGGTTCAGGGAAAACATTGCTATTCTGGGGCAGACTTGTTATTCTTTTCACTATAAAATTTTAATTTACATGTACATCTGACCTAACGGTTTTATTTTCAAGAATCATCTCTTCCCTACCCTTTGCCCTTTTTCTTAAGGTTGATGAAGAATAAGAGAAATTTGAAAACTGACTCACTTGAAGAGGTGTTTTTTTTTTAATTCAGTTATAATATTCAGGTCCCATACTATTTTAATGTGGCCTTGTAGAAATGGGTCCCCTAGTTCATTAGATAAGATAAGGTAAAAGGATTAAAATTTTTTTCATTTATATGAAACTGTGTAGTATAATGACTTATATGTGGGCCAGTTCTCCTTTTCCTTTGTTTTGAAGGCAAGATATTTTTCTTGAGCAAAATCATAAGCTGATTGGGTTTGCATTCTGCAAAGAATACTTCTTTGTCTTGATCTTTGCTCACTGATGGACATAACCGTTTCTCTCCTAACCTGTCTTAACCTAAAATTCAAAATAATTGGGTATTTGTAATTAAATATTTACAACTTCCTTGCCTAAGATAAAGCTTTATGCTTTACCTTACAAAGTAGAACGATGTTACCTGATTTAAGCATTAGTCCTGATACCTTAACTTATTTCCAGATCACTTTTTTGTTAAATGAAACTGCATTTTCTTGGCTGCCATTAGGATAATTTTGCTAAGAAGAAATTTAAAGGTAGATATTTGTTTAGGAAGGTATTTGTTTTTTACCTACGAAAATCAGGTCACAGGTTTTTAATCACTGAATCTTTATCCTGAGCTATGGGAGGATTTAGCTGAGTTCCTCCCTTTTATGTCTCTTGGTGCCTTTTGTGACTAAACGCCAAATCTGAGCACTTTAAGCATGTCAGGGTTGGTGTGCATAGGAAATGAAGAGCAGCCTTAATAGTTCCTAAGAATTTTTGACATGACAGGATGAAAACAGTAATTGTAGTTTTTCAAATTCAGCAAAGCTTTTGAAATAGGACAAAGTTACATTGCCAAAAATCTGCAGTGCAGGCAGAAATTTTTTTGAAGATGGTTTTTTCAAAAAGCTGGGAAGATTTGAAACCAGCAAGTAAAGTAAGCCTCCCCAGCCCTCTTCTCCCACCTTCTCCTCTGCCGCATATACTTGTTTAAAAAGTACATAATGCGAAATTAATTTATTTCTGAGGAGAGTGAGAATCAGATTGGCTGTTTAGATTGGCTAGAAGTGCCTTGTTTCCCTAAAAGGAAAAAATGTTTCCTAAAAAAAGTACATGTGTACACACACACACACACACACGCACACACACTTATACAATAGCCTTGGTGAGTAAAATTTATCATTTAACTTTTTTCCCTTCCTTATTCTTACTCTTTGATTTCAGCCTTTGTACTTGGTATACTTAGAAAGACTGACAGTAAATAATGGCATTTCTAATCTGAACCTTTTTATGATGTAAAGATACCAAATTAAAATATAAGAAAGGAAAACACTGCAATTGAACAGACTAATATATAACATGCTGTAGTACTTTAATGGCTTTTTAAGTGGAGATATTAAATAGGGGTGCCCGGGTGGCTCTGCTGGTTAACTGTCTGCCTTGGGCTCAGGTAATGATCCTGAGGTCCTGGGATTGAGTCCCACATCAGGCTCCCTGCTCAGTGGGGAGTCTGCTTCTGTCTCCCTCTGTCTCTCCCCCTGTTTGTGCTCTCTTTCCCTCTCTCTCTCTCAAATAAATAAATACAAATTTTTAGAAAAGATATTAAATAAATAGGGCTTGACTCAGACTGAATTAAAACTGAGCTGCTATATAGATATTTTAAAGAAATGGGTAGTTGAATATTTGTTTAAAATTTTGGGGTGTTTTTTGAGTTTAAGGGATGTTACCTGACCAGAAACATAACTTTGATTTCACTTCTTAAGCTAACGGCTCATGTAGCTCTATCGATTGCAAATGAATTATTCAGTGTTCAGTAAACGCCGAAGCTTTAAATGTCTCCCTTGTGACTTTTCTTTGTGAGATGTAGAGCACAAACAGCACAGTGGCTCAGAGTGTATAGTCTGACAAATCTGCAGTACTTTTAAATTCCAGTATCACTCTTCCTGTACCTAAGTGTTCCCCGTAGGCCTGAGGTAACACCAAATAAGGTAAAAAGGGGCAAGAGCAAGGAGAGAAGAGGAAAAACACCCACAGACAAATGTTGCTTCCTAATCATTGCCTCAGATGTCGCTCAGTTGAAAAGTATGCTCACTGGTGTCCAGGGTGGGATAGTTTTGTCACCAAGACAAAGAGCATTTATCAGGCAAACCACCGAATTTCTGTCTCAGTAAATCCTAGGGAAGGTCAGAAGAGTTTCTGATCCTAAAGGGCAGGCTTTAGGTCCTGTTTCATTGTTTCATTTTTTGTTGTTCCTGGTACCCCAGCTCATTCTAAAGATTTGAGGTGGTTCAAAGTGGGGACATACATACAAAAGAAATGTTAAAGTCGGGGAGCTCAGAAACCATAAAGATGGAATGGGAGAAATGTTTACCAGAAAACCAAGGAAAGGTTATAATTGTACTTGAGCAATAGAATTTGGTAGTTTTCAAGCACTGGTATACTTGAACTACATTCCAGGAGGAAACACATCGATTATCATCGTTCTTAACTGATGAAAAGGAGCATAACAGTATTTTAGGAGAGAATCCTTTGCTTGTTCTCAATCTGAGAAAAACTTGTCATGTAAATATTAACCCAAAATGATGATGAGCAGAGTCTTCAACAAGAATTTTGCAGAAGATACAAAAACATTGGTCACGTGGTTCTCTTTTGTATTGATCTCTAGAATTTGAGAGTGTAACATTAGACATAATCCAGTAAAAACATTTTAGTGGGAAACTAAACCAATGGTTTGGTGCTTTTGGGTGATCTAAATACGCAGGGTTAGAGCTGAAATCAGCAGAGGAATGTATAGTTAGTATTAAACTGTTTTTCTCATGTAAGTTTGGTTGACTGCACTTTGAAAGGATTGAATGGCAGTCTTTCATATTGAATTCTTTGGCTGTTACTTGGAGTGGAGATACACTGTGTTGTTGGTTGAAGCTACAGGCCTCAGGTAATAGTTCAGAGCTTGGCTTGTGTTTTGGAATACCCCACTTACTAGAGGTGGTAAGAGGGATACTTAGGATGAAGGCAATAATTTTTCTCGAATATCTGGCCAAAATAGTAATTTGTTTCTTACTGAAAGAGATCCTGGTCTTGTGCAGTAATATGGTCTTCAAGTTTTAAGGGAATCTTTTTTTTTTTTTTTTTTTAAGATTTTATTTGAGGAGGAGAGAGCACAAGCAGGGTAGTGGGGAGGCAGAGGGGGAGGGAGAAGCTGACTCCCCACTGAGCGGGGAGCTCAATTCGAGGCTCAATCCCAGGACCCTGGGATCATGACCTGTGTCGAAGGCAGACACTTAACCGACTCAGCCACTCAGGTGCCCCTAAGAGAATCTTTACCATGAAGATTCCTGGCTCCGAAGGGTCTCCCTATGGCCTTGGTTCAATATCAAGAAAACTTTCTTCGATTTGCTTTTTTGAGAATTGCCTTTGGTGGATCCCAACATCCTTTTGCCTTTGATTAGTGCCACATGGTTTTCAGTGACATTATAGGGATGTGTCCACATTCTTCTCAAAATTGTCCAGAAAAGCCTCTCTTTAGAGTAGAATCTCTGCTCAGTGTTTACCAGAGATTTATGGAGTACCAGGTGCTGGGGATCTAGGAGTAGAAAAGATGGACCGACTTCCTGGCCTTGTGGGGCTTGCAGAAGACTGTGGTGGTGAGTTGATTTTTAGCTGGGTTTCAGCTTGGCACTGCAAGGCCATTTCTGGTTGAAGTACAAGTCTGTGTAAGGGGTCTGGTTAGAAGCAGGATCGTGAGGTTTTACTTAACAGAAAAGTAATACATGCACACGTGAAACTAATATAATATTGTCTATCAGTTATTCTTGAATTAAAATAATACATACTAGTTTTGGAAAAGTCAAAGTTGCAGATAAACAAAAATACCACTTTTAATCTTATTACCTAAAGATAATTACTATTAATGCTCTCACACTTTTTTATATGCATGTGTGTATTTTTTCTTTAAGGTGTAATTGACTTACAGCAAAATGCACAGATCTTAAGTGTAGTTGATGAATTTTAACAAATGCATACACTTATGTAACTTCAGCCAAATCAAAATGTTGTACATTGTCATCACTCTGTGAAGTTCCTTCATGACCTTTTCTGGTAAATTCACTTCTTCCAGAAATAACTGTTGTTCTGATTTCTATTTCCATAGATTAATTTAGCTTGTTCTTGAATGTCATATAACTAAAATCATTCAGTATATACATTTTTGTATATACATTTTGACTTCAGTATATACATTTTGACTTCTTTTGCATGTATGTGTAATAGATAAACTTATGTTTGACTTCTTTTGCTTCTGTATTTTTATATTAACTTTTTAATGGATAATACATTTATATGGGTCAAAATTTTAAAGATACAAAGGATATGCAGTGAAGAGTTTCCTTTCCACTGCTATTCCCACCAAGCACCCTGCTCTCCTGTCTAAAGGCAAGATATTTTAGCAGCTTCTTTGTATCCTTCCAGAGATTTTATGTATGTACAAGGAAATGTATATGTGTGTGTATATAAATTTTCTTACCCTGTTTTTTGCACAAATAGTAACATATAGCATGCACATTGTTGTGCACATTTTATTAAAACCCTAATGAGTGTTTAATCTGTTTCCAGTCTTTGGCTGCTCCAAACAATGCCTCAGTCAAACCCTATGCATAAATTATTTTTCATGAGTATGAGTATAACCTATTACATCGCATCAGGAAGTATGTATTGTCTGGTTCTTTTTTGTATGTATGATAAGCCTGATCAGTGGGTTCAGGTGTGGTCAGCCCTCTGTGAGGATCTCTTTATATTTTTCCAACCTTCCGCTGTTAAGTTCTAGAAGCCATTGCTAATCATTGTCTCCATCCATTATTTGTCAGGGGTTGCAAAATGATGATATTATAATTTCATCATTACTTCTGCATCTATCACTTGGAATTCTTCTGTATTTGTCATTTGGAATTCTTCTGTAAAAAGCTTTCCTTTATCAGCTATGGTTGGATATGTAGCTGAATTCATAATTATTTCCTTAGGTTTTGCTCCTAGAAATTGAATTGCTTGGACAAAAAAGGGTTTCTATTCTTGAAGGCTTTTTATAAATATTGCCAAATTGCTGTTAAAGATGTAGTGCTACTTTATGCTTCCACCATTGTTAGATGAGTAAAATGGTGTTTGCAGCTTGTAGAAATAATGAAATAAAACCCAAGAGATGAGCAACAATGTCTTTGTCAATCAGAGCTGTCATTCCTTGGCTTTTTTCCTCTGAGTATAATAAACTGGTATTGACATAACTGTAGCGTGACTTTGGAAATACTTGTGTTTCTATCTAGTTGGTGTGCATAGAATGTGTTAATTTTGAAATTAGAAGGATGGTTAAATAATACTGTTAGTAAAAAATCCCAACAATTTCATTTTTGTAATATTTGACTCTGTATAATAACCATGTTTAAAATGGCCCTTTCAGATTAAACAATTAGAAAAATCTAATGTTTTTTCCTTTGCAGTGACATTTCTGGGGGTAAACCCTTAGAAGTAGAGATGGCAGGGATAGAATACATGAACGATGATCCTGGCATGGTGGACGTTCTTTATGCCAAAGTCCATATGAAAGATGGCTCCAACAGGTATGTTTCTGTAATGCTTCTTTGCTTCCATCAAGAAGTTCCTAAAAGCATTCCTAGAAGTTCAACAAGTTTTGATTCCTTTTCTTTGAGATCTTGTTATTGTAGAGTGTGTCAATTCTTTCTTTTTTTTTTTTAAATAGGTAGCTAATATCTTAAAAGAGGAATTTGTTGCAGGAAAAAGTATCAGATGTTAATCTGATAATTATCGAGTTACTTGGATGGTAGATATTGATTATAGCAATCTAGTTTTTATGAGCTCAGTGCTTTCTTCGTGTTTTTCGGGTTATAGGAAGTGGGAAAGATGGCATTTAGGATGGTGGTTGTAAAAGTGACATAATGCAGGTCTAGTTGGATACCAGTACAAAATGGGGATAACTATACAAACTCTGTAGGATTATTAGAATTAAGTTAGTTTACATGAATCTTAGAACAGTGCTTAGCACATGCGGACATCATCAAAAGACACATCAACAAATGTTTACTGTTTTTTACTAGTGTTACTATCACAGATCATGCTAGGGATTCTCGGTCTGCAACCCAGGTTATTTCTGAGGCTAGCCTAGGTGTCTAGAGCCATTTCCAACGTTAACACCATTTATTAGTCTAGTCAAGAACTTCAGTGAGCAGAAGAACCAAACTTGAATTGGAAGTTTGTTTTTGTGGTCTTTTTATTAAGGCAGGATAGAACAGAACTCATACTGAACCAAAAACCCTCTGGAGAAGATTGAAGTCTCTAGGCAAGCCCCCAAATTGATTTGCTTTTGTAGAGGATCCCTTGTAAGGGTTCAGTTATCTCAATTCAAATTGATAATCTCAATTATATCCTATCTCAATTCACCTGGAAGTGAATGGAGGAAGGCAAGAAAAGACAATAGAATTAGGTGTTGTGTGTGTTTGGACCAGATTTGTCTTTCAGATACTTGACATATGCCTAAATAAGCATACTAATGACCTTACCTTAAAAAGTTAGGGGTATGTTGTTCCTTTAGGACATCCCAAAACATTTCTGCCAGGTTGGAGTTTGATATCTGGTATGGTTCATTTACTTTGTGTTGTAAGCTATAACTATCCAAACATTTTCACTTTGTTTTAGGGCTGCTATATATGGGGTAGATTACTTTTCAGTTTTGTGAACAAAAAACAGTGAATGGTAAGATAGTAGTTCTCAAGTTTTTTGGGCATATAATCACTTTAATTTCTTAAAAATTACTGAAGGTACCAAAGAGCCTTTCTTTATATGGGTTATAGATATCAATATTTACCTTATTGGAAGTTAAAACTGCAAAATTTAACATTTGATAGTTCATTAAAAATAGAAATAAGATATTTTTATTTTCATTAAAAATAGAAATAAGATAAAAATAAGATATATATCTTACAAGATATTATAAGATATAACATTTTTCATGAGAAATCTGTTTCCCAAACCAAAAATATTTAGTGAGAAGGTAGGCATTGTTTTACGTTTTTGTAAGTTTCCGTAATAGAATAGACCGGTGTGTTCTCAGATCTGCTTCTCTGTTCAGTCTGTTGTAGTATGTTGTTTTGATTGAAGTATATAAGAAAATCTGGACTCACATAGAAATGTATTTGGGAACATGAAGAGTACTTTAATGGTATTTTCGATAATTCTGGATATTTGGTACTACACTAAAACTTGACAAGTTATAGTTTTGAAAAGGTCATTTGCAGTGGTGAACATTTCATACTCCTGCATTAAAATCCATTGGTCTCTTTTGCATTTTTTTAAAAAAGTAGAGATCACAAGTAGGCAGAGAGGCAGGCAGAGAGAGAGGGAGAAGCAGGCTCCCCGCTGAGCAGAGAGCCTGATGTGGGGCTCGATCCCAGGACCCTGAGATCATGACCTGAGTCAAAGGCAGAGGCTTTAACCCACTGAGCCACCCAGGTGCCCCTCTCTGTTTTGCATTTTGACTGGATCTTTAACCTATGCTTGTATTGGTCATTTAGAAAACATTGGTTCACTGAGTTATGCAGCTCTTCCAAATGTTGAGACATTTCATTATGCAATATTAAAAATGAATTAATCACGCTACTAATTTCATCACAGTCTTTACGTATTAGGAAGCTGCCGTCAAGCTCATGGTAGCTGATACACATTTTCTAAAATTCTAATTTTCAGTTGAGAGCTTGAATTTTATTATTGGCCAAAAATACTGTTTTCCTTGAAGTTCTTTTTTGAGAAAATGTCTATCAAATAACCAAGTCTGAATAACCATAATTTGTCTGTCAGTTCTTTCAAATACAAATGGTGTTCATGGACAAAGAAGCTAGCTCAGCTCTAGCTCTGACAGCCTCACAAGTGCTTTTCCTCCCGACAGCCATCTACTTCGGTATATAGCCCAACTGCTTTATACGTACTGCCAGTTTATCCCACAGGGATATTAAAAAGGCATGTATTTGAGGCCCCTGGGTGGCTTAGTCGGTTAAACGTCTGCCTTCGGCTCAGGTGCTGTTGGGCATCTTGGTCACTGCAGAGCCTGCTTCTCCCTCTGCCCCTCCCCTGCTCATGCCCTCACTCTCTCTCAAACAAATAAATAGAATCTTAAAAAAAAAAAAAATACAGGTACTCAAGGCCTGAGATTTAATAAAATTGATCATTTTTATTGTTTCATCAAGGATAAATGAAACTAGATTTTTTTTGGACGTATAATGAAAATATACTCCTGCTAGTACAGTTTGGTGCTGCTGTCTTCCTTCATGCTGAGGTGCCGACAGTTTACCCAGCATTTTTGCACCATCCCTGTAAATGCCATTGCAGTGAAAAAGGCAAATAATGTCCTACAATTATTATAAATATAGTTTTGGCCTCATAGACTGACCTCAAATAGTCTCAGGGACCTCCAAAGGTCCACAAATGATAGTGCAACAATCTTTGATCTAGGTAAGGGTTTTGTTTTTGTTTCTGTTTTTTAAAAGATTTTACTCATTTATTTGACAGAGAGATAGCACAAATAGGCAGAGTGGCAGGCAGAGGAAGAGGGAAAAGCAGCCCCATGAGCCCCATGTCAGGGCTCTATACCAGGACCCTGGGATCACGACCTGAGCCAAAGGCAGACGCTTAACCACCTGAGCCCCCCAGGCGCCCCACTTAAGTAAGGTTTTATTTCTAGCATTGAAGATTGCATAGTTGCCAGTGAAATTATAACTAACTTGTTTTCCAGTTACTCTTACCGGGCACTGTGCTTGGATTGTATTATCTCCATTTTATCTTTGCAATGTCTGTGTAAGATAGATGCTATTAGTGTGCCCATTTTATAGATAGGGAGGTTCACAGAGTTTAAGTAGTTTGGCTAAGGAAAGCCTAGAGAGCAAAACCATGCTCTAAATCCCTAGGTCAGAATAAAAGTTTTCAGTGTGTGTATGCTAGGTTAAGTAGGATAGACTCTCTTCCAATTCTTACTTCTAGAGTAAAATGGAAAGTTGTGACCCACTTTTTTTTTGAAAGTGGTAAAATTCACATAACATAAAAAATCACTGTTTCAGCCATTTTAAAGTATATGATTCCGTGGCATTAAGGACATCAATAACATTGTGCAGCCATCACCACTGTTTAGTTCCAGAGCATTTTAATCACCCCAAAAGGAAATCCTATACCTTTCAAGCAGTCATTCCCCACTGTTCCATACCCCCCCATTCTCCTCTCCCTAGCTCCTGGCACTAAATTCACTAATCCACTGACTGTCTCTTTGAATTTGCCTATTCCAGATATTTCCTATAAATGGAACCACACAATATGTGGCCTTTTGTGTCTGGCTTCTTTCACTCAGCATAATGTTTTTCAAGGTGTGCATGCTACACCTTGGATCAGTACTTGATCCACTTGGATCATGTAGCATGTGGTTTCCATGCTGCAACGTGGAACAGCACTTCCCTCCTTTTTCTGGCTGAGTGGCATTTCACTGTACGGAGGGACTACATTTTTGTTTATCCAATCATCAGTTGATGGACATTTGGGTTGTTTCCACATTTCGGTATTATGAATGGAGCTGTCTTCAATTCTTTTGGGTTGATTCACTTTTAAAATGTACTAAAGTTTTTATTTCCTTGATTAACCTTGTAGTTTTATAGGGCATCATAGCCACTCAACCTGACCTCTGTTAATTTGTTTCCTTACTACCTTTTATGGGATTTATTTAATTTTTGTTCATAGTAATTTAAACCTTACTGTTGTGGAACTGAAATCTGTGCTAGCCTATAGACATACAGTTAACATGGTGCTATATGGAAAATTCAGATGGGATTATAGGATTTCATTAAATAATACAGTGAGTTTTTCATAATCTATAGCTTCAAGTCTATTTTAACATACAGATGTCATAGACTCCACAGTTTTAATTTACTCTATTCTTGGTGGCCCTAGAAGGAAAAAGAGAGGTCACTGGAAAGAGATAATAAAATCATTACTTGAGTTTTTCCATTGGATATCTTTACTTTTTGCTTTAATGGTTAGACTCTTCATTCTATAGGAGGTCTTCAAGTGTAAAGAATATAGGTTTTTGAGATTGGAAGAAAATAAGAGCTGTAGAAGCTAGATGGCTTTTGAAGACAGTGCTCAGACATAATTGGTATCCACATGAATGGAACGGTGGGTACTTCAAAGGTAAATACACCCATTATTTTTCCATAGATCCAGCCCTTACAAATTTTGCACACTTACTGTTGTCAGGGCTTCATAAATTGAAAGGTCTGATGACATAGCCACTGAATTCAATGGTGTAATCCACAAAGAACATTTTTTAGTAAATCCCATCTCTCTTACTGCCTTTTTTTTTCTATTACTCATTCCTCTTTCACAAGGAGAGACATGTTTATGTTATTTCAAAAAGATTTGTGAATTTCCATCCTCAAATTTGTGGGAATTACTAAGAGACTTAAACACCTCTTATTTAATTCAGTTTTAAAACAGTTTGAATGCCTCCTTTGTGCAAGGTGTTTTGGGAGGCTGTGCAAATTGGTACAGAAAGGAACATTAAATCTTTTTGCTTATTTATATGAAGAGATACTACTCAGTGCAGGAGGCATGGGAGAGAGGCCATGTATTAAAGATACATTCAACTTTCTTTGTATGATTTCATGTAGTTTAATCAGAGATTCCTTCCCTTAAACTGACTGAATGTGAAGCCTGACATTTAAAAGGATGGAACCACTTAGATCAGATTTTTCTTTTGGAGACTTTGAGCTGGGACACTGTACGTTCACTTAGTGATGCATCCTTGGGTTTGGTAAAGCATGACTGGGTGAGGAATTTGTGGCAGTGTTGTACTCATTACTTAGTAGTCACCTGTTGCTAAGATTTAAGTATTGAAGAAAGTGGCTCTTCTGTTCTGTCTGGTACCGTCACATGAGCTTCCATCCTTGCCCCTCTAAGAATGGCTTCCTCATATTTTGCTGAGAACACAAAATCAACTCAGCGGCTTCCTTCCTTTTTCCCCTCACAGTCTACCTGTTCTCATCACCCTACCCCACTTAATTTCATTCTCTTTCTGAAGAATGGCATACATTATCTATGATGAGGCTATAATCTCTTATCCTGCTCTCATTCCTTCTTACCTCCTCAAAGACCTGCCTCCATCAGCTATTCCCCCTTGCAGTGCATTGCTAGTCTTCTTTTCCCTCAGGCATTTTTCAGATGCCCTGCCTGTGAGGCATAGTAGACTCTAGGACTTCCATCTCGAGGAGGCAGATGTCAGTTAGAGTACACTGGGGTAAGGGCTGTGGTTGAGATTCTCGGGGCGTGTAGACAGGCATCAAAACTCTGCTCATGTGTGGGCAAGTTCTGTAAAGGAAGGCTTCACAGAGGAGGTTTCTCTGCTGAATAAGGAGTTGGCAGGCCAAGAGAGTAGCATTTTAGGAAAAGGGAATAAGTAGCAAGTGCAGATCTAGAAGCACTATTATATGCCATGTAAAGGAAGCTGGATTTTCATTTGGTCATTTGTTTATTCAGCATGAATTTATTGAGTGCCTGTTGTTTGCCAGGCACTGTGGTAAGGCTGTGAATACAGAATGGTGAATAAAGCCAGGCGTGGTCATTATCCCTACGTTGTATACGGACTAATGGAGGAACATTTGCTAACAAATGTATAGTGGACCCTTGAACAACATGGGTTTGAACTGCACTAGTCCACTTATATGCACATTTTTCTTTTTTTTTTTAATATTTTATTTATTTATTTGACAGAGATCACAAGTAGGCAGAGAAGCAGGCAGAGAGAGAGGAGGAAACAGGCTCCCCGCTGAGCAGAGAGCCCGATGCAGGACTTGATCCCAGGACCCTGAGATCATGACCTGAGCCAAAAGCAGAGGCTTTAACCCACTGAACCACCCAGGCACCCCCATTTTTTCAATAAATACAGTATAGTACTATCAATCTATTTTCCTTAGGATGTTCTTAATATTTTCTTTTCTCTAGCTTAGTTTATTGTAGGAATACAGTATATAATACATATAACATACAAAATACGTGTTAATCAACTCTTTATGTTCTCAGTAAGGCTTCCCATCAACTGTAGGCTGTCAATAGTTAAGTTTTAGGGAACTCAAAAGTTAGCCATGGATTTTCAACTGCATAGGGGTCAGTGCCCTTAACCCTTGCATTGTTAAAGGGTCAACTGTAATTGCAAACTGTGATAACGATGAAGCAGAGGGAAAATGGTGCTCTGTTACAAGAACTATCATAGCAGTGTAGACTGGGGAGAGGGCAGGGTCAAGGAAAGCCTTTCTCAGGAATCAATATTGAATTGAGATCCAAAGATGTGAGAGTTTGCCAGCAAAGGAGAGGTGGGAACCCACCTGTTTGTTGTTCTAGGCAAAAGAAAATACAGAGCAAAAGCCCTGAGGCAAGAAAAAGTCTAGCAAATTCCAGATATGGGTGAGGTTTAATGAGGAAGAGGTAAGAGGTAGGGTAACGTGAGAGGGCCACATGAAGGAATTAGAGGGGCTTGGACTGGTAGTGGCACTAGATAAAAGAATGAAGATTAAACAAGAAGAGATCCATACCAAGATAAATCTGAAATGGAAATGCAGAGCACCAAAGACAGAAGATCTTAAAAAGAAGTCACCCACAAAGGGGTGGCAGTTATAAGGAACTCTGAGTAGCAATAGTGGAAGTCAAAAGATAGCAGAACATTTTCTACAGAAAATAATGGTGAATCTGGAATTGTGTACTCAGAAAAAAAAATCTTTAAGAACAAAGGTGAAGTGTGGGCACCTGGGTGGTACAGTCAGTTAAGCATCCAACTCTTGGTTTTGGCTCAGGTCAGTCCTGAGATTGAGCACCGCATCAGGCTCAGTACTCAGTGTGGAATCTGTTGGAGATTTTCTCCCCCTCTCCCATCCTGTTCATGCTCTCTCTCTCTCAGATCTTTTAAAAAATGAACAAAGGTGAAATGAAGACTGTTACAGATGAACAAAAACTCCGAGAATTTATAACTGTGAGATGTCTACAGTTAAATAATGTATAAAGGATATATTTCAAGAAAAGGAAAATGAATCCAGAATGTTTGAGGTGCAGGAAGGTTAGTTTGAAATGTAGAAAAGAATGGTAAATACATAAAATGCAGACATTGTCTATACAAAATAATTATAGTGGGGAGAGCTTTTTAAAAACATAGAGCTAAAACTAAATAAATATTTAAAAAAGAGAACATTAGTCAGTTAACGTCAGCTAAGAGCACTGCAAGTCAAGACTGAGGAGAATTCTGGAGTTGAAGTATTCTAATTTTCTTTTTTAAATTATTTGGGGGGATGGTGTTAAGATATTTCTTAACTTTGTTAAGCTATATGCATACAGTAAAAATTTAAAAGTAAACCTAAAAGGACAAAGGAGCAAATATTAATTTATAAAAAGGAGCAAGAAGCATAGGAAAAAGTGGGATGAATATTTAAACATAAGATGATAAGTCCAGATATATGTATACATATATATATATATAATATTTTAATGATACATGTTAATGAATAAACTCACTGGTTAAGAAAGATATATTAAACAAAATTCAGTTCTATGCTCTTTACCAGAGACACGCCCATTCATGAAGTTGCAGTAGGGAAAGGTATAAGATACAGTAGGCAAATACCAAAAGGAAGTTGGCATAACAGAATTAATATCAAGCATGTTAGGCTTAGCAGTAGAGAGGACTGTTATATAATGATAAACAATTTACCAAGATGATGTAATTTTGGACTTGTATGAATACATTAGAGCCACCTCAAAGTTGATTTAACCAAATTTGTATAATTAATTTTTTATTGGGGGGAAATTACAGATTTCTATTATCTATTTAAGATGCAGTGGCCAGGGGAGGCATCTCTAAGGGGTTGACATTGGAGTTCAGACTTAAAAGACACAAAGGAATGGTAGTAAGAGTATTTTGGGCAGAGGGAAGAGCAAGTGCAAAGACCTCAAGAAAGAGCGTGGTGTGTTTCAGCACTTAAAGACCAGGGGAGATAAACAAGGAAGATGAGGCCAGAGAGGCAGGCAGAGACTTGATTACACAAAGACTAGACAGTTGGTAAAGAATTTGTATTGTTTTCCTAGGTGCATCGATGGGGTTTAAGCAATCTAGTGACATGATCTTTCATTTTAAAAAGGTAATGTGTGGTAGACTGGATTAGAGGGGGATAGAATGCAAGTGGAGAAATCAGGTCATACTGCAATCCAGGCTAGAGTTGAAAGTAAGTAGCCAAGTTAGAGTGATGACAATGATGAAAAAAAATAAAAAGACACCATCCATTATGGTAGCACCAAAACCCATAAGATACTTAGGAAATAACTCCAACAAAGTGTGTGTAAGACATTTTTGCACAAAATTATAAATTATAAATAAATTGAGAGATTGTTCAAGTTCATTGATAGACTTAGTTTCATAAAGATAGTAGTTTTCCTCAAATGGTTCTATATATATTTAATGCAACTGTGAGACTACATATGTAATTGAAATGAAGAGCCAGGAATGGGAGGGGGAAGTATTTAAAAGTCATTATAGGAATCCAGGTAAGAAATAAGACCTGAACTAGAATAGTAGTGAGAAGAACTGATATGTAGATTAAAAAAGAGTGAACTTGGGGCACCTGGGTGGCTCAGTGGGTTAAGCCTCTGCCTTCAGCTCAGGTCATGATCTCAGAGTCCTGGGATCAGGCCCTGCATCAGGCTGTCTGCTTGGCAGGGAGCCTGCCTCTCTGCCTACTTGTGATCTCTCTCCCTGTCAAATAAATGAATAGATTCTTTAAAAAAAAAAAAAAAGAGTAAACTGCTTGATTGGGCAGTTTTCTGAAGGTGGAGTGTAGGAGTCATGAATATGATCCATTGCGACTAAGCTGGTTGATCTCAGGAATACAAAGATGAATTCAGACCAGGAAATCTAATAACATCCAACTCAATAGATCATATTTAAAAATAATATCTAAATACATGTCTAAGAGGTTTTGATGAAATTCAGCCTACTTTTTTCATTAAAAACTTCCAGAAAATAGAAAGATATTGTCTAATATAATAAATATCTATCTTAAGGCAGAAGCTAGCAATCCTATTGAATGGTTATTCATTGGGTTTATCATCGCCGTTATTATCAGAAATAAAGCATGATTGCCTGTAATAACCATTACTCTTAAACACATTGTTCAGAAAGTTTACATTAAATCCTAAACTATAAAACAGAGGGCAGTTGAAGACAAAAATTGCCATTGAGGATAACATTATAGTCTACTAAAAAAGCTCTACAATTGATAAGACATCAGTTAAAGTGCTAATAAGTGGTTGGACAAAAATAAATACCCCAAAATAAATAATTTAGTACTAACAAAGTAAACACCATAAGAGATACAGAAATGAGTAAAATGACCTTTGCCTGAAGGACCTTAAATCTCCCTAAGCACTAAACTATTAAAAGAAAACACACAAATTTTAAAAATAGAAGAAAACTAAGTAGATGTTTGATGAGTGACATGAGGAGTTCCCTTCTAGTAAAGCTATAAATTAGGACAAAATTTCCAGAAATCAAACTGGCACTTTTATTTTATACTTCTTGGACTTGCTTATTTTCCCTATAGGAATTTTTCTAGTGGAATTAATCTGATTTATGGACGGGTCTCTCTATGTGGGAGATATCCATTCCAGTATTGCATGTAGCAGTATATGCAGGAAACATTCTAGAGAAACATCATGATGGGGCACCTGGGTGATTCAGTGGGTTGGGCCTCTGCCTTCAGCTCAGGTCATGATCTCAGGGTCCTGGGATCTAGTCCTGTATTAGGCTCTCTGCTCAGCAGGGAGCCTGCTTCCTCCTCTCTCTCTCTGCCTGCCTCTCTGCCTACTTGTGATCTCTGTCTGTCAAATAAATAAATAAAATCTTAAAAAAAACCACGATGAGCGGAGTGGGAAATAAACTATGATCTATAGAATAGAGAATACTGGGGATCAGCTGGGAATGATGTCTGGAAAAATGGGAAGTATTCACTTTAGAGTATTATCTGATGAAAACAGATTACAAAACAATTTGTAGATACACATTTACTTTTCTCTCAAATGTGGGAAAAGAGAGCAAAAGAGAAATAAATCATTTAATGTCAGTACATAAAACTCTTATCAGTGGTTCTTTCCAGATAGCAAGTGATTTTTTTTTTTTTTAGCTTATCTGATTTTTTTTTTTTTTTTCAATAATGTTGGTGTCATAGCCAAGTGTTACACTTGCTCAGGTTTACTTGGTCAGGTCAGGGTCAGTAGTAATTAGCATGTGTGGGAAGTGGTAGCATTACAGTTGACCTTGCTCTGACTGTGAAGCCTGTGCTCATGCTGGGGCCGAAGAGGGGATTAAGGATAACTGGAGACAGACCACTCTTGAGAAGTTTGCTGGAAAGAAAATGAGAGAAGTGTATGTGTATGTGTGCACTTAGAGTTAAATTCCACAGCAGTGCAGCCTGGCGTATCTCTGTACCATCTTTCAGTTTGCCATTTTCCTTTCACACCCAAGCTGCTGCTGCTGCTGCTTCCTTTTTTTTTTTTTTTAGGATTTTATTTTTAAATAATCTCAACACCTAACGTAGGGCTCGAACTCACAACTCCCGAGATTAAGAGTTGCACGCTGTACCGACTGAGCCCGCTAGGCGCCCCCCAAAGTTGCTTCTTTTTGCATTGTTTTCTTTTGCAAAATTTTAGGCTTCCATGGGTAAAGTGAAAGTCAACTGGCTCCCTTTCCCCTGCACTGCCCCTCTCTGTGTTCCTCCCCAGTAGATGGTAAGCAGAACAAACGCTGCTGAGAGTCATTGTCTGCTATGCATATGATATGCATATGCATAGGACCCACATGGGTTAACAGTCCATTGTTCTTCTGACACGTAACCTAGAAGTTACTATGTCAGCGTGTGTAGATCTCATCAAGTACAGCTACATTTGTCCTTCTAAGACATAGCCTGTATGCCGTAGGACTTACTTGCTTAAAAATCTCCCACCGGAAATACAAATCAAAACTGCAGTGAGATATCACCTTACACTTGTCAGAATGGCTAAAATCAACAACACAAGAAACAGCAGGTGTTGGCAAGCATGTGGAGAAAGGGGAATCTTGCACTGTTGGTGGGAATGCAAACTGGTGCAGCCACTCTGGAAAACAGTATGGAGGTTCTTCAAAAAGGTAAAAATAGAAATCCCCTATGATCTAGTAATTGCACTATTTCCCCAAAGAATACAAAGGTATTTTTCCTAAAGAATGCAAAAATACTAATTCAAAGGGGTACATGCACCTTGATGTTTGTAGCAGCATTACCAACAACAGCCAAATTCTGGAAATAGCCGAGGTATCCGCTGATTGATGATGAATGGATAAAGAAGTTGTGTGTGGGGGGAAAGTGGGTGAGGGGATTAATGAGTGCACTTGTGATGAGCACCAGGTGTTATATGGAATTATTGAATCACTGTATTTACACTAATATTACACTGTAAAGTAACTGGAATTTAAATAAACACTTAAAAAAGGAGTGAGAAAAAAAATCTCCCATCCTTTCATATCATCTTATGAATTAATTCATAGTCCCCAGTCTGACATTCAAGGTCTTCCAGTATGAGATAATCTTCCAGTAAGACCAGCTTAATATTTCTTTTTTTTTTTTTTTAAAGATTTTATTTATTTATTTGAAAGAGAGACAGATCACAAGTAGGCAGAGAGGCAGGCAGAGAGAGAGAGGGAAACAGGCTTCCTGCCGAGTAGGGAGCTCGATGTGGGACTCGATCCCAGGACCCCGGGATCATGACCTGAGCCGAAGGCAGAGACTTTAACCCACTGAGCCACCCAGGTGCCCCAGACCAGCTTAATATTTCAACTTGATCTTCCACTACCTTGCATTTGGCCCAAGCCCAGGCCAACTTCACCACTTATTGATGATTCTTTGTGTCTTTGTTAATACTGTTTCTTGTGACTAAAACTTCTCTTCTGTTACTTCTCACCTTTTTGTGTTCACATGCTGTCTTTCCTTAGTGCTTTCCTTTCTTTTTTTTTTTTTTTTAAGATTTTATTTATTTATTAGACACAGAGAGATCACAAGTAGGCAGAGAGGCAGACAGAGAGAGGGGGGCGGGAAGCAGGTCCCCTGCTGAGCAGAGAGCTGGATGCAGGGGCTCCATCCCAGGAGCCTGAGATCATGACCTGAGCCGAAGGCAGAGGCTTAACCCACTGAGCCACCCAGGCGCCCCTCTTTTTCCTTTTCTTACGTAGACTGTAAGATTCTTCATGGCAGGGTGTGCTCTTATTCAGCATTGTATATCCAGCGCCTTTTATAATTCAGGTTCATAGATGTTCAGTGAATGCTTGCTATGTACTTAATTCACTCATTCTGTACATACACAAAATGAATTGGGTACGGTTAGCTTTCTGTCCTAAGCCCATCCTCCTAATAGCCTGTTCTCGTCCTAACCCAGCTATACTCTCTTCCATGTTTAAATTACCGGAAGCACCTTGTATCGCTTGTGTCATTCCCAAAGTCTTACTTTTTTTTTTTTTTTAAAGATTTTATTTATTTATTTGACAGAGAGAGACCACAAGTAGGCAGAGAGAGAGAGAGAGAGAGAGAGAGGAGGAAGCAGGCTCCCTGCTGAGCAGAGAGCCTGATACGGGACTCGATCCCAGGACCCTGAGATCATGACCTGAGCTGAAGGCAGAGGCTTAATCCACTGAGCCACCCAGGTGCCCCCAAAGTCTTACTTTTTAGTTACCTGAATAGATTGCAAGCTCCTTAATAACAGGGACTATGTTTGCTTGGTTCTTTATTTTCGTAGTGACTAGCACAATGCCTGTATACGGTAAGCAGTCAGGAAATATTACTAGTATGGAACTGAATTAAGATGGAAAAAAAAAATCCTAAACAAAAGCCTGAAATTTGCACTTTCTAGGGAGTCAGTGATCTTTCTGTGGCACAAATCCATATCTGGAAAGATGGCTCTGGGTTGCTTGAGCTTTGGAGCACTTACAGGCCTTTTAAGAGCTTAGATTTAAGGCATGAATAACTGGCTTCTGTTTCCAAACTCTAAGCACTATCTAAATGATAAAGCTGCTTTAGAATAATTCATAATTTTTCTCATAGCAACCCTACCTTATTTTTAATTCACTTATAAGGAAACAAAGGCATAGAGGAGTTCTGTGACTCATAGTCAAACAGAAAAGGATCAATGAAGTAAGAATTGAAAGATGGTACTGTTCGAAATATACGGACATATTGTTAAATGTAGTATCTGTGACATCAACCTGCCATTTAGGGACTGTACCCCAGTACCCTTAAGTTCTTTTAATAGAACCCCAAAATATTTGTCATCTGTGAATCATGTGTGCGTGCAACAACTGTTTATTGAGAACTGATTATGTTTCAGGCATTAATTGAGGTGCCAAGATAAAGCAGTGAATAAGATAAGCAGCCAACCTTTGAGGAATGCACGGAGAATCATTAACACAAAACTGACTCAGATTCTGGTCTCTTTGCCCTGACTTTGAGCAGCTCATCCTGTCTGTGTTTCATTTCCTCTTGCGTAAAATGAGAGGTTAGTCTAGAACTTTCCAAAGGACTTTAGTTTCTTCAAAGTCTTAAGACTGTGAATTGAACAGAAGTCTTAATTTTCCTGAAAGAGCTGGAAATTGGTTTCTTTATTCAGTTTATTTAATTTCCTTCGTCTAATATTTCTTGTTCCTGTTTCAATCTAGTTGAACTCCCTACTCACTTCCTTTTCTTTAATGGGGGAGAGAGAAAAAAGAGGCATCATTCTGCTGTGATTTATGTGGGTTTTTTTTTTTTTAAGATTTTTTTTTATTTATCTGAGAGAGAGAGCACGCACATGAGTCGTGCGTGAGTCGGGGGAGGAGCAGAGAGGAAGGGAGAAGTAGACTCTGCCCTAAGCCTGATGCGGGGCTTGATCCCACAATGCCAAGTTCACTTCCTAAGCCAAAATCAAAAGTTGGGTGCTCGACTGACTGAACCTTTCAGGTGCTCCTCTGCTGTGATTTGTAATTGAGGTGGATTTTGCAGTGCTTATGTTCAGACTTAGGTTGTAATGCTTAGAAGTGTTTCAAAACTTTGTGGTTCTGTCGTGGTGTTAATCAGAAACTTCAGCACCAATATAATGTAGGTCTTTGCTTGGAAGTCCATGTGCACAATTAATTAAATCCATTAACTATAAAATCAGAGTGATGTGCTGCATGAATATATTTCATTTTCCCCATAGGAAAGTAAGGACAAAGCTGTTTCCGCGAGTCATCCCTTTTTCCATCCTTACTGATATTTTATTGATTAGCCTTTCTCATTGCTCCTCTAAAAGGTATCTAAGATGATATTGAAAAAAAATACTCCATGATATAGAAAAATATTCGGGGTACATTAAGTGAAATAAGTTTAGAAAAAAGTTTTTGTCTTTTTAAAATTGATGTATATCTGTAGAAAAAGAATTAAAAATTATATAACAAAAGCTTCAGTGTTTCTATGTGCTTGGACAGGTTATGATCTCCTTTTTATGCTTCTCTTCATTTTCCAGTTTTTCTATAATGAACATTTTTTTTTTTAAAGATTTTCTTTATTTGACAGAGAGACACAGCGAGAGAGGGAACACAAGCGGGGGAGTGGGAGAGGGAGAAGGAGGCTTCCCACAGAGCAGGGAGCCCAATGCAGGGTCTTGATCGCAGGACCCTGGGATCATAACCTGAACTGAAGGCAGATGCTTAACCACTGAGCCACCCAGGCACCCCTATAATGAACATATATTATTTTGTAATCAGAGAAAAAATTGAGACCCTGATGTCAGGAAGCACACCTCTCTTCAGTGGCTTTCCACACCTTTGGTTTTGTCTGTGTCTCTTGCTTCTTACTGGCCCTCCTTGGTTTCCTGTAGCCTACGCAGTAAGATTCCAACCTTCCCTGGCCCCAGGAGCCCCCACAGCCTGGCTTTGTTCAGCCTGCCTTTCCATTTCATCACTGCCCTCCCCTTTCTACAGATGTCTCTCGAATCCTTGGATGTGTTGTTCTCTTTGATACTCAGTCTTTCAGATGTTGAGGACAAAAATTCTTCTAGAATCACCTTTCACTCATATCACCAGTATATCAGAAAAGCTTCCACTTCTCACCACCTTCCCCTGCCATCCCAGCCAGTGGTTGTTGTGAAGGCCTCCTAGCGGCCTTCCTCCTTCATCCTTGCCTCCACTATTGTCCTCTGAACAGCAGCCAGAGGTTTCTTTTTAAAATGTCAGCTGGGTCATGTCATTCTTCTGCTGAAAACACTCCCAAAGCTCCCACCTTAACTCTGTGAAAACCAGTCTTTACAGGGGCCTGCAAGCCCTATGTAAGTCCCATGGGACGTGACCCTCCCCACCTCTCTGTCCTCAGCTCCTCTCCCCCCAGCTGCACTCCATACACTGGCTTTTAACTCTTCCTCAGTCGTACCTCACACATGCTGCCTCGTAGGTCTGCCTTTGCTGTTCCTTTTCTGTGCAGTGCTGATCACTTGAGTCTCTGCTTACATATCAGTGTGTCAGGGAGGCCTTCCCCAACCACCCTGTATAAAATGGCACATGTACGCCCAGTGGTATTCTCATCCCTCTTTCCTGCTCCATTTTCTTTATGGCGTGTAGCACCACCTGACGTAAGTAGTATGTGTGTGTGTCTGCTGTCTGTCTGTCTCCTTCCACTAGCACGTAAGCTGCTGAAGGCAGGGCCTTGTTTACCTCTGTATACCTATCACCTGGAGCACATCAGCCCGTTCTGTCTCCTTCGAGATCTTATTCTGTAGTTCTCTCTATTGCCTAAGTTTCGTCTTCCTTCTCTATTGGATAATTTCTTGTCAGTAAGCATTTTCAGTTCTTTCTCCTCATCAAAAACAAACACAAACAACCTGTCCTCAACTCTGTATGTTCTGATTATCAAGACATTGGTTTCTGTGCTTCCTTTACCCCCTCCCTCTCTCTCTCTCTGGTTTCTGCCTTGGTCCTCTGTACTATGGCTTCCATCTTGGTGTGCTGGCATGACTGCTTCCAGGGAGGTTTCCAGGATGCTCTGACTGTGAGAAGTAAATAGGCCTTATTTTGTTCCTTTTCTTACCTTACTTTTCTGTGGTATTGTACTGTGCTGATTATTTTTTTTCCTCCTGTAATTCTCCTTTCAGCCTTTTTGAGGTCCTCTTCTGAAGTCTTTTCCTATTCCTCCTTACCAGTGATTTTTGCTTGTTCCTTCTCTGCCCTTGCCATAGGAGTGTCCCTTAAGGCTCTGTCTTTAGCTCTCTCTTTGGCTTACTGTGAATCCTTCCCAGCATGACTGCGTCTAGCCCATGCTTTTTTTTTTTTTTTTAAGATTTTATTTATTTATTTGACACAGAGAGACACAGCGAGAGAGGGAACACAAGCAGGGGGAGTGGGAAAGGGAGAAGCGGGCATTGTGCCCCTTGAGCAGTGAGCCTGATGCGGGGTTCAATCCCAGGACCCTGGGATCATGACCTGAGCCGAAGGTAGATGCTTAATGATTGAGCCACCCAGGTGCCCCTGTCCCATGCTTTTAACTACTGCTTTTGCACTCCTGACTCCCAAATCTCTTTTTTAAAAAAGATTTTATTAATTTGGATGGCAGAGGGCAGAGATTGTATGGAGGGAGGGGCAAAAGGAGAGAGAATCTCAAGCAGACTCTGTGCTGAGCATAGCCTGACACGGGGCTCAGTCTCATGACCTTGTGATCATGACCTGAACCAAAATCAAGAGGACGCTTACCCAAATCTATCTTTTGTCCAGATGTTTCTCTTGCGTTTCAGGCTTGTATTTCCATCCCTCTCCTGGACCTGTCCTACTTGATTTCCCATGTCCCATATTCAAAAGCATACACAGTATGCTTGGAACGACATAGCCTAACAGTGGCAATTGCTTCTCCACAGCCGCCCACCTTGGTCAGTGGCCCACCTGGTCATGAAAGGCACTCTTGTGAGTCACCTCAGCTGCTCTCTGTGTTTGAATGCTGCCATGTCTGAGGGCACCAGCTTCTCTGTCACACGGCTCCTGTGAAGCCATAATCTGGTCTCGGTTCTCATTGCTCCTGCCACAGTTTAGATGTCCCTCCTCTCCCCCTTTATAGCACAGTCCTTAAAGCATGTACTCTGAAGCCAGACAGCATGGGTTCTGATTTTGGATGTGCCACGGATCACTTATGTGACTTTGGTCCATGCCTCAGTTCCCTCATTGGTAAAATAGGGATAACAAGTCATGGTGAGGATGAAATGTGTTAACAGATATCGAGTGTTGAAAATAAAGGCCGACACTGTTCTGGCTGACCTCTGTATCCCTGGTCTGTTCTTCTAAAGTGTTCTGACTTGTGCTCGCTTCGGTAGCATATATACTAAAGTGTTTTCGACTCTGCTACAACGTCAGCTTTCAGAAATGGACATCTGACCACGTCATTCTCTTTTTAAGATCTCTGTGGCTTCCAGTGGTCCGACCACCACTTCTGTCCAGCTCGTCTCCGTTGTCCCTTTCCCCTCACTCACTAATTCACTCACTAATATTCACTAATCAGCAGTTTTCCAAAGCAGATGTGATCATGCCTGTCTTGGCATCTTTGTACATGCTGCTGCTTCTGCTTGAAGTGTCCTTCCTCACCAGTTTTATCTGTGAATCTTCAGCAATCCTTCAAGACCATGTTTATTTTTAACATTCATTTCCCACTTTTTTTTTTTTTTAAGTATGTATTTGAGAGAGTGTGTGTGGGAGTCGGGGGAATGGCAGAGGGCGAGAACCTCAGTCAGACTCCCTCACCAAGCACGTAGCACGACTTGGGCCTCGAACTCACAACCCATGAGATCATGACCTGAGCTGAAACCACGAGTCGGACACCCAGCTGACTGAGTCACCCAGGCGCTCCTCACTTGTCACTTTTTAACTAGTCACATCCATCAGTTAACCAGTCATAGCCAGCAGTTACTGAAACCCAAGTATAATGGTGTTCTGGAAGATAGAAGAAAATATAACATGTTCTTCAGGGGCATGCAGTCTAGTAGGGGAACAGGACAGAGAGATGTGCAGCAGCAAGGGACTGTCTCCGAGAATGCTAAGTGGATCGGCATTCCAGAGAAGGACATAATCACCGCTCACAGATACAAGGGAGTGCAGAGTGTCAGGGTGGTTAGAAAGGCTTCATGGAAGATTGCAGTTTGAGGATGGTAAGATCTGCACAGGTGGAGAGAGGGGGTAGATCCTGTGGCTCAGGGAACAGAAGGCACAGAGGTAGCAGTTGTCAAGCTGAGTGGAAGAAGCCTGATGAGAAGACATGCGCGTTGAGTGCCAAGGTCATAAGCCATGCAGAGTCACGGGGGTCTCCAGAGCCCAGAGCATCTTGAGGGATGAGTGTGTTCTCATGTTCTACCCTGTGCCAGGCCACACTGGAGCCTTACACAAAGGGAGAACTCAGCAACACCAATCTCATCTTCATTCAAAATTTTGATACTCTGTTCATCATGGGCTTTTTTCGGCATTAATTTTGATTTTTTAAAATATTGCATTAAAACATGATTTATTTTGGTTACTGCATTTTTTGGCACTCCCTTAAATTTTGTGCCCGAGGTCATTTCCTCACTTGCTTCATTCAGCCCTAGTCCCTGCCCTGTGTTCTGGTTCTGAAGTTTGGTGGAGGGGACATGGGTATTTACTTTATTGTTATTATTATTAATTATGGTTTATTCATTTTGTACATGTTCTTTGATTAGTAGACAGTATTTCGTAAAAAGCAATTAAGGTAAATTAGAATTTTAAGAAGATTAATTTGGAACTTTGGAGCCTGAAAACCATGAAAGGGAAAATAATCATTTGTGCTTCCAAGTCAATTTCTGGAGGACAATAACTTCTTCTTTCTGCAGTGCATGCAGTGCAAGCAAAAGGAATTGTTTTGCTCACATCCAAATGGGGGAAGGATCACTGGAGGGTCGGGGTATTAGAGGTTGTTGTCCACTTGGAGACGGACATTAAGCAACTGAGTTGCTGTAGCCAGAATGTTCTGCGCAAGGCAAGCTCCCACAAATGGGCCACAAGGGCTAGGCTTGGCCCACATCTCACAGAAAGCAAACCTGTCTAGCCCTGCTCAAGGAGCACCTGCTCTCTGGTCACTGTGCTTACACTGTGGGCCATCACACATGGGCCATGGTCCAAGAAGCAGTGGAAGATTCATGAACTCTCTAAACTTCTCAGGGCTACTTGTATCCAGGAAAGAGGTGATGTTCGACACAAAGAGTATTACTAGTACATCGAAAAACGTGAAGCCTTTTGTTCATTAGCGCACTCATGACTCATGGAAGATGATTCGGCACCAGGAAGTCAATGAGCATCGGCACAAATCAGAGAAGGCTGAGGGGAAGGTGGAAAGGGGCAAGCTGCCCCCAAGAGTGCCGCCAGGCACACTGCGACCGTCCACATATCTAGCATGAGCTGCTTCAGTCTCACGGTAGACATTTTGGCATGATATGGAGAAGCCACAGGCTGCATTTTACCATCAGAGGAGTGGGTGGTCAGAGAAGATGGCTGCTTCCTGAGGCCCCAGATCATGATCTGCTCGACTTACCCCTGCTGGGTTGCTGACCCCTCTTGTTGGCACAGCCAGCAAAGTTGTTCTTCAGAACTGAAGGAGAAATCAAAGAGTTTCCCAATCAAAAGCTGACGGAGTTCACCACCACAACGGCCTTACAAGAGCTGGTAAAGGGAGTTCTTCAGGCTCTTGAGCAAAACACCTGAACAGGATGAAAACTTCTGTGCAAGAACTGCTTCTGGGAGAAGTTCTAGAGTGAATGACTGTCGTCAAGCCAGAACTCAGCCACTGCAGAACCCTTACTGCTTAGAGCTACCTGGAGTCCACATGGGGAGGAATCACGCAGCCTGTGGATTTGCCTTTCGTTGTCTTCATCGGTATTCCACTTCAGCCTCTGTGAAACACTAGGGTAGTGTCCAAGGATCTTCTCAGGCTCCTTCCCAGGGAGCAAATGTCTTAGAATCATACCAGACCTCCTTTGAGCCTGGCAGAAACATATCGACCACATGGTAGCTCTAGGTTCTCTGACTGGATGAAGGAATAAGGTGCTTCCTTTGAGGCAACTCTGTTGAGCCTGGCTTCTCGAGCCCTGTAGTGAGATATTCTAAGCTTCCATGTTCCTTCAAGATCATGTTTTAACCTGTGAAAACCTGGCCCTCTCCATGTACAGTTGATCCCTCCCTTCCCACTCCCCACGATGGATTTCAGTGACTGGTTTCCATGACCATCTGCTCCACAAGGCTGTGAACCCCGGGGAGGTGGTGGGAACTGTAGCCTTTCCTCTCCCTCCCCTCATGCAGGGTCTTTACAGTGATTGGCCCAGAATAGATACTCCATAAACATTGAATCAGTAATCAGGGGTTCAGAGTGTACTGAGATTTTTGTACTTCTTCTTTCAATTTCTTCAGGCTGCAAGAATTAGTCGATCGAGTGCTGGAACGCTTTCAGGCATCTGGACTAATAGTGAAAGAGTGGAATAGTGTGAAACTCCACGCAACAGTGATGAACACTCTATTCAGGAAGGACCCCAATGGTAAGTCCCTCATAGAACTGTAGCATAGTTTATGATCGGCAAGGCCTTGTGGTATTCCTGGGGTTCAAACGAGACTGGCTACCCAAGACTCTCTGGTAATCTTCTTCCTTTGAATCTCTAACTTGTTGTTGTTTTTTTTTTTTTTTTTTAAAGATTTTTATTTATTTATTTGGCAGACAGAGATCACAAGTAGGCAGAGAGGTAGGCAGGGGAGGGGGGCAGCGAAGCAGGCTCCCTGCCGTGCAGAGAGCCCGGTGTGGGGCTCAATCCCAGGACCCTGGAATCATGACCTGAGCTGAAGGCAGAGGCTTTAACCCACTGAGCCACCCAGGCTCCCCTCTCTAACTTGTTTTGATGAGCACAGTGGAAGTGGACAGGGAATGTATCTAGCATGGGACCATGACATTCCAGATCCTTGATTTCTGTTGTACATAGGGTTGGCAGATTTAGTGAAAAGAAATACAAGAGGCCCAGGTAAATTTTAGGTAAACAGTGAAAAATTATT
Source organism: Martes martes (assembly GCF_963455335.1). Taxonomy (NCBI): domain Eukaryota; kingdom Metazoa; phylum Chordata; class Mammalia; order Carnivora; family Mustelidae; genus Martes; species Martes martes. The sequence continues at coordinate 54,032,669 of NC_137902.1, forward strand.
TTAGTATAAGTATGTCCCCTGCAATACTTGGTGGCTTTTTGAAAAAAAGAAAGAAGGAGAGAAGATTAGGTTAGTCCAGTGGTTCTCAACTACAGACAACTCTGCCCTGTGCCCCCCTCCCCCCAACACAGGACATTTGGTTGTCACACTTAGGGGCTTGAGGGTGTGTTGCTACTCCTGGCATCTAGTGGGAAGAGGCTGGGAATGCTGCTTATTAACTCTCTACAATGGGCAGGCCAGCCTACCTTAACAAAGAAGTATCTAGAAATGTCAGTATCACCAAGGTTGAGAAACCTGGTGTTAAGAGTAATAATGTTTCCTCTCATGGAATCTGAGCCTTATGTAAGAATGCCTTGCTTTAACTCTTCATTTGGGATGGTTACCTACATTTCAAAAAGGATTCTTCTTTTTTTTCCCATTGCCTTCCCCGCCCTACCCCCAAGTGAAAGCTTTTCCAGCACAGTCAGCATCATCTGATCAGGAGCCACATATTCAAATTACATGCAGTTTCTCCTAAAACTTGCTTGAAATATACCAGCACCAAAATCTCATGTTCAGGTTTTATTTCCTTTGTTTAGGACCTGACCTTGGTTTTAGGAAGTTTAGGTTGGAAGAGGACTCCATCAGGACTTGAACCCATAAACTCTTTGTAGATTTATACTTTAGGACAGGTTGTGTGTCCCTTTTGTCAAAGTACAGTTGACCCTTAAACAACAGTTTGCACTGTGCTGGTCCACTTATACAAGGAATTCTTTCAGTAACTCCAGCATAGTACTATAAACATATTTTCTGTTCCTTACAATTTTTTTTAAAGACTTAATTTATTTATTTGACAGACAGAGATCACAAGTAGGCAGAGAGGCAGGCAGAGAGAGAGGAAGGGAAGCAGGCCCCCTACTGAGCAGAGAGCCCAATGGATGCGAGGCTCGATCCCAGGACCTGAGCCAAAGGCAGAGGCTTTAACCCACTGAGCCACCCAGGCGCCCCTGTTTCTTACAATTTTCTTTTTTCTTGGCACACCTGGATGGCTGTCAGTTAAACATCTGCCTTTGGCTCAGGTCATGATTCCTGAGTCCCGGGATTGAGCCCCACATTGAGCTCCCCACTCAGCAGGGAGTCTGACCTCCCCCTTCTCGTGCTCTCTCTCACTCTCACTCTCTCAAATTAATAAAGTCAGGCAAAAAATATTTTCTTTTTTCTTGTTTACTTTATTGTAAGGATGCAGTATATAATACATATAATGTACAAAATATGTATTAATTGACTGGTGGTATCATCAGTAAGGGTTTTGGCCAACAGTAGTTTGGTTTTAGGGGAGTCAAAGTTATACACGAACTTCAACTGCATGGGGGTTGGTGCCCCTAATCCCCATTGTTCAAGAGTCAGCTGTACATCTTTTTCTTTCTCTCAGACATGTACCAAAGATCCCAACTGGAAGTCACTTAATATTAACCCCATTTGGTTAGAGCCATTGTAGGACTAAGAGATATGTAGTTGTCCACATTGTAGTTATAGTGTTAATGTTTTGTGATGTTAGATTATATTTTATTTAAGATTTTTCTAAATAAATCACTATTTTACCTTCAGGAGAACTGAGATCAAATTTGGTTCAAATGACTCAGTCAAAGCCTATAGACTGTTGTTTGGGTACTTAATAGAATCCAAAACTCTATACTTGTTCTGATGCAATACTTTCTTTTTTTATTTTTTTTGCATTTGGGTAGTAGTATTGCAGAAGAATATTTGGAATTTTGGAAAATATATTTTCTGGAATATTTCACATTTATATATATATATGTATATATATATGTATATTTATGTATGCTTGTATATACATATACATTTATAGGTATCTTGTCCACTGGGAACATTTAAAGGAGTCTGTGGTATTTATTTTGTTCTGGGTGGTCAGTTTTAAGTTTGGAAGCATAGTCAGATCCTCTGAGATGATGTACTTTTTAACATATCTATGTAAAGACATAGTTCTAGAACTCTAGAATATACTCTCAATTCTTTGGTTCAGAAGACATATCGTATCCAGTATCATCCAGTAGAACTCCCTGTGATGATATAAATATTCTCTACCTATGATGTCCAGTACGGTAGCCACTATCCACATGTAGTTATTGAGCACTTAGAGGTTGCTACGAGGCTGAGAAAGTGAACTTTTCATTTTAATTAATTTAAATTATTTAAATTTAAATAATCACATGTGACTAGAGGCTACTAATTTGGACAGTGCAGGTATAGACAGTATTTTATTAGACATTTAATGCTATCAGCAATACATTCTGAAAATGCCCTAGTCCTTAAATCTTGCTTTAGAACTCTTACCATACTCCCTTATTAACCACATTTTGACATAAAAGAGTTGAATTATAAAGGAATCTGTATCTACTAAATTGTGTGGGTCCAGATTTATATTCAGTTAGCACTAGAGCTCCGTGTAAGAAAACATTCTAGTTCACAGTCTAGTTATCCTTTCCTACTAGAGATAGTTTGAATGTAACACCTTTATTGAGATATAATTCACATACTGTGTGATTCACTCATTTAAAATACATAATTCAGGGGTGCCTGGGTGGTTCAGTTGGTTAAGCATCCAACTCTTAATTTTGGCTCAGGTCATGATCTAAGGATTGTGAGATTGAGCCTCCCCATGGGGCCCTGCATTGGGCATGGAGGGTACCTGAGATTCTCTCTCCCTCCACGCCCCCTACCCCCCAAAACCCATTTCAATCTTCAGATATCATTACTGTTTTTTTTTCTTTTTCTTTTTTTTTTACGTAGGCTCCAACACGGGGCTTGAACTCAGGACCCTGAGATCAAGACCTGAGCTGAGATCAAGGGTTGGACACTTAACTGACCAAGCCACCCAGGCGCTCCTCATTACTGCTTTGTAATTGATATTTGCTTAGTATGAATTTAAAGTTTCACGTCACTTTTTGGGGCACCAGCATGTGGGTGGTGCAGTCAGTTGAGCGTCCGACTCTTGGTTTCTGTTCAGCTCCTGATCTCAGGGTCATGAGATCACGCCCCACTTGGGACTCTGTGCTCAGTGTGGAGTCTGCTTGGGATTCTCTCTCCCTCTCCCTCTGCCCCTCTGCCCCAGAGGCACATGCCTGTGCATGTTCTCTCTGTCTCTCTAAATTAAATAAATATATCTTTAAAGTTTCACATCTCCTCTTAGCAGGGACCGGTTTTTAATTTGGGAAATATACATGGTTTTGGGATCTTTGATTAAGAGAATACTTTTTCATTAGAAGTTACCAAAGTGTAATTCCGGTGGACTAGTTAACATATGTTATGCTCAAGGAGTTACCGACCTGGACATATTTTACCAATTCTGACTTGGTAGTCTCCATATCTATATATAATAAAAGAGCATATTCCGGAATTGGAAGTACAGATATTTTTGAGGGTCTCTTGGTGGGCAGGAAAGGGGTTGATGTTTTAGAAAATATTCTGAGGGTTAAATAATTCTTAAGGGCGCTTTGAATTTTCTGTACCTTAGATTCTTCCCTGGTTGAATTTTTACTTGAAAAGGACATAGAATATGGTGTTTCACTCTTTCTTACCTGCCATCCCTTTCGTTTGAAATCCTTTTTCCTGCTATACTTTAAGGATGTCTTTTGGGATTAGCAAGCTGAGTTAACACAAGGTCATAGATTCACTGCATTTCTGTGTAGAATGTCTGTTAAGACACCTTTGATTGCAACTGAAAGGGGCTCTCTCATTTTGGGGGAGTCCTTAAACCGGCCCACTTAATTTTGGTTGCAACCCAAATTAATGTTGCCAGCATTTTTGACTACCAAATGTGTGAATTTTTAAATATTTTTACATATTTAAAAATGTGTGTAGCTTATACAAAATCTTGGGTTTTTAGACCGCAGGGAACCTTTGGAGATCACCTAGTCTTAACCTGGAACTGCGTAAGTGAACTGAAGTCCATGGAGGAGACGTAATTTACCTAATAATATGGCTCATTTTACATGCACAAACATACCCCCCACATCTTCTTTATCCATTCATCTATCGATGGACACTTAGGTTGCTTCCATATCTTGGCTATTGTAAATACTGTTGCAATAAACATAGGGGTACATATATCTTTTGGAATTAGTGTTTCCATTTTCTTTGAAAACAGAAGTGGAATTACAGGATTATGTGGTATTTCTATTTTACTTTTCTTTAAGGAACCTCCATACTGTTGCTCCAGTTTGCGTTCCCACCAACATAGCATGAGGGTTCCTTTTTCTCTGTGTCCTTGCCAACACTTGTTATTTTTTGTCTTTCTGATGAATGGGTAAAGAAGATGTGTGTGGGGGTGTGTGTACATGTGTATACATACACAATGGACTACAACTCAGCCATAAAAAAGAATGAACTTTGCCACTTGTGACAACATGGATGGACTAAGAGCATATTATGCAGAGTGAAATAGTCAGACAGAGAAAGACAAATACCAAATGATTGTATCTATAAAAATGTATCTATACATTTTTTTAAAGTGTATTTGTTTATTATTAGAGAGAGAGAGTGCATAGAGGGAAAGGAGGAAGAGAAGCAGACTCCCTGCTGGGCAGAGAGCCAGACCTGGGGCTTGATTCCAGGACCCTGAGATCATGACCTGAACCAAAGGCTTAACTGACTGAGCCACCTAGGCACCCCTTTGCTTCCATGTAGAATCTAAAAAACAAACAGAAGCTCATTCATAAATATAGAGAACAAACTGGTGGTTTCCAGAGGGGACGTGGGGTTGGGGTTGGCAAAATAGGTAAAGGGGATTAAGAGGTACAAATTTCCAATTATAAAATAAATAAGTTACAGAGCTGTAAAGTACAGCATAGGGGATACAGCCAGTAGTATTGTAATAACATTGCATGACAGATGGTGCGTGGCAGATGGTGGCTACAGTGCGTAATGTATAGAATTATCAAATCACTATGTTGTACACCTGAAATTAATATAACATTGTATGTTCCACTATACTTTAAAAAAAAGAATATGGTTAATTACATAGGTAACATACCTTGAGTACTTGGACAGTGTTGAATGAATAAATATATACTGAATTAATGACCACACTGAGAGTGGACGCCAGGCCTCTTGACTCAGACTGATGTTTTTCCCTCCTATTATGCCACGATCCTGGTAGTACATGAGGATTTTGCTTGTTGTACCTATAGAAACCCAAAAGAAAACAAATGTAAATAACCCAAGCATCTCTTCTAACATTATCTTTGAAATATTTACAGCTGAAGGCAGGTACAATCTCTATACAGCTGATGGCAAATACATCTTCAAGGAAAGAGAATCATTTGATGGGCGAAACATTTTAAAGGTCAGTACATAACAGGGTGAATTATAAATCCTTTGGCATGTGTCCTAAGAGCAGAAAACAAGTCGTTCTCCTTTTAACAGTAAAGTATATTTTTCTCATGCTTCTCATGAGGATCGTTGATTCAAAGGTCTGGCAAAAAAAAATACACACACACACACACACACACACACACGTGTGTGTGTGTGTGTGTGTGTGTATATATTAATGTCCTAAAGGAAAAGAAATCTTTTTGAATCTGCTGAGGCTGTGATGTCTTTTAGAACCCTGACTACTTGAACTCATAGGAATACGTTGATTTTAACCTAGGGAGTTTTACTCTCTATTTTACCTCTGTAGGACTGGGTCTGCATTTTTTTTAAGTTAAAAAGAATTATTTATTTTGTTCTAGTAGACTTTTCACCTACAGTCCCTCTCTAAAGTTGTTTTGTAATTTGTTTTCATTCAGGAATAGCCCATGTTCTGAAAAGTAGGTGGTCTCTGACTGTTGAGGCTTTGCTTCTTGAGTGTTAAATTAACCTATGAAATTTCCATAAAAAGGGTTCTTCAGGGTGGCATTTATCTTTCTCGTACAGACCACATTCTGTAACAACCACAGTTTATGCCGTTTCTGTCAGGTTAGCATGTCATTGTGCCTCTGGGCAAACGGAAACAGAAGTTGATACAATGGAGAGGTTTTGGATTCTTCATTTCATTTGTTCTGTAATGATTTAGGTCATACATTTTCAAGGCCATACATTTTTGGGAGTTGGGAGGAGAGTGTGTGTATATAACTTCAGAATAATCTTTAGCTTTAAAAATCCTTTTTCTTTTTCCTTCCCCCCTCATTCTCTATTGCCTTATCTGGGTACTGGGCACTTTTCTTGCCAAATGCCTAGTGTGACCCCATTACCTTTAATTGGTAACATCACTTCAGCAGTTGCAAAGTTCTTACTGCAGAGCCTGACATTGCAGTGACCAGATTCCCTCTTAGGCAGGCATTCAGGCTCCTACCCTGCAGAGCTATGTCAATTTCTTCTTTTCCTTGATACCTTTCCTCTTTTTTGAGTGGTTTTCTTGTTGTCAGAGTAACTGTGGTAGCTTTGGTTTGAGTGGCAAGCTGCTAATTAATTCAGCTGTAGTTTACTGATTTTCCCAGGCCCCAGCTTCTGTGTGATATGATTCTTTTTCCTCCGACATCTCATTTCCTGGGGCTTTTCCAATAATAGCATTAATCACTTTGCTTTTTTGTTGTTGTTGTTAGTTTGATTAAGAAAGAAAGTAGACCGAACAGGGAAAGAAATCTGTAGAAATGACTCAAGCCAACTTGATTCTTTTGGAATTAGAATTACAGCTCCAGAGGTGTGCGGATGAAAGTCAAGTGCGGGGTGCTGTGCCCTCTGGAAGAGGGAGGTAATGGCAGAGAGCATGTGCCGTGGATGGAGAGCCAGTCTTCCAATTTAAAGATGCTTTGCCTCTAAGTCTTCCTCACCACCCCAGTGGTGACATGGATGTAGCTCCCTCTAGTGTTAACAAGGGCTTGCTATGTTGGTAGTACCCTTACTGGTTCATGCCTCCTGGGAGTTTTAAGAGCTGGGCTCAGCCAGGGACTTGAGACCATTTAATCCACAAGATCCAGTGTGGTTAAAGCAACTTGACGAAGGTCACAGCTAGTTAGTAGCCAAGTCTGAGTTAACAGAAAGATTCAAATCACAGGGTTAGCATTGTTTCTGCTGCCTCCCATAAGGTAGAGATCATTAGGTATTTGAAGTTGGGCATACCCGTTTGAACTGTGATGAAATCTGATTAGAAGTCATTCCATAAATGTTGGGGCAATGGTGTGTGCCAGTTAGTCTAAAATCGTGGCTAATTAAGAATTAGACTTTGAATTGAATGCAGTACTAACACATCAACAGAAATACTTACGAGGGTGTACCATCTGCCAGACCATGTGCCCTGCAGATAAAAACAGCCATTATGATGCAGTCCCTGCCTTCTAGGGGCTTCCTGTCTTTGAGGCACACAGACGGTTAATAGGCAATTACAGTACAGAACGATGGGGGTGAATTATGAATATGGAGAAGTCCCTTTGAACACAGATAGTAAGAATAAAGTGTCCTTTGATTCAGTGTCCAACATTTTACTTTTTAGTCATTAGCTGCAGAAAATATAATCTTTCACCTATATTCAGTCAAAGGAATTCACTTTGAGAATAAAAGTAAAACGTGGCCTCCCTCAATTACCTATGCCCAAATGCACAAGAGGTAATAATTGTGTTTGTGAAGTAGCTATAGTAGCCCACTTTTTGGAATTACCATGAATGAACATGCCTCTCTCAGAACATGAGAACCCACAGGCCCAGAAACCCCTGGGGAGAAAAAGATTCATAAAAACCAATGAATTATATATGGTTTTATGCCAGATAAGATTATTATGTTTAGAAGGAAAAAACATCAGTTTCACTAACAAGATAGGAACTGACTTGGAGAAAACTGAAAGGTTAACTGCACTGGCTGTTCAGGGGCCCGAGCGTATGTGTGTAGCATATTAACAGCTGCATAGGTCAAGGATCAGGAATGCTGGTGATGAGAAGCAGCCTTGGAAAAAAATCAACTTCATCTACTATTCAAAGAGAAACAAAACGAGAAAGCAAGTCATTGCTCATTGCTGTAAGAATTTAATAAGTAACGGCCAATTGCTATTCTACTCCATGAAGAGAATTGGTCCTTTTGGCTTGGTGTAATATTATGTGTTCTGGGTGCCTTAATAAGAAAGAGAAAAAGTCTTTAATGACTTTGGGAAGTAGAAGCCACATTTTTCTTTTGTATGGCCCTTTCGAGAGTTGTTACCGTAGTAATAGACCAGCATTGGGTTATTCCTAGCTAAAATAAGAATGTTCTTACCTTAAGAAGGACTTTGGAAGAACTGACAACTAAAGAACCACTGTACTGTGTTTTTTGAAACAGAAAAGGAACCTATTTAGTTACGGTGGGTTGTGAGGGAAGCCTGACAGCTCTGAAAGGAGAATGTACAAGGGAAGAAGACCTAGGCCAAACTCAGAGGGTAGTCACCACTCAGAGAGTTTCTGTTTCTGATCTAAGAGATAAGAACAAAGATGTTGTTTGTTCATCCCTGAGGCAGTTATAAACTTGTGATTGGAGAAACCACGCTGACCTAGAGACATACTGCCAGAGATAACTGCCCCCTTGCAAGCAGACCGCCAGTGACTGCCAGCTTCGCAGAGAGAAGTGGTCTTAGTGGCGGTCTGTTTGGGGGGCCTCTGAGCTGGCCTTAAGCCGTAAAATCACTCTGCCAGAACTGTGCTGCAGCACATGGAACAGGGGTACGGTCTTACCTGTTCGAAAGCATGGCATCTAACTGTAGAGTGAAGAGGAGATATCCGAGCCTGAGCTTGTGCTCACCAGAGGAGGTGGTGTCGTGCAAACAAAGGCACAGGTGATGTATTTGGGAAGGAATAGAAAGAAAGTGCTCTCGGTCCAGAATCAAAGGCCACCATGAAAGTGCCATTTCTTGAGCACCTGGATGGCTCAGGGGGTTAAGCCACTGCCTTTGGCTCAGGTCATGATCTCAGGGTCCTGGGATCGAGCCCCATGTCAGGCTCTCTCCTTAGTAGGGAGCCTTCTTTTCCCTTTCTCTCTGCCTGCCTCTCTGCCTACTTGTGATCTCTCTCTCTGTCAAATAAATAAATACATTCTTAAAAAGAAAGAAAGAAAGTGCCATTTCTTTAGACACCTAAAAATCCTGGAAAATATAAACTAAGTAAAAAGGAGATGGATTTGTGCCTTTTCCACTTTATATATAGGAATCTTTAAATTTAGAGAAAGAGGGAATGGTATTAAGTTTTTTTTTTTTTTTTAAGATTTATTTATTCATTTTGGGGGGCGGAGGGGCAGAGGGAGAGGGACAGTGGAAGCCAACTCCCTGCTAAGTATGGAGCCCCAGTGTAGGCTGATCCCAGCACCCTAAGATCATGCCCTGAGCTGAAACCAAGAGTCCAATTCTTAACCGACTGAGCCACCCAGGCTCCCTAAACTGTATTAATTTTTAATATTTTACTTGGAAATAGGTTTTATTTTTTTCTAAGATTTTATTTATTTATTTGACAGACAGAGATCACAAGTAGGCAGAGAGGCAGGCAGAGACAGAGGGGGAAATAGGCTCCCCGCTGAGCAGAGAGCCCGATGTAGGGCTTGATTCCAGGACCCTGGGATCATGACCCTAGCCAAAGGCAGAGGCTTTAACCCACTGAGCCACCCAGGTGCCCCTGGAAATAGGTTTTAATCTACCTAGCCACATTGAGACTTTTCTTGAAAGTTGTAAATGACAGTAACTCAAAAATTTCATTCATTTTTGCTTTTGTTCTATCCCTGCCCCTTAACATCTTTACAAAAGGACAGGTCGAATAAGTAAATTTAAATGAGATCTTTATTTAATTTGCTTAAGGAAGCTATTTAAAAAATATGTACTATTTTATCTTTTTTGATGAAACATATACATAGAAAAGTACATGAAACACACACACACACACACACAGTTTAACAAATAATCATGAAGTGAACAGTGTAACTACTACCAAGGTCAAAAAGGAGAACATACCTCCCATGTCCCTCCCTGGCCAATTCCAGTTGGTCCTAAGGTAGCAAAGTCACAATTAAATTCTTCAGACACCAGTAAAGATGCTTGTTTTGAATGGTTACTTTTGTTTCACAGTATTAGAAGAGTATTGAACAGCTGAATTCATTTTTGTTGTTTTCTAGGGAAGAGAAGGGAGATTGAGAGCTATATAGTAATTTTATTTATTTATTTATTTATTTTTTAAACTTCATTTTTCTTTTTTTTTTTAATTTTATTTATTTATTTGACAGACAAAGATCACAAGTAGGCAGAGAGACAGGCAGAGAGAGGAAGGGAAGCAGGTTCCCAGCCAAGCAGAGAGCCAGATGCGGGGCTCGATCCCAGAACCCTGGGATCATGACCTGAGCTGAAAGCAGAGGCTTTAACCCACTGAGCCACCCAGGCGCCTCAGTAATTTTATTTAAAAAAGATATTAAGAGCACCTGGCTGTTTCAGTCAGTAGAGCGTGGGACTCTTGATTTTGCGGTCGTGCATTCGAACCCCCGACCCACTGGGTGTGGAGCCTACCTAAAAAAAAACCCAGACATTAATGACTACAAAAAGAGACTGGCATTTAGAAACTATATTATTTCTTCTTTTAAAAAATTTTTTATTGATCTTAGCTCTCCAGCATGCTCACACAAGAGTGGGGGAGGGGCAGAGGAGAGGGAGAAAGAGAATCTCCAGCAGATTCCCCGCTGAGGGCTCAGTCTCACCACCTTGAGATCATCAAGGTGATGATTTCATTTCATTTCACCTGAGCCGAAATCAAGAGTTGGATGCTCAACCACCTGATCCACCCAGTCACCCCAGAAACTATATTATCACTAAGGAAGAAAACATTGTGTCTTTTGTTATCCATTATCCAATTCAATTTTCAGCTGTATTATATATTGTTATTGAAAATTACTTCTTGGTTACATGGCTCTTTAGAATTCTCCCCCCCCCCCCAAAAACTCAACTCTTTCAGAAAGGCTTTCTTTGAAAGTCTATCACTAAGTGTTCCATTGCACTGTTATATCAGAATAAACAACAGCAAATAGAATGTAGAATAAAATTATTGTCTCTCCTTACCGCCATAGCTATGGTGTCATTTTTACTGCCTGATATTTCTGTGACTTGAAATTTTTTTTTTTCTGTGATGTGAAATTCTAATCTTGATGTAAAATCAGTAAACAGATGTCACTTCCTCTCTAAGCTATTTATACACATTGACACTATTGACACTTACCAAATTCAGTTCCCTTGGACATACTAGTATTTTATAATAGCTTTTCTCCATAACAAAAGCAGTCACATTATTCTTGATAATCATGTGAAGTAAGAAATGTGTTAGAGGATCGAACATAGAACTTTCTGAGGATTTTCGCTTATCAAGTTAAGATGTTGTGGAAAAGGTCAATTGGAGAATAAGAGACTCCATGGAAATTACATACATATATATATATATTTACTCAAATGTACATATATTCAATTAAGGATTGGAAGATAAAGTTAAGGTCTCTGGCAAAGGTGAAGACATGGAAAATATAAGGGAAAAATATGAGAAAGAGGATCCTTAAGCAGTGTAAAAATTAACTGTTAAGATTCCAAGCGGAGGAGAAAAAGATTCTCAAAGGAGAATTACAGGTGAAAAAACAAAAAGATTCTCAAAGGAGAAGTAGAGAGAGAATGAGTTCTTGAATTTGAATGAAGGAGGCTCTGGTTTGGGAGTGCACTGAGCCACCCGGCAGTTGCAAAGAAAAATCCTCTCCAGGAGATAGTTTCATCACTCTCTGCCTAATAATATTCCTCCAAGGAACTTTCTCCCCAACGTGGCCAGTACACAGAGACGGCCAGGCCTGTAAGAGACCGCTCCCCATAAGCAGACATCTCAAACTCAAAGACACAAGATACTGGAGTCATGAGACTCAGGCTGAAAACAGCTATGTTTAGTGTGTTCAGAGAAATTAAAAGCCAAGCTTCAAATTGTTACCAGGTAATTGGGAACTGTTACAAAAGCATTGTAACATTGCAGTTACATGGTAGTTTTAAAAACCAGATCGAAATGCTTGAACTATAAAATGCAGTAACTGAAATGAGGAGCTCAGTGGATGGGTTTAGCAGCAAAGTAGACATAGCTAAAGAGACGGAGTGGGCTGGAAGTTAGGTCAGAAGAAATCATCCAGAATGTTGCATGAACAGAGGAAAAGGCAAAAATTGGAGCTGAGAGAGTAAGAGACCTAAAGGACAGAGTGAGAATATCTAACTAACCTGCGTTTAGTCAGTCCCAGAAGGAGAGGAGAGAGAATAAGGCAGAGCCGATGAAAGACCTCAGCTCACTGATAAAGGAGCATAGGCGTTCTAGGAAGTGAGCTTATATTAGATTTTTCTTCCCTACAGCTTGTGACTGTATCACAGACAACTTAATGAAACTACTTAGCCCCCAGCACTTTTTAAACTGAATTGGGGCACCTGGATGGCTCAGTCGGTTAGCATCTGCCTCAGGTCATGATCTCAGGGTCCTGGCATCAAGCCCCCACATCAGGCTCCCTCTCCCCCTGTGATCTCTCTCTCTCTTTTTTTTTTTTTTTAATTTTTTTTTTTTAATTTATTGGACAGACAGAGATCACAAGTAGGCAGAGAGACAGAGGAGGAAGCAGGCTCTCTGCTGAGCAGAGAGCCCCATGCGGGGCTCAATCCCAGGACCCTGGGACCACGACCCGAGCCAAAGGCAGAGGCCTTAACCCACTGAGCCACCCAGGCGCCCCCCCCCCCGTGATCTCTCTTGCTCTCACTCTCAAATAAAATAAAAATCTTTTTTTTTTTAAAAGATTTTATTTATTAGAGAGAGTGTGCGTGCATGAGACTAAGAGAGGGACAGGATTAGGGGCAGTGGGAGAAGGACAGTCGAGACTCCCCACTGAGCAGGGAGCCCTATGTGGGGCTCAATCCCAGGTCCCTGGGATCATGACCTGAGCTGAAATCAGATGCTTAACTGAGCCACCCAGGCGCCCCTAAATAAATAAAAATCTTAAGGAAAAAACCAAACTGAATGGTTGAAATTTGTTCTCCAATTCATTAGAAAGAACAAAAAAGAAAACAGGAAATTCAGCTAAATAATGTGTTTCTTAAAGTAGACGGTAAACCTACTTTTAAACAAAAAAGAAGGATAGAAGTTATCCAGGAATTCTTTTTACTATTCTTATAACTTCACTGTAAGTCTGAAACTGTCAAAATGAAATTTTCTAAAAGAAGGAAAAACAGACGTGCACTTAGGAGGGGGATAGGACACTAGTCATTTGTTGTGTATATACATATTTTTTATTTATTTTTTTTTAAGATTTTATTTATTTATTTGACAGACAGAGATCACAAGTAGACAGAGAGGCAGGCAGAGAGAGAGAGAGGGGAGGAAGCAGGCTCCCTACCGAGCAGAGAGCCCGATGCAGGGCTCGATCCCAGGACCCCGGGATCAGGACCTGAGCCGAAGGCAGAGGCTTTAACCCACTGAGCCACCCAGGCACCCCTATACACGTATTTTTTGATAACTTCCTTCCAGAAGAGTTTATTGAAGTCTTGGCTATGTTTTGTTTCAGTGTTTAAGATAGATGCAGCTTTTATTAATTGTTGATCTTACCGTAAAAATTGGGCCATTTGATTTCAAAGGGTATAAAAGTTTAAGGAGCAATTTTCTAATTAGAATGTTTCATATTGGAGTAAGCTACTAGGAAAGTAGCCAGCATCTTTCATTAGAATGTTTGTTGTTTGAAGAAATGAGAGTTTATTTCTCTAAAAAGCCATTCTTCTTGCTGTCATCCTTTTCAAGCTATTCCCCATTTAATTCCCTGCAACCTAGCTCTCACCTCTATTGTTGAACTGAAACAACACTGTAAAAGGTCACCAGTGGCCCCTGTTTGTTTAGTACCTTGACCTACTTTTACTTTTTCCCCAGTAACCACACTGAGAGTATTAAGCCCTTTTCTCCTTCAAATGTTCTCTTCTCTTGGCTTCAGTGGCTGTTGGCTCTCCTGGTTTTTTCCTTGCCACTAAATCTACTTATTATTTTTCTTTTTATTTCACTGCCATGTAGGGCTACTTTTTAAGGTTTTGTCCCCATCTCTCTGTTTCTCTTTTACTGCAATCTTGTTATATGCAAAATTCTACTCTTCAAATACAGATAGTACCTCTGTCTGTATTGGTAAGGCCCATCCCAGGCAATGGCACTCTTCCCTTCTCTCCTCACCTTGATGGTGCAGAGACCTGTAGTGTGCTCCCCAGTGTTTAGCAATGTTTTTGCACCCAGCAAACACTCAGCTAGCTTTTCCGGATTGACTGACTAAAACTGCCTTTTACAGAAATCAGATTTGGGAGGAGGAGAAGAAAAAGATTTTCTGTTTGCCAAGGGGGGTGGTTTTTAACCCTGTACTTGAGATTGTAAACTCTTAGAGCAGGGGCCCGCAAGCTGTAGTCTGAGGGCTGGCTATGTCCTGCCCTACCTGGCATATGGCCTGCAAACTATGAAGGTTTTTAATGGTTGGAAAAAAATAATCAAAAGAAGAGTCATACTTTAGGACATGCAAAATTCAAATGCCACAGTCCATAGATAAGGTTTTATTGGAACACAGCCGCCCTCATTTGGCTATGCACGTCTGCCTGCTTTGGTGCTACAGTGCCAGGGTTGAGAAGTTGTGACAGACACCACATGGACACCTCGCCCTTTATGGGAAAAGTCTGCTGACACCTAAATGGTTAGAGTTCGGTTTAGTTTTCTTTTATTTCACCCAACACAGCTTTATTTTTTTTTTAAGATTTTATTTATTCATTTGTCAGAGAGAGAAGGAGAGAATACAAATAGGCAGAGTGGCAGGCAGAGGCAGAGAGAGAAGCAGGCTCCCCGCTGAGCAAGAAGCCCAAAGTGGGACTTGATCCCAGGACCCCAGGATCATGACCTGTGCCAAAGGCAACCGCCCAACCGACTGATCAATCCAGGCATCCCCCAACAGAACTTTATGATTAGCTATGATGCTCGTATTTAATAGACCCTCAAGATATACTAGTTATGTCATAAATATTTAGTTAACAGTCAATCTTATTGAATTGCTATTTACTTGACTCTTTTCTAGCAAATTTTTATTTATTTTTATTTTTAAAGATCTTATTTATTTGAGAGAGAGCACGAGTCGGGCGTAGGGGCAGAGGGTGAAGCAGACTCCCCACTGAGCAGGGAACCCCAGGAAGGGCTCCACTCCAGGACCCATGACCTGAGCCAAAGGCAGACACTTAATCAACTGAGCCACCCAGGTGCCCCTGTTTATTTATTTTTTTATTTTTATTATTTTTATTTTTTTATTATTTTTTTAAGATTTTATTTATTTGACAGAGAGAGAGATCACAAGTAGACAGAGGCAGGCTGAGGGGGAGGGGGGGAAGCAGGCTCCCTGCTGAGCAGAGAGCCCGATGCGGGACTCGATCCCAGGACCCTGAGACCATGACCTGAGCCGAAGGCAGCGGCTTAACCCACTGAGCCACCCAGGTGCCCTATTTCTTTTTTTAAATGAGTTTACTAAATTCAAGAAAAAGCCCCACATTAAATATATCTGTAGCTCATAACTCACAATCCTCTGTTAATAAGTGAAGTTCATTTTTCAATTAAATTTGATTGCAACTTTAATACTCCACATAGCAAGATTCAGCTGATATGGATCATAATGAACTTGAATTTACACTTAACCTCCTTTTATTTCAGAATATAGCCAAGGCTAATTTTATGTTTCTCTGTGGTACACATTCATTAACTTGAAAGATGAACAATGATTTCTTTTGCCATTTCATTTATGCCCTATTACAGAATATATTAATAAAAATTATTGAATGAGGGGCTCCTGGGTGGCTCATTGGGTTAAGGCTCTGCCTTCAGCTCAGGTCATGATCTCAGGGTCCTGGGATCGAGCCCCACATTGGGCTCTCTGCTCAGGAGGGAGCCTGTTTCCCCTTATCTCTCTCTACCTGCCTCTCTGCCTACTTGTGATCTCTGTCAAATAAATAAATAAAAACCTTTAAAAAAATTATTGAATGAGAAATAAAGAACACTGCTCTTGTAAATAAATTGTGCAAATTTTATAATTAGCATGAATATCAGAAAAATGTGGAGTTTAAGAACAAACCTAGGACAAGACCTCTTGTCAAAATGCGGCCACTATTATTTTGCTGTTAGTAATAAAATATGGCTCCTCCTCCATTCTTGATGGTTGAAAAACAAAACTCATGACAATGGGAAATTTTAGGAAATCATTAGGGGCTTTTTCATATTTTGCTAGTAATAAATATACCATATATGAAAAGACATAAAATACTTCTGCAGGTGATTGGGCAGTTTTTTCAAGCATCAGAGATAAAAGTGCAGTTTGAGGGGTGCCTGGATGGCTCAGTGGGTTAAGCCTTTGCCTTTGGCTCAGGTCATGGTCTCGGGGTCCTGGGATCGAGCCCCGCATCGGGCTCTCTGCTCAGCGGGGAGCCTGCTTCCCTTCCTCTCTCTCTGCCTGCCTCTCTTCCTACTTGTGGTCTCTGTCTGTCAAATAAATAAATAAAATCTTAAAAAAAAAAGTGCAGTTTGAAATGCTTCAGGGTGGTTTTATAGGGTCTTATTTTAGGCTCTTCGGTCGGGGTGGGAGCCAGGAGGAAGATTCATATTTATTTTAGTATTTTACCAAAACTTTTCCTCTGCTTTTGCTTTATGTGTCACTTTGCCCGGAAAGTGAAGTCTTAAAACACTCATGAGGGCAACCTAAGACATGACTGTTAGCGAGGTGAAACCATCGTTAAATTGAAACTGGAAAACGAGCACTCGGCTGATGTTTTGACAGAGCCAACATCCATTCCAGAATGATGCTCCTTCTCTGGCCTGTTGCTATCTGTTCATACACGATGTTTTTGTTTTTTTTTTCCCTCCCTTTACTCTCTTTTGAATTTATGTTTATTGGTTACTCATCTTTGTGGTGGTTCTGGAATATGTGTATGTGTTGTCTTGGCTGAGGCAGGGGATGATGGCTTTGGAAGGGTCTAATCTGCACAGCGACAACGTAGAGGCCATGGTTTGGCAAAGACGGTGACTACAGGAAATACATATTTCCTTGACTATCTACTGCACATAAAACACTAAACTAGAGTCTTGGCATATTTAGGGAAGGGAGAATAAATACTTCGTTGTCTTTGGTCTGTCTGATTACATTCCTGTGAACTCGGAACAGAATGCCTGTTACAGTTGTGGGAAATACTCATCTCTCTTTTGTAGTCACTTCTGGGGATCCAGTCATATCATTTGGGGTACAGTTCACAAATGAAGTGAGTTGGATTATGGTTCATTTGGGGTCCATTATGCTTTTTTGAAATTGTGGTAAAATATAAGATTTCCCATTTTAACTGGTTTTAAGTGTATAATTCAGTGGCATTAAAGTGAAGTTCACATTATTGTCCAACCATCGCCAGCGTCCATCTCCAGAACTTCTTTATCATCCCATATTGAAACTCTGCACCCATTAAGTAGTGACTGCTAATTCTCTCCTCCCCTCAGCCCCTAGCACCCACTGATCTGATTTTTGGCTCTACAAATTTGACTACTGTAGGTATGTCCTATAAGTGGAATCATACAGTATTTTGTCCTTTTGTTTCTGGCTTATTTCAAGATTCATCAGTGTCGTAGCACGTATCAGGATTTTGTTTCTTTTTAAGACTGAATAATAGCTCATTGTGTATGTATATTCTATTGTGTGTTTTTGGCTACAGTGTAGACAAACCAGGAGCCGAATATAAATCTGTACCCAGGGATGGGAACAGGGCACTGTCTTCTTTAAAGCAGCCTGTTATCTAGAGACCAGACCAAATGGAACCAGGTTTGATTGGGTGGCTTGGTGCCAACAACGTCTAAGTGTTATTAGAGGACATTGGTGTGATGAGATCAAAGAAACAAGAGTGAAGTCCTTTATGCCAGGAAACTTATTAAGCTGATGACTAATTAAGAAGCAATGTCCTCTTTCCTCTATCCCAGTGATGAAACAATTTTATAGTTGGTGCTCAAATGCGAGCATTGTTATTACAAATTAAAAGTGAAAACACAGGGTATAAATCAACCAGAACACCAATTCAAAGTTTACTCTTTCAGTTGTAGATTAAAACATTGAAACCACTTTCTTAAATTGTAGGCGTCTTGTTTTTGTAATCTCTGAGGTGTGGCGGGGGATGATAATCGCATCCCACTTCCAAGGCCTTTTGCTTATTTGACCTGTAGCCCTTTGCAGAGGGGAAGGAGGCCATGTGAGGCTTATAGACAGGAGGCTTATAGACAACCAGGTGTGTGTCTTCATATGTAACGCTGCCGTGGTGTTACTGGGGCAGGTTCCCTGGGGTTCTGACAGAGGACACAGTATCTCCTGTCTGTAATCAGGTGACTTTGTTGATAATCCAGGATCCCAGGTAGCCCCGTCTCTCCCATCCTCCCAGGAGCCGTCACCACCTTAGCCACTATTTGGACAGTTGTTATCTCTATGTGTGGATACTCTTGCCGCTGTCACATGTTGCCAACGGGCATCTGATTTGCTCTTTAACTTCTGGAAGCTGTTCTCATGTAGGAAAAGTTGGAATGGAGCTGGGCCGAGCCTAATGGCCTTGTTCTCTCCCCTCTCGCTTTGTTCTCTCTCTGAATTTGTTGCTTGGCACTGTAGTCAGCCCCTTTATGCCCAGCCTCCCTCAAGCCGCGTGCCTAGAGACCGCCAGGCCCAGAAGAAATTGTCTCTGCTCCTGTACCCGGTGCTCCCTTTCCGGGGTTTCTTTCTGCTGACTTGCGCTTCCTGTCGGATACATAATACGAGATCCAACACCTTCTGTTGCTTGTGTGTGAGGGACAGTTCTGAATGATACCTGAGGGAAGACGACCAGACTGAAAATACAAGAGTGCTGACCTATTTGAGCGTGAAGGGGCCTTCTGAGGGAAAGGATTTATCTGCAGAAAGAGTCTCTGCATTCGTTCTGAAAAGGCCCCTATTGGGGGCACTGGAAGGTGTCAGCTAGCCCGGAGCCACCAGGGGCAGTTTTGCCCTGCCGAAGCAGTAATAACCATGCCTGGAGGCGAGGCTTCCGCCAGAACCAATTTGTTGGCAAACCCAGCTCCCAGGCGCCCATCTCTGCAGCGAGTTCTCCCTGCTGCCGGGGAGCGGGGCAGAGCATGCTGCGGTTTGCGAGCTTTGGTCTAGGCTCAGCAACCCTGTCAGCGGAGCCTCTTCCCTCTTCCTTCCTCCTGCCTCCGCCCCTCATTTTTTTCTTGCTGTTTTTAAAAATTAAGCAGCCCTGCAGGGAGGGGAAGTCTCTTGGCATTTTGAGTATTGAGGTGCTCAGCAGAACTGCCTGGCGTCCTGTTTGTATGGAGCTGTTTTAATTCACTCTCTAATAGGTCATTTGGCCTTACCAGCAGAGTCTTAAACTAAACTTGATAATCCTTACGTCAGCAGTGAGGCTCAGGCCAAGCATCCAAAAGTGCAGCCTGGAGTGATTATCTGAGGGAAGTTTTGAAGCCTTTATTCCCCCGGCTCTGTTCGTCTGGCTTGTGCCTGGCGCCTCCTTAGGTCATGCTGTTAGCATGCCTCCTGTTCACTGCAGTTAAGACAGGCAGGGGTTTTGGGAGAGCAGAATGACTGAAGGACTTTCAGGTTCACGTCCCCATTCCGTGTAAGGAGCCTCAGAGTGTTCGTGTGCCGTGGCAGTCACTGGAGATGGGACTTGTGCTCCGGGGACAGGCAAGCTTTTGGTCCACCTTTCATGGAGATGCACGGAGCATCTTCCTGCTGCTTCTCTGATGCAGGCAACTGATGATGTCAGGAGCTACTCCTCCCCCAGTCTGGCCTTTACCTTGCTCCTTGGAGGCACAGTGCCCCAGACCTTTCTGGAAGTACATTATGTCCTTTTTTTTATTGGCTTTTATTAGCTATTATCATTGGCACTCTCGCCACTTGATCACTGCAACTTGAGGTTTCAGATTAAAAGTGGCATCTTGGGCAGAGTTAGGGCTGTATTTGGAGACAATTCTAGGATAGGAAGTACCTGCCAGCCCCATTGGCTTTTATTCTGCAGTAGGTATTCCTGTTCCAGTCTTTCTTTATTCTGAAGGCAGTGTTCCTATGCCAGTCTTTAAAACTACTACAGCCCTGTGAGACCAGATGATGACTGCAGAGACTCGAAGCTGTCAGAGTTCCTACGAAACCTTTGTCTTTTTATCTTTTTTTTTTTTAAGATTTTATTCATTTGACAGAGAGAGATCACAAGTAGGCAGAGAGGTAGGCAGAGAGAGGGAGAGGGGAGCAGGCTCCCCGCTGAGCAGAGAGTCCGATGCGGGGCTCGATCCCAGGACCCTGAGATCACGACCCGAGCCGAAGGCAGCGGCTTAACCCACTGAGCCACCCAGGCGCCCCTGTCTTTTTATCTTTAAAGGAAACTCTGCTTTTTGCTTCCTCTGATGAGGAATTAATGGTTATAAGCCATAAGTGACAATCATACCCAGAGCTCAGAATTCCATCTTAAAATTTATCTTGTTCCAGCACAGCACATGCTTGTAAAGCATTGTCCCTGTTTAAAGATGGAGAACTTTGGGGAAGGAGTGGCTCTGGGGTTATTGACAGGAAAGCATTAAAGTCTAGTTTGCCCTAAGAACAATCTTGACCTCTCTCTCAAAAGAAAAGAAGTTCCTGTCTCTGGTTTTCAGACGAAGTTGTGTGTGTTTTGTCTTTGTGTAGAGGAATATGGCTTAGTATGAACAGGCTCAGTTGTGTTCTTCTGCGATCGTTAGAAAGAATCCATAGGAGTACAGTCTTTGTGAATATCTTAAGAGCAGATGGGAGGCCTTCTTTGACCCCTGGATGTGTTGGATCTCCATTTCCCTTCTTGTCTTCGTATTTCCCACATTTACTCTTTTCAGAAGTGATGTCACACGTAGCCAGAGGAAACATGCAAGGTACAGAAAGTCTTGAGAATTTGAATTGCATGCATGGTACCTTGGCAGAAATTCATAATAATTTTTTTAGGTTAGGGGAATTTTAACAAAACTTTGAAACAAAACTTACTTGTGGAAAGAAAACCCTGATTTGTGATCTTAATTCTAAGTGGGATTAGTACTGTGACGTATGTGGAGCTGTGGTATTGTTCAAACCTATTGTAGTTTTAGTCTGATGTCCATTACTTTCTGTCTACGCCCCAAAGTCTTCATCTTGTGCATGGAGGCCAAGTTCATGAAGAACGCTTCTGAAATATGCCATTATTTGTTTTGTTGCTTCTCAGGATCTCCCAAGGGCTGTGAGGATAGCTTTTCCCATTATTTCTTTTTCATTCTTGGCCATAGAACCCCATGAACAGTTTCTTTGCAGAGTGATTGCGTATACATGGCCCAAGAATGGAACTTCCCCTCTTGGCATTCTCTGCCACAGATCTGTTACTCAGATTGTGACACACGTAACACAGTGCCTCGTGGATGTGGTCTTCTACCGGCCTGTGTTCTGGGCCTGGTCCTGGGATCTCCTAAATTTGTATCACGATGTTAGTGGTCTTAGCCTGTCTGGTTCTTTTCTTTTAAATGATAAAGCTCAGCTCTGGTGTATGTCACAGCAGTTTGTTTGAAGGGTTAATGAGCTTTGTAAGATACTTTTAGATCCTTAGAGGAAAGGTGTTATTTAACCACAGCAAGGCTTCATGTTGGGAATGCCTTCCTACAGAGCTCTGAGTGCCTGTCAGACTCTCTTCCATTCATCCTCATCCCTGGTAGGGAGGTAGGTGGGTAAGCATTGTTATTAAGTACAAAATAGTGTTATTTACTGTTACTTTCATCTGTAGCCTGGGGGGTAATTGTAAGAAATAGAACTTGGTAAAACAGATTATAGAAGAAAAACACTGGGAAAATCTCAAAGTATCATGCACTTGATACTCTTGTTTCTTCTACTTGGGTCTAAAGTCTGAGTGCCACACATGAAAATGATAGGAAGCATCCCTTCCTCTGGAGAAATGGGACCCGGTACATCCTGCCAAATACTTGCATTAACTGAACACCAGTACTTATTTTCAGTTGTACTACTTTATGTTCTGAGGTCAGTTTAACTCAAATATACCAGGAATCATTGTACATTTCACAGGACTTCGATACTTGGGATCTTTATTTTGGAGTTTGAAATGAATTTCCTCCTGGTGAAGTCGTGTTGGGCAGCAGATAGTTCGCTGTGGCCTCCCAGTATAAGAATTAGGTTTTTATAAAGGAGAGATCTTTGGAGAGAGGGGCCACTACCTTGTCTAGGAAGAAAGAGAACAAACCTCATTTGGGAAGCCACATGGGCGGAGATCCCCAACAGGTTTGTCATTATGCTCTTGAGGACTGACCATTCATTTGGTTTCGTGGCTTGAGGTCACAGATAGGAGAAGGCTCCTCTCCACCCTCTTTCCACCTATGTCTGAGATTAATTACACATGGAGTTATTTCTGGTCTTCGATGGTCGTGTCACAGTGCCTGGGAGGAAGAAGTAGAAGGTCTGAAATGAATGCAAGGAAAAATGACCACAGTTAGCCCTTAAGTCTCACTATTTGTTTTCTTTCAGTGTATACCACGACATTACTAGAAATCAATAATTCCCTCTGTGTTCTCCCTAGGAAACAAACATGAACAAACTAAGAAATGATAGACTTCACAGATCATGTGAACAGGGACAGCAGGATGGTTGGATTTTCTCTTGTACTTCTCTGGCAGAGAAGCCTTGGTTTTGACCTGTTAAAAAACCAAAATTCAACTGAGTAAATTTGAAGATCTGATTGATTTTATTTAATGATTCGTGAATCCAGCAGCATCCCATCTTAGCAGATAGAAGGGAGCTCGAAGGAGCTGTACCAAATGAAAGGCTTTTTTATAGGAAGAACAGGGCAGAAAAAGGAAGTTTCCAGTCGAAAGTGGTTTATTTCAGGCAAGGTCACCTTCCTTTAGGGGAGGACAGGGGTCTCTCAGGCAGATGAGCTCTCTGGTGCTGACTGTGGAATTCCAGATTGACTGGTGAAAGGTCACATTCCTGGAAGAGGCTGAAACTCCAATTAGGTTAGGTATTAAGTCTGCGTTTGCTGATGTGGGGCTTAGCACAGGGGACTCCATTTGGGGCCTGTTTTTATTTTATTTTTAACAGACCAAAACCTTCATCTTGGTGGTCCACATTTCTCTCTTTACTTGGTGAAAGGGAAAGTTTATTCCATTTCTAAAGATACTGTGAGTATTCAGTAAAGGACAGCCGCTGTGTGCACAACAATTTTCAAACGTCTTATTTATACTTTAAAAAAATATTTTATTAATTTATTTGAGAGAGAGAGAGACAGAGCATGAGTAGGGAGTAGAGGAAGGAGCAGGTTCCCTGCAAGCAGGGAGCCTGATGCTGGGCTTGATCACAGGACCCTGCTCAAAGGCAGACACTAGCTGACTGAGCCACCCGGTGCTCCTCAAACATCATATTTATACTTACTTAGATTTAAATTTATTTTTCCAAATGATTCATTTTTTTAGATTTTATTTATTTATTTGACAGAAACACAGTGAGAGAGGGAACACAAGCATGAGGAGTGGGAGAGGGAGAAGCAGGCTTCCAGCTGAGCAGGAAGCCTGATGCAGGGCTTGATCCCAGGACCAAAGGATCAATCCTGGGATCATGACCTGAGCCAAAGGCAGACACTTAATGACTGAGCCACCCAGGTGCCCCTAAAATTTTCTTTTTAAATTGTCCAAATTGGTACTTATTGCTTGCACGTAGTATCCCAAATATTTGAAGTCTTTTTTTTTTTTTAAAGATTTAATTTATTTGACAGAGATTGCAAGTAGGTAGAGAGGCAGGCAGAGAGAGAGGTGGGGGAAGCAGGCTCCCTGCTGAGCAGAGCCCATGACCTGAGCTGAAGGCAGAGACTTAACCCACTGAGCCACCCAGGTGCCCCCCAAATATTTGAAGTTTTAAATTCTAATTTTATTTCTTTATCAAATATTTGTAGTTTTGTGTAGCTGTTCATTGTTATGTTCCTTTTACAGCAGGCTTTTAAAAAAAAACGCTGGCTTCCAGCACAACAGGACTGTGTGTGTGTGTGTGTGTGTGTGTGAGTGAGAGAGAGAGAGAGAGGGAGAGAGATGTTTTCAGAAAGAAAATGGTTTAGGTTTCAAAATTCCCAAGGGAATTGTTATAAAACAACAGTGAGGAGAAAAAACTCAGCATGATTTAAATACCTTGACGTGATTCTTTTTTAATTTAAATTTTTCCTGCTAGGTCTTTTATTTCCCAAACAATAGACTGCTCTGCTCTTCATGAACTACTTTAGGCTAGAGAACACAACCAAGTTTCTTTTTTCTTTTGTAGTTTAAGCTTTTTTTTTTTTCCTTCTTTCCCTTTTCAGGTACCTAATTAAATAGAGCCCCTCGAGTTCATTTTCACCAGGGATTCAAGTAAAACTCTTCCAGCCATCTGATTCTTATACCAGGTCCCAGATAAGAGGTGGCAGGGAAAGTAGCAGTGAGCAGTGGAAGAATGTGTTCATCTCCGTCTCAAGGTGGTGCTGGGCGGAGAGCCCTCCCTGTGGCTTAAGCAAGGATGTGGGAAGGGGCTGGGGGTGCTGGGGTTCAAGAGCCCAGACTCCAGTAGGCTTCCCGGGTTTAAATCTCCGCTTTGTTTTCCTTTTCCTTTTCCAGCTTTATGAATCTCAGTTTCTCACCCTTTATTTGCTGTGTACCCGTGGGCAAGTCACTTAAGCCTTTTAAACTTCAGGTTCAGCTGTACAATGGGAATTAAGAATTAGTATCTGCTGCGTGGGGTTTTGAGGGTGCAGTCAGAAGGTCACGTGGAGCCCACAGCAGGATGCCAGGCACACACGCTTGCCCAGTCAGGTGGCCAGTAACAATCTTTATTTTATTAGCGTTCTCAGTACTTATGTATGTATGACTCACTCTGCTCTTTTTTTTTTTTAAGATTTTATTTATTTATTTGACAGAGATCACAAGTAGGCAGAGAGGCAGGTAGAGAGAGAGGGGGAAGCAGCGTCCCCGCTGAGCAGAGAGCCGGATGTAGGGCTGGATCCCGGGACCCCAAGATCATGACTGAGCCGAAGGCAGAGGTTTAACCCACTGAGCCACCCAGGCACCCCACTCTGCTCTTTTAATATACATTTAGTAGCACTGGCATTAGCTGTGTTAAAACTCTCCTTTACTATATATTTGAGTTTGCAAAAATTTAAATCGACCTGGTAAAAACCACTATAAACAAAGTCAAATGACAAATAGGTCAAGGGCTGTATTTGCAATGCATAATGTAGACAAAGGGTTCATTTCCTAATATATAAAGAACTACTACTCAATTAAAAAAACGAACAGTTGTAAAGCTTTTTATGGTGATATTTTTCCATTTAACGGTGCTACAGATTTCGTGTCATGAATACATATACTCAGAGTAAAACAGGAAAACCCTAGGTTGGAGGGGGCTCGGGACACATATAGCCAAAGAAATGTCCATGAGCGTGTAAACAGACCTGAAATTTTTGTTTGTGTTTCCCCATAAAGTAGCTCCCTCTCAGAAATGTTCTCTTGCTGTCTGCAGTACCCTCCTGTGTACCCTGTCACCCATGATTTTCTCATCTCCTTTTCCTGGCTCCCCTGCATCCAGAAAGTCACAGAGTCTTTTCTGGGTTTCATTCAGAGTAGTTCACAACTGCTCCAATCTTTTCAAGCATGCCACTACTATCTTAGTCAAAAAGATACTCAGTACCTCGCAGGACTGCTGGTTTCCCTTACTTTCCCTTGTCCCTCCTCCAGGCGCCACAGTATACCACACCCAGATAAGTTTCCCTAAGACAGTTTTTGTTTCCGCCCACCAACCTGCTCAGAAACCTTCAGCGGTTCCCTACCATCTAGAATGGAGTCTGCCTTCTGAACCGACCCTCAGGGTCCTTTCTTGTGATTCATTGTTCTGTCTCTAGCCTTACTGAGTCTTTTTCACTATGACTCTTTAGGGACCCTCTAAACACTTAACCTGGTCGGCATGGCCTGGCCCACTCTGCCCATTTCTGCTTTTAGGCTGCCCAGCTCGGCTCCGACTCCTCCAGCCCACTGGCTGTCCTCCGTGCCTCCCACGCCCATTGTTTTCTTGCCTCGCTGCATGTGTTAGTTGTCTGGACCTCCCCTCTCACGTTTAACCTCTGGCCCCTATGTTGTTTTAGGTAAACCTTTTCTTTCTTTCTTTTTTTTTTTTTTTTTAAGGTAAACCTTTTCATTGAAGTAGAACATAATCCAGAAGTGCCCAGATCACAAAGTAGATCAGTAACTTTTCACAAGGTGAACACACCCATGTCATCCACATTCCTTTCTTCTGATTCATACCCTGCCTCCCTAACTAGATGGTAAGCCCTTGAGAGACAGAACTACATCGTGTGCCTTTGTGTGAAAATGCATCAAATCAGGTGCTCAGCGACATTCCAGATCAGGAATTTGAGCTAAGAAAGGGATCTAGGAGGGTGCCGGGGTGGCTCAGTGGGTTGGGCCTCAGCCTTCGGCTCAGGTCATGATCTCAGGGTCCTGGGATCGGGCTTTGCATCAGGCTCCCTGCTCGGCGGGGAGCCTGTTTCTCCCTTTCCCACTCCCCCTGCTTGTCTCTTTCTCTGTAAAATAACTAAAGTCTTCCAAAAAAAAAAAAAATTAAAAAAAAAAAAAGGGATCTAGGCTTTAACAGATAAGAAACACATAGAAGGGGTGCCTGGGTGGCTCAGTCAGTCAAGCGTCTGCCTTCTGCTCCGGTCATGATCCCAGGGTCCTGGGATCGAGTCCCATATAGGCTTCTTGCTCAGTGGGGAGCCTGCCTCTCCCTCTGCCTGCTGTTCACTCTGCTTATGCTATCTCTCTCTCTCTCTGACAAATAAATTAAAAAAATATTTTTTTAAAAAAAGAAACACTAATTTAAAGGATTATGTGAAATTTCCATTACTAACAGCAAATTCTTTCTTGACAACTAGTTAGAGTTGAGATATGATTAGAGAGAATATAATTTGGTGAGTCTGTTCAAGGGTTTCTAGGCAGTGACCTATAAGTAAGACCTTCAAATCCAATCTGAACAAGCCCATGTCATAGCTTTCACTTTTCAGATAAGGTATGCAGACACATAACAACGTTAGTTTTCATTGTCATTCTCTCCAGCAAATATTTATTGACCATACACAGTCTACTAGGTATGGTTGCAGCGTATGTTAGTATTCAGCTGTGAATAACACACAAGATTGTTCCTCTATATAGAGCTCGTATTTTAATGAGTCACTAGAAATAATTGATAGAACTGAAAGAAAGGCTTTAAGACTGAAGGTACACAACAAGGCCTAAATAGGAGAACGGTGAAAATGGTTATGAAATCCTCATCAACATACAGAGGGAACAAGAGCATGGAGATAGGAGGGGCTCAAGGACGATCAGCCCCACTCTAGGGACATCTGGTAAGAAATCCTTTTGGGACATTACCAAAGGTACGAAAGACGGAGGCAACTCAGAAAGGTAAAATAAGTCCAGAGTTAAGGAGAGCAGAGAGATTTCAAAACCATCATAGGAAATACTTAATTTTCAGCAGGGCCTTACAGTTTACAAGGAAGGGACTTTGACTTGTTCATCCCACCAGATCTTGGCCACTCTGATCACGTTCGCATAGTCATGCAGCTCCTATGGGCCGGCCGTGAGTGTAGACCGACTGCCGAACTCTTCCCCAGGCTGCTCTTATCACCGTTTTTCCTGTTTACTTTAAACCTCAAGCATGAGGAGCTCGTTGGCTGTCATGCCGTGCAGAGGTTGTCCACATAAGGCAAAGTGAGGTCAGGCACATCGTTTGGCAGCCCCTCACCGTGGCTCTGTTACTTGGAAACCTAGGCACAGGGGATGGACGGTAGAGGACCCCTAGGCTGCTAATCCTGAAACAGTAACTTGTTGAAAGTATTATGAGTTCCCTTTTTGTTCTGTTTTGTCTTGTCTTTTATTGCCCTTTTGGTTATATCTTTTTTGAACCTACAAGGCTTCAGTTTGCAAAGCTTTTGCAAAGCTATCAATCTGCCAGTCTTGTTGACGTGGCTTTCACTTCGAATTAAGGTTCAACAAAGGGATTAGCAGATAACCATTCCAGGCTGTGTTTCTTTACACAAAAGGGTGGATATGGTTTGAACAGGCTGCCAAAGCCAGGAAGAGAAGTTAATTGCGTAAATCAATGCAGCCAAGAGCTGATCACCTTTCTGAAAGACAAGACCATGCAGCATACAACCTCTAAATAGATCTTTGGGGTCAAGTTGATGTCATGTGGAAGAATCAATATTTACTGGGCTTTATAAAGTTAGCCTTAATGAACCCCAGGCATTTTGCTAGGCCGCTAATTGCAGGAAGAGGGAAGGTGACAGTGGCTGAAGTCCATGGCTATGGAGCTTGTGTAAAAATAAGTGTAGAGACAGTCACTTGCTTTTGTGCAAAGGAACCAACCTAGATTCCACCCAAGCATTTCTTGGGTATGTGTATGGAAAGGCTGGCTTTCTTGGGATTTTACTGACATTTTAAGAAACGGCACTCTTGCATCCTAACAGAAGAACATAAGCCCTTTACACTTCGACACCGTTATCTAAGCAGTTAACTTTCTGAGATGAGTTTTGTTTTTTTTTTAAGATTTTATTTATTTATTTGACAGAGAGCACAAGCAGGGAGAGTGGCAGGCAGAGGGAGAGGGAAAAGCAGACTCCCTCCTGAGCAAGGAGCCCGAATCAGGACTCGATCCCAGGACCCTGGGATCATGACCTGAACTGAAGGCAGACGCCTGACCAACCGAGTCATCCAGGCACCCATCTGAGATGCGCCCTGATGTCGTTTTGGATTCTGCCTTATAAATGTGCTAATCACGAGGGCAGGTCCCTCTCAGAGTGTAGCTCATCCCTCCATCTGACACACTTGAAAGCTTTTAAAGTAAAGAATTGTAGTAAAGAGCGTTTACTTTAGGATGCTGGCTTCAGTCCAAGTTGAGTAAAAGGTTTTTTGATAAATATTATCATTTGCATGTGTGATATCGTCCAGTAGAAGGCTGTTTGGTATGCCTGAATGTTCTGGATTCCTCTCTGGGTTGGCAGAATCACTGGTGGGTTAGGAGCCTTATCTTCTATTTATTTTAATGGGCGCTTCTACTACATGTTGTTGACTAGGTAGAGGAATGCAATCAAATTTTGTCCTGGCTGTAACAAAATACTGACCCTGTAGAGTCAGGAACTGAAAGTCGTCAAGCAGCTTTGTTAGGTGTTGTGACTCAGAGTGTAGCCCCAGGATGTTTGTTACAAGCTCTTGGTCATGGGTGCTTAGTAGATAAATTTTGGAATTGACCTTTCAGCCCTCTTTCCTTAGTGTCTTTCATCAATGGAGGCTTTAAAATGCACCAGAGAGAAGAGCTTCTGTTCTCTTCTCTCTCCCACTCCTGTCCCTTCTCTCCAGGATTGTTTCTCAGAACAAACACTGAAAAAAAGCACGAGTGTTTGTTGGGATTGTTGTAGTGTTTTTACAAGAGAATCTGATAGCTGCTATTTTCATCTGTAGTTTCCTTTGGATATTCATTGTGGGTTTGTATTCTTTCTTTTCAGCTCTTTGAGAACTTCTACTTTGGTACCCTGAAGCTCAATTCAATTCACATCTCTCAGAGGTTCACGGTAGACAGCTTTGGAAACTACGCTTCCTGTGGGCAAATTGACTTCTCCTGAGGTGGATCTTGGGAAGTGCTAGAAGTTGAACATCCTCACCGGTACCGAGGGAAAATACCTCTGTTTGAATTACCAAAGAGGGAGGGAGAAATTTGAATGGTGACTTTCCTGGGTGGCTCCCCGCACAAACCATGGTTTCTCATGGTTGTCCCCAGTCCTCAAACTGTAGGTCAGCTAAGGTGGCTGCGGGCACAAGGTGGTGTAACCCGTGGCTTGTTCGTCTTTCACAGGGTCTGCCTTTCTTTCTGAAGCTCTTCTCTGGAAATGTACGTCTCAAGCCCGTTGGAGCTGAGATTCACGTTATTTCTCATACACCTACGGATTTTGCTACAGCCATTAAACTCTTTCATAGTAGTACTTTAAAAGAGAATTAAAGACCTGGTTTTGTTACTCTCTCCACCTAAATCAAATGTCTGCAGTTTTTAGAAGGTTTGATTTTTACTTCCCTTTAGACCTAAACTTTTTTTTATTTTATTCTTTTTATTTATTTATTTATTTATTTTTAAGATTTTATTTATTCACCAGAGAGAGAGAGAGAGTACACACAAGCAGGCAGAGAGGCAGGCAGAGGCAGAAGGAGAAGCAGGCTCCCTGCCGGGCAAGGAGCCCAATGTGGGACTCGATCCCAGGACTCTGGGATCATGACCTGAGCCGAAGGCAGCGGCTTAACCAACTAAGCCACCCAGGCGTCCCCCTAAACTTTTTTTTAAAGATTTTATTATTTATTTTTTTTAAAGATTTTATTTATTTATTTGACCGAGAGAGATCACAAGTAGGCATAGAGGTGGGCAGAGAGAGAGAGAGAGAGAGGAGGAAGCAGGCTCCCCACCGAGCAGAGAGCTTGACTTGGGGCTCGATCCCAGGACCCTGAGATCATGACCTGAGCCAAAGGCAGAGACTTAACCCACTGAGCCACCCAGGCGCCCTGAAGATTTTATTTATTTTAGAGAGAGAGCAAGCAGGGCAGAGGGCAGAGGGATAGGGAGAGAGAAAACCCAAGTAGACTCTGCGCTGAGCACGAAGTCCAGTCTCAATGACCCTGAGATCATGACCTGAGGTGAAATCAGAAGTCAGACACTTAATCCACTGAGCTACCCTGGCATCCCTGTACCTTAACTTTTTTTTTTTTTTTAAGATTTTATTTATTTATTGGACAGAAAGAGAGACAGGGAGAGAGGGAACACAGGCAGGGGGAGTGGGAGAGGGAGAAGCAGACTCGCTGCTGAGCAGTGAGCCTGATGAGGGGCTCGATCCCAGGACCCCAGGATCACAACCTGAGCCGAAGGCAGATGCTCAACTAGTTGGGCCACCCAGGTTCCCCTGTACCTTAACTTTTAATCACAACCCAGAAGTTCCTTTTTAATATGGTAAAAACCACACAACATATGGTTTACCATTTTAACCATTTGTTACTGTCCAGTTCCGCACTGTTACATGTCCTCACATTGTTCTGAAACATCTCCAGAACTTTCCCATCTTGCAAATCTGAAACTATACCCATTAACAACTCTCCATTTCCTTCTCTCCCAGGTCCCTGGCAACCACCCTTCTACTTTCTCTATGAATTTGACTACTTTGGATACCCCATGGAAGTGGGATCATATAGTATTTGTCTTTTTGTGACTGGCTTACTGCACTTTAGCAAAACATCCTCAAGGTTTATCCATGTTGTAGCACTTGTCAGAATTCCCTCCCTTTTAAAAAGGCCGAATGATATTCCTCTGTACATGTACACCACATTTGGTTTATCTCTTCAGCCACGACTAGGCTCTTGGGTTCCTTGACCCCTTGGCTGTTGTGGATATAGGGCTCAGTGAACATGGGTATAGAGGGATCTCTTTGTGAATCTGCTATTAGTTCCTTTACTGCTCAGAATTTTACCTTTAGCAAAATAAAGTTTTTATCTTTTACTTTGGTCTGTCCTCTTCTGAACTTTTTATGTGTGTTAGGTTCCCATTCCTTACCTTCCCCTACCCTCCAGGCTTCCCAGGCCCCTGATGGCATTATGGCATCATGGCTCTTTTATATTTCCTTCAGGGCAGCAGCAGTAGAAACAGTGAGGATAGGGGCAGGAGGATGCGGGGTTCCCTGAGACAAGGGCAGCTGCAGAAGCTCCTTTTTCCTTGCTGGAGACCAGTGGGTGGAGGGGGCTTGCAGCACAGCTTCCCTGACCCATCAGTCCCGCCACATGCTCTGCTGGGGAGCTCTGGCCTCGGGCTCACCCTCAGCTCCTCCTATTCACATCCCTCTTCCTCCATGTCCCCTCTTTGTCTTCCCTTCATTCCTTACTCTTACTTTGATTCTCTCCATTTGAGAAGTCTCCTTCTGAACCCTGTGCATTAAGGCCGCCACACAGTAAGGGCTCTGTGTACCGCTTGGATTTGTTCCTCAGTGTCACTGCACAGATCATTTGTGAATAAATGAATTTCCTAAGCCACTGTGTTTTTCTCTAGTATTATTGCACAGTTTTAGCTTGACCCCCTTTGTCGGGGCGTGTTGGGACACCATGCTGCCCTCACGGACGCCCTAGCATCGCTGTATCATTCATCTGGAGCTTACATAGGAGTACCTGCAGGTGGTTTCTCCCCCAGATGCTTTCTTCTAGGAACGTTCGTTTTTTATTTTTATTTAAGTTGAGGTTTTACCTCATTTACTGCCAGAGGTTAGATGGCATGTGAGGAGGAGTGCTCCAAGGGATCATACTGAAAAGTAGAGCTTGGTGTCCTCATCTCATCCC
Source organism: Martes martes (assembly GCF_963455335.1). NCBI lineage: Eukaryota > Metazoa > Chordata > Mammalia > Carnivora > Mustelidae > Martes > Martes martes. The sequence goes on from NC_137902.1 coordinate 54,065,125, forward strand.
AGCACTTCTCTCTGACTGGTTTCTTTCCGACACCTGCCGCCCGGCAGCCTTGGCCCCCAGGAAGTAAAGATGTCTTATTTTCAATGTCAGAGATGTATGACCCATGTTTCCAGTAAATCTTTTTTTTAAGTTTTATCTTTGGAAGATGTAACCTTGTATATCCTAAATTCTTTTTTTTTTTTTAAGATTTTATTTATTTATTTGATAGAGAGATCACAAGTAGGCAGAGAGGCAGGCAGAGGGAGAGGGAGAAGTGGGCTCTCCACCAAGCAGGGAGCCCGACGTGGGGCTCGATCCCAGGACCCTGAGATCATGACCTGAGCCAAAGGCAGAGGCTTAACCCACTGAGCTAACCAGGCATCCCCCAAATCCTAAATTCTTAATAGAATTTAGAGGTAACTGCATTTAAGGACCTATTGTATTACTAAGTAATTTTTCACAAGTAGTTTACCTTTTTCACTCTCCTTTTCTCACGACTCTACAGTGGGTTTTTCCAGAGGCTACATGACTTAGCGACATCTTCACTCTGATGGTTAATGGAGCATGTACTTCGGTATTTTTGTGTTTCCTAGAACCTTGTAAGTTGTAATTTTCTAAGATTCGGGATCCCCTCCTGCCAACTTGTAGTGGGGTACATGTTGGAAGATTTGCTACTTGTGTTTATAAACAAATCTCCTTTAATAATATCACTTAGCAATTCATTCTGCACTGAAATAAAATTAAATCGCAGCTCCCATCATTCCCAGGCGGTTTTTTGAGACACTGACTTTACCATCAGCTCCTTGAAGAGCAGGAGGGAAAAAGGCCTCTCACTGCAATTATCACACAAGATCTGTATTGTTACATAAGAGACTTCGTCACAGGAGAATAATCTTGATTTTTTGGGAGGGGACACAAGGAGTTAGTCCCGGACAAACTCCATACCCATGGTGGAAACATGTGGAAGTCACTTTTTGTGGTGGTTATGTTTAAGTGAGCTCCAGAATTTACTAGAGTGGACACTGCTGAGAATTCAGCTTCGTAAAGACCCAAAGCTTGTTCTGATTCACTCCTGCACTGTGCTCTCTCCCTGGAGCGGAAGGGAACCCCACAGCACCAGGGTGCTAAGCGAGGAACGCCTCTCAGATGCTCCCTTGATGCCTCCAGGGAACCTGGATACGCCAGAACACCACAGGCGAGAGGATGGGCTGCCGTCGGGGCTGTTTTTATTGATAGCTTTCTTGTTGTTAATAAAGTGTTTTTTTTTTTTAATTTTAAAAATTTATTTGACAGAGATCACAAGTAGGCAGAGAAGCAGGCAAAGAGAGAGTGGGGTGGGAAACAGGCTCCCTGCTGAGCAGAGAGCCCGATGTAGGGCTCTGTCCCAGGACCCTGAGACTGTGACCTGAGCCAAAGGCAGAAGCTTAACCCACTGAGCCACCCAGGACAGACACACAGAGAGAGAAATCACAAGTAGGCAGAGAGGCAGGCAGAGAGAGAGGGGGAAGCAGGCTCTCCGCTGAGCAGAGAGCCCGATGTGGGACTCGATCCCAGGAACCTGAGATCATGACCCGAGCTGAAGGCAGAGGCCTAACCCACTGAGCCACGCAGGTGCCCTAAAGTGTTCTTTTAAACAGAAGATCACATATGCTCACCTTGTGGCAGGTCATCAGGTGTACCCTTTAGGCTTTGTGTTCTTTTCAGTGTGTATTTTATACTTCAGTTTAGATGGTGGTTTAAAAACAGATTTCAGGGGTGCCTGGGTGGTTCAGTGGGTTAAGCCTCTGCCTTCGGCTCAGGTCATGATCTCAGGGTCCTGGGATCGAGTCCCACATCGGGCTCTCTGCTCAGTGGGGAGCCTGCTTCTTCCTCTCTTTCTCTCTCTCTGCCTGCCTTTCTGCCTACTTGTGATCTCTCTCTGTCAAATAAATAAATAAATTCTTTAAAAAAAAGAAATAAAAAACATTTCATCAATCAGAGGTTACTACTCCCTGTGCATTTGAGCACATATCATATCGAATTGTTAGATAATGTCTCACAAATAACAGCTAATATTTGCAGAATGCTCACATTTGTAATTTGTGTATTAACTTATTTTTTTTTTAAGATTTCATTTATTTGAGAGATCACATGCAAGCAGTGGGGGGGAGGGGGGCAGAGAGAGAATCTCAAGTGGATCCACCGCCCCCACCCTTCGCTGAGCAAGGAGCCCAATGCTGGGCTCGATCCCAGGACCCTGAGGTCATAACCTGAGCTGAAGTCAGCCACTTAACCGACTGAGCCACCCAGGCGCCCCGAGTATTAACTTATTAATCTTTACAACAGCCTACGTAAGTTGGTATTATCATTACCCTCATTTTATAGATTGAGGCATAAGGAGGTTAAGAGATTTACCTGAGGTCATAATAGTTTATACCACCAGTTCTTTAAATGTGGCCTCTGGACCCCTGGGAATCCCTGGGAACCTTTTAGGGCTATATGTGAGCTCCACACTGTTTTCTTAAAAATACTAAGATATGGGGTGCCTGGGTGGCTCAGTTGGTTAAGCAACAGCCTTCGGCTCAGGTCATGATCCTGGAGTCCTGGGATTGAGTCCCCATCGGGCTCCCTGCTCAGCAGAGAGTCTGCTTCTCCCTCTGACTTCTCCTCTCTTACTCTTTCTCTCTCTCTCTCTCATTCTCTCTCTCTCAAATAAATAAATAAAATCTTAAAAAAACTAAGATATTTATTTTTTTCACTGTCATTCTCTCGTGAGTATACAGTGGAGTTTTCCAGAGGCTATGTGACATGGTGACATCATCACTGTGATGGTTAATGGAATATGTGCTTGTATGTTTTTGTGTTTTCTAGAATTTTATAAGTTGGCAGGTTTATATTATAAGTAATATGTTTTTAGACATTAACTCAGTTTGCTCTCAGTATTTCTATTGTGCTCTTACTAGCTATTTTCAGTTTTATCTGCAGTTATAGGCTGAATTATATCCCTAGGAATTCATATGCTGAAGCCCTAAACCTCCTCACCACCCCCAACCCCGCCCCCAGTAGCTCAGAATGTGACTGTGTTTGGAGATAGGGCCTTTAAAGAGGTGATCAGGTAAAAATGAGGCTGAGGCTTTTAGGGATACTTCAAACCCCCGGCCTCTGAGATCCACCCCCCCCCCCCACCCCTGTCTTTCTTCTGAGAAGGTTGGTGATGACATCACCAAGGCACCTGGTGATTGGAAGGGTCTGAGGATTTTGGTGAAACTGACCATCCAGGGCAGATGAGCTCAGACTGAGGTAGTTCCTTCTGCCGCTGCCCTGATCCGTGGGCTGCAGTGTAGATGAATGCTGCCTTCGTGACATCAGCAGTGGTGTGGTGAAATGTCTGGTTAAGGACTAGAAAGGAAAATACTTCAATAAAGGGCTGTTTGACAATCAAAAGAAAAAAAGCATCAGACATGTGCGTGAATAGGGGAATGACGATATATGGCCCAGCAAGAAGGCAGCCATCTGCGAGCCAGGAAGAAAGATCTCAGGAGAAAGCAAACCTAGCAACACCTTAATCTTGGACTTCTCATCTCCAGGACTTGGAGAAAATAAACTTCTGTTGTTGAAGCCACCCCCAGTTTGTGGTATTTTGTTATGACAGTCCTAAAAAACTAGTATACTTGTTATTTTTTAAAAATATTTTATTTATTTATTTGATAGAGACACAGCAAGAGGGGAAAACAAGTAAGGGGAGTGAGAGAGGGAGAAGCAGGCCTCCCGCTGAGTGGGGAGCCCAATGTAGGACTCTATCCCAGGACCCTGGCATTATGACCTGAGCAGAAGGCTGACTAACGACTGAGCCACCCAGGTGCCCCTAATATACTTGTTATAATGCAAAAGCTAATCTGCCTGTCTTCTTTTGAACCAGACATTAAATGTAAATCAATGCCCCCTTTCTTGCTAATTTTTTTGGGAGGGGGAGTATAGCTGTGTTTTCATAAAATACATTATTTTGTTAATATGTAATGGTTTCCTTATTGCTATTTTTAAACATTTTTCACTTTTTAGGAGTCTCTGAAGATTTAAGAGGAGTTTTAGTTCACAGCAAAATTTAGGGGCAGACTTAGTTTTATTTTCAAGTACAATAGATGATATCTATGTCTATATATCTTATAGAAACAAAAGTTGTTAGGAGTCCTCAATAATTTTTTAGTGTAAAGGACCCCCGAGATGAGAAAGCTTGACAACTGCTGTGCCCTACCATACTTCTTCTAAATGGGATCGTATTACACATGATCTTCTATAACAAGCTTTTCTCATCCAGGAATATGTAGTGGGTTACCTTAGTTGTGAACAGATGCAGATCTCCATGAGTTTTAATAGCTTTGCAATAGTTCATTGTGTGTATATATGTTACGTTAACTAGCTGGTCTCTGACTAACAGACAATGAGCTGGTTTCCAGGTTTGGCTATTATAAACAATTCTGGATTGAGTATCTTTGTGCATTTTTTTTTATGCTTGTGAGGTCATCCAGAAATGAGATTTCATGGTTTTAAAGATGTTAAATTTAAGTCTCTTATTTAGAAACTAAGGTCCCTCCATTTTGTATTGCTAGGTACTAAATACAAACAGAAAAAAATGCATAAAACATACATACCATTTAACAAATACACCCAGCAGCTTTTGGGCCCCTTCACTTGAAAAGGCCAACCTAGGAATTCTCTCAAAGGTTAGGAAAACCTTTTCTTCTTTATACGTGGTAACTGTCCATTTTCTACAACTCTTTTACCTGTCATCTGGGAAATTGGATCTCTCCCCTAAATTAGCTTTGCTGTTGGACTTAACTGACAGTCCTGGACTCTTGCTGATTTGCTTCTGGCGTAAATCAGCTGACCCACCTTGAAGGTGTTGCAGAAGACCAGTCCCACTGGAGGAGCTGCCCGGGAGTGTGGGAAACATTTTGACCTTCAAAAGTCTGGAAACATCGGGGCGCCTGGGTGGCTCAGTGGGTTAAAGCCTCTGCCTTTGGCTCAGGTCATGATCCCGGGGTCCTGGGATCAAGCCCCGCCTCGAGCCCCACATCGAGCCCAGCATCGGGCTCTCTGCTCAGCAGGGAGCCTGCTTCCCCCCCCCCACCTCTCTGCCTACTTGTGATCTCTCTCTGTCAAATGAATAAATAAAATCTTTTTTAAAAAGTCTGGAAACATCCATTGTCTTATTGATGGGCATCTTGCCAGTGCCTGTCCAAACTATTGGGCAACTTTGGTAATTCTAGAAAACTAGGGACTTTATAAGATAGCACTGGAATGGGAGAGTTACGTCTAGAATCTACTTCCTCAGTACCTTGGACATACACAGTAAGTTTTGCTAAGACTAGGATTGAGATGGTGGGAAAAGATGGCAAATTTCAGGACATCTTCAGAACCACGGGGCATCAGAGCCTTCTCTTCTTGACGTGAGAAAATAACTAACATTTTTCAAATGCCCACTGTCCTACTTAGTATATAGTTTTGCATGAGTTTCACAGAATTCTTCTGAGATAGATTGTATTGTTGTTACAGATAGAAAATAGATTAGGGAACCTGCCGAGTAACACAGCAGGTAAGTGGGCTTCCACCCCCAGTCTATCTGACAAGAAACTGCTCTCCCATTATACAGTGTTGCTACACAACCCAGCAAGGCTGCTGTTACTTACTGGGAGACCAGGACATCAACAGCCAGAGCCGCCCTGCAGCACCACCTCTAAATCCAACCGCAAAGGAAAAAGAAAACACGGAAAAGGAGCTATTGTTTTCTGTTTTCCTAAGGGGACCCCAGGCCAAGCCATTGATGCAGTCAGAATTCCCAGGCAAGCCAGATTCAGGGTGACTATGAACCTTCTAACTTGTGTTTTTTCCTACCGATTAAGATCATGTTTTTCATTGCCTTTGATTTTTTTTTTTTTTTAAACTACAGCAACCAAGTTTTTTTTATAAAGACACAATCTAGGGCTTGGGTCCCAAGAGTTCATTATGTTTTGTCCTGTCAGATTCTCCATGTTTCCTCTTCCATTTATTTGTAATGTAAACCTCACCCCGTTTCTGCTCTGATCCTGGGACTGCCCAGCTTTCAGCCTTCCCAGCCGGGATGTCAACACACTTTCACAGGCAATGATAAGGGTCACAGTTTTAACAAAACCCTGAACACCTCAGACAAAACCAGCCTCCTCTCCAACCCCCTTCCCCAGTGGCTTATTAGAAACAAGTTGAAGTCAAAAGCACAAACAAATGCGCCTTTTCCAAACGTGCAGCCCCAAGGCAGATGAGATGGTCAGACGTTTGCCTTTTAGGGTTGCCCTAGAAAGGGCTAACAAAAGGGGTGAAGCCCTGAAACAGCTGCTTGGGGAGGAGGACATCTGCCTCTCTTACCAGCCATTCAGGGCTTTGGCCTTGCCTGGAAAAAAGCATGTGGGGCTGGGGAGCAATAGTTCGGAGGCAGCCAGTTGTTCAATGGCTTTTGTCTTGACGAAGCCACCCATTACTGTCAGAGCCATAACTCGCAGGAAGCCAGCTGTCAGGGCTGTGGTACAGGCCCCTCCGGGTGGCCGGCAAGGGGAGACAGAAAGAGCGTCTGTGGCCAAATTCCCTTTTAGACACCTGCGCCTACTGGCTTTGTAACTGGAGAGATTTGTGTCTTCCCCACTCCCATCTTCCCTGGGGAGACCCCGGGGCCCTTTTTCTTGCCCTCCGCCCTTGGAGAGATAGCAGGGACATCTCAGGATTTGGATTCCTTGGTTTGCAACTCCCTAAGTGCTGGGCTGGGCTGGGTTCTGCTGCGGTTGGTTGGCGTTTGGCGCTCTCATCTAGCGCTTCCCTTTGAAATCTACCCCCCCCTTTTTTTTTCTTCGTTTTCGTTTTCTTTCTTTCTTTTTTTTTTTTTTAAACCAGGTATGATGATGTCAAACGTGATGCTGATGCTACAGTTACAGACACGGCCCCTGCTGGCGCAGCCTCTCTGATTCTCTCTCCCTCTCCGCGTCCAGCGCTGGGCTTTTTCAGACAAGTGCATCTCCTAACCAGGTCACATTTCAGCCGCGACCCACTATCAGTCTGTCACCGGAGTCAGACCGCAGGAGGAGGGCGGAGGAAGACTACGGCGTTTGCTTCGCCAACCGCGGGGTGGGAAGAAGGACATTAAAATACTGCAGAAGTCAAGACCCCCCTTCCCCCAGGTCGGACCCTGACCACGATGCGCACCCCGGGCTGCGGGCGGCTGGTGCTGCCGCTGCTGCTCCTCGCCACGGCCGCCCTGGCCGAAGGCGACGCCAAAGGGCTCAAGGAGGGCGAGACCCCCGGCAATTTCATGGAGGACGAGCAATGGCTGTCGTCCATCTCGCAGTATAGCGGCAAGATCAAGCACTGGAACCGCTTTCGAGACGTGAGTCTGCAGGGCCGCGAGGGCCGGGGGCGAAGGTTTGGGGAGGAAGGCTCGGAGGGGAGCCCCAAGCGCCGGGAGCGGCGGCGGCACGTCGCAGCCACCGGCTCCGCAGCCCAGCCGGCTGGCCGCACCGAGAGTAAACAACGCTCACCCACCCTCCCGCCAGCCGTTGCCGGCCCAGCTCGGCGCCCCCTCCCCAAGACCACCATTCCCCCATCACCCGCCCCCGGCCCGGGACCCCAAGCCCCACAGCCGCCCCGGGCGAGTCCCGGGCAAGGAGTTGCTACCGGGGCGCGTGCGCCAGACACGGTCTCCACTGCAGGTCCGGCGCGGAGACGGGCGCGGGATGCAAGGGGGGTACAGGGCGGGAGAGGTGGGAGCCCTGGCTGCGGCTGGACCCCCGACCCGCTCCCCTCCTTTTTTGGTGGAAAAAAAAGAGGCCCCCAGGCCTGCCCCCAGCCGGGTGGATGCTGCAGGCGCCACATACGGGGCACTGCAGAAGGGGCAGGTCTGGGTGCGGCCGGCGGCGGGTAGGTAGCATAGTCTTGCGCGAGTGCCCTCTATTCCCACCTTGGGCTTTGGGGGAGGGAGGACAGAAGGGGACAGAGCCCTGGGCTGGGACTTTGAATTGGGGTTGGGGGTAGATGTCCTAGCAATCTTCATTAGGCGACATGGTGAAAGGCGTGTCCATGATTGGGGGCGGACGACGGCAATGAAAATAGCCGAGGCCACCTCCAGGTGGCCGCCAGAGCCAGGTCTGGGGTCCCCATGCAGAGTGGCGTGAGCTCACGGAGGCTGGTTTTCCAGGACCAACCTTTTGTGGGGAAGCCGGGCCCAGAGAAGGGAGAGACTCCGATGCGGAGGAAAGACTCTGCAGCCCGGTGGTCTTGAAGAGCAGAGGCGAGAGCCGAGGAGCTGGGTCTGGGGTCCCTTCGGGGACGCCTACCCGAACCCTGGTTTAACCTTGGGCCGAACTTAGCCTGGTGGGGGTTGGGGAGGCGGCTGCGGACTAGCCGGCATTGCTGCAGCACTTTGTTTACGAGCACCTGTAGATCAGAGGGGAAACCGGAGACTGCGTTCCCAGAAGGGGGAAGTAGGAGCTGAGCGGGGGGAGGGGTGGGTGGGGGGTGCCGGTGGCAGAGGGCGTGGCTGGAACCCAGAGAAGGGGGCTGGGTGTAAGGTGGAGGATGGGCCCGGATGCGGATGCACCAGGGGAGAAGAATGCTGGTCCTGGCCACCTAGTGCTCTCAGATGCCTGCCAGCTCCCAGAAAGCATCTAATACGACCCCAGGCCTCACTTTTCACTTGCCAAGGTCCCTCATCAGACCCACCAGGTACAACACTGGCCACACCATGACCTCTCTCATCTTCTCTTAAATTGTGGGCATCCAGAAGTTCCTTAGAAATGTGTTTAAAACACACATACTTCATACACTATCCAGCCAAATGATGTGAAAAGGCAGAGATATGGATCTTTTTGTTATCGTGAGACAAGTGACAGTTTCTCTTCAAAGTCTAACCAGTAGGTTGTAAGTCATCAGAGAGCATCGCATGCAGCCAGGTCATCTGGGGCTGAGGGGCCTGGGTCCCAGAGGAGGCACAGCTGGTCCAACCAAGGGAGGCAGGAGTCCCAGCAAGGCCTTTTCCGAGGCCCCTGCAGGCCCAGCACAGATTAGCTGCAGTCTCCTGCTGCCGCCTGGGAAGCAGCCTGGCCATAGCAGCGAGGGGGCAGCTGCAGGCTGGTCCATCCCAAATCCATGTGTCACCGGTCCAGGCCTCCCTCTGACTCGCTGGCTGTTTGATCTTCCAAAGCGAGACTGGTGAAGGTCAGAGGGAAAATAAATGCTTATCAGAACGTAAAGGTTTAAAAAAGAAAGATGCCTCCCCATCTCTCTTCCTCCACCTGCTTCCAATAGCCAACTCTGTAGGTGAGGCTAAATGACTTGACTGCTTGACCCCCGGCACAGGGCTGCCCACCTGTCTCCCTGTACTGGTGCCAATCATTTCCTCCTTCCTCTCATGCTTATCAGAAGAAAGGCACCAGATTATAATTCTGCAGGGCCGGACACCCTAGAATTCATGGAAAGCTTTAGGGCACGTATTAAGATGGGCGGCCTCAGGCTTTTATAGGGAAAATGTCCTCTAAAACCCCATTTAAGGTAGCGTTGGCTGGGGGAAGACAGGATCAGGGAGAGGAGGAGGCCAGGGAAGGCTGGGCAGGGGGGTCTGGCTCTGGGGACCCATCGGGGGTCTGGCTCTGGGGACCCATCGGCAGCTTCTGCAGAAGGGCAGGAGGCTGCGGGCTCAGAGCCCCTGCATTGCACAATCCTAGAGGGCCCACAATGTGGGGGTGCCCCTTGGAGTTGTGCAGCACTCATGCTGTCCACAGGGACTCTGCCAATACCCCAGACACTTCTCAGCCCTCCTCTGTTAATAGATGCCCCACTTCCTACTCTAAAGCCCGAAGGCCCTCTAGTTGGGCCCAGTAGCATAGGGCTTTATATACATCTCATCAGGCTAGCTTTCTGGAAAATATGCTTCCTGAAGCCTCAAAGGCAAGATGGATGTTCTTTTGGACGTCTAAGGCATTACCAGGTCGTACCAGCACGTTGTTCATAACCACAAAATGACGCAGGCCCCCAGTTTGCCTGAACAGAAGAGAGGCAAGCGAGAGGGGTGGAATGTTCTTAGGGCATAGGATGGAGGAGTCAGTATTGTAGGTGAGGGGCGTGTCTCATTAAATGGTGCTGACTGAATCGAGGGGCAGGGGGAGATTGAGGGCATGTTGTGGAAGAGGTCAGGAGGATGAAGAAGAGGAAGAAAGTATGGACAGGTGCTCCAACACGGAACTGGTCTGAGCTGGGTAGGGGGGAGTTGAGTTTAGCGTTCTTTCTCTGAGCGCTAGGATTATAGGGAGGCAGGGTTTACCAGTGGAGTAATCCCCCCCTCCAGGGCCAGGGTAGATTTCCTCTAATGCCCAGTGCCTCACTGCCAGGGAGGAGAGCTTCATGCCAGAGGAGAGGGGGAGGTTGTGATCTAGCTGTGCCCTCCCCTGGGCGGGCCTGGGCCTTTGGGAGGCCTGCTTCCCAGCACTGTTATCTCCAGCTTCCCTCCCTGCAGAACCAGGTGGAACTGCCCTGTAGTCTTCAGAACAGAGCATCCAGGCCTTGGAGGTAGAGACGCACCTTTGAGAGGAGCCAGGCCCGTTACACAGCATTCTTCCGGGCAGGACCCGAGAACCGGGCGAAGCAGCACGGAATGTTCTTTTTCTTCTTGGCTCTTCCCTACGTTGTGCTCCACGTCCATTAAGCTCTCATGAGACTGACGGGCGTCTAGCACAGTGCCTGGCCCCCAGCCGGCACACAGTTACTGTCTGTCGAACCACCGATTGTAGTGAGCGCTGGCTTCCAGCTGCCAGTCCTTGCATCGTCTCTTGTGCCCCTCCACCACCCTCTTTGTCATTTCGTGACCCATGCATTCTACGGTTGAAGAAACAAAGGCGCAGAGAAGTTAAGTAACGTTCAGCAGGGTCAAATAGCTAGAAAGTGGCTGAGCTGGGATTTGAACCCAGGTCTCCTGGTTCAACTGTGCTTTTCAGGGAGCTCAAGGCCTAACCCTTAGGGACACATGGGAAGGAGGAGTCTACCTTGAAGAACAGAGTCGGCCTCAGCTTGTGCCCTATGTGACTCCAGGTTGCCCCGGGGCTGGAGCGGCACCTCCTAGAAAGGGGGGCCGAAGCCCTCAGGGTCTTCAGCAGCTGGCCACCACCTGCTCCCCTCCTTCCTGGACCTAGCGACACCCCAGAGGCAGCTCTCTACCCAGGAGAAGCAGGAGCGTGCTCTGCTGGGAGAGCTCTGGCCTGGGAGCGGGAAGGCCTGGGTGCGGGTTTGGGCTCTGCCACTGGCTGGCCATGTGATGCCAGGTACGTCACATTACGTCTCCGGCGGGCAAGGAGACCAAAACCAGTGCATCAGCATGGAGGCGTTTTGTCACAGGGCTGGAGGGCGTACATTTCAGGCAGGACTCCCCAGCCTCAAGCCCCCCAGAAAGCTCCTGGAGGGACCGTCATCTCTGGGGCTAGCCCACACCATGCCTCAGTCTCCACGAGAAAGATGTTGATGTGTGTTAACCCCTTCCCTGCAGATCTGAGCACCTCCACGGAGTGGGGGCTTCACCTTGACCCTGGGAGCTGGCCCCGGGGAAGTAATGCCCACTGGCTACCCTGGGAGCTGGCCCGGGGAAGTAATGCCTGCTGGCTACTCATGAGTCTCAGATTTTTATGATCGCCAGGCAAGCCAGTAACAAGTTTTAGCCACAAAGGGGCTCCCTTCTCACCACCCCTTCCCTCTCCCCATTCCACACACCTAAACCAATGCAAGTGTGGGAATGAGTGGCACAGATGTTTGTGAACAAGTGTGGGTGCGTGAGAAGAACCCCAAACTGGGTCAGAATGGATTCCATAACTAGGGTTTGGGGATGGGAGGGTGAGTCCTTGCCTGGCCTCCTCCTCCATTCTGATTTTGAATCTTATCCCAGCTGGGCAGGGGGGGTGGTGGGGGAGCTGGCATCTCCCAGAGCTGTGTCAGCCTGGCGAGGGACCCTTGAACACCCGGCAGGACTCCAGGCCTTGGGAAGAGAGGGAGAGAAGAGCACTCTTTACCTGGAGAGCCTGTCGTATGGTCCTCTCACCTTCCAGGCAGGCTGAAGAGGGTGGACGGTCAACGCCACCCCCTCTCCTTCTCCAGAAAGTCAGAGGCTGTCTGGAAGACGGCCAGAGCTCTATCCTACCCCATGCCCCAGGGGCCCTGGGAGAACACTCAGCTTGTCCTCCTCGTGAGAGGTCAGACCTCACAGTGTGACCTTGTGAGAGCCACTTCACGTTTCTGGCCCTTGATTTTCCCATGGGCTTCATGGGCTGCCGACACAGAAGCCTCTGCAGAGCCCTTGGCATTCCTTGACTCCAGGAAGACGGCCCTAGAGGCAGCCAACAGCCCTTCACCCCCAGCCCTTCTACCAGCTGGCAGCCCTGTCTTTGGGTGCAGGGAAAGGGTTTCTCTTTGCTCCTAAAGAAGTATCTGTGACCAAACCAGGGTAGGGCATGCATTAGCCAGAGACAGGGGACGCTGAGGACTGGGGCCTAGTGGCATCTTGGGGCAAGCACCGGGACAGAGTCCTCCTACCCTGCGTGGACATCCCTGCGGGTATAGCATGGTCCCCCCCGGGGCGTGGATCCATCAGGGCAGCTCCAGTTGGTGGGCGGACCCAGGCCCAGCTGCGGGAGGGAAGGTGATGTGGTTCTGGAAACGGGACAGCCTCTCAGCTCCTAAGGGCTCAGCCAGCGGTTATTGGCAGGTAGAGCCCCCTCTGGGGATTCCCGCGGTATTTATTGGTCAGAGAGTCATTTGGTGCATATCGGTGCTGCCTTGTGGCCTCGCTTACACTTGCACTTGTATCCGAAGAGGGCTCTGACTGGTATTTTAACATGCTTATCCCATTCCTCCCGTGGTTAAGCCCCTGAGGGCAGGACCTGGGGTTAGACTACCTGTGCACCATACCACCCCCTCCTCGGAGCGTTGCTCGGACTGTTTGTGCACACTGCAGGGGCTCAGTATACACATATGCATCATGGAGTGTGCCAGAAAGGATCTCAAGTAACTCGTCCTGGGATCTGGGGAGATCTCTTCCTCTTTCTGGACTCCAAAAGGTGGAGACAGTCAAACTAGAACCCTGGTACCCTGATTCTCCAGTGATTCATTTGTAGGATAAGGGAGTGAGTGACATCTTTTGTAGGAAGGTTGTCCCCTTGCCGTCCTTCTGCCCCTGCGTCTGCCTCCCACCCATTCTCAATATGCCTATAGAGCAGTACAGTCACCTACCTATCAGGGCTGAGAACAGGTAAGCACAGGACTCCCACAGGTGGAGAATGGATTCCCCAAGGCAGGGCCTCCTGTCCCTCCAGCTCCCTTCCCTGACATCAGAAAAGAGGTCAAGGCTTCACTCAGTTGAAAGGACAAGCCAGGCCTGGCGGGTGGGTGTCTTACCACTGCCTAGATGCAGTCTTCCCCCGACTTCTTGTTCCCCTGCACAGCCTGGAACACATGGAAGAGTCTGGACTTATTCGGGCTCTTCCCCGCCTCCCCACCCCCATCCTCACAGTTCTCAGTTTGGAAGAGCTGGGACCAGAGCAGAGCCGTGGAGCCCCGGCAGCACGAAGCCCCCTACGGTTTTCGACTGAGACGCGGACCTGGAGAGGTGCAGGCACCTCTCAGCTTCTCTTCTTCTTCCTTCTCAGCCCAGGGTTCTTTCCCCACGCCACACCTGTGTTTCCACAGAGATCTCTGGCCTTTAAATCCTGCCTCCACTCATGTTCCAGAAGGGAAAACAAGGTCCCAAGGGAACTCAGAATAGAATTTCAGGCCTCATCTCCTTTTCATCCCTCCCCTGTTCTCTGCCCTTTATGGCCTCCTGGGGCTGCTGCCTAGAACCAGAAACCCAAGGACGGTGTGTTGGGGGGAGGGAATGGCTGAGATGCCCCAGTGGTGGAGAGGTCAAGCCCAAGGAGCGGGGGCATTGCTGCTTGCATACCTGAGGCCAGGTGGAGCCCCTGGCATGCTGGGAGGGGTAAGCACATTTTCACCCTCCAAGAAAATTCCTCCAAGGGGTGGGGGTGGAGCCCAAGAGTCTTCCAGATGCCTGTCTCCTTCTGTTTGTGCAGGCCTAACACACAGCCTCTGCCACTCCCTCTGGGAGAGGGACAAATATTTAACGATTGCCCCTGTTTTCACACCCTCCACAAGGCAGCCACTGCCTTCTCAAGATGCCTTCTGTCTGGGCGTGTGACAGAGGTGTCAGTCCTCAGCTGAGAGGGAGCCTAGATGGCCTCCGCTCGGCCTCTCCTCATTCCTGTCTGGGCACCCCACTCAGTGCTCCTCCGGCTGTTTGCAGGGAGGGACGGGAAAGGCCCCAGCCACAAGGGCCCCCACTCTTGGGCCTTCTTCAAGGGCCTGGGCTCCAGTGGAGGCTCCCTCGCCTGAGATGAGGCGAAAATAATGCCGAGTGCAGGGCCTTTCAGAGGTTGAGAGAGGCCTGGCCCACTTCCATTTTTAGAGGTTCTTGATCTAGTAAAAAACAAAGCAATGCCATTAACAGGGTTACAAATTTGTGCTTAATTTAAAGTCTCACGACGAACGTCTGGTCCTGTCGGTGTGCCTCTGTCTCATTTGGTGACAACGTCAGAAGTCTATCTTGGAGGCCCTTGATGTTACCATGAGCCCCCAAAGCACCTCTGGCCCACCCTGTCCCCTGGGCTCCCACTGTGTGTGCGCAAGAACCCAGGCTTCGGTGGTCCCGCTTCGTGGCTTTTGAAAGTCTAGAGCTTCACAGCTCATCGAGTCCTCTGAGACATTGCCCTGGGTCGCTCCACAGCTCAGGGAGAAGGCAAGGGAGTCAGCCCGTTTCACAGACGAGAAAGTGGGGTCCGGCGAGGGCACTTTTGGAGCCTACAGTCTCGCTGGCAGTCAGAGGCAAGGCCAAACGGAGACCCCATGCCCTGATTCCATGTTGGGGGGTCAGTCTCCCCATTACACTGTGATGCAGAGAGGCAGGTGGAGATATGCCCAGGAGCTCTTAGTCCAAGCATTCGGGGCCTTGGGGGGAACTCTTCTTTGGCCACAGTCACCGCAGCGTCTGTCCTCCTCAGCAGATGGAGAACCTGGGAGAGATGGGGTTAATTCAAGCTGTGAAGTGAGCGGGTGATTTGGGTGCTAATTAAAATGACAGGAAGTAAACAGCGCTTGGAAACACCCAGCATGTGCCCCCTCAGCCCGGCTAGGCCTGCGCATTTACCACCATCTCTCCCCCGGCTTGGCACAGTGGGCCCCGTCTCCATGGCAACCGCGCTGAGCCGCAGAGATCAAAGCAGGAGATGGGTGAGCTCCAAACCAGCCCAACCAGGGGCTTAGGAAGGGGTTTCTGGGAAGCGCCTGGAGAAGGCGGTGTCCAGGTGTCCTAGCCCCTCTGAGGGCTCCAGGACTCCCTTCCCAGGGTTTGCAGCAGAGCTGGTGTGGTGGGCGGAACCACCTCTGAACTGGGATCGGACCTCCAGGTCCAGCCCCCAGCCTGGGACTTTCTTCATCCGATGAAGTTTATGGTTTTATGGAGCAGCACAGAGTGCCGGTTAGGGACCCAGATTCTGGAACCACAGTTCTGTCGGTACCAGTACTCTTCTGCTGTGCAACTGACATGTGATCCTGCGTATGTTGCTTCACGTCTCCAAGCCTCCGTGTTATCATCTGAGAAATGGGGATAACAATAGTAATTTTCTCTTAGAGTTGTTGTAAAGAGTACCCAAGCCCACGAATATAAAGTGCTCTGCACAATGCGGGCCACGTGGTAATTGCCGAAAAGATGTTAGCTGTTATTAGCAGTATTTTTACTATGGGTTAGGTGCTGGGCATAGATGGATGAATTTTATAGGGTGTCTGCCCTCCAGGAAGTGGCCATCTCAATAGGGCAGAAGCAACAGCATTGCGTGGTGTAACTGGGACAATCGGCGTGAAGGGAAGCTGGGCTTGGGGCTGAGCTAGGGGAGATGATGCCTGAGCTGGGGTTCGAAAGATGAACAGAAGCCCTGGAGCGGGGTACAGACACACATCCCGCATGAGAAGAAGGCCGTGCCGAGGTCTGGCCATGCTGAAGCCTCCGCTGGAAGGTCATGGGGCTGGCATAGCCAGGAACAGATTGGGAGAAGACAGACTTTCTTCTGTAGGTGACAGGGAACCAGTGAGGGTTTGGTCCCCCCCCCCAAATTTTTTTTATTTGACAGAGAGAGACAGAGAGGGAGTACAAGCAGAGGGAGCAGTAGACAGAGGGCGAAGCAGGCTCCCCGCGGAGCAGGGAGCCCCATGCAGACTGGATCCCAGGACCCCGGGATCATGACCTGAGCCGAAGGCAGATGCTTAACCAACAGAGCCACCCAGGTGCCCCAGGGATGGTATTTAAATATAATATTTGTTGTAGTTTTTTCCCCTTCCTCAGAAAGTAAAACCTGTTCACTGGGAAACCTGGCCAGCTTGGTCACTAAAGCATGTGACTCTCAATCTTGGGGTTGTGAGTTCAAGCCCCACGTTAGGCCTAGAGCTTACTTAAAATCTTTTTAAAAATTTAAAAATGAAGAAGA
This sequence comes from Martes martes, assembly GCF_963455335.1. Lineage (NCBI taxonomy): Eukaryota > Metazoa > Chordata > Mammalia > Carnivora > Mustelidae > Martes > Martes martes. The sequence continues at coordinate 54,081,669 of NC_137902.1, forward strand.
TAGAAAATAGGGGCACCTGGGTGGCTCAGTGGGTTAAAGCCTCTGCCTTCGGCTCAGGTCATGATCCCAGGGTCCTGGGATCGAGCCCCACATCGGACTCTCTGCTCAGTGGGGAGCCTGCTTCCCCCCCACCCCGGCCTGCCTCTCTGCCTACTTGTGATCTCTGTCTGTCTGTCAAATAAATAAATAAAATCGTAAAAAAAAAAAAAGGAGATAGAAAATAAAACATGTTCACATTGTAGAAAGTTTGGGGACTTGGAAAAAGGCAGAAAGATGTCAAAATTCTCTGTATTCCTATTCCCTGGAGGAAATCACCAGTAACATCTTGGTACGAATCCTTTATACCTTTAAGATTTTTTTCAAAATGAGAGCGAAGCATAGTCAGTGAAGAGTTTTAAGGAGGGAGAGCTGTGGTCAGGATTGTGTCTGGAAGGATCCTTGCAGCTGCAGCTGGTGTAGAGGAGGACAACTGACCAATCTGGGAGACCTCCGGGGACACCACAGCGACTGATGCCTGCGCTGACAAGGCAGGGGTGGGGGGTGGGGAGTGGCTTGTTGGGGGAGGGCCGGGTGGGGAGAGCCGGGTGGGGTGGACAGGATGTGGGGATGATAAGGACAGCCTTCACCTTGCTCTTGTCAACTTGGAGAGGGTGCTGTGATGAGCATTCCAGGGGAGAAGGCCGGGAGCCCAGGTTCCAATGAGTCAGCCTGTGCCTCGCACGCTGAGCATCTGCTTTGTGTGAGAGGGAGGGAGTAGCTGCTCTTTTTCCTCCCCGAGGCCCTATGGTAGAGGGGATGGTGCCAGAGGAGATGAGGAGAGCATTTTAGACGGAAGATGCAGAGCTGGCAGGACACTGCCCCTGAGAGCGGCTCTGTCCCCGTGGGAGCCCTGCCAGCTCTGCCCCTTGCCCAGTTCCCCTGGGCTCTGGTGACTCTGGGCAACAGGCAGCTGAGATGCTGGGCGGGTGGTTCTAATGGGCAGCCGTTGCTGAGACCCATATGGCACAGAGGAGGGCTCACAAGCCCGAGGATGCGGAGGGAGCCAAGCTAAGAGCCGTCTCCGGGTACAGAGCCCTCCTCACCCGGTAAACTAGGCGTGCTCTCTCTTTGCCCAGAAATGCTGATCTCAGCCTAGGACCGACCTTCCTTCTGGCCTGGCCCTCCCTCCAGAGCACTGGACCTGGGCTCTTCTGAATCCTTGTTTCTCAGGGGAAGACGTGATCGCTGGGCAGCAGAGCCAGGACAGAACCAGGGCCCCTAGTTCCTGACAAGACCCTAGTGCATTTATGGGACCATTTATCACAACTGCTGATAAGACCGCTTCAGTGCCTAAGTGGACGCCACCGCATTGGAGCGCATGACTCACACTTGCCTACGAACTCCTCCTTTTCAGCTTGTAGATGGTGCCTGCCCACACCTGACCCCAGGGGCCCCTAAATGTGGCCCTGGGCTCTGCCCCCATGCTGCCCGCAGGACCCCGTCACCCTTCTCCAAGGGGCACCTCAGGGCGGTTCTCTTCTTACCCCACTGGTCTCTGCTCTCCCCAGGGTGGGGAGCGGGGAGCTGTCCCTTTTCCACAAGCAGGGGCTCCTCATGAGGCCTCTCCCTGACTGTTTCCTGCTCCTCCACCCAGAGTCCTTGGTCTCGTCTTCTGCTATAATAGCTTTTATTAGGGGAATGTTTTCTGGACCCGAGGGCACCCTGAGGACAACACCTTTAAGCTCCAAGAAGTTTCAAGAGATAGGTGCTGAGTGCCCGAAGGTCAGGTCTGTTGGTAAGGGGAGTGCGGGCACTGTGTGGCCCCAGGCCCTCTCTTTCCCTCATCTCCCTCTCTGGCTGGCTGTTCCCACCCTCCTGGGAGTGAGGGCTGCTTGGACATGTCGGGGCTGGGGGCAGGGCAGGCATGGGCAGAGTGAAGGGTTAGGAGAGACAGAAAGAGGAGGTGGACAAGGAGATGCACAGAAACACAGACGAAAGCAAGACAGAGAGAGCAGAGCTGGTGCCTCCAGCCCTTCATGGGGAGAGGTCTGCTGCTCTGTCTGCCCTCCTCTGCCTCCCCAGCCCTGCCTCTTGCCCTCTCTCTGTGTGTGGAAGAGACAAGAAGGCCAAGCCTGAGGGAGGGCCTTGGCGCCCAAGTGTGAAAACTGGGGGCTGCTCACAGAAGTGGGCCTAGTTAACCTCATTTCTGGATAAAACCCATCTGGCATTGGGCGAGCTGCCTCGAAGTGTCCTTGTTTCCTACGCACACCCAGTGTGCACGGTTCCTCACCATGTGGGCCTGTGTACACGTGCTCACAGATGGGACTTGTACCGCTGCACGAATGCGTGCTCTAAGATGTGTGCCCGTGGGCGGGCGTGTGTGCACTCAGGGCTCTCACGAAAGCACACGCAGGTACAGCCTTGGCCACAGCGTGATCTGCCCGGGTACGATGCCCGTGGCCTGCTTGGCCTTGGCCCTTTCTCGGCCTTTGCCCAGGAGGCTGTGTTGACAAAGGCCCTTGTCCCTGCCTAATCCTCTGATGCTTGTCAACTTCCAGGGGAGCCCTGGGCTTTCAGAGCACTGGTGGACAACCTCCCTTATGCTTGTGGCTCTGCCCATGTGGGAGCCCTCTGCTGCAGGAGCCCTAGACCCTCTTCTCCAAGCCGGACAGGTGCTGGCCCCTTCCGACCCCCACCCCACAGTGTGGCCTCTGCCTCCCATCCCATGCTCGTTGGATGGGTGTGACTCAGGATGAAGGGCGCGGCTGCACGTGGCTCCCTGTGGCCCTTGACCTCCGGCTCCCAGAGTCCCATGCAGGGGAGGCCGGCAGCTGGGTCCTCGGTGCCTCCAGGCTGCAGTCCCAAGAAGGCGTCTCCCGGCCTGCCTGACAGATCTTCCACCTGGAGAGCCCTGGGAGCTCTATGCTGGTTGTTGGCAGCCGCCTCTGCCCCATGAGGGCTAGTGGGGAAACCAGAAGGAGCAAGGCTGGGTGTGAGCTGCTCTGCCTCCGTCCACAGTATGGTAGTGGGCCCTGGGAAAGTCCCTGTGGCCAGAGCAGGGAAAGGAGCTGTCTCTAGACGCCTCAGGTCTTGGAGACTGTGTGTTGGAGCCAGAAGAGAGGTCTTTACTAGGCGTCGGGAAACCCGGGTTCTGAGACACTGGGGCCTTGGGTGGGTCACCTTCCGTTTCTGGCCTGTCTGGCCTGTCCCGCACCAACAGGGGGCTGGGCCAGATGATCTCAGAGGGCTTTCTCAGGATCCTCTGAATGTGAGGATTTGCAGCTGGACCGTGGTAACTGAAACCATCTACACTGGGAGGGACCATGGTACCCCTTTCTCTCAGGGCACCATCGGATCCCTACAGAAAAGTCAGGCCTCGAGTGAAAAACTGTCCCCATGCAGTGGAAGAAGAGCCCCTGCCCCTCGCCCCACTTACAGGATGGCAGGTGGCAGGGGAGGGGACTGCCAAGGGAAGGACCCTGGCAGAGGGAGAGAGTGGCATTTCTGGGACCCTTAAGGCACAGGTGTGACAATCACTGTTCCCCGGGCAGTATGGGTCCTTTAGTATATGTGCTGCCGAAGCGAGCACAGTATGGGTCCTTTAGATATCTGTCCTAATGGTCAGGCCAGGGCAATGGAGAGATGGGGCCTCACCTCCAGTGCTCCTAAAGCCAGCCCTGAGTGGGCCCAGGCCTTGAGCTCCCTGTAGTGAAGATACAGGAATCCTGTCCTCCAGTGGGAGGCCATCGAGCTTAGAGAACCTGAGCAATCAAAGAGAATTGCCCAGTGCTTCTGGTCACATGATGAGGCCTGCAGAGTGCTGGGACCCCATGGGCTGAGGCTGGGCGTCCCACTGAAATCCCCATCTCTCCTTCTCTCCTCCTGCTCCATTTCCCATGGCCTGTTGCCACTGCTTCCTGATCCCCAGGAGGTGGAGGTGAGTACTTCCTGGGGCGGGGCGGGGGGGTCCATTTTGTATGGTCTCTGTGCAGCCCCACACCCCACCCTCCTCTCCTCTCCTCTCCATCTGCGCCCTCTCCCTGACTTCTCCTTCCCTGCAGCATCCAGCATGGGTTGGAGGAGTAAGGAACATATGGGAGAGGCTGGAAGGGATTCTGGATAAGAGCTTAGGGGGATAGAGTTCTGGGGGAGGCAGCTGGCAAAGCCCAGGGGACCAGGGGTCATCTGAGCAGCCACTGGGGTGATGGCAGTTAGCATGTGGGAACAGTGGTCCAGTCCTCTTCCCTCTTGGCCCTGGAGTTGAGCCTTGGCTCTAGGATGTGAATCTTAGCCCTTCCCTTCTTCCTCGCCCCTCTGTCCTTCCTTAGGATGATTACATCAAGAGCTGGGAGGACAATCAGCAAGGAGATGAAGGTAATGTGCCCCTCCCAGGGGAGAAAATAGGACTGACACCTGTGAGCACTTGAGACCTGCCAAGGGCACATGCCAGGCATGGCCTTGGGGGCTCTGTGGGATCCAGACCCTGATGGGAGTGGGATTTGGAGCTGAGGAGCTCTGGCCCTCAGGCCTACTACAGAGAGGAGCTCACAGGTAGGGCTGGGGGTTCCTGGGCTTGTTGGCACTGATTTCTGGGTGACCTGTGTCCTGGCAGCCCTGGACACCACCAAGGACCCCTGCCAGAAGGTGAAGTGCAGCCGTCACAAGGTGTGCATCGCCCAGGGCTACCAGCGGGCCATGTGCATCAGCCGCAAGAAGCTGGAGCATAGGTGAGGGGCCTGGGGAGTTGGTGGGGGGGGGGGGGTTCTGGGGCTGTTGCTTATACAGCGAGGGCTTGCCTGATCGTCTCCTGTGTGGCAGCTATCTATTGCAAAACAACCTGCCCCCAAACCTTGTGCTTAAGGCAACAAATGTATTATCTCCCACAGTTTCCAAGGGTCAGGAATCTAGAAGTGGTTCTGTTGGATGATTCTGGCTAGGGTTTGCCACGAGGTTACAGTCAAGGTGCTGACTGGGGCCGCATCATCTGAAGGCTGGATTGGGGCTGGAGGATCCACTTCCAAGCTCACTCACGCAGCTCTTGGGTCTGGTCACAGAGATCTCTCTCCATAGGGACACTTGAGTGTCCTTACAACATGGGAGCTGACCTCCCCTCAGTGAGGCAGGCAAAGGAGAGGACAAGGAGGAAGCCACAATGTCACGATCTAGTCTCAGAAATCATATGTTGTTACTTCTGCCACTTCTCTTTGTTAGGAGCCAGTCTCTAGGGGAAGGAAATTACACTCCATCTTTCAAAGGGGGGAGTGTCAAGGAATCTGAAGACATGTTCTAAGACCCCCACACTCTAGGAGATCCATCACTAAGCAGCGTGGGACTCAGGGAAAGGCATCTCTCCTCTCTGGGACTCGGTGTCCATATCCATAAGACAAATAGGTTGGCCCAGATAGTCTGAGATTGTTTCCAGCTCTGACATGCCACAACTTAATAAAATATTTAAGGTTCTAGCTTCTGAGGCTTGCAGAGGAGGGAAAGGTATTAGCTCCATCCCAAGGACAAGACCGGCCAGAATCCAAGATCTCTGGGCAAAGGTCCCATTTCCCTCCCCTCTCTCCAGGAATCCATGTTTCCATGTGAACTCTTCCATTTTGTAAATGTTGGTGAATGACTCAAAGACAAACACCTTTGGCGGCCAAACAAAATGAGTCTCCGGGCCAGATGTGGCCCATGGGCTGTCAGTTTGCAACCTCTGATCTGGTGTGACCCTTTATGCGAGGTGCAACTCCTTTTTAAATCTGGCAGTCAGACCTGGAGTTGCTGCCTGCAGGCCCTTCTGGGCTCAGTAACCACAGGAAAGGGCAAGCTACCGAGCTACCGGTCTTCACCCTGCCTAGTCGGGCCATCTGCCCTTAGGGGCCGGAGGAGGGTCTGGCTGGGGCTCATGGGGAGGGTAGGCAGGGGTAGGGAGGAGGCTGCAGGTGCTGTGATCACTGGGCCCAGCTTCCTCTTGGAACCAATCTCTTGAACCTTCCCTTTGGGTGTCCCTCTCTCATTTTCACCTCCACTCCATGCCCTCCCCATCCCTGTCCTCCTGTAGGATCAAGCAGCCTGCCCTGAAGCTCCCTGGAAACAAAGACACTGTCTGCAAGCCCTGTCACATGGCCCCGCTGGCCTCAGTCTGCGGCTCCGATGGCCACACTTACAGCTCGGTGGTGAGGAGCTCTGGCCCCAGGTGGGGGGCGGGGGAGGCTGGCGAGGGGCTGGCTTGACACCCGAAGCCACGGGGAGCAGAGAGGACAATGCAACCAGGGCCCCCTGGGGGGCTCTGAATGCTGACACAGGGCCCGGTGTCCTCGGTCAGTGCATGCGGTGTGGCCGGCCAAAAGGGACACCTGAGCCCCGGGCTTGGTCTGCCTGAGAGTAGGAGCCAGACCCGGCTTCTGGCCTGACGTGGGTGCAGGTGTGCAGGGAACTGTGAGTCAGAGTAAGTGAGGTAAGATCCTCAAGAAAGTACCCAGGGCTTTGGAAGGCAGGAGCCGTGTCACCCAGTTGTTGGGGGTGGGGGGTGACGGATGGAGCTTTCCACAGGCAGATTTCCACCCCGAGGGGACGGTGTTCACCAGCCAGCACCAGGCATTCTGGGGCAGGAGAAAATAATCCCCCAGGAGACAGCCATGTGGGAGGGAATGGTGGCTGTGGGGAGTGAAGCCCTCCTGGATAGGATTCTTAAGAAGGTTAAATGAGACATTCGTGAAAGCATTTTATAAACTCCAAAGGAGCGCAGAAATGCAGGTGCTAATTGTGAAGGCTTCTGCTAGTGTCCAGGAGTTGGGAGTTGCTTTTGGAGGACACTGTCCGCTGGGGTTGGGTTCTAGGGCTTAGGAACCCTTTTGGGGCGACATGCAGATTGATGAGTACAGAGTCACAGGCTTGGGGAAGGGGTGAGGTCACCGGAAGAGGAGAGAGACTGTGCCAGAGGCTGAGGGCAGAAGCTGTACTGGGGAGGCAGGAGGGAGAGGGAGGGGGAGAAGAGTGCTGTCACCCAGCCCAGGGCGGAGTGAGATCTGGGCAGGAAGCTGTGTTCTGGGGGTCACGGAGCTGTTCTGTGGGGACGTAGGGCTCCTCAGGAGATCTGGCTTCTATCCCAGCCCTGCGCCTTGGACAAGTCACCGGGCCTCTCTGAGCTTCCGTGTTCTCTGCCGAGCACCCAGGAACCAAGGGAGATACTATGAAACAGTACAACCCCTTCTCATTCGCAGTCATCCCACAGGGATGAACCATATGGGACCAGGAAAAAAGGGCGAGGAGTGGGTGAGACCCTCTCCCAGGCTGCCCTCAGCAAACAGCTGTGGCCGAGGGTTTTCAGTAAAGGCAGGGGAATGAGCAGATGTGAGCAGAGAGCCGGTGGCTGTTGTCCAGAGAGCTGGGTGAGGCCCATCAGAGTTAACTGTGGAAAGACCATTGAGGGAGGGGCTGGCCACCAGTTCCCTGGGGGCCGAGGGACTGTGGTCAGAAGGAGGTTGGGTCAGAGGGCCAGGACTGGGGTGGGGGGCAACGGGCAGCTAAATAGGGGAGGTGGGTGGGTGGGGGTGAGGGCGTGGGGAGACTCGTGTCCTGGGAAAGGTACATGTGCAGAGACATTAAGCTAGGGCAGACCAGGGTTCGTGGGAACCCCTGAATCCCTGGGATCCCCTTTCCAGCCCTGCTGTCCCCCCCCCAATGCTATGTACCTTTGCCCCCCCACCCAGGGGGACCAGGAGGGCTAGCCCCCCAGGCTGTTGGTGGCTGCTGTCCCTCCTGTCAGATGTGGCTGCCTGGTAGGCTCGAAGAACCCCAGCTCCAAGGACCCAACTGTGAGTACCCCCCAGTCACGCAACCCGACCTTTCTTCTCGTGCAGTGCAAGCTGGAGCAGCAGGCCTGCCTGAGCAGCAAGCAGCTGACTGTGCGATGCGAGGGCCCCTGCCCCTGCCCCACAGAGCAGGCCTCCCCCTCCACTACCGACAGCAAGCCAGGTAACGCGGAGCCCCGGGCTCCAGCCGTGTGCGGGGAGGCCTCCCTGCCGGCATCTCCTGGGGCTCCTCATTCAGGGCTCTGGGGTGCTGAGAGAAGTTCACAGAGCCAGAAGGGAGATGGCAAAAACAGGGACAAGCCTGAGGACCCGTGGGGCTGGAGGGGATACGCCTCTGGTGTAGGGGGCACGCCATGTGTGGTCTGAGGGCTAGGGACTGAGGGGGCAGGAAGGTGGGAGCCGGTGGGCGGGGACCTTTGATTTCTCACTCTCCTCGCCTCTTGGCCGCTGCCTGGCAGCTGGCCTGTAGGACGGCACCGCAAGCTGAGGCCGCGCTGTGCTTCGACCTACCTTCACCCGCGCCCCTTTCTCCCCGTTCTTCCTCCGACTGTAGAGACCTGCACAGGTCAAGACCTGGCTGACCTGGGGGACCGGCTGCGGGACTGGTTCCAGCTCCTTCATGAGAACGCCAAGCAAAATGGCTCAGCCGGCAGTGGGGCCAACCTGGCTGGCGGTATAGAAGCTACTTGCTCTGCCTGGGACAGGGGAGGGCGATGGGGAAACAGGAGTCCACTGGGCCAGCCTGCCTGGTGTTCCCTCCTGCCAGACTCTGAGCCTCGAAAAGGGCCTAAACCCAGAACAAGGAGAAGGAGGCTTCAACTAGACAGGAGGGGTTTGGGTTAGCTATTGGAAGAACTTCTAGAAGTGGGTGGAAGGAGCTTAAAGCCTAAAATGGGTAGCCAAGAGAAGGCAAGAAATTATCTTCCCCGAAGGGCTTTCCAAACAGGGTTTGAATAGCTTAGGCACAGTCCTGTGTGGAGGCAGATGGACCGCCCTTTAGCCGTTCTTGAGTTTCTCACTCCCATGGTTATGTTCTGAGCTGCCCTGACCCTGACCCTGAACAGATGGAGAGGTGGAGGGATGGGTGGACAGATGGATGGAGTGGTTTACCTTGAGCACGCCTGAGCCTGGCCTTCTCCCCAGGGCTGGACAAGAGCCTGGGGGCCAGCTGCAAGGACTCCATTGGCTGGATGTTCTCCAAGCTGGACACCAGTGCTGACCTCTTCCTGGACCAGACAGAGCTGGCCGCCATCAACCTGGACAAGTATGAGGTCTGCATCCGCCCCTTCTTCAATTCCTGCGACACCTACAAGGATGGCCGGGTCTCCACTGCTGAGTGGTGCTTCTGCTTCTGGAGGGAGAGTGAGTGTAGCCCCTGGCTGGTCCCCCACCCCTCACTGCACCCCACCTCACCAGACCCACCCCTCCCCGGCACCCCCCCACCCCCGCCCCCAGCCCACCTGCTTCCTGCCCGCTCCAGCACCTCATCTGTTGGAGCCCGGGGAAGCCAGCACTTTAAATCCGTTCCTTGGCAAGCACCTCAGTGATCCAGATTTGTGGGTCCTGAAGCATATGCATGTTGGGAAAGTAAAAACTACAAATGTAAAATTTCTAGGGCCCCTTGGGGCCTTGGAGAGGGCTCCTGGGCTTTACAGCTGAAGCTATACTGGCTTCTCGATGATTCCTTTTCTGGGCGTGTCTCACATTATTTACCCCAAATCTGTGCTCATCACCCTTAGAGATAGGACATTGTTTGCTAGCTTTCTATATCCTGAACCAGAGCAGGGCGTGTGCTCAGAGATCATCTTAGCCAGGTGGCCACTGTCATCAGTGGGGAAGCTGAGGTCCCTGGGGGGCAGCTGACAGGTCCGCCCGGAGGTAGGGGAGGCCCTAGTGCTCCGCGTCCAGCGTCCTGCCTGGTTCCCACCACCGGCGTGTGTTAGAGGCACTATGGTGTTCGTGGCCGAGGCCCAGCCTTCCACTGGGGCTCCACCGTATCGGGCCGGTTTGGGACCCTGGGCAAGGCACTGACTCTTCAAGTTCGGTTTCTTCATCCGGCTGTGAGGGTGTCCAGAGAAAATCTGGGTGCAGAGCGGGGGTCAGTCACAAATCCATCTGCCAGCATGTGGTGTCTCGGTCAGTTTTAGGGATCCCGCCTGCCCTGCGTTCTGGCACTTTCACCATCCAGGCCTCTGAAGCTCATTCTGTCCATTCTGTACAGCAGCCTTCTTGGGCAGGAGGCTGGGGGCTGACCTCATTTTACCATCAGCCAGGCCTCTTGCCGGGAAGGGCTAGGGACTTCTCAAGGTGACAGGCAATTAGATTGGGCTGCAACTACATCTGCGCAGCTGCTTCTTTTTTTTCTTATTTTTTTTTTTTAAGTAGGCTACGTGCCCAACATGGAGCCCAACATGGGCCTTGAACTCATGACCCTGAGATCAAGCCCTGAGCTGAGACCAAGAGTTGGATGCTTAACCGACTGAGCCACCCAGGCGCCCCTAGTTTTGAGCTTCTGTCTAACCTTCCCTCTGGTCTCATGTTTCCCCTTGGGCCTCTCCCCTGGGGAATCCACTCCGCCTCTTCTTCTGGATCCCGCATCCTTATCCCATGAGTTCCCAACATTCTCAGGGGCCCTGGGCTTCTCAGGGCACCTCACCCCCTGCCACAGCCATGGAATGGCCTCCCCCGGTTGGAGCTTTTTTTTTTTTTTCCTCCTCTAATCTTGTAGAGCCCCTATGTCAGTTTTTGGGAACTTGGAGGGATCCATGCACCCCACTACCACCGTGGGGCTTCCCCAAGTCAAAACCTGGGTATTTGTGTCTTGCAAAGCCTACTGCTAGGTTGCCAAGCGTTGGGGGCCCCTCTGTAAGTCTTACCAGACTTATGGGATGGCCCCTGTCAGAGACTGCTTCTCTCCACACAGAGCCTCCCTGCCTGGCAGAGCTGGAGCGCATCCAGATCCAAGAGGCTTCCAAGAAGAAGCCAGGTGAGGGGGCTGGCTGGGCTGGGCTGGGCTTGGAGGAGGCAGGGGAGGGGTGCCCCAGGGTCCCCCGGAGACCCAGAGGCTCTAGCCCCTGGGCCTTACGGGAGAGCTGAGCCCAGAGAAATCCCTGTCCTAGGAAAACAGGAAGGAGAACTCCCCTCCTGTTCTTATCCTCGTGGTGGGACAGGGTCTCCCAAGTAGCCCCTCCATTCTGGGACTGGAGGATGGGAAAACAGAAGGTTCCTAGAACCCTCCATTCAACTCACTCCGGCAGGGGCGGGGGGCGGGGGTACGTGCAAAACTCAGGTGAGCCCCCTCCATAGCAGATGCTCACATCTGCAAGCAAATACCCGGTGCCAACCCCAGAGGGAATAGTAGATGCGGTCTATGTGAGGGCAAGACAGACTTGGTCCCTGGTCTCAGAAGGCACACGGGCTACTTGGGAAAACACAATACATGGGTTGACACACCAAAAAGCCAGAACTACACATGATGGCTTGTATAGGTATAGCGCTGAGGGAGAGCACCGTGGGTAGAATGTAGCCTGTGCGTCTGCAAAGGCCTCTTGGGGGAGCTGGTGTTCCAAGGGAGACCTGAGAGATGAGGATGAGCCCGCCCAGGGCAGGAGAAAGCTCGAGGCTCTTGGCAAACAGAAAGGGCCCATGTGGCTGGATCATGGTGGCTGAGGGGACAGAGGGCCAAGAGGCAGAGAGCAGTGTGGTACTTAACTGGGCCCACAAGACCAGCGTGCGTGGGTCCCAATGCTGGAACCACCCTGCAGAGCCTTGTTGACCTGAGCCCAGGGGCCTTCGGGGATGGGCGTCAGCGCTCCTCAGGAAGCCACACTTTTCCACCCTAGAAGCCGTCCTCTCGGGCCTGTGTTCCCTGGGCACGCTCCCTGGGTCTCAGGGTGCCCGTCTGGTAGTGCCTGGAATAGTCATTTCGATGTGTGTCTCACCCGCCTCCCCGAAGGGGCAGAGCCTCTGTCTGTTCAGAAGTCTGTCAGGTGGACACAGGGGTCATAGTTCCCAGGTCTGAGGGAGCGCAGGTGGGCCCTGAGGCTGAGAGGAGAAGCCTGGGCATTGCTGACCGAGGACAGCCAGGCCCGAGGGGTGGCGGCAGGAGCCAGGGCTTTGAGCACGGTGAAATCAGGGAGGCAGGTTTTTCCAGCTCAGGTCGGTCGAGGCAGAAGAAATGCTACCGTGCCGCCCGGGGCATCTGGGCTGCCTGTGCTCCAATGGGGTCTGGACCCTTGCTCATGGCCCAGGCTCCGGGGCCACCTCTCTGAAGGGCTCACGCCCCAGCGCCTGCTCTGACCCTGTGGGTCCTGCCGTGTTCAGGAATCTTCATCCCGAGCTGTGATGAGGACGGCTACTACCGGAAGACACAGTGTGAGCAGAGCAGCGGGGACTGCTGGTGTGTGGACCAGCTGGGCCTGGAGCTGACGGGCACTCGCACGCATGGCAGCCCCGACTGCGGTAAGGGCCAGGCGGCAGCATGGGCACCACCCCCAGTACCCCATGACCTGCCCTGGGAGGGCTTCTGGGGGGCCTGGCTTGTGGTGGATCCTGCTGGCAGCAATGTGAGGCGGCCAGCAGGGTCCTAACTGGCCCCTCGGCTTGTTCCCCTTGCAGATGACATCGTGGGCTTCTCAGGGGACTTTGGGAGTGGTGTCGGCTGGGAGGACGAGGAGGAGAAGGAGACAGAGGAAGCTGGCGAGGAGGCTGAGGAGGAGGAGGGCGAGGCAGGCGAGGCGGACGACGGAGGCTACATCTGGTAGATGGCCCTCGGGGAGCCATGGCAGGCCAGGGTGCCGATGGCCGGGGGAGACGGGCCAGCAGAGACCTGGATAGAAGCAGGCAGCTTACGCATGGATCCGGAAGATACAGTTGGAAGGACGCTGGCTCCAGCGGGGACGACTGGATGTGTGACTGTGCATGGCCCATGTGAGACCTGTATGGCTAGGACGTGTGCGTGTGTGTGAGTGTGGCATGCGCTGACAAATGTGTCCTTGGTCCACACTGCTCCAAAGACCTCCTTGTTTGCTTTCCATTTAGTGTTGGTTTCAAAGTACACACATCCACACATATCCACCCACCACAAGGTCAAAACTGATGACATGAATGCCCCCTGCCATGTCCCCCAAACCCCCTCTGGGCCTGTCCTGACACCCTTGGGTTGCTCTGACCAGGGTTTCTTGTCTTGATTGCTATCCTTGGCTCAACCAGCACTGCTTCCTCCCGCACTTGCCTGCCCTCTCCCACCCTTAGGTGTCTCCATTGCAGAGGGTTGGAAAGGCAGGGAGCTGCCTGCTGGCTGGGGTCCTCCTGGGGCCGGGCCAGTGTGGCTGGGACACCCCCACCGGCTTCTGATGACGTGGGCTGGGACACCCACAGCAGTGAGCCCTTTCCCTGCACTGGACTCCCCAGCACTAGACTCCCAGCTCTAAAGTCTGCTCTCTTAACCCAAGCCTGTGTGAGCGAGGGTGGCCAAAGTTAACGGGCTGGGGGAGGGGCCGGAGCAGAGGGAGGAGGAAGGAAGGGTCTGCCTCTGTGGATCTGGCAGGAGCTCTCAGGAGGGAGGCTGGGTAGCCCTGAGTGCCAGACCCTTGAACAGCCTGGCCCCTTCCTGTGGGCCTCAGGTGGGGGCCTGGTCTGGGCTATTCTCCTGGAGGCCGCGGGTGGGCAATGGTTTTGCAGGTGGGTTCTGCCTGGCTGTGTGGGGTTGCTGCACTGCCCTTGTCCCCCAGGTCTACTTTGGAAGCCTGAGGATCGGGCTGCAGGTGAAGAGGCTGGGTGTCAGCCGGGTTGGGGTGGGGCGGTGTGTGTGCAACCACCTCCTCTCCCATCCAGACCTTCCTTAAGATGTGGGGAAGCAGCGGCAGGGAAAAGCTCCACTTCCCGTGACCTTTCTCCATCTCTCCTCCAGGGGGCAGCACCAGGCCCATTTCCGTCCCCTCCCCTGCCAGCGCCGGGACCTTCCCTCTGACCCCGTGGAGGGTCCCCCGAGGCTGCTCTAGTGGAGGGGCTCAGCTTCCGAGGTGTTCAGGAGTTGTGAGGTCAGAGGGGACAGGACAGGACTGGGGCCAAACCTCCTGTTCCCCCAAATCTCCTTACCAGGCGGGAGCCGGGATGGATGAGACCGAGCTCCCTGTTTTGAGTTTCTTTTTGTTTTCCTAATCTGTCCCATTCTCCCCGTTGAAGCAAATTCCTTAACACTTTGGGCAAAGAATTTCTAACCTGGACCTGGGCCTCTGCTGTCCTTCTGTGCGTGGTGGTGAGTGCCGTGTGTTTGTGTGTGAGTGTGTGAGCGGCTGTATGTGTTTGAATGTGTGTGAGCCTGGGGTGTGAGGAGGGGTGCGTGTGTGGGGGCCCCCAGGGATGAGGCTCCCCGGACAGGGCTCCAGCCGTCCCTCCCTGGCTTCGGCAGCATCCGCTGAGTCTGCTGGACCTTATGGAAGAAGCTCACCCCTCCTGCCTCTTTGACTGCACCCCGGCGTCAACATCTTCCCAGTCCTGTCCTGGGGAAAATATTGAAACCGCAGCTAGCCCCATGAGCCGCTTCTCATCCCGCAGCACAACAGCACAGGTTAGGGTGTCGCGCTGTCCCAGACCCCCCAACATCCCGTCTCCCGGCCCCCCAGCCTTCCCTGCCCTCCCACCTCCTCCCTCTGGCCCCGGCTCAGTTCAGGGAACTGCCCTCTACTCTCTGAGCAGCCTCGAAGCTTCCTGCTCTCACTAATGGAGTCTGTCTATCTCTTCCCTCTGCCCCAGCCAAGACTTCTGGACCTGTCGCTGGGAGCGGCGGTTGAGGAGGCTGGGGCGTTCCAGGGTGGGGAGAGAGCTAGAGGAAGGGGCACCCCTCTCTCAATGTTGCCCTTCCCTCCCGGGGGCACAAGCTCTCTCTGTGTCTCTGGGTCTTCTGGTTGTGCACGTTTCTTATGACCTTGTAAATATGTTGTAGAAAGAAAGCAAAAGGCGCTGAACTAGACTCTGGTGGGACTCAGGGGTCCAGCCTTGTCCTGTCTCTGAAGCCCCCACCCTGCTTTTCACTCCACTCTCTGAGACTGAGCACCCCCGCCCCCAGAGCTAGACAAAGCAACTTGTTCCCAGGGGGCTGACAGCCTCTAACTGACTTCTTGTCAGACAAGCTGCAGGCTTTCTCGTGAGCAGGTTCGTAGGGTGGGCCTTCCTCGGCTCCGCGGATTCATGCCCTTGACCAAGCTGCCGCCACCCATCTCCTCCCATGTCCTTCTGTGGGGATATCCTGTCTCCCCTGGTTTAGGCAGGCAGTGGAATTAGGGCTCTGTTGAAAAGAGCTCAGCCAGACTTGAAGAGCGGTTTCTTGCCAGGCCCCGGAGCTGTCCTTGGCCGCCGGAGGCCTCCTCACCCATGGGGGCTGGGAGAGATGGGTGTGCCTAGGACGGGGAAGCTGGAGTTGGAGAGAACAAATGTGCCTTGAGAGACCACTCAGAGGTTCAGGGTGATGGGGAAGGAGGCAGGGCATTCGAGCTCAGGAAGGAGGAAGAGGGAGGCGAAGTTGATGAGGGCACCGTGGGACATCATGATGGTCCCTTATTGTCCCCTTGGTGCTGTGACCGCAGGTGCTCAGTGGTCACACTTCCTTCCCCACGCCAGCCCACCTGGTGTTAATGGCCACCCCTGCGCCTTTCGTGAGCTCTGTCTGCTTCCAACTTCACCTCTGAGTGGGTGGGGTCCCTTGGGACCCCCGTGGTAACCCTCCATTTCACCAAAGCCTCACCTCAGCCCTTGGGGAGGACGAATGGCTTAGTCTGGGGTGTCACGATGACACCCGGCGCCGTCATCGTGAGGCTGTGGGCAGGCGGGGGTCAAAGGGAAGAGACACCGGGGGTACAAAAGGAGACTCGAGACATCCCGGGGAAGTCGCAAGCAGAGCAAACTGCTCTACAGCCTGAAGCCTACTTAAATTGTGTGATGTGCAATAACTGAGCTTAGAGTTAAGAATTGTGTTCAAGTGCTTGGATTTCCGTCTGTATATTTCAGTGCTGAAATCGTATCTTTCAGTAATTTTAGATGTCCTAAAAAAAATCGAAAAACAAAGTGTTAGACCGTGTATGTGCATTGATGGGCACTCAAGCGTCCCGTGAGTCACCCTACCCTGTCCCTTTCCCCTGTGCCCCCAAGCCCCTCACTCCCAGCCCCCCCTTCCCCTTGGGGACCCCGCCTCGTGTTGTCTTTATCTGCCTATTACTCAGCCTAAGGAAACAAGTACACACCACACATGCATAAAGGAAATCAAATGTTATTTTTAAGAAAACAGAAAATAAAAACTTTATAAACACCACCCACTGGCGATGTTCTGATTACACTTCCCCTCAGTGTCATTTTTCACAAAAGTGACATTCCCAGGTGCGCTCCCAGCTAGAGAGACGTGGTCGGCAGGCTCCCCTTATGCACCTTCACATATGAGACCCCAGACAGGGTGGGGCTGGGAGGGGGGCCTGATCTGAGGGGAGAATCAGGAGCAACTTAGTAGGATTTTTGGTGTCATTGCAAATCTACGTGCAATCTCTATTTGTACATATGCCAGTAAACACGTCTACACCACAGAGCAGAGATCAAACTCTCTGTCCTGCTTTTTCCATTTAACTTACTATGTACCTTTCCCCACATTATTAAAATCATTGGAAGAGATGACTTTAAAAGCTGCATAGCATTCCATGATATGGATGTATTTAGTGAATTTAATAATTTCCCAATTTTTGGACATTTAGACTTTTCTCAATTTCTTGGCACTCTCAACTCTAGCCCTAGAACTAGCTAACCATGACCTTCCACAAGTCATCTGGCAGATGGAGAGAAGAACTCACCTCACAAAGATCCCTTTCTATAACCTGTGGAAGTGATTTCTGAACAGTGAAAGCCCTTCGTGATGTCAAGTTCACTCCCTTCCCCCTTTGCCGGCTCACAGCCAGGGCAGGCTCTGCCTGTCTGGCTAGAACAGATCCTCAGAAAAGGGATCCCTACCTTCTGGGGGTGGTTTTCTGCTCCTCCATGTTTCTCCAGCCACCTCCAGGGACTGACTTGGAGGCTCAGGAGTCCTGGAAGGCCATGTGAGGAAGGCCATGTCTTGTCAAGGGGCTGGCCGCTCCCAGCATTCGGAATGAGAATGTGGATGGAGACAGGGACAGAGGTCTCTGGGAACTAGGTTGCATGCTGGGCCTGTGGGAACCTGTAGTTTTAGAAATAGAGGACTCATGGGCTGGGGGAGGGCTGGAGGCTGGAATCGATCCTTGGGAATGTCTTCTATTAGCCTGTCAGGGAGGTAGTGTTGTTAATGCCATTTTACAGATGAGGAAGCTAGATCTCAGAGAGTTTCGGGAGCAACCAAGTATGTACAGCTAGTGGGGGGGGAGCTGGGGTTCCTCTTGCTACCTACCATCTGACACAAAGCAGGCTGCCACCAGTGTCCGGTGACTGCTCCTCATGTGGCTCAAAGGTGGTCAGAAAAGAAGAGTCACCTGCACAGGGTAAGTTCGGGAAGACTTCCTGGAGGAGTGGGCCTTCAGCTTGGCCCCTATGTGGGTAGAAATGGTCCAGGGGCTTACTCCTGGCTGCACGTCAGAACCATCTGGGGGAAGTCTAGCTTCCCAGGCCCCACCTACAAAGATTCTGGTTTCATTGTTCTGAGCTGGGTCATGGACGTCAGTATATTTTAGAAGGGTCCCAGGTGACGCCAATGTGTAGCCAGATGACTGAGCAGACAGAAGCGGGTCCCTTGGTGAGGACAGGATGTACAGGTGGCCAGGGCAGAAAAAAACCTGTGAGGAGCCAGGACGGGGCCCCCATCTCTGAGTGGGGGCAGCGTGAGGCCTGTGGGCCGGTCAAGGCCAGAAGGGCTTGCCTGTTTTATTGATTTTATTTGACATCTGGTGAAGTCCCAAGCCACGTTCAGTGGGGTACCTGCTTGGTGCCGGCTCAGTGGGGTACCTGCTGAGGGTGCCCCTGTCCATCCCGTGGGAACCCTCCCAGTGAGTCTCTTCAGCCTGCAGGGAAACACAGGTGTTTGCGCTCCGTGATCGCATCTGTTCAGGTAATGGGGCCACAGAGGCCAGGCCGGGCCCTAGTTCCTGACATGCATTGTCACCGTGACCCAGTAACCTGGATTTCCCAGGGCAGGTGGCTCAGATGGTACTGCCGGGGACAGGCCCCAGTGCCGATGGCCATTCGGGAAGCCCCCACTACCCCCTGCTCCTCCTGGATGGGGTCTGTCCCACCCTCTCCCTCCGCTGTGGGCACTGCCTCATTCTGGTGTCTTGTTTTTCCTTTACGTTTAGCCTCCTGGGGACAGGGACTGTGTATTTACTGCTCTCTGGTGAATAACCGGGGCCTGAGAACAAATCAAATAGAGGAAAGACAAATGGCAGACGAACCCATACAGCCACGAAGGGGCAGAACCAGCTTCCCCCATCCCTCCCCCAACCCCTGCCACCCGCCTCCTGGGTCCCGGGCCAGTGGCTGGTCTCACTCCTTTGTGGGGCCTCAGAGACCAAGAACAAATGAGCGAACAAACACAAACAATTAAAACAAAACAAAACAAAAAAACAACTAACTTTAAAAAACAATTTTTAAAAATTTTCTTTTTGAGCCAAACAGACGAGGGAGAGGAGGAAAGCAGGAATGTTTCTGTTCCCACTGGTGTGCTTTTTCTGTCGTGTCTAATCCTGCCTGCAACTCTTCGAGGCAGGTGTTACAAACCCAGCCTCATTTTACTCGGGAGACAGCTATGCCCCAGGGGGCCAACCTTGGTGCATGCAGTCATACACACAGAGCCACGATGTCACCCCAGGCCTGGCTGAACTCCAAGGTCAGCCCCCACATTCCACTGCCGTGCACCTGGCGATACCCCACAGGGAGGTAATGAGTTCTGCAGGGAGCCCTGCGTCTTCCAAGACAAGTCTGGGTGAATATGGGTGTCAGCATGTGTGTCAGAGAAGACGTTCAGAAGAAGGATGCTTGGTTGTTGCCTGGCTCTGCCTCCCAGCACCTTCCCTTGAGCCTCAGTTTCCCCATCTGTAAGATGACCTGGTCGCCCAGTTTCATGATTCTGCAGAAGAATGCAAAGGTATGAATCTGGAAATCAGTTTCTGTAAGGTTCAGGGTTATCCTTCTCTCTCTGGAACATTCCACAGTTGATCTAATTAACCTCAAGCGCTCACACATTTGCAAAGCAGAATTAACTATGCTTTAAAAAGAAAGCTGGAGATGGAATATAAGTAACAGCAGCCGTCTTTTTGGAGGCTCGAATGACTGTTTCTCTTGGTGATATTTGGGGGTGCCTGATGTCCAGGCAGGGGGATGCTGCTTGGAACTTTTGGAGGCCGTGGCCAGACTGGGGCATGGCACCCACTCTAGTTGGGGAAACAGGCTGGCAAAGGCAAAAACTGTTCCCCTTTGGCCTGAGCACACTGCCATGTGACAGCCCAGGAGGCCGAGGCCAGGGTTCCGTCTCTGACACTGCCCCAGCAGGTGGCCGGTGCAGACCTTGACCTCAGGCCCACCTGGGCCAGAGTCTCCACACACGTGATTTCATCTGAGCCTACGACATCCCTCATCATCTTATAGGTGAGGAAACCAGTCACACAACCATCTGTGACAAGTCCTCTTCTGGCACCCCCGGCCATGCTCTAGGCTGCCACCTGATATGACTCTGTGCAACTTCTCTAGAAGGCTGGGCAGCCCCAACACCTCTCCTTCTGAGAGGCTAGAGAAGACGACACTGACCCAAGGAGTCAGTCTCCTGCTCCCTCCTCCCATCCCTTCCTGATTCCTGCCTCGTGCAATGAGAGGATGGGTGGTTTCCTTCCAGACTTCCCTGAACATTTGCTTCCCTGCCCCGTGGGGGAGGAGACTGCTCCCTGCACTGAATCCTCTCAAACACACTTACAGTCAATGACATACGCCAGCGGAAACTCCACCCCGAGCAGGGCAGCCTTCCCTCCACCTCCCCCTGGCCTCCCCACTAATCCTAACCAGTGCCAGGCAGCCAGCCCCAGCCAACCCCTCCAACATTTACTTTGCCCTGGGCGGCGGCAGGGGGGGGGGGCAGACCAGGGCCTGCCCATATCTACATGAGCATCTGCTTAACAAAGTGTATCTCCCCAAGGACCCCCAGAACCAGCTAGGAGGGGCCCCTCATCAGCTGAGGCAAGGCTGCCGGGCCAGGGCGGAGAGCTCTTCCTGTTCACTCTCAGACCAGCTGAGGTCCTGTGTCTCAGCAGTGGGCAGACCCCCAGAAAGGTGCTGGGCTCCTTCCTTGCCGTTGCTTGCTACCTGCCGCCCGGCAGGGTCGGGACTCCATCTCACTGGGTCTCTGGTTTTGCTCCGTTTCTGTTCGCTGCACCCACACACCAGGCTCCAGAGCCTCCCTTGCTCAGGATTCAGGTGGCCGCACCAAATTTGAGTTTCTCCAACTCCGAAAATCCTGGAATCGTCAATCCCGGGGATGTTGGAGCTCATCTGGTCTACTCCTTCCCCATCCTTGTCCCATGGAGATGGGAAGTTCCACACAGCTGAGTTTATGGCGCCCCCGTTGTATGCACGGCTCACTGTTTATCAGAGCCTGGAGCCGGTGGTGGTAGAAAGAAGAAAGGGAGAGAAATAAGATCCAGGCTGCCTCAGGGACCCCACGGACCCACCAAGAAGACAGGCTCGTGCCCAAGAACACAATCTGGATACGATTCTTGCAGTGTAGGAAGGTGCCTTTCCAGGGCTGCAAACTCAGTGTGAGAGGGTGTCAGGGCCTGAGGACTGGGTTCTGTGACCCCGTGGCAGGGGTGTGCCTCGTGCAATGGGGCCGCCCCTGCTCGGATCTGGGTGTGTGATGACTGGGACTCAGGAAGAGGTTCAGAGGAAGGCTGGAGAGGAAGTTGGGGGTCAGCGCGGCAGGGTTTTGCCCTTTCGATATTGTTCCTGACTTTCCCACATCAAATGCCACGTTCTTTGGCAACTGAGCAGAACAGGGTTAGCACAGCAGGCCAGAGACTGTCATCCTTGGAGAGGCCTGCTCACAAGCCTGGCTCTTGGCTCGCATCTGGGAACCTGGATTTTGAGAGCGCTGCCATGATTTTCCGAGAAGAAGGGCTCACGATGCCTAAATCTTTTGTGCAAACAGTACGGCTTATGCCGCAGCCTTGCTCTCCTTTGGGGAGTCTGGAATTTTGGTGCGTGTAGGCAGAAGGCAACTGTGTGACCAGCCCCCAGTAAACACCCCGGGCGCTAGAGCTCTAATGAGTATCTTTAGCAGAAAACGTTGCACGTGCGCGGTCATAACGCATCGCTGGAGGAGATTAGCATGTCCTGTGTGACTCTCTGGGATGAGGATGCTTGGAAGCTTCTGCTGGGTTTCCTCCAGCCTTTACCTTGCGCCGACTTTGCTCTCCATCCTCGCACTGTCACAGGTCTTAGCCGTGAGTGTGGCTCACTGTGGGCGGCTGGGAGTCCTAACAAATCATCCAAACCAGGATGCCTCTCCCCGCTGGCTGGAGGGCAGACACGGAGTCTCCATCTGGTCCGTGCCGCACCCATGAGGGAAGGGCCTAACACCCCCCGCCCACCGCTGCCGCCCCTGGGGTCACATTCCAGCCTGGGACTGCCGGGGCCTGACGGTTATAGGAAGAGATGTAACTGTTTGTTTGGTTTAAGCCACTGTTAATTTTGGTCTCTGATACAAAAGCCAAACCTATATCCTAATTCTGAGGATTTTAAACTTTTTTGCCATGACCACAGAAAGGCATACATTTATTTTGAGGGGTGTGTGTGTGTGTGTGTGTGTGAGAGAGAGAGAGAGAGAAAGAGAGAGACTAGAACAAGACTTGTGAAGCAGTACAAACCCGTACTCTTCACTCACATTCTCATATTTTAAATCTGTTTCATTTCTTTTTTTTTTTAAGATTTTATTTATTTATTTGACAGAGAGAGATCACAAGTAGGCAGAGAGGCAGGCAGAGAGAGAGGAGGAAGCAGGCTCCCAGCTGAGCAGAGAGCCCGACGTGGGACTCGATCCCAGGGCCCCGAGATCATGACCTGAGCCGAAGGCAGGGGCTTAACCCACTGAGCCAACCAGGCGCCCCTGTTTCATTTCTTTTAAAATGCTGTGTGTGTGTTCACTAAATTGTTGTGAATAAAAGTCTGAAAAAACACCATCTTGACCGTTGTCCAGGCTGACCTGCTCCCCTTAGCATCCAGCTTTCCTGTTCTCTGCTCCCCCCATCCCCCACTTCCAGCACTGCCTGCCTCACACCACTCTTTTTTCCCTCTTCCAAACAGTCATTCACTCACCAAAGATTTATGGAGTGTCCACATTGGGCCAGAAAATGTTCCAGTGTTGTCCTTGTAAAAGTGGCAAGGAGCTGGGAGAGGGAGAGACAAATCGGACTGCAGTGATCTGGGGAGGCTTCCTGGTGGAGGTGGCACTTCCACCAGACCTTGAAGGACCGGCCCTAGCTTCACTGCAGCCTCAGGTTCAGCTTCTCCCAGCTTTGCAGTCCCGAGGCCCTAGCCGCACTGGTCTTCCTTCTATGCCTGAGAAGAGCCTAAATCTTTCCCACTTTGGGACCCCCACATTCTGTTCACTCTTTCTGGAAGGCTCTTCTCCTGCTTCACTCTTGTTCCCCCTTTCTTCGCACCACGGAATCCCCAGCAGGGATCATCTGGGCTCACGCCTGTCTCTAGTCAGGTGGCAGTCAGTAAGTGTCTGTGGAATGAGTGAATTCCAACTCCACCCAGTTCACCTGTCACTTGGACACCTGTAGCCTCTGACCTTGTCTTCTAACCCCCTCCCTTCCAGCACTCCTAGTCCATCATTGTCAGAGCTGCCACAGAGACAGGTACTTCCTTCCTCTGATAAAACCCCCAGTGGCTCCTGATTAGCCACAGGGTAAAAGTAAAGTTCTCTTTGGCTCTTTGGAAGCCTGGGGATTTAGACCCCACACTCCTCACCAGCATCTTCTTCTACTCCTTCCTCCCTGTCTCCTGTGCCTCAGAGCCTTACAGTGAGCTCTACTCCAGCCTGAAAATGTTCCCTGTTCTTCTTTACCTGGCAAACCCCTACGTATCCTTCAAAACCCAGATCAAACATCATGTCTCCCTCCCACCTCCTCAGGCAGAAAGGACCAAGCCACCTCTGTTCCTCAGTGGCCCTGAGAAGGTCTGTATCTTGGCCTAGGACCATGGGGGTGCATCTCGCGGCTAATGCCCTGGGTTTTCCCCCTTCTGATTTCCTTGAGGGCACAAATCATTTCTTGTCACAGCTGTATCCTGAGTCCTGGGCCTGGCACACGTCAGATAACCAGGATGTATATGTGAAATAAATGAATGGAGAGATGAATTATCGTGTCCCCATCCAGCCCTCGTATCACCCTTGTCCACAAAAGTTATCATCACTCCTGGTGCCACTTATCACCATCAGAGACTCACTTCTCTTTGGTTGCTTGAACAATTTTACCCTTTCCTGTGGAACCTTTCTGCAAATTGATTCCAAGCCAACATATCCCAACTGTTTCTTGTTGGAAACCAGATTGTCAACATTTTATATGAATTGCTGAAAACTTTATATTTAGTTAATAGAAACAAGTTTTGGGTAATTTTGTTAATTTAGTAAATTTGGTGCATTCTTCTAAGGCGTACTGTGTTTTTGGCAAACTGGCTTACTTTCTGCCTCCTAAACTTCTCTCCCAGCTCTTATTTTTATTTCGAAAGGAGCTCTAAACCAAAGGATTGGATCTCTAAGTGCGCGAATGCGTGTGTCTTCCGAGGCAGAAATATCAGAGAGGCTCCCAGTCCTTCTCTGCATTTCACTTGGGTCCACATTTCCTGTGCCTTTTCACTTTCTCTCTAACAGCACAAGCGCTCACAGAGGGGGTAACCCCTCTGAAAGGCAGCGGGGGCAGCCGCTCTGCATAGGCACCATTCTCCTTTGCTCTCATTGGCTGCTTGGTAACCAGGGAGAGGGTCTGGGAAACAGGACGGGATACCAGGACTGTTTGGTCGCAAGAGACAGAGACCCAACCCAGACTAACTTAGAGAAGGAATTTTTTTGGCCCTCGTGACGGAGTGGATATCGGCACAGCTCTTGGAAATGGAGGCACAAGTGTAGGAACCAGGGCCTCAGCATAGCAACCGTGAGGTTAATGCCCCCGGGACTCTGGGCATCTGTCATCTCCACTTTACTCTTTCTTTTTGCCTGCTGGCCTCATTCTCTCTGGCCCCTGATGGGCGTTCTCCACGTGGCAGGAAGCATGTTGCTCCAGCAGAGAGAAAGAGAGAGAGAGAGCTGCTCGCTCCCAAGTCTGTATCAGTTCCAGAGAAGGACTCCTACTGGACCCATTACTGCCGCAGGTGGCTGGGGTGCTGTGATTGGCCAGGCGTGGATCACATGATCGCCTTGTCACAGGCCCATGGGGGTGTGAACAGAAGAGGTGACTCTGCTTCGCAAATAAACATTCATAGAAGGGGGCGAATGAATGTTTCTGTGCATGGCCTTCTGCTGCCTTGTCATCTGGAACATGTGCCCCTGCACCTGTTTCTCCTTGTTTCCATCATTTCACTCTTCAAGGCCCAGTTCAAGCGCTGCCACTTCCATGAAGCCTCCCCCATCCCACAGGTGGCAGGGATTCGTTTCTTCTTCGGCCTTGATTTCCCCTCGCCCCTTATACACTGTGTCCTGATTTTGTGTTATTTGTATTATTGGTTTAGCAGAAAGAAGTTCCCAACAACTAGCCCATCACACAGATGGGACTTGGTCAGCTCTCCATCCTGGAACTTTAGAGCACAGGCCTGTTTGGGGGGACACTGGACAAAGGTAAGGACTTGGGGGGGAGGTTGGCATATCAGTCTCCGAGGGTTGCCGTAACAACTTACTACAAACTGGGTAGCTTAAAGCAACAGAAATGTACTCTCCCACAGTCTTGGACACCAGAAGTTCAAAATGAAAGTGTCGGCGGTGTTAGTTACTTCCGGAGACTCAGAGAACCCAGCCGATGCCTCTCTCCCAGCTTCAAGCCAATCCCTGGAATGGCTGCTAGCCCAGCTGCTAGCCCAGCTTCCCTCCAATCCCTGCCTCTGTCTTCACGTGGAATCGTCCTCTGGGTCTCTCTGTGTCCTCTCTTCCTCTTAGAAGGACATCGTCATTAGTTTAGGGCCCACTCTAAATCCAGAATGATTTTATCTCAAGATCCCTAACTCATGACATTGCAAAGAGCCTATTTCCAAATATGGTCACTTGCTGAGGTCCGGAATGTTTGGGAGACACTACTCAACACACTACAGAGTTCCTGTGTAGGACAAACTGGACACACACCAAAGTGGCTGCCGCAGAAGCTGGGCAGGTAACTGGAGAGCACCAGCAGCAGCCCCAGGCGTCGGTAGATCCAGTTTGCAAAAGAAGCCGGAGATCTGGTTTTTTATGTAAAATATCCAGACTTTTAAGTGCTGGCAACATATTCAAAACATTTTTAAGCCTTGTGACCCGTGCATTTCTACACTGATAGCGTGTCTGTAAGTCAGATTCCGTCTTTGCAGGCCTCTTTGCGACTCCTGGTGGAAACTCAAGCCTGGCTCCCGTGAGCTAGCTCAGAAAAGGGCCTCCTGCACTTCTTGCAGTAGCCACCAGATGGCGCGCCAGTCATTGCGTTCGGCCGGCCTCTTTCAATCAGGCCTGGGAGCCGGCCAGGGACTGAAAGGCAGCCATTGGGGCTTTACAACGTGGAGGAGGGAGGGAGAGGTGAGGTTGAGGGAGGAGAGCGAGATTAAGCTAACTGCCAGAGTTCACTGCATTTCATTTTTTAAAAATATATTTTTAAAATTTAAATTCAATTAATTAATATATAATGTATTATTAGTTTCAGAGGTAGAGGTCGGCGATTCATCAGTCTTACGTAACACCCAGTGCCCATTACATCACGTGCCCTCTTTAATGTCCATCACCCAGTTACCCCATCTCTTTACCCTCTTGCCCTCCAATAACCCTCAGTTTGTTTCCTATGATTAAGAATCTCTTATGGTTTGTCTCTCTGATTTTGTCTTGTTTTATTTTTTCCTCTCTTCCCCTATGATCCTCTGTTTTCTTCCTTAAGTTCCACATATGCCCGAGATCATATGGTAATTGCTTTTCTCTAATCGGCTTCACTTAGCATAACATCCTCTAGTTCCATTAGCGTCGTTGCAAATGGCAAGGTTTTTTGATGACTGCATAATATTCCAATATGTGTGTGTGTGTGTGTGTGTGTGTGTGTGTGTGTGTGTGTGTATCTCCCATCTTCTTTATCCATTCATCTGTTGATGCACATCTGGGCTCTTTCCATAGTTTGGCTGCTGGAGTTCCCTACATTTTCAAACATACTGTCCCATGTCTATATCAATCTTTGATGCCTGCTATCTCTTGCTTGTTAGTGATATTGTTCTCTGGGAAGACGAAACAAGTTCAAAGGAAGCAAAGATATACTCGAGGAAGAAGAGAGGAACAGCCAATAGTACATGTTCTACAGCTGTTCTTTATTCTAAACAAACCAATTAACTTTGAAAAATTGACACATTCCCATGGCAAAAAAATCCTAAACCATACCAAATATTCCTGCTCTCACTGCCAACCCCTGCTGTCTCTCTGTTAACACGTTCTCATTGCTTCCAGAGCTCTGAATTCAGGCGTGAGGATGACTTCTGTGGTTGCACATATATAATACACTTTTCTCGAAAGGAAAATTCTGCGTTGTTGACACAATGGAATTAAGTATATCAGTCCAGACGGTTATTGACTTGTCTATAAATATGACCCTGATAATCCTTATGAAAATCACCAGGTGAGTGTATAACAGTTATGGGGAGGGGACATTTCGAGGAATTTAATTATGCCAAATCAGAGTTTGACTTTCAGATGCAATACTTAAGGATAGATTTCCAATATTTAATACATTCTTGCTTTTTATTATGGAAATGTTCAAATATTCACAAAAATAGAAGGAATGGTACAATGAGCCTCCACGATTCAACAATTAGCAACTCATGACTGATCTTCCCCCCTACTCCGGCCCCCAGATGTACTTTTTGTTTGTTTGCTCCAGAATTATAAAGCAAATCTGAGACATTGTGTCATTCCATCCAAAAACACTTTCGAACTACACGTTCTTTCATTTTGTTCTTCTGTTTCTGTTATTCTTTTCTTTCTTTTTTTTTTTTTGGATTCTATTTATTTTATTTATTTGACAGAGAGATAGAGAGAGCCAGAGAGCAGAAGCAGAGGGAATGGCAGAGGGAGAGGGATAAGCAGGTTCTGCACAGAGCAGGGAGCGTGATTCGGGGCTCAATTCCAGGACCCTGGGATCATGACCTGAGCTGAAGGCAGATGCTTAACCATCTGAGCCACCCAGGTGTCCCTCTGTTGTTCTTTTTCTTCACAAGATAACTCAGGGCCAGCTGGCTCAAGACCAATCACCATCCAACTCAGGCCCATGACAGCCCCTCTTGACTCCATCCCTAAGACTCAACTGTCCTAATGTAGAACCTCATACATTTTTCATCATACCCACCCCACCTCTCCAGAGAACTTACTACCCTTTATAAGGCCAAAAACTCTCACTTAACTTTCTTCTCTGGACACTCGCCATTAGTAACTGCCCACATTTCTGTTTTTGCTTTGGTTGCTAGAAAATGTATGGCCAAAGCTGTGGTTCCCTGTGATGAGTGTATAGATCAGGCTGGTAGAAAAACAAAGGAGAAAAAAAATCAGTTACATCTCTATTACCCAGGGGTAAGGAAACTGGCTTCTGTAGGATAGCCTCCCACACTGCCCACAAACTTGAAAGTGGGTCTTTGTCACTAACCTACAGTTTATCTACAACAGAAGTATCTCATCATGACATTATATACGCTTCTGTAGGACAGTGACTCTTCCTGTCTTGGGGGTCCTAAGTCATTTCAAGAAGCTCATGAGAGGGATGCTTGGGTGGCTCAGTGTCTTCGGCTCAGGGTCCTGGGGTCGAGCCCCGCATCAGGCTCCCTGCTCTGCAGGAAGCCTGCTTCTCCCTCTCCCACTCTCCCTGCTTGGGTTCCCTCTCACTGTGTCTCTCTCTGTCAAATAAATAAAATCTTAAAAAAAAAAAAAAAAAAAAAAAGAAGCTCATGAGACTTCCAGTCCCTTTCCTAAGAAAATACCATTGGGCATATACTTAGGAATTTGCCATTAGATTCTATAAATAAATAAACTATTTATAAGTAAATTAGGTTCTATAGCTATACTTTTTAACTTTTATGGCCGCATCCCATGCAGCTGTGCGGCTTATTATAATTTATTTAACTAACGCCCTGCTGTCAGATGTGGAGGTGTCTCTCATGTTCCTCTGCTCTAAACTACTCTGAAACTCTCCGTAGCGAAAGCGCTAGGAGCGGCTTGCCAGTCCTAATATGCTGGTTGCAGCTTAGCCATCTTTGTGGCTATTTTACACCCTCTCTGGGGCAAGGCCGGGCCCGTGTCAACACGCGCAGTGTCTGCAGAAGGAGAAATCCGTGAGTTGGAAGCGCTTCCTGCCATGGTGCAGGGGGGTGGGGGGCGGGGGATCTTGGCCCAGCCTAGCTCTGCTCTGGGTGCAGAGAGGGCCACGTGGAGGGGAGGCACGGGTGTGGTTGCCAGGCAGCAGGGTGTCAAGGAGCCCCGAGCCGCCTGGCCTACAGAGAGCTGTGATTTGTCACCAGCGGTGGAGGAAGAACAGGGGCTGTGTGTTCCCTCCTGGAGCCCGGGCGGGGTGGAGCGGGGTGCGGGGAAGGAGGTGGGAATGTGGCAGGAGGGTGGCAAAGCTGGCTTCCAGGGGGCCTGGTACACAGGCAGGCGGATCTTCAGGTCTATAAAGCGAGCCTTCAGCGGCGGGCCATCCGCGGCCGGAGGCTGCCCATCGGGGTGGGCAGGGACCAACCCAAACAGCCAGCAGAGAAAGGGGCCTTTGTGGCTAGCGGGCAACAGTAGCCCCACTGGAGAGAGGAGGCCAGCGCTGCGTGGTCGTGGCCATGGCCGTGGCCGGGGAGATGGCCAGCAGGTGCAGCTCCCCGCTAGCCTGATATGTGGCCCCTGGGCAGGTTGGGGACGGTGTGGCTGTCTGCGGCCACATGAGAGGTGGGCGCCCTGGGTCTCCAGAACACTCTTCCTCCTTACTTTTTTTTTTCAATTTTATTTTATTTTTTCAGTGTTCCAAGTTTCATTGTTTATGCACCACACCCAGTGCTCCATGCAATATGTGCCCTCCTTAATACCCACCACCAGGCTCAACCAACCCCCTACCCCCCCCCAAAACCCTCAGTTTGTTTCTCAGAGTCCACGATCTCTCGTGGTTTGTCTTTAAGAGGTTTTTCTCTTTATTTATTTGGTGACTACAAGAGTGATATGCTCATTTATGGGACAAATCCATGCAAAGATGGAAAGAGAGCATAAGGATCTCTACTGCCCTACCCCGAATTCCCACATCACCCCCGAGGCCCTCCCACACCTTCCCAGGACCTGACATCTATACTGCAAGGGCTTTGCTATTGTTTGTTAAAAACAAAACAAAACAAAACGAAAACAAAAACACCCACAAGACAAAACCATACCAGACCTCCCCATTGCACAGCTTACTGGGAGCTATGTTAAGGCTTTTTTGCTCCATTGACACGGAAGCAGGAGTCTTGGTGCATCATGAAGGGACCAGGGATGCCACATGTCCGGAATGTGTGAGACAGTTGTGCAGTTGAGTTGTCCTGCCTGCAGGGCCCAGTGCCCCAGTCTGGCAACATGCTTTCTCAATTTAACAACAGGCACACAGGCCTCCTGGTAGAGCTGGAGCCATCAGCCGTTTGTAACACCTGCCTCACAGGCCACGGGAGGAGTCTATTGCCGACACCTGGCGTGGGAGTGGGTTCACGGTTTCAAACAACACTATAAAGCCCACTCTTTCTTATGTGTCCTTTTGGTGAGTGCTTTCTTTAAAATTTTATTTAAAAGATTTTATTTATTTGTCAGAGAGAGCACAAGCAGGGGGAGCGGCAGGCAGAGGGAGAGGGAGAAGCAGGCTCCCAGCTGAGCACGGAGCCCCATGCGGGGCTGGATCCCAGGACCCTGAGATCATGACCTAAGCCGAAGGCAGATGCTTACCCGACCCAGCCACCTGGGCGCCCTCGGTGAGTGCTTTTATTCCCATAGGAAACCTATCAGTGTTGGCACTGCTCCGCTAAAATTTGTGTGTTTTTCCTATTTGAGAAGAAAATGTCAGATTATTTCTCAAAATGGTGACGCAGCACAGTCAGGACGAAAGCCTGCTGCCGAGTCCCAGACAGCCCAGTACCACTGCTGTTGTGGACTTGTTTTAAATCCTGCCCTATTTGTGGGTAAAAAATAGTGATCTCTTGGTTGTTTTAATTTGCGTTATTCTGAAATCTGATGAAGCCGAGCATCTCTTCAAATTTTTATTGGCCACTGGCTTCTTTCTTCTCAATTCCTGCCTCATAGTTGCCTCCGGAGAGGCCATCCTGCGGGAGTGGGCACAGCCCGTAGCAGGAAGTGCCCTTCCCATCACATCCTGCCAAGGGTACAGGGTAACGTGACTCAGCACTGTTGATGCTAACCTTGCTTAGTAATCTCTGAAGAAGGCATTTCCATGTAGCACCAGGCCCCGTCTCTAACGGGCACGTCCTTCGGGACCGGCCATCCAGGAATCAGCCTCTCGGTTCTCCAGAACCGCAGACTGAGAGGGACATAGGCCAAGCTCTCCCGAGCACTCTGCCTAGGCTCCTGGGTCACCAGATGGCCGCCCCTTTTCCTCACAGGAACCCTCAGTCTCCGGGTGGGATGCCGAGAGTCTCCCCAGCACTTGGCTGGGGCTGGGGCCAGGGCAAACCACCTTCCTACCACGGGGTGGGCATAGCTACTCCTCGCTGCATGCTTTCCCCACGGGAGACTCTCCATGCTCTGCGTGTGGTTGAGCGAGGGTGGGGGCAGCTGGGGTAGGCTCGGTGTGGACAGCCTGGTGGCCTC
This sequence comes from Martes martes, assembly GCF_963455335.1. Lineage (NCBI taxonomy): Eukaryota > Metazoa > Chordata > Mammalia > Carnivora > Mustelidae > Martes > Martes martes. The sequence goes on from NC_137902.1 coordinate 54,112,470, forward strand.
TGCGGGGGAGTGTCTGGCCCTGGCTGGGCTCTCTTAAAACCTGGGTCCCCGTTTGGAGGTCCTGTGCTTTGCTTCTCTGCTGCCCTCTGGAAACAAGACAAGGCCCCACCGACCTGTTATGTCACTGAATGAGCAAGCGAACCCTCAAGATGATTCTGGGCCCCACTCACAGGGACAGAATATTTGCTGTGTGCCAGCCTGTGCTGTGTGCTGGGGGGCAGGGCTGGAGCAGAGCCCAACAAGACCTAGACTCTATGGAGCTCATAGGTCGGAGGTTCAGGGTGATGATTCTCTAGTCACTGGGCATGAGGAACGCCCAGCAGACGGGAGCAGGGAGGGGGCTGTTTTGTCACAGGCAGGTCAAGGAGGCCTTCCTGAGAAGGTGACTTCACCAAGACCCAAAGGGTGAGGGGGCAGGAAGAGTTCTAGAAAGAGGAGACAACAGCTCATCACCCTGCCTGGTGGGGGGCGAGGGGCCTCCTCAGAGTCCCTCTCATCCCACGCTTGCCAGCCTCAGCTCAGGTAGAATTTTCCTGGGGAGGGGGCCCTCCCCTTCCCGAGGTCCTCTAGACACACCATGTTTGTCTCCATAGCTCCAGCTGCCCGCAAGCAGGAAAGGGTGGGGGTCAGGCCTGCTCCGCCCTGTTCTTCTGCCTTCCAGCCCCGCCCTGGCCTCCCCACCACCACCCCACCCTGTAATTTCCTTGTCTGCCATAGGAGCTTATTTGGGACTTAGAGGGGACCGGGCTTGCTCAGGTGGAGAACATGGTCCTCAGCCCCCTCCCTGAGAACAGGGCCTCAGCCCACCCACAGCCACCATCTCCCTGCAGAGGCCTGTGTCATAAGACATTGGTGACAGAGCACTGGCCTGAAGGCAGGACACTCAGACCTTCTCCTGGCCCTTCTGAGGCTCCCTGGTGACCCCAACACAACGTTGGTCCTCACTGGGCCTTTCCAAACTAATAGCACAGAGTTCAGTTGAAGGGAACTCAGACACCCGTAAGAATCTCAGATGACAAGGTGCCTCGTATTGTCCCTCTGTGGCAGAGCGGGAAACAGAGGCTGAATCACAACGTGCTGTTCAGAGGCTTTATGGTGTGGGGACAAGAAGCCAGGCCTGGAGTGGAACCTGTCTGCTAGGGCCATCTCTGATTGCCACCAGACATGAGGCCTGGCTGTGCTTGACTCTTTTTTTTTTTTTTTTAAAGATTTTATTTATTTATTTGACAGACAGAGATCACAAGTAGGCAGAGAGGCAGGCAGAGACAGAGGAGGGAAGCAGGCTCCCCGCTGAGCAGAGAGCCCCGATGCGGGGCTCGATCCCAGGACCCCGAGGTCATGACCTGAGCCGAAGGCAGAGGCTTTAACCTACAGAGCCACCCAGGCACCCCTGTGCTTGACTCTAAACTCTCAGTGTCCCCAGCTATAAAACGGAGACAAAGCTCCTGTTCCCTCCTGGGTACCATGAGGTTAAAGTGCAGTGAACAGATAAAGGGTTTCGTATAGAGCAGCTCCTGAGGAAGGGGGCTTGCTATCTGTAGGACGAGAGCCCAGCCTCAGCCCTGTCCAAGGCCCTCACTTTACAAACCCCATGCAACTTTGGACAGAACTGTGGGACATGCACCTTCCTTGGTGGCCAGGAGGAATTTGGGAGGGGCAATGTGACAGGAGGCAGACTGTCTTCAAGGGTGTCTATGTGATGGTGGCCGGCTTTGCCAATGTCCTTGAACCCCAGTTTCCCTATCTGTAAATGAGAATCCTAATACCTCAGAGATGCATAGAGTAGCAACTCACCAAGTTAGAAATGATGATTATTATTTTTTAAAGATTTTATTTATTTATTTGACAGAGAGAGATCAAAAGTAGGCAGAGAGGCAGGCAGAGACAGAGGGGGAAAAAGGCTTCCTGCCGAGCAGAGAGCCCGATGTGGGGCCTGATCCCAGGACCCCGAGACCTCAACCCAAGCCGAAGGCAGAGGCTTAACCCACTTAGCCACCCAGATGCCCCTATTATTATTATTTTTTAAAGATTTATGTACTTATTAGAGAGAGAGCACATGGCGGGGGGAGGGGCAGAGGGAGAGAGAAACCCAAGCGGACTCAGGTGCTGAGCACAGAGCCTGACACTGGGCTCGATCTCACCACCCCGGAATCGTGATCTGAGCTGAAACCAAGAGTCAGATTCCTAACTTGTTGTACCACCCAGGTGCCCCAGAAACTATTATTTGTTATTACTATTAGTTCCCTTTTATGAATGAGGAAGATAAGACAGGCATACATGTCCCCATTTTACAGATGAGGAACATAGGTGATACTGGAACCCAGCAACAAATGGCTTCTCTCTGCCTGTTCTCCAGGCAGGAGTGGGCTCCAGAGGCTCGAAGGTGGGTCAGGGGAGGCCTGAGAGCCAGGAACAGGACCAGCCTTCAAGTCTGAAAATCAAACTGGGTCATGGGGGGACAGGGTGCTGGAGGAGACAAAAACAAGCCCAGACCATTTCCTGATTGGGCGCTGAAAGCCAACACCAACCCTTTTTGCTCCATAAATAAATTTCTCATTTAAGTAAATGGGGAACGACATGACATTTTTTTCCCTTCTGCAAAAGAAAAGAGCATTTATCCCTTTTCCAGAGGCTCATTCCTTATTTCCAGCTCCTCTCTGACATCACCCAAGAGCAACATGGGAGGAATTTTCTCTTCTCATCCCCGGGGAGAGTCAGGTCAGGCACCTTTGGGTCGCGCTTGGCCCCCAAGCCACAGACAGGCTCTGTTCCCACAATTCTCCTCGAGGTGGTTGTTGGGAACTCAGAGTGGATTTTCCCTCTGAAGCAGCATTGCCCATGGTTCTTTGGTTCCCAGCCTAGACCCGCAGCCCCTTTGGAAGGCAGGGAGGGAAAAAGCAAAGGCTTTGGAGTCAGATGACCTGGTGTGACCCAAGCTCTGCTACCTCCTAACTGTGTGACCCTTGGGGAGCGACTCACCTTCTCAGAGCCTCTCTTTCCCCGTCTGTCAGGGTCTGGAGCCAGTTCTCCAGAGGGTCTCCTCAGCTTCCGGAGGTCTCGTGACAGTGTATGTTCTGGACTATCTTCTCAAGGATTTTTTTTTTTAACAAATAGATTTGGAAGATAAACATCGTGTCTCCCTCTAGGCCAGAGGGTAGATTTGTTTGCGGTCTGGATAATAAAAACCATGTCTCCCTCCAGGGCAGAGATTGGGCAGTTTTGCTAGAAGCCCCCTTCTAAAATTGGGGGTTTCCTAATCCCAGGGTTCCTCCACTGTGACCCAACTCCAGCATCCACCTGGGCTCACCCCCGAGAGACTAAGGGGCAAAAAGGGCACCAACGGGAACACGGAGCTCCTGTCACCTGTTTTGTCTGCAGTTAGAAGTCCTTTGTCTCGGTCCCGGAGGTCTCGTATCTTCTGTCAGCATTCATGGGATTGGCAGGCGGACCGCTAACTTGTGAGCAGAGTAAGATCTCAGACCCACCATGGTTCTTGGCAGTCTGTTCCTTGGCTCTGACGCCCACCCAGTCGCTGGGAGGGTGGGTGCGGGCTGTGCCTGGCCCTCGGTGGGGAGTTAATAAACGGTAATTGAAACGATGGTGGAAGTTGGTTACTGACCAGCTACTCAGAATTCCCACCCAGGATGCCAGCTGTGCAACATGGCCTTGGCCCTGGGAGTCAGAATTCCATCCTATCTGGGGGAGGCTGGCAGCGGGGACAGGCTTGCAGGACCGAGGGCCAGGGTTCCAGTGGGGTGGAGGGTAAGCCCTTGACCACCCCTACTGTTGCCTCCCTCTTCAAAGGCAGCCTTTATGATTAATTTGAAATCTGTCTTTCTAGATCTTCCCCTGTACATAAATAGGTGTAGAAAATGTATACTTTACATTGGCATAAATGGTTTACACTGTATGTACTGTTTGCCGATGTACATTTTTCATTTAAAAATACATCTGGGACACCTTTCTGCATCAACCCGCTTAGCTTTTGAGAACAGCTGGACAACGTTCACAATAGGACCGGCCACCGTCTATTTCCCAGGAAGGCACAGCTTACTAAGGTCAGGCCGGCAGAAGGATGTGACATTGAACACAACCAGAATAGAAATAATTAGCAGTTAATTAGCTAACCATGTCTTGGGTGCTAACTTGCCAGGCTCTATCCTAATCTCTTTATCCCATTTCTCCTCTGAGAATAACCCTTTGAGCCAGCGGTTATTACAATCCCTTTTTTACCGATGAGGAAACAGGCTCAGAGAGGGTAAGGAACCTGGTCCAGGCCCCACAGCTAGTAAAGGATGCACCTGGGACTCCAACCCAGGCAGGCCTGACTCTGGTATCCTGGTTCTTCACCGTTGCAGAGTCATGGAGCCCTTTGAGAGTCTAATGAAAGCCCTGAGCCTTCTAATCAGAAAAGTGCCTACAGTATAAACAGCACCCCTCCACCCATGCATAGCCCACTTCCTGGGTGTGTGTCTTGTGCAGTCACACGGGGCCTGCGTTCAGAAGGGACCTGTGCTTGGATGAATGTTCTGCTCTTGCCCTCATGAAATTCTTGAAATGTTTTGAACAGAGTCCTCCATTTTCCTTTTACACAGGGCTTCACAAATTATGTCTTGATTGTGCCCGCATGTTACACACACACTACAATTTTGCAAATGACTAGAGGTGCAGGAATCCCATGAGGCTATCCAAAGATTCCTCTGCTTCTTGGAAGGCTGTGTATGCATCTGTGTATTTGCAGGTGTGTGTGTGTGAGTGTGCATGAGTCTTGGGGGGGGGGTAGGTTGTCATGTTTAAATGGGCGGTTGGCAGGGAGCAGGCCAGTGAGCAGAGGAAGAGGTAGTGGGGATGGTGACGGTTTCTGCATGGCCTGTGATAGCACCTCCTTCACCTCCAAGAGAGGAAGCCAGGGGCTGGTATACACAGCCCTGGGGCTAACCATGACCTTAAAAACCCGCTGCCTCTGGACCCACACAAGGAGTCTTTGTGGGCGCAGCGGTCTCACGGTAAACACGGGAAGGCCACCCGTGGCTGGTGCTCAGTCTTACTGTCTGGGGCAGGATTTTCTTTGCGTGTTTGTTTGCCTGTTTGTTTTAAGGAAAAGTATTTATTGTTTATACAATAAATAGCTGAACTAGTCCCGGAAGAACCATATACACCATGTGTATATGAAAGGCGGGGCAGGATGTTCTAAGTCAGGGATAACATTGCCCTCAGAACGCTGCTCCCTGTGGCCAGCCAGAAGGCTCCCCAAGCCCACTCCAGCGAGTGGAGACACTTCAGTGAGGGGTGGGCACGAAGATGGCATCCTTCCCTGAGGACGGATGGCACAGAGAGCCTCAGAAATTCTGAGGCGTCTGCTGGGGGTTGGGGAGAGAGGCCTTTAAACAGTCCTCACTCTGATCTGTCACCTTGGGCAAGTGGCTTAAGTTCTTTGTGACTCAGCTTTTCCATCTATGAAATGGGGGTAATAAAATAACCAACCTGCAAGGTGGCTGTGAGCATTGAATTTAGTCGAATGTCCTTCCAACCAAGCACAATAAATGACATTACTATTATCTAGATCAGAGGACAAGGCTAAAAGCATAACAGTTTGTGCTTTGAGTTTTGGGTTTATTTTTGCTGTTTCTCAGTGGGTTAAAGCCTGGGGGTGGGTGGGGGGGGCTATCACTGGGGAAGCAAAGGAGGGAAGTGGGGGGATGTTTCTGTTGCTGGGATGGAAAGTGCCCTAAGGGGAGACGCAGGGCTGGCGCAAGGGTCATTCCTCAGGACAGAGTCTCAAGAGCCCAGGAGGGAAGTGACCGGCCCTGGGTCTATGGCTGGGGCTCTCTGCAGGGGGTGGCTTCAGACAAGGCGGATTTTTTTTTCTTTTCAATCAAAACAGCAAAATGTTGTTTCTATGTCTTTGAGGGTGAGAGCTTCCCGGGTTCCTGGCCTTCCCCCCTGACCAGACCTCCACCTCCAGCCTCTCTCTGGGTCAGGTCACACCAAGGCTGTTCAGGGTAAGCAGCTTCCTGCCTCACCACAGGGCACCGTGTCCAGGGGCCAGACAAGGCTGGCAGTGGGGCCTGGAGTGAGGGTCCCACACTGGGGCTGTCCACGGGCCCAGAGACTCCACCAGCCAAGGAGCTCTGGCCTGGGGCCCTCTGGGAGCTCTCTGTGTGCACCCCTGCTATAAGTACCAGCCAGGCTTTCTATGTGCCCAGCTCTCTTCCAAGTTCTTTGCCCGCACTATCTCATTAACTGTCACAGCACCCATGCAGCCCCAAGACTCATGACAGATCAGGACACTGAGGCTAAGAAAGAGGCAGTCACCAGCCCAGATGGCCCAGCCAGTGAACTAGGGGTACACTTGGGGTGCAGCTCAGTGGAGGTCAAAACTATGTTCTTAACTGGGGTCACCCCAGGTGGCCCACACACCTTGGTGACAGAGGGAGCTCTCCTCACTTTTGCTGGCTTTTCAGGGAAAAAAATCTCCAGTTATCTGAAGTGTTTGGCACTTGGTAAGTGTGGAGTAACTGTCACCTCTTATCCTGAGCTTCCGAATGAGCTTCCCAACCCCCTCCAAGGACAGCGCCTTAATCCTCCCTGAGAAGGGCGACAGGCAGGGCTGAGAGAAGCTGGATAATTTGCTCAAAGCCACTCACTCTCTAGGTTCCTGCAACACCTCAACCCCTCACCCCTGCCCTCCGAGCTGTAGAGCCCTGGGAGAGGGTAGAGTGGGAGAGGGGAGTGCGCAGGTGCGTGAGGGTGGGCGGGACAAGGAGAGCAGGCCTGAACAGGGTTGTGCGCGCATGATTCTCATATTGTGCAGAGGGCAACAGGGATTAACTTCTGAACGTCTGCCCCCTTTCCTCCCTCCTGAGGCCAGCTCCTTTTTCTCCACACTTGATGCCTTGGAGGAGACAGGGGGTAGGCTTTGTTCAAATCCTGCCCTTCTACTTAGTAGCTGCAAGACCTTGATTGAGTTCCTTAATAGCTCCAACCCTTGGTTGCTTCATCTGTGAAATGGGGATCATACATATCTACCTTGCAGAGCGGATGTGAGATTGTTTTATGTCAAGCCCCAAACAAGAGCTGGTATGTAGTAGGTATTGAGTAAATGATGGCTAGTATCATTATTTGGGCCTCATCCCTATCCTCAAAATAATATGTTCTCCTGCTGACTCAGTTTTTTCTCTTATATAAATTCTTACCCTAAACAATAAACAAATAAAAAACATTCAGGAACGCCTGGGTGGCTCGGTCGGTTAATAACGTGTCTGCCTTTTGGCTCAGGACGTGATCCGAGGGTCCTGGGATCGAGTCCCGCATTGGGCTCCTTGCTCAGTAGAGATCCTCCTTCTCCCTCACCCTCTGCTGCTCCCCCTGCTCGTGTTCTCTCTCTCTCTCTGACAAATAAATAAAGTCTTTATAAATAAATAAATAAGTGAAGTGCCTTTAAAAAAAACCCCAGACATGTGTGATCTCCCATCACTTTGAAGCATTTACTCCCTGTCACACCTCACCTCTTTGAGGGCTTTGGAGAAAATGCAGAGAGCATGAAATGGGCACTCGCAGACTCAACTGGCAGGAATATAATTTCAGAAAGTGACTTGGCAAGGCGAATTGAGGGATATTAAAATGTTGATTATGCTATGACCCTGAAATTCCAAGACCAGAAATCTACCCCAGGAAAATGGTAAAAATAATAAAATATATGCGCGCGTGCACACACACATACACACACACACACAGATTTAGATGGAGTTTTTTGCAGAAAGAGGTTCACGTTATACTATTAGAATAGCAAAAACTTGAACGTTAATCTGAAGGTCCCAGCTTCATAAATAGTTAAGTAGATGTGATACCTCTGATTCAGTTAGTGTTAGATTCAACCTTGAGTGACAGAAACCAAAAATTATCTGCTATCAGCAAGACAGAAGTTTTAGACTTAAACTTCATATAAATAAAGTCCAGGGATGGGTGCCTGGGTGGCTCAGCTGGTTAAGCGCCGGACTTTTGATTTTGGCTCAGGTCACAAGTTCAGGGTGGTGAGATCAAGCCCTACGTCTGGGCCCTGCATGGGGCTCTGCACTGGGTGTGGAGCCGGCTTAAGATCCTCTTTCTCTCCCTCTTCCTCTGCCCCTTCCCACCCCCCTTCTCTAAAAAAAATTTTTTTTAAAGTCCAGAGAGGAGTGCCTGGGTGGCTCAGTGGCTTATGCCTCTGCCTTTGGCTCAGGTCATGATCTCAGGGTCCTGGGATCAAGCCCCACATCAGGCTCTCTGCTCAGCACGGAGCCTTCCCACCCCCTACTCCGCCTTCCTCTCTGCCTACTTGTGATCTCTGTCAAATAAATAAACAAAATCTTTTTTAAAAAGTAAAAAAAAATTTAAAAGTCCAGAGAAAATTTGTCTAGACTAGTGTGACACCTCTAATTACCAGGGATTCAGCTACTTCTATCCAATTCTGCTATCCTCAGTGAGTAGATTTCACCTCATACTCTAATATGGTTGCTTGACTCTGGTCATCATGTCTGCATCTTAGCTTTCACAAAGGAAGAAGAAGCAAAAATGGTGCTCTGTGAATTTATACTTGACATTTCCACTTACTTTCCATTGGCTATGAGCTTAACCATATAGTTATTCCTAGCTGTAAGAGATTCCGGGAAAGACAAGAAAAAATCTTTATCTCTTGTGTCCCTCAAAAAACTTAGGAATTACACTATAAGGAAAGCAAAGGGAAAAGGTTGCCATAACATTTGTGTACTGGTTTTTAAAATATATTTCAGCTTTTTAATATGGAAAATTACTAATGTATATAGAAGTAGAGTGAATGATACACAGAACTACACTCTACCCATTACCCAGTCTCAAAAAGTATCGATTCATGGCCAATCTCATTCAATTTGTCCTTCTTCCATTCCCCCAATTATTTAGAAGAAAATCTCAGGGGCACCTGGGTGGCTCAGTGGGTTAAAGCCTCTGCCTTCAGCTTGGGTCATGATCCCAGGGTCCTGGGATCGAGCCCTGCATCGGGCTCTCTGCTGAGCGGGGAGCCTGCCTCCCCTTCTCTCTCTCTGTCTGCCTCTCTGCCTACTTGTGATCTGTCTGTCAAATAAATAAATAAATAATCTTAAAAAAAAAAAAAAAAGAAAATCCCAGACTTTAGATCATTTCATTTCCAAGTATTTTATCATGTATCTCAAAAAGATCAGAACCCCCTTTTAAAAAATCATACTGCCAATACCCCACCTAGAATTTTAATGAAATCCTGAATATCCTTTTAGCTATGTCCTTAATATCATCGAATATCAAACCAGTGTTCAAATTTCTCCATTCTCTCATAACTGTTGACTGTTGGTTCAAATCAAGATCCAACTGAGGTCCATACAGTTTATTTCGATGAGGTCCAATGTGTCAGCTGTTCCTGGTATGGCTCATGATTTTGGTGTCAAGATTAAGAACTCCTTGCTTACTTATAGATCCTGAAGTTTTTCTAAGAGTTTTAGAGTTTTATGTTTTACATCAAAGTCTATGATCCATTTTGAGTTAATTTTTTGTATAAGGTGCCAGGTGTTTAGGTCGAGGTTTGTATTTTTGCCTAAATGGATGTCCACTTGCGCCAGCATTGCTTGTTGAAAAGTTTTCTTCCTCCATCAAATTGTTTCTGTGACTTTGTGAAAAATAAAATCAGTTGGGCATATCTGTGTAGGTCAGTTTCTGGGTCCTCTATTCTGTTCCACTGATTTATGAATCTCTCCTTCCACCAATATCATGTAGTCGTTGTTGCTGAAACTATACAGGAAGACCTAATATTGGATAGCATTATTCTTGCCACTTAGTTTTTCTTTGTCAAGATTGTTTTAGTTATTCTAGGACCTGTGTCTTTGCATATAAACTTTAGAAGAAGTTTATCAATGTCTATAAAGATCTTATTTGGGACTTTGATAGGAAATGTAAACCTATAGATCAGTTTGGGGAAAATTGACATTTTTTTTTTTATTTCTTTATTTGACAGACATAGATCACAAGTAGGCAGAGAGGCAGGCAGAGAGAGAGAGGGGAGGAAGCAGGCTCCCCGCCGAGCAGAGAGCCCGATGCGGGGCCCGATCCCAGGACCCCGGGACCATGACCCGAGCCGAAGGCAGAGGCCCCAACCCACTGAGCCACCCAGGCGCCCCAAAATTGACATTTTTAACTATGTGAGTCTTCCAATTCATGAACATGGTATGTTTCTTGATTTACTTAGATCTTTTATTTCTTACATCAGGATTTTGTAATTTTCAATAAAGATCCTACATGTTTTTGCTATGTGAATACCTAAATATTTAATTTTCTCAAAGCTATTGTAAATTGTACTGGATTTTTAAAATTTCAGTTTCTGCATGTTTATTCTTAGTATATAGAAGTGTTATTGATTTTTGTGGGAGGATCTTATATCCCACACACTTGCTGAACTCACAGGTGATGGAATATTATGCAGCCATTAAGTTGATGTTTATATTACCTGTCTCTCCGTTCCATTCAGGGTAAATTTCTCTGAGCTAAACATCTGTGTCCCATAGGAATGGATCCATTGAGTTCAAGTACATATTTTTACTTTAAAGGTATTTTAAGAATTTATTGAGATATTACTGACATATAACATTGTATAAGTTTAAGGTATACAATGTGCTCATTTGATACATTTATATATTGCATATGATTACCACTGCAGTGTTTTTTTTGTTTGTTTCTTTTATTTTATTTTTCTATTTTTATTTTTTTTAAAGATTTTATTTGTTTATTTATTTGACAGACAGAAATCACAAGTAGGCAGAGAAGCAGGCAGAGGGAGAGAGGAAGGGAAGCAGGCTCCCCGCTGAGCAGAGAGCCCGATGCGGGGCTCGATCCCAGGACCCTGAGATCATTACCTGAGCCGAAGGCAGAGGCTTTAACCCACTGAGCCACCCAGGCGCCCCTGTTTGTTTCTTTTAATTTTTAAAGTAGGCTCCATGCCCAGTGTGGAACCCAGTGCAGGGCTTGAACTTACAACACTGAGATCAAGGCTTGAGCTGAGATCAAGAGCCAGATGCTTAACCAGCTGAGCCACACCCTTACTGTTGTAGTGTTAGCTAACATTTCTATCATGTCATCATGTAATTATCATTTCTTTCTTGTGGTGAGAACAATTATAATCTAGTCTCTTGGGGCACCTGGGTGGCTCAGTGGGTTAGGCCTCTGCCTTCAGCTCAGGTCATGATCTCAGGGTCCTGGGATCGAGTCCCACATCGGGCTGTCTGCTTGGCGGGGAGCCTGCTTCCCCTCTCTCTCTGCCTGTCTCTCTGTCTATTTGTAATCTCTCTTTCTCTGTCAAATAAATAAAAATCTTTAAAAATAAAAAAATAAAAAAGTTAAAAAAATAATCTAGTCTCTTAGCAACTTTGAAATTCGTAATACAGTGTTATTGGCCATCATCACTATGGTGTTCATTGGATCTCTAGGACTTGTTTATCTACTGGTTGCAAGTTAGTACCCTTAACTCACAACTCCCCAGTTCCCACCCCCTAGCCCCTGGTAACCACCATCTACTCTCTGTTTTTATAGGTTTGGCTTTACTTATCTCACTTAGCATATTGTACTCAAGTTCCATCTGTGTTGTTGCAAATAGCAGGATTTCCTTCTTTCTCATAGCTGAATAATATTCCATCATATATATGTATATATGTTGTTATAACATATGGTATTATAATATTGTATTATAATATATAATATTCCATTATATACCTTCCTCATCCATTCATCCGGTGACAGACACTTAGATTGTTTCCGTATCTTGGCTATTGTGAATAATGAACATGGGAGTACAGATATCTCTTCAAGATCCTATTTTCAGGGCAACTGGGTGGCTCAGTCGGTTAAGCTTCCAACTCTTGGTTTTGGCTGGGGTCATGATCTCAGGGTTGTGGGATCGAGTTCCTTAAGGGCCTCTGTGCTCAGTGGGGAGTCTGCTTGAGGATTCTCTTCCTCACCCTCTACCCCTCCCCTTGCCTGCTCCCATTCTCTCTCCCTCTCTCTAAAATAAAGAAATAAATCTTAAAAAAAAAAAAAAAAAGATCCTATTTTCATTTCCTTTAGATACATACCCAGAGGCGGAACTGCTGGATCACATGGTAGTTCTATTTTTAATTTTTGGAGGAACTTCCATACTATTTTCCAAAATGGCCACAACAAATTACATTCCTACCAACAGTGCATGAGGGTTCCCTTTTCTCCATATCCTCACCTACACTTGTTATCTGTTGCCTTTTTTTTTTCTTTATTTTAATTTAAAGTCTAGTTAACATACAGTGCAATATTAGTTTCAGGGGTACAATTTAGTGATTCAACACTTATATACAACACACAGTGCTCATTATAACAAGTGCCCTCCTTAATCCCCATCCCCTATTACACCCATTCCCTATCTGCCCACCCCTCTCCCCCTGCTGTAACCATCAGTTTGTTCTCTGGAGTTAGAAGTCTGTTTCTTGGTTTGCCTCTCTCTTTTTTCCCCCTATGATCCTATCACGGAATACTACTCATCTGTAAAAGAAAAGAATAAAACCTTGCCATTTGTAACAACATGGATGGCTCTAGAGGGTATAATGCTAAGCGAAATAAGTCAGAGAAAGACAGACACCATATGATTCCACTCATTTGTGGAATTTAAGAAATTGCTTGTTGTCTTCTTGACGATAGTCGTTCTAACAGGCGTGAAGTGGTGCCTCACTGTGGTTTTGCTTTGCATCTCCCTGCTGCTCCGTGATGTTGAACGCCTTCTCGTGTACCTGTTGGCCATCTGGATGTCTTCTTTGGAGAAGTATCTATTTAGTTCCTCTGCCCACTTTTTAATTGGATTGTTTGAGTTTTTACTATTGAGTTGTGGGAGTTCTTTACCTAGTTTTGAATGTTAACCCCTTACCAGATATATGGTGCGCAAATATTGTCTCCCATTTCATAGGTTGCCTTTTCATTTTGTTGATTTGTTTCTTGCTGTGAAGATTTTTAGTTTGATGTAGTCCTACTTGTTGATTTTTTACAAATAAGTATTTTTACACTCACTGTTCTTATTTCATTTCTTCCAGCTTAGGTTTCATAATGGCTCATTCTTTTTTAAGAATTTATTCCTAGAGATTTATTGATCTCTAAGGAACTTAAAGCTACATCTTCTAAAGGACCTTTTCAAGTTCATCTGCAGCGAGTTTACTTGTTGTTGAGTCTGTCCGCTTTCTTAGCATTACACATCTTCATGTGATTTGGAATGTTAGTCTTGACGCCAATGGCAAGTGGGGAAGTTGGTTCATGTTTTTTTGTCTTTCTCTCTCCTGTTCCCCGTGTCTGTCTCAGGCTTGTTTTCTGAACCCATAGTCTGGAATGGACGTGGGCATCTTGGAGGGCCAGCTCTGCACTCAGACTGGGGAGATCAGATGCAGGTTCCTGAGCAGAGAGGGTCTGGCTATGAGTCTCAGTGGGGAACCCATCCCTGTGTTCTGCAGCATGCTGTCCTCAAAGGGCACCTTCTCTCAGCTGGCTTCTGCCCCTCTCACGGCTTGAAGTTTTCGTCCCATTTCTGCACCGCAAAAATGTTTATCGTGTTTTTGATAGTGATTTTGTCTTTTGGAGGGAGGGGGAGCTTTTTTTTTTTTTAAGATTTTATTTATTTATTTGACAGACATAGATCACAAGTAGGCAGAGAGGCAGAGAGAGAGGAGGAAGCAGACTCCCCACTGAGCAGAGAGCCCGATGCGGGGCTCGATCCCAGGACCCTAGGATCATGACCTGAGCCGAAGGCAGAGGCTTAACCCACTGAGCCACCCAGGCGCCCCGAGGGGGAGCTTTTTAATTTTTACAAATCTGGGGTGCCTGGGTGGCTCAGTCGTTAAGCGGCTGCCTTTGGCTCAGGTCATGATCCCAGGGTCCTGGGATCGAGCCCCGCACCGGGCTCCCTGCTCTTCGGGAAGCCTCTCACTCCCCCTGCTTGTGTTCCCTCTCTCACTGCGTCTCTCTCTGTCAAATAAATAAATAAATCTAAAAAAAAATTTTTTTTTACAAATCTATTTTGCTTCTTAGTACTATATTTCTGGAACCATGGGGTCTTAAAGCATGAATGTAAAACTAACTTGACCAGAAGCCCTCATGCCACCCTCACTGCCTGCGTTTTATATATGGCAAAACTGAGATTCAGAGAGGCAATGGGGAGAGGGCTCTAAAGGCCCAGTTATAAAACGACACATGTGACTATGGACACCCGAACTCTAGAACCTTTGGACTACTTCCTTCCCATCGGGGCTAAGGCGAATCCTGCATCAGTCCAACAGGAGATCCCTTGGGGGCAGCTACGGGCAAAGATGGAGACTTAAAAAAATAAAGATGGGGTCTGTGGGCTGGTGGGCTGGGAGGAGTAATGGGTGGGAACCCGGGGGAGAGTGCAGGAAGGTATGTGAATTAATATTCGTGCACACACATCCTTTCCCGTTTCCCGCTGGCCTCATACCAGACACGAGGTGGTGGTGGAAGAGGTCAGCTGTCACACCTTCCAGACTGAGGTGGGCTGTGACGCCCACGTGTTCTCTAGGGACCACATCACCATCCCGGTTGGTATAGACAGGAAAGGCAGAGGTGTATTCCTTCTAGACCAGGCCTGTGTATGGGACTGTAAGAGAGCCCCACAGCTGTTTGTTCTAAGGAGAACACCATACCCCATTTGTACGGAGGAAGTAAGAAGGGAGAGGAATGTTAATTTCTTGGAGGCTTTCAACATCCCTGCTGAAGAGTTTAAATGGATTTCATGTTTGTAGAGTCAGGACAAGTGTAAGAGTGGTTTTATGAGGTCTGATCGAGCCTCTGGGGACTGACAAGAATCACATGATTCATTCTCATCACCAATGTGGCTCAAAATGTTTTATAGCTTCCGCCTCAAAGGAAGTCATTATTACCTTGCATGGAGAGTTAAATGAGACAGACTGGGATTCAAGCGATTTTACTTATGGGCCACATGTGATCTCGAGCGAGGAGTATGGATTGAATCATGTCCCCCAAAATTCACATGTTGAACTCCTAAGTTCCAGGACGTCGGAATGAGATCTTATTTGGAAGTTGGGTTGTTGCAGATGAAATGAATTACGATGAGGTCACATTGGAGTAGGGTGGGCCTGTAATCCAATATGACCGGGGCGTCCTTACAAACAGGAGACACTGGGAGGCGGACACATACAGGAAGGCCGCCGTGCAAAGACGGAGGCCGAGATTGGAGTGATAATTCTACAAGCCAAAGAATGCTGAGGATGTCAGCAAACCTCCAGAAACGAGGAGAGAGGCAGGGAACAGATTCTCCTTCAGAGCCTGCAGAAGAAACCAGCCCTGCCACACCTTGACCTTGGGCTTCTGGCCTCCAGAACCGTGGGACAATAAACTTCTGTCGTTTGAGCCTTCCTGTCGGTGAGGCTTTGTTGTGGCAGACCTAGCAAATGAATACAGCAAGTGACCTCATCTCTTTGACTTACTTTTCTTGTCTGTAAAATGGGAATAATAATAATAGGGTAATAATAATAGGGATACCTCCCTGTGGCAGTGATAGAGATGGTCACCACACATTGTATCCTTTCCCCTACATTTCCAAGCCCCCAAGCATTTGTTAATGGCTATGAGCTGAGGTGACACCAGTTAATTCTGGCGCAAAGCATAGCGAGGCCAGTGTGTGACCTTCCAACCATCTTCTCCTCTGCCTCAGCACCCAGGTGGCCTCCTGTTTGGTTGGCCAAGCCAATGAGATCAAGACTGCCTGGCATGCTTGGTCACCGAATGAAGGAAAGTTGCCCTGAAGAGTCACGTGGACTCACAGCAGGCTTTGTGTAAGCGGGAAATAAACCCCTGTCATTTCAGTCCCTGAGACTTTGGGGATCGTCCCAGCACAACCTAGCCTGTGTGCCTACCTCTAGAATTGTTGTGGGGATTGAATAGGTCAACATGTGTGAAACAGCTGAAACGGTGCCCGGCATACAGTAATGACTCAATAAATGTTAGCCAGCACACTGGCTGTGTGACTTTCGGCAAGCGTTTGACCTCTCTGAGCCCCTGAGCTCATCTTGGAAATCAGAGCAATGACCACATTTTCTGTGGGGATTGCTGTAAGGATTCAACGAGATACCCCTTGTAAGAGCTTGGCCCAGGGGAAGCCTAGCGTGTTCATTCTCCTTCCTCTGCTCTTCAGGGCGGCCTAGGTCCATCTGCTTGCCTGGTTCTGTCTCTTTGAGGCTCCTAGAGCTGAAATCGGCCAGCATCCTCTGACCCTTCCCTTCCTGATGTGAGGATTACTGGGCTCCATTCTTCAGTGAAGTCATTCTTCAAAGCATCTGCGCTTTGTTTTGTAAATCTTCCCACAGCGGGGCTGGAGGCCCACCGCTCCCCTTCTGCTTGGCCTCGGATGGGGGTTTCTGCCCAGGCAGACCAAGGATCACAATGTCAGCTGCTGCCTTCCCAGAGCTGGGCCCGCCCAGGCTGAGGATGTGGGCTCACGGGACCTTGACTCTTCCACCAATCAAGGCAAGTCAGCTTTCCTTATCAGAAGGGGATCTCTGCACCAGATGCAAGGAGAAGAACGTTTCTCTTGGAACGAAGCAAAAGGGGGGAAGCAGGAAGACACCAAGGAACCTGCAAACTGAGAGCTAAGATTGGGACCAAGCACTGATGCCGGCTCTCAGCCAGAATCCGGAGCAAATTAGAGACAAGGCGGAAATGGCCCCTGGGAAGCTGCAGACAGGCCAAGTCGGAGAAAGATGTCAAGATTTCTCTTTGATGTAAAGAAGGAACAGGAGTGAGATAAGGCCACAGTTGAGAACAGCTAGATTGTCATTAGTCCTTACCTGAACTGGATGTTTGTACTCACATTTATTATGTGTTCTTGTAGTTCATCTCCCCTTAATTGGCCCTGGAGGTGAAGGAGGTTCTCTTGGGACCCTCTGGGCACTTTTATTGTTTTTGCTTTATTTATTTTTATATCAACTCTATGCCCAATGTGGGGCTTGAACTCATGACCCTGAGATCGAGAGTGGCAGGCTGTACACCACTGAGCCAGGCAGGTGCCCCACTCTGGGCACGTTCAAATAACAGATGCCCAGGCCCCTCTCTGGACCAGTTGCCTCAGTCTGCGAGGACAGCGGGAGGCCAGTGGTTCTCCAAGTGTGGCCTGGGGACGAGCAGCCCTTCTCAGGCCCTACCTGTGCATTAAAACTCCGTGTGTTAAGACAGGGGACTGACGTCAGCCTCTGTCACCATCTCAAGTGACCTCAAGGAGAAGCCAAACTAAGAAGGGCCAGAAAACCAGTTCAGCAGAGGCGGGCAGGCAACCTGTTTTAACAATCAGGTATGAGAGAATCATGACATATTAAGATATATTACGGAAAATCTATGTAACTCTATGGAAATCAGTAAATCTTAATTTTTACACCTGAACAAATTATATCTTACGACGCACAATTATACCTTGAAGAATTGCTTGCAAGCACATAGGACCTCAGTAAGACAACGAATAAAGCATGATTAACCTATTTTAAGGTTGCCTTTTTTTTTTTCTCTGTTTGACACGCCCTGACCCACTGAGTCAGAAACTCTGAGGTTAGGGCCAGAAATCTGTGTTTCAGCAGGTCCTCCAGGAGATTCTGATGCGTAGGAAAGTTTGAGAACAAGTGGGTGATTTTTTTTTTTTTTTAAGAGAGAAAAGCAGGGGAGGGGCAGAGGAGAGGGACAATCTCCCGCAGGCTCCGTACCCAGGGTGGAGCCCGATGCAGGGCTTTATCTCACAACCTTGAGATCATGAGCTGAGTCGAAATTAAGAGTTGGACACTTAATTGACAACCGAGCCAGCCAGGCTCCCTGAGAACCAGTGGGTGATTTTAATGTGTATCCGGAGTTGAAAACCACTGGGTTAGTTTAGGGAGCTCTGTTTGTTGTTGCTGTTGTTAAATAAGTAGTAAAAAGGGGCGCCTGGGTAGCTCAGACAGTTAAGCATCTGCCTTTGGCTGAGGTCATGATCCCAGGGTCCTGGAATCAAACCCTGCGTCGGGCTCCCAGCTCAACAGGAAGCCTGCTTCTCCCTCTCCCACTCCCCTTGCTTGTGTTCCCTCTCTCACTGTCTCTCTCTGTCAAATAAGTAAAATCTTTGTAAAAAATAAAATAAAATAAATAAGTAGTAAAAGGGTGAGTGTTGCTTTGAGTGGCTTCTTCGGACAGTGGACTGTGGCTTATCTCTTCCCTGCTGAGCCCCAGGGTTCAGGATGAAGGCATCGTCGGGTCTCTACTTCCTGGAGGGAGAAGGGAATGTGACCTGCCCTTTCTTTGCACACATGAGGGAGAACAAGACAAAACTTACAGTCGCAATTAATATTCCTGCCCAATCCGTCCCATTACTATCAGGCCCCAAACCTGCTCAGGACATCCTTGACCAACGGTATTTTTGAGACTTTACTGATACGCAGAGAAGTCAAGCACAGGCTGCCTCAGCTGCTTCTGCATGAGCTCCATTGAGCCAACTTCACGCCCTGCAAACATAAGGCCTTTTTTCAGGTTTTGGCACATCCTTCACAATCCTAATCCTGGAGGAATTAATTTCTCATTCTGGAGTAATAGAATAGTTATGGGAAGTGGGTGGAGTGGGAATTTCTAGGAATCACAGTTTTTTTAATGCACTTTCTCTCATTTTCAACCTAATGCTTCTGTTTACCCTTCCTGATGCTGTCTGCAACAACGATGGGTATTCTGCTTTGCCTTGGCTCCACAGAACGAACACCCGCATCCTTCCGCGTTAAATGTGGAACTCAGGCATCCTTCTGGATTAAACCCACTGGAGGATGGAATCTGGCTGGAAAACCCCATAACCCTTTTGCCTACCCTGTCCTGAAGGAGGGGTGTGTGTGTGTGTGTATGTGTGTGTGTGTGTGTAGGGGAACAACTACAACATGTTCCATGATCCTATTCTCTCATGTCTGGAGAAATCTGTGACCATATGAGCCAGCTGCTGCCTCGTGAGGGGCCACAGAAAAGGATAGAAACCAAGGGAAGGTGGATGCTTGCCAGAGGCGGCTGTTGGCTCCAGTGCGCATGTCTCTCTCTGGCTCCTTCCCTCCTGATTTCTAAATACCTCAGTCACGTGGACATGCCTCCCTCCCCCCAGATGCACCGTGGTCCTCCCGAAGGCTCTTAACCACCCTCCTCATTGCTATCCATCTCTGCCTTTTAGGGCTCCTGATGGCAACACGGGGTTTCTCCGTGGCTTCTTCCAAGTCTGCTGGGCTAAGGAAGATGTCTTGGATTTATTAAAATCAGCCCCATATTGGAGCCAGATGCTTCACAGCAAATGATGTGGTCAGGATGGAGTGAGGAAACCAGCAGGACAAACAAGGAGGCTCCAACAACGATGACTGTCTCTGCCTGGGCCTTACTGAAAAGTCTCCTTTCTTGCTCCTTCTCTCCTCCCAAATCAAACATTTGCTTATGCATTTTTGTAAGCTTCCGCACCTCACTCTGGGACCAGCAGAGCAATGTTTGTGGGCTGTTTCTTCCAAGCCCTCTCTGTGGCCAGGGGCTGGAGTCCTGGCGAGTGTGAGCGGAAGGCCTGGTGGGAGGTCAGAGAGCAACTGCCAGCCTTGGGGGGCTGGGCATGAGTTGGCGGGGATGGCTTTCTGGCTAGGTGGGCAGAGAAAGCAGGCAAACACTCCTTCCTAATTATGAGAGTTATATTAGTAATCATAACAATAATTAGTCATGGCAATCATAGCAATGGTGATGATAATTCACTGTGAGGCTTTGTACTAGGGACTTCACACGTACCATCTCTCTTAGAGCTTCCCAGCTCCCCCTGAGCAGGTGCTCTGGTATGACTGTTATTATCCCCATTTGTACTTGAATCCAGAAACTCAGAGACATCTCTCTGAACCAAAGGTAGAACTGGGAGGCACCTGGGTGGCCAGCAGGGAGTCTGCTTGAGATTCTCTCACCCTCTCCCTCTGCACCCCCCCCTCTAAAATAAATGTTAAAAAGAAAAAAAAAAGAATTGGGATTTGAACTCAGGCAGCCTGACTCCAGAGGCTATGTGCTTAAACACCACGTGGCAGATGCAAAGAATACATGTTTGTTAAAGAAATTGTTGAAGACTCAGATAAGTAATTTACTGTCAACAGTTTAGCTTATGTGTTTCCGATCATTTCTCTTTGCAAATGTATTCACAGTACGGAGAATATTTTCTATAAACTGAGTCATATGGTACTTGCTATTTTATACTTCCATCATGCAATTTTCCTAAACATCTTTGTCATTAAAAGTCTTCTGCATGATCATTTTAATGGCTGCAGAGAATCCCATCATATGTGTAACCACAATTTATGTGACCAATTCTCTGTTATTCAACACTTAAGTGGTTTTCCGCTTTTTCACTATTATAAGCAACATTCAAGTTCAACAATATTAAATCCTAGCATTCAACCACAGTTATTTCCTTAGGATAAACTCCTGTACTGGGTTTGCTGGGTGAAAATGATGAAATAAATATGAAGGTGTTTGATACATACATACATACATACATACAAACAAACACATATACATACAAACTTTGCACCTGGGTTCTCCCGTAAGATGAAAGGGTATTTCTCCACACCTTCACCAGCAGGGGCCTTTATTAGTTTAAAAACTTTGTTGCCAGTTTAAGAGGTCTTTGTTGTTTCCATTCACAATTCTTGGCTCTCTGCTGAGTTTGAGTTTTACTCCACTGTTCATTATGGGTGTCTGTCTTGAGGGCATCAGGTGACCTTTCCTCCAGGAGCCCTGCGTGTGATGTTTCCCTGCCTTAGCTTCATGCCTCTGTCATCGAAAGCCAAGTTCTAAAAAGAGTCTCACTGCCTCTTTCCTGTCCAGGTCAGGATCCCAAGAGCATTGTTCACAGAGGCAGACAACATCTGCAGGGATTCCCCAAGATCCCAGACCACAAGGCCAATGATTAAGTGGCTTATATTTGTCCGGCCACCGAGAAGAGGGACGAGGGAAGTCCTGGAGCTCACAGATGTCCCCGCAACAGTGTGGCACAGCCATTCTGAGGTCAAGCGCTGGAGGCAGGAAGACCTGGGTCCGCAACCTGGATCTCTTCTCGCTTCACCTCAGCAAGTCTTAGTTCCCTCAGCAGTAAAACAGGTGATACTCAAGTGTCCGTGTCACGGATTGGGAGGATCATGCATGAGAGGCCCGGGGCCCAGGACTAGCAGATAGACATGCTCGAGAAATCTTCGCCATTATGACTCCCATTTGGTTGTATCTGGAAGGCTTCAAGGGAGGTATTTTGAGTGAGAAACAGTAATACTATGTTCACTTGCTTGTAATGTTCATGGGCGCTCAACCAAGAGTGGGAAGGAAATTCATCAGAAGTCCATTTTATTCTCTTTACCCCCACCTCTGACCAGGCTCTTAACATAATAGCTAACATTTATGAGCACTTACAGTGTGCCTGGCCTCTTACATGTATTACTTGACTTCATCCTTACCTTACAGTGACCCGCTGAGGTAGGTATCATCTGTGTCCCCATTTGACTGATGAGGAAGCCGCGGCCCAGACAGGTTCAATGCCTTGCCCAAGATCCTAGGGCATGGATGTGGGCGGAGCCAGGATTGGAGAACAGGCAGGCTGGTTCCAGATTGCACACTCCAGGCTTCACAGATGCTGAAGTTTGTGCAAAGGTGGTGGGCGCCTCTGTCTACTTGGGGGAAAAAATGCCCAATCTCACTTAAATCCCACTTCAGTGTATACTCCAAGAGGTCATACGTGGCACCTCTGGGGCTCTGTGGGAGGCTCCCAGGGCAGGCATTGAACTTCCTGCAGTGTCTGAGAGAAGACACGAAGGGATGGGCTCTGAGCCCTCCCGGTCCTACCACTTGGTGCCTCTCTGCTGGATCCCGCCCTGGGGGCTTCGGTGACTCAGGTGTCAGCAGGGCCCGGCAGGAGCCCTCTCCTGCTCAGGTCCTCCAGACTCCACACTGTGGAGGGCTCTCTAGACGGGATGCTGAGAAATCATTGAGCCGCCACAGGACTGGGGTCTGGTCCCTCTTCTTCTGTGTCTGAGATAAAGTGCACGGCAGGGGCAGTCCTGGAGACCTATAAAGCTCCCTCGGGGAGCTGTGGCTGGCAATGCAGGCTGAGCGACTTAGCATGGTCAAGGGTGGAAAGGAACTGGTGAGTTACACCTGAGCCAGGGGGGCCCCAGCCACTTCCATCTGGACTTTCCATCCATCACTGGCGGCGGGGGGCGGGTGGCTGACACAGACACTGGGATATTGATGGTGGGTTTTATTCCCCCGCCCCCCGCGTTTGAATTTTTAGATACAGATGGTTATAAAGTAAGTATAAGTAAAGTAAGTATAAAGTAAGTATAAGTATGAATTTCTTGTATTGGGTATTGGAAAGTATCAAAGTAAGTAATGCTGAGCGGGCCCTGGAAAGTCTGAGCCGGACTATGCTTGCAATTCTCTCCCCTACAGCTCTGCGTGGGGCTGGTACACGGCAGGCTCGCAGCCCATGCTTGCTGGGCTCAACTCTTTCTATTACTTTGTATCTCAGCAGGTTCCTTAAACCCTGCTGAGCCTCAGATCCTTCATCTGTGAAATGTGGAGAGAATTTCCACCCAACTGAGAGCAGTTCTGAGGGTTTAAGAAGAGATCACGTGCAAGTGCCCAGCACAGAGCCTGGGTCATATTAGGTGTGCAGGAAATGTTTAGTAAGCAAAACTGTTGTCAGCAGACGGGAAGGACCCAAGGGGCAATCAGTGGATGAATGGATAAACAGAACGCGGTCCATCTGTACAATGGAAGAGTATTTAGCCTTAGAAAGGAGTGAAAGGGGTGCCTGGATGGCTCAGTGGGTTAAGCCTCTGCCTTTGGCTCAGGTCATGATCTCAGGGTCCTGGGATGGAGTTCTGCATTGGGCTCTCTGCTCAGCGGGGAGCCTGCTTCCTCCTCTCTCTTTGCCTGCCTCTCTGCCTACTTGTGATCTCTCTGTCAAATAAATAAATAAAATCTTAAAAAAAAAAAAAGGGGGGAGTGAAGTGCTGAGACATCCTAGGTGGGTGAACCTCGGAAACATGATGCTCAGGGAAAGAAGCCAGACACAGAAGGTCACACGTCATATGGTTTCATTTGCATGAAATGTCCAGAAGAGACAAATCTCTAGAGCCAGGGAATATGGGGCTTCCTTCTGGGGTGATGAAAACACTCTGGAGCTAGAGAGTGGTAGCAGCTGCACATTATGCATGTACTAAATGTCACTGATAGTATACCATTCATTCATTCATGCATGCATGCTTGCGTGCATGCGATCCCGCTGTGTCAAGCAAAGTGGGAGCCAATGTGAAATGCTCAAGCCTTTCCCTGAGGCTTAACCACCCAAGAAGGAGAACAAGGAGGGGGCACTGACATCTGGAAGTAAGATGTCAGGAGCATTGTCCTGTTATCGGGTTCCTTGGATTCCTGCTCGCATGGGCAAACCTTGACACATGTTTTCTCCCTGTTCTTCTGCTCCCCAGCCAAGCGGGACACGGGTCAGGAAGCCGTGGGCTCCAAGCCAGGTGTGAACACACCTCTGTTTGGGGCCAGGGCAGTGGTGAGCAGCACCCATCAGGCAATGTTTTGAATGAACTGACCTCAGCCCACATCTTCTCGGTCCCCCAGCATCCGTCACTCCACCCATACAGGTAGAAGGTACGCTCCTCCCAGAAGGCACGCTGCTTAAAGAAATCACCATCCAACCAGGGGAAAAGAGAGTGTTAAAGAAAGGGAATTAATGGAAACTTATAAGTGGAAACAAGGTTAGTTCCTGATCACGTACCCAAACTCGGGAGGAACTCAGTGGGGCATCTCAGGTCTGTCCCTGAAGCTCCGCTCTGTTCTTCAGGATTTAGGGCAGAGGGCAGCCTGACTGGGGCAAGTGCTGAGGCACCCATTCTCTTTGGCCCTGGGTTCCATTATAAGTTCTACTTGGGCCTCCCTTCCAGCCTTCAAATATTTGTCGATTCACTGATTAACCGAGAGGTGTTCAGAGGAAGGCGAGCATGGGGTGAAGGGCCTCAGGTGAAAGCAGAAGCTGTTTATTAGGACTCATCATGAGCCAGGCACACGGTGTACATCCCTGTCCTTCAGGTTGATATCAGCCCCTTTTACGCAAAAGCAACCCAAGGCCCAGAGAGGACAATTCACTGGCCCAAGGTCACACAGCTAGGACACATCGCTGCTATTTAAGGCTGGAGAAGAGCAGACTCAGGGGTTGACTTTGCAAAGTGGGCACTTAGAAAAGGGGTGGGACTTGTTCTGTATGACCCCAAAGGGAAGCCTTCGGTCTGCGCATGTGCCTCCTTGGCATTTCTGTGACCTG
Organism: Martes martes; assembly: GCF_963455335.1. Taxonomy (NCBI): domain Eukaryota; kingdom Metazoa; phylum Chordata; class Mammalia; order Carnivora; family Mustelidae; genus Martes; species Martes martes. Next base: position 54,136,873 of record NC_137902.1, read on the forward strand.
TGGGCTCTCAACGGATCGCAGTGGGACACTTGAGGCAAAGGATGGGACAGAAGGGCCTGTGGGGATGAGAGACATGGATTCATATCCTGACACTTGCTGGTCATGTCAGCTGCCTGGGCCTCACTCTTCTCATCTGTGAAATGGGATCCAATGATCACAGCAGGCCACTCTGCTTCCCTCCGCCTTTCAGTGGCTCCCTAGCTCGAAGGATCAATTCCAGCCCCTACCTAGTGTGGCTTGGAGACTCCTGAATATTTAGGCCCAGCTCTGCTTTCCAGCTTCCTGTCTGCTCAGAAGCAAGCTGTTTCTTGGGCCACAAGCACTCCCAGGCCTCTTTGTTTTCCAGGCCCTCACACCTGCTGCCTCCTGGGCCCCTCTGTTGAGCTTTCCAGGGTGAGAGAGAATAGGGAAGCATTTGGACACAGGCACTGGCGATTGCCACACCGATCATCGTAAGAGCACACCCAGGGGACCTGTGTACCCCACAGGCGGGCATCACCCACTATGCATATCCAAGAGAAAGGAGTTGAAAACTCTCCAGGGAGGGCAGCTCTGGTATGGACTGGACACAGGCTGGCCTCTTCCAGCCTCTAGGTGGACAAAACCACCTGTCTTCGTCCTCACTGCTCATTCTGGCCCCTTGCTCAGCTGAGCAGTAGCTGCTCCGCGGGCGGGGTGGGCGGGAGAAACCCAGGTGGGAGCAGATGCGGCAGTTGAGCTCACTGTTCTGACTAGGCAGACAGAGCCCGTGGTTTCCCGGGTAGGCCTTGCTGGGAAAGCCTACTCAGACCCCAGCATGCCATCAGGAATTCCAGCTGGGGGGTTGAAAACGCAAAGGCCTCTGGGTCCTGGGGAGCTATTATAATGAGCCTTGAGTCACAACAGGGACCTTGTGGACAGATTCACAGAGATGTTTCAGTCGGAGGTAGAATGTCCATGTAAGTGCTGTACTCAATGGTACCTCAGCGTGGGAGAGCCCAGGGAGACGTGGGACCCGGCTTTTCTCCCCTTCGAGGGACTGCTGCCTTCCCCCAGCTGCAGCCCATTGTCCCCACGGGAATGGGAGCCCCACACCACCCAGGAGCAGGTGCTGTCAGACCCCTCCCCCCATGCCTCTCTCCACATACTTACACTGCCCTCTGGAAAGTTCCAGCTGCCTGCATCTCTGGGCCTGAAGGCTTGTTCCAGAATTCTGGAATGCTGTACTGCCAGCAAGGCTGTGCTGGGGGAATTAATATTCCCCCAAAGCAGCCTCCAGCCAAAGTCTGACAAGGATTGGTGCAGGAATAGTCCGGGCTCCCTCATCTTCCTCTTCGGGTAGAATAATTCTAAGGCATCGGCTTTATACCTCCCGGAGGGCTTCTGCTCTAATTGCCCAACGGGGCGGCTGGCTTACCAGTGCACCCTTCACCGGCTGCCTCGCTCCCCTTCTCCGCCGTGGGCTGTCTGCGCGACCCGAATAATCCCTTTGCTCTCTAACCCTTGTTTCAGCATCAACCTTAGGGGTTACTCAAACCAAGACACCTAATGTTCTAGAAGTAGCGGAAAGCTGGTCTGCCCATAAAACCCCTTACCTTTTAAGTGTGGGCCTCTAATGCCGATGGTTAAAAACGAAACCGGACCCTGTGTGGGCCACGCATGCACAGGGTAGATCCAGTGCGTGGCCGGTGGTGTGCACGGCTGCGCATGCACTGGGCCCTGGGTGCTTGGACACTGGGGTGTGGCTGTCCTTGTGGGTGTTCTGGGCACCCGGGCTATCCTCCCCTGCATCTCATTAGGATGCCCCCTCCTGTTGTCACTACCCCCGCCCCCGCCTCCTGCCCTTCCTTCCTTCTTTCTCACGGTCTGATTTTCCTGGGCAAGCCTCTCCTGCTGAGCCTTTACTACTTGCTTGTTCTTCCAATAAACCGCACAGCGGCGTTTAGCACAGGGTTTACTAGCTAGGAGAGGATTACCTCTCCAGGGAGCCTGTTTACTGTTGGTAACCTTTGCCCAGCTGTTTCAGAAATGGCTCCTTTAAGAGTTACCTCCAAGCTCAGATCAATCGGGTCCTGTGGTGTTTATGCCTGGCCTGCTTCCCCAGGGTCCCCATTCCTTTTGGGAAAGGCCGCAGAGGCTCCATGGGTGTGGGCCAAGAGTTGAGGAATCCAAGGACTCAGGCTATCAGGTGACCAGGAGGTTTTATGACAGCAGCATGGATGCCTTGGGGTTTGAACTTTGACACCCAGTGCCCCTGTGGCTGCTACAGACTCAACAGGACAACCCTTGCTCCTGGCCTGCGGCTCCTTGGGAATGGCCTAAAGGTGGGAGGCGGCCCTGAATCTCGATCCCGAACTTTTTCTATCCACCCTCTTGGCCCACAACCTTCTTGTCTGCTTGTCATGGCTTTTAGTCCCATAGGCTTATATTTCCAGGTTTTTTTTTTCTTTTCTGAAGATTTTATTTATTTATTTGTCAGAAAGAGAACAGCTGGCAGAGGGAGAGGGAGGGAGAAGCAGCCTTTCTGCTTGACAGGGAGCCCGATGCAGAGCTCTATCCCAGAACCCTGAGATCATGACCTGAGCTGAAGGTCGATGCTTAACTGACTGAGCCACCCTGGTGCCCCAGTTTGCAGGTTTCCGATAGCTACAAAGTGTTCTATAGAATGTCAGAGTCTTGGCTTTTGACCAACACAAAAGCAAAAACAAAACAAAAACAAAAAAACCCAAAATTTTTCACGATGAAAGAATTCTACCCATAAAAATAGTTCTGAGTGAATTCTGGTAAGCTGGGGCAAAGGAGAGCAGGACTTCTCAGAGCTTTTAATATGTGAATGTGCCCTATAACTTCCCAAGAGCAGTTAGGTGACCACAGTTCTTCCAGACACACTTGGGGACACACTGATGTGGACTCCGGTGCCAGGCCTGCCGCGAGCAAACGACACGGGTCCCAGGCCCCCGTTTCCCAGATGGATCCTGCAGACTGTCACTCCTTCAGAGACCTCAGGAAGTACTGGCTCCTTCCTGGGGTTGAGTAATTTGGGGAGGAAGATTCAGTAGTCCCAAAAGGCCGGAGAGCAGAGAGAAAAGATGGCTCCAGCCTGGGCTGGTGACTGAGTGGGTGAGTGGGTGGGAAGTTCTCCCGGCTTCTCTGCTCTACGATTATGGCAATTTGTTTCTCCAAGAGGTCATTTGTGGTAGGAAACATAGCCCAGAAATTAAACTAAATATACCCAGTCCCCAGAAGAGTGGGGACAGCGGTGGCGCCTGACTGGTGGGGGGAAGGGCAGCAGAGATACTCAGGTTGGGATGTCATTGCACACAGCTGAGTTTTAAGGATTGGGAGGAAAAACGGTTTGAGTTCCCAAGGCCCGGCCTGGGTTGAAGTGGTAGAGGCACAGGTTTGAGTTTGGGGAAGCAGTCCCATTCCTTCCTGTCATGCCTCTCTCTGTTGTCACCCCCTCACTCCAGGTACCCAACTTCTCACCAGTGCTCTGCCCTTGTGTTTCTTCGAGGTTGCTTCTGTCCCCATCTCCCTTGGGCCCCCAAACCCACAAAGCTTTACCAGCTCTGTCTTCCAGAATGAACCACCTCCCTTCTCCCTGGGGAAATGCCTACTGCCTCCAGGTAGCTGTTAGGAGACAAAAGGGCCAAAAATCTAATTTGCACTACAGTTATGAGGACTGATAGAGCCACATAACAATCTGAAAAGGCTGTGTTAAATTTCTTAGCTGAAAGGGTCTTTAGCAATCTCCTCATGTGGTTTTCTGAGATTTTGTTGTAGGCCAAAGGAAATTCTTAGGTGCCATTTCAGTGCGTGAAGCAGATCAGTACACAGGTGCTGTGGGCGAGAGGGAATCATTGCCTGCTATTGCAGCTGACTTTGGAACGATGCTTTTAAACCACTGATTACCTGCCTCAATCTCAAGGAAACTCAGGCTCAGGTAAAGGAAATGACTGGTCCAAGGTCACAGGGTCAGACAGTGGCAAAGCTGGGACTTGTCCCCAGGTGCCCTGACCTCTTGTCAATGCTCTTGTCCCTGCCCTATAACCCCTGGGTGTTCATGTCTCAGCCCGAACTCTGGCCGTGGACTCCAGGCACGGTTCCCACCAGCTCTGCCATCTTGGTGACACAGACAAGGATCATCACAGCCCCTGCGTGTAGCCATCCTTCCCTGTGTCTTTCACTGCTCGGGAGCTTTCCTCTGCCCTGCTAGAAATCACCCCTTTTCCACTGCTGCTCACTTTTTTGGTTAATTTTTGATTGCTGCTGAAAACAAATGCAAAAAGAAAGGCAGAGACACATTTCAGATTTTGCTCACTGCGTGTTTTCATTTTTAATTAAATAAGTCAAGTAAGCCATCAAGTGATGGTTCACATTCTGTTCCACAAAGCAGACCCTGACCGGCAGTGGCCCCTGTGTTTCCAGGAGACGGCCGATGGCAGCCATGGCAAGGACATCTGGGGCATATGACAGCAAAGGGCCTGGGGCAACGTGGCTGAGCAGAACGGGCGCTACACATACACACATGTGGACACACATGGCTGCAAATGGGATGTCCCATAACACGTGGCCATGAAACATGACACAGGGCAGAGATCTTGGTAAGGAGTTTGTGGGATCCAGGAGGGGGCAGGGGAGCCAGGCAAACTTTGCCTGAAACAGATGAGACGGAGATTTCTGGGGTGCCCAGTTCAAGCCCAGTGGTAGAGGAAGCAGGGTCTTTTCCAAAATAAAATACTTGGTGTACATTGTGAGCTGGGCCCACGGGGATGGCACCGCGTCCGTATCTTCGGAAACACACCCCTCAATTGTCCCCTAGGCACAGTCATAGAATGACAAAGGACCCCAGACCAAAGCATCTGGATCTCCCTGCTCTTAAGACTGAATTTGCCAATTCTGCTTCCTCCTTTTGAGGTAGAGGGCAGCTTCCACAATTCCTGAAACTGGGGGCAGCTGAGAGGGGATGTGGCTGCATTCAGGAAAAATTCGGGAAGCCTTCTGCCTCTCATCCAGCTGGACCACGTCCTGGAGATCTCCATTAGCAAACCCACCAACCTGGGACCCTTGGAGTTCAGTGGATGCTCCTTCTACTTTGTGCAGATGGGCAAGCCCTACTTGGCTTCTGCAGATGCATTTCCCTGTGCCCACCCTCCTCTCCTCCTGCCCCAGATAGCCATCCCTTCAGGACCTGCCTTTGCTTTCAGCCTTGGGGACAGGAGCAAGGGACTGCCTCAGGGATGAGGCCAGTTCCTCTTCTGGTCCTCTCCTTCATAATCCAGGGCCTAGCGAGGGGCAGGCCATACAGTCAATTAAAACAGGACCTAATCTGGGACCAGGGCTGGAAGAGAACTTTGGAGTCAGGACCAGACCGTTTGATGCTTACCTCACCAGGCCAAGCGCCCATCTTCTGGGACAGGGATCCCCTGACTTCCTGCTAGAACTTGCTCCATCATCAGACAGGACAATGGTGGTGTGGAAAGACGCTACTGTAATAGGTCGGGTGGGCCCTCTGCTCTCAGGGGTCCTGTCAGCAGCTGCCCCATTAGACTAGAGCCTGGCAGAAGCTTCCAGGTTGAGGCTACTTGGCAGACAGGGAGCCAATCTTCATTAAACATTTCTTTCTATTCATTTAGTTATTTTAAAGTATATGTATCACATAAAGGGACCAAAGGCTAATTTCATTCATGTCCTTCAACCTTAGTAAGAACTTGGTGAAACGGGCAGTGGGGTGGGGTGGGGAGGGGGGGGCCACAGAGCCGAGAATCTGCTTCTTTTTTCCTCTCTGTGGGGACTCAGGAACCCTGCTCTCAAAGACCCCTGCCCCCAACCTGGCGCCCTTATCCCCTCCAGGGTTTACCAACAAGGCCAGAGGAGAAGCCAGGAATAGGCGGCTGGCTGCGGTAACAGCCTGTGGGTGTTAAGACACTGCCCTGTCTCACTAAGGCCTGGAATGTTCTGAACTATTTATACAGGCCAGGCTAAAGAGGTCTTCATCAGGAAAAAGAAAATGAGTAAACACTCATTCCTGAATGGGACTCCTGTTCTGGAGAAGCTGGCAGCCCCCAAGGTGAGGCTTCAGCTGCTCCCTCCCTCTGCAGGCAGGTGGACACGGTGCAGGGGGCGGGGAGGGGGGCACTAGAGCTGGCAAGAGCAGAGAAGCCTGGGCTGGCCTGGGCGACAGGGGAGACACTTGCCCCAGATGGGCCACTTCTTCGTCCCAGCTGCCTGCTGAAAACCCCAAATGCATACCTGCACCAGGTCCCCCAGAGTGTAAAGTCAGTAGTCACCCCTCCCTGTCCTTCCCCAAACCCCGAGGGTTCCCAGGGCGCTGCTGAGGACTCTCTCGAGCTGTGTCCTGTTTCAGACACCAGGGCAAAGGGAAATACAGCAGAAAGGGCCTTCAATGTCGCATCATCAAAACTACAAGAAAAAACCAAGGTACCTCCTTAAACAATACCCCAAGGACAGTCCAACACCCTCGGCCCTTGGGCTTTGCTCTTCTCTTGTATTTTGAATCGTCTTCTTGGAGTGTCCTCCGTGTATGGTACGAGTCAACGGTTTCTATTACTGTTTCTTGTCTTTCTTGATTTGGGTACAGCTTTGAGTCCCTGCAAATTAGGCATTTTATGTCTCTTCTTTGTCACAAAATAAATAAATAAAGTCAACGTGTAGTGTACAAATTGTCAATGTCCTGAGAGGTCCCAAAGGTCCATTCTCAACACTGTCCTCAGGGCTCCGGGGTGGAGACCTTGGCTTGAGGCACAGGAAGGAAGAAGTCTGCTGTCCACACCAGGGCAGGGGTGGCGGGAGCAAAAAGAGCCCCAGAGGGAGGTGCCTGCCTCCATCCCTGCCCAAGCCCCCCCCCCCCCAACAGGTGGGATGCAGTGCAGGGAGCAGGGTGGGGCTTCACCAGAAGCCTCTTGGGTCTCACTCTGCCCCAGAATCAAGTTTTCAGGGCTGGAATCCCTTTGGACCCCAAATTCAAGCCCCTGCACCACTTATTCTGGGACTGGAAAGCCAAGACTGGAGACGACATCCTTGAATGACTGTAGTCCACGGTGATGGAGACCCAGCAGCTCCAATGCGGTAATGGGCACAGACCCCACAAAATGGCTATGGTCCTCAGCGTCTCAAACAGCAGCTTCTGGCCAGGACACAATCCCCATGGCAGCACCAGCTGGACTCAGATCCTGTTTCCCTTGTGTCCGAATTACTCAGACCGAAACTTAGCCCTCTGGGTTTGACAACAGGACAGATCTGACAGAGGAGTTGTCCAGGAAATCAGAAACAGCCCTAGTGAACTCTGCAGCTCTTCAAGGTCTGAGGGAGACTGAGTTCTGCTCCCCAGTGTGGGGACATTTGCTGCTTGGCCACAGGTCCCTGACCCCCCAGGAAATTCATTTGGACTTGGAGATGTTCAAATCTGGCCTTGTCTTGGGAAAGGGCGAGAGCTAATTTATGTTGCTTCTCAACACACAGCAAAGAACCCAGGTGGTTTCTGAGATTCATTCTGCACAGGGCTCAAACAGAAGAGCCCGTGGGGCACTGTAGGCTGCCATGTGGCCGCCTAGGCTCTGATCCTTCCTCCTCCTCCTCTCCCTCCAGCAGGAGCCAGAGTGCTCCCTGCTGGTCCTCCCAGCCCCCTCATGCCAAGACTGCTTCCAAGCTGCACTCTTGCAGTAAGAAAATAAACACAGCCACAAAACAAGATACCAAACTATAAATAACTTTAAAAAAAAAAACACAAGTAGAACACCCAGCCTATCCCAAGTTGAGCAACCCTCTTCCCAGAGCCCTGAAAGTTGGAATTCCAGATACTACATATGCAACCATGGTGACCAACCACGAGGCTGACGTCTGTACCCTGTCTTCCCAGGGTAGGGGGTATCCTGATATGATTTCTCCCCCAACAGCCCTCTGTATTCTCTTCTGGGCCCTGCCCCTCATGAGGCCTGGCAGAAAATGGCAGGACTTGCCAGCTGCCTTTTGCCTCCAGTCAGGCCCGGGGCAGCCTTCACACAGGGCCATGCTCTCAGGGAGCCAGCCCAGCTGGGACAGGGTATTAGGGCTGCAGTCATGTGAGGGCTGGCCACCCCATTTCAAAACATCCTGCCTGCCAGCAGGGAGGACATGAATGGACCAGAGGAGGTAGCCAGGGGAAACCAAGGCGGGCAGAGGCCGCAGACTCAGCCCTTCTGGGTCTACCTTTCAGTTCAAACCTGGTCAGGAACAGGGTCATGGCCCATGACCGTGTTTCCTTCCCCATCCCCAGCTAATTCTAAAAATGTAATGAAAGGCTCCTCGTTAGGGGTGTGATAGTGAAATTCTGTGGGAATAAAGCAACAGGGCAGCTTGCCTGTGTATGTGTGTGTGGATTTGGATTTCTGTGTTGTTTGGGTCTATGTGTGGTATACCTAGAGGGCTTATTTTTACACATGTGTGCGTTTTATAGTTCCGTGTAGGGCTGATTTCATAACCAGCACAGCTCTTCCATTTGTGAAAATATCGAATTGCTCTTGGTTGAAGAGCCCCAACTGCCATCCCCTGACATTCTGGGCTGTTCCAGTCCCTCCCCAGGGATCCATGCGGATTCCACACTGGATGGTGTAGAAATCCAGAAACTGAACGATGAAGGCTGAGTATAGCGGGAGGGCTGCTGTTGACTTGTCTGTGCCCACGGCCCCTTCCAGATCAACACTGGGACTCTGGCCCACAGGGTCTGTAGACATTTATGCATGTTTCTTGTATTGTGTGTGTGTGTGAGAGAGAGAGAGAGACAAGAGACAGAGAAAGGCTTGTTGTCAATAGCTCTGGGCCTGGGTGCCTACTCAGGAGACCGCAGCTCCTTAGGTCCTGGCCTGGTAGCCCTCGGGGACAGGCGCTGTCCCGCTCTTGGTGAGAGACCCCGGGCCCCAGGCTGTGGCACAGGGGGAGCCTACTGCTCCAGAAAGGCTGCCTGCCCCGCTGGAGGCCGCCCACCCGCCCGGCCGCCCTCTACGGGAGCCACCAGCTCACCGCTGGCCGTCGTGTGGTCGAGGCAGGCAAGGGCGGGTCTTTCCCAAGGAGGGGAATGCGCGTGCGCTGGCCTGGGGCCGTCTACGTGACCCAGAAGGTTCCGCGCTCCTCCAGCAGGCTGACGGAGCGGTTGGTGAGCGAGGCGGCGTCCCGCGCCAGCCGGTAGCCAAAGAGGCGCATGGCAGGGCCGCAGGCGGCCTGCACCACCTGCGCCAGCTTGAAGGGCATGCCGAAGCGCCACTTCTCGAACTGCTCCGAGGAGTTCTTCTGCGTGGAGTAGATGCCGCTGCTGTCCTGCGCCGCCTGCGTGTTCCTCTGGATCCAGTCCTCCACCTGCGGCGTCAGGGGGATGCCGGCGAAGCGGTACATCTCGCGCGCCTTCTGCAGCGGCCAACGCGCCACGTCCTCATAGCGCACGAGCATGTAGCGGCCGCGCAGCCAGGCGGGCTGCCGCAGCCCCAGCTCGGCCGACAGCCGGATGCTCTCGCAGTTGCCCCGCAGCCTCTGCACCTCCTCCTCCCCCAGGTGCGCCTGCCCCTCGGCCAGCCACTTCTTCCAGCCCTCGTACTTGCCCGCGAAGGCCACCATGCGGGAGGCCAGCACGGCGCGCGGGTCCCGCACCAGCTGGATGACGCGCAGGTCCAGCCGCGGGTCCTCGGCCAGCGGCTGCAGGAACTCCAGCTGCCGGATGCGCACGGCCTTGAGGGCCATGTGCTCCTTGCGGCGGCAGGCCTCGGCGGCCAGCGTCACGTTGAGGGGCCCGCAGCGGCGGTTCTTGCAGTGGTACTTCTCGAAGACCTTCTTGACGAAGGGCGTGCACACGGGCTCCTCGCACAGCGAGCGGCTGGAGCCGCGGCGGAACATGAACTGGGTCAGGTGGTCCTCGGGCAGCGGGCTGATGAAGTGCTCCAGCACGTACAGGTCGCACAGGAACAGCTGCTTGAGCACGTCGCGGTAGACCAGGGCCGAGCCCGCGGCGCTGGCGCCTCCCGACTCGAAGGACACCGTGCGCTCGATGTGCCACAGCGGCTCGAAGAGGTAGAAGATGTTGCCCTGCTGGTTGAAGAACTCGCCGACGAACGAGGAGCCGGTGCGCGTGGTGGCCATGAGCAGCACGTGGCGCCGCGGTCCGGCCCCCGGGGGTGGCGGTGGCCCCTCACCCGCGGATGCAACCTCGGCCTCGGCCCTGGCCTCTTCCCCCGCCGGCTCTACACCCAGCTGCAGACTGAGGTTTCGCAGGCGGCCCTGTAGCTGGGTGAAGGCCGAATCGAGCTCACTCAGGGACAAGAGGGACGCATTGTCGGCCAAGATCAGGGCTGGGTCGGTGCTGTTGGCATCAGCCAGGGGTTGCGGGATCTGCTTCAGCTTGTCTGACACCCTAGGAGGACAAAGGGATATCGGAGTCAGCGAGTGACTAGGGACTCCTTCCCTTGTGCACCCGGAAGCTGACTTCCGGCCTGGTCACCCAGAGCCTATCTTAGCTGGCTTTGCCCGGAAGCTAGCTTGGAGGCAAAGATTTGAGGGTTGTTAAGTAGTTTATTTGGGACATTATCGCAGGAGAACTGGTTGTGAGATAGGAAGTGAGGTGGGGAGAAAAAGAGGTCTGTCTGTAAAGGGTGAGCAGGCTGTCCCTGTGGGCAAACCAGTCCCCCTGGGGCCTCCTAGGAGACCGTGTAGAACACACTGGGGATTCTCTTGCCCAAGGGACGTGAAACACCAGCTGGTGTTGGCTGCGGGTCCTAGCTTAACGATGTGCAGGTAGAGAGGAAGTTTGCTGGTGGAGAGCTGCAGGGGCTTGCAATAGGACCCTGTGGGCACGAACTGGAACAGTCTACACTGAGTGACACAGTGCCTGTTACACAGCCCAATTCCTAATCTATCCATGGTGGCTACTTTCTTGCAGGGTGTCGTGTTAGGAAAACAGGTCTAAGAAATCCTTCTGTGGCTAGCAGAGACACAGCAGAGACCCTGAACACAATAGTATACTGCCAACTCCAGGAGGGCAACATTCCCAGTGTAGCCAAGGTAAGTGCGCAACCCTGTAATTTAGCAGTATGCAACCTGGACAGCTGCACATGGCAGTCCTGCCCACCAGGGAATGTGTACCAGCAACCCCTGCCTTTCCATGGGCTCATCCTCACTCATGGCTTCAGTTGGTGCAGTAGATGTGCTGTTAATGTGAGGCATCATCCTAGCCAAGAAGGAAATTAATAATAGTCGCCATGGTCAGCAAGTACTGGATACCAACTGCATGCCAGACACTGAGCTAAACGTTTTACATTTCCTAATTTAATCTTTATAAGGAAAGCCCCATTGTTAGCCGTATTTTATGGAAGAGGAACTTAGGACAAAGAAAAGTGAATTTGTCCAGGCCGTTCCCACTAGAAAGGGCCTGAATCAGGATTGCAATGCAGGTTGCCTGAGTCCAGAGCCCCAGTGTCACCCCTGTGCATTCCTGGGGACCTGTGCAGGACCACTGCCTGGGCACAGGAGGGGCCTGTGATTACCAGTTGAAGGACGGCCTTTGTAGTTCCACAAAGAGCCCTATGGCTACCTCTTTGCCCCATTCACCCCTCCCTGATAAGGAAGACTTTCGCGCACTTGTATTCCTCACCTTGATATGATTTTATTTTCCTTTTCAATGAAGACAAAAACCACCACCACAAAAGCCAGGAAAAGGGCATATTTGCTCCTCATCCTCAGGCTGTGCAGAAAGTCCCGGCAGTCCTGGGGTAAAGCGAGTCCTTTCTCCATGGGGAACGGTGGGGCCGTGGGCTGTCAGCTCAGCAGCATCACTCAGGATCTGGCTTGCCGTCTTCAGGTGGGGGACACCCTCGTCCTGTGAAAAGACCGCTGGTCAGGACAACCTTGTCTGGAGGTGAAGAATGAAGAGTTTTCCCACCCAACTTTTGAGGGCCGTGGCCCGGCTTAGCAGCCAGAATCCCAGACCCACTCTCCCAATGGATGAGGTGAAACCAGGTCATTTAAAATGCTGATCAGCCCTTTAATTCATTCATCCCACTTCCATCGACTTAAACTTTGACTTCACACATAATTCAAGGGCAAGTAGATGGAAAAGAATGTTCCTTGAACTAGAAATGATTGCAACAGGAAAAGACTACAAATACCTAAATAAAAAATGGAGACAGACCTATTGTAATGATATATATACATGTCTACATGAGGTCCTTCACCTGGGTCCTTCCAAAATCCCTCACATGGCCTCGTGACACAGCCCCTCCTGGAGCAGTCAACCCCTGCCTAGGTTAGGGTTCCCCCGGTCCCACTACCATGCAGACTCCCATTAGCATCTGAGACTGTCATAAGGTGAGCTGACTTGTAAGATCTGTTCACCGCTGATCATCCTTTTGTGGCGTAAGGGGGTTTTGTCCAGGCCCCTCATTATCCTTTAGCACTGGACCAGGCACACAGGAGACACCCGAGCACAGCTGCCAAACAACAGAAGGAATAAAGGAATAGATGACCCTCACCGGAAGCTATATACATTTTTAATAGCTGAGCAAATATAGCATTCCCCGAGGAGCCCATTTCATGCACGCATCTGCGCCATCACACACACCTGTCCTGCATCATGAACCCCAGATTCCAGCACAACACCATCCCCTCCAACTCCATCCAAAAGTCTATGCGTTCTCCATAAGGACTGTCATTCATGGGATACTGATTGCTCCAAGTGTGGGGAAGTCTTGTGACCTGGTTGAGTGCATGCGGGATCAGCTCTCTTCTGGAAAAGATTTCCCCACAGGAAGCAGCTGCCGTGGACAAGAGAGCTTATAAGAGGGTAGGAAGGTAGGTGCTGGGTTCACACCTTCGTCACACAATGGAAGTGACTAGAGGGACCGCCAGCGCATCTGTCCTTTGGGGAAAGCAGTGGCCAGGGGCTCTGCAATACCAGAAGGCAGATGTGGAAGCTGGCAGCGGAGTGGCGGGTGCCCAGCTGTGCAGGGCAGAGGGGTGGTGAGGCTTCCTGAGTGTGGGTGACTGAGGAGGGACTCAGGAGGAGGGAGAGGAGACCTGCAGAGACAGCTCCAGGGCAACTAGAATATCCCTGCCCCTTCCTAACTCTTCTGGGCCTTTCCCCACATATTCATTAAACAACGACTCCGTAAGCACCCACTCTGTGCCAGCCTCTGGTCTAGGTACTGGGGACACAGCAGCCAGCAAGCAGAGCTGGTCCCTGGCCTCACGGAGCTGACACTCGGGTTGGAAGGGCCAACTGGAATGATCTGGGTGGCTGAAATTCATCGAGTGCTTACTGCTCTCGGCCACGTGCCATGCTAAGCGCTTGATTTGCATTTCCTCCTCCGACCCTTACAGAGTCCGGTTAGGTAGCAGTTATCCCATTTTACAGATGAGGAAACTGAGGCTGACAGGTTAAGTAACTGTCCAAGGTTCCCCCAACAGGAGCCCTCATCATCCCTCCAAGACCCAGGTCATCTGAGCCTCCCAATGCTCCCCAGTCACCCCCACTATAGCATATATGGTTGGGCTTTCCAGCTGATGGTCTGCCTGCCTGTCCTCCCTTCCCAGAATCCAAGTTCCCGGAAGCAGGGACCAGCATCTAGAACGGCACCCAGCATATGCCAGCTGCCCAACAAAACACAGGTGAGCAAACCTCTCAAAGCTGATGCCTGGCTCAGTGCCTGGCAGGCTGTCAGCATGAATGTCACCATGGGGTATGAGGCCATCCATCTCTCTGGAAGGGTGAGACTCAATGCTGAGTCTGCAGAGCAGAAGGGATTAAAATCCTGACTTCCCCCCCTCTCATCTCTTGGCTGGAGAGTTGCCTGTTATCTGATGATGTGAAGGGAAGCAAAAGGAGCTGGGACCAGGAGTCCTGGGTTCTAGTCCTTTCTGTGTGTCTACCATGCTGTGTAGCCTTGTAGGAGTGACTTAACTTTTCTGGGCCTCAGTTTCTTTACCCGTAGCATGGAAAACCTGTACATAAGGCTGCCATGAGGAATAGTATCTGGGGTACGGTAAGTGCTCATTAACTACGATAGGGGAAAAACGAGGGGAGAAAAGGCAGGGGTGGGTGGGGGGAGTTGCTCTCACTGTCCTCTCCCTTCTAGGTCTTTGGTAAGATCAGAAGTTCAGCTGCCTCGATGATGAAAAGTTCCCGCACCTTCTTCTCCCCTCCTCTGCAAGCACTGTTTCTATTTCTGAGTTGCCATCCCAGTCCCCTCACCCCACTGAATAATATAGGGTTCCTAAGAACCTTCCCAGCATTGCCCTAAAAGGAAGAAGCAATGGTAAAAACTCTTGACAGGAAACACAAGGCAGGCTGCTGGTTCCCTCGCCCTGGCCCAGCAGGCTGCCCTTAGCCTTAGCTCCGGAGAACCGGTGGATGGTGGGCAGGCAGGTGAGGGAGGTTTAGAGGTCCCAGGGGCAATGTGGGAGGTCCTCAGACCCAGGAGCTGGGAGAGGGCCACAAGGGCCAGGAGGTCACAGGGTCACCAGGGAGGAAGATGGGGCCAAGATGGGAGTCACCTGGCAAAGCTCCCAGCAGAGGCCCTCTCTAAGAAGTGGGTCTATGACATCTGTCAAGGCTAGTCAAACCTCTATGATGCTCCCTCCCAAAACCCAGGGTGCACTCTTCCTTCTTTCGCTCATGGTGAGAATGAAACACTTGTCCTTCTCTTGGCAGATGCCCCCTGCCAGTGGAGTACTCAATACCTTTTCTCCCCTGATACCTAGCAAGCGGAGTGACAGCCAAAGGAAAAGGTGGGATGCCAGCCGAGGTCCCATTTCCAGGGCACCAGGGTCAATGGGGAAGAAGGCCAGAAGCACGAGCCAGCCCAGCTCTGCCAGGAGGCAGCAGGAGGTGGGACAGCTGCCCTTGGCCCAGTCATCCCCAGTGCTCAGCTCTGGAGCCCTCCCCTGGAGCCCTCCTGACCACCAACCTCCCGGGGACCATCTCCCCTCCCCCCAGCACTTCCCCTCTCAGCATCTTGCTTCATTTCCTTCCTGGACAGAACTGTACTGGTTTCTTGCCAAATTCAACCACTGGCACGTAGCTTCCGTGACAGGAGAGCTTCATCTGTCTGTTCCACCCCTGTATTCTGTGCCCAGAATCCCCGTGCCCAACTCTGTCTGCATGGGGCACAGAGCAGGTGTTCGAGAATGCTTGTCGGATGAATGCACACATGCCTTTTCCAAAGCATCTGGCCCGGTGGGAGATGCTCACTCCTTCTAAGTTGGTGGGACACAGGAAGAAGGAACAGCAGCTGTTCCCTAGATGAGTAAACCACGTGTGTGCTTATGGGCGTGTGCTCCGAGTATACGCCCCGAGTGTGTACTGCAGGCAAATAACTACAAGTGTGTACCATGGGCAAAACTTCACACTTGGGGTTTCAAACATCGGATCTCTTGAATTATCACTATCAATCCGGGATGTCATTTTGAGGATGAAGAAATCAAGCCCTGGGGCTTTCAGTTCAAGCCCCTACAGCGATGCGCTAACAATGGGAGGAGGGCAGAAAAGCCCCAAGGGTATTCCAGACAAATCTTAGTGAAGAAATAAAAAAGAGAGGGGGCTGAGCTAAGGCCCCAACTCTACGCACCAACCTCCCTACCCTCCTCTCCCCTTGGGGGCCTTTCTGGCCAGGCCTCCCCCCTGCCCCACGAGGGACCCCCACTAGACAACAGTTTTCTACTTGGATGCCTCCTAGCCTGCCCCTGCCTCCCCTAAGGGAAGGCGGGGTCCCAGAGTCTGCTGGGAATGGAGCTCTGATAAGGGATGGGCCCTGCCAGACATTGGATCAGGCAGCAAAACTCCACTCCCCTCACTTGCTGGGCCCCAGAGCCACGGGGCCATCCTTCCTCCTCAAGATTGTTCAGACTCCAGAGCTCCAGCTTCCTCTCCCAAGAACAAACCCCTCTAGGATCCCCTTAGGGCCATGGGCCCAACCTCAGCCAAGACAGAGGAGAAGCAGCCAAAGGTAAAGGTGGACATCCACTGAGAGGCAGTGGCTGTCCAAGAACTGGTGAGAAGCTGTGGGCCACCATCACGAGGTGGACCGGGGGGCAGAGGGACAGCCTGGTGGGGTTGGGGCTGCCACGGACTCTCAGGGCACCAGCTCCACCTGGGACAGACCCCAGCTGCCCCTCAGTCCTGTTTTGCTCTGTGGGGATAAGGGGAACACATCCTACCCCCATTTGAGAGTCACTCTATCAGGGCCTGCTCAGCCCTGTGAGCAAAACATCCTGTGTGAACCCCAAAGCCAACGGGTGCATGAAGTACAGGGCCCAGAGAATAGTCCCGGGCCTTCCAGCACCTCTCACACCAAACCCGGGGCCCTGGGCGGGGTCGGTGCTGACTGACCTTGCACTCTGGGCTTTGGCCAGTCAAGGCCCGCAGTGGAAGCTGGTGTCCAGGATGTCCAAAAGAACAAAGTGTCCTTTCTACCACCCCATGGGCCCTGAAAAAACATGACTCTTGTCCTAACACTGCAGAATGTCAGCACCTGGAAACTTTCTAACCTACGTTTCCTCATTTTTTTATCTATAGAAATTCAGGCTCCGAGAGACCAAGGCATACCAGTGGATGATGACAAAACTCCAACTACTACGTGGGTCTCCTGTCTCCCAGGTTAGTGATGGCCCTGTCCTCCTTTATCACTCTGACTCTCATAGCTTAGCCTAGTTAAAAAGCTTCATGACAGGGGCACCCGGGTGGCTCAGTTGGTTAAGCGTCTGCCCTCCATTCAGGTCACAATGCCAGGGTCCTGGGATCGAGCCCCACGTCTGGGCTCTCTGCTCAGCGAGGAGCCTGCTTCTCCCTCTGCCCCCTGCCTGCTCTTCCCCTTGTTTGTACTTGCCTTGTCTCTGTCAAATAAACAAGCAAATAAAACCTCCTTATAGGGATGGCAAATAAATGGCACACACACCACCACTCAGCAGTCCTGTGCCTGAAGCAGACATCACTAATCAATCATTATCCTCTCTGCAGCTTGAGACTCGATGTAGCCTCATACACCTTCCCCCTGCAGCACCAATCCATTAGCATTGTCCCGTGAGCAAAAACCGATTTGCCCTCCCAACTTTACAGGATCCTTACTGGCTACCAAATGAAATTCCTCACCACCTCTTAGTCTGGCATTCTACACTCTAACCTCACCATGCAATGCCAGCCCAAGCTCTTACATAAACCCTCCATTCAAGCACATGTGTCTTGTACACCCATCCTCTGAGTCTTCCATTCAGCCCATTAAGCCCTTTACTGAACAAAACACACCAATTATAATCCATGGGAAGGTTACTAAGAACAACGAAGGCATCAAACATTTGCAACCCCACCCCCCAAAATTGCTTTTTCAGAAGAACTGCTAGGGATATAAGGTTCCTACAGCCCAACCCTTCTCCCTCACGTGG
Organism: Martes martes; assembly: GCF_963455335.1. Classification (NCBI taxonomy): domain Eukaryota; kingdom Metazoa; phylum Chordata; class Mammalia; order Carnivora; family Mustelidae; genus Martes; species Martes martes. Next base: position 54,154,264 of record NC_137902.1, read on the forward strand.
CTTGTGCCTTCCTGAAGGAGAGCAGAGGCGGAGTTACGGAGAGCTTAGGAAATCTCCCAGAACCGCTGCCAATCCGTTCCATACCACAGCTGGCAAAGATCTTTACACGGCTAATTTTATATTATTACTCACATGCCTTTATATGTTTTTATGAATGAGAGCCAAAACTTAAAAAAAAAAAAGTCTCAGGGCTTCCCCACAAAATGTTTTTTGGGCTCTGTGAAAATGTGGGCAAGCCCCTTGGGGTGTGTCTTGAGTGTGAACCTATCCGCTATGGGTACCACAGCCGGAGGTGGAGGCCGGCCGCCTAAGGAAAGCACGAGGGTAAATTGAGATGATACATGGTTCCCGTTTTTTCACACATCAGACTAGAAGACAGCGTCTTCTGTGACCCTGTGTGCAGGTAACGTTAGGGAGAAAGAACTGGCAGACGGGCAAACATGCGGGGCTCGCCCAAGTGCCCACACGCCCTCCACCACCCCCAGCCTCTGGGTCAGCGGGACGTGGGTGGAAGTGACGTGAGCCGCTTCAGGGCCTGGTCCTTCAGGGGATCCCACACGTCCTGCAGGCCTTCTCTTCTCTTGCCGTAGCTGCGCTGGAGACCCCAGGTTCCGGCTGGTCAGTCCAGGTCCCGAGCTGCGGACAGGGGAGCCCCCCAACCTGCAGCAGAGGTGGCGCGAGGGGAAGATAAGCCTTCGTTGGGTGAAGCCACTGAGATCTGAGGGTCTGTTACTGCAACATAGCCTGCTGCATCATAACTAATACACAGGATCCTCTTGGCATGCTACTGGAGTGTTCTCTGTGAAGGACACGTTGGCACAACCACCCCAACTCTAAGTGTGCACGCTCTCTGACCCAGCAGGTCCACTTCCAGAAAATTCACCCTGCAGCCACATGAGCACAGTCCCAACAAGGCCACACACAACAGTATACCGCTCGTGACTGCAGAAGGCTGAAAATAACCCAAACAAAAAACCCAAACAAAAAACTAGTGAGATAAACGAGGGTCCATTTGTCCGTGCAATACTCTGCCGGGGTTAAAGAGAAAGAGGCAGCTGTGTGGGGGCTGATAGGAAAGGCTGGTCAAGATACAAGGGATACGAACACAGGACAAGAGTGTGTGAGGTCCACTGACATCTGTGTGAAGTCGGGGTGGGGACACAGCCATGCTGGTACGCACACTGTCCCTAGAGAGGGAAACAAGAAATCGGTTGAGAGTGGTTGAGGGGAACTGGGACACAGGGGTGGGAATGGGGACCCATTGTTTGCATACATCTTCTTGTATGGTGTGAATTTGTAACCATGTTTATTGGTTACTCTTTCCAAAGAAAAGGAGTGGTTATAGGGGCACCTGGGTGGCTCGGTCGGTTAAACATCTGACTCTTGGCTTCAGCTCAGGTCGTGATCTCAGGGTCGTGGAATCGAGCCCCATGCTGGGCTCCGTGCTGAGTGTGGAGCCTGCTTAAGACTCTCCCTCTACCCCTCCGCCCGCTCATGCTCTCCCTCCCTCCACCCCCACCACCAGGGAATGCACTTAAGCTGTGCACAGCAAGCAATCCTCAACCAGTGACCCAACGCCAATCAATCGGTATTGACTGCCTAGAGCTCTTTGAGAAGACTGAGGTCAAGCTTGTTCGCCATGAGACAGAATGTGGTGGTTGATTAGTGATGTCTGCCATGTGTGTAGAATGGGAAAGTGTGGACAGAGGCGTCAAATAGTGGCCACTTTTACTTTAGGAGGATAGCCTAAGAAGGCTAGGAATCTCTGAGCCATGGAATTCTATTCTTCCCTCCCTCATGTGGACTATTATTTCCATTTTGGTCATGCTCATTACTACAAACTTCTGTGCTCATTTGTGGGCTTGGAAGCCTTTGTTTTAGTCTGATTGCTCTGCAACAGTTCAACCAGAAATGCGTGCAAATCTATCCATGCCTATGGGTGCATCAGAGGTGAACATGTTCAGGAGAAGCCCGCGACAGCTGTGGGGGGGACGGGGGTGCCTTTCTCTATGGTCACACAGCTTTCCCATCTTGCTCTGCCCCTTTGCAAAGATTAACTCCACTACAGCATTTCTGGGACCCCTGGGTAGGAAAAAGCTCTCAACGCGTAAGCTCAGGAGCCCCTTCCCACTCTAGCCTACTTACTGACCTTTCTTGGGAGACTTCAAACCTTTCTGTGCTTTGAGTATTACACACAACTTGGATGAATGTCGGGGTTACTGAGTGAAAAAAAAGAGGCAGTCACCAAAGGTTACAGACTGCATGATCCCTTTTATGTAAAATTCTAGCAATGATGAAATTGTAAAGAGAGAAGCACAGATCAGTACTGTCAGGAGCTAAGGCAGGCGTGGGGGCAGGCGGGAAGTGGTTACAGCTATAAAAAGGGTACCACGAGGGACTTCCGTGGTGCTCTATCTTATGTGTCAGTCAGTGTCAGTGCCCTGGCTGTGAACTTGGGCGAGAGTTTTGCAAGCTGTTACAAGGGGAACTGGGTGCACGGGATCTTTCTGCATGATTTCCTAAAATTGCATGTGTATCTGTAATGATCTCAAAACTGAGAACATTTAACAATTGGGGAGGACGGACTACCCTTGCCATGATGAACACCGGGTGACTGGTGTCTGGAATTACAGAACCAGTATACTGCACACCTGAAATGAATACAGCACTGCATGTTAACTCACTGAAATGAAAAGAAAAACTTAAAAAATGTAAAAAGCTTAACTGAAAAGAGAAGGAAAGAAACAAGTCTCTTATCACAGAGGCAGGGTCGAAAGGGGACTCTGGAAATACAGCTGGAGGTGGGCAGTAAGACTGAGCAGAATGGCCGTCTTGGGGCAGAGACTGGACTAGTTGAATCCATATTGGACCCCTGAGCTTGGCTTTTTGTAGAACTACGACTGGCCATACCCCTGGGATCTGTTCATGTGCAACGATATGCTTGGGGGCTTTTTGTAGGGGAGGCTGAGTGAGGATGAGGAAGCCCCATCCTCACAGCAGGGAAGAGAGAAAGGGGGGACTTGAGGGACCCACACGGTCTGTGACACCCCCCACCCCACCATCGGCTTGAAGGCCTGGCGTGGGCTCTAAGGAGGAGAAGAGACACTGGGAGCAAGCAGAGGGTCCATGTGAGGCTACAGGAGACTGGGTGTGCAATCGGTGCCGCCACTGGGCCCAGAGACACCCCAAGGAGAGCTCAGCAGGTTGGCCAGGCGCGGCCTTGGCAATGGTGTAACAGGGGCACTCACGGTGAGAGTGTGGGACCTCTGGGTTATCTCTGAACTACTCCTGGGATTTACCAAGGGGGCGGAGCAAGCTTCCGGCTGCTTTTGGGCCTTGGTGCAGCTCCCAGGCAAGGAGGAACAGGAGGAGGGTTTGACCTAAGGAGGAACTTGTAAAAAGCTGAAAGTCGGGGAAAGTACCTAGAGTAAGCCTCTGGATGATAAAAGCCGGGGATAGGGCAGGACCCGTTAACTCATCTGCAGAGTACTTGCTCTGGGTCACGCAGGGGCCGAGGTGCTGGCAGCAGAGGGAGGGAGACAGACAGTCCCCGTCCTAGAGGAGCTGAATAATGATGAGCTAACACTGACTGTGAATGTGAACGAGGCACTTCCAAGCACTTCACACGCGTAAAGGAATTTGGTCCTCCGCACAACCGGAGGAGGAAGGTGGGGCAGAGCCCTCCTTGGTACTACCCCTCACCCCCACCTAGGGCAAGGAGAGGACAAACACCTGTCCTCGGGCACAAGGCAGAGCTGGGTTTTGAACCCAGGCAGTCTGGATCCACGGTTCAGGAACGCAACTACTGTGTCCTATCACTGAGCAAGCAGGTTTAACCCAGCCATGGGAGCTGCAGGGCAGCAGGCAGCTCAGAGTTCCAGGCCGGGAACTTGACTGCCAGGACCTGTCACCTACTTGCTGTATGACTTTGGACAACTCTCTAGACCTCTGCCTGTCTCACACGCCTCAAAGAGACACACATGACCTCCAATGCAAGGTTCTTGGCGTCTTGGAAGAAACATCCTTTGAAAGCACAAGGCCTTTGCTGGCCTCCCGGAAAATGGGAGCTTGCTGGCTGTCCCAGATAAGCAGCTGTTGCTGGCTGAGGGTGACAGCTGAGTAGAATGCTGCTGCTCCTGCCCAAGGCTGTGGCCGGCTTGTGGCCAGCGGCCAGATCCCAGAGGCAGAGTGGCCCTGAGAGACGGTGTGATGACAGGCAGCAGAGAAGATGGGGGGATAGTGTCTGTGGGCTCCGCTCTTCCAGAATCCAGTTCAAATGTGGCATTCCGGGGCACCTGGGTGGCTCAGTGGGTTAAAGCTTCTGCCTTTGGCTCAGGTCATGATCTCGGGGTCCTGGGATCGAGCCCCACATCGGGCTCTCTGCTCAGTGGGGAGCCTGCTTCCCCCTCTCTCTGCCTGCCTCTCTGCCTACTTGTGATCTCTGTCAAATAAATAAATAAAATCTGGGGCGCCTGGGTGGCTCAGTGGGTTAAGCCTCTGCCTTCGGCTCGGGTCATGATCCCAGGGTCCTGGGATCGAGCCCCACATCGGGCTCTCTGCTCGGCAGGGAGCCTGCTTCCCCCTCTTTCTCTGCCTGCCTCTCTGCCTACTTGTGATCTCTCTCTCTGTGTCAAATAAATAAATAAAATCTTAAAAAAAATTTAAAAAAAAAAAATAAATAAATAAAATCTTTAAAACAAAACAAAACAAAACAAATGTGGCATTCCACCTGGGGGCCAACCTGGCCCACCCCAGCTCTCCTCCACCTGCCCAACCCCCTGCCCCCCAACCCTCCCCAGCCGAATGGGCCCCACCATCAACAAAGGACATAGGAAAGAGCACAGTGGGGTGGGCCTTCAGTTGCATATCTGTCTGGCTACAAAGGGGGGGGGCGGTGAGGTGGGGGACACCAAGTGAGGGGTTCTTCCTGCTCCAGCTCAGCCACTCACTAGCCTCGTGACCCCAGCTGACTGCCTCAACTCTCTGTGCCTTATCTGTAAAACAGAGTTAGTAAGAGACCCGTATTCGTTCCCTGCAGCCACTGTTAACACACCACCATCAACTCAGCGGCTTCAAACAACTCGTACTTATTAACCTGAAGAATTCTGAAAGTCAGAAGTCCAAGACCAGTTTGGACTAAAATGAGGGTGTCCACAGGCTTGCCTGCCTTCTAGAGGCCCTAGGGAGAAAATCTGCGTCCTTGACTTTTGCAGCTTAGCTTCTAGAAGCTACCTGCTTTCCATGGCTCACGGCCCCGTCATCCGTCTTCCAAGCTAGCAATGACTGGTTGAATCGCTTTCTTCAGGCATCACTCTGACTTCTTCTGTCGTCCTATCTCCTTCTTCTCAGGACCTGTATGCTGACGTTGGGCCCCCTGGATAATCTGGGGTCATCTCCCTATCTCAAAATCCTTAACTTAGTTCCCCTGCAAAGTCCCTTGACCTTGGGAAGTAACACACCCTCGGGGGGATGGGGGGAATTATGTGTAGACGTCTTCAGGGAGCCGGTATTCAGCCTCCCACAAGCACCTCCCTCATGAAATGGGGACCACCAGGACCACCAGTTCCATGCTTAGCAAGCTTAGCGTCTAACCAGTAAGAGGCCCGGGATGCTTAATCCCAGCTGGGAATGAGGATCCCTTTGAGAGCTTTTACAAAATATCAGGGCCTGCGGTGCACTCTCGAAGATGGGTGGGGCTGCACGATGGAATTTGTAGAAGCTCCTTAGTAACTCTGTTGGGCAGCCAGGGATTGGGGTGACTCTAAGAGGCACTGAATTCATGTCAGCCATTATTCTTACTCCCCACAGCTACGTAGCACTGAGCCACCATGCCCAGCCACTGTCCGATAGATGTTTGTTGAATTACACAGAACTGAATCACTCCCGGAGCCCTCGAACTGCCCCCGGGATGGGATAGGAGGGGTGAGTGGGTTTCTCACTGTCGCTTCAGGGCCTGAAGAATGAGGTTCTGTGGCCGGAGGCCGAGGACTCGATCCACTTCACACCCAGAAATGGCTGCCTGGGGGAGGCGGGTGTTGGAGTCCGTCCTCCTCCCCGAAGTCCAGTCAAGGGGGCCCGCCCTGGGCAGAATCCAGTCATCAACGGGCCATTGTTAGTGGAACAGAGGGGCTCTGTGCCCATTTAACACTTCCCTCCCTCACGAGGCTGCTCCCAGCTGAGGGCTGGCTTCTAGAGGACTGCAAGTCTGGGGAGGGGGCCCCAAGGCTGTGAAGGGGGAGGATTAGAAGTGGGGGCTGAGAGTTCCCTGGTTGGAGGAGCAGAGGCAGCTTAAAACCTAGCCAGGCCCGGGTGCTGTTGCACGGGCTTCCCTGCCATGCCAGGAAGAGGTTCCGGGGAAAGCTGGGGACCCAGCGACAGCCACTGAAACCTAGCAGACCCCAACCAGAGGGAGGGGAAACAGCTTTCTCCATGGGGTGGTCATGCTTGACTTACCTTCTTCCCTTTGAAAAACCAGAAAAGGTGAAATCTACATGGTAAATGGCACCTTTCATTGCCTATAGAGGAACAGTGTTTTCAAAAGGGCTGGGAGGTTTTTATGTTCTGCTGGGGATTTAAGAGGTAGGTAATTCAACCAGGGCTGGGCATAAATGTGCCTTTGCTTCACAGACGGTTTCTTGGTATTCAGACTTGGTATTAATAGCATGAGCTGGATTTCAGGAGAGTGGTGTTTAAGATCCTGAAGACACTGCCTGACCGGCACCCTCAAAACATGTCAGAGACCCAAATTCTTGTGTTAGCCATCAGCGGTTCTCATCTGTTGACTAAAGCAAATCCTCTGAAAAGTGTCTTCTGGGAGTACAGGGCCTTAAAAGACCATCTTGGTTGTCTTTTGGATCTGAGTTGGGGTCCGGGGCCAGCAGCAGCCGCCGCACCTGGGAGCTGGGTGGAAATGCACGTTCTCAGGGCCCTCCGCAGACCTCTCCAACCAGAATCTCAGGGGGGTGGGCACAGCAAGCGGTTCAAGCAAGCTCTCCAGGTGAGTCTGGTGTAAAGTTTGAAGATCACTCTTCTGGGGGAATAGTTTTCAAACTCTAGCTCACAATCAATTTGGTAGGTCAATGAGCTTTTTTAAAAAAGTTCGCCAAAATGGTGTAGAACTGAAAATATGAGTGTATCATGTGTGATAAAGATACATATGGGCTCCATGAGACTTTTGTTTCAGTTCTGTGTACCTTTGTCTGAGGTTTTGGTCCAAAGACTGAAAACCACTGTTTGTTCTGGAGCTGGTATGTACCAACTTCAACCGGCTCCCCTTTTGTAATTGGTCTGTATCAGGAGATTTTAAAGGGGAGAACATCTAGATTTACCCCTGCCTTCAAACAGCCCTCCCCCCTCCCCCCGCCACCCCGTCCCCACCACGCTACCCTCATGGACACGGGGAAGAGATGAGAGGGGCTGCTTCAGGGCACACACAGTGTCCTTAGAACACTGGCCTAAAAATTAAACTAAACTGCATTTCCCCAGGTTTATAAAACTTTCTGCCTCTCTACTGTCCTCTCTTCTATGTATATGTGCCTAGAGAAGTACGAGCACGAAATAGCTAACTGGTTACACCTGGGTGGTGGGACTGAGGGATGAGTCGTTGCTTTCTTCTGTTTGCCCCTTTTACTTGAATTTCGCTTAGTAAGCATCTACCACTAATATAAAAACTCTAAACTCATTCCTTAAAAAAAAAAATACAAAGCTAAGGGTCCATTTCTGGGTAGAAATAGAGACAAGAAAAGGCATTCCCACAGGAGGGCAGGCAGCCATTAAGCCCGGGGGCCAAGCTGCCTAAGGGGCCATCGTGCCTGGTCAAAATCTACCCCAAGGCTGAGCCCAAATCCCACTGTCCCCAGAGTGCTCCCTGATCTAGTCCCCACAGCCATAACCAGTACCCCAGAGGAACAGCACTGCACACCTCCCTCCCCAAACACACACCTCTGTCACCCTTTCCTCCTTAGAAGCCCTTTTGCTCCTCCTGGTCCTCAGGCCAGCCCTGTACCCAGCCTGGATTTTTACCACCACCCTTGCCTTCATTCTCCAGATGAGAGCATAAGGTTCAGAGAAGCTAAGCAACCTGCCCAAGGTCACCCAGCTGGAGATGCAAGGCCCAGGCCTGAAGGGCAGGGTCTGCTGACATTAAATCTCCAGCACACTGCTCTCCTGGCACTATTTCTTTCTCTACAGAGTTAACATTTGCTATATAGCACCACGTAAATATGTCAGGAAAGAAGGGAAGGATGCAGAGAGGAAGGGAGGGGAGGGGGGAGATGAGAGGAGCAGGGGAGGCCCAGGTCACCCTCAGTCTCACCAGGAACGGCAGTGAAGGGTGGACCTGTCCGTGTGAGCCCCAGCACCTAGGGGACCCTGAACATGCTCTCAGGCTGGCCAAGAGGCAGTATGTCTGGTCAGATCACCAGCGTGGGGCCCTGACCCCACAGGCCACACCTGCAGGCCCCAGCCCAGCCTGGGAGGGAGCACTCACCAGCTTAGCAATGACCCTGGGGCAGGGGTCACACTAACTGTCCAGGACAGCTACTCTCCAGCTTGTGCCTTTCACCTTATACCCATTTGTACTTTTCCTATTGTGTACCATGGGCATGTATTACTTAATTTATAAAATTTAATCAAACTAAAAAAAAAAACATTAAAAGCAGATACCAGTTTTCTACCTACAGAAGTAGAGGCGAAGTTCTTTTGAGGTGAGATTCTCATTTTGGAAGACATTTTAACAGGCCTTTGAATTTAAGCCGAGGCTAAGCCAGAAAGGACAATCCGGAGACAACGAGAAGTGAGACAGCCCCTATAGTCAAATTTAAGTCTACTTTCCCTGCAAGAAACATGACAACTGCCCAGAAATTCTTACTGTGGTGGTTGGAGGGAGTACCTGGATTGGGTCCCCTCCCTTCTGGGTGTGGGGGGGATAACCACCCCTGAAGTCGACGGGTCTTGGGGGCTAAGGTGGTGGCAGGGTCAGGAGGAACCACCCTGGGGGATCCCCACATATCTGTGGAGAGGGCCCCTGGGGGTGGGCTAACCTGGGACTTGGGCATTAAAAAGAGGACAAGGGACCCCTGAGAATCTGGCCCCTGTCCGTTGAGTCACAGGCCAGGTTAACCCCTAAACCAGGTATCTGGTGGAGGCCCTTTGTTTCCAGGCCAGGCCCACTAAGGTGGGGCGGGCGCTCTGGTGGGGGAAGGGCCCAGCCTGGAAGCCTGCAGAGGGCCCCTAGGCTTCAAAAGTGCTCCTGGGAAAATGGTTAACTCATACTCTTCTCTCACTCCAGAGGGTCATTCTCGAGGCAACACGGGAGCCCAGTGACTGCAGAATGAATCTGAAATGCAAGCCTGGGAACAGAGCTGGCTGGTACCCGTGTCACCCGTGTCAGAGGGGAGGCTAGCTCCCCTCTCCTCTCCTTGCAGACATAAGACTTCAGTCTCATTTCTCCCCTTTCCAGCCAAAGGAATTCAAGTGAGCCAGAAAAGCTCTCTAAGCCTCAGTGTCCTCACCTGGAAGATGGGGCTAACCGTGCCTCCCTCGTGAGGTTGTGGAGGGGGAGGGCACCGTTTTGCACAGGGCTGGGCTCCAGCTAGGGCAGCTGGGGCAGCTGGGGTGGGCAGAGCTGGGAGCCCCAGCAGCAGCTGCTACAGCCTGGCATCCTGCGCCTGCAGGCGGGGCTGAGGAAGCTGGCGCTCAGCCCCTCTCTTGACTCACACTCCTTTTCCAGGTCTGGCCCACCAAAACCAGAACAGACACCCACACCCCCTGCACCCCTGTGTTCCTTCCAGAGAGGTAAGATTCACCCCCAAAGGGCCACATAATCAGGGTCTGCATGGCCAAGGAGCTGGGTGCTTTCGGCCACTTCCTTGGAGATCCAACATCTCCATGAAACTCTGGGGAGTGATTCACACTACTGAAAGATGAAAACTCTGGGCACTTCCTGACTGCGCCGCACCATTTGGCAGGCCTAGGTTCTTACACCCTACCTCCAGTGACTCACTTCATTTTGCAGCTGGATCGCAGAGTGGCTGGCTAAGAGCATAGGCACAGCTAGAGTTGGACAGCTGAAGGTTTGCAGTTTGGCTGTGTGACCTTGGACAAGTCACCTACCCTCTCTGGGCCTCAATGTTGGCATCTGTAAAATAGGGCTACCTCATGCAATAAGACTGATGCAAATAAATCACTCAGCCTGAGAATGCTTAGTCCATAAAGAGCTCTCAGGTAACTGTACCTACCAGGAAGACAGAGGCCTTTAGGACCTGGCAGAGTGCTGGGGACACAGTTCAACCAGGCTTTACTTTTTAAAAGTGCTTCCAACACTGGAATGCCCAGACTTCCAATCAGAGGCCTGGCAAGGATATACTTTTGGAAGTTACTCATGCCTATCACCACTTCCAGAAGCTTCTGCCACAACTGAGCTTACGAGTAAGGGGGTGGGAGGAAGCTGACATGGCCCGGCTACTTGGGGCCAGAGGGTCCCTTGCAGGACTTTGGGCACACGGTCATCAGAGGACCAGAGGGCAAGAGAGCAGACTGGCAGGTAGGCGGCAGACCATGAGACTCAGTGAGGTCATGCTTTCCCAGAATGACTCAGTAGTGTCCCTAGGCTATAAATGGTGAGCTGTGTGCTGTGGCCTCAAGGCCTCCCTGTCTCCGTGCCACCCCCGCCCTCCCTGTGGCTTGCAAGGTATCTCTCCTTCCCCATCCTCTCCTGTCTCCCCCTTCCCCCAGGGGCCGATGACTACAGCATCAGGGCACAGCTCTGGGCTGTGACCCCCATGCTGCCTCTGTCATGTCTCTCCAATCTCCACATGGACAGAGCGAACTGCCAGACAGACTTGGATTTCGTTACTGCCTCCAACTCCTCCTGGCCGAGCGATCTGGGGTGGGTCAACCTGCCTCTCTGAACCTCAGTTTCCTCATCTGGAAAATGGACACATGGCTAACAACCTTGCTGGGCTGTATGGGTCTTAGTGAGACGGTCTGTAACTACTTGGCACGAAGCAGGAGCTTAGCAAATGGAAAGTATGGCATTCAAGGGCCTCGATGATCTGACCTCAGTTGACTTTTCTAGTGGCATTTATTTAAAAAATAAGAAATAATAGCTTATTCTTCTTGATGCTTACCGTACACGAGGCACTGCTCTGAACACTTGTATAGGGACACGTTTTATTTTCCTATTACCCCCCTGTGATGGGTACTGTTACATCTCCATTTTACAGATGAGAAAACTGAGGAACAGAGAGATGCACTTGGACCATGGTCACATAGCAGGTGAGGAGCAGGGCTCCCCTTCTCTTGCCAGCAGCCCACCTGTGTGGGCTCATCACAGCTGGACCCAAAGGTCCTGTATCCAAGTCTCCTCTCCCCTTCCAGCCTGGGGGGCACCTTCTGCCAGCCCCAGGTCACCCTGCACAGTGTCGGGCTTGAGCGGGCATGCAGTACCTGCACAGGCGAGGCCCAGGCTGAAGCACCTAATGTGTGCTTGTGTGCTCCTTGAGTGGTGGGGAGGCGAATCTAGCACTCGGGGGGACCCCCCTACTTCTGCAAGAACGTCTTGAGGGCTGCAGCTAGAACCAGCCCCAGGAGGCAGCCTGCCTGCGGGGCTTCCTCTTCTCTGCTGGGAGGCCTACATTGCCTGGGGGTCAGGTCTGAACCCTAGAGGGGCTGGAGGGGCTGGAAAGACATCCTTCTGTAAGGGAACAGACCTGAGAACCACTTGCTGATGGGGTTGAGCAGTGGGGCACCCACCACCCCACCTAATTCAAAGGTGCCTCCAGGAGGGTTTCAGGCCCATGGTCAGGACCCCAGCCCAGCCCAGCACATAGGATAATGCCTGCAACAGGTCACGTGCCCAGGGTCCCACTCTCCTGTTTCCACCCAGTCCCACACAAAGCCTCTGGTCTACATCAGCTGCTTCCTCCGACTCACATGACTCCCCCCACCTTGCCCAGACTCCGACCACTCCCCTACCACCCTGGGAGGATGGACACTGTCCTATCCTGCGTGGTGAAGCTTCGTGTCCCATCTGTTGCTCTCGGTTCCACAGTCAGGTGGGGACTCAGGGGGGACACCAAGGGGAGCAAGACAGACGCTGTTCTCACAGAGCTCGCTGCCCACAGGAGACCACAGACCATGAAAGCAGCAATGGCCACAGTGCAGTGAGGTGTAATGAGTGAAGGGTGCAGGCAGCCACAAGGAGGGCTGCTGACCTAGGCTTCCAGAGGGGACACTCAAGGGGAGGCCAGAGGCTGAATGGGAGCTGGCCACAAGGAAGGAAGGAGAGGCTGGAGAGGCTACAGAGAGCAGGATGCCTGCGTCTGGGGAATGAGGACAGTATGGAACAGGGAACAGTGCAGACAAGGGGAAGGGAGGCTGGGCCATGTGATCCATATCACAGGGCCCGTGGAAGCCACCGGTGCCCAGAGCAGCTCGGCACCTATTCCAGGGTGGGGGTCTGTCTTGCTGGAACACCCCTAATCTGCCAGCTCCTCCTCGCCAGTTTAAATCCCTTCCCCTGCCATCTGTGCCACTTCCTGAGCCCAGGTCATTGCCAAGGGGAAGCAGCGATCAGCCGATGGTCGGCCTTGCAGAAGAGGCCCTCCTACCATCAGGAGTGCTCTGTGCAGGTCAGCCTGGGGGCGGGCCGGGGGCTAGAACCTCCACCCGCAGGGCCCTCGCAGGGCTGTGGCGACCCCCGAAGCCAGCCTCCCCTGAGCTGCCGGGTCAGAAAGCAGCGGTCTGGCCCAGCCCGTGATGAAGTGACTGCTCTCAGGCCGCAGCTCCGGCAGTGTGGCTCACACACGGCGGGGCCCGGAGCATGGCTCCGCTCTGCTCACACCAGCTGGGGGATGCGGGCCACCTCTCCTGCCTATCGGCTTCTGGGTGCCTGTCTGCGAAACGGCAATCCCAGGGTGCCTCCCCCACGAGCTTCCTGTTGAGAACCGAGCGAGTGCAGGCCCGGGAGGCCTGAAGGGTACAGTCCCCACTCGGGCTTCCTGTGTACTTGACCGCTAGGCACCTGCACCACACCTGCACTACACGGGGGGCAGGAGGAACGTGTGGAGAGCAAACAGCTCCTCTCGGATAAAAAAATAGGGGGCCTGACCTTGCCAGTCACAGGTATTTCGGTTCTTCATTCTGCCCCCAACCCGGAGGCTGACTTCCCCTTCCTCACAGGTGCTAGGTTTCTCTTCAGGTAGGTCTGTCCTTGACCCTGCAGTGATGAGCCCCGGGCTGTGTCCAGAGCAGAGCCAGGCCCCCATGGCCCAGCTCACGTGCCCTAGGCCTGATGCGAGTTGTGAAATGCCTTGCTGAAAATTGGTGCCGTCTCAGCCAGGGGTGGGCGGCCCAGTTTGTTTTCAAAATATTTCCTCAGATAGCGCTGCTTTGGCTCAGACCCCTCAGCACTTTCCAGAATCCTGCAGATGGTGAGGCAGCTGCAGGGGAAGGGAGGAGAGTGGGGAAAAGAGTGGGGAGGCCTGAGGCAGCACGTCAGGTGGCTGCGTGGGCTCTCACCGGCGCTGGGCGAGTGTGAACAGGCACTAACAAATGCAGGAAGGGAAGCAAGTCCGCCTGCAGAGGGGGGCTTTCAAATGGAGAAGCTGTAGAGCCTTTTTCTGAACCAGAACTTCCCTCAGAAGCCTGGTGTGTACAACACACAAGGCAGGGAGAGGCCTGGAGCCTCCTCCCCTCAGGCCTCTGACGGGTCCCCACTGCACACTGGGGCTCCGTGGAACCTAGTCTGAAAACCCTTGCTGCTAAAGGAATTCCCACCCTTTCCTGGGGTGTTAGTACCAACACTGTTTTAAAATAACGAGCATGAAATTATTTTCCTCATAAATTTTAGTTTGAGTCCAGTACAGCAAAGAGCACACATTCTGAGAATCAGGGCTCCGAAAGTACGTACAAAGGGTTTGATTCCACTCACTGACAAGTCTGTGGGTACCTCTCTGAGAAGTCTTGTGAACTTGAGTCTGAGTATCTGGGGCAGAGGTTGTGTGGTGAATCATACCTTAACACTGGCCTAGTTCTCTGTACAGGCACATTTCTACACTCCTCACATATATCAATTCATTGACAGCCCTGTTACCTATGACCTATTACTGATTAAGAAACTAAGGCCCAGAGAGGTTAAGTAACTAGCCCAAGGTCACACAGCTACTAAGCAGGACTGCAAGCATTCCGGCTTTAGGATATGTGCTCTTAACCATTACTAATTTGGGATGATTGTGTTGCACCTACAAATGTTTTGGTATATAATGTGCCCAGGTATTTACTGAAATATCTGGGGGTGGTGGACCTATCTGAGTGAGTGAGTGTGTGTGTGTGTGTGTGTGTGTGTGTGTGTGTATTTCAGCCTGCGATAATGTGATGGCCTTTGAGCATCTGGTATGCAGCTTCTCTCCTCCCAGGGCTGCAAGTTATGGGGCTCACCCCCAATTCTCTCTCAGCAGCCTGGCGGCAGCATGACAACCAAACTCCCCCCAAGCTTCCCAGCCAGAGGCGGGACCCAGAGCCTCCCAGCAGTGTCTGCTCCCCAGATCCCAGAGGTTCCAGTTTGCCAACACAGCTTGGTATAGTCACATGCAATGGAAAGGCCCCTCAGCCATTTTCTGGGTCCCAGTCAGGAACTCCCCCCACCCAGAGCCCTTGTTCTCCCTTTTCACTAGATGCTGCTGGGTTTTACAGTGGGTCAACTAAATGCACTGGAGTTATTAAGCGATCATGAATTTGCTTCCTACCCTATAGACATAGCAACTTACACTAGAGCTAGTGTAAGCTCTAGCTAGTGCTAGAGCTCCTTGAAACCTCTGGTGTGAACTTACACCACCAGCACCCTAAGCTGATAGGGCCTAATCTGATATGACTCCGGCCAAAAGCAAAGAACCTTGACATTCGAGTTAGTCCCCAAAGCCTTTCAAGGTAAATGTACAGATTTGAAGGGTTTCTTCACATGTGAGCCCCACCTTGTGTGGGGAGGGGGGCACAAGAGGGGAAAATTAGCTTTGGTCCATCTACTCTAGACATTTAAGACACAAAACTTCATCAGGTGCCACAAAACTGGAAAAAGCCCCATCATTCTCTACCACCAAAGTCCAACTCACCAACCGGGAGACCACCCTCCGCCTTGCTGAGTGGGACCGACGCCAGGAGACTTTCAGATGGAGCAGGGCTGAGTGGGCCCCGTAGGCGGCCTTTCCTCCCTCACGCTCCTCCTGGTCCCCGCAGACAGGCCAGCAGTCTGCTTCCCTGACTTTTGAGGCTCCCAAGTCAAGGAGGGGCTGGACAGGGAGAGGGGAGGGAGGGGGGAGCTGGTGAAAGCAGCCAGTGAGCCAGGTGTAACCATGAGAGGCCAACACAGAGCTTCCCAGGCTGGCCTCTGGGAGGGCTGTTGACTTGTGGTATTCAGGAGATGCTCAACTGGGAACTGGCTTATTTACTTTCCACACTTTCCTCCAAATCCTTTTCAGAGTCCTCTAGAACCCCAGTGATAAATGTCTCAGGACCCAGAGAAACCCGCCGACCTGCAGCACACAGCCATCTTTGTGGAGCAAGGGGAGAGGGGGGTAGGGGAAATGTGGAGGGGAGAGGCAAGACGGGGAGGAATGAGGGGGTGCCGTTACTGGTGGCCGGGGGCTCCCACTGCCTTCCTGACTCCTCTCTCCGTGGCGGTGCATAAGCGTGGGGGGAGCAACTGGCCAGATTTGGGGCAATGGAACCCAAGACTGAGCATGTCTACCTCCAGCACAGAACACACTGTCCAGGAGGCCAGGGACCACTCCACCCCCAGCCGTGGAAGCCACATGCTCGGGCAGAACAAGCAGCATTCTATCTTGTATTTAGTCATCAGAGAAGAAGAGATGATATTTCTTACTTCTGTTTAAGGAATGAAACGCAGAGCTGTTTTCTTCTCATGACAGGCAGAGACCTCTGTGAGCCTTACCTCATGGCGAGGATTCCCTTGGCTCCCCTGCTTTATGACTTCCCAGGAGAGGGGCTCGCCCGCAGCCCCTCCCTGGGCTTCACCCATCCCCTGACCATGGTCCCCAAGTAAGTCCATGTCTCAGACGCTGGGACAGAGTCAGGGTACAAAGATGAGCGCCCCCTGTCCCCTGGGTGGGGCAGCTTCTCCCCACACCCAGTCTCCCAACTTCTTCTTCTTCTTTTTTTTTTTTCTTTCAGTCTCCCAACTTCTATCCTGGCCAGCATGCCCACTCAGCAGTGGAGGAGGGAGAGGGTTCTAATACCTAACAGCTCAGCTCCGTCAAGGTTCTTGGACTCCTCCACGTGGGCTTCCTGGGGAAGGTGGACAGGGCCTGCTGGGTAGTGGTCAACCTCTGCTCCTTATTTAAGGTTACATTTTTCCTGTGTACAGACACCTTGGGCAGAGCCATGAGAGGCACCCCTCTCGGCCCTTATGGGGTACAGAGTACCAACCAGACTGAGGACAGTCACTCCTAAGCGCCTGCAGGGGTGCCTGGAGGCAGCACAGCCTGCAGTTCCCTAGCTTTGTGACCTGGGCATCCAGTGCACCTCTCTGAGCCTCATGTCCACATCTGTAAAGTGGGGAGAGTGACCACTGTCCCTTTGTGGGACATGTTATCACCCCCACCCCAGCTCTGCCCCATCCATCTCTCCGGGGACCAGAAACCACCCCAGGGCACGCAGCAGGCATGGGAAGGACAGCCACCACATACATGTTCCTTTACGTTCCCCAAGCAGGAGGTGGCAGGTGAGGGCTGATTTCCCTGTGGGACAGATTTCCACTCTGTTGAGGGCCGAAGAAAGAAGGAACATAATAATCCATTTGAGAATGTCTGCCTGGCCATTTCTCGCAAACCCAAACTTATCACTTGTATGGTCACAAGTGGCAGCTTTGTCCCCACTTCTCCACTAAGCAACACATCATCTCTCACTGGAATTACTGAAGTATCTCCCTCTAGTCACTTCCGAATCTCTTGTCATTTCCAGACTCCAGTCCTACGTGGAAGGTTCTAGCAGCCCACAGCCACCCAGATTTTGATTTCCTGTGGCCCATGGTGTAACCCAGTCTGGGCAGTGTGTGTGGAAAAAGGACTGCAGTCAGAGGCCCCAGGACCACGTTAGTAAGTAGGCCATGTTGCTTCTTTGTTGTCGCGGAGAACCAGTAGGGACAGTAGGGATGGCCTGGCATGGTGGAGACAGCCTGAGTTCCAGAGTCAGGCTGTCCAGGCTCAAATCCCAGCTTTGTTCCTCATCTGCTTTGTGACTCTGAAAAAGTTAATTTTCTGAGCCTCAGTTTCCTAATCTGCAAAAGAGGGATAAAACGCTAACTTCATAGGGATGTAGGGCTCAATGAGACAATGTACACAGAGCTCTTGATTCACAGAAGACACAAGGCATGAAGGTGATACAGGGAAGGACTGGCTGCAGCATTCCACCTGAAATTGGAGACAGCCAAGTCCTGGTCACTCCCTTCTCTCATCTGGGGCCACAGTTCTGGTGCTGCCCATATACTCTGCTAATTTCAGCACCGAGACCACAAAGGGGCCGGGGAATGACACATTTCCTTGTGATTCCCATGGCCAGGTCGTCCCATATCCTTGCATGCTCTCAATCCCATGGCAGCAGGGAATCTCTCCCAGACTGCTTCTAATCCCAGTTCCAGGAACATGAGATGTTTCAGCTCCTCTGGGAAACTCACGCCAGCTGGCACAAAGGAAACCACCCTATGCTCAGTACAGGGACTGTGACTACCCCTCCACCTGCTGCCATTGCAGAGCCAAGCCCCTGCTGCTGGAGGACACAGCTCCTAGACCCTTCATGAGACCCATTTCCAGCCAGGCCAGCAGGAGCCAGGAAGAAACACCAAACACCATCCTCTGCTTAGCCAGATGTACACATGGAGACATTTCTACTGCCCCTCTTAATAGGAAGCACAGGCCAATGATGAGATTCAAGTCCCCAGCACCAGCCCACATGGCACTGTGAACACGCTGCCTGGGCCACATCTCCAGACAAATCAGGCAGGGCTCCCTGGAACCACTCAGGGTCCCTTCCTCTGCAGGAAGGCTGATTCCAACCCAGCTGAGGCCACCAGGCTTGGCTCATAGTGAGTCCTTAGCAAATATTAATGATTGTGGTATAGATCATCCAACAACTGCTGAGTACCCACTATGTGCCAAGCATGGGGCCAAGTCCAGGACAATCCCTGAAACGTCCTGGGGCCCCAGCACACCAGGGCATCTGAAAGCAAACGCATCTTCAGATGCAGTGAAAATAGCGCTTCTGCACTGCCCTGGTTTCCTCCTGACCTTAGGAGTCTTAAACATCCCCCACCCCGTGTACACACACACACATCCAGGGCTGGAATCTCCTCCGCAGGTCCTCCTGGAGGTCCTCTGAGGAAGCATATCCGAAGGGGAGTTGGTGGTCTGTGTACTTCCCTTGGCAAGCTCTGTCACTGCCACCACCCAGCTGTCCCGCGCTGCGCAGTATCGGCCTGCAGCCTTTTCCACTCGGCTCACAGAGCTCAGCACGCTGGGTCCCGAGTTTGTGAATCACTCCCCCCTCTCTCCCGGCCTCGCCTCCGGAAGGGCTGCGCACACCCAGACACATCATCAAGACACCGAGTTTCCACACCGGACTCGCTGCTGATAAACCCCGAAATCCGACTGATCCGACTGCAGTATCCGCTTTCCCCTCCCCACTTCCAGCCTCGGGGTTGCCGGCCACGACTTTCAAAGACAAGACAGCCCCTCCCCCGGCCCATAGCATTTTGGGGGCTCCTCACTGGGGGGCAGTAGGGGCACCAAACAAAGACCGTGGATTTATCTGCGGGCAGGAGGGCATGCTTGGTCTCAAGATCAAACCCTGGCGCCCCCGGAGTTGTACATTTCGGCCTGCAGCGTGTGCCGGGTCGGTGTGGCGTGTGCTCCCAGCGAGAGCGTCGTGTCTGTGGCTTGAATGATGATGAGCTGCGAGTACCTGGCAGCTGTGAATCTGAGTGCGGGCTGGGTCTGGGGGCCGCGGGTGCCTGCGTGGAGTTTCCCCTGAGCCGGGAACTCCCTCTCCCACGCTCCCTTTCGCCCCCTCTTCCTTCAAAGTTTGGCGGGCCGCCCAGACGGGAAAGGTTGGGGGGCGCACGGCTGGGCGGCCTTGCCCGGGCCTCGGAGGTGATCCCGGGACGCCGGCGTCCTACTTACCCCGGCCGCCGAGCCTCCTCCGGCGGGGGCGGATCCGACTGTCCGCGGCTGGGGTCCGGCGCCGGCAGCATCCGCTCGCAACTTCGCCCTCCTTTGCGCAGGACGCAGCAGAAGAGCCCTCGCGGCCCGGGCTCTGCGCCCTCCCCGGAGGCGGTGGCGGCCGCTGGGAGGGAGGGAGGCGCGGCCCGGCCGGTTCGCACGCCGAGCGGGAAGCGGCGCCAGGCGGGCGCCGTCCTGCGCAGCGAGCGAGCGAGCGGTCCTGCCTGGCGCCCTCCCCGCTTGGGCCCGAGTCGGCGAGCGGCCGGCGGCGGATTCCTGAACCGCGTCCAAGGCGCCCGGGGAGCCCTCCTCCTCCTCCTCTCCTTCCTCTCCCCACCCAGCTCCCAGCACAGCGCGCCCGGCAACTTGGGAACCGTTGGCGAAGTTGGCTCCGCTCGGGCTGCGCGCCGGCCGGGCCTCTGGGTGGAAGAAGGGGAGGAGAGGGAGGAGCTGAGGGGGAAGGAAGGGGGGCCCGCCCCCGCCCCCGGGGAGCCGCGCGCTCCAGGACCCCTCTGTGGGCCTTTGTTCCGGGTGCTGCACCTCCGCCCACCTCCCCGGGGATTCGCTGGGGGGCCGCTCAGATCTCCCACCCCCTCCAAGAGAGGCTGGGAGGAGCTCCGGCCCCGGGGTTGGTAGGTGGGGGGAGAGGCGGCGTGGAGATCCGCGCGGCTTCGCCCTGCCAGAGCCTCCCAAGCCAGTACCGGTCTGCCATCCTGTCTCCCCAGAGAGATCCCTCTGGCTGCGCTGGTCCTCGACCCAGAGCGGGGTTGGGGAGGGGGAGGAGTCCAAGTGATGGTCCCCCATGGCTCTCAAAGACCAGAGCACACACTCTCTGGGCGGTCACCGTTCACCCACCTGCCTTACCGCCTTCTCGCGCGGCTCCAGTCAAGAGTTCCCTTAGTGCGACACCAGGGAAGCCAGAAGGAAGTGGGGTCCACGCGGGCCAGCCTGGGCGGCTTCGCCTTATCTTCCCACCCTTCTGGGCAGCTGGCGGAGGGTGGGGTGGGTGCTGCTGTCCCACAAGCGGGGATGGGTTGCCTCCCACACGTGGGGCAGTGCCCAGCTAGGCAGCTCCGGCTCATGGGGACAAGGCCAACTTCACCAGGAGCCTGGCGAAGTGCTGGGAATTGGAAGACAGAGACTGCCTGTTTGCTGCCCGGAATACTGTGGTGCCCTGGGCTCAGGGGGCTTTGATATGGGCTGGAGGCTTTTCTTCTAGAGTCTTCTCAGCACTTAGCGCCATGGGCTTACTCAGGCCTCTTGAAGACAGTGGTCCTGGCATTTAATGGGATAGTATAGGGTTCAGAACAGTAAGTCATTTCCTATAAAGGAGAAATTGGAAAACCCCAAAAGGCGAAAGCCTCAACACCTGCACTTTGCCTGCCCTGTCATTTTCAGCATTTGTAGCAAAGAAACCCAAACAGAACAGAACAGAGCATGGCCCAGCTCTTCCCCCAGGGGAGAGTCCTCACAGGTGGGGGAAGTCAGAGGTCCCTGTTCATTATCTGGGTTGGGACCAGCCCAAGCTGTCCCCCCCAACGCCCCCCCCCCCGACCCCCCAGCCCAGGACTGTGGGCTGGAAGGGACCCGGGAAAATTGCTCCAGATTGTGAAGTGAGACCTTGGTGTCTCTTCTGGCAGAAACACCCAACTGGGTGCTGCAGTTCTATTATTAGCAGTTCTGTGGCCAGCCAAAGGGGACTAGAAATTTGGTGAGAACTGAGAACTTAAGTCCCCTCCTGGGTCAGCGTCCTGAGGCCCTCACCACATCACCAGCAGCTTTGGCTGCTCCTGCCTCATCCACACGATGCTGGCCTCTGCTTTAGAATCAGTCTGCGTGCCCTCCAACCGGTTTCCTAAACAGGTGGGGTTCTCCAGACCCCGTTATCTCTTCTCTGATGGGAGGGCCTCACAGATCTTTCAAGAAGCTACATTTAACTGCGCCTGCTGGCCTTGTAAGGGAGGTCTTCCGGTCAGCCACATGGAATCCGGGCTTTTATTGCTGGAACTTTGTAAGTGCCTCAGCGGATACAAAGGATGAAACCTAGGACTGTGTCAGCCCCAGATTATAGAGCAGGGATGGTGCTTCTGAGGGAGGGGTGGGGAGGAGGAGCACAAGCGGCCGGTGCGAAATTCTTATGGAGCACGTATTGGATACGGGGGCCCACTGATGTAGACAAGCTTTAGTCCCACCTCTCGTCCAGGGAAGACAGAAGTATGTCTCAATAAATACTAGTGATACAATGTGCTATGTAAGGGGAGGCTGGGGCCGGGGTAAGGGCGTGGGTGTCCAGAACAAGACCAGAGGCTTGCACAGCTCTGGGAGCCCCAGGCAGATGGAATGTGATGTGACTGTTGGCCCCTGGAGTGGTTCAGGGCTGCAACCTTATTCTTGGAGCCGAAGACCCCAGGCCTGGGCTTCAGAGATGGACTGGAGTTCTGCAGGCAGATGAGAAGGCGGAGATGGGACAGGGCTTCCTAAGTGATGGGACCAGCAGTTGAAAGAAACAGGTTCCTTTGGGCCAGCACCCGCCTGGGGCCTTCAGTTGAGGGTAGCTTGGTTGCAAATGAGAGGGGGAGGGTAAAGTCCTGACATCGGGGATTTTCATCCTAAAAGAGTTTCCAGGCTCAACTTCTTCCCACAATTGCTCTGCCGAGAGATTTGGTCTCGTTTTTATTGTTTGGTTTGGTTTATGTGTTATACTGTTTTGTTTACCCTGTTTGAAAAATTGAACAATTTCACCCTGTTGAAAAAAGAACTTTCCAGGCCAGAGGCAGAATGGCAGAGTGGGTGAGAATGTAGGAGCCTGAGTACCATTTGAATTTAGCCAAGTTAAGATCACTAATCATGGGACCGGCCAGCAGCACGTGTCTCCCTATACGCTACACTGGGAAGCTTACGGTGTCAAATACGAAATATTCCTGCCCCAAATGATGCACCATCTGAATCTAATCATGAGAACACAGCGGACAAACTCAAACCGAGGGACATTGACGAAACAGCTGGCCTGTCTTGTTTTAAAACTGTCAAAGACAAAGCAAATGACTAAGCCACTCCAGATTTGAAGAGACAAAGGGATGTGAGCACTGTGGTAGGTAGGCTTCTCAGACCACTCCCAACGACCCCACCTCCGGGCGTCCACTCCCTGGTGCAGTCCCTTCTCCTTGAGGGCACCTGGACCTGGCCACTCGATTCTAAGAAATACAGCAGAGCAAAGATGACAGCATTGCATTTCTGGATTACAAAAGACCGTAACTCAGGTGACAAGGATGGACTTCCGTCTTGCTACATTCTCTCTGGTTCTTCTCAGCCTGCTTGAATTCAGAGCTGCCCTAGGGAGAGTCCCCGGTGACAAGGCAGT
The DNA here is from genome assembly GCF_963455335.1 of Martes martes. NCBI lineage: Eukaryota > Metazoa > Chordata > Mammalia > Carnivora > Mustelidae > Martes > Martes martes. The sequence goes on from NC_137902.1 coordinate 54,176,854, forward strand.
GTGCGACGACCTGAATTCTGTCAAACACCTTCTGAACGAGCCTTGGAGAGGATCCCATCCCCATGGAACCCTGAGATCATGGGAACCCTGGCCGACACCTTGATCGAGGGATCCTGAGTGAAGGAGCTAAGCCACATCCAGGTTCTTGACCCACAGAAATTGTGGGATGATCAGAATGGTTGTTTTAAGCCACGAAGCTTTGGAGTGACTTGTCATGCAGCTACATATAACTGATACAGCCACTAAGTATGATGCATAATCCTGGAACTGAAAAAAAAATGCCACAAAAGACATTATTTCGATAATTGAGAAAGTATGAGTGGGGGCCAAGCGATGGCTAATATTGTGTCCGTGGTGTATTTCCTGCGTGTGATGACTGCACTGTTCTGTAACGTGACGTGTGGTTCATTAGAGATACACACCCAACCATTTAGGGTCATGATTTCTGCTGCTTTCTCTCAAGTGTTCAGAAAAACTAAAAAAAAAATAAACATTAGGGAGGGCAGAAATTGAGAATTGGGAACCGAGAGAAGAAATCCAGTCTGCCTCAGGTGACCAGGCCCAGGTCTTGTCCTCAGGAAGCTCACAGCCTAGTGGGAAGGACTCCTGGAGACACAGTTACAGAGCAGTAAGGTAGGTGCAAGGAGGAGGCACAGGTGGGTGGCATGGCAATGTGTGTGTGTGTGTTTGTGTGCGCGTGTGAATGCACACACACGTTATGGAAAATGCAGGTGGGTCCCTGCCACCAGCTAGACATTTAGAAGATATTCTAGAGAAGATGCCTGAGGTACAAGTGACAGGAGAAAATAAACAGCAGCTCTTGGCTGAAATAGAAGTGGGCAGGGAAGTAGGGAGGGCATCTTGGGCGGTCACGATTGTGTGAAACAGGGACACCGAGAGGCAGTTTGCTGTCTCCAGAGCACCTGGGGGAAAGACTGGGTGTCAGGAGTTGATGCGAGGAGGACATAGATGAGGCCCACCCATGGGGGCCTTCATCAGGTGCCAGGTACCTTCCCTTCGCTGCCAAGAGCGCCGCCCACCCTTCTCCACTGTGCTCTCTGTCCTGGGGGATTGGCCTGTATGGACTGCGGCCAAAGAAAGCATCTCTTTTTCTGGGATGATGGCAGAATATAGAATGTCTCTTCCCAAATGCCCGGTTATGGACTGAAAACTGTTCTCCCCCAAATACGTGTGTTGAAGTCCCAGCCCCCAAAGGGACTATATTTGGAGACAGACCTTTAAGATGTAATTAAGGTTAAAGGAAGTAAGGGTAGGGCTCTAATCCGAAGCGTCTGGTGTCTGTGGGAGAAGAGGAAGAGAGATCAGATCTCTCTCTCTCCCTCCACAGAGGAAAACCACTGTGAGGACACAGTGAGGAGGCCGTGATCTTGAGCTTCTAGCCTCCCAAACTATGAGGAAATAAATTTCTGTTGTTTGAGTCACCCAGCCTGTGGTGTTTTATCATGACAGCTCAAATTAATATGCTGAGCCCCCCGCCTTAAAAAAAAAAAAAAAAAAAAGAAAGACAAGGTTAAAAAAAAAAAAATCAGAAGACCCACAGACAACATCTACCAAAAAAACGAGGTGACAGGTTAAACCCACAAGCCCAAAATACAGGTGGACTGGGAACAAGCCAGAAGCAGTTAGGAGCCCCGTGGGTATTGGTATCTGTGTGGGAGGAAGCAGAAGGAAGAAAACTGGGCATCTCGCGGTCCCAGAAACAGGTAAACCCCCAGATCACCAAGTGGTGCTCAAAAGTACAGCAGGCCTGTTCAGTAGTAGCTGAAACTGGAAAATAATCTGGCAGAATCCAGTTTGTGTGGGAGTGCCAGGGGACCGCTGCACAACGAGGTGGGACAGTGCTGGAACCTTCTGGGCCCTGTCAACTCACTCTTGCTTCCCTTATAAACTCTCAAAACTAATAGACTGAAGCTCTTCCATGACCAAGACCCTCACTGCGACTTGTGGAATCCAAAGTGATCAGGACAGGCCTGCTAAGAGACAAAGAAAGAGAAGCTTCAGGGGAGAGTGGGATTGGAGGGTGGAGGGTGGAGGGTCCTCAGGAAGTACAAAGCCACATGTAAGAGAGAATGTGTGTATGTGTAATCATTGAGGCAGATTTTATTTTCCAAAGATGGCTGCAAAAAGTATCTCCTCATCTTGCATGCTCTTCTTACAATGGGACTTTGACATTCATCTCATTAAATGGTGGGACCTATGCCCCTGATTGGAGCTCTGTGACCGGCTTGACCGCCAGAGTACAGTGGACATAAAGGCCATGTGACTTCCAAGACTGATCACATGTCATGTGCATCTACCTTTTTTCTTAAGATGGTCATGCTTGGAGGCGCCTGGGTGGCTCAGACGGTTAAGTGTCTGCCTTCAGCTCAGGTCATGATCCTGGAGTCCTGGGATCGAGGCCTGTATCGGGCTCCCTGCTCAGCAGGGAGTCTGCTACTCCCTCTCCCCTGCTCATGCTCACTCTCTCTCTCTCAAATAAATAAATAAAATCTTAAAAAAAAAAAAAAAAAAGATGGTCGCACTTGGAAGTCAACTGCCATGCCATGAGGAAGCCCAACGAGGCACATATGTGTATTCTACTAGACAGCCAGCGTCCACCATCAGACACATGAGTGAGGAGCCTTCAGATGGCCCCCTAGCTGTCACGTCACCTGCACGCCGTCTTCCTGCTGAGCCACCAAGCATCAAGATGCAGAGACACGCCATCTTCATTGTACTTTTTCTGACTGTCTGAGCCCTGGAAGCTGGGAACACAATCATGGTTATTGTTTGATACAGTACATCTGGGGTGGCTTGTTATGCAGCAGTAACAATTAGGACAATCACACTGTAGACTCAACAGAATTTGAAGCTCAAGAGCCATGAAGGTAGAAAACTATCCTTACTCACCCATGTCTCCTAAAAGTGCTGGGAAGAAACTAGACCGTTTCCTTACAGCACACACAAAAATAGACTCAAAATGGATGAAAGACCTCCGTGTAAGACAGGAGTCCAGCAAAATCCTTGAGAACACATGCAGAAACCTCTTGACCTCAGCTGCAGCAACTTCTTCCTAGAAACATCGCCAAAGGCAAGGGAAGCAAGGGCAAAAATGAACTACTGGGACTTCATCAAGATAAAAAGCTTTTGCGCAACAAAAGAGACAGTCAACAAAATCAAAAAACAACCCACTGAATGGGAGAAGATATTTGCAAATGACATATCAGATAAAGGGCTAGTATCCAAAATCTATAAAGAACTTATCACACTAAACACCCAAAGAACAAATAATCCAATCAAGAAATGGGCAGAAGACATGAACAGACATTTCTGCAAGGACATTCAGATGGCCAACGGACACATGAAAAAGTGCTCAACATCACTCGCCATCAGGGAAATACAAATCAAAACCACAGTGAGATACCACCTCACACCAGTCAGAATGGCTTAAATTAACCAGTCAGGAAACGACAGCCATTGGCAAAGATGCAGAGAAAGGGGGACCCTTGTACACTGTTGGTGGGAATGCAAGCTGGTGCAGCCACTCTGGAAAACAGCTTGGAGCTTCCTCAAAAAGTTGAAAATAGAGCTACCCTATGACCCAGCAATTGCACTGCTGGGTATTTACCCTAAAGATACAAATGTAGTGATCCGAAGGGGCACGTGCCCCTCAATGTTTATAGCAGCAAAGCTCACAATAGTGCACAATAGCCAAACTATGGAAAGAGTCTAGATGTCCATCAACAGACGAATGGATTAAGAAGATGTGGTAGAGGGGCACATGGGTGACAACTGCAGGCTCAGTCGTTAAGCGTCTGCCTTCAGCTCAGGTCATAATCCCAGGATCCTGGGATCAAGCCCCACATCGGGCTCCCTGATCAGTGGGAAGCCTGCTTCTCACTCTCCTGCTCCCCCAGCTTATGTTCCCTCTCTCTCTGTCAAATAAATAATTTTGTTTAAAATTTTTAAAATTTTTTTAGGATTTTATTTATTTACTTGACAGACGGAGATCACAAGTAGGCAGAGAAGCAGACAGAGAGAGAGGAGGAAGCAGGCTCCCTGAAATCTTGCCATTTGGAATGATGTGGTTGGAACTAGAGGGTATTATGCTAAGCAAAATAAATTCATCAGAGAAAGACAGTTATCATATGATCTCTCTGATATGAGGAATTGGAGAAACAAGAGGGGATCATAGGGGAAGGGAGGGAAAAATGAAACAAGATGAAACCAGAGAGGGAGACAAACCATAGGAGAATCTTAATCTCAGGAAACAAACTGAGGTTTGCTGGAGTGGAGGGTGGGATGGGAGGGATGGGGTGGCTGGATGATGGACGTTGGGGAGGGTATGTGCTATGGGGAGTGCTGTGAATTGTGTAAGACTGATGAATCACAGAACTGTACCCCTGAAATAAATAATACGTTATATGTTAAAAAAGAAAAAAAAGAGAATGATGCAAAAAATAAAATAAAAGTGCTGGGAAACTCAATCTAATTTTAAAAGGAGCATTGGGAAAGCACCAAGGTTGAATCCTGTGTAAAATTATAAGAACAAGGAGAATAAGTAGCAAAATAAGATTCCTATGAATAATAAAAGCATGCCAGAAAAACATGTCCCCAAAAGAGATGGAAACAGTAACTTAATATTTTAAAAACAAATTAGAGAAATTTTTAAAATGTGATAGAAGTTGTGAAATGACATAAAACGAAGTTAGAGAAACTCCGAAGTAAAGAGGAAAAAAAGAAAAAAAGTGGGGAAAAGTGATGATAAAAGTCAGAAAACAACTAAATGTAAAATAGAAACTGTTTCGGAAATGAAGATGAAAAGAGAAAAAAACAGAAGAGAGAAGAACCACAATAGATAATATTCTAAGAGAAAAATGAGATGGAAAGGAAGGCCTTTTACTTTACTTTTTCAAGATTTTATTTGTAAGTAATCTCTGTCCTACATGGGGATTGAACTCACAACCCCGAGATCAAGAGTTACATTCCCTACTGACTGAGCCAGCCAGATGACCCAAGAGGAAGGCATTTTAACATATAAAAATAAAACCAAGGGATAAAAGAGATAAAAGAAGGGTATGCGATAGGCCCCGCATAGAGAAAAGGAAGATTCACCATCCATGTAGTAGAAATCCACAAAGAACCTGAAAGAAAACCAAAACAATGGAACAGAACAAATACCCAAAGCTAGAATTCAAAAAAACTGTTCCTCGCAGAGATCCTGGCCTGAAATTTCATGCTGAGGAGGCGAGCGGTACATCTGGGCGAAACAATCCTCAGACTCAAATCTGGGAAGACTGCTGAGCTTTAAAGAAAGAAAAAGGGGCAGCTGGCTGGGTCTGTCTGTCTGAGGAGTGTGCGGCTCTTGATCTTGGGCTTGTGGGTTCGAGCCCCATGTAGGGTGTAGAGATTACTCAAAAATAAGTTTTTTTTAAAAAGATTTTATTTATTTGAGAGAGACAGAGAGAACCTAAGTGGCAGGGGTGAGGGCAGAGAGAGAGAGAAGGAGGAGCCGACTCCCCGCTGAGCAGCGAGACTGATGCGGGGCTCGATCCCAAGATCCTGAGATCATGACCTGAGCCGAAGGCAGAGGCTTAACCAACTGAGCCACCCAGGTGCTCCTAAAGTCTTAAAAAAAGAAAAAGAAAAACAGAGGGAATCCAAGCAAACAGACCACTCCACTGATGAAAGAAGAAAAAACAAATTGTCACCTGACTTTCTACAGCAACGCTTTATGCCAGAAGACAATGTAATGTTTACTATGAGGTGCCTGGGTGGCTCAGCGGTTTAGGCCTCTGCCTTTGGCTCAGGTCATGATCCCAGGATCCTGGGATCGAGCCCCACATCGGGCTCTCTGCTCAGCAGGGAGCCTGCTTCCCTCTCTCTCTCTCTGCCTGCCACTCTGCCTACTTGTGATCTCTGTCGAATAAATAAATAAAATCTTAAAAAAAAATATGAGACAATACAGTATTTCGGGACATGTGAACCACAGATTTAACACTGAGTGACACTGACCATCAGGTTTACGGGTCAAACTGTTCCGAAGATGGAATACTGTTCCCGTGAACTCCTTCTGGATAATCCACTAGAGAACAGACACCGGAAAATTGAAAAGATTGGTGCATCATCGGCATTAAGTCTTGTGAAACGGAACCAGACTAATCCTTGGACAAATCCTCCATGATGACCTTGCTATGACCTGAAACCTTTCTGAGCACAGGCCCCCTCCCACATTCTTTCCTTTTGTTTCACCGCACCTTTAAGCCCATAGGGGTTGGGGGGGGGTGTCGGTGGCTGACTCTGTCCTTGATCTGCCCTGGAGATAGGACTATGACACACGCCTATTCTTAAACATTCTTCTTTTGGGTAGTCTTAAGGGAGGTGGGGTTGCAGGAGATCTACTCCTTCTGCAGCCACCCCCTTAATGAACCATTTCTCGTCTGGCTGGACTTGTTGGCTTTTTTCTTTGGTCTTAGGGCTCCTTGGGCCGTTGGGAGCTCATTTTGCACATACCTCCTTTTCCAGAACACCAGGTAGTAATCAAAGAAGGAATCATATCACCATTTTGCATCCCTAGTAAGTTAAAGGATCTGGGCATTGGTCAACTATGACTGCTAATATTGAGGAAGGGTAGTCGGAAGGCAGGCAAGCAGGGACAAGGCCCCCTCCCCACCCCCGCCCTAAGAGGAAACCGCCCTGAAGAGGATTTTACACCGCTTCGGAAGGAGCCCTCCACCCTTTCCCATGTGATAGATAGGTGACAAAAACCTGCTTGGATGACAGGCCCAGGGAGGGTCAAGCAGATTAAGAGAGTTGGCCAACAAGCCCATTAAAACCCCTAGACTTAGAAACTCCAGGGGCAACCCCCTTGGGTCCCCTCCCTCCAAGGAGCTTTGTACTCTCGCTCAATAAAATTTGCTGCCCCTGCTCTGTCTGGTCGACCTCTTCAATCTTCAAAGTGGTGTGACCAAGAACCCTGGGCACCAAGGGAGAAAAAAAAATCCTTTAGCAATATCACAAAAAGAAAGATCACCAGACACCATGCATCTCCTGATGGACAGATTAAATAGTTTTGCAAAAAAGAAGCAGAAGAAGAGGAAGAAGGAAGAGGAAGAGGAGAAGAAATAAACTTGAATCTCATCAAGCCTATAATCTGAACAACTAATTTAAGGAAATACAAGAGACAAAGGAACATAGCTAAAGGGATAACCGTCAAGACGGACAAGAATCCAGATGGTGGAAATTTCTACGACGGGAGACCCATATTTTTCAACAACAACAGCAACTGAATAAAAAATTGCAAGGAAGAAAACAAAGAGCTGGAGGGGAAGCTTACGAATTAAAAGAAATGAAATTAAAAACATGAAATCAGAGGCATGAGAATCGAACACATGTATGGACTCAATGAACTCTGATAACGTATTTGATGACTTAAGGAAATATGGTTACGTTTTAGAGATGGGATAATGGGGTTTTTTAAGAGAATCCTTGTCTTATAGAGGTACCCAGTGGAATAGTTACAGATGACCTGTGTGGGGTTTCCTTCCAGATAATCCAAGAGGAGGAGGGGGGGCAGTGGAGAAGAACCATGATTGGCCTCGTAGTGATCATTGTCCAAGCTAGAGGCTGGGGAGGCTGTGTACATCAGGCTCATTATACTATTCTATTTTGGACGTATTTGAACTTCAGTCAAAAGTTCCATGAAAGGCTCCCTATTTCTGCTGATACTTGACGTCAGCCAGAATGAGGGAAGCAGGACAGGCAGAGCAGGAAGACCGTGCAGGTGAAGAGCTGAAGGAAGACAGCTGCTTGGAGCAGAGGTGGGGTGTGGGGGTGGCCTGGGGGGGGCAGCCTGGAGAGTCGGTCTCGGGTCTCCTTACACTAATCAGCTTAACCAGTTTTGAGGAGCAGTGGGGAGAAATGGCAGGATTTGAAGCAGAAGAGTGGCACGACAAGATTTTTACTTTAGGGAGGTCACTGCGGATATGGAGCAGAGGAGGGCTAAGCCAGGAAGGCTGGATTGGCACCCACTTTGGGTCCAGGCAAAGAGCTGATGGGAGCTTGGACAAGAGAGTGGCTGTGGGGATGAAGACAGGTGGGTGTCGTCAAGATTACTTTAGGAGGTGGAGTGAGTGGGGCCTCGTGACTGACCAGACATGGGGAAGGGGGGCAGGGGAGAGCCCAGCAGTGGGGAGACGGAAGTTCCACTGGTAGCAGACCCTGTTCTAAGTCTTTCACATTAATGAGCTAATATCACCTTCTCACAAACTCTTAGAGGAAGATGGTTTTCTCACCTGGATTCTTATCAAGCAAAGCCTAAGAGGCCAAGGGCTAGTGCCTACTGCTTGTTAGGAGAAGTGGCCAAGGAGAGCAGGAGGGAGGGACAGACAGTGGAGAAGGGAAGGAGGCAGAGTTGATAATAAAGCCGTGTGACCCAGCTCGCTACCTCTAGAGCCGATGAATGAATGCCCCATCCCCTGGGAATATCCTTCAAGAAGGCACATAAAATGCACCTCAGAACTGTTGGACCAAGGTAAAAAGGAGGCCGAATTTATCCACTAGCTCCTGTTGGCGATGTCTACTCCAGTGGGCTTCCCTGCCAAGTAAACACTTCTTGCTTACGCAGGAGCAGACACCAAGCAGAGCCCCCGGCATCCCACGCTTTGTTGGCCTTAGGGAAGCTCCAGGACAGGAGGGCAAAGCACGTAGCAGGGACCTAAGACCAGGGGCTGCCAGGTTGCCCCCAAGTGAGGCTGGTCATAGTCCATGCAGAGCTAGCTGCCACTGCACTCGCCAGAATGAATAACAGCAGAGGCCAAGGGCATCCGAAGTCACCCCTAAGAGGTGTCCAATCCCCGTTCATCGTTGATGTCACCACCCTCGTTTTACAGGGGAGAAAACTGACACCCACAGAGGTCACCCAACCAGTCAATAGCAGAGCCAAGATTTGAGCACATCTTGTAAAATGGGGCCGTATCAGGCTCTGCAACATGGGTACTTAGCACTGAGCCCGGCACAGAGGGTGAGAGTGCTTACTGACTTGCCACCGTCATTATGTTGTGGCGGGCTCCCCTTTATCCTCAGGCCCCGTGCTCTGGACCAGTAGCTCTGTAGGTCCTTGGTTTCCCAGCCTTGAACATAGGCTTCTGGCCACCCACACTTCCCTAGCAGATGAACAAATGCCTGTCATTCTCTCCTTTCTTTGGATCTTTTTTTTCTTTTTTTAAGATTTATTTATTGGGGCACCTGGATGGCTCAGTGGGTTAAGCCTCTGCCTTCAGCTCAGGTCATGGTCTCAGGGTCCTGGGATCGAGACCCGCATCGGGCTCTCTGCTCAGCAGGGATCCTGCTTCTTCCTCTCTCTCTCTCTGCCTGCCTCTCTGATTACCTGTGATTTCTCTCTCTGTCAAAATAAATAAATAAAATCTTTTAAAAAAAGATTTATTTATTAATTTTAGAGAGGGGGAGAGAAAGAGAGGGCATGCGCTTGGGCACTCATGGGGGTGGGGAGGAGCAGAAGGAGAGAGAGAGAATCTCAGTCATGATCCCTGAGATCATGACTAGAGCCGAAACCAAGAGTCAGACACTTAACAAACTGAGCCACCCAGGTACCCCTGGGTCTTTTTTTCCCTTTTCCTTTTTCTTAAAGTAATCTCTACACCCAGCGTGGGACTTGAATTCACAACTCCAAGATCAAGGCTCATGCTCTACCCATTGAGGCAGCCACGCATGCCGTGGGATCTTGATTGGAAACTGGGTCAGCAGGTCAGCCCTGAAGCCCTGGAGGGCTCGGCCCACTTGGCGTCTCTCTCTGGGGTCAGCTTGGGAAGTGGGGGTTTGTGGGCTGATGGGATGCTGTCCAGAGATTTCTTCAGAGGCAAGCCAAGGGGCCCAGTCTCTATGGTAACCAGAATGCCTTCCAGGGGCCGCAGAAGAGCACAAAGGCACATCTGACTTTACTATAGGCCAGCAGCCGGGTCCAAGCTGAGCAGGAGTCTGCCGCTGTGGCTGTGGAGGGGGCACTTTATACCAGGGTAGTCAGATCAGTAACCCCCACTCCGCTAGAGCACTTTGAACGGGCTCTACTGCCATGCTTGGAAAGACCCCACGTACCCGCCCTACACTCAATTCCCTTTGCTTGAAACTTTCCAGGTGGAAGGTGGGAGGAAGGAGCATGAGTGGTTGTCACCTTCCCTCACGGCTTCTCTCCCTGGGAAACGCACCGGGAAAGCCTGGGATTGGGGAACCGGGGTTCCGATCTGGAGTGCCTCTGCCTGGCTCCATCCATCGTGGAAACTCTGAGCTTGCTTTCTTTGGCAGGACAGCGGGACCGAAAAAGCACCCACTTTGCAAGCAGGCAGACCTGTGTCTGAACCTAGGCTTTGGCCCTGAATTTATTCAACAAAATGTGGTGAGTGCCCACGGAGGGCTGTCGGGGTCCTGGGTGCTGGTGCGGCTGTGACCAGAGCGCATAGCTAACTCCCTGACCTCGGAGGCCTTAGTTCATGAGAGCCACAGCAAATCATATCATGGAATGAAGAGGAATGTGGTGTGCTGTGCTGGCCAGCAGAGGGTAGGGCTGTGGAGAAATAGAACCCAGGGCAAAGGACAGAGGATTTATGGCTGGGGGCGCGGGGTTGGGGAACAGAGGGAGACTACTTTAGATAATGCGCCCCAAAGGGGCTCTGGGCTGGGCAAAGCTCCTGGCCCAAATCCAAGCCTCCGTTTCCTCATCTGGGACCCCTGTGAAGCATGCCCACCTCCCAAGGAAGTTGTGAGCATCAAATAACCACAAAACCTTCACCACGCAGAGTAGATGACGCCAGGAGAAAGGACCTATTTCTCAGCCGCCAGCAAGCAAAGGACAATGTAGCAAATAAGTTCAACCAGTTTCTGATTTTATTTTATGACGAAGCCTTCTTTTCTTCTTTTGTTAGGGCTTCCGTGTATATCGAGGCGCTAACCACTCATTAAATAAGTGGAAGTCTGCCGAAAGCAAACCGGTTGGAGCTGTGTCTGTTCTCGGTAAGGCCTCAGGGATACACTAGATCTCCTCCGTCTGGGGGCGCTGGGGCTCATCTTGTGGCTGTTAGGGGAGTGGCACGGTGGAAGCTGAGTTTTAGCAAAGAAGCATGGCAGGCACGCAAAGGGTCTGGAGTCTTCCTCAAGGCAGGAAAGCGTGTAGCATGTCACGCTGCCAAGCCAGGCTGGCCAGGAAAGGCGGCATCCCCACAACTGTACACGAACCTTCACCGGAGGTTACCCCGAGCCCCAGTGGCCTCCCCTGCCGCTCCCCGAGCCTCGCTGTTGGAAAGCCAGCCTCGCACTCAGCACCAGCCTATCTCCTTTGAGAAGAGACAGCACAAGTATTTCCAGGATAACCGACTCTAGCTCAGTGGTAGAGAGGAGGCAGGCGCAGGAAATCCAGAGGCCTCAGACCCTCTCTTACCCCGGGTTTGGTTCCATAGCACTGAGCCCTGACTTTAATTTGCAAAAGAGACTTCTGGCTACAGGGCATCGCCCGAGTGCACATCAAAGGGGCCATCTCGAAGTCTGAGCGTCTGCTGGGGACTTGGTCAGGCTCCCAAATGACAGGCTGCCAGGCTAAATGGTGACTGGGATGGCTATAAATAATCCACCGCCAAGGTTGGGGGGTGAGAGACGGCATCTCCCCTTGGAGAGCGGGGGCAGCTCCAGACATGGACTTGGCAGGATGCTGGTGGAAGGGCCACACTCCCTTTAGCATGCAGCTCTGCGGTCAGAGGGCGGCCACGAGCCGGGCTGTCCTTAGTCTCTGTGGGAACGCCAGTCCCTCCTGGAGGCCCTCTGCACCCCAGCCCTGCCTTACCTGCCTGCCCCTCAGCCCAGCCGGCTGAGAGCCACTTGTCCAGAGACAATCCAGGCCAGAAAGGAGATTTAAAACCCCGGGACTTAAAATGTTCTAGAAGGGTGGAACCGTGCACACAGTCGGCTACCATTTGCATGAAAAATGGGCTGGGGTGAAATATATATTTGGGTTACCCCTGGGCAGAATTATCTAGAAAATAATAATGTTAGTTGCCTCTAGGAAGGGAAACTGGGTATGGCTTGGGTACAGGTGGATGGAAAATTTTTATGTTTTTCTTTTGCTTCCTGTAGAGACAGGCTCAGAAGAGAGCGGGTGAGGAAGAAGAGGGCATGGGGGTACGCCTTAGACCCACAATGCCATTGCTAGGAATTTATCCCAAGAGATTACTGGTCAAGTGCACAAAGATGTGTGCAAAAAGATTTTTTTTTAAGATTTTATTTATTTATTTGGGAGGGGGCAGAGGGAGAGGGAGAAGCAGATTCCCCGCTGAGCAGGGAGCCTGACTTGGGGCTCGATCCTCGGACCCAGAGATCATGATCTGGTCTGAGCCAAAGGCAGAGGCTTAACCGACTGAGCCACCCGGGCGCTCCCCCCTCTCCCTGCAAAAGATTTTATACAGTGTTGTTTGTGTCCTGAACTGGGTTTAGGAAAATACATGATATGTATCCATGGAAAACTATGCAGTTCTTGAAAAGGACAATGTGGATTTACAAATGTTGATGTGGGAAGACATTCCGACCCTTGCTGAGGGGGAGGCATGACATAAAAGCAGTGTGGACTGTATGACCCCATACACGAGATTGCTGTTAGGTCCCCCAACATATGGGATTTTGTGAGGGCAGCCTGGACAGACCGAGACGGAAGGCCAGCCCATCCCATCCGCGACCCTTGGTAACGCTCACAAGTAAGCCGCCCATTCTAACCTTCACAGCCTCGTGTGGGTGCGTTGTTCCTCGGGCTGGGAACACTGTCCTGCCTCTGCCCACCGGCCTGCTCAGCTTCCAGACTCTGCCTGGAGACACAGGTGAGCCCAAATGCACTCCGTCACAGGAAGGAGAGCTTTCTGTGGTCCGCCTGGGCTCTGGAAGTCTTGGGGTGGGGAGCAGGCGGGGAGGGAGGTGAATGACACGGTTCAAAGGGAGGAAGCAGCGCCCCCTCCGTGGGAGAATCTGCCCCAGAAGCAGGAAGGAGCCTGGTGTGGTCCGGGTGTGGTCCGGGTGTGGTCCGGGTGTGGTGAGGAGACCAGAGAGGGCACAGGGCTCCTCCCTGGAAGAGGATCTTGGAGTTGGAAAGACTGGTCGGGGGAGGGGGGCAACCGGTAGCTCTGGGCTTCCCACCGATTTCCTTTGCTAGTGCTGCCATCACAGCTGATCACCAGCTGATGAAGTCATCCCTGCGCCGTGCTATGGGCAGAAGTCCCCCCCTGGGGCTCCCTGGTTAAAATCCAGGTGGCCGCCAGGCTGCCTCCTGGTTTGGAGGCCCCAGGGGAGAAACCAGGTCCCACTCCCACAATCCTTGGCTCCCCGCCTCTGTGTCCATCTTCCAAGCCTGCAGCGTCGCATCTCTGTGACCCTACTTCCAGGGCCACCTCTTGCTCTGACCACAGTCAGAGAAGGTTCCCTGCTGTTTGGGACTCACATGGTGAGATGCGGCCCAACCAGACCACCCAGGACCGTCCCCCTGCCTCAAGGCCACTAACCCTCATCTCCTCTGCAAAGCCCTTCTGCCTGGTAGGTACCATCCACAGGGGACTGCGTCATGGACATCCCCAGCCACACCGTCTCGCTCAGCCTCTTCTGTCCCACCGGGTAAGCCTCAGGTTTTATGAAGGAGAAAGGGGAGCAGACAGTTTAAAGACCGATGGAGCCCAGTGCCGGGGGCCATTGGGGACACACACACTCATCCTTTGTCTGGTGTGGGGCGGGGGGGCGTAAATTGGTGCAACCCCTTAGGGAAGTCATTTGACAGCAGGTACTAAAATGTTCTATCCATGTACCCCCTCCGTGGAATTAACCATCCTACCTCCAGGCACGAATCACACAGAAACACAGCAAGCCCAGAACCACCCCTGAGAGGTCGATGCAAGTATGTACTTACAGATTTAGATGCAAGTGTTTTTGGCAACACTGTCATACCGAAAATCATGTGCATACATGTAATGGGATTCTACGCCGTGATTTAAAAGGATAAAGTAGATCTATAAACACGGAACTGAAAAAATGTCCATGATATATTACTGAGTGAAAAAAAAGCAGATCAATATTAATAGCCTAATCCCATCTTTGAAAAGAAAGGGAAAAGTGTCTTTGGCTGAGTACTTTCTGTAAACTCACATGTAAAGCTGGGTGTAGGGGCGCCTGGGTGGCTCACTCAGTTAAGCGTCTGCCTTCGGCTCAGGTCATGATCCTGGGGTCCTGGGATCGAGTCCCACATCCTGCTCCTTATTTAACGTGGAGTCTGCTTCTCCCTCTCCATCTGCCTTTCCCCCTACATGTGTTCTCTCTCTCTCTCTCTCTCTCTCTCTCTGGAAAGAGAGAAAGAGAAGGAAGGAAGGAAAGAAGGAAAGAAAGAAGAGAAAAGAAAAGGAAATAAAAGAAAAGAAAAGAGAAAGCAAGTTGGGTCTAGATACCCCAGGCAGGATTGGAGGAGACTATGCCCCAACCTGGTAACTGGTTAGAAATGGGTGGGGACATGGGATGCCTGGGTGGCTCAGTTGGTTAAGCAGCTGCCTTCGGCTCAGGTCATGATCCCAGTGTCCTGGGATCGAGTCCCGCATCGGGTTCCTTGCTCCCGGCGGGGAGCCTGCTTCTCCCTCTGTCTGCTTGTGCTCACTCTCGCTTCTCTCTCTGACAAATAAATAAATAAATAAATCTTTAAAGAAATGGGTAGGGACAGGGGACAGGCGGGTGGGCAAAATGGAAAATTTCACTTCTTACTGTATAATTTGTAGAGGGTTGGGATTTGGGGTGACTTTTGAACCATTTTTTCCCTAGTTTTGAGCCTTAAGGGAAAAATTGGGGACACTTAGCTCAGGCCCCCATGAGCGGCTCTGAGAGGGCGTGTGTCCAGGAGGGGTAGGGGATGGGCCCAGGAGGCACTCCTGTGGGAGCGCGGATCTCCGTCACTCTGCACGACTGACAGAGGACTCTGGATCTTCCATACTCCGGAGAGCAGGCGGTGGGAACCTGTTTCCTGTGGGCCCTGCACTACTCCAAGGCCCCCATGGAGGGTGGCCCAGGTGGTCCTGGGAGTCACGAGTCTTGGACGGAAACAGGGGCTCTGTGCCCCACCCTCTCCTCTGACTCCTCCTGACAGTCACTGGACCCTTTCTGCCTCAGTTTCCCTATCTTAAATGGGAATGAGTATATACAAAAACAAAATCCATTGCATAAAATACAAAACAAAAAAATATATGCAAAAACAAAAATCCACCGCCTAAAAATTTTTATTAATTAAAAAAAAATTCACACAAAGGAAAAAAAAAAAACAGGATATCTTCCAGAACATCCTCAGTGGTTCTCAGGAGCAGGACTAGGGGTGATATTTCTTTCCTTCTTTCCTTGTTTCCAACAGTGAACCTTGAAACCATGGTATTGTTTTTCAACTGCCTGACCCAAACTAACTCATAATAATGCTTTGGGAAAATGTGTAAGGGGCTCTGCAAATGGGAGGTGGGGAGGCGGGACGGAGGGAGGAGAGTGAGCAGGCCAGACTGAAACAGCCACACATTTCCCTCGCCAGGATAGACAGCATCTGGGCAAACCCCTCCCTCCCCAGGCCAGTGATCCACGCCCCACACTCAGCAGCTACAGCAGATCACAGCCCTGAGAGAGGACTGGCGGCCAAAGAGGATGGGACTGGGGCCTCGGGATTTTGCTTCTCAGCCTCCCCAGGTCCCCCATGTGGTGGCCGTGTGAGCAACTATTCAAGCCCGTGTCCAGATTCACTGGCAGACTGGACACCTGGAACGGAGCCCAAGTCCTTCTCCCCGCATATCTGCCCGTGATGGAACAGTGGGCTCCTGAGAAATGTCTGTGGAAGGAACGTAGGACCCTTACCCATCATCTGTTCCTGCGGGGTGACGCAACTTGCCCAAGGTCATGCCAAATCCTTCAGCCTGTGAAGAAACAGAACCCAGTCCCGAGCCGGCCTGCGTGCTGGACTCTGTACCCCATATCGCCTTCAGTCCTGACACTCGAGGGGTAAGCACTGTTATCATTGGCTTTACAGGCAGGGACAGCAGGGCTCAGGAAGATGAGGCAATTTATCCAAAGCCACACAGCACGGGAGAGGCTGAGTCAGACACTAACCCAGGTCCCTCTGGCTTGGTGGCTATTGGACCAGCCCAGAAAAGGTCAGTGATTTGCCCAAGGTCACATAGCTGGGGGTCAGATCTAGTCCAGAGCCAAGCCATCTGCTTCCTTACCAGAAAGTGGACCCAGGCCTAGCAAGGTGAATGTAAGTCCAAAATCCCCACAAAATCAACTCAGAACTACGGGACAGGGTATTGTGGCTTGACTGAGAACATAAGACAAGGTTAAGGGCTTGAATTGGCATCAGCTCTGATCGGTCAGCAGGGTGAGGGGGCTTCTAGATGGGCTCCCTGGCTGTATTAATAGGAACACGGTGTGCAGAGCAAAGGAGGTGGCAGATGCTCTCTGGCCCTCATCTCCCAGAACACCAGGTGGGCTGGGTACAGTTCTGGACATCACCCCTTAAGAGAGATATTGATAGGAATGTGTCCAGGGGGAACAAAGTGACGTGAAAGATCAGATAAAGGGCAATAAGTGGGACCAGAATGGGGATCCACAGGTCGGGGATCCACAGGGACCTCGGTCTCTGACTTCCACAGGGATTGTTGTGGGACGGAGTGCAGGCTGCCCAGGGACCAGAGAGGCACCCACATGCGGAAGGTGCAGTTCTCTGCAGATCTCAGCTCAAAACGAAGATGTTCTTGTCCCATCAGAAAAGCCCCGTGACAGAGCAAGGCTGAGGGGAAGGGGCCGAGTTCCTGTCACTGGTGAGGCACAGGACAGATGTCCGGGCTGAGTGTGGAAGGGGAAGACTGGGACAGTTCTTGGTGTCAGCTGACCCACTCACGGGGGCTCAGGGCTCCTGACTCAGGTGAGGTCCTGGCAACACTGGCAACACTCCAGGGGGCAGTCAATACGGCCCCTTCCTCTGCCATGACCCTGCACCAGCAGCTCTGACCTGACGGTCGGCTCCTTATGTCATCTCTGTTAGCCCAGCAGTCAGAGCTGTCACACCAAGCCTCCCCAACTCAACCTTCAATGGCTTCCCAGTCCCTGAGCAAACGCCTCCTCCTCCCTGCCTTCCCAGGCAAGCAGAACCTGGCTGCTGCCCTGCCTGCCCCTTCCCTGCCCGTCTCCCTTTAGCTCACTCAGCTCCACACCCTGGACTCTTTTCTCGGGGTGAAATTCACGTAACATGGGCTCAGTCATTTTCAAGTGCACACGTCAGTGGCACTTAGTACATTCACAAGGCTGTGCACCCATCACCTCTATGTAGTTCCAGAACATTCCATCACCGTGGAGGGAAACCCCACACACAAGAAGCAGTCCCTCCCCCCGCCCTGCCTCATCCCTGCAATCCGTTTTCTGTCTTCATGGATTTGCCTAGCCTGAATGTTTTGTAAGAATGGAATCCTATACCGTGTGACGTTTTGTGATTGACCTCTTGTACTTAGCATGATTTTTTTGAGGTTCATCCATGTTGTAGCATGAACGTAGCATGTATGTAGCAGCCTCTTCATGGCTGACTAGTATTCCAGTGAAACCGGCCTCCTTCAGGCATGGAGGGCGCCATGTTTTTTCTCACCGCCAAGCTTTTGCACAGACTGTTTGCTCTGCCTGAAACTCTCCTTTTCCTGTGATCACCTGGTGAACTCCTACACCTTCTTTACATTTCTTTCTTTCTTTTTTGAAAGATTTTATTTTTAGGTAATCTCTACACCCAGCATGGAGCTTGAACTCATAACCCCAAGGTCAAGAGTCGAGTGTTCCACTGACTGATCCAGCCAGGAGCCCCTTTACGTTTCTTTCTTGACTCCCAGGAGGGAGTCCGAGGCCCCTCTCTCAGGTGTCCCAAGGGCAGCTGTCATCCTTCACAGCCCCTAAACTGTGTTCTGGTTCTTCTTTTTCATTTGGTGGATTTTACTGCTGGCATATCTCCCCCCACTAGACTGGAAACCCCATGTGGGCAGGGCCTAGGCCTTTCGTGCTCATCACTGTGACCTCAGTGACTACTACAGTATCTGGCACTTTGCAGGTGTTCAAACATTTTTTTTTCTTCATTAAATGAATGAGTGAATGCTATTGTTAAGCACCTCCTAGCCACTAAAAATTCTATATACATCAGGCTTTCCCAGAGCCAAGGCAGTAGTGGCCAGAGTTGGCGTCCAATAACTTTTTAGGTTTTTGCTGCTCAATTCTGCATCCTCTTCAGCCCCTCTGGGTTTAATGGTCTGGGATGTCCCCTCCCTAGGGGCTTATGTGGAAGCTTACATGGGAGTGGGTGGAGATAGCTTAGCCTGCTAATGCGGCACTCCAGGCATCATTACTGTGGGTAGCTCTACAAGGCCTCGCTTGCCCCAGCCTGGCTCTTCCTGGTCCCCTGTCCCAGTGCCTGGGCACCTGGCTGCGTGAGGTTTCAGGTTAGGAGCCGGGTTTCTCACGGGTTAGCCCCGCAACTGTTGTCTTCTTCTGTCCTCTTGTGGTCAGTCCCGGGATAGCAAGGGCCCGTTTCCTTGATTTCCGAATGCTATGCTGCGACTAGCCACCAGAGGGCAGGGTTCTCAACACTCACCCACACAATACTTCCCACACACAAGCCCAGCTTTTTTTTTTTTTTAAAGATTTTATTTATTTATTTGACAGAGAGAGACCACAAGTAGGCAGAGAGGCAGGCAGAGAGAGAAAGGAGGAAGCAGGCACGCTGCTGAGCAGGGAACCCCATACGGGGCTCGATCCGAGGACGCTGGGATCATGACCCGAGCCGAAGGCAGAGGTCTTAACCCACTGAGCCACCCAGGCACCCCAAGCCCAGCTTTTTAAAAAGTAGATTATTCTTCAACAGCTTTATTGAGCTATAATTCTTGTACTATAAACACTTCACCCATTCAAAACATACCATCCAATATTTTTTAGTATACTCATACAGGTCTGCAACTGAAATCAAATTTTGGAACACTTTCATAGCTTCAAAAAGAACCCTCCCCATCCCTTAACTGTCCCTTCCTCCATTCTCACCCCACCCCCAGCCCCAGGCAACCACTAATCTGTTATTTCCATTGAGTCGTCCATTCTGGACATTTCATATAAATGCTATCATCTTGTATATGGTCTTTGTGACTGGCTTCTGTCACTTAGCAGAATGTTTTCAGAGTTCCTCCATGGTGTAGCGTGGATCAGAAATTCATTCCTCTTTATTGCAAAATCATCTCTTCTTGCATGAAGATACCAAATTTTACTTACACATTCACGAGCTGATGAACGTTCAGATGTTGCTACTCTCGGCCGTTATCAGGAATGCTCTTGTGAACACTTGTGCTCGGGTTTTTATGTCAAATACATGTCTTCATTTCCCTTGGGTGTATATATTTAGGAGTGGGATTGTTTCTCTCTCTGTTTAACAATTTCAGAAACTGCCAGACTTTTTCCCACAGCAGCTGTCCCATTTTACATTCCCGCCCGCAGTGGATGGTGAGGGTTCCAAGTTCTCCACGTCCCTGCCAACACTGATTTTTATTAGCGCCATCCCGGTGGGTGTGAAGTGGGGGCCCTTTGCGTCCCTTTCCAAAACAAACATTTTAAAATGCTCCCTTGCAATTTTCAAATTAGATGCTTTGATTAGTGGTTCTCAGACTTTTGGTGTTGGGACACCTCAACAGTCTTAAGAATTACTAAGGACCAAAATACCTATGAATCATCTAAAAATAACAATAAGCCCACGCATGTAATGGGTTTCTTACAAAGAAAACAAAATATTTTTATGAAATATATCCATAAAACAAAATATATGTATGACAAATGAACATACTTTTACCAAAACTGTCTACATTTCCACAACATCCAACAAATTTAGCATTCTTCATTTTTGCCAATCTCTTTAATGACTATCTTCATAGAAGACTGCGGGAGCCTTGTATCTGCTTCTGCACTGTCCATTGTGATACGTTATTCTGACTGAGGAAATTCTGCCCTCATAGATATGTAGTTGGAAAAGAGGAATGGGTTTGTTTGTTTTTTTAAGATTTTATTTATTTGTTTGACAGAGACATAGCAAAAGAGAGAACACAAGCAGGGGGAGTGGGGGAGGGAGAAGCAGGCTTCCCGCTGAGCAGGGAGCCTGGTGCAGGCTCATCCCAGGACCCTGAGATCATGACCTGAGCCGAAGGCAGAGGCTTAACAACTGAGCCACCCAGGCGCCCCAAGAGAGTAGTGGTTTTATAGCCTTGTCCATAATTGTAGGTGTTCCTCTTTGATAGTACACTAGAATTCAACAAATGGTAGTTTCTTTCTTTCTTTTTTAAATTCAGATTTTATTTATTTATTTGACAGAAAGGGAGAGAGCACAAGCAGGGGGAGTGGCAGAAGGAGAGAGGGAAGCAGGCTCTGCACTGAGCAGGGAGCCTGATGTGGGGCTCGATCCCAGGACTCTGGGAGCATGACCTCAGCCGAAGGCAGACACTTAATCGGCTGATTCTTAAAGATAGTTGCAGTCTGGAATCTGAAACTACATGCGTGATATTTCATATACTCTTATTTTTTTTTAAGTTTTATTTATCGTTTTGAGAGAGAGAGAGAGGGAATGCAAGGAGGGAAGGGCAGAGGGAAAGGGAGAAAGAGAATCCCCAAGCAGTCCCCTTCTGAAAACAGAGTTCAATGTGGGGCTCCATCCGAGGACCCTGAGATCACGACCTGAGCCGAAATCAAGAGCAGATAGCTTAATAGACTGAACCACCGAGGTGCCCCAGTGCATTCTTATTTTAAAATGTATGGATGAGGGGCGCCTGGGTGGTTCAGTGGGTTAAAGCCTCTGCCTTCGGCTCAGGTCATGATCCCAGGGTCCTGGGATCAAGCCCCACGTGATCCAGCTCCTCTGCTCAGCAGGGAGCCTGCCTCCCCCTCTCTCTCAGCCTGCCTCTCTGCCTACTTGTGGTCTCTGTCTGTCAAATAAATAAATAAAATCTTCAAAAGAAAATGCATGGATGGGTCTATCTTTGACTTGAAATGGATCTTTCAGCTAGCTATGATCTCTTAGCTAGCTATCATGCATCCGTCATTTGGAAATTTTTGGTTTGCTGAATGGTTCCGATCTGCCAAAAGATAACACATCACTAAGCAATGTAAAAAAATCACATTTGTTGGGGCGCCTGGGTGGCTCAGTGGGTTGGAGCCTTTGCCTTTGGCTTGGGTCGTGGTCCCGGGGTCCTGGGATCAAGCGGGAAGCCTGCCTCCCCCTCTCTCTCTGCCTGCCTCTCTGACTGCTTGTGATCTCTGTCTGTCAAATAAATAAATAAAATCTTTAAAAAAAAATCACGTTTGTTAACATCGCCGCTCATCTCATCAGAATACTTAATTTTTAATTTTTTTGTAAACTATTAATCACATTTAAAAAAAGATTTTTATGTATTTATTTGTCAGAGAGAGGGAGCACAAGCAGGAGGGAATGGCAGAGGGGGAAACAGGCTCCCTGCTGAGCAAGGAGCCCGACACGGGACTTCATCCCAGGACCCTGGGATCATGACCTGAGCCAAAGGCAAATGCTTAACCAACTGAGCCACCCAGAAAGGCATCCCAGAAAACTTTTTTTTTAAATATTAGCAAGCTGTCAAGTTCACGGTGGTAGATAGAAGTTTTCCAAAATTCTAACTTCTGCTTTACAGCTCAAATTCATCATTGACAACAAATGTGGTCAACTTCTTTTCCTTGAAGTGACAGGCTTGCTTTGCTCCTTATTCTGAAAAGCTGCCTGCCAGATAGCAAAGTCTGAGCACTCACAGTATGCCCATCCGTCACTCTTTCAAGCACAAATGGTGCTCTGTGGACAAAGAGGCTGGTTTGCCTCCAACTCAGACAAGCTCACAAGTGCATTTCCCTACAGCTGCCCGTGTAGATCGGCCCCAGTATTCTGGACACATGGCTGATCTCATCACGGGGAATATTAGAAGTCGGGCCCTTGAGGGCTGAGGTTCCATGAAATTGATCATTTTTACTGTTTCACCAAGGACACTCTTAAACGACGCTGGCATTTTTTGTCGCTGTGAGTATGTGTCTATGCAGGGTACAGTGCAGGGTACAGTGGTGACCTCCCCAGTTTGGGGCCACTGCTTTGCTTCCTGCTGAGGTTCTAACAGTTTTACAGGCTGTGGCTTCTGCATCATCAAGTGTCCTCGTGGTGACAAAGGCACTTTCTTCGTACGGTCCCAAAAGGGTCTCAGGGACTTGACTATAAGCTATTCCGCACAGATCATCAAACTTATATACAGATATAATTATGTGTATGTAAATTGTAAAGGAAAAAAAAAGTCGTAGTAAATTTATGCGCATCTCAATAGGAGAACGCCCAGCAAATCCCACCAGCAAACGCAAGGGGGCGCCAGGCAGCCGCCACACGCTCGCAGCAACCTTAAGCGCAGCACGCATGCCTGGCTACAGATGCGGGTGGCTTTAAGACTTCTGTTTTGGGGACTTGAATCCCAGGAGACGCCCTCTCAGAGCTGTGACTTTCTGAAATGGCTAAGAAGACTCCTTGTAGCGTTGCCCATGAAAAAAGTATAGTCTGCCATCAATTTGCATTCTTGGAGTATGAGTCAAAAGATGCAGAAACACCTTATATTGAAGGGTGGCCCTCTGGGATCCCCTTCATAAGAGCACTAGCTCCATGCATGAGGACTCCACTCTGATGACCTACTTACCCCCAAAGATCCCACCTCTTAATGCCATCACATTGGGGGTTGGGATTTCAACATACGTATTTGGGGTGGACACGCACATTCAGTTCATCCCAGAGGGTGGCTGAGACCAGGCTGGGGCCAGGGGAGGGTCCCCCAGCCAGCAGCCTGGGAGCTCAGGCTGGCTGCCTTGGTAACCTCTGCTGTGTCCACAGCCCTAGGCTGGCGCCCTGGGGAGGGGGCTGGCCTGGAGCTGAGTGCTTGCTGTGAACCCAGGCACAGCTGCTGAACAGCATCTGTGTGAGCTTATCATCGAGAAACTGGAACGTCAGGGCCTCGAAGGACCTGGATAGTCAGGGAAATAGCAGGGAACGGAGCCTTTCCCAATTTCAAAACTGTTCCTGTCCTCAGGGTGGCCTCCCCCAGGCCCAGCCTCATCTCTCCAGGGCCTTGCATGTACCATATTCTCTCTCTTCTCAGGACCTTTGTCCCTGCTATTCCCTCTGCCCAAAACCCTTTCCTCCCTGCTGCCCAGGCATGGTAAGTCACCCTCCAGGTCTCACGTTAGATACCGCCTCCTCCAGGAAGCCCTCCCTGACCCTCTTAAGTCTGAGTCAGGTGGCTTGGCAGGCCTGTAGTCATCCATCAGAGCATTTATCTTTCACTCTTCCTATCCGTAGGTCTGTTTCCCCATTAGAGCTGTGAACTCACAGAGGGCAGGACAGCTCTAGTTCTCCCTTGCCTCCCCATAGGACTGACACAGGGCTGGAGGCTGTGGTTAATAATATCTAGGGACGGATGGATGAGGCCAGTGAATGGAATAAGGAGGAAGGTGTGGCTGACCTCACTGGATCTGGAGGGAATTTTCTTTGGGGAGAGACCAGGGGGAGAGGAGCTGTGGGAAGCGGTATGGGGATCCCAGAGAACAAGGTCATACGCATTTGGGGGGGCCACAGGAGACTCAGATGGTCAAACACAGGCTCCCTCTTGGCTCAGTGTTCTCATGCCCGGCTCCTGGCCAGTGAAAAGAAAGGAGCAACAGGCAGAGCTCCCCTGGAAGGAAGTGTGGTCTCTGGGAGCAGGAGTGTGGGAGTTCAAGGGCCAGGGCCAGAGAACAGCCATGTTGAGAGGGATGGGTTGCAGAAGCAGGGGTGCTGCAGGAGGGAGGGAAAACCGCTGAAGGCAGAGCCAGGACTCGGGGCCATGGGCCTAGACCACGGGCCTGAGGCAGTCCTCATTAGTATTTCCAGCACTAACACGGAATCCCTGAGCTTCTCCCACTCCTTCATTTTAGGGATGAGTTTGAAAGGGAGACCCAATGAAGGGATGACCCGCAGGGAAGCCGCAGGTTGGTGGCAGGGCCTCTGAGCAGGGGCGGGGTGGGGAGGGGGTAGAAGTCGAGCCTGCAGCCTCCTTCCTCTCTGGGGTAGAAGGTGCTAGGCGCCAGGCGGTTCTCCGCACTTCTGCGGGCCTCGCGTCCGCCCCGTTTCACAGACCGGGAGGCGAGGCCCAGGGAAAGGGAGCGACTTCCCCAGGTGTCGCTGGTAGCTGAGCCGGGCAGAAAGGATACCGGCCCCAGCTGGAGGGGCAGCGGGAGAATTCCTGAGGAGCTGGGAGTGGGGGGTGGCCCCAAAGGATGCACAGGAGGGAGGGGTGGGGGCGCACGTTCGTGAAATCAAAGAACACTGTTGAAAGCGGTCAAGTGCCGACTGAGTCCCGGGCAGGCGCCCGGGCGCTCGCAGCGCTTCCCAAGCGTCTCCGGGCCCCGTGGGCGCCGCGGTGTGGACGCGCGCAGGTCGCCGCGCTGGGTCCCCGCCGCCGGCCCGCACCCCTCCCGCCCCGGCCCGGGGCCCCCGGCCCCTCCCGCAGGCGCGGCCCTGAACGTGAGAGCGCTCGGAGCGTGCTTTCGGATCCTCTTTCGCTTCTCCTTCTCGGAGAACCTGCAGCCCGGTCCGCTGGGATTGCAGGAAACTGCGTTTCGAAAGGGGATGAGGATTTCGGCGCGGGACGGCCTTGCGCAAGCTGCGGGGGGGAGATGGGTGTCCGCGGAGCGAACCGGGCCCCAGGGCGGGGGAGGCTTCCCTGGGAGCCCCCACCCCAGCCCCTGCCGCCCCGCAACGCGCCCTAGGAAAGTCGGGGTAACGCTTACTGCGGGGGAGGCACGGGGAGAGCCTAGCGGGCGGGCTGGCCCGGGGCTTCCCGTTGGGCTCTGCGGCGCGCACGGCGTAGCGAGGCGTTCGGCCGCGCACGGGAGCCGAGGGAGTTTCCGTCTCTGGGATTTGTTCTACAACCACACTATTTTAAAAAACATTCAGCCAATTACAGTTCTAAAAGTGAAATTCCAACTCCAGTTTTCTCCTTTCTTCCCCAACTAATGTCTCTTTCTCTACCTCTCTCTCTCTTTTCCCTTTTCTCTCTCCTTTCTCTTTCTCTATTGGTCTCTTAACAAATTTCTCGAGGCACCGTCGTCATGTGCTAGGGGATGTTCTGGGCTCAAAGGTGTGTTGGTGAATAGACGTGGTTCCTGCTTCTGGGAGCAGTTTACTGTGTAGGGAAGGCATATTGACAAATAAACGGGAAAACAAGTAAGTGCATAACTACGAATTGTAGTAAGGATTCTGAAGGTTTGATGTGCATCGTATTTTTTTTTTGCATGCACATGCAAACATGCATTCGATTTTCTTTTTTTAAAAAATATTTTACTTATTTATTTGAGAGAGAGAGAGAGAGAGAGAGAGAGAATGAGAATGAGAGGGGAGGTCAGAGGGAGAAGCAGACTCCCCGTGGAGCTGGGAGCCCGATGTGGGACTGGATCCCGAGACTCCGGTATCATGACCGGAGCGGAAGGCAGTCGCTTAACCAACTGAGCCACCCAGGTGCCCCCTCGATTTTCTATATTGCACATGTGTAGGCTTTTTTTTTTTTTAAGACTTTATTTTTGGAGAGAGAGCGCGCAGGAGTGGGCGCAGGGGCAAAGGGAGGAGAGAGAATCTCCAGCAGACTCCCCTGGCTGAGCACGGAGCAGGAAGTGGGGCTCCACCCCTCCACCCCAAGGTCATGAACGGAGCCCAGATCAAGAGTCCTGCTGCTTACCAGACTGAGCCACCCCCCGTGGCGCATATGTAGGCTTAAAAACAAAACAAAAACAAAAACAACGCGAGGATCATATACAATACATGCTGTTCAGTAACGTGTCTTTCTCACTTAAAAATGCATGGTGGGAAATTTTCCCAGTTGGCAGATGCAGGCTACCGCGTTATTTTTGGCGGCAGCATACTATTCTGATCTATAGTTGTGGAGCTGCTATATCAAAGACTGGCCAGGGATTCTTGGAGATCCCGTGGTCCCAGGAGCCTCGTGGAAAATGGCTGGAGAGGGGACTGACTGGGGGCTTGTGGTTGGCCCTTCTTAGGCAGAGCAACCCTCCTTCTATGTGTGTCCTCCACCCTGGCTGCATGTAAGTCATCTGACAGCTTTTTAAAGCATTGAATCAGGATCTCTGGGGTGGGCATGGGGAATTGGTGTATTTTTTTTTTTTTTTTAGGACTTCCTCAGATTGTCTAAAGTGCAGCCAGGACGCAGAAGCACTGTGCTATCATCGGCTGGGCTGGTCCGCAGGAAGAAGCTGAAAGCCAATGACCTCAAAGGAGGACATGGAGCCTTCACAGCAGGTTAGGAACAAAGCAGCACTGGAGTTGGAACTCTTGCTGCCCACTCCAGGGCTCTGCCCCTCCGGTCACCTTTTCTACAAATCCAGTGTTTTGTTTTGTTTTTTAAACTCTTCTTTTTTTTTTTTTTTTTTAAGATTTTATTTATTTATTTTACAGAGATCCCAAGTAGGCAGAGAGGCAGGCAGAGAGAGAGGAAGAAGCAGGCTCCCTGCTGAGCAGAGAGCCCAATGCAGGGCTCCATCCCAGGACCCTGAGATCATGACCTAAGCTGAAGGCAAAGGCTTAACCCACTGAGCCACCCAGGCACCCCAATTTCCAGTGTTTTATCTTTTTTGCAGATTTCTGTCTCCAGGTTCAGAGACTGCAGGATAAAGAAGGTTACGTTTTCCTTTTTTTTTTTTCTTTCAAAATTTTGTTTATTTGAAAAGAGAGGGAAAGAGACCACAACTCTGCAGAGAGGCAGGCAGAGAGAGAGGGGGAAGCAGGCTCCCTGCTGAGCAGAGAGCCTGATTCAGGGCTCGATCCCAGGACCCTGAGATCATGACCTGAGCTGAAGGCAGAGGCTTATCCCAGTGAGCCAACCAGGCACCCCTGTTTTCCTTCTTTTTAATTAAGATTTATATTGTAATTCCAATTATTAAGGCAATAAAGTTCTAATAAATAAGAATCAAAAGATGTACGTGAGTAGGCAATTCACAAAAGAAACCCAAAAGACGCGTAAACATGTGAAAAGGAATCCCACCAAGAAAAAGAGACACAGATTAAACCAATAATGAAACATCTTCCCACCCACACCATGGGCAAAGATGAAATGCTTAATGCCACAAAAACGTGGGGGAAGTGGGCACACCCCTTAAAATCAGACCCATCCAATCTTCTAGAGGGAATTTGGTAATGCAGATTAAAAACATTAAAAAATACATTCTGTTTGCCCTAGCAATTCCACTTCTAGGAAAAATGCATGTGCCAAGATATATGTAAAATATGTTATGATTAAAATAACTGGAAACAGCATAAAGATCCAGAAATCTAGGATTTGTGGCAAAAATAAATTATTCTGCATCCCCACCCCATGGAGCATTAAACAGTCATCATAAAGGATGAGTCTGGGGGTGCCTGGCTGGCTTGGTCGGTGGAGCATGTGACGCTTGATCTTGGGGTCATGAGTTCGAGCCCACTTTGGGCATGGAGACTACGTAAAAAAAAAAGTTGAAAAAAAGGATGAGTCTGATCTATGGATGTTGACATGGAGAAATGGTGACACGAAAAAAACCCAAGTTTCAAAATGGCGTTTGGATATGGTTCCATATTTGCATAAAAGTAAACATGCGGGGGCGCCCGGGTGGCTCAGTGGGTTAAAGCCTCTGCCTTCGGCTCAGGTCATGATCTCAGGGTCCTGGGATCGAGCCCTGCATCGGGCTCTCTGCTCAGCGGGGAGCCTGCTCCCTCCTCTCCCTCTGCCTGCCTCTCTGCCTACTTGTGATCTCCCTCTCTCTGTCAAATAAATAAATAAAATCTTAAAAAAAAAAACGTAAACATGCATGTGTGGATTTGCATATGTATTCACATGCACATGCATGTATATATATGGGTTTGTGTGTATATGTGTGTATAATTGTGTACCTACGTATACATCTGAATATATGTGTGCATGTCTGTGTATGTGTGGACATGTGTGTGGGTGTATGTATGTATGCGGATGTGTGTGTTTGTATTTGTGTGTGTGTGGTGGGGTGACTAAGAGGATATTAATAGCGGTTATCTCCAAGCAGTAGAATTACAGAGTTCCTTTGCTTTGGACTTTCATGCATATATGTTGAAAATTTTTTTACCAATAGAATGTATAATTTTACAATCAGAAAAATGTCTAAAATATTTTTGTTTTAAAAAATGACAAGTAATACATAGTTATGACAGAAAATTCCGAAAAGCGAAATAAAGAACCCAAGTTTCCCTTGGTTCTATCCCACAAAGCCTATTGCACGACTACTTCAGCTCATTTGCTTCTGCTTTTTTTTTCCTGTGTCTTTTTGAGGTAGCTGTTGTCTCTTGGCATTAAAAATTTCACATCCTGTTTTTTCTCTGTCTTGCATTTTAATGTAAGCATGTCCCCCCCCTCTCTGAAAAAGCCTTCTGCAGTGGCACTGTTGGTTACTGGGCAATATTCTGTGACTGTCTCAATTTTCTTCATCATCTCGTTCCTGTCAGAGGTTTGGCTCACCTCCAACCTTCTGCTGTTATGACTGACTCTGTAATGAGCCGCATTGTCATCATGCTTTTCTGCCTCTAGGCTTCGGGTCAATTCCCAGCGGCGATTTAGTGGACTAAAGGGAAGGAATACTTTTTAAGTCCTGGGCGCTTGTTGCCAGAATGTTTCTGAGAGAGTAGACCAGTCTCCGCTACACCAGCCATATGTGGGCCCACCTCAAGAGGCAATTTTCTGTTTCCTGCTTGAGTAAGACGGTTTCCTTTTCTGAATCTTTGCCCTGAAAACTCAGTTTCCCCCACTTCTGTCCTCTCTCCCTCCCTGTGGTTTAGCAGACCCAGTGGGTACACTGGGTTCAAATCATGACCAACACTGTGAGTGGCTATGTGACCTGGGGAAATCGCTTGACCTCTCTGGGCCTCCATAGTCTTCCTCTAGTTCCTGTCTTCCATCCCGTGTGGCTGGAAAGATAAAGCACCCAACCTTGGAGACTGTTACTCTTTTTCTTCTCTGGGACAGCACCAAACTTTTTCCTCCAGGTTTTCCCCAGGGATCTGGCTGGAAAGGCTCTCCGGCTTTGCAAAGGCCATGTCCTGGTTTCCTCCCCAGCACCATAGCAATTGTTCTCCTCGAGGACTTCCTCTCCGGGGAGAAAGAGCAGGGGTTCCTTGGCTCCCAGGCAGTTTTGTCTTTCCCTTTCTTGCAAACCAGTGTAGACCGGCTGCACGTGACTTTCTTCCTCCTTGGCCTGACCAGAGACTGAAAGTTTCTTACGGAAGCTTCAGGGCAACAGCCCCAGAACCCCTGGATTCATTCCCTCGTTCAGGCACGCCTGCATTCATTCATCATTTAGTTACATATTCCACGAGGGTTAATGGACACCTCTTCCTGGGTGCCTGCCCTGATGCACCCTGAGAAATGCCGTGGAGGAAAGGGACCGAGGACCCAATTCTCTGCTCTGTAGGGCCACGAGTTGAGGGAAGCAAGGTGGGACTCTCACAGGCCTCCCATGGCCCTTTCCAACAAGTGCAGACTGTTTCAGCCTGCCGAGCTCTGTGTGACGCAGCCGGCCTCCACCCGAACCTGGTGTTCCTGGAGCCTCAGCTTGGAAGTCTCCCATACTCTGCCCTCTTTGCCAGGCTTTTACTTATCCTTGGGTCCCAGCTTAGATCTACCTTCTCCCAGAAGCCTTCTAGGACCATCCAGTGTCAGACCGGCTGGCCCCACCATGTATTTCCAGGGCAGCCCCTCCCTTTAAATCTGATCACGCACACTATGACCTTTGTCCCTTCCCTTGTAAGTCACCCCATCTGACTAAAACCACTTGAGGGAGAGATTGTGGCCATCTTATTGAACCTTGTATCTGCTTTATCCAAAATAATGCTCGGCATACAACAGGTGTTTGATAAATATTTACAGGGATAAGAACTAAGGCCATGAGATGTGTAATCCTCTGAAAACTGCAGCCCTCAAGCATACTGGGGGCCCACTGGGGCCGGGGTGGTGATAGGAGTTTTCCTGAAAGAAGTGGGACATGAACTGGCTTCACAGAGTGAGCAGGAATCAGATGAGCAGAGGGGAGGAAAGGCATTCTGGGTAAAAGAAATGGCGCTAGCAGAGACAAGATGGCGGCATAGCATGAGAGGTGTGAAGGCATCCCCGTGGCTGGATAGAGAGCTTGGACAGGCAGTGGGTGGGAAAGGTGGGCATCGCAGGTTGTGGGCATTGCAGGTTGTGGGCACAGAGGCTGAAAGTGAAGGGGCACTCTGGAGAGCAGGGAAAGATGAGAGGAGAAGGACTGAGTGTTGCCTGCCAGGGAGATGGTTTGGCCCTGGTCCTGCAGGCAGCAGAGAGACAGCAAGAACTGCTGAGCCATAAAGTAGCAGCAGGGTGTGGTGGTGTGAGGTATGGTTGGACCCAGCTCTGTACAATCGGCCTGGAGACCTGGGTTCAAATCCATTTCCACCATCTAGACTTCTGCCCTGGCAAATCTTTTTCATTTCCCCAAGAGTCATTTATTCAACAAAAAAAGTTGAGCTCCTTCATACCAGACACTGTTCTAGGCCCTTGGAAATCAGTGACAGTCACGGCAGACCCAGGCTCTGTTCTCCCAGACCCTTCCATTTTTCACAGCTGGGAGAAGCGCGGCGACGAAGATTGTGCGGTCAGCTGAATGACGACTGATACAATTGTTCCCTGATGCCTGTTTAAAAAATAAAACAGAACAAAAAGATAAGGGCCCCTGGGTGCTTCTGTTGGTTAAGCATCTACCTTGGCACAGGTCACGATCCCAGGGTCCTGGCGGGCTCCCTGCTTAGCAGGGAGTCTGCTTCTCCCTCTCCCTCTGCCCTCTACTCATGCTCTCTCTCTCTCTCTCTCAAATAAAATCTTAAAAAAAAAAAAAAAAGATGACAAATTTAGCCTGTATGGTCTGTATCCCATCATATGGGATGGCCTATGTGAAGGCATTTGTGGTGGCTGTGGAGGTGACAGTGAAGGTGACCGTCGCCTCGGAGATTTAGGGAGTCCCCAGAGATAGGGTAGGAGGTGGACAGGGCGGAGACAATGTGTAAGAAGGTCATCTCTTGGTCCATGTGGACTCTGCCATACCCTCCTCCCAACACCCAGCACCCGCCTGTAGTGTGTGCTCTGGGGGACCCTTGGGAGAGGCGGGGGAGGAACCGCTATCTGTGTCAACGCCTCCCAGCCCAGGAAGAAGGCCTCGCTTGTCTCTCCTTGAGTCCTGTTGTCCCTAAACCCAGATACAGTGTTTTGAGGTAGGGAGAGAACAATGAGGATTGTTGTCGAAGGAAGCACAGCCATGGGCAGAGCCTGGCCTCCTGCTGGCAGCCTCAGGACCCACCCTAAGTCCCTTCCAGAACTTCACTGGGCAAGGCCTGGCTTCCCAGGGCGCTAACCACCCCCATGGCCTTTCAGGGAACGTAACACATCTGCTGCCCACACTGAACACCTCTGTCTTTCTAGAGCCCCATCCCCACAGGCCCCTGGTCCATCTTGCTGAAAATCCAGAGGTGAAGGAGCTCACATGGGGACCAGGGAAAGGGGAGAGGTCAGGTTGCCTGGAGCTGGTTGTGGGCCCATGCGGCACAGAGTGATGTTTTTCTTATATTTTTTATATTTTATGTTTATAAGATATATTTATCTTTTGTTTTCTTATATTTCTTATATTTTTCTTATACTTTCTTATATTTTTCTTCCCATATTTTCCAATTTTTTTCCCCAATTGAATATACCTTTGAGAATCATTTAAAAACTACATTTTTGTTGGCAAGCTGTATAAATAAACAGGCAAAAAATATATGTGTGTGTGTGTGTGTGTATATGTGTGTGTGTGTGTATATCTATGGGGTATAGATTGTTTCCACATCAGGGAGGCTAAGATTAGGGGCTCAGTGCCTGGCACATAGTAGGGGCTCACAGTGTTGGTTGAGAGAGTGGCAGGGTGGCCTAAGTGGGGGGGGTCCCTCCTTCCTCACTACCTTCCATTTGTCCATGAAGCAGTTACTGAGGATTACCACATTCTGGGAGCTTGGGATCCAGGCATGCCCAGGCTCCCAGGCCGGAGGGGGAAAGACAGCAGGTGTGGGCACTGGAGCCCAACGAAGGCTGTCCCACGCATCATGGGGGATGCCCCCTCTGGCGGAAGTGAGGAAGGTCTCAAAAAACTGGGTAATGCTGTAGCTGGGTCATGAGGGGTGGGTAAGGGGTTTGCCAGCCTGGGGAGAGGGTGTAGACGTTCTAGGCCATGGACCCACATTCTTTTGCTCCTTTGTTTATTCACTCACTCATTCTTCAAATAATGCTTATCTGTGGCTCCAACTGGATCCGAACCGTCACTGCTTCCCCTCTGTTCTGGAGAATGTTTCTAGAGCACCTACAGTGTGCCAGGCCCTGACTCGGTGGCTGGAGATACGGCAAGATTGTCTCTGCCCCCTCACACTGACACTGCTGGCAGAAAGTGAACATAGGCCACAACTGCAAAGATAAGGCCAAGAAGAAAGAGACAACAGGTGACCGGGTGAGCGTGGAAGCCATTTTGGTTGGGTTTGTCGGGGAGCAGACTCCAGAGTGAGCAGCTGGGGGAGGAATGTTCTATGCCCCTCCCATCCTGGGGAATGAGCTGGGTGTGTTGGAGGAAGAATAGCAACAAAAAAACCACTGGAGAATTTCGAGCAGCTAGACACTATGATCTAATAGATGTTTTAAAAGATCTCTTTAACGAGGCAGTGATCACCCTCATTTCGAACAGGCACTCTTTAAAACACATTCGAAGGATGTGCGTGGCTGGCTCAGTCAGAACACGCAACCCCTAATCTCAGTCCCATGTTGGGCATAGAGCTTAAAAACACATACACACACATACAAACAAACAAAAACAGAACACTTCGAAATTTTTTTATACCATAAATTAAAATTCAAACTTGCAAATGATGCATTTTGTCACTTGCTATATGTTGTAGATGTTTCTAAAATATTTTTTCAGGGGCGCCTGGGTGGCTAAATCAGTTATGCATTTGCCTTCAGCTCAGGTCAGGATCCCAGGGAGACTGGGGGTCCTGGGATCAAGCCCCACACCGGGTTCCCTGCTCAGTGGGGAGTCTGCTTCTCCCCCTGCCTGCTGCTCCCCTTGCTTGTGTGCTCTCTCTCTCTCTCTCAAGTAAATAAAAATCTTTAAAAATAAATATAAATAAATAAATAAATAAATAATCTTCGGAAATGTAAAAATTGCTATTATAACTAACTCGTAAACATTTAAGACTGCCGTTTGATATTCAGGGCAGCATTTGAACTGCCTCATATGATTTATCCTTACTGAAGACTTTCCACTCCTAAATATAACTTACGGATCAACATTATCTTCCTTTTTTTTTTTTTTAACATTATCTTCCTTTTAAACAAGTGACAATTTGGTCCCGACTAATGGTCATTGGAATGTTTCATGCTCAAATACTGACTTCACCTTTTAAATTCAAATAAGCATGCATGCCCACGACTGCCTCTCTGCTTCTGAACTGCACAGTGGACTCCACAGGGGCAGTGCTCTGCAGGGGACTCGGTCGGTGCGGGGTGAGCAGTGGGAGGACACCCAGGGACAGGGACTTGGGAAAACAAAGCTCATGGATCTCAGCCGAGTGGATGTGCTTACGTATACTGGGGTCGTGGGCACAGACAAAAGTCTCTTTTGTGACATCTACACAGATGTACCTGGGTTCTTGGTGTGGATGATGGTGATCAGAGGGCAGGGAGGGAGCTGGGAGGCCCCCAAGGCCACTGAAAGCATCCTGTGAGTGAGTGTGAGGTGGCCTGGATGAGGATGGTGCCCGTGGAAGTGGCTGAGTTCAGGAAATATTGGGCTCCCTCCAGGTAATAGAGCCTGGTACACTTCTTTGGAAAGGTGACTGGTCCCAGGCCTAGTACAAGGAGCAGAGGTCTAGGGACTGAAGGCCCAATCCCACCACTAAGCCGCTGTGTGACCTTGACACTTGACAAGTCACTTACTCTCTCTGGGCATTATTTGTCACGTTAGCCCAGCCTTGCCTCCCTGTCAGGGAGCTGTAAAGCTGGAGGAAGGGATGGGCTTTGGAAGGGCTGGGGTGCTGGGTTCCTGTCACTGTAGGACTCAGCCTTGGGCTACCCTGCTTTGTCCCTTCAGGACCTGGAGTCTCAAACATCCAAGGTGCTCAGGACCAATGACTCAGGACCCCAGCTTGGCTGTTGCTCCTGGTCCTCTTTCAGCTTCCCACAGCTCAAGCTTACCACTCAAGGGCATTTCCTTTATCAGTAACATTGCTCAATTATGATCTGAATGGCCCAGTTCATTAGGCAGGGGAGAGGCAGAAAGGAAAGGGCAGTCAACAGGCCCCAGGAGCCCTGGCTCAGCCCTGCTCAACCTGTTCTTCCCCCACAGAAGCACCTTTGGCCTCAGTTTCCCCCCTTGAGGCCCTGCTCTGGGCCAGGCTGACCTCTGAAGGCACGCTGCTGAGGTTGTACTGGGGAGAGTGTAGACCCACAAGGTTACCCAAAGCCCTACTATGTGCAGAGCCTGGCTGCCCATGGGGGGACAAAGACACGTACCAGTCCAGGGTGTGAAACAGTTTTCAAAACCCAGAGCTAGCAAGAGTTTTGGCGAGCTTCCAGATAGGGGTGTGTGTGTGTGTGTGTGTGTGTGTGTGTGTGTGTGTGTGTGTGTCTGTGTCTGTGTGTCTGTGTGTGTCTGTGTCTGTGTGTGTTGCAGCAGCGGGGGAAGTTCAGGGATCTGAGTGGCATAGTGTACATAGGGCTGAGAATTGGGATTATAGGTCTGAATCCCTTATCTTCTGGGGTGTGACCTTGGCCAAGGCTCTCGACCTCTCCAAGTGACTGTCCCCCATTGGTACAAGAGAGGCAATAATCTAGATTGGTCTGGGGATGTCAGAGGGCCCTTTCAGCTTGGACAGCTTCTGCTCTACTTTCCTAGGTCATGTGACTGTGTGCTACTCCCTGCTGGGACAAAGTGCTCCCAGGAGAGGTCCCTAACCCCCATGTTGACTGACCCTCTAACCCATGATAAAGCTCGGGACCTTAGCTGGGTGGGGTGACCAGAGATATTCCTGATCACTTTCACAAGTGCCTTGGTCAGGCTGATAGCCTCCTTTCTGCCGTCCTGCCCACCGCTCTCTTGCGGTGTATTCAAGAAGCTTCTGTCTCTTTAAAGAAAACAAAATGTGTCCTGGTCAGGATGAGACATCAGACACACCCACCGTAGGTGGTAGGATGCACCTGCAGCTGACATTTGTAGGCCCACAGAAGGCTAGACTCCAGTGTCATCCTGAATGAGGAAGGGAAATTGAGGGAATAATGCCAGATCGGCTGACTCATGGGGCACCCGTCCCCCAACAGACCTGTAGGCCCTGACCCGCCCATGCAAAGCCTTTTCCAGAAATACCAGCTGTGACCGGCCGAGGCACATGGCAGCTTCCCGCCTTGCTGTAAGGCCTAGTATCTATAAACTTCCAGATCCAAACTTGATAATCACTCCTCTTTCCTTGAGCAAGGTTCCTTAGGCTCTAGAGATTAAATGAAATCCCCAATTATTTTTATTTTTATTTTTTGGAAGATAAGATCTAGGGCAAAGTGCAAAGCCCTGGAAAAAGAATTGTCCAGGGAGTTAGGAAACTGGGGTTCTGCTCTAGCTTTATAGCCCCTTACTGGGTGGCCTTGGAGAATCACTTGTTCCTCTGGGCCTCAGTTTCCCCTTCTGTACAAGAAGACCATTGCCCTAGGGGGCTCTCTGGGTAATTGTAAATTCTCTCCCTGCTTCGGGGCAGGGTCTCTTCAGCCTGTACTGTGCTTGCCACACACACAAGGCTCCACTGGCCCGGGGCTCTACAGAGCCTTATGCCGATGGGCAGAGGCTAGGAACCCAAGGGAAAGGTAGTTTTGATTATCTCACATTTTCTGGAAGTGGTGACACTAGGCCAAGATCTGTGGCTTAGCATGTGACCCCATGCCTCCTCAGCAACCCAGATGCAGACAGTTTAATGGAGGGCTGAGCCCTGTGGCCAGACTTCCTACCCGAGCGTGTGACCCAGGCAGCTGCAGGCTGGGGCTTACCATGAAGTTCCCCAAGGCTGTGACTCCATGTGGGGCCCCGAAGGCCCACGGTGGCCGTGAAGAGGGCCCAGGAGGGGCTGCGTTTGCCCCAGGAGGGTAGGCATGGACCCTTCTGGGCCCCCTAAGTGAGGCCTTGCTTAAACTGAGTAAAGGTTCCTTCCCTTTCTATAGTTCTCCGATGAGGTTTTTATAAAGCCAGAGAGGAAAAGGACTTTTTAACTCCTTCCTCGGGCTTTTCCACATTTTCTCAATGATCAGTGAGCATAGACTGCTTTGGGAATCAGGAAAGAAAGCCTGTTATTTTTTCGTACCATTCCCGAAGCCATCAACACCCACCTCTCTGCTCATTTCAGGATTTGGTCTAGGGAGCCCTGTGCTGGGTGGTGGGCAGGACGTGGGCTTGAGAGTCAGACAGATCTGGGCGAAAAGCCCAGCCCTGGCACTTCCTGACTGTGTCCTTGGGTGAGTCACCTACATTTTCTGTTCCTCCGGTTCCTTTTCAAACGGGAATAGGGGTGCCTGGGTGGCTCTGTCAGTTAAGCACCTGACTCCTGATTTCGGCTCAGGTCATGATCTCAGGGTGTTGAGATGGAGCCCCAGGTCAGGCCCTGTGCTCAGCGGGGAGTCCCCTTGAGATTCTCTCTCCCCCTCCTTCCCCCTCCCTCCATCCCCTCTGAGCATGCTCTCTCTCTCTCAGATAAATAAAGAAATCTTTAAAAAAAACAAAATGGAAATAGTAATAGCGGTCAACCCTAATGCTCATTTCGCAGGCGACGGTCACCATCCTAATCACATTACGTGTTTTTACTCATTTGATCCTCACATCTCTGTAAGGAAGGCCCTATTATTAGCTCCATTTTACAAATGAGGAAGTGGAACACAGTGAGCTTAAATATCTTGCCCAAGTCATCTGTTAGTTCATGGTAGATGTGGGATTGAGCCTAGGCTTTCCAACCTCAGGGCCTGGAGGATCCTGACCTCCCAGCCACACGGGCTTGCAGGCCACGGAGGTTTCCATGAGATGGAGCGTGCAGAGGGCTCCGAGCCCCACAGGCTGTAGGGTCACAGGCCCTCCTCTCACTCCTTCCAGGGTCAGAGAGAGTCCACGCAAATGTCCAGCATTCCCCTACTACTGGGAGAGCACTGGCCTTCTGAGCCACCGCATCCCTGCAAAGGTCAGGACCTGGATGGGGCTTGGACAGCCTGTACCCCAGGCTCTCACCATCCCACTATCCCATCAATGATGGCGACAACACAGCAGGGAGGTCCAGTGCCTTGCCCAAGATCCTGTAGCTCCGTTGTCATGAGCAGGAAGCAGGACCCAGGTCTCCTGAGCCCTATCAGGGTCCTTAGACCAGGAAAAGCCTTTTGGGGAAGCAGGCAGCGGGCTCCCACCACCTTGAGTCCGGCTATAGTCAGACACTCTCCTACCACCTGCTGCACTGACTGGGGTCAGGGTTGGGGGGAGCTTCGGGAGCACCTGCAGCCCGGTGACAGAGCAGAGGAAGCAGGAGAGCCGCTCATCAGCAGCTGGCTGAGAAGGGTTGGTAGCAGTGGGCTGGGGAGCTCTCCTTCCCTCGGCATGGACATCCCTAGCCACTCTGGCCACTGCAGGCCTCTAGCCTGGCCACCAGCGCAGGGGCTTGGGGGAGTGGGGCGTAGTGACCATGGTGATGGGGCTGTGGACTGGTTACATCCCAGGGGATTGTAGCTTTAAGTACTGGGAGGATTCAAAACCGTGGGGGCAGATATTGTCCGATCTGTGGGGGAAGGAGGGGTGGGGGGCAGTTTCCCCAGTTTCTTTGTCCACTCGAGGAAGCCTCCTCCTCTCGCTCTTAATAAATAATAAGGAAGCAAAACCCCACACCATCCCCCACGTGTAACATCCCCCAGCTCCTAGCTCTGTTAGCATGGTGCTGACGCAGGCCAGGCCTGTGTGGGGTCCGTCATGTCCCCCATCTCATCCCACTCTCCCAGCAGCCCTGGCACGCAGCTACATCCATTCTCCCCATTTTCTGTATGAGGACACTGAGGCTTGACAACCTGTCCAGGCTCTCCTGGTTGGGTAGAGCAAGGGATGGAGTGGGACTTGGACCTCGGCGTCTCTTTTCCTGGACATTTTAGAGTCAAGATTGTTCAGGCATTTTTTTTACTTTTATTTTTTTTAAAGATTTTATTTATTTATTTGATAGACAGAGATCACAAGCAGGCAGAGAGGCAGGCAGAGAGAGAGGAGGAAGCAGTCTCCCCGCTGAGCAGAGAGCCCGATGCGGGGCTCGATCCCAGGACCCTGGGATCATGACCTGAGCTGAAGATAGAGGCGTTAACTCACTGAGCCACCCAGGCACCCCCCCCTTTTTTTCCTTTTAAAGAGAACTATTTTCTCAAAATATTAGAAAATATTTTTAAAAAACAGCTTTAAGATATAATTCACATACCATATGATTTACATAGTTCCAGTATATAACAGATAATTCACCGGCTGGTGCTTTAGGTACAGAGCTGCACAACCATCACCACCACCAATTCTAGATCAATTTCAGGACATCGTGACTCGCCAAAGAGAGCCTGCGCTCCTTCCCTGCCATCCCCAGTTCTCCCATCCTCTTCAGCTTCTGGCAATCACTGACCTCTGTGCATTTGCTTCGTCTGGACCTTTCCTATAAACGGAGCCATATAATACGTATGGTTTTTGGATTGGCCTTTTTGGACTGGCTTCTTTCACCTGGCATGATGTTTTCCAGGTCCATCCGTGCCGTAGCCGGTGTCTGAGGCTCCTTCCTTTTCAATGCTAAGTCAGAGCGTACTGTATGGACGTACCAGAGGTTGTCCATCCATCCAGCAGGTGGTAGCCCTGGGCTTGTTCCCACTTTGGGGCTACTACGAATAATGCTGCTAGGAACACCCATGGATTTTGGATCATACAGTAACTCTGTTTAAACTTTGGAGGAACCACCAGCTCATCTTCCATAGCGGCTGCCCAACTTCGCATTCCCACCAGCAGCATGAGAGGGCTCTGGTTTCCCCACACCCTCCCCAACACTGGTGACTGTCTGCCATTTGATAATACAGCCATCCTTGTGAGTGTGTCGGCGCATCTCCTTGTGGGTTTGATTTCCATTTCCCTGATGACTCATGATGTAGAAACTCTTTTCTGATCACTAATGATGTTGACCACTTTTAGAAATTAACATGTAATATATTATATGCCTCCGGGGTCCAGGTCTGTGAATCATCAGGCTTACACAATTCACAGCGCTCACCATAGCACATACCCTCCCCAATGTCCATAACCCAGACACCCTATCCCTACGTTCCCCACCCCCCAGCAACCCTCAGTTTGTTTCCTGAGATTAAGAGTCTTTTATGAGGGCGCCTGGGTGGCTCAGTTGGTTAAGCTACTGCCTTCGGCTCAGGTCATGGTCCTGGAGTCCCGGAATCGATTCCCACATCGGGCTCCCAGCTCCACAGGGAGTCTGCTTCTCCCTCTGACCTTCTCCCCCTCATGCTCTTTCTCACTCTCTCTCTCTCTCTCTCAAATAAATAAATAAAATCTTAAAAAAAGATTTGTCTCCCTCCCCGGTCCCATCTTGTTTCATTTTTTTCCTTCCCATGATCTCTCGCCCTGCCTCTCAAATTCCTCATATCAGAGAGATCATATGATAATTGTCTTTCTCTGATTGACTTATTTCACTTAGCATAATACCCTCTAGTTCCATCCATGTCACTGCAAATGACAAGATTCCGTTTCTTTTGATGGCTGCATAGTATTCCATTGTTTATATATAATCACTTTTTTTTTTTTAAGATTTTATTTATTTATTTGACAGACAGAGATCACAAGTAGGCAGAGAGGCAGGCAGAGAGACAGAGGGGGAAGCAGGCTTCCCGCTGGGCAGAAAGCCTGACGTGGGGTTCAATCCCAGGACTCTGAGATCATGACCTGAGCCGAAGGCAGAGGCTTTAACCCACTAAGCCACCCAGGTGCCCCTTAACTACATCTTCTTAACCCATTCATCTGTTGATGGACATCTAGGTTCTTTCCATAGTTTGGCTATTGTGGACATTGCTGCTTTAAACTTTTGGCTGCACGTGTGTCTTTAGGGTAAATACCCAGTAGTGTGATTGCTGGGTCATAGGGCAGCTCTATTTTCAACTTTTTGAGAAACCTCCTGACGCTGACCACCTTTTATAATAGTTTTAATCTTTTTTATGTTTTAAAAATATTTATTTATGTAGTTTGGGGGGGGAGGGGCATAGGGTGAGAATCTCCAGCAGACTCCCCACTGAGCAGGGAGCCCCCCCAAGTGGGCTCCAACCCACAACCCATGGAATCATGACCTGAGCCGAAATCCCTAGTGGGACACTCAACAGACTGAACAACCTGGGCATTCCAGTCGTCTTTATTTTTTTAAGATGGACCCAAGAGCCTGGCTGGCTTAGTCAGTAGAGTGTGGGTTGTGAGTTCAAGCACCATGTTAGGTGTGAAGACTACTTAAAAAAAAAAAAAAAAAGAACCTATTCTTTTTTTTAAATAAGAAATGCCTTTATGTGGTTTCTCAATGAATTCTAAATGAGGTTTAGTAGAAAATTTCCATTCCACCTGCCCTGAAGTCCTCCAGAGATTTTTCTATGCAAATACGAAAAAAAATGGACAAATGGTCTTTTTTTCCCACACAAACAGAGCCTATTAAACAACTTCTATGTACTTCAGTTATCCACTTTATATCATTACTGATTTTGACATTGCTTTAGTGCCACTGGAGCCGCTGGAGGTCCCAGTGTGTCTGCAGGACCATGAGCCTTTAATTTTCTTCAGGGGCATA
The DNA here is from genome assembly GCF_963455335.1 of Martes martes. Lineage (NCBI taxonomy): Eukaryota > Metazoa > Chordata > Mammalia > Carnivora > Mustelidae > Martes > Martes martes. The sequence goes on from NC_137902.1 coordinate 54,217,934, forward strand.
TCAGGCATCCCTAGCACGGGAATCCAGGAGGCTTTGTACGGTCTGATCTCTATGGCATGGTTTTTTGCTTGTTTTATTTCGTTTTAAATTAGTAGACTTCAGGGCACCTGGGTGGCTCAGTCGGTTAAGTGTCAGCCTTTGGCTCAGGTCATGGTCCAGGGTCCTGGGATGGAGTCCTCCATCCAGCTCCCTGCTCCTTGGGGAGTCTGCTTCTCTCTCTCCTTCTGCTCCCTCCCCTTGTACTCGATCTCTCTCTCTCTCTCTCAAATAAATAAATAAAATCTTTTTAAAAAGCACATTAAAAAGTCATTTTTTAAAAAGATTTTATTTATTTATTTGACAGAGACAGGGAGAGAGGGAACACAAGCCAGAGGAGAGGAAGAGAGAGAAGCAGGCTTCCCGATGAGCGGGGAGCCAGATGTGGGGCTCAATCCCAGAACCCTGGGATCACAACCTGAGCCAAAGGCAGATCCTTAAAGACTGAGCCACCGAGGTGCCCCACATTAAAAAGTCTTAAAAACAAGTTAGTAGATTTCATTTTTTTAGAACAGTTGGAGGTTTATAGAAACTTGAGCAGATAATAGAGTTCCCATATGCCCCTCCCCTCCCCTTCCATTTTCCCAGTTGCTACTGTCTTGCATTAGTGTGGTACCTTTGTTACAATGAATGAACAGATATGGATACACTATTATTAACGGAAGCCCACAGTTTACATCAGGGTTCACTCTCTGTGGTGCCCTTTTAACAAACGCAGGATGTCACATATCCACCATTACAGTATCGTATAGAGTAATTTCACACCCTCCAAATCCTCTGTGCTCCCCGGTTCATCCCCCACCCTCCACCTGCCCAGTCACCACTAACGTTTCTACTGTTGCTCTAGTTTTGTGTGACAAGGCTTTGAAGGGGAAGCCTGCCCAATTCAAGTCCTGCTCCCAGCTCCAGGGAGTGGCTAGAGCCCCCTCAAAGGCCGGGGTGGGGGCCTGTTGAGAACCTGCAATGACAAAACTGAAGCAATTAATAATGAGCACGACGTCCTTTATTCAAGAGAAAATGGTTCCACGGATTGGGCAAGTGCGGTGCCTTCCAAGCAGCACAACACCCTTGTGGAGGGATTTGGGGCAAGAGCCGGTTTTCTAGCTTTAAAAGGGATAGAGCGAATCAGGGTATGATTGGCTGAGAGTTTGGGATTTCTCTCTAAAGCTGGCAGATCCTGTTTCCTATGATAAAGAAAGCTAGCTAAAGTGGAGCTGGAGGCCCGTGAGTGGTGTGTTTCCCTAACAGGTGTTTCCCATAAGTGCAGGCTGATTTAGGTTTCGATTTGTGACTTAGGTCTCCCTTTTGTGGTTTACAATATGTATATGAACTAACTTCTTCAGAACTGACCTTGGAGAGCCTCTGAAGGAGTCAGGCACTGCATGGTGATCCCCTTGGTGAAGGGGATCTCCTCCTTGGTGAAGGTCTCAAGTTTACTTATTTAAAAAAAAATTTTTTTTTTTAAGATTTTATTTATTTGTTAAGAGAAAGAGGACAAGCAGGGGGAGCGGCAGGCAGAGGGAGGGGGAGAAGCACACTCGTTGCTGTGCAGGGAGCCCGACGCGGGGCTCGATCGCAGGACCCCGAGATCATGAACTAAGCTAAAGGCAGACGTTTAACCAACCGAGCCACCTAGGCATCCTTTGGGTCTCAAATTTAAGGGTCATTACGGCTCACTCTACATAAGTGAGTGATGTAATCCTCCGTGGAGAGGAGGGGAGAAGAGATTGTTCAGAAATTGCCAGTCATCGTCTCCTCCCAGAAAAGGCGGGTGTTCACCCTTTGGAATCTCTATCCAGATTGCCAGCCCTGAAGACAGAAAGACATCCGTGCTGTCATATATTCAGTTCCTGGCTGTGAACATGGATTCATTGAATTTGTAGTTGAAGAGGCAAATTTGACCTTGAAACAAACTTATGCCTCCCAGAGTCACAAGGATTCCTTCTGTGGGCACAGCTTTTTCCAACTGGCCGCACAGTGTCCCAGTCTTGAAGTGATGGTGGTCCGAAGGCCCCGGTCCAGCCGGCCAAGTGAAAGTTTAATATTTTCAGGGCCCAAGGTTGATGAGGCTCATGAACAAACGCGTGTCTGATGCACAAATCAGACCAACAGTCTTCACCTTGAGAAATAGCCCTGTGACCTGAATGTGATCACCTGCCTGGCCCAGCAGCACATTCTCCTCTGCCATCAGGCTGGTCCAGCAAGTTACAGAGTCTGCCCGGGGCATGTGGCACCTGAACATGGAAGGGTGGTTGTTTGATGGCATCCAGCCCTGACAGCCCTGCTGCCCTGGACATGAACGTGAGTGTCCAGCCAAGGCACTGGGGTAATTCTGGGTGTTCTCAGTGGAAGCAGTGTGACATAGACGTCAGCCCCAAACTTTCCTAGGTTTGAATCCTGGTTCTGCCGGGATCAGGGATATCCTAGGCAAGTCAGCCTCCTGGACTCAGTTTCTCTATCTGTAAAATGGGCACAATTCAGTCGTAATTTAAAGATTTGAGATCCTGTATGTAGAGTGAACAGTGGAGAGCCTGACGTACAATGGGCAATTAATGCCAGTTGCTGTTACTGATATTATTATTTAATGCCAGTTTGCCTTTTTGATTCTTCTCTCCCTCCCTGGGCTAAATTCCAAGTTCCTTTGGAATCTTTACTTTTTTTTTTTTTTTAGGTTAATTTATTTATTTTAGAGAGACAGAAAGAGAGAGAGAGAGCAGTCGTGCAGTCAGGGCAGAGGGGCAAGAGAGAGTCTTAAGCAGACTCAGCACTGAGCACGGGCTGGATCCCATGACCCTGAGATCATGACCTGAGCCTAAACCAAGAGTCTGACGCTCGACCAACCGTGCCACCCAGGCACCCCAGGAAGCTTTACTTTTTTTAAAGATAAGCGATTGTAGTCAATTTGATAATAGCCCAGTTCTTGCTTTCCCTTTCAGGTTCAGAAACAACTCAGTCTAATCTCATCTTTGTAGCCTGGCCCAGAGCAGGGGTGCCAAGAGTGCTTTAGAAGCTGAAGGAGGAAGAAGATACCCAAGGCTATCGGGGGCGGGAACATCCCTGGAGATGGACTGCAGCTGGTCCTTGAAATAAAAGGGAGGCTTCGGTGGGTGCTCGGGATGGAGAGATTAAGCTGGTAAATCGAGAGGGCTGGAATTCCAGAGAACAGAATCTTATTTGTCCCAGTTCTATTATTTCCTGGCCGTGTGACTGGCTAAGTCACTTCCTCCCTTTGGGTTTACTAAAGTTCTCATTCTGTATTCACAGATGGATGGCAGAGGCCTGAGAACCTCCTGAAAACAGTGCGAAATGTTGTGTCTGAGCATTTTTTGGCTGAGTGTTCATGGCTCTCAGCAGATTCTCCAAAGGCTGTGACCTCACAGATTTGCAGATTTTTCTTCCCCGTGACTCAGCACTCCCCATGGGCTCTGCTGCCCACTGCTGACTCACCAGCACCAGCTCTTAGCAGCCCTTGTCTGAGCTCCCCAGGAGAGCCTCTGATTGGCTCAGCCAGGAACAGGGCACCACAAAGACACTTGTGGGCAGAGTTCTGGGACCTGGCCGTGTCCTGGGGGCATGCTAGCCTCCAGAATAGACTGGCTGCCTGGGACTGTGCTTGGCCCCAGCCCAGAGGGTAGCAGGGCCTCACGGTTCCCAATGTGATCCTGGCTTCCCCAGAGGGGAGTAAGGTAACATCGGGCGCCCTGGGAGGCCCTTCCATTCAGCATCCTCAGCCCCTAGGACAGTGCTTGGTAAATGCTAGGCGCTCCGAAAGGATATTGCTTGAACACCCCAAAGAGAGCTATTCCACAAGCAAGCAGAGTACAGTGGGAGCCGTAAGGAAGGGCATCTTGACCGTCTCCTAAACCATAGGAAAGGCTTTCCTCTGCGAGTATCATTTTAACTGGGTTATGAAAGTTAAATGAAAGTTCACTAGGGTGAACTATTTGAGGTAGGGAAGGGCCACAGAGTTGTGAAACTGCCTGGCTTATTTAGGCCGCCGCTTAGGCCGCCGCGCGGTGAAAGAGTGGGGCTGAGTGGCTGGACCCACGGGCTGGAGGGAGGTGGAGAGAATGAGACTGCTGAGATTGGGTGGGGCCAAGGTCTTGTGTTCTGAAAGGAAATGTCAGCGGAGGAGGAGGTATCTGACAGCCGGGATGGAATAGTGGTGTAGTGTACAACCCGCTCTCCCTTTGGGGACCAAGGAAGTCAGCTCTCTGCTGCCTGGAGGGCCGCCTGCTGTGCACTTACCTCAGTCTGCTCAGGCTGCTGTAACAAAACACCACAGCCTGGGGGTCTTAAACAGCAGACATTAATTTGCTCACCGTTCTGGAAGCTGGAAGTCCAAGATCTGGGTTTCTGCTAATATGATTTCTGGGGGAGCTCTCCTCCTGCCTTCTCATTATCTCCTCACATGGTCTTTCTTCAGTGTGTGCAGGGGAGAGTGGGGGTGGGGGGTGCAGAGAGTAAGCTCTCTGATGTCTCTTCTTATAAGGACAATAATCCTATAGGATCAGGGCCCCACCCTTACGACCTTATTAAACTCAATTACTTCCTTTGAGGCCCCGGTTCCAAATACAGCCGCACTGGGGTTAGGCTTCAATATTTCAATGTATGAATTTGGGGATGGTTATTATTCAGTGCACAATAGCCTCTCATCAGGAATCACCCTCAGCCAAACAGAACTCCTGGCTCAAGGTCACTCCTCCCCCCAGGGGCGGGGCAGTATTATGTTGCTTCAGTTGAGGACGATTCAACGTGGAGTAAGCTGAGGACTGTTGCAAATTCACGGCACTTCGATTTTCCCCTCCACCCCAGCTTGCTGCCCTCGCTGCATCAGAAGTGCCATCCTGAAACTTCCGCCCCCATATGTCAGTGTCAGAACGTGTTTCCCAGGAGACCCCACCTGTGAAAGATGGCAAATAGCTGGGAAAGGCAGCTGGAGTACTAAGTTGAGAAGGCTTTGGAGGTCACGTTCTAATAGTGATTCTTCCATGGTGAAGAAGTGATCATGGTGGGGGGCACCTGCGTGGCTCCATCAGTGAAGCGTCTGCTTCCGGCTCAGGTCATGGTCCCAGGGTCCTGGGATTCAGCCCTGCATCCAGCTCCCTGCTCAGCAGGGAGTCTGCTTCTCCCTCTCCCTCTGCCACTCTGCCTGCTTGCGCTCACTCTCTTTCTCTCCTCTCTCTCAAATAAATAAAATCTTAAAAAAAAAAAAAAAAAGTGGTCATGGGGACTGTGGACTGGATGTTCAGCATCTCTGAGGGGTGGGACGGTGTCACTGATACCAAGTGGGGAGTTGTAGGAAGGAGAAACAGACCAACAGTGTCAGAGGCCAAATGGAATGAGATGGGGACCTTCCAAGTAGGAATTTACTGTCTGCTTTCAGAAAGCCACTCGGTGGAGAGCTGGGCTGGATTAGAGTTAGTCTAGAGGGAGAGATGGTGAGTGTGGGTGACTGGTAGAGTAGCAGAGGGGAGGTGAGAAAAATCACAGAGCTGAAGTGAAAATCAGCAGCCAGGAAAGACTTCTTTTGGATGGGAGAGCCTTGGGTATACTTGTAATCCGAGGAGGAAGAGTCAGTGGTGAGGCGGGAGACTGAAGATACAAAAAAAGGAAAGCGTACTTGATGGACCAGAGTGCTAGAGGGATGACATTAAAAATATTTAACAAGGGGGCGCCTGTGTGGCTCAGTGGGTTAAACCTCTGCCTTACGCTCAGGTCATGATCTCAGGGTCCTGGGATCGAGCCCCGCATAGGGCTCTCTGCTCAGCAGGGAGCCTGCTTCCCCCTCTCTCTCTGCCTGCCTCTCTGCCTCCTTGTGATCTCGGTCTGTCAAATAAATCTTAAAAAAATATTTAACAAGGGTGAGGGACAAGAATGAGGTCACAGGAGCTGATTGGCAAAAGCATAGGAGGGTTTGGTAGCCAATGTTTAGCCTCCTGCCGAGAAGAAAAGGCATTTCCTCCTCAGAGATAGAAGGAAGAGGTCAAATAGGAAATGAGCATGAAGATAAAGTGGAGGTAGGGGCTTGCGTTTTGTTGAGAAGATCTAGAATGTAACAGAAACTTGAGACGATGAAACCTCAAACAAGATATGGGTGTGCTTACATGAATAAAGTGTGGAGGTGGACACATGGAGCAGATGTAATCACCAAGGATCGAGGCTCTTATCTTGTTGCTTTGTCATCCTTAACAAGGCTTCTACCTCGTGGTCCATGATGGATTCAGCATGTCTGCAATCCAGGTAACATGAAGAAGAAGGGTGTTGGTAGCCAGGGCTAGCTAGCGTTTAACTGGTACAAATCAGCAGAGCTTTTTCAGTAGTGAAATTATTGAAATACTTCTCTACCAGCTGGTAATAGCTGATGACTCCCTGATGCCACCTCCCCATCCCCCCAACTCATCCTCTGGCTCAGTTGGGACCTTCCATGGCATTCCCCCGGCACTCTGGCCAGTGTCCTGGCATATCTGTTGTTAAATATTTACACTGGATGTGTCTCTTCAAAAACAGTACTCAGGGGGCACCTGGATGGCTCAGTGGGTTAAAGCCTCTGCCTTCGGTTCAGGTCATGATTCCAGGGTCCTGGGATCGAGCCTCGCATCGGGCTCTCTGCTCAGCGGGGGGCCTGCTTCCCCCCCCCCCCCCGCCTGCCTCTCTGCCTACTTGTGATCCTTCTCTCTGTCAAATAAAAATTAAAAAACAAAACAAAACAAACAAAAACAACAGTACTCAGAGTTCCCAAAATGGGCACTTGTGCTTTTATCACATTGGCCAGAATCAGGGCCTATGGTTGCAAGGGAGGTTGGGAAATGTAGTCTTTATTCTGGGTGGCCATGTACCTAGCCAGAAATGGGTGTGTGGAGCGGGGGAGGGTTGACTACTAACTATCTAAATCCAGGAAAAAGAGGTGAAGGATACTAGGAGACAATAACAGACTCGACCGCATGGGAGGGCTCCACAGGTATCCAGTAGCACAGAGGGCTTGGGGAGCCTAGCTGGGATGGCTGATTCTCCAGCAGGTTATCTCAGGTGGGGATAGAAGAGAAGAAATCAGAGGCTGGGAATTGGTAGGTGAGTGACTGAAGTGTGATGGGGAGACGGGTCCTTGGGAAAGGCTGTTATTTGGGTGGCTGCCTGAGGGGTTCAGAGTAGGCAGAAAAGCAAAAGCAGGCAGGGAGACTGAAGGCTGGAGGTCCCTATGGGGGAAATGCTAAAGGGAGAGGAGCCTGACTTCATTGTCTGAGACACAGAGGTGGTGGCCCAAGAGGCCTTCACGGTAGATGCCTCTGTTAAATCTGCTGTCTTGGCCATGGATGCTTTCAGGTATAGAAACAGTAGCAGATGGAAGCCCTCTGGGGCTGAAAGTGGAATCCAAGTGGATCTGGATGGGGGTCTCAAGAGATCTCAGGCACTAAAATTGGGGCCTCTTGGGGAATTGGGACCTAGAACTGGAAAAACCATCAGGATCTGTGCTGGGATTTCCAGTATGGCTCACATTACTTTTTCAGTTTCCTGAAAAGTTGAGCTCACAGGAGGGAGGAAATGATGGGGATTTTCTTTTCTCTTTAAAATTTTCCTGTAATCTTTTTCTTTAAAAAGTATCAAGTAACACGTGGCCATTGTAATGAGTGAAATGAGGGCCTCCTGACTTGGATGAGTTAATCCAAGTCAGCAGGCCCTCTTCCCACCTCCAATTCTCTGTTCCTGTCCTCACCAAGAGTCCCAATACTTTGAAGGGAGACAGGGCAGGAGGGCTCCGCTGCCTCTGTGCACGCCTGGACTGGGGGAACCTGAAGTTCCCTCACCCGCATTCCTCTCTGGGAAGACAGTGGCAGGGCTTGAAGTGGACAGTGGGGCTTGGGCCTTGCTCTGCCTGTATTTTGCTGGAACCCACTTCCCTCCCAGGCCTGTTGCATACCAGCACTTGCTCCTTCTATCTCATGTTTCAAAGGCACCTTGCGTATCGGTGTTTTGTCCAGGCCAGTTTCCTTAGTTAGCCATCATTGTCGGCATTTGGGGTCTTTCCAGTATCCACTGTTATAAAGGGTCCTTCTGTGACCACTTTGGATAAGACATCTCCGCTCTTTATTAATACCCTGGGGGGGCATATAGCTAGGAATGGTATTAGAGGATCAAAGGGTCCAGATAGTCTCATAGCTCTTTGCTGCCTATGCACAGATGGCTAAGAAGGAATTATAAGAGATTTAAGCATCTACTGACTTGGTAAAAAGTGACAATCATCCGCTTACTGTTTTTTATATTCTTCATTTCAATTCATCCAAGTTCTTACAGGGAGGGAGATGGAAGCAGGATCATATTTTTGTGTTCCAGGTATGAAAATGAAGGTCGCAAAAGTGCATCTCAAAAACATTGACTTATCCCTCTGGTTATGAGAAAGGGGGTATTAAAAAAGAGTTGTGGTTTGTTCACTCTGTCATTAAGCAGCTTTGAGAGCTCAGTAACTCCACCAAAGTGATAGCATATGATCAGAAGGTCTCTAAGCTTCCTTTTGGCATGGAGTCTTGTCATTTCTGTATGGCACCCACCTTCCCTACATTTATCTGGCTGTTGGGGTGATCAGCCCTGTGCTTGTGCCTGGACCTAGAAAGCCTGCAACCGGGGCAGCCATGCAGCTATCTGGCCACTGAGGCCAACCAGTGAGGCCCCCAGTTTAGACCAGATCCTGCTCCAACTTTACTCAGCCCTCTCGTGTTGCCCACTTCCCCATCACCTACTGTGGTGCACACTTCTCTGTCAGCTCCTCAGTGGGAAGTAAGAACCACAGTGTGGGGGTGGTGGTGGAGGAGGTGAACCAAAGGCTCTGAGACCTATCTGTGGCTGGTTCCAGTTCCTAAAGGAGTACATATGGTTGGGGGCAGATAGGACCCTGGATTTGCCCCCCTTTGGTCAGGCCTGACCTTGGATAAATGTCTTTCCCTCTCCTGGTCCCAACTTCCCCTTTGGTTTAATGAAGGAATGGGACTAACTGACCTTTAAGGACCTGCCCTCATAGGCTGAGATTTCCCCCCTATCTTCCCCTTGGGCTAGGAGGTACCTCCCCTAGGGAAGGGGCAGGGGTGAGATCAGACCTCTGCTCAGAGCCAGACTGTGTCAGCCACAGGCAGAGGGCAAGTGGTTTTGTGTGGGCCATCTGGGCCTTTCTTATTCTGGAATGAGACGGAGGTTGAGGGCTGCACCGTGTGGGGCCACTTATGCCTGCAACAAGGTCTCTGGCTGGTGCACAGCCAGGTTCTCAAATTCCGGCTTCACTTCTCTAATGGCTGAGGCACTTCTTACTCTTTCCCATCTTACCCTTCACTTTGTCCAACCCCAGGACAAACCATGGTAGGACCTCGGGAGGGACTGTATTTCATACCGAAACCTTGTCTGTGGGTCATGAGGAGAAGCGATTGTGGATATGAAATGTTTACGGGGAAAAGTAGGGCCCAGGGTGAAGCTACACTCCGGCCCTAGCTAGGTGAATATATAAACCTCATATAGGAGACAATGTGGGCGGGGTGGTGAGTTTGACTAACGTCCTTGAGAACTTAAAGTCGTTAACCTTTCTGAGCATGGCTTCTCACCTGAAAAACCGAACAGAAATAATAACAGAATCTTATGTCTATAGAATTTCTGTAACAGAAAATGGTAGCTCATAGAAAAAAATGTGAGGCTTAAAAGATATTTATACAAAAAAATATATTTATGCATATTAAAATCTCTAATGTTGACCTATTCAATTACTAGCTTTCTTTTTGGACGACCCTCCCCCTTCCACCACACGTTTTTCCCCTCCCGTCCTCTCCCATCCCCCGGACCGTCCACCTGCCAGCGCTCCGCCTCCAGTCGCGCAGGCGCCTTGCGCGGCGCTGAGTCAGGGTGCGGGAAGAGCTCAGGCCTGCCTGGCCGGGGCGGAGCTTGCGCATGCGCGGTGCACGGCTTCGGGGCGGGGCAGGTTTATAGCCGCAGACGATCAGCTGACGCTCTGCATTGCAGACTGCGGAGTCGGGCGTCGCCATGTACACTCTTCTTCTCCTGGCCAGCCTTCTGGGCGCGGGTAAGCCCTAAGACCCCCCAGCCCGTGTCTAGGGAAGGGGTTCCGCGCAGAACGCGGCCCACCAGACTCGGAGCGGACCGTCCGGGGCCTCGCCGCCCCGCTCCCTGTAGAGGTTGACGAGGGGCGCTCAGTGCGCAGGCGCGTGCGCAGCACCGATACCTGCCGGGCGGCGGAGGGGCTGTGGGAGGAGGCGGGGTGCCTGGCTGTCTAGAGTGCCCCAGGCAGGCCGCTCAGGGCTGGGGTCGGCGCGAGTGGGCTAGGAGGGCGGGACTGAGTAGCATTTCCTTCAGGGGCCGAGTTGGTACCGCCCGGGGCCTCCCCACAGCTACGGGGGGTGGGCCTGTATGGTGACCCCTCCTGCACCTGTGCTGTGCTTGGGCTGGGCGCACGTGATCCAGATGGACTAGAGCCCCCTCCAGCGGGACGCATTTTAGTCCTTGGCCTCAGTTGTCCTAGTTTCTAAGAATGTTGAAGTTGCAGGAAGCGCATAAGTATGTCATCTGTTGATGTTTATCTTTACCTATATATTTACTCTTGATCTTACATCTTGAAGATGATATGGGTTTTTGTGTGGGTGCTTTTGCAATGCAGTTCACGTTTCATCTCCTTTAAAAGGTCTTGCGCAGCCGCTGGCCCGTTTTAGCCTCGGCCTTTATCTTGGGGGAAAATGTAAGCACGTGAGAAGCTGTGCGCAGGAGTATTCTTACACTTGTTTGTGGCCCTGAAATAGTACTGATGGTTATTAAAATCGTTGCAGGCTGTGAAGGCAACACTTGGGAACCGGCTGATTGCCCTCCTGGAATTAGAAGGATCCGTTCTGCCTTCCCCATGTTACTCTGACTTTTCTCAGTTACTGTGCCCCAAAATCATGCTTTCTCATCTTAAGCTCTTTTAAATCATCATGGTAAAGGAAAATGAGTGAGGTTGAGTACTTACCAAACTTCTATCGTTTTATAGTCGTGGAACCAGATTTTAATTTTTGTAGGGAGAGGATTCCAAGGCTGGGTTTTTTGTTTTTTGTTTTTGGTTTTTTTTCCAGGTGTTATAGCTTACAGAAAGGAAATAAACCTGATCTTTAGGGCCAACCTCACGTTCTGTTTCTCTGGCTAACTGTAATTAGGGGCTAGTTTCCATTCTGTCATGCAGCCATTACGATTTTGATAAACAGTAATAAAGTGGATGGTGGAATCAATGGAAAACCAAAGATAAAGGCTACTTACAGATGAAATAGATTTAAGAATGTTTTTCTGATGTTAGAGCACCTCCCAAGAATGTCTTGACCGTAAACCACACTTTTTTTTTTTTTTTTTTAAAGATTTTACTTATTTATTTGTCAGAGATAGCACAAGTAGAGGGAGAAGCAGGCAGAGGGAGAAGCAGGCTCCCCGCTGAGCAGGGATTTCTAATGGGAATTCTATCCCAGGACTCTGGGATCATGACCTGAGCCAAAGGCAGACGCTTAACCAACTGAGCCATCCAGGCGTCCCTAAACCACGCTCTTAAACTTGTTTTACTTGTATGATGTGAAAGGTGATCTGTTTATAAGGATTTTCGATTTTATAGTCAGCGAAGGAAGTATTTCTCACTGGGGTTAATACTACTTGCTGTTTCATAGTCTGTAGAATAAACTAATGCTGGTTTCTGAAATTTTCTGCACTGGTTGAGAACAGTTTTTTGTTCTGTATCAAACATTTGTTCCTATTGGCAGTGAGTCACTCCTCACAAGACCCTTAGGAATTCTGAATCATTCAAATCACCCGGAAGGGGACTTGTTTCTTTTGAAGTGTAAAATCCTCTGCTGGTATACTTGGGAATATGGTTAACCAGAATATTTGGTTAACCAAGAGACCCTCCTTCCCTGAACACTTGAGTAAATGAGAGTATGTTAAAATTGTAGGCCTTCTTCTAACCTTGCTGCCCGGCCTTGGGTTTTATCCCAAGGTTATGAATTTCTGATTATACTGAGTTTGTTAGTGAAGGTGCATAGTGACTGCAGCCATCCTCTGCTCTCAAAGAGGTGCTTTGAACTTGCCATTGCTACATGGCACTACTATAGCACAGAATGTTATCCTGAGCCTGGAGAGGCTTTCGTGTGTGTGTGTGTGTTTTAATTTTTATTTTATCTAAAGATTTTGTTTATTTATTTGACACGGGGTGGAGAGAAAGAGCAAGCACAAGCAGAGGTGGGCAGGCAGAGGGAGAAGCAGGCTCCCCGCTGAGCAAGGAGCCCAATTGGGGGGGGGCTCCATCCCAGGACCCTGGAATCACAGCCCAAGCTGAAGGCAGCCTCTTAACTGACTGAGCCACACGGGTGCCCTCTTGGCAATTTTGATGATGTCCTGATGATTATAGAGACACTTGGTTTTGAGTTTTTGTTTTTATTCATCCTGTGGTGCCTCCCTTTTCCCCACCTGTTAAAGAAAGGAAAGTAATGGTATACTGAGAAGATTGGAGAGCATCTAATCTAACCTCTTCAGAAGGAATGAAGACGCTGATGTGCCCCCAGAAGTGACTCTCCCAAATCATAAGCTGTTTACTGGGAAGTCAGGATCAGAACCCGGGACGCCTCTGACTGCCTGCTCTTTCCCTAGTCTTCCGTCAACACTTAGCTTTTACAAACTGACTGGGTTGTAATTTATATACCAACAACATGCACATTTTAAATATACAGTTTGATGAATTATCACAGAGTGAAGATCGCCACTGTAGGCAGCCCCCAAGGTCAAGGAATAGAGAGCATTAACAGCGTCCAGAAGCCCCTGTGCCCCACCCATTCACTACCCTCTTACACTTGCCCCAAAGGAAACCACTTTATTAGCTTCCAGCACCGCAGATGTTAAAATAACTGTCTTTGAACTTTTTGCAAATGGAATCCTATGGTAAGGGCATACTGTTGGGTGACTCCTCTCGTGGAAAAAGACAGGTCCAGTGTTAACGAGGTGATATGTGTAAAGCCTGGGATGTGCCTGGGATGGGGTATGTGCTCATGGGAGCTTAGGTGCCCTATAACTGTCACTTGTGTGGTGGCTAACCACGTGGCTGGTATGTGCCCAACCCTGAGGCAGGTGGGCTCTCTCGGGATGTTAGAATGTATTATATATACATATATGTTCATTGGATAGCTTATTTTTACGATGACTCAATGTATGGATTTAATGGTGCAGCCTACTGAATAGGAGCAAAACTTCAGTTCTCACTTGACAGAAGTTTTGGATAAATACCATTTCTCAATTTTCAATCTGTAATCAGTTTTATTCTTTTTTTTTTTTAAGATTTTTATTTATGTATTAGAGAGACACTGTGACAGCAAGAGGGGGAACACAGAGGGAGTGGGAGAGGGAGAAGCAGGCTTTCCACCAAGCGGGGAGCCTGATGCAGGGCTTGATCCCAGGACCCTGGGATCTTAACCTGAGCCAAAGGCAGCCACTTAACGACTGAGCCACCCCAGGAATCAGTTTTATTCTGAAAGCATTAATGTAATTCATGAAGGGTTTATTTGTATTAACCAGTCAAGGATTTGGTACGTGCTTTAATTGCATTTGACAAGTTGAACCTGGACTCTCTGAGTGGTTCTACGGTGGGAGTACATTGAGTTGAGTGTTCTGGATTTTTCTAGATCAGGGGAAGGAGAAGTTGTTCCTCCATTTTCTTGGTTTGTGAAACTGGAATGGCCAGGCTGCGGCTTGATTAGATGGGGAAGAGGGAGGAAGGACAGGGTGCTGCTGGTTGGGGAAAGTGCCTAATGAGGCCTGGGAAGCTCTCTAAGCCAAGACCATGTCACTTGGGCAAGTGTGTGCCACAGCTTTTGGAGACCGTCTTCTAGCATGAGTGTTCTAGATTACTGGATGCCAGGCTCAGAGCCCTGCTTTCTGGCTCCTGTTTGGTTCTGCCGCGAGGAAGGACTGGATTTTCTTTAAATCAGGAGAAAAGAATACTAATTATATTACCCTGCCTTTCTCCTCCCTCCCCCCAATAATTTTCAAATAATGTTGAAAAATACAGTGATTGGGATGAAGAATTTGGTTGTTGCAGAAGTACTAGTTGCTTTACTTTTTTGTTATTCTGTGAAGTTCAGAAAATAACCAGAATTATGTCCTTGGGTAATAATTTGTGTACTGAAAAATATTTAAACTTCATGTTTTCTTATGCAATTTGTAATTATAATGGGATTGAGAGGAAACTGGAAAAGAATTTTATCATGTTGCTGATAGCTGTATTCCCTGGCCAAGTTACACTGTCCTTTCGTTCTTTCTTTCTCTTTCTTTCTTTCTTTCTTTTTTTTTTTTTTAAAGATTTTACTTATTTATTTGACAGAGAGAGGTCACAAGTAGGCAGAGAGGCAGGCAGAGAGAGAGGAGGAAGCAGGCTCCCCACTAAGCAGAGAGCCTGATGCGGGGCTTGATCCCAGGACCCTGAGATCATGATCCGAGCCGAAGGCAGAGGCTTAACCCACTGAGCCACCCAGGCGCCCTACACTGTCCTTTCTCATCTGCAAAATAGGGTTACTAATTATTCCAATCTAATAAGGTTGCCATGAGGCTTTAGTATTTTGCTTTATAGAAGGGCATAGGTAATAGGTACTGTAAAATTGGCTGCTGTACCGCGATTAAACTGTGTCGTGTTTGTCAGTGTCCTTGTTGTCCCTGTACAAGTGACTCTCCTCTGCCCTTGATTTTTTGATATCCCTTGGCTTCATTCATTTCAGAGGTCTTGAATTTAATAAAACCATTAAATTGACTTACAAATGTGTGTGCTGTATGTAATTACTGGGTCAGGAAAACCAACCAGGAGAGGCAGTCCGCAGTTAGGAGGGGGTGTGAGTCTGTACTCGGGTTAGCTAGACTGGGTTTAGAACTACATCAGCCTTTATCAGGAGCCTAGCAGATCAGGGCCATGGCCAGGTAATCGGAGTATTCTTATTCTAGGTCTGTCTAACCGTGATAGCTCTTTAAGTCCCCTCATCTGGTCCCCATCCAGAAATGGGGGTGAACTGTTGAGATAATGGCTGCACACTGTGAATAAGTCCAAAAGTGTAAAAATTAGGGCAAAAGTGTGTTTCCTTCCCACCACTGACCCCCAGACCTATCTTTCTTTTTTTCTTTTTTGAAGATTTTATTTATTTGAGAGCAAGAGAGAGAAAGCGTGAGAGGAGAGGTAGGTCAGTGGGAGTAGCAGACTCCCTGCCGAGGAGAGAGCCTGATGTGGGACTGGATCCCGGGTCTCCAGGATCATAACCAGAGATGAAGGCAGTTGCTTAACCAACTGAGCCACCCAGGCACTGACACCCCCCCCCGACCCCGACCTTTTGAAGACAGCCTGGTACCAGGGCCTGTGGGAGCCTTCCAGAGCAACATATAATTGACAGTGTGTGGGATTTCCCCCTTCTCTTTTTTTTTAAATCACAGATGATGGCATATTACACTGGCTTGGTCTTTTTTCACATGTGGAACATTGTAGACCTCCAAAAAAAAAATGGGAGAATAATTGCAAAGAGCACTGGTGTATGCAATACTTGGTTAAGAAACGGGGCCTAAAAAGCCCCTCCTCCCGTTGTAAATAACCACCCCCTGGGCTTGCTGTTGATCAATCCCCTGCAGGCCTTTATTCTCTCAAACACGGAAGTGTGACCTTCAACAGTATGGGTGGTATTGTGTTGTTTTAAACATTATGCAAATATTGTGTGTATTCTTGGGTTAATTTTTTTCTTTTGGCTAATGAGGTTCATTGGTGTCAATAACATGTACATTTTTCATTTTCACTGTAGTATAGTATTTCATTTATGACATTGTTGCTAGGCATTTAGATTATTTCTAGTTTTGTTTTTCTCTCAAACTGCTTCTATAAATGTTGTTGTGCACATGAACAGACATTTCTCTAGGGGATATACCTAGGAATGGGAATTGCTGAGCTGTAGAGAATACATATTCTGCTTTAACTAGGAATTGCCGAATTCCTCTCTTGAATGTTTTGGGGGTTTATATTCCCATGATATGTAGGTATATAGTTAATCAGTAACCTTTGATGTTGTCAGACTTTAAATACTTTGCCAGTTTTATAAAAGAGTAAATAGGTGTGCATTCTTCTTTTATTTATGCCTTAGAGGCCATTTCATGCTAGTATGGATAGACCTAGCTTTTAAATTTTGGAATAATTTTTAGATTTACAGAAAAATTAAAAAGATAGTATGGTGAGTTCCTGTACGCTTCACCCAGCTTCCTCTACTATTTTTTTTTTTAAAGATTTTATTTATTTATTTGACAGAGATCACAAGTAGGCAGAGAGGCAGGCAGAGAGAGAGGAAGGGAAGCAGACTCCTTGCCGAGCAGAGAGCCTGATGCTGGACTCGATCCCAGGACCCTGGGATCATGACCTGAGCCGAAGGCAGAGGCTTTAACCCACTGAGCCACCCAGGCGCCCCTAGCTTCCTCTACTATTAACATGTTACATATCCACTGTATATTTGCCAAAATTAAGGAATGGACTTTGGAACAGTGTTGTTAACTGTGCTGCAGACTTGATGGGGCCTTTATGAGTGTTCCTACTGATCTCACGTTTCTGTTCCAGGATCCAGCCCAGAGTACCATATTGTATTTAGTTGTCCTGTCTTCAACTCCTCCTACCTCCCAGCTCTTGAAAAAACAGTTGCAGAAGATTTCATTCTATGCATTTGTCAATTTAGTTAACCTCATTGAACCTCTCTTTTTCAGAAAAACTGAAATGAATCCTAAAAACACTTCTAAATTTTAAAATTGAATCCTGGCTATATTTGGACAGATAACTGCTTTTGAAAAGAAATTATTTACTTTAAGGGAAATTTCGTAAATTAGATTGAAGGAGATACTATAGAAAGTTCTTTCGGCCAGTCTTTGTGATGACACTTACTACAGTAAAGAAAAAGCTCCTTTACCAGGGTGATGTGATGCTGTCCTGTAAGTGTAGGCATTGCTACCAGAGAGTCATGTGGCCTCCTAGCTCACAAGGATTAAAACCCAAGGTTTGTCTCGTGGGGTTGCATGTTATCTGGCTTTTGGCTGCCTTTCGTCGCTCTTCTCCGTCTTCCTCCCATGTCCAACCTCTGGCGCCCTGTGGTTGCTCAGAGTCTTTGCATTCTGTGTTCCACCTGTCTGGACCATTTTCCTCCTGAGGTAATCCCTGTGGGTTCCTCCCTCCACTCAGTTGTCTGCTCACTTGCTGCCTTATCAGAATTCCACACTGCTCTAAGTGGCCGTGCCATCCTGCCGTAGTCTTGTTCTTCCTTTGACTTTGCTTCATTTGTCTTCATAGCACTCCCCGCGACCTGGCATTTTGTGCTGTGTGTGTTTGCAGTGGTCTGTCTGCAGCATGTGTCACTGCTTGGCCCATAGTAGGCGCTCAGTGTTGCTAAATGGTGGTGTGAGGTGTTGCCGAGTGGCCTTCAGCCCAGCAAGGTTACCGTGCCTGAAACTTCAGGGTGGATAGTGCCAAGTCTTTATCACAAATAAAGCATTTTCTTTTATTTGCTGAAAGTCATGTTTGTGTCTTGGAGTTGACAAATCAGCAGCGACTTTGAGGCCAGGTGAAGTGTTGACCATTATAGTAGTTTACATCCAGATGAGCGGGACCCACACATCTGTTGGACAGGGTTTACTGTACGCAGTAGAGACCTGCGTCTTATGCAGTGAGACGCCTAGGTCTTAAATACTCTGGTGTCTGTGATTTGTGGTAAATCTGAAAGGGGAACCAGCTATAATTTGAGAAGTTATTCCCCTTCTGTTGGGTTCCAGAAATTGGCTGTTTGTACATGGTGGCTCTGAAGATTTTTAGTCTCTGCATTCCTATGTACTTGTGAGTTGAGAGTTTTGGTTTATGTGGGCCCTAGCTATCGATATTTACCTCTTATCAGTTAAGCTCACAATTTAAAATATAATCTTTTAGAAATGGTAAATGTGTTAACATACTATAATTTGAGTGAAAATAATTGTTCTTAAACACAGACATATTGAGAAGAATGGCTTGTTTGACATTTTTGCAGCTTTTTCTAACACCTGGCTGAATTCTCTGCTGTGTCAGGTGCCATGCGCCTCTGGAAAAACTCCCCTGCATCCGTGGGATTGAATGAGTGAAAAAGGCAGCTAACGCTTTGGTGTTACTATTATGAGAATTTTGGCCGCCTCGACACCCTGAAGGAATCTCTGGGACCTTGAGGGTTCTTTGGACCACACTTAGAGAACCAGTGGTAATAGCTGCTTTGCTGGAGCAACAGGCAACATAATTACCATTTACTTGAGAGTTTGTGTACCTAGTACTGTTCTGAGTGCGTTTTGCTTCATTTGATGTAATCCTCAACCAGCTCTGAGGTGAGAGCAATGGAATCAGAATGCGGGGGCCTCCTAATATCCTGCCCTAGTCTATGCCATGGTCTGAAGTTTAGATTGTGGCATTTCACATAAAGGGCTGTATTCCTGTTACTGACTAGGGTGAGTCAAAGTGACATATGTAGTTGACACATTTACATGTATCTGAAACTTTTAATGATCCTTGGGGACAGGCCCAGAGCCCTGAACTTCTGTATTAGTAACAAGTGGGGTTTGCATGAGGTCCTTTTTTTTAGCATATTATTGCCTTCTGCAAGTATGCTGAGACCACCGCCTGTTAGCAGGGATGGGGTAGAGCCCATGGCGGCTTCTGGCTGACTGCATGAACTCCTCGCAGCAGCTGGGCCGGGGCTAGGACCTGTCACCTGACTGGACACGGGACAGTCTGGCCAGGGGCTCATTTCTTCATGGTCCAGTTGTGGCAGCGTCTTCTCTAAGCTGACTGAAGTGATCATCACCTGACACGCTGACACTTGGAAGAAGAGCTTTGCTGGTAGTTTATATTGGATTGGAGTGCTCTTGAATGAACTAGACAGGAATTTCTCTTCCCAAAATTAATTATGCCACATTGCATCACTCTTATGCAAGCTATGAGGATTGCATTCTTGTCCCTCATGTTTCAGTTATGATTGCACAAGCTGACTTACCTGACCATTGTCTTACCTTCTCCATATAGATCGTTTTTTTGTCTTTTTTTTTTTTTTTAAAGATTTTATTTATTTGTCAGAGTGAGAGAGCACGCAGGAGCAGGGAGAGCTGCAGATAGAGGGACCGGCAGGCAGAGGGAGAAGTCCCGATGTGGGACTCAATCCCAGGACCCCGGGATCATCACCTGATCCAAAGGCAGATGCTCAACCGACTGAGCCACGCAGGTGTCCATCAGTTTTTTGTCCTGGTATGATCTTGCCTGTGAGAAGAATTGAGCAAGAGGAGGGGAAAAATGAGGGAGAGGAGAAACAGGGAAGAACCTTTGTCTTAGATAACAGAGCTCATAGCTTATTGGGGCCAGAGGTGATGGGATGTCAGCCAGGAGAGCTCACTACAGATTTCTTTTGTAGTAAGAGGGATCTTTGGACTTTTTTTCCTTCAGATCAAAGCAGGCTTCCTTGGAGCACATGCTATTCTGAATGGTTAAATGGGTGGTATTTTTGTTCTGCTCTGCAGAATGCTTCCTAAAGCAGGGTCCTCTGAAGAGACAGGTGCTCTTTGCCGTAGAGGCCAGCGTTTGGATGGGGCAGTCAGTGTTGAGTGTGTTGCTTTATCTCCTGCAGGACCTGAGTGCATGAGTTCTGAGAAATGTCTGAGTGCAGGGAGTCTGAGGTTGATGCTGCCGCTCCCAGGTTCAGCCTCTCTTGGTCTCCTAGCAGCCTGCCTGTTGCCATGGTGGTCCGTTCGTTACCCAGGCGGCAGGTCCGTTGCCCTGTGGAATGTCTGCTCTGATCCTTGGTGCTGTGAAGCTGCTTGTATTTTCTGTTACTCTCTTTTTGGTAACTAGACTCTGAAAAGTATTTAGCATATGTTATCTAAGATATTTACAAGGGAAAACAATGGCTAAAATAATAAGACTGATTGTTTAAATAAGTGGAGCATAAGATGCATCTTCTTGGAAAGGTTGCTCCCTTCATTCTGAGAGTGTTTTTGAAAACCTCCAGTGATTAAGTTGTGTATGTAGGCTTTTAAATATCCTCAGTGGAGGTAAGCCTTGTCATCTGGGGACTCTTCTGGTGAATGAGGTAGGTGATTAAGCTGGTAGTTAGGCTTAGGTCTGACTGCAGACAGCAGAGATCTAGGATAGCAGTGGCTTAAAATGATAGAACCGTCCCTGTCGTTCCATGGGAAGTTCAGGAGCCGGACAGTCCGGGGCTAGTGTGGTGGTTCTATTTCCAGAAGTGCTGAGAGACCGCTTCCTTGAGGTCTGTCTAGCCCCATTCTTCATGAGTGCTAAAGATGCAGAGGTCACACTTGTCTTTCAAGGCCAGAATGTGGTTTCCTGACCAGACTCTGCTACAGGGGAGACTGGGAAATGTAGTTTTTAAATCTTGGCAGCCATGTGTGTAGCTGAAAAAAATCTGTGATTCTGCTCCCGTGAAAGGAGTGCAGACGGGGAACAGCTTGTGGTCTCGTGACAAACCCAAGTTCCTCTGTTGGGTGTGCAACAAAGCCTGTCTCTGAGACAATCAGGTTTGCTGCAAGGGAAGGGTTTATTTGAGAGCCAGCCAAACAAGGAGACCGAGGGCAAGCCTCAGATCCTCCTCCCTGAAGGGGGAGAGAACAAGTTTTTAATCATAGGGGTTGAGATTACATATGTATATTGATGGAAAGGGAGGGGTGGGGAACCAGGCCGGTTCATGGGGAAAGGTGGAGCATGTGCACTGAGCCAGCATATGTGACCTGTTCCGGGTTCATTTTGGGGTGGGGAGGTAACATTAAAATGAGGCAAAATTGGGGTCCTGACATCATCATCTTAAGGAGAGGGGCTGTGTGCATGCTCTGAGGCCCATATAAACTGGATGGGGTCTTGGGGTCCTATCTCAGGTGAGGAATGCAGGGCCTTGCTTGTTCATGGGCTGGAATCTTATCAGTGACCTTCAGCCCAGGCCTCTGCAGGGACAGCTAGTGGGTTTGTGAGTGGGGTCTGGAAAGAAACAACAGCTGATTAGGGAGAAACAAGTCTCTGAAAAACAAGCTTTAAATCTCCTGATAGTGTCAGCCTCATTAACCCGATGAGGTACGGTTTTAGTTTCTGCCGTATTGAGCAGTAATAATTGTTCCCTGAAACTAGTTGGTAAGGTTTAACTTTTTTCTGACTTTGAAGGTAACATGGGAAAAAAATTGTACTGTTGGGTCCCCCCAAAATTGGGTACCCCAATAATGGGTCCGTGATTAAAGGAGTGAGACTGATACACAGCGAAGGTCAAGCAAAGCTTTATTTCGTGCCAAGCATTAAGAATCTGACCGGACCGTCAAACAGACCGGTCGGGGCCGCCCCTACAGAGAGGACGACCCCTCCCTGCTTTCCAGACTAACTTTTATAGAGCAAAGGCCATGTGGTTGGGCCTGGCCACGCACAGGTGGCCAATGAGATTGTAACACACACAGGAAACTCCACAGTGATGCTAGGTGACCAATTGAATTACAATTTACCCTAGTAGACATTTGAACCAGCCTATCACCTAGTTCAGAATTGGCGCCCCAAGGGTGGGGCCCTTACTCCTTGGTAGCTCGGAGACAGTATGCGCCCCCACTGATTGAATACCTCCACCTGGCCTGACCCACCCTTGTATTTGGACTTTGTTACCTGGGACTGGTTTCCCGGACTTGGTTTTAAATAAGTTCCCCTGGTGGGGGGGTGGGGGGTGAGGGGGGTGGGGGGGCCCGGTGCCAAGTTCAATTTAAGTTTTACAACAAAATGGCAGTTCAACTGGGGTGGGGCCGCTCTGGCTGAATAGGCCCTTACAGTACCACGATGTAAAAATTGTACCACGATGTAAAAACGAGAACGTGAATGCCTTGCATTGGTGGTTCT
Source organism: Martes martes (assembly GCF_963455335.1). Classification (NCBI taxonomy): domain Eukaryota; kingdom Metazoa; phylum Chordata; class Mammalia; order Carnivora; family Mustelidae; genus Martes; species Martes martes. Next base: position 54,239,907 of record NC_137902.1, read on the forward strand.
TCCCCTCACATCCATCATTCACAGTTAGGTCCACGATTAACGGAGTTGTAGGTACCAGGCAGTCTGTCCTGGCTTTCTTGGCTTTCTTGGCTTTCTCATTGATTTGCACAGAATTCCTGAGAAAAGGATACTCTTTTTTTCCCTATATTTTGCAGATAATTGTGGCATAAGTAATTGTCCCGGCCTTGGCTTTAGTAGCTAGCAGAGCAGGGGGTGTTCAGGAAGGCCAGTCTGCCCCCAGCACTCAGGGCAGCCATCATTTTGTCATATAGCTACCTTATCCTTCCAGAAAGGCAGAGGTTTTGAGGGTGCTTTTCTAAAAAAAGGTGGGTTCCAGGAAAAACGAACTATGACAACTATATCCGGATCGGAGGCAAAAAAGCCCATAGCCGCAGTGTCATGAATTACTGAGAGCATTTCATCTGTGGTACCTCCAGTGCCTTGCTGGGCACCTCTCATTCTTGCTCAGGCAAACCTCTCGTTTAGCACCTGTGTACATGGTGGCGACTCCTGGTTCTCCAACAGTGGAGCCTGTGTTTCCCTCTGTGTGACTAACCAACAGCTTCTGAGGATGTGGGGTATAACTCTTTAGGTCTTTGTATTGCCAGTTAAATACTTGATGAAATGCAGAGTAAACAAACACAACAGCCTGGTTTCTGATGTTTGTGGGAGCGCCTATTTTGGGCAAGGAAGTGAATCAGAAAGTTCTGCTGTTGCTACTACAGGTGGTGGTGACGACGATGATGATAGCACTTGACTTCTGTAGCCCTGCCCTGTGTTTTACAAATATTGGTTACTTTTTATAAACTTCTAGGAGTACTAGTAATAGGCCCATTTTGCAGATCGGAAGACTGAAGTTGTAAGATCACCTGATTAGATTTGGTAAGCTATAGTCTGAGTCCTTGACTGTCTGATTTCAAAGCCAGTCTGGTAGGGGAGTTGAGATGTGTGGCTAAATGAAAATGCCGGAGAGATGCTGGTAAAGGCGGGATGGCTGAGAGATGTAGTATCCGGGCAGTTGAAAATGGATAATGCTGTCATCTTGATTCTCAGCAACATTCCAGTGACCCTAGTAACTGCATCTTCATTTTACTCACAGATGAAGAAAAAGCTCAGGACAGTGATTGGCTGAAGGTCATTTATTTGGGTGGGACTTGGAGGCAGATCTTGTTTTTTTTTTGTTTGTTTGTTTCTCTTTTTTTTTTCAGTATTCCACATTTGAAAAACATTTAATTTAGACGGTAGGTCAGTTACCTTAGATGTCCCATTTTCTAAGCTCAAGGTTTAGGGTTTTTTGTTTGTGTGTTTGTTTTGCAAGAAGTCATCACACTTAAAACACAACGGAGCTCTAGTGAGCTCTTCCTGCCTTCCAGGCCCACTGAGGTTTTTTTGTCTAGGGGCTAGAGCTGCCACAAAACCCATTTCTGGTCTTGCTTATGGCAGCCGTTCTCAGTAAGGCAATATTGCATTACAGCCTATTTTTTATAAATGACGTACGTGTGGGTCCTTTAGAACATGTCTATTTTCTTCTAGGCCTGGGAGTAAAAAGAGAACACAGTGCACCCATCCATTTACTAAGGAAATGCAGTTGAAGTTCTTTGTCTTAGAAAACAGCACAAAGCCTGTGTTTCCTTAATAAAAGGAAACTTGCCTGTAGGGCTTTAGTGTCTCTGAAGGGATAATTTTTGTAATCTCAGTTTACCACTGTGTTGTCATTGAGGGCTCAAATCAGACCTTGGAACTGAGAGGGCTAGTGGCTGGTTTGTCCTGAGGAGTGTTTGTGTCTTAACATATTTAATTAGAACTGTCCAAGGGGTCAGGCACTTTTTTTCTAAGAACTTTCCTAGAGTTCAGCATATTGCCTCAAAAGAAGGAAGTTGGTATTTGGGGGCAGAGTGTGGGAGAATGAGAATAGAGATGAATGCTTTGCTGAGAACATGTTTTGAGAAATAACTCATCAGAAAGTGGCTTAGGATAATTTTTATATGTTGGTTATATATACCCACTGAAAATGTCGTTTGCCTCATTGTTAAGGAGTGAAGCTGTGTAGCCCCTAAAAGGATTTCTCTTACACAGAATTCCTTGTAGATTGGGCTTTTTTTTTTTTTTTTTTCTGTGTGGTTGCTTCTTCTGCTTTTGGAGAGGTCCTCATCTAAGGAGGCAGCTCATTCTCTTTATAACCCCGTGGATGGCCCCTACCTCCAGCTGTGGTCTGTTTGCTTTAGCCTCTACCCATTGCTCTGAGGTCTGGGTCTGAAACCACACAGCAGATCCACTCCCATTTGATAGGTGGAAGGCGTCCTTTCTCTGTGAAGGTGGCTGTGTTTCTCAGAAGGATTGTCTCTCCCAGCTAAACACCTCCGGTCTTCTAGGGGACCCGGGAATGGTGTCACGTGCCCTCACCTTCCCAACCTGTGCTTGTCACTGAGTCACGGGAAGCAGAGCGCACAGGTGTGTGCTGTCCTTCCTGTGACCTGAGCCCTGCTGCGTGTTCACATTGTTTTTTATTTTTACTTTTTAAAAGATTTCACTTATTAATTTGACAGGAAGGAGGAGGAGAGGGAGAGAGAGTGCTGGTACAAAGCGGGGGAGGGGAGCCACATGGCAGGCAGTGGGAGAGGGAGAAGCAGGTGCTCTCCTGATCAGGGAGTCCAGCTCAGCCCAGATGTGGGGGCTGGATCCCAGATCCCCAGATCATGACCTGAGCCAAAGACAGACGTTCAGCCTACTGAGCCACCCAGGCGCCCCTCATGTTCGCATTTAAGTTTAACCCTGTGAGTTTCATTTTTCTAGCTGTCTGTTCTTTTGGAATCTATTAGTTCCTCTCTCAGTCCTGCTGCTACTGCTTCTTGCTTGGAATTTTTGGTATGAGCTTTCCATTCAAATTCGTGCCCCATCATCTGGATCCCCCCCACCTCCTTTTCAGTTCTTCTGCCACATCATGCCTGGGTCTTAAAGACACTGGCATGAGCCATTGCCCACAGGGCGAGCTTTCAAGTAGGGCTGAGAGTGCTAGTTGAGGTTCTTCTCATGAGGCCTGAGGTCTGTCTTTGCAGCCTGGCTCCTGCGAAGGCAAAGATTTCTCTCCTTTGGAGTGTTCGAGAATTTCCTTTCTCCCTCAGCAGCCAGTTCAGATTTCACTGTGAAGAAGCCTCCGCTCGCTCCCCCGCGCGGCTAGTGACTTTGCTGCTCTAGGGCCCCTGTTTTCGGTTAACATACCACCATTTCTTTGGGGTTTGTCCCTCCCACTGTGGACTCGGAGAGCCTAAGTCTGTTTACTCTGCTCAGCTGCCCGAGCGCAACGTTCTTGGCCCAGTCAGTGGTGTTTGGTAATCATGCCTTCATCGAAGTTGTTTTCCTACTTGGGTAGAGGAAAACCGTGCATGCTCTTAGAGCCTGCCTTCCGTCCCCACTGGGATCCCTGACAGCAGTAGTGCCCGAGGGCTCCCTGAAATGGTGTGAGGGTGTTACGTGTAAATACATTTTCCAGGAAAAGGATTCTCGTGTCTCAGAGTGTTCTGACCCCACTGGTTGTGTCCCTCACAGGGCATTGGGTCCTGAAATCAGTACCTGAACCCTCCCCAGGTAACCAGCGGCATCACCCATGCTTGTGTTTTGGCCTCATATTACTTGTTCTGAGGACACACAGTTGTTTCTGTTAATAGATGTTGGGTCATTTTAGGACATCAGATTTGTTGTATACCACAGACTATTTTTATAATACGCACCTTTAGAAAAGTTGGCTTTAAGTTGAAGGAACATGGGAGTGTCTTACTGAGAATTTAATTTCTAGGAGCTGGGAATTGTTTTAGGCTTGACTTTGCGGGCTTTGTAGGTCTGCCAGATTGGCCACTGTGCATACATACCTTTTACTCGGGGAGTTCTGAGGTGGGCCATGGAGTAACAGTAACTGTTGGGATTGTGGAATGACTTGGGTTTTTGTTAGCTGGACCAGTCTCATAACCAGCTACCCAGGACTGTTTTTAGTGTGGACAGTTTTGCCAAAGCTGGTAACAAAGTCATTATTGCACAGGACTACTGTTTCAAGTTCTTTGAAGGAGTAAATTAGCTACAGAGTATTCTTGCTTTTTGGGCATATGATAGTGTGTCCTGTTCCTGAAACCTGATAGGTTTTGGCCCTGTAGCCAATTCCTGACTGGGATGGTTGGAGAAAAATCCTGAATCGAAGTTCTAGTTCAGTGCGTATTTGTGAGAATGGAGAATGGTGGTCAGTCTGGCCTTGTGTAGGGAAGGCTGCTCCCTGGCCCTGCCTTTTTCTCAGAATCCTGTCTGGCTGTGGTCTACTGATGCCTAACCTCTTTCTGGCTTCCCTGTGTATCACTGCATTCTTTTGCCTAGAGACTCATTTTGTAGCTTCCTGTTATTTTTCCGGCTCTTTTCTCCCAATTGGAGGTAGAACCATTTGGTGTATCTTGGGTGCTTTTCAGGATTCCCTGGGGCCTGGTACCTGGGAGGAACATGGGAGGCGCTTCTGGAACCTCTTGGCTCTGTGTGCTCTGTGGTGACAACCCACACTTCCCAGAACCCTTACCCTTGTGACACAGTTTTTGCCCACTCCCCTTTTCCCCAGACCTACAGCTGATGGCTGGTCCCAGCCTAGCTTGGCTACATTTCAGGTATTAAGCTGCTGTGAACCATCTGGGGATTAGTATGTACTGTTGAATCTGCTGCATGTTTTCCCCTGGAAACCAGAGTCCGAGCCAGTGGCTGTTGGAGTATGGCTAGTTCAGTTGCATTTGTGAACTGGTTATGGATGTGATTTTTTTTTTTTAAGATTTTATTTATGTATTTGACAGACAGAGATCACTGGTAGGCAGAGAGGCAGCCAGAGAGAGAGGAAGGGAAGCAGGCTCCCTGCTGAGCAGAGAGCCCAGTGCGGGGCTCCATCCCAGGATCCTGGGATCATGACCTGAGCCGAAGGCAGAGGCTTTAACCCACTGAGCCACCCAGGCACCCCTATGGATGTGATTTTTGTTGCAAAGGGCCATTGAAGGCAGTAACCTGGGTAGCAGATTCATTTGCCAGTGTCTGAATGGATACAGATCATCTGGCTTGAACTTTCTGCAAACATGTGACTCAGTCTTTGTGTGAATAGTTTGTGGAATATAGCTTTGGTTGAAAAGCTAGTAATGACCGCATTTCATTGCTTTTCCTTTCCTGGAGTGAGAGCACCTACCAACCTCCATGCTTTGTATACTGTGTATGTGTTACATATCTGTGGAATCACGGTGCCTTCTCGTTGGCTTACAAATTGAAGCAAGGTGCCACGTGACTCCTGAGGTTCTCAGTCGAGCTCATGGGTGGCAGTGGGCTTTCTCCTCAGACTTGGGCCTCGTGTTTCCTATTCACAGTAGAAGGTGTTTCTGCCCTACTGAAGTGTCGTTGGGAGTTGGCGTCCTGCACCATTACCCATTTTTGTGTAGCTCGCCCCGATGGAATCTGTTGTTTTCTAGCTGACTTGTTGGCTTAGAGGTGAGATGCCAAAGTCAGGGTTACCGTAGACCTATTTTAAGAAACATAGGTACTCTTAAGGTCGTTTATAAAGTAAGTGGACGTGTAAAAGTGGAAAAAGAAAAGTTATTCACATACAACGTAATATTGGGAGTTTCCGCGAGCCACCCTGCCTTTTTTGTGCAACTTTTGTATAATTTCATATTCTTGAATTTTTTTTCTACTTGATATGTGATATTTTTATACTTAACAGCTACATAATCTTTTTAGTAAGAGTATCATTAGTTTTTTTCCCCTCTGTTTTTGGCCATTCAGGTTACATCTACTTTTATTTTCAGTATTGTAAATTACACTTAATAAATATATTTATGCATATCACATTTTGCCTCTTGGATTGCTGTATTTCCGTAAAATCTATTTCTAGAAATGGATTACCTTTTTTTTTTTTTTTTTTTTTAAAGTAGGTTCCACACCCAGTGTGGAGCTCATTGTGGGGCTTGAATTCATGACCCGAGATCAAGACCTGAGATCAAGAGTCAGGACACTTAACTGACTAAATGTCCAAGGTGCCCCTAGAAGTGGATTACTTTTTTGAAGGGGGATTTTTTCCCCCCAGTACCTGACATATATTAATATATTAAGAAGTTCTTACCAGTTACGCTTATTGGCCTTACAAATGCCTATTTTACTACAGACTTGTCACTTTTTTCCCTTTGGCTATTTAACTTTCAAAATATGGCGCCTTCTTGCTGTAACCTGTCTATCTTTGGTCCTAGGGGACTTGGAGCAGTTCTTGTGTTTTTCCCTAGTCCTGTTTCTGCACATGTGACTTCTGCCCGGGTCCTTTGTTCACTCTCACAGCAGGTGCCAGGCCGTGCACCCGGTTTTGAGTGGACACCTGTTTGCTGGGTGATACCAGAGGGGAATCACGGAGGGTTTTTTGTTGGTAGAATTGTTTATGAAGTTTGATTTATAAAAGGGCTCTTCTACTAGAACATTAAGAATCATTGTTTGTGTAATAAGGATATGAATCTTGTTTTCCCTACAGATTAAAAAAATTCTGTAGAAGTTGAAATTTTCTAAAATTAAATCTGTCAGCATTTTCTCCCATGATTTCTTTTATTCATGGAAGATTTTTGAGGTTATAAAGATTACTGTTTAGACATAGTTCAAGAGGAAAAAAGCACACCAGGCAAATTAGTCCCTCCCGGCCCTGTGACTTAGGCGGACTTAGACGGTCACTGAGCTTCTTGAGCCAGTGCCGCTGTGTGGTTTGTGCACCACAGGAGCTGAGCTGGTGTGTCCTTCACCCTGGGTAGCTGTGTGATGGGGGGCCGCCTTCTCATGCTGGTTTTTCTTTCAGCTCTAGCCAGCCCTGTCCTGGGCCTGAAGGAATGCACCAGAGGCTCGGCGGTGTGGTGCCAGAATGTGAAGACGGCAGCTGATTGCGGAGCCCTGAAGCACTGCCTGCAGACCGTCTGGAGCAAGCCAACGGTGGTGAGTGCCGTGGGGACTGTACCCCATCTCCTTACGTGGTCTGGAGCTGGTGGCCGTTTCCAAAGCTTCCAAAGCACGCTCTCGTCTCGCTTCATTTGCTCTTCTCGGTGACCTTGCTAGGGAGGCACTCCCTGTTGCAGGGTGGATCCGTTTCAGCGCAGTGGAAATGGAGTCACAGAGAGGTTAAGGTTCTCTTCCCCCGAGGTTGCTGAGTCTCCTGGTCGCAGAGAGAGGATGAGGTCTGCCCATGGCCACTATTGTGTGCACTCCATGCTGCCTTCCAGGCCTCTGTGCCCATCCCACCAGTTTCAGTATATGTGCTGCCGAAGCAAGCATGATGCTACTGATTTTTCATCCAAATGGTGTTAAATATAGCATATTAATACGGGGCTCTTAACGCTCATGGGGAATAATACTCAGAGGTGACAAAGCTCAGGGGCATTCTTCGCACCACCAGAACTCCTCTGGGGAGATGCCCGAGCTGTGCTGGCTGCAACAGCTGACTGCAGAATGCGGGCCTGGCTGGCTCCGGGCTGTGCCACCTCTGACTGCATGGAGTTCCAGGTCTAAGACTTGACACTAGTGGCCACTAGAGCTGCTTCATTATGAGAAGAACAATTAAAAACCCTGTTCTTTTAGAAATACTTTCTGAATTTGCTGGATCACTACCATCTGTGGCCAAAATTACTTTCTGATTTGGTTTCTAATTTGCTTCTCATCTCGTTTTTAATGAGGCTTCCTCTTTTCAAATTCAGCATGTGACAGGGGAGGACTTAGGGCGCGCCCTCTCTCTCTCGCTCTTTTTTTTTTCTTTTTTTTTAAAGATTTTATGTATGTATTAGAGAACAAGAGAGCGCAAGCAGGGGGAGAAGCAGGCTCTTTGCTGAGGAGGGAGCCTGATGTGGGACTTGATCCCAGGACCTTGGGATCATGACCTGAGTGGAAGGCAGATGCCCAACCAACTGAGCCACCCAGGCGCTCAGCTCTTTTTTTTTGATACGGCAGTCTCAGGGGTGCCTGAATCTGGTATTAGCCTAACAAGGTCCAGAGGTTCAGTTAGATTTCTTTCCATGCAGCTTAGTTACAGGTGTTCCTTCTTCTCACCCAGACGTGTTAGTTCCTTCTTTGTGGGTTGAAAATCAGTTGCCCTTAAGAAGGAAGCTTCCCACGAGCCACAAGAAGCAGCTAGAATCTCCATGTCCTGGGCCACATGGGCCCATGGGTGCCCAGGCTTCTCAGGGCATGGGTGTGATGTTTCTAAGCTCTGGGGTGGTGACATATGGCTTCCACATGAACATAGCAGCCCCTGGGAGCTGGAAGGGGATAGAGTGCAGGAGTCAGTGCCAGTGTCTGGCTGGGCTTCTCTGCCCCACCACCTTTTACTGTCTTATAGTGATACTGGCCCCAGGTGACTGGTTTTCCCTAATTTCTGTTGCTCTGATTTTCACCTTTCCAGCCTCAGTTTCTTCCTGGAGCTGTTGTGAGCATTAGTATGACATTTGGCCTGTGCCACGTGTGCTGAGGCATAGAAAAGGGTACAAGAAAAGGGTATCTTTCCCTAGAAGCACAGAGTGTTCTGGTCAGTGCCTCCAATCCTTCCCACGTGGCATCTGTGTGCTTCTTATCTAGGTTGGGGAACCAGGATGTGCCTGTGTGCCCGACATCCCTGGTTGGATAGGATAGCACAGAGGCCAGGGGGCTTTTCAGCTCTGTACGGTATGCATTATGTCCTGCAAATACAGCTCGCTCTCTCCCTCATGTTCTTCCTCTTAGAAATCCCTTCCCTGCGACATATGCAAAGATGTCATCACTGCAGCTGGCGACATGCTGAAAGACAATGCCACTGAGGTGAGCCTCCAGCAGGATGTGTGACCACGCATGCACGGTGGCCACACGGCCATGTGTGTCTGTTCCTTAGAAGAGCTTTCTGGGGCTTTGGGGTCTAACGAGGGATGGTCTAGGGCCAGGTAGGAAGTAATTCAGATCTTGTGAGCCACATACGTCTTCTGTCACATAGTGCCCCCCCCCCACATCCTTTAAGAATGTAAAAGCCATCCTGAGCCACAGGCTGAACAGAAACCTAGCTTGCTGTTCCCTGGCCTCAGTGTTTAAATGCCCAGGGTTGATGGGGATTTTCATATTGCTGGTGGCTACCTTTAGGTCCGTTTTGGCTGTCTCTGCTCAGAGTTCCCTATGCCTGTGAGATCGCAGGTCAGAGTGGCCTCATTTTGAGGAACGTCTGCTTCTTGCCTGTGTGTCTGATGCAGCCACGGCCAGCTATTGGGCCTTTCCCAGGGCTCTTCCCTGAGGCCGCTGTTTGCTGGGAGGTGTGGAGGTCCCCTGCTCTCAGTCCTTTGCAGAGCAGAAGTCCATCCTGATCCGACTGTTGCCTGTATCCTCTTAGCAAGAGATCCTCGTGTACTTGGAGAAGACCTGTGACTGGCTGCCTAATCCGAACTTGTCTGCCTCGTGCAGGGAGATGGTTGATTCCTACCTCCCAGTCATCCTGGACATGATTAAAGGACAAATGGTATGTGGTGGTGGTGGAAAGACTCTTTCTTTAGGGAACTTTGGGTGCCGTGGGAGGTGCCAGACGAGAACAGAATGATGAAAGTGGAAAGTTTTTTCCATGGATTTGGATTTTCTCAACAGCTTGTCACTGCAGTTCTGACATCTGCAGATGGCTTTGGCCCTCAGAACACTCTGCGTGTAACCGTCGGTTGAGGGAGAGTACAGGAAATGGAAACTTGAAGAATGAAGGAATTGTAAACTGCTACAACATTTATACGTGCCCGTTTGCTAGCTCATGTCAGGGCTTTAGCTCTCCCTTTGAGCATGCAGTTCATTCCATTTCTGGGATTTTATCTTGAGTGGACTCAGCGACGGGGTTCTGCTTGCATTCAGATAAGCATCTACCGTGTGTAAGCCACATGCCACAGACGAGTTGGGTTTGTGGAATTAGAAAAGACAGTAAGAAATAGGAGGTGCTCAGAAAACTGGGCCAGCAGGGAAGGAGTGTTCCGGGGTTGGTCCAAGGTTTTAATGAGAATGGCATGGGTCACACCGTGCAAGGCCTTTCTGGCAGTGTTTCAGGATTGCAAATGCAGTAGGAAATCCTCGGAGGGCTCAAGGGAGAAGTGACATCAGAGGTACCTTCTTTGAAGGGTTTGGTCTAGGTCCTACCAGTTGGGAGTTGGAAGAGGGGAAGCTGGCAGGACAGTCTGTGTGAGATGTGATGGGGCAGTGAAGGGGACAGATGTGTGTTCTGTTTCAGAGGAGAAATGGGCAGGACCTGCTGAGGGAGGGGAGGGACCGAGGGAAGAGTCAGGAATGTCTGCCAGGTCTCTGGCTTGAGCTGCAGGGAGCTGAGTGGGGAAGCCATTTGCTAAAAGTGGAGTTGGAGTGGGGAGCAGGTCAGGTGGTTTTGTGAGCAGGGCATAGCGTGTGTGAGTCAGGCCAGGAGGTGAGGACAGAGACTCATTCAGGGGTGCTGGGCAGTGGTCTTTTTTTCCTTTGGGGGAGAGGATTTCCAGCTGGACTTCTTCCCCACTAGAGCCATCCTGGGGAGGTGTGCTCCGCTCTCAATCTCTGCGAGTCTCTTCAAAAGCACCTGGCAGAATTGAATCACCAGAAACAGCTCGAGTCTAATAAGATCCCGGAACTGGATGTGGCTGAGGTGGTGGCTCCCTTCATGGCCAACATCCCCCTCCTCCTCTACCCTCAGGATGGCCCCCACAGCGAGCCCCAGCAGAAGGTAAGGCTGTAGGCCCAGCCGCTGAGGGCCCTGTTTCTGGTTGGATTAGAGATGACCCATGAGAGGGGCTCTGTGTGTGTGTGTGTTTCTCAAACTGGGGGCTTATTCCTTCATTTGACCTTCAGTCTCCTGAACCACACTTCAGATGGTTGTGCCGTGGAGGTTCTGAAGAACTTGGGATATTTAAAGCATGCAAAGACTACTCTCCATTGCAATTCAATTTATTGAAATCAGTGCCTAATTGATTTTAAGCCTGTTGATAATTTTAGAGCCTATAAAAACAGAGCTGGAGCACCTGCTTGGCTCACTTGGTGGAGTGTGTAACTCTGGATCTTGGGGTTGTGGGTTCAAGTGCTACACTGGGTATAGCCATTATTTTAAAAAAAACAAACAAAACACAAACTTTAAAAACACAGAACCGTTCAGTAAGTCACTCCCTAGTGCTGTGGTCATGAACACATAAGGAAATTTTCTTGGGAATTTGGATCCTCTTAGTGATCCTAGGAGTGTGCTGTGTTCACGCCTGACAGCCCTGCCCCCTGCCCCCCTGCCGCCCCTTCTCTGTAGGCTGGTGGGGATGTCTGCCAGGACTGCATCCAGATGGTGACGGACATCCAGAATGCTGTAAGGACCAACTCCACCTTTGTTGAGGCCTTGGTGGACCATGCCAAGGCACAGTGTGACCTCCTGGGGCCCGGCATGGCTGACATGGTAAATCTTGTCTCGTCATGCATGGTGGGGGTGCGCTGGGCCAGGGAGCTGGGCTCTGGGCATAGGAGGGGGGACCCAAGAAAATTTCAGTTCCTGAGGTACCGTTTTAAGTTCTCACCCCAGAGCTTTGAGGAAGAGATGGTTCAAACAACGCACGCTTTCTTTTTCCCAGAAAGCGGCTGGAGTACTTGCTGTTTACTTAAATGCTTTGTTGGCTGGTTGAATTTGTATGTGTAACCAAACACTTGGGATAAAAGAGTGGAAGGAGACCACTTTTGTGAGGATTTGTTTTGTGAGGATTTGTTTTCCTCCCAGGCCCTGTATGTATAAGAAACAACACTAGAATCCTTTATAACCTTGTTTTTAAAAGCCTGGCTGTTGCGTATAATTCTGAGTGTGCTCTCCCCACAGCCGGGGGTTTGTCCATGGGAAGCCGTGCGGGGGCTCACAAGAGGTTCACCCCGGATGCCTTCCTTACCTTGGTGAATGTTCATCGTGCAGGCTAAGAAACTCATTTTGTTTGTTTCTTAGAGGGTTTCACTTCTTGGACCCTATTCACTTTAACCACACTTGTGTGAAGTTGATGTGTAAAACCAAAGTGCTAGTTTTATACCTGGTAACGGAAAAACCTCGGCTAGACTAGATGTAGGGAAGCTGGCTCTACCAAGTCCATGGGTCTGGGACCTAGAGCAGCCTCTTGGGTAGGAATGGCTTGTTCTGGGAGCTCTGGGTTCTTCCCAGAGGACTTCCTTGGGGAGGCTTTTGGCCTTCTTGAAGTATCTTTGTATATCACTATGTAAACGTGCTTCCCCAGCTCAGCCCTGTTCTGAGGGCTGTTATTACCCTTGGCCTTCTCACTGTGGGGGCACCGGTGTGGCCAGACCCTCTTCTGTGGGGGTCTACAGGAATGAATTATCTAGATGTGGATGAAAGGAAGTTTGCTGAAAATCATAATTTGATTCCTCCTGGATTTTAGCTTTATAATCTTGGCCAGGAATGCATGAGTGGGTTTGAAAAGTCACCGTGAGTTCATAGCAGCACGTCTGATAGCCATGTTCAGAACTGCTCCTGAGAAGTTCTCTGTGACCTTGGGGCAAGTTTGGGCTGTAAAAGGAGATTGGAGGACCTCCTCTCTAAGAGCCTTTGGGACACATTTTCAAAACACCCTTTGCACACCTTTTCCTATCAGGTTTAGGATAAACAAATTGCCATCTTTATCTCAAGATGTTTGTAAGACTACTCTGGGAAACTTGATAGTCACTCGCTGCTGTTTTTGGAAATGCTGGGTTTTTGGTGTGTGATTGCAACGATTAGTGTCACTAACAACTGATTTCTCTCTTCCCAGTGCAAGAACTATATCAACCAATATTCAGACATTGCTGTCCAGATGATGATGCATATGGTAGGTGGCAGGGGACGTTCCCTGTTAGCACTCTTTGCCTCAGACTTTGTGATTCCCAGGTTTTTGAACATTACGTGGTTTAGTTTTCCTTTTCTCCCCTCAGATAACTAATTGGGTTAAAATGAACCTTGTTCAACCAGCAGACTCTCTACCCACAGTTCAGTCCCCCTCTTACCTTCCCCGGCCAGGGTACAGGCTAAGGCAGTTCCCCCTTCTCCCCCTCCCCCCAGGACTGCCCTGGTAGCTTCTGGGTGGTTAGTTGGCCTGTGCATATTGAACTGGTCATTGGGTTTCTAGTGTCTGGCTTTTACCCTGGGACCTGTGGGAATCGTCTGCTCTGGAGCTAGGCCAGGCCTAAGAATTGCTACGTTGTGGCTGGAGTTCGGGGTCATGGGGAGACCCGTCTGCCGGGCGGCCCTGCACCGCAGCAGGGGCCACCGTAGCTGCTGCTGGAGCTCGTAACTCCTGCATGTGCTTCTGACGCATCCAGGCAGTCAGGGCAGCCCTGTGTCCTTAGAGGTAGAAGATACTGATCGTGGCAGTGGGGCTAGCTAGCTCCGTGCAGAAAACTGGTTCAGAGCAGGGTGGTCTGAAGGGATTCTTAAATTGGGAACGTGCCCTGGCTTCCCGAGATCGAAGCTGCAGGGGCTGAGTTGGGGTGGGTTGCACATTTTGTGTCTCCATCCTGCCGACTTTCTGACCATGCTGAGTTTGTTCTCCAGCTGTGGTCAGCAGACTGTGTGGCCCACCGCCTGGTTGTGTAAAGTTTCACTGGAGCACAGTGATCTCCTCTCATTCCGGGCTGCGGCCGTAGAGTTGCAGAGCCGAGAGCTGCCAGCCGGCACAGGGGGAAGCCTGACCCTGTGGCCTAGCTGTAACTGCTCAGGGGCTCTGGCCAGGCGAGAGAGGGTGTCTTTGGGATTATTACACCCTGCCGTGTTCTAAAAATGCTTCAGAGGCAGCTTACAGAGACACAGCTAGAGTAGGAGATAAATAAGCCTTTGATTTTGATTTGGTTAAGTGCTTCGTCATTGATAACTAAAAATTTTCTCATTATAAAAGATAGACTACACAGATGGTTTTTGGAAATACAGATAATACTTCCCAAATCACAGATCATTTGCGGTTTAAAAAAATAAAAGGCAGTGAGGTAGTGTGGTTATATATTACTTCAAATCTAGTAGTTTGCATAATTTTGCTTCTGAATGCATTGGTTGTTAAACATTCTTGTAAATGATTTTGAAGTGGCTGCATAGGCTCCCGTTTGGATGGAAGATCATTTCCGTGACCCATCTGCTTTGGGTGTTGAGGTGGCTTCGGGGTTTGTCTTGGGGATCGAAAGCATGATGCTCCCCCTTACAGTCAGAGAGATAGATGTGCAGATCCCTGTTTCTCCCTTAGCACAGATAACCCGAACTGGAATTGCTGAATCAAAGGGTAAGTGATCTTTTGTTAAATGGGCCTTCCAGACTGGCATCTGGCTCCCTGGGGTAGTCGCCCTGAGGCCCGGGCAGCAGGGGAAGTGGTTCCGGATCCCCGGATCCCCGGCCCCCTGGGTGTATTTTATATTCCGGCGCACACCCCTGACTTGGGTAGGCCTGTGTCACGTTCCCCTTTGCTGCTCCTCACCTTGTAGGCATGTGGGGCTTGGGCTTGTGAGGATAGAGAGCTCCTCATCACCTGGCATTTTCTGGGATCTGCTGTCCAGTGTTTTGAGTATGATTTAGTGTGTCAGGGGCATGGGGACAATGCACACACCAGCTGGACAGTGTGGTCTGTCCCTTGAGGGCCAGAAGAGCTTGCAGGGCCCCCAAGATAGTAGGAACAAGGTAGGTTGCTGATTTGTGACTGCAAGGTTTCCCCTGAATTTCTGGTGATGTACTTACTCCTTCATTAACTGATTGTTATTTTAATTTTTTTCTTAACTGTTGTGTCCCTTCCTTTCTCTTATTTTCATCTCCGATTTCCTGTTTTTTTGTTCAACAGCAGGATCAGGTATGTGATGGGGAATTTGCTTGTAGTGGTGGTCTGCTGCTTGTTGTAGTTATTTTGCCTTTTTTTTTTTTTACCGGCATGATCTGTGTTAGTAGGCTGGTGGGGGAGCTTCTGCATCTCTCCCCTGTGATGTAGCACTTGAGGTACTGGGGGTTTCCTCTCCCCTTCAGGGGGTTAGAAAGGGAAGCCAGCAGGGCCTTGGACTCTGGCAAAAAGCCAGCGCTCAGCTGGCCATGTGCATGCCACCCGTGTGATGATGGGGAACGATGGGTGACCCCGGAGATGCCTCGGCTTCCTTAACTGTAGGCCTGATATCCGGTGGGACACCTTGTTTCTGTCATGACTCGAGGGACCATTGCATGTCTTCAGTCCTGTTTTCCATTAACCCCAGAATTGCTTCTGCTGCATGAGCAAATCATTTACAAATAGCGAGCAGACTGTTCCCGTCTGTTGGATCCAGAGAGTTGGAAACAATCTCTTGATTTGTGGCTTCTGCCCCTCTGGGTGATGGGGTCCTGCACTCCTGGAGCCACACAGATGGCTTGAGAGCCAGGCCAGTGGTGGCATAATATTGGGACTACGGCCCCAGACTGTACTTACTGAGCCAGGACCCTCTCCTGAGCACTGACATCTCTGTGCGAGTAAAGATTTTTCAAAGGTAATTTGAAGTCTAATAGGAGAGGACTTTGGCTGAAATACCTGTATTTTCACCTGGCCTGCCCCACCCAGTAGAAGAGAGTTCATCTGAGGAAGGAGAACAAAGTTCATCTGAGACAAAGCAGCCATACATCTCCTGCATCTTTGTCTTTTTTCTAAAAAGCTTGCTGTGTCTTTGGCCCCATTCTGGTTTTCTCCCCATTCTTGAAATGTGCCGGAGACAGGATATTTAGGATACTTTCCCGGGATGTTTAGGATACTTTCCGACTTCCTCGATCTTACTTAATCTAGAGACTTCTCAGGATTAAAACAAGGTCAGCCATAGCCATGGTCTAGCTCTTGCATTAACAGGTCTCGTGTTAGCATTCCTGGCCTGCTGCTTTCTGGTTTGGTGGTGGGAGGCAGTTGCTCTTAGGCCCAGAGCTGGGCGCTGGTTGTATTTGGGCTCACAAAGTGCTTTCTTTGTATAAAGCACGCATGATTTTCTCACTCTTGGCCAGCGTCATGGTGAAACGGTTAAGATGTCTAAGTTACTAGTTCTGCCTACTTTCCTGTGGTTTGGTGTCTGGACGGGAAAGGGGATCAGTCTGGGGCTTCTGTGACCTGAAAGAATTCATTACTCGGGCGCATTGGGTTTTTGTGTGTATTGTGTTTGTGTAATTATAAAAATAGAATGTGGTTTTTCAAAAAAGTCAACCATTTTTTTTTTCTTGAAATGGTCCTGCCACCGAAAGATTTAAGACACTTGGCTTTCTGTTTGTGGGCACGGTGGCTTCTTCTCTAGAAAGAGCTCGCAGCTTATTTCCTACTGAGCGTGAACCAGCTCGACCAAGAAGCAGGTTCTAGAGCAGACTAGGTGTCCTTGGAGAAGATGTGATTGCCTGTGAAAAAGGGAAACCAGTGGCAGCAGTCTAACTTCCCAGGGGTGCTCCCTGGCTGGAGCAGGGACAGCGGTCTTGTCTGCTTTCCCTTCAGAGCTTTGCGTGGCCTCCTCCCTATGTGAAACTGACACGTCTGCATTTACAGGAGTCCCTCTAGATTTAACATGGAATCTGTTTTGGCAGTCAGGCTTGACGTGTGACCAGGGTGCTCCCTCAGCACCCCGTCCTTTGTGTGTAGAGAGTGGGACCGAGGGATGTGGGTGCAGGCCTGCATCTGACTGCTTGTTCTGTGCCTCTCAGCAACCCAAAGAGATCTGTGGCCTGGTTGGGTTCTGCGACCAAGTGAAGGAGATGCCCATGCAGACTCTGATCCCTGCCAAAGTGGTCTCAGAGAACGTCATCCCTGCATTGGAACTGGTGGAGCCCATCAAGGTACCGGGTGTCCTCGTGTTGTCCTGGCTGTGCAGGCCACTCCACATTGTACCGCGTTCTGTGAGGCACATGCTTTTTTGGTTCCTTGCCTGACTCCTGTAGGTATTGGAGTTTGAAACCATTCATTAGTCTCTGGGGTCCCTGTATGTGTGCAGCCTCTTGCTTCTAGCCCTGAGTACATTTATTTCCTTGGTTAGGAGCCCGAGTGCCCCATGGGATCAGCCTCCATCTGTAGCGTGTCCACAGCCTCCTCTGACACATTGCCCCCGTCCCCCGCTGCCACCGCCCTGCCTGTGGTCACTTCAGCGCAAGCCTCATGTTCCCAGAACACCAGGGGCTCACGCAGAAGCGCCTCGGTGTGCTGCTTGTGTGCACGGGGTGGGGGTGTGGTTTCCTTAGCACCCGTCACTAGGGAACACCGTGTTCCCTAGTTTATGTTCAGCACTTGCTACGGCCCCGGCAGGGTGTTAGAGATTGAGTCCCGAAACAGTTCACCTGCAGGAGTTAGCAGACTTGTCCTGGTGTTCACGGGCTCCCGCTTTAGTTCTGAGAAGGGCCAGGCCTCATGACATTTTACCACGTGGCCCACGCACACGATTCTAGTTCCAGAACTTCCATGTCACTTGACCTTTAGCGGTTTCGTCTCCCTCTCCTGTCCTCCCTCAGCATGTGCAGTGTCTGGACCACATGGCTAAGAAGTCAGATGGAGTTGGGGAGGCACTTCTGCCTGCCCAGTTTTGCTGACTGAATTAATAGCCAGAGGAGATGAAGGAGAGTTAGAGCTTATCTTCTAGCTGCATGTGACTACTTACATTTAAGTAAAATAACACAAAACTTGAAACGATTTAGTTTGGTGTTACCCTGGCCACGTTCCGAGTGCTTCGTAGACAGTTGTGGCCCGCCCTGCTCTGCTGGACGGCAGAGGTGGAGAATGTTGCTGCTGTCACAGAGAGTTCTGTTTCGCAGTGTTACTTTATGCAGGGCTGGCTCTAGGAAGGCAGTCTCAGGTACAAGTGAGACTTGAAACTCCAGAGCAGACCTGAAATGTGTTTAGCGCTGTGTCTCGTAAACAGCGGACAGGTAGTGAGTTCTCACTCTGTCCTGCGCCCCCACCCACATTCCCAGAATGACTCTGGAAGGCTGAAATGATTGTGACCAGGTAAGATAGATCATGTGGACTGTTCTTGGGGGTCAGGGGATGGTTTCTTTGCTTCTGTCTCCTGAAGTACGAATTCCTGGTTTTTCTGTGGGGCTGGGGGGTGCATGGCAGGAGATAGTGGTGGAAGAGCAGTGGGCAGAGGGATGGGTCAGGGACAGGAACTTGGACACTGGGAGGAAGCCAACCTTTGTGTGACATTCTCCTGTCCTTGGCTATAGGGTGTCTCTTCTCCTTTAGAGCAGCAGGACTCAGGGGTGAGGTGAGGGTCTCAGCATGAATGTGCTCTCCTGCCCTTCCCACAGAAGGACATGGTCCAGGCGAAGACCAGTGTCAGCTGTGAGATATGCGAGTACGTGGTGAAGGAGGTGGCCAAGCTCATTGACAACAACAGGACTGAGGTATGTGCATTTCTAGAATGCTCGAGTGTTCCCGTTCCCTAGTGGCAGAACCAGCGGAAGAGGTGGGCTTGGCCCTTGCCAGCGTTGGACAGCAGCCCTTGGAATCTGCTTACCCGCTGCCCACCGGTGGGTCCCTCTGGGCTGGGGTCGGGCTGCTTCGTAGGTGTCATCTTTCTGGCGAGGAAATAGTACCTTGCTGTTGGCTGGTTTCCTGGATGTTAGTATTTTGAGAATCTTTTCTGGCCCTGTCAGCCTCTCTTCTTCTAATAGGATCCTCTTGTTTTGTGTTTCAGGAAGAAATAGTTCAGGCTTTGGATAAAGTGTGCTCAAAGTTGCCCAAGTCCTTATCCGAACAGTGCCAGGAGGTGGTGGACACGTATGGCGCCTCCATCCTGTCGATCCTCCTGCAGGAGGCGAGCCCCGAGATGGTGTGCACCCTGCTCCACCTGTGCCCCACCCAGGGGCTGCCCGTGATGCCTGGTGAGCGGAGTGAGGGGGTGGCTGGCTGGCCCCTGGGGCTTGGGAGGGCCCTGCTGGCACTGAGCCTGTGTCCCTGTGTGTAGTCCGTGTCATTCAGCCGAAGGACGGGGGCTTCTGTGAGGTATGCAAGAAGCTGGTGAGCTATTTGGACCACAACCTGGAGAAAAACAGCACGAAGCAGGAGATTCTGGCTGCTCTCGAGAAAGGCTGCAGCTTCCTTCCTGACCCCTACCAGAAGCAGGTATACCCCAGGCTGCTTGGGGCCGGAGGGTCAGAACCTGCGGGTAGAGTGCAGAGGCTGGGGTGGCTCATTGATTGTGCCCCGATTGAGGTTTTCAGGGAAAACTAGCCATTTCTTAGAGGTGTCTTTTGGCTCAAGGGGAGCCACCGAGGGGCAGTAGCGGAAGCAGGTGTGGGGAGGCTGAACGTGGCCAGGTGGGCTAGCTGGGAAGGGGGTGCCGGGCTGGCAGAGCATGCCTAGCACCCACCTCGACTTGGACCCGTCTCCCTCTTTACCGAACAGTGTGATCAGTTTGTGACTGAGTACGAGCCCGTGCTGATAGAAGTGCTGGTGGAGGTGATGGACCCTTCCTTCGTGTGCTTGGTAAGCACCCGGGCGGCGAGGGGCCTGGCTGGTTCTGCACGGAGTGGGGGTCCTCAGAGGTTCTGGAGAATCTCAGGGGATGGACTGTGGGAGGACAGGGCGTCCCTCGGCATCACTGACTTTTTGGAAGTGCATGTCTAAGCTCTAGTTCTTGTTGCTTCTAGAAGCTGATTATCTCTAGTTTTGGAAGGGATGGGTGGAGTAGATCTAATTCTTCCCCCTTTTTTACCACATAGAAAATTGGAGCCTGCCCCGCAGCCCATAAGCCTCTTTTGGGAACCGAGAAGTGTGTGTGGGGCCCCAGCTACTGGTGCCAGAACATGGAGGCGGCGACCCAGTGCAATGTGAGTAGCTCGGCGCCTGCTGCACAGGCCTGCCGGGTGGGCTGGCTCCCAGGGTGGGTAACCCGGGGCGGGGGGGGGGGGGCTCTGCTGTTGGTGCTCTGCCCGGCCTGTGTGCCCAGACAAGCAAGCAGGCTTGTTTGCGGCCGTGCATCAAGGCTGGGGGACTGACAGCATTCTTGCCTTGGAGAAGTGAAGGGTTGGGGGTATTCTTCAATGTTTTTTGCTTCTGCTTCCTTGTTTTTGCCTTTAGTTCCCTTGTGACAGGGTCAGGATCAGATTTGCACAAGACCACCCTAGAGATTGCACAAGTCCTCTTCTCCCTTGGGTCAGTCTTGGCTGGAGCCTGGCCTGAGTCTTCACCCAAGGCTGAGCCGCTGTTCTTGAGTGGCCTTGAGACTGGGTGCCTGCCCAGCAGTTCCCGGGCTGCCGGTGCTGTCCTGCCCGGGCCACCGGTGGTGGTGCCCCACACTGCTTGCTGGGGTGGGGACATGTGGACCTAGTCGGTTACTTAATGTTCTTTTGCGCAACTTTTTCTTCCTGGAGTGGATTCCTCATGACCAGGTCCTCAGGACCGCTGGCCCGGTTGTGTCACTTCGGGCCCCTGCAGGGAAGGGGTAGTGATGGCCACCCGGGTCCAGCTCCTTGCCCCACCGGCCCCAGCGCATGGCACAGTTGGGAGGAGCCACTTCCTGCTGCCATCCTGGGTCAAGGGGTCTGTGGGCCATTGTTCATGAGGCCTCAGCTGGTGTGCATGCTCTTGGGTGAGAGGTTCTGCCTCGGGGGGCCTCCGTGCTGCCTGCTGAGCGCTGGGACTCTGCCTGTAACCAGATGGAGGGGTCCGGGGCCCTTCCTGCATGGGTGGCTCACCTGTGAAACACTCAGGTGCTTTGCAGCTGCTGTTTTTGGACTCTTGCCTCAGGGGTCCCTGACACTCAGGGGGCCGCATGCTCCCCAGTTTTAAGTGAGGTCCTGTCCAGCTAAGGAGAACAGGTTCCATTTTTGGGTGCTGTCTGCTGCACGAACAGGCCAGGAGTAGGGTTTGTCATGTGAAGACTAAATCCAGCTTCCTCTCTCCTGTCAGGCCGTGGAGCATTGCAAACGTCACGTGTGGAACTAGAAGGGGTGTTCCATCTTGGAGAAACTGCAGCATCTTTTTCTACTTGTGTGTCTGGGGCAGTGAACACACCGATCTGTTGATTGTGTTACAAAAATAGGTCCCCTTTTCTTCCTTCCCTTTCCTGTCCCCCATAGCATTGCTGTCCGTGCAGGAGGCGCCTGGCCCGCAGCTGCCCTTGCTGCTCCACTGTCCCTTTCCTTTGCCTAGACAGCTGAGGACGGACTGTGCACTGGAGGGCTTTCAGCCTGCCCTTGCGTGGTGGCTTCCTGGAGGCGGTGGTGGGGGGCTCTGGGGGCGGGTGCCAGCCAGAGCTGCTTGCCAGAAGGCTCTCGGTCCTCTTGGCCTGGGCCTTGTTCTGAGCCCTCCACCTAGCCCTAAGCAGAGACCTCCCCTCTTCCTGGGCCGCTCTACAGAGAAGCAAAACAAAGGCAGTTTTATATGAAAGATTAGAGGCTCAGAATAACGAGGCTTTTAAAAACCATGTGGTTCTCACTGTAGGGGAGATGCAGGAAGCAGCTGCTCGGGAGACCTGGGTGGATCTCGGGTTTGCCGTCCCCAGGTCACCCTCCAATTCAGCTTTGGGGTGTCTTTCCTGGTGATGCCTTGTTCGTGGTTCTGTGGGTGTGGGAGGGAGGGGGAGCACCTGCCTGAATGTCATCTGCTAGCTCTGTGTGCAGGTCCTGTGGGCCTGGCTTTTGTGTGTGTGGACAGTGGTGGCCGCCTCTTGCTTGCTCTTGTGTCCGCCCGGTTGCTGAAGCCTTGCTTCGTGCGTCTCTAGCGCTGCCCTTGGCTCTGGGCCCCCTCACCTCTAACCCCCCGTTTCATAGATGTTCTTGTTGACCTTGAGATAAATGTGGACGAGACACTCATAAGCCTCTGGCTGTCAGCTGGAGGGGGTCCTGTCCGGGGCCTTGGCTGCTGCCCCACCTCTCCCGTGTAGCCGCCTCTCCTGTTCCACTTCTAGCTGCCAGGAGACAGCGAGACGTGCAGTTGCTATTAAGTGGACTTAATGACTGTTTTGGTTTGTTTTGCACTAAAGTTTCTGTGATTTAACAATAAATAACGTCTGTTAACCAGACCTGAGCCTGAGTGCTTCCGTAACACTTAGCCAGCGTTTGGGTTCTGAGTGCTCCAGGGCCACGGGCATGTGGGTGTCCAGCGGCCCTCTGGCCCCTCTTGGCCACAGCAAGCAAGCAGAGTGGGCAGAGAATCCCACCAGGCTCCTCTCTGATGGGCCAGGCCCCCTCCCCCCAGGCCAACCCCAAGGGTAGTTTACCAGAGCCACAATTGTCCAACCCTGTGAGTTGCCTTTCTTATTTAAAATGCATACCATTCCAGAAACGTTCAGTGAGTACCAAACAAAATCAAGGGGAAAATGTTGAGGGAATAACTTAATTTAAAAAAGGAATACACACAAACACTCTACATTCAGAACCGAAGGGAATACCAGTCCTTTCTCTTTGATTTGGGCGCGTTTGGGAAGCCTGTGGAATGTAGAGACCGCAGTTCGTGGATGTTGGTCATGTCCGTGTGGGGAGGCAGGGATCACTCGTGGCTCCTGGCTGGATGTCCAGCCAGAGATGTGCTAGAAATGCACTGGGATGTGAACTGAAGTCAGGGAGTAAAGGCCAGGTGGGGTACGCTAGTTCTGGGTCTCCCTCCCCTGGTGCTGGAAGTGGGGGAGGGGGTTGGGGCGGGGGCAGGGGACAGGGATGTGGGGAGGGGAGGGGAGAGAGGGTCTGCTTGGCCTCTTAGAGTTCAGCTTGGGCTGAGTTTGTTCTCAGACTCCTGGGCCCCCAGTGACCCTCCTTACCTTGTCCTTAGACGCTTATCATTTTTTGTTTGGTTTTCTTAAAAAAATAACAAATTTTATGAAGGTAGAGGTCAGGTGCTGAATGGGCGTCTGGCAGAAGTGGAATGTGAGCCGCTGGAGCGGGCTCCCCCAGGCCCTAGTGAGGTGGTGCAGCCCCCGCAGGCCTGGGGAGGGGTCTGCACTGTGGTCCTGCCCCGCCCTGCCCTGGGAGGGATGGGAGACACCAGTGAGACACCCCGGCTGTCTGGTCATAGCTCTGTGATCTCCAGGGGGCTCTCGAGGATCACATCCCGAAGCTTGTGCAGGGGCGTGGATTTGGCTGACTCCGTGCGGGCGTTGTGCTCGAAGGCGCTAGCCTCTGTGGCTGTCAGGGTCTCCAGCGAGCGACCCAGGCCCTTCTGGTCGTCCTCGGGCAGGCTGTTGAGGTCCGTGGCCAGCAGTGTGCCCGTGCTGCCGTGCACCATGTGGATGCTGTCGGGCCCCTTGAGCTCTGTCGGCAGCTTGTGGCAGAAGCGCAGGCTGCCCTGGCCGGGGCTGCGTTCCCCTGGCTCTTCCTCCAGCTCAGTCTGGATCAGCTGCAAGAGGCCAGGATCCCCCAATGGCTCTGGGACCCACCCAGGCTCAAGGCCATGCTCAAGAGCTGAGCAGGTGAATGGCCCCAGAGTCCTGAACCTGCTCTGTCCCTATTTCCTCCCTACCGCACACAGGTAGCTGCAAGGAACTCAGGGTTCACGCATCAGTAGGCCTGTCAGCTGATGACAGTGTTTCTCAAACTGGGTACACCACGGACACTTAGGGTGCTATAGCTGAGTTCTTAGAATGTGGGTTTCCCATGAGAATCATGAATTTTGTTTCATGATCTATAAAGATCCTACGATGCAGTTTTTGTATCTGGATGTTACCCATGTGTCCTCCAACAGGATCCACTCTGGCCAGGTAGGGAGTGTCGGTAGGGGAAGTTGGAAAGGGGGATAGGATTCAGTGGAAACTAGACATGTGGCACTTTTGTCCCATGTGGAACTGTTTGCTCTGGCCTATTCCATTTGGGAACTGTTGGCCCAATGGGAAATCTGGGTTTTTAAATAAAGTCTGAATTTTCAAAGTGTTGACATTACTGCAGGCAAACAACCCTATATAGACCCATCTGACCGTGAGCAGTTTCCTGTAGGACATTACTCTTTCAGGGCATCTTCTGAGGCTCCGTAAGTCTTGAGGAACACTCCCCAGCACCCACCCTGGGAAAGCCACTGAGAAACCCAGAAAGTAGACTTCCTGGACCCCACCCATTGCTGTCTTGCCCTGGCTGCTGAACTCCACAGAGACTCTGAGAAGGATGAACGTGGCTCGGGGAAGAGAGGGAGGGAGGGAAGAAATGAGCACCCCCAGCGCTGGGGCACAGCACTCAGTTCCGGGCCAGCCCGGCTACCTCAGAGATGGAGGAGTGGCAGGAGGAGGCTTTTTGCACCATCCGCTGTGCAAAGAGCTTTTTGAGCCGCAGGTAATCCTCCAGGACCACCTTGAGCAGCGAGCCCTGGGGGAGGGAGAGGGTTAACCCCCCACCAAGGCCTCCCCATCCCCCCACCTGCTGCAGCCCTCACTCCCGTAACTCTGATGAGGGTGATGGAAGGTGCTAGTAGTCTAGGGTGCACAGGCAGCTGATCTAAGGGTAGAAGACTGGGAGCAGAGCCTGGTGAAAGTGACCAGCTGGAATCTGTGTGGGCTGCTGCAGGCTGGAGCAGTTCCCCATCAGCCCCATGCCTGGGCCCCCTTTCTGTGCTGTCATTCTTGATCAGTGGGCAGATCTAGCTGAGCCTAGAGGTGGAAGAAGTTGTTTCCCAGGATCCTCCCCCATCCCTCTATCCTCTGGAGCTGGTCCCAGCGCCGCCAGAGATCTGGGTGCAGGGCTGTGTGTGGGTGTGGTGCAGGAGCCTGCACGGAGGACTCACCTTGATGGGCCCCTCCCGGATGATCTGGCCCAGCTTGGCGATGTTGTCATACTCTTGGATGGCTGCCCGCAGGTACCGGTCATCATCAGGCTTGACTGCTGCCGGTTCACGCCCAAACGTTCCCTAGGGAGAGAAGATGAGCTGGAGTGCAGCTAGACTGTATACACACACACGGCAATGGATATGGCTCCCCGTGCCCCCCGGAACCCAGCTCCTTGGCAAGCAGTGGCAAACACCTGCTTTACCTCCATCCCATCCCTCACAATCGTGCCCCTGCCCCGCCCCAGCTCTGGTCCCGGCTCACATGGGTGCGGGTAGGGCTATTCCACAGGTCTGCAATCTCACTCAGGTTCTCTGGCAGGTCATCCTCATGCTCAGCCTGGGCAGCTAGCTCCAGGTTCCGGCAGAAAGGATCCAGCCACACGGGGTTGGCTCTGCACGTGGGGGGCGGGGGTGTGGAATGAGGAGGGACAGCCTGAGTGCACAGATGCCCTCGTAACTTAACCGCTAACCCTACCCTTTTCCCTGGCCAGTCCAGGACTAGTGAGTCAGGGCCATGAGAAGTAGGCCCCTTGTCTGTGGTCCTTGGGGGTGTACCCTTCCACACTAGGATTTTACAAGAACCAGGATGATGTGTCAGTCTGGATCAGCTTTGGTCCAGAGGCCTCATTCCGCACTTGGTATCCACTCTGCACCAGTTCCCTGGCACTGGGAGCCCAATTAGGGTGTGGATCCCAGCTCAGCAAGGGTGACTGGCCCACTAGGGGGCACCCCCACCCCAAGTTTTAGCTAGTCTTGTCATTCGGAGCTTAAGGGGTGGTAGAGAACTTACTCCAACAGGGTCCTGGGTGGGCCTCCCCAAAGTACACCCTGAGGGCTCAGAGACCCCCACTTACCCATCAAAGGAATACTTGTTGGTGTTGGGCATGTCCATGATGTCAATGAAACCGCGGTTCCCTGTAGGGAGAAGTGCTGGGGCATGGAGGGAAGGGGTGCACCCTGCTGGGCCGGGGGAGCCCAGCCAACCTTGTGGGGCCTAGGCAGGCACTCTAGGCCCCTCCTACCCTCTTAGCTGCCCCCCACCCCCCCATCACAGCCCTTGCTCACCTGCTGATCCAGCCACAATGGCTTTGAGCTTCCTCTTGTGTCTGGAGGGAAGCAGAGAGAAGAGGGGGTAGTGAAGGAGGTTGGACAGGGCTGGCATCTCCCTGGAGGCCTCTGTGACTGTCCCAGGAGCAGGGAGGTGGGAGGGGGGCACTCACACGGTCCTGTAGTACCAGTTCATGAGGATGAAGAGCATGGCCGCCAGGAAGAGGAGAATGGCCAAGACGATGATTGCCATCTGGGAGAACGGGGCCAGGCATGAGTGGGCGAGCGTGTCAAGGGCAGAGGGGCGGCGGGGCCGGGTGCCAGTGGACTACCTGCAGGGCAGACATGTCGTCGGGCAGGCGGACGGAGATGGCAGGCTGCACGTCCAGGACATTGTAGTTCCGGAAGAGATTCCGTAGCTGCTCCTTGTTCTCATCAATCATCTGGATCACCCTGTGTGAGGAGCAGGTGCCTCAGCTTCCCTCAGCCAGTCCTTTAGAGCCGGGGCCACGCAGAAAGGTCTGCGCTCTTGCCTCCCGACTCCCCGCCCCCACCACGCCTTGCAAGATCAAACCGCAGCAGCTGGCAGAGCTCCGTGCCTTACAGAGTTCACCCCCCTCACCCAGGATCCTGCCTGTGCCTCACGGGCCCTGTCCTCCTCCCATTTTACAGATGGGGAGAGTTAGGCTCCGAGGGGTGGAGGATACTCCCAAACTATTCTCTGCCAGCCCTGCCCACCTCTGGGGGGGAGCCCCCACACAGCTGGCCTGATGGTGTGATCTGCCTCCTTTGGGGGGTCCCCTCCCCAACTCCAGGGCAGGGAGGTGGGCTGACAGTCTGAGCCCAGGCCCCACCCACCGGTCCACGTCCAGGATGCGGTTGGTATCACGGTTCACCACGTGGATGAGCAGCTCTGTCTGTGCGAAGTTCACCCGACCCTTCTTGTCCACATGGAACTAGGCGAGAAGGGGCGTTGTGGGCTGTGGCAGGGGGAGGGGAGGGGATGGGGAGCCCCTCCTGGCCTGCCCTGCCAATAAGCCCATAGCTGCCGAGTGCTCACCGAGGACCACACGTGGTGCCGGTCACTTCACTGCATGGGGCTGGGTGCTATTAGCCCCATTTTACAGGTGAGGATACTAAGGGCCAGAGACTCCCTTTCAGACCCCTGGTCTCTCCAAGATGCCCTGTCCCTGTGGTCTCATCCTCCTCCCCTCACCAGAAGACCCAGGGCGGCTCCATGGGTCACCTGCACATCGTCTGTGTTGACGATGGCACCAGTGATGTTGGAGAGCAGGCGGATGAACTCCTCCTCAAAGCCGCGCACGCGGTCGGGGATCTCATTAATGACGATCTTGACCCGCTGGTCGTCTCTCAGGATGTAGATGCCGATGATGGCCGTGTCATTGTGGCCTGCCAGGTCCCGGGCCACGATGTCCACCACAAAGTAGCCAGGGCTGTAGGCCATGAAGAGGTCGAAGGTGCGCAGGATGCCGTCCACACTCCCTGCGGGAAGAGGCCACGGACAGGTGCAGCTCAGGGGCCATGCAGTCGCTGTGAGTCCCCTGTGGGGGGGTGAGGGCCAGGGGCTTCTGGACATGAGGAGAAGAAGTGTCTCAGGCCACAAGTGCCCACAGGGCTGGGGAGAGCAGAGATGACTGAGGCCTGGGGACAGGTGAGCGTGAATGTTCATCTGAGGGAGCTGTGGCGGTGGCCTGGGCATGGCTGATTGTTCTCCTCAGAGAAGGCAGCCAGTGCTGCCAGAACTGGTACTTCTAGGGATTTCTAAGTTTCTACTTAAACCCGGCAAGTTCACACATAGCTGTGGGCTGCACTGACCTAAGGATAAGTTTGGGACTCTGGGGGACCAGGGAACATGTCCGAGCCCCCCACTGTCTCTCCCACATACATGCACTTCTGCATTCCACAGCCATACGAGAGAGATGACCAGAGGTGGTGCAGCAGTCTTCTCTTAGAAGACCATAGACCTGGGTTCAAGATCTGCCACATTCTAGCTGTGTTACTTTTAGCAAAGTATCCTCTCTGCCTTAATTTACTAAACTAAGAGCAGTACTAGATCAGAGGACAAAGGGATGGTATCTGGTTGTGTGACTGGAGAAGATGGCATGGGAATTAGGTTTCAGAGGATGGCTAGGGGGAGCATATCTGAAGGCAGAGGTGAAGGTCACGGTGGTATTTCAGGAGGTGAAGACAAAGGGCAAAGGCCGATGGAGGGTGGTATAGTGGGAGCTGAAGGAGTGGTGAGGTGATCAGCTTGGGTAGCCACAGGGTCCTTCTAGGTGGTGGGGGGCTGTGGAAACAGGAAGGGGAACTGGAAGACGTGAACCTTGAAAGGCAGGTGGGTGAAGGAGTCTAGACTGATTCCTGTAGGGAAGAGTGGGGAAGGGGTGGAGTCTAGAAGGAAGGTCATGGGACAACCACCAGGACACCTCTCAGACCTGATCCAAGCGGCTCAGCTGTCCACACAGGCAAATGCACAAGTCAGCACCATACATTCAGGTACATAGGTGCTCCCCAGGGCTTAGCACAATGCCCGACCCAAGGGAGGAAGAGGTGCACCAATGGGAAGACAGGTGGACGTATGGAGAGGAGGATGGCAAGGTGGATGGATGAGTGGACAGATGGGTAGAGGGGTGGACAGATGGATGAGTGAGAGGAAGGATGGACAGATGTACAGGGCGGGGCGGACTGACACAGGTGGGTGGATGGACGGATGGATAAGATGTAGAGAAGGAAGGAAGGAGAAAGTGGGTGGAGAGATGGAGAACTGGATCAGAGACTGGGAAGGTAGATGGAGGAAAGGAATAACAAGGGGCTGGCTGCATGACGGTTAGGTGCGAGGTGAACAGAAGGCACGTGGCTGGCTGGCCAGCCACTCATACCCTGTGGTGCCCACACAGACCCCATCACCTCCAGACTACAGTCCATGCAGTGACAGAGGTCTTGGGTGGAAGCTCCTACCCATGGTGAAGACCTGGCCCACGTCCTCAGAGTCGTTGGCGAGGGCCCGGAAGTAGTGGATGGCCAGGATGCTGTAGAAGACCAGGCTGTTGTTGCCAATGTCTGCATCCAGGGCCAGCACCTGGATCAACTCTGAGCCCACCTTGGCATCGGTGGCCACTCCTGTGGGACGGGGGCGGGTGGGTGTAAGTGGCAGGGCAGGGGCAGCCGGGCAGCCCAGACCCAGGCCCCGCCCCGGCACCTGCAGTGTACTCGGCCTTGGTGAAGCGCGGGGGCTGGTCGTTGATGTCTTCTAGCACAACGCGCACCTCCTGCAAGGTGAGGTCATTGACCAGGTCGAGGGCCGGGGAGGGCCCCCGTGGTGGTGTCCAGCTGCGGTTGCTCGAGGCCTTCACGATGAAGGAGAAGACAGCTTCCCGCTCCCGATCCAGGTCCCGCAGCACCAGCAGGCGCCCGTCTGGCCGGAGATGGAAGTTCTTCTCTTCGTTGCCGGCTGGGGGCAGGGCCACAGCACAGGGTGAGGGGGTGGGGCTGAGGTGGGGCTTGGTGGGCGCATCTCCAGCTCCAGGGTCCGTAGGGCAGAGCCCAACAAGCCCCACCTGCAATGAAGTAGTACACGATGGCATTGGGACCCTCATCTGCGTCCACGGCGCCTGTCACGTTGCCCACGAGGGTGCCACGTGGGGAGTGCTCGGGCACGGTCAGCAACTGGTACTGGGGGCTGCCTTTCTGCAGGGGGAAGGGGAAGGTCACAGAAGGCCAAGGTCACTTGGGGTGAGCAGAACTTCTGGAACCTCAAGGAAGTATGGGCCAGGCCTGGCCTGTTCCGTGAGGCAGACCAACACCTGAGCTGATGTTTGAACAACGGGGCACACTCATATACGTGTGCACACACACTCCCGCACTCATACGGTCTCTGGGGAACCTCACATCCCACGTGCACACAAGAAAACCCCCCACCAAGTTGCACAGTCTGAGTCAGCAGGAGGGGCTCAGCCCGAGCTCTGTGAAGCAGACGGAATATGGGGTTTCCTGCATGCTTGCTCTTGGGTGTGCAATCAGGAGAGATCCCGCTGCACAAGTCTCGCCTGTTTGCTCTTCTCACTGCCGAGTAGTACCTTGAAGTAGCAGCTGCTCAATAAACGCTTGTTCTGTGAGGTACGTGCAGAGTTTGTGTGTGACCACACGTGCGCGGTACAGTGTGCCCGTAGGCAGGGGAGTCCCTGTGTGGGTGGCGGGTGTGGGGTGGGGGTGGGGGTTCAGCTCACTGGAGGCCTCACAAAGAGAGGTTCGTTGTCATCGATGTCCTCTAGGGCCACCTGCAGCGGCTGCATAGTCTCGTACGGCACTGGCTGACCCAGGTCACTGGCTACCAGGATGAGCTGGGGGACAGAGGAACACAGTCGGGGGAGGTCACACCTCCCCCACCCCCGGGGGGAGCCAGCTCACCACCCAAGCGGGCATTCTATTTTAGGTGGGGAGAGGGCAGCCCTGTACCTGGAGGAGAGCCCTGCCCTCAGCCCCGCCTTTCCCCCGGGCCCTGCCCCTTACGCTATACAGGGCCTGTTTCTCTCGGTCCAGGCGCTGAGCTGTCTGGATGAGGCCGCTGATGGGGTCAATGGTGAAGTACTCCCAGTCCCGGTTGCCAGCTGTCTTCAGGAAGCTGTAGCGCACGGCCCCATTGAGGCCCTCGTCCTTGTCTGTGGCATAGACCTCATATACATTGGAGCGGAGCGGGATCTCCTGCAGTGGGGGGTGGGAGGGTTTGGCAGGGAGGCTCCTGGGGCATCCGAGAGAATCCCAGCTCCCAGGCCCTGCGGGTGCTCTTGTTCTTTCTCCTCACTCAGCACGATGTCCTTGCCACTTTCCAGCAGGCTTAGGAAACGTCTGCCCACTTCCCTGGACTCTCCTGGAGTTTCAAGCACCTGCTAGAACATCCCTTCTCCCCACCCCCACTCCACTGCCCGTCAGTGGTCCTGCCTGGTCTCCATCCACCATGCTGCACACACTCTCAGGGTTATTGCCCCTTGGGGGGCTTCCCCCATCCCTTGGATCCCACCCGAAGGCAGAGGGAGAATCCAAAGGCAGAGACCACAGCTACCCCTCTGTGCCTGGGTCTGTCTTGCTCTGTTAACCCTAATCACAGCAGCGCTAGGAATCCCCAGACAACACCATCTACCTAATCGGGTACCTGAAAGTGAGGGACAGGCAGGTAGAATGACATGGTGGTTAGAGACAACAGCTGTGTCCTAGTCTGTTACGAATTCACGGTGTGATTTGGGACATGCATGCTACCTCTCTGGGCCCCAGGCTCCTGATTCCCTTAAGTCTAAGATCTCAAGAGATCAGATGGCTGTAATAGACTGACCCATAATAAAGCTGCACAGGGCACAAGGAAAGAGCACATTTCTTGGATTTACTTGAAAAATTATCAGCTCGGCATGGTTCTCCTGATCTCACCGATCGGGACCATCAGAGACTCCCAAGTGGCAGTTACATCTAATTAATGGCAATGCGATGACAGGGAGCATTACTTAACATCTGCTGGTTGTTTGGGAGACACGAATCTTTCCAAATACAGTGTCTTGAAGGGAAAAATGTAGCAAATGGGGCCTCTGTTGTGGAAAAGAACTAGATTATTATTAATTTATATCTTGCCTTCTTCCACAAAAGATTTGAGGTCACTTACAAAAGTCTGTAAGTGTTTACATTATAACAAGAGAGAACAAGTTATAAAAAAACGGTAAAGAATAAGAAACGGTTGGGAGGAAAATGGAAAGTGAGGAGTGGGGGACAAGGTCTGTGCACTGAGTCCCTGCAGGGTCACTCAGCGTGGGCGGGCTGCTCTGAGCTCCCCAGTGGGCAGCACAAAGACGACCACTCCCTCACCGCCGTGGGCACTGGAAAAACAACTCACAGGTATGGGCACAGCGTCGTTTCCCGGTGCTCGGCCCTGGGGGATATGTCTCCTGTGGGACCTCAAAGAGGGGACAGAGTGACAAGGACCCGATGCTGACGTTCTGAGAGGCGGAGGCATGCTGAAGTTCAGAGAACGGAGAACAAGTGGGAGATCCCCTGAATAGAATAGCACCGAGCAGATGAATCCTGGGTGCTGAGAGGAAGGTGGGACGGGGCAGGGACTAAAAGAGTGCCCCCTGCTTTCACGAGAGGCAATTTAGAACAAAGGATGAAAGGAGGATTGGGGAATTCTAGAACGTCAGTCACTTCCCCCTTGTTTCTTATTTGGATGCCCATCCCCAGTTCCTAGGCCTGGTATCAGCAGGAACAGCAGACAGACGGAAGGAACATGTGTGTTATTTTGAGACACAAATATGGGGGAAGTGGGTGTCCGGGGAGGCTGCCTTTTTTGGCAGACATCTAGGAGCAAGAGCGGGGGCATCTACTACTCTTGAGTCCTGTTTTGTGGATGAGAAACCACTCTGAGAAGTCTCTTTCTCAAGGTCACAGTAGCAACAGTCAGACTTGGGCCCAGGGCCTCGTGCTGGCATAGCTCACACTACTCCCCAGTCTTCAGGACTGCTCTGTGTGACACTGAGCAAATATGTCGCGCTTGCTGGCCTCAGTTTCCCCACCTTCCCAGTGGAAGCCTTTCACTCTTCCAGGTGTGACTGCGGGAGGGAGATGGTGGTGGGCAGGGGGCCCGGAGACAGCGGTACCTCTCTGATGTGGAGGACGGTGCCGTTTGGCGGGCGCACAAAGATGGGGCGGTTGTCATTGACGTCGATGACCTCCACCAGGAGCATGGTGGTGCCCCAGAGCGGGGGCTCTCCCCCATCCGTGGCCACCACCGTCAGGTTGAACCTCTCGTAGGACTGCAGTGGCCGCTTTGTCGTCACCAGACCTGAGTCCATGTCGACGTGGAAGGCCTCTGGCAGGCAGGACGAGAGAGCTGCCGAGTCCGGCTCTGGCTGAGACGTCCCTCCTTCCCGTCCCTCCTCCTCCTCCTCCTGGCCTGGGGCTGCGCACATGACCACCTGCTCCTCCCACGCGCAAGGCATCACGGGTGGGGAGTGGGCTACTTACCCACGCCGGGGCCCTCGAGTGAGTAGGCCAGCTCCCCATTGGGGCCCTCGTCCTGGTCGGTGGCCATCATGGTGATGACCGAGGTGCCTGCTGGCTCGTTCTCGTACACACTTGTGCTGAACTGGGGCTTGGAGAACTGTGGGCGGCAGTCATTGACGTCCAGCACCTGGATCACCACCTGTTGGCGGAGAGGGGATGTGTGGTCAAAGGTCAGGAGCATACAGAGGGGCTGCTTCAGGCGACCCAGTCACATGGGAGCAAGCCAGGGCAGATGGTGCCTGCTACTGGAGTCTGACCTCAATTTGTTCACCCCCCCCTCCCCAAGCCACCTCCTCAGCTATACACTGGGGACAGTAGTATCTCCTCTCTCAGGCCCACCCGTGATGCACAGCGCCTGGCCTCAGTAACCGCTGTGCAGCTAGGCCTGTGTTACCAGGTGTCGGTGTCCACGTCCTGAGGCAGGGAGCCCGCCCCACCCCCTCCCACTCCGTCCTTTGCTCCTTCTCACTGTGACCCCTACATCTGAGTCTGCTCTCTCGACCGTAATGCTGGATTGCGATCCCTCCACTCTCCAAAGTTCCCTCTTGACTGGGATTTGTGTCCGGCTTGGGAATCTGGCTTGGGATGGGCTCCCTTGGCCGACCCCACAGCCCAGGGCAGGCCCCCTGGACACCCCAGGCCGGAGGCCATCTCTCTCCTGACTGCTGAGGCTCTGCCTGACCTGTGTCCCCCGAGAGCCCCTCACAGCAGTGATTTTAAGAACTCTGTCATGTGCACAAACCACCTTCCAACTCCCCGTCGCCCTGACACCACTGCCTGGGGCAGGAGGCATCATATTGGCTGCCGCTGCCTCCCACCCCGTGCAAAGCCGACAGCAGCGGCTCGGAGAGGTTACAGGCCACATGCGCAGTGCTCCACTAGTGCGCTCGTCCTCTGACTCCCAGTGCCGTGCTCTTCCCAGCACAGCAGTGTGACAGGGACGGGATCCTGGTGTGTGAGTGCTCCTGCCCCCTCCAACTGCTCACCAGCCCCCACCCTCCAGGAGAGTTCTCCTTGGAGGCTTAGGCTATTGTGGGGAGAAATGGCAGAAGTGTGTGCAGAAAGACAGGACTGGAGAAGGCAGGAACGGGGGAAGAAGGAAGGAGGAAGCCGACCCTCAAGGCCTGGGACTTCGGACAGAAGTGAGGAAAGAGCTTAGAAGGTGGGCCTCAGGGCAACTGTGTTGAAGCTAGAGCTGGAATGGGAACGGGGCTGGATGCCCCATTAAAGTTCTTTAAGGGACATAAATAAAGATAATTGTGTCACAATTACGTTTGGTTGCTGGGCTGTTTCTTTCGGGGGACACTGTATGAGTGGGACATGTGGAGCCCCAGGCTTGGGTTACACTGGGGTGTGTTTAAACACTGTCTTCGCAGGGGTTGGGCACAAGAAAGTTCTCTTGGAAAGTCCCCATCTCCCTAAGCAACCTCCTTTTTGGCTCACCCAACTAAGCTCCTGCTGTCGGCTGCTGCCACCATGTCTCCGAGGGCCCGGGAGGCTCTGCTCCCGCCCTGCAGCATCCTCTAAAGTAAAGGCTTTGCCTGCTGCCTCCACAATTCCAGTCCTTAGAGTCCCTGGTCCGGCCTAGTGGCCCTTACCTGCACCGAATTTTCCCGACGGTTGCTGGCTATATCCCCGGGGTTGTCTTTGGCCAAGGCCGTCAGAATATAGTGATCCTTCTTCTCCCGGTCCAGAGGAGACAGCACATAGATGTCACCCTAGGAGAGGGAGGGTGGAATCAGTTCCTTCATCAATCCGACTGGTAATTACTGAGCACTCAGTCTACACCAGACATTGTTCTAGGCTCTGGAGACGCAGCACTGAACAGAAGAGACAACAGCCCCCGTCCCCACGGAGCTCGGGTTCTAGTGGCTCTGTGGGCCCCACGACTCTGCTCCACCTGGAGATGGGATGGACGGGCCGCGCTGGAGCTGGCTACCTGGCTCCGTATAGAGCAGTCCTCTGTTAAATATTTGCTGTTCACAGTGCCAGGCCAGGAGCATGAATGATCATTCGCACAGAGGACAGAATCCGGCTGACTGGGCCGAGTGCAGGGGGGTGTGGGCCTCGAGAGTCAGTAGGAGGGAAAGTCCAGTTCTGGCCCTGTCCCTGGGGAAGGTCCTGCCTGACCAGCCACCCCCAGGCTGCAGTGGTCTCTCTCTGGGCTAAAACACCAGCTTTGAACCAAGTCACAGTCATTTAAATCATCACCCATCCTTTCTCTTGAGTTTCTGCTCTCTCACAGCGTGGGGGAGGCACCCATGGAGGGGCGTCTTCCCACCCCCAACCCCCACCCAGCACTGATATAGGGCCATGTATACAGTAGGAGCTCAAACGCTGTGCCCACTTTCTGTAGAGCTTCCTCTACCTCCCTTTTAATGGTTTCTAAAAGCAGTCTCCTGGACTCGAGTCAAGTTTTCTAGTCTGGTGGGGACACAGCTCAGAATTTTTTTTTGTCCCACAAAGGCTAGTTTCAAAAGACTGTGGCCACAGGGACAGAAAGGCCACAGTCTGCCGGATGTCTGGGACTTGAGCCGGGCCTGCTGACTTGGTGAAAAAGCCTCTGAGAACACAGAGGTCCCGATGGCAGGACCCAGAAACCAGGACGACTATGATACTCGTGGTGGCTTCTCAGCCTCTGCCCAGGCTCTTCCCAGCGCCTGGTGTGCCTGCTTACCGTGGTGGGGTTGATGGCAAACTTGCCCTCTCCATCCCCGAGGCTGTACTCAATGAGGGCAAAGTTGCCCGAGTCGGCGTCTGTGGCGGTGACGGTCAGGATGACCGTGCCCACGGGCACATCCTCCAAGACGGCTTCCTGGAGCCCAGCGGGCAGGGAGAGAGAGCAGGCTCGGGTCAGGCCTAGTGTCTACGCCCCTGCCCTGAAAACTCACCGGGTACACAGCCTGGGGCACCAAGCCGCTCACGGGGGAGTCACACCCGCAGGGCGCAGAGGCCGGCCGTGCGGGGGTGGAAGCTGCCCAAAGGGACCAAGACCTGGGCACGGGTCCTGACCCAACCTGCTGTCCGGCTGCCCACCTGGTAGGAATACTGGTCAAAGATGGGGTTGTTGTCATTTATGTCCACGATCTCCAGGTAGACAGGGATCTCAGCGGCGCGGGGCGGAGACCCATTGTCCGAGGCCCTCACGGTGAAGTTGAGCCACTGCACTTCCTCATAGTCCACCGTCTGGTTGGCAATGACTTTCCCTAAGAAACAGAGGCACCCGCTGCCGGTGTGGCCGCTCCTCACTCACGGAAGCTCTCCAAAGTATAAAGAGAAGGATCTGGAACTCTGAGGGGCAGGGGTGGTCCCTGGAAGAAGGAGGTGGCCCAGCAGCACCAACTAGGGGCAGGCAGGCCAAAGGCCTCACAGTAACTGGTATCCGGCTGTTCCCCTCACGGGAGGGGTGAGAAAGCTTTTCACAAGTCAAACGGATGGGTACCGACTAGCCCAGGACCTCCTCTGAGAGCTGCTTCTCTTGGTCTTCTCGCTCCCCAAGTGAGACTCCGAGTGGAAGCCCAGGTGGCAGAGACACTGGTAGAGTATCCAAGGGGTCCAGCAGACCTCAGAGGGGGCCTCCACCCCACCTGGGACTAGGTACTCTCCTTTCCTATAGTTTGGGCATCTGGGAATGATGGGAATGCTGGCCATACTGGATCTGGCCCAGCCCACTGAGGGACTAGGGTGCGGCCCCCGCTGGAGGGTGACAAGGGGGCCAGGGTCCCCTGTAGAGGCTGAGCAGGCGCAGCCTTCTGGAAGACTTCCCACGCACCTGCGGAGGAGTCCTCCAGCCGGACATAGCCTGGGGGCATCAGGTCCAGCAGCGTGTACGTGATCAGCCCATTGAGGCCCTTGTCTGGGTCCACGGCGGCCACAGCGATGAGTGTGGTGCCTGGGGTGGCCCCCTCCAGGACCCGCTCTGTGTAGCAGGTGATCCCGAAGGGCTTGAACTGGGGCGTGTTGTCATTGACATCCAGGATGTTGACTGTCAGCTTGGCTGGGGCAGAGGCAGGGGTGAAGGTGATGTGAGGGACACCAGTGTGGCTAGGCCTGGCCTTGCTAAGTGTTGGTCAAGCCGAGACAGGGTTGTGGCCTTTCACTGCCCTCCTGGGACTCCCTGAATCTCTATCCAGCCCTTGTGCGGTGGCACGTGACCCTTTTCCCGGTGGTCTGGTGGCTCGCTCTTCCATGGGGGAAGGGGTTTGGGTTCCACCAACTGGCTAAGTGACCTCGGTGGACCCCGGTCCTTACTGTGCCTCAGTTTTCCAACCCATCCAACAAGGTTGGACTGTGATGGTCTAAGGGTCGAAGACCCTGTCCATGATTCAGCCTTCTACTTCCTGTCTGAGGTGTCCCCTCAGTGGAACCCGCCCGGGGCCTTGCCCTCTGAGCAGGGGACATGTAGGCAGTGACTGGGTCTGCTCTTCCTTCCTGAAAACTTGGGCCTCTGGCTTGTAAAGATAAGCAGCCAATATCTGCCAGGCCTATCTCCCCATCCCAGCGGCTGTCCGTGCCCTCGAGGCCAGAGGTGACTTGAGGCCACACCATCACTCCATCCTCCCACTTCCTGTTCGGCCCACACAAAATCCACTCCTTCAGCAGCCCCTCCTGGTCATGCCTCAGGCTGTGGACAGGGTGGCGGCCCGTGCCCCTCTCTGCTCTGGTGCCTGCACCCTCCACAGTGGTGTCTTGGCCTCCATGGACACTCACGTTTCCTAGTGCTTTCATTCCTCTGGGCTCTATGTTCTGAGGTTCCTGTCACATGTGCCCACCACACCCTCCTCACTGGCTCTGATGATGGGGCTCTGGCCGGAGTCTCTGTTGGCTGGTTGGTTTCTCAGTGCCCACCCAGCCTCTATCAAGCCTCCTTCCCACTCTGAGCCTTTGGGTTCAAGATCACACACAGTTCTGGGCTTTTGGATCCCCCATCATTGAGCTCTCACAGCTGGGACGTGGGGCCACCCTGAGCCTTCCTGTGGCGGCCACCCTTCATACCCTTTGTGTAGCCTGACAATTGTCAGCCCCTTTGGGGAGCAGGTCCTGCTGCCTCCTCCCTGGGGCCAGGCCTGTGCGTGTTCCCAGCTGCTGCCCCTGCCCTGACGGGCTCAGAGTAGCCTGTGGCAGGTGCCTGAGGGAGCCTTACCATTTGGCACGCTGACAGAACGCTCTGGTAGGTCACTGGCATTGTCAATCACTGAGAGAGTGACCTCATAGGTGGCAACCAGCTCCCGGTTCAGCGGGGACTTCACCATTACGGACCCTGTAGACCGGACTAGGTTCAGTCTGAGGGGAACTCCATAACATCTGGGCCTCCCAGGGGCTCTCCTGTCTAGCTCCCCCAAACCACACCAAGAGCAATGATCCCCAGTAGAATGGGGACTTGGCAGTGACATTCTGGGCTGGGATGAGACCACAGCCACCTGCACGCTGGGGACACCACATTTTGCCCCTCACTCCCTGCTTACTAGCCAGGGGAACTTGGGGAAATTATTTAATATCTCTGCACCTGCTTCCTCATTTATAAAATAAGGATAACTTCAGTATCTACTGCACAGAGCTATTTTGAGGATTATAACCATAAAATGAGTTTACATTGGTGAAGGGTTTAGAACGGTGCTTGACACACAGTGCCACGTAATTGCTTGTTTTCAAAATGCTTACAATCTACAACAACGTGCATATACTGACACTACTGAACCATATGCTTAAATAGGGCTCCTGTGGTAAATTTTATGTCGTGTTCATTTTATTGCAATTTCAGCAATGCTTGTATTCTAGGGAGACTGAGTTTAAAAGGTCAAGGCAGCTAGAAATGCCTGAGGGTGCTCTCTGG
This sequence comes from Martes martes, assembly GCF_963455335.1. Classification (NCBI taxonomy): domain Eukaryota; kingdom Metazoa; phylum Chordata; class Mammalia; order Carnivora; family Mustelidae; genus Martes; species Martes martes. The sequence continues at coordinate 54,278,553 of NC_137902.1, forward strand.
AAGGGACCGTGGTGAGACAGGCCGGATAGTCAGGCCTAGCTCTTTGTCTTGATTACGTGAGACATGACAGGGCTTGACTGTGGGAAAGGAGCACCGTCCTGTGTTAAGACTGGCAAGCTGTCTCCTTGTCTCCTGCTCCCACTCCCCCGTAGCCCCTGCCAGCCCCCGAATCACAGAGGAACTCTTGAGTGGCTTGGGCTTGAACTGGGCAGACCTAGTTGGCCAATCTCAGGGTTGGCTCTGTTGGAGGGCCTGGTGGCCTCACCCCCAGGTGAAACTTTCTCTCTCCAGCTTCCTCTCAGGCAGTGTGGCCTCCGGGGTTCCCTACCCCCTTGGCAGATCCCCTGCTGGGCTTCTGTCTTCCTTGGTCCCCAGCCAAGGGGCGGTCACTTACCCTGGGCCGCTGCCTCCTCCTCCTCCTCCTCTTCCTACTCTCGCTCCCCGTCCCCGAGGTTGGGGAGCGAGGATGGGGAGAGGGTGGCTGCATTCAGTCTGCAAAGGCTGGGCCGCGGCCTTGGCCTGGGCCCCACAGGACAGGAAGGGTGGTAGGGGTGTGGTATGGAGGAAGGCGATGGGGTGAAGCAGAGATGAGGTGGGAAGTGACAGAGAAACAGAGCTCAAACCTGCAGGCCTGCCAGCCAGGAGGAAGAGAGAAGAGGGTTAACATCAGTTAGTTCAGGGTGCCGAGGGGATGGAGCAGAGCAGGGCGTGGGGGACGGTAGGGTGCAGAGCAGACCAGGGCAGGAGGTTTGAGAGGGAAGGGAATGGGAGGGAAGGGGGTGGGCAGGAAGCCAGGGGAGCAAGTGGGAGCCCCATTGGACAGGGGCACTCAGGGAGCTGAGGCTCTGGCAAGAAGAAAGGGGAGGAAAGGTAAGCAAGGGAGGTAGAGAAAACATGAGGAAGAGGGGGCAGAGAAGACACTGGAAAGAAAAATGGAGAGAAGAGAGTCAGTTGGAGGGAGGGAGAACAGAGAAGAGGAAAGTGGTAGAGGCATCAGTAGCGTCAAGTGGGGCGGGGCGCAGAGCAGCTTTCCATGGTCCTGACCAGCCACCGGCAGGAATTCTGCGCACCCGGGGCCATGGCTAAGCCATCTACATTCTTCCAGTGTCTTCTTTCTTCTCTGGGCCTCAGATGCTTATTGAGCGAATCATACTCTAGATCCAGAGGTTTACTGCTCCCTGTGGTCATTAGTACCACTTTGGTTTTATGTGTCTATTCCCTTTTATTCCCATATTCCTCTCCCCTCTACTCCCCTCGGTCAATCACTGTAATGGACTGAAGAATATTTCTCATTTGGAAGTATTCCTGAAAATCCTGTACTGTTTCTTGTGTGTGTATTTTACATTTACACAAAATGGGATTGTGATATATATATATATATATTTTCTTCTTTTTCTTATTTCTCCTTCTTCTCCTCCCCCCTCCCCTCCCCCTCCTCCTCCTTCTTCTACTTCTATATAATTCTGATTCGTCTAGTTCTTACTCTTTCAGTAAGTACTTATTCTTAAGGTCTACCCACATTTCTCTGCGAATCTAATCTATTTCTTCTGACTGCTGCATAGTACTCATGGCGTACGCCCGCCATGTCTTACTCTCCAATCTGCTAGGGATGGATGCCTGGGTGGCCTCCAACACCCACCACCAATAACATGGCAGGTAACGTGGCATATAGTTCCATTACTGACCTGAGAATGTCCTTGGGACATACACCCAGGAGAAGAACTGTGGAATCATGGGGTATGAGTGTCTTTTGTGCTAGACTGCTGTCTGGATGGTGGAAGTAGTTGAATCTCTTACTGTAGTGTATGAGCGTTCTGATGTCCCCACATTGTCACCAATACTCCGTATTGTCTCACATCTTAATAGCTGCTAATTACATATAGAAAATTGATAACTCATTGCTATTTTACTATGCATTTCTCTGAATAACAATGATTTTCAGAATTTTGTCATAGCTGTCTTAGTTTTTCTGTCACTCTTCTGGGCCTCTCAAGGAGACCTGTAGGGGTCCCACATCCCCTTCTTAACTCCCTGGAGTAGCAAAAACACGAAACTTTTGGGAAAATGGTAAAACCATCAACATTGCAATAAGCTGCACAGATCATGAAAGATAAGCCACAGTTGTTTCTTTTGTGCTCGCATAAGCAAATCCTCAAGGGCATCATTTCCAGATGACTTAAATGACTAGCATATGTATAAAGAAAGCATCCAACTACCTGGTTGTTAAAGAGATACATATAAAAACAAGCTACCATCTTCCTAAACAATTACAGACATGAAAGCTTTACAATATTTAGTCCTGGCAGGGGTGGGTGAGGTGGGTGTTCTCATGGAACACGGGCAGAGGGAGGCACTCTGAAGGAGAGATGGAGCTGACACGAGGAGAAGCAGGAGGAGAGAGGGAAGGAGCCAGGGAAGAGAGGGACAAGAGAGGGAGCACTGTGGCGTTGGGGGTGGGGGAAGAGAGCAGGAGGAGGAGCAGCTGAGGGGAGGGGAGGAACAGAAAGAAGGATCAGGAAGAAAGCAGAGGGCAAGGAGACGGGGCAGGGAGTCAGGGGTGGGGTGGGAGGGGAGCCGGCCCTTGTACCTGTGTTGATATTCACAGCAAAGGCATCCTCCTGGTCGAGAACCAGGCGGTCAGTGTCATCCTTGGCCACGATGCCGATGATGTGGTACTCTAGCTTTGGGTTGAGGTCACGGTCAATGGCAGTGATGTTGGCGATGACAGTGCCTGGCTCGGCCGACTCCAGCACGCTCACCGTCTGGATAGGGTTGAGGAACTCGGGGCGGGAGTCATTGATGTCGTCGATAAGGATGGTGATGATAGCCGTGCCCGAGAGAGGGACAGTGCCCCTGTCAGTGGCCACCACCGTCAGCCTGTAGGATTCCTGCTCCTCCCTGTCGATGGTGGCATTGGCGACACGGATGACCCCAGTGACTGGATGGATAAGGAAGCGGTCCTGGGCCCCGGCTTCTATTCGGTAGATCAGCTCCCCATTGAGGCCACTGTCCCTGTCCGTGGCTGTGACCTGAAGGACTGAGAATCCTGTGGGAGTGGGAATGGGGAGTGGCTGAGCACAGTGGTCTCTTCCGAAAACCTTAGACTGGGATGCATTTGTTGGTGGTTCCTAAGGGTCCCAATCATGCCAGTCTTGCCTGTGGTTATCTTTTATAAAATTTACATGTTTGATTCTTTGTAGATAACTCTCATTTTGTTTCACATTTTAGGACTATTTGAGAGATTGAAAAATCTTTAATAATTTAACGATTAGTAATATCTTCTGCATATTGTCTGCTTTTGACCTTTGCCCACTTATCTTTTGATTTATGCAAATCATATAATTATAATAACTGGTGACAGATATCTTTTTCTTAGTTTGTTTATAGGTTGCTATTGTTTGGTATAAAGAAATATGACTTAGGGGGGTGCCTGGGTGGCTCAGTTGTTAAGTATCTGCCTTCGGCTCCGGTCATGATCCCAGGGTCCTGGGATCGAGCCCCACATCAGGCTCCCTGCTCGGCAGGAAGCCTGCTTCTCCCTCTCCCACTTCCCCTGCTTGTGTTCCCTCTTTTGCTGTGTCTCTGTGTCAAATAAACAAATAAAATCTTAAAAAAAATTTTGACTTAGTATGCACCAAAATTTTTCCTTTTTTGGGTTCTCTTTCTCATATGCTTAGAACCTCTTTATCAGAAATCAAAGAAATAATCCAACTAAAGTTTCTCCTTTTGTTTGTAAATGTTTCTATTCTTTTGTATTTTCTCTAGACCCTCTACAGGTTTCATTTTGGTGCCTGATAGGGGGTGACAATCTGCACCAGATACGAATAGATATTTTGCACATTAAGTAATTAGTTCTCACAACGGATTTCATTGTTTCCTTTAAAAAAAAAAAAAAGATTTTAAGTAATCTCCATGCCTAATGTGGGTCTCAGACTCACAAGCCCAAAAACAAGAGTCCACACTCCACTGACTGAGCAGGACAGGCCCCCTTGATTGTTTCCTTACTCGCACGATACTACTTTCCTCACTTTTCCAGTATCTGTTTCTGGGTTACTTCGTCCCAGAGTCTTGTGCTCAGATCTTACGGTCTATAAACCCTGTAGTTCTGTAACATGCTATCGTATCTGGTGAGGCAATGCTGCCTTATTTATACTTCAGTCTCAAAGTGTTTTTACCCTTCCAGCTGACCTTTAGAATCAAATACACCCTCCAAGCCATATTTGATGTTGATGGGAATCACATTTATCTGATTTTGACTTTAAAACTGTCCTTCCCAGGTGCCTGGGTGGCTCAGTGGGTTAAGCCTCTACTTTCGGCTCAGGTCATGATCTCAGGGTCCTGCGATCGACCCCCATCAGGCTCTCTGCTTGGCAGGGAGCCTGCTTCCCCTTCTCTCTCTCTCTCTCTCCCTGCCTCTCTGCCTCCTTGTGACCTCTCTCTGTCAAATAAATAAGTAAAATCTTAAAAAAAAAAATTCCTTCCCTCTAGGGATGCAGATGGAACATTTCTTAATAATCTCATTTTCCAAAAAAAAAAAAACAAAAAACAGACAAACACGTGGATCAGAGCAGCGAGGTGAGGGCCGCCTGGTTTTTCTGACTCCCTCTCCAGTGCTCTCTCCGCCTGCCCTACTGCCCTTGTTTCTCCCTGCTGGGTGAATTCTGCCTCTACCCTGTGAGGTTCCAATCCCTGTGGACCAGCAAGCAGCTCCTGCCGGGGGCCGGGGGCCAGGGCCTGGGGCCTGCTTACCTGGTGGGCAGTTTTCTAGCAGGTGGACTGTGAGGGCGGGAGGGCTGAACGTGGGCCAGTTGTCATTGTCATCCAGGATGGTGACCAGCAGGTCGGCTGTGCCATTGAGCAGCCCAATGTCCTCAGCCAGCAGGAGAAGCTCCAGGACCGGGGGTGAGAAGGCCTCCCGGTCAATGATGACACCTGACCTCACTGTCACCACGCCTGGCACCCAGCACCACCAGCCGGGGAGACACAAAGGAAAAGGGGTACAGTGGGGAGACGGAGCAAGAGCCAGCCAGGATGGGATAGAGAGAGAGAGACAGGGGAGTGACAGGGGAAAAAGACAAAAGAGGAGCAGGGAAGACAACATAGTGACTTTCTTCCCCAAAGGCTCAACAAACAGTGTTCCGGGAGGGCCCCAGCGGCCAGTTTCCTGCAATTATCCTCTCCCCGGGTACCCTCTGCAGTGCTCCAGAGTCTTGCCTAGGATGAGGGACCCAGGGAGGAGCACTGACCTGCTCGCCAGCATACCCCTCCCTGTTGTCACCGGTCACCAAGCTGGCCTCCTATCCAGGACCAGACTGATGGGACACAGTCTCTGGGGAATTTTGGACGTGGTCTGAGGACAGACCTTTGGCCGCTTCTGGTGGGCAAGGGCCTGAGCCTCTTGCCCTGGGCACGGGCAGATGGAGGGAGTGGGTTTGGGGATTCACTGCCTAGGCTGAGAGCTTATGCACCAGCAGGGCCCTTGGTGTGGCTCCCAGCCTCCTTCAGGCTCCTCCTGCTCGGCCCCACGGGGCTTAGTCCAGCTGCAAAGTGGGGCTTGTGAGGAGTGGGGTCCCCCTGGAGGGCCTGGATTTAGTGCCAAGGAAGGAGGCCCTGGGTCTGGCAGATGGCCACTGCCACCCCAGCGGGAAGCCCTGGTGCCGGGGTGGGAGCGCTGGGATGGCACGGAGGCCTCACCGGAGCTGTTGTCGATGTCGAAGAGGCCACTCTGGGAGCCCAGCAGCTTGTAGGTCACCACGGCGTAGACGTCCAGGTCCGCATCCAGGGCCAGGATGGGCCCGTTGAGCACCGCGAGGGGGGTCCCTGGGCCAGGGGGAGAGGGGTCACTGTGGGGCCAAGCTGGCCCCCACCCACCCCTCCCCCACCCTGGCCCCGGTGAGCCATGGCTGACGATGGATGAGAGGGAGGGAGGTGAGGTGGACGGGGTGGGGGAGCCATGGGCCAGGCTGCGGCAGCCTTGGCAGACTGACGCAGATGCCTGGGGAGCAGCCTCAAAGCCCTGCTGGGGAGAAAACACAACAGCAGTGAGCAAGCCCCTTGGGGCGCTGGGAGTGCGCCTGCCTTCCCAGCAGCCTTTGAGGGTCACTCCATGGGAGGGTTGGGGCTCCCTGAGCGTGTGGGCCCTGTCTAGCTACGCACCACCAGCCCAGGCTGTCCACACGGGTTCCAGATGCTCTTTACAGGGGTCTGGCTGCACCCGGCTAGGAATACCGGCCCCGGCCTGTGTGTGGGACTGCACGTTCACGGTCATGAGCACACGCATGGTCACGAGCACGTTCACGGTCATGAGCACGCACACAGGAGCGCCGGCAGGTCGGGGATCCCCCTGCTTGTGCCTCTATCGGCTGCTGCAAGTGGGCACGTTTGCACATGGAGTGTACCGTGTACGCCCCTCCCCGCATTCCTGTGTGTGTCTGTGCGCAGCTCTGCCTAACGCGGGCTCGTGCCAGCACGTACGTGTTTGAGTGTATACACAGGAGGGACCAAGAGAGTAGGGAGCACCCAGCCGGAGACAAGAAGCATCGTAGCTCATGTCTTTCTGAGTTAGAATCCGAGCTGCTGGGGCGGCTGGAGGAGGGGTGAGGGGGCCTCCCCAGGGGCACAGCAAAAAGGAGATCCTGTTCCTCTGAAGACAGTGAGGCCGGTCAGTGTGTTGGTGTAGGGAAGGGGCTAGGCTGGCCTCCCTGGGGCCCTTGGCCCTTCTCCTCTGTTTATGTGTGTTCCCTGAGCTTCTGAAGCCTGTAGGGTGCCCTGTGCTCCTGGGGTGAGGGAACAGGGAGGGGCGAGCTTACCCCCTTCCTGGGTAGTCTTCAGGCCTTAATTGTCCCTCTTGAGGGGGTAATGGGGTGTCTTTCAGAACACTTTGGGGACCAATGACCACAGCCTTCTTTTCCAAGCCGACCTATGGCCTCTTTGGTTGGCCCCCAAGAGGTGCGGTGACCAGGGCCCACCAGCCCCTCAAGAGCGGTGCCCCTTCCTCCCCTCCATACCCTTCTGCACCTGCTGGGTCTCTGGTCAGCCACTCGGTGAGGCTGCCTCCCCAGCCAGGCTTCAGCAGGGCCCCTATCAAGCACAAGGGAGGCCCTCAGGCATCCAGGGCCCAGGGGGCGCCCCAGCAGCAGGGAATCCCAGGTGGGTCTGGCACCTACCAGTGGGAGAGTTCTCCATCACCTCCGCCTGGTAGGTGCTCTCAGTAAAGAGGGGATGGTTGTCATTCTCGTCTGCCAGAAAGATCAGCAGCAAGTCAAAATCCTGAGGGAGGCACAAGGGAGGGTTAGGTTGTAGACCATGTTCTAGCAAAACGCTCCAGTGGGGAGGAGGGCTGGAAAGTGGGGGGCCGGGGCGCAGAGGTAGAGGATTAAAAAGCCCACACTCAGGGTCCAGAGATTGGGGTTCGAGGCCCTGCTGTGGGGCCTTGGGCAAATCATTTCCCCTATCTGGACTCAGTTTTCTGGTCTGGCAAATGGGAATCCTAACTCCTTTCCCAGAGGTATTGTGAAGTGAACAGGATGGACATGACTAGCATTTAATCATGTCCCATCGCCTGGTAAGAAAGGACTTCAGGCAGAAAGATGACTGTTGGTTTTTAGACTCTGTAGGCCTGCCTGATACCCCAGTCCAGGCCCAACCAAACTCTCCCCCAGTGCTGTACCTTGTACCTTTCAGAAACCACAGTCAGGTCCTTGTCTTAGAACCTCTCCGTAGCCCTGGATGCTATCTCTGTTGCAGAGCTGAGCAGACTCAGGCCCAGAGCTGTGGTTATTCAAAACCACAGGGAGAGCTAGCAGTAGATTGTGTGTGTGTGTGTGTGTGTGTGTGTGTGTGACTAGCCTTCCAGCTTCCTGACCGCCCCACTCCATGCTGCTGTTCAAGGGCAAGTTCAGCACGGGTTTTGTCATTGACATCCCGCACCCGAATCCCCAGCAGCATCTGGGGTGTGTTGGGGAAGAGGAGGAAGCGATGGGTGCGAGATGGGATAGTGAGCAAGGGGGCGGTGATGGGTGGTGTGTGCCCAAGTATCAGTGGTTTGGGGACCAAAGAGGACATCTGGTGTTGAGTGTTTGCCACATGCCAGGCACAGTGCTGATGACCGTATCGATACTGACTCCTTCTAGTCCTTTCCATAACTTTGGGGCAGGGGAGGTTCTTCATTTTGCAGAAGAGAAGGAAAATGGGGTAGGAGAGAAATCTGCTTCTTGTCAAAGCCACACACCCAATGACAGGTAGAACTGGGATTTGAACCCAGCACTGGTTCCCTTGGATGCCTGCGCGTCTAACCCCCAGGTGTGCTGCCTGCCGCCTCCAGCATGCAGCCCTGCTCCCCCATGTCCTCTGGCCTCACCCTCCTGGCTATGCGTGGGTTCTCCGGGTTGTCCTTCACGGAAATGGTCAGCTTATACTCTGGGATCCGCTCGCGGTCCAGTGGCCGGTTCACGGTGATGACCCCTGTCTGGGAGGCGGAGGGCTGGTGAGCTGAGCAGCGACCTGGCCCCTATTCTGGGCTCTGGTCCACAGATGCCCAACTGCTTCACCTGTAGCTCCAGGAGTAGCTGTGAATTCTCTCCCTACATTGCCACAGATACGGTCTAGAACGCCATCATGGGCTGGCAGGGTCTTAACAGAGCAAGAGTGTCCACAAATGGCCGAGTCTTACTGTCTGCAAGGGGTAGGTCCTCTGAGAACCTCGTGGGGCTGGAAGCGGCTAAGACTCCAAGAGGACAATGAGGACTTCCTGGTACATCTTGGCAATAAACCAAACGGAACTGAGGCTCTGGCTCCCTCATTGCACATGGTAAGGCTTGGGGGTGGCAGGGACCCCAGAGATGGCTCGGCTGCAAATCCAAGATTCCATGCTACCCAGAGACTCCCATGTCCCAGCACAGGACAGAGGCTCAAGGAAGAAACTGAGCCTGAAGATGCCCAGTGCCCAGAGCATAAAGCCTCTAAGGCTGGGTCCTCTGGTTCAGAAGGAACTCTGGGGGTCCCCTACCGTGGCATTGATGGAGAAGGCCCGCTCTCGGTTGCCCGCAGTGATGTTGAAGGTGAGGAGTGCGTTGCACCCGCTGTCGGCGTCGCTGGCCAGAATGTGGGCGACGAAGCTGGAGACGGGGCTATTCTCACTGATGGTGATGTTCATGGGCAGGTTCAGCAGCACAGGGTCATTGTCATTGATGTCCAGCACCCGGATCCCCACCAGCATCTGGGGCGTGTTGGGGAAGAGGAGGAAGTGACAGGCGCGAGATGGGGCAGGCGAGCAGCGGTCAGGGTGGGGATTGCCAAAGGAAAGGTGCAGGCAATCACGGAGAAGGAAGAGGAAGAAAAGGATAATAAAAAAGGCACAAGGATGAAAATGAGAATAAGCAGCAAGCAGAAAGCGCAAAGAGGCAGAACCAGGGCAGTAGGGGGTGGGGGCAGGGCAGAGTGACAGGTGCAGAGGCCTGGCTGGCTGGGGTGGGGAGAGCTGTGAATGGCCATGGCCGCCAGGCCCCAGGGAGCCCTGAGAGGCACTGGCCGGCCTGGTAGGGGCTCTGCAGGTCTGGGCTGGCTCCAGGTTAGCCTGGGGCCTCTCTGGGAATGAGGGTAGGCATATAAATAGAAACCTCTATGGAGAGTTCAGGGGGCAGTGAGAGCATGCCCCTGGCATGGAGCCCCGAGACTCACCGTGGAGCTGAGGGGAGGTACCCCCCTGTCGCGGGCACAGACAGTCAGGTTGTAAAAGGCAATGGTCTCCCGGTCCAGCTCCACATCCTTTCGGACCCGCAGCACACCCTCCACAGGAGAGATCACAAACTCCCCTGCGTGTTGCCCAGGAGAGGCTGCAGTGAGCTGGGAATGGCCGGGAGCTGTGGAAAGCCCTTGGCCTCTCCCTGCTTCCTCTAGTGAGCCTTATTCACTGGGGGCAGGGGGCCAGCTGGGTGCGTGGCCTCCCGTGCCCCCAACTTCAGATCCTTGGGGACCCTGCCAAGAGCTGGGCAGGGTGGGAGCAAGGGGGACAGAGAGCTGCTTGGGCTGTAGGTGCTCATGGGCCCGCTTAGACCCCAGCGTGCCTGAGATGCCAGTTTGGGTCCCTTCCCTGGGACTCATGCAGGGTAGGGACTGACCCTGTGTAAGACGGTTATGTTGAGAAAAGTGGGGGCCCCTTTCTACACAAGCACACTCTCACCGCTCTTGCTCAGAAACTGATTGATGGAGGTCTCGGGTACTTTGTGGCGTGCAATCCCTTCCAGATACCATGTCTTGGAAAACAGGGGGAGAAGGCAAAGCTTATCCCCAAGGGACGGCTTGCTGGTGAGGAGGCACAGGACAGGACAGAGCAGGAGTGACTGAGGTCAGGGAAGCCCCAGCTGCCCTCCATACAGCCCTGGTCTTGAGCCACAGCTGGCGTGTCAACAGCATTTGGCCAGGCCTGGGGCCCCCTCTTGGCCTCTAGTCAAGACCTGACTTCTTTTCTTTGATGTTTGGAAAGCCCTCAGCTGGTCCTTTGGCTTCAGCCCTTGTTTTGGCCTGGCTGAGGGGGCTGGATGTCTGAGAGCATCTACAGCAAGAACCTCAGATTCTCAGGCTGGCCTGGAAGGGACCCCGGAGACCATCCAGGCCCTCGTGTCCTCTGGAAAATGAATCAAGAGTCTGGAGAAGGGTGACCCCTTGTCTGAGCTCCCACAGCAAGTTCATTCCAGAGCCAGTATTCAAATCCAGAGCTCTGGGTCTCAGCCCACTGCATCCATTGGACAGTGGTCTTTCTAGAACCATCATCAGAGCAGACAGACCAGGATGGGAAGTTTGGGAGAGAAGGGTGAAGACAGGGAGTGGGTGGAGGGGAACAGATAGGAGCCCAGGTGGGTAGGAAAAGGGCAGGGAAGGTGAGTGAGGAAGGTGGGGTGGATGTGAGGAAGGGGGGCTGCCTCTTTGCATCCCCCCTGCCCTGGAACTGGGGACAGAGACAAATGGCACCTGGGGGAAAAGCCCAGATGGGACACTGACCTGCTTGTGGACAGACAGCACACAGGGGCACCGCAAGGGTGGAGGCCCTAATTGCCAACAATTCCCTCTGCCTGATCCTTCCTATCCTACCTCACTGTCCCTGCCCCCAGCCGCTGCTGCTCTGACTCCACACACAGCCCTTCTGTGGCCCCCCACACCCCTCACCCTCCCAGAGGCGTGGAAGCCATCTGAAGCAGGATTTCCTGAGCCTGACACTCCAAGGTCTCACAAGAACTGGGGATTCCCTTTCTAGGGATTTCCCAGCCCTGTCTGGGCCCCTGACCATGGGTGAACAGATGGCCTCCAGCACTTTCTCTAAAGCCAGCTACCCTCTTGAAGGAAGGAAAGGGGCTCTGAGAACTCAGGGGGCAGGCCCAAGGCTCTGGGGGGCTGGACCCAGGCTAGACCCCAGTGAGATCAGCTCACGGACTGAAGATCGGGGAGGGGGAGGCAGGCCAAGGACCCAGGACGCATTATCCCTGGCAGCTTACCCCCAGGGAACTCCCCAGCATTCCACTCCTTTTGGAGATAGAGGTTAAAAACAGAGGCTTTCCATTTGCCTCCTGACTTCACTCCCATGTGCCCTTGGGCATGTGACTGAGCTTTGCCTTGATGTCCTCATACAGAAAATGGGCCAATAAAAGGGTGGCACTGGGACTGGACAAGGCCTGGTCCACCTCCTGGGTGCTGGATCCAGGGCAGGTCTTGGTGTGATTAGAGGGACTTGGAAAGGAGCCCAGGCAGTCCCCCGAGGGAACTGGGGCCTTCAGAGGGGGATGAGGATAGATGAGGGGTCGGAGGAGCAGGCTGGCCTGGAAGGGGCAGCTGGAGGTTCTGAGAAGGCCAAGACTAAAGGGAGGGGCTCCAAGGGATAGAGCCTGTTTCCCAACTATTGCTTGACTGCGTATGTCCTCTGCAGAGCCTAGTAGGGCTTCCTGTCGCCCCTGACATCTCTCCACCAAGAGGAGCCCCTCCAGGCTCCGGCTGCAGGGCTGGGAGCCGGAGGGGCCCAGACCGTGTATCTTCACCTGTGGCGTGTCACTAAGCCGGTTCTCCATGGAAAACAGTCCTGACACATAGTGTGTCAGGATTTCAGGTTAATGCTGTGCTGTCACTGAACCTGGAGGTAGGGGACGCTGTGGGGAGTGGACACGGTGGCTTTGTGGGAGCTAGTCAGGCACACCCCTAGCCTTCCCTAGTCTACCCTGAAATGGGGCGGTGCTCTGTGATCCTGAAGTTATCTCTGGGCTCTTCCTTCCTGGGGGAAGAGGACCCTAAACTTCTCTTACTCCTCTGGGCAGTGGCCAGGAGGTGCCTCTCAGTCTCCTGGGATGCCCACAAGACCCTAAATTCCTATGGCTGACCATGATCATGTGTCAATTTAACTGGGAGGTCTGGCTCAGGACTCCAAAAGTCCATGGCACGGAGCTGTCTGCAGTGTGCTAGGATATAGGTGTGAGCCCTGTACCCCAAAGCTGGGAGCAGTGAGGGCCTCTTGCTAGGCAGGGGGTCAGCCGCCTGCCCAGCTCCCACCCCTCGGTGAAGCTTCAGTAGCCTCCCAAACAGGCGCAGGGACTCCCGGGCGACGATCAAGCCTCCGCGGTTGTGAGAATAACAGAGAAAGTCCCTCGCTCTGCTGGTTTCGGGAGAGGAAGCCATGCTGCTTGGCCAGAGAAAGGACTTTTGGGGTGTGAAACGGTGGACTGACAGAATGGAGCGACCTCCTGCAAGCTCAGGCTAGCAGGGCCTCCAAGTCTTGCTCTGTGGAAGTGAGTTTAAGCGTCTTGACTGCAAATACAGCCCAGGTTCTGTGTTCTATCCTGGGAGCTCTCATCTGCCTACTTCTCTGGTGCGGGCCTCTCAGCTCGTGGCTTTGTGTATCTCCATGCTGACAGCTCCCAGCAGAGACGTCCCTCCCGAACCCCTGGCTTGGGCGTCTAACCCCCACTTGCCATCTCACACCTCCCCTCACCTCTCCCCGCTCACCTGCTCCCACCGCAGCCTCCCCCACAGGCTGACAGTCATGCCCTCTCTCCAGTTGCTCAGACTGAAACCCTGGTGTCATCTCTGACTTTCTCCACATCTAATAAGTCAGCACATCCTGTTGGTTCCAACTCTGAAATATGCGAGAGCCGTCTACCTCACCGTCACCACCTTCGGTGTGACCAGCCTGGTCCCAGCTATGCCATCTGTAGCCTGAGTGATTGTAATAGGCTCCTATGGTCCCTCCTGCTCCCATTCCTTGACCTCAACAGTCTGTTCTGAGCACAGGAATCAGAGTGACCCCGGTCACATCTAAGTCAAATTGGGTACCTCCTGTGCTCCTAGCCCTCCTTTGGTTCCCAGATCACTTGGCGCCAAAGTCACGTCCTCATCATGGTCAGCAAGACCCAAGAATGTCTGGAGCTACTACCTCTCTGACCTCATCCCTTCCTGCTCCTCCTCTCACTTGACTTAGCATGCTCTGGCCGCAGGGCCTTTGCACTTGCTGTTCCCTCTGTCTGGAATGGTCTTCCCCAGATGTCCACATGACCCGTTCTGCTTTCCTTCAGGTCTTTGCTCAAATGTCACCTCCCTGGACAGGTCCTCCCTGAGCACCCTATTCAAAATTGCAGCTTCTGCTTGGCACGCCCCATCTCCTGGCTTTATATCTCTCCATAGCCCTTAGCACCTCCCAATATACTAAGTTATCTACTCAGTCACTTAGGTTCATCGCCTGCGTCTTCCCACTGGAACATGTGCTAAGGACAGGAATCTGTGTCCGTCTTGTACCATCCAGCATCCTCAGCACCTGAATTATGACTGGCATAGGGTAGGTGCTCAATAAAATATGGCCCATTGAAAATCCAGATGTTTCACAAAGATTTGGATTTCTAGATTTTGTTTTGAATGTGGGAAGACCTAGCACCTTGGGGCCTGCATGTTGACATAGCCACACCAGCAGAAGCTGAGCTTGGGCCCCACAGCCCCCACTACTCCTTACTGTCTTGCCTAGACCCCTTCCTGCATGTGTGTTCCCAGCCTGGTACCAGCAAGCCTTTGAGTCTGGAATTCTGACTCTACAGAAACGAGCAGAAACTGATTTGTGGAACTGCTCAGGCCAGGGCCAAGCCCGCTCTTCCCGAGGACGACCACTGAAGTAGCTGTGAAGGCTATGCCTGGCAACCAGCTGTACAGAAAAATCCAGGTGCTGAATGCATCTCGGGGTCCTGAAGGGTTGGGGTAAGGATATTCATCCTCCTCTGCCCGGGGGTCTTTCCTCTGGGTATGATGCTGGGGCATTTTCTACCTGATTCTCAAAGGGTGACCCTCCAAGGCTACTAGTCTCAGATTTCAGAATGTTCTCTCATATCCCTGTGAAGAAGGGGTGGGGAGAAGAGTATTTCCGGCATCTTATGGGTTGGGAAACTGAGGCCCAGAGAGTGCAAGGTCAGGGCTCCTGAGTGGGGTTGGGGAGAGGGTCCCGGGTTGCGCTGCCCTCCACGTCTGGCTCAGGCCCCACTCACCCAGAGGGTCTCCATCCACGATGCTGTATTCCACCTGCCCATTGGGGCCCGAGTCCTGGTCGTGGGCCAGGAAGGTCCACACACGGGGCCCCGGCTGGCCCTCGGTGACATCAAATGGTCCCTCATAGTCTCGGGGGAAGGTGGGCACGTTGTCATTGACGTCATTCACGTTCACGAGCACCTGAGGTAGTGGACAGGCTTCACTGGGGCTCCACGCCGGCTAGCCTGGAGCTGAGCCCAGTTCCCTCATCTGTAAAGTGGGTCTGATAATCCTGTCTCCTGGGGCTGATGCAGGAATTCTCTGGGATCGTGGAGGGAGGGGGGTGCCTTTTAAGCTATGCCTACAGATAAGTTATTGTCAGTGTCAAAGCCTTTTTATGGACATAATCATCATATTAGCATAATGCTCTGGACTTCTATTTACTGCCGCCCTACGGTCATTTCCCATGGTCTGCTCTGCCCACACTGACGAGCCTTCACTCTCTCCCTTTCATGCAGGAGGAAAGCGGAGCTCAGGCAGGTGAACTGACTTGCCTTGAGTCTTTGATGGAAGAGCAGGGAGATGAGCTTCTGTTGGTTTGACCAGAGTTGGTGCCCTTCCCATGAAGGGTGGGGTGGGGGAAAGGCAGGGGTCATCATCTGTCTGACAGATGAAGCCACGCAGAGAAGTTCAGTAAGCTCCTCCAAGTCACATAGCAAGTTTGGCTGAGTTGCCAAGACCAGGACAGGGCTCTCGGATTTAGGCGTTTCTCCTGGACAATCTTCCCTTTGCCCCTTCCCCGTTAGAGCTTCCTGGGCCCTGTCCTCTCCCATGCTGATTCTGTGTCCCAGCCACCCACCGTGGTGATGGAGGTGAGGCGCTGAGACAAGATCGGGCACTGGTCTGTTGCAGTGACGGTTAGAGTGTAGCGGCCATGGCTAATCTCATAGTCCAGCTCCTTGGCGGCACTGATGACGCCCTGGGGGGAGAACAGAGGGGACAAGCATGGATCAGTGGGTCCCCAAGGACCAGCTTCTTCATGGGGTACCCTCAGACCACCCCTCCCTGGAGGTGTGCTCTGATATCTCAGCCATGACGGGGAGCCCGTGTTGCCGCCCCACCTAAGCTTTGCTTCCTTCCGCACCAGCTGCCTCCACACTGTCCTCCCAGACTCCATCTTTTCTCCATTCCCACCTCCCATGACGTCACATCTGCTCTGCCAGCAGAGCCTCCTCTTACACCCCACCCTTGGCTGCTGACCGTGTGTCTGTCGATACGGAAGGTGTTGATGATGTTGCCTGCGACAATGGCGTAGCTAACTGTGCCGTTGGGCCCCTCATCCGGATCTAGTGCCTGGATGGTGATGAGGGTAGCATTGATTGTGTCTGGGCCCTCATCCAGTACGATCTCATAGTGAGGCTGCTGGAACACTGGTGCGTTATCATTCTCGTCCACAATGGTCACGTACACGTGAGTGGTGGCCTGTGAAGAAGAGCGCGGTCAGGTTCTTTGCTAAAAGAGTGGAGGGGGACCTGGCTGGATATTCTCCTAGGCTGGGATCACTCAGCATGATCCAGTACAGTGAGAGAAAGAAAGAAAGAAGGACAGGGCGGGAAGCCACAGACTGGTAGAGGAGGAAATCACAGAGGTTCCTCCAAAAGCCAAGCTAGGTAACTGTTTAGGTCCAAGATGGCACTGGTACCACCACAGCTTTGTCTATGTCCATGGCAGACATCACTAATCAATCATGGCCCTGCTGAGCTGAGATACAGCCTCATGGTCCTGGTCAGCCCAACAATCTAGTGATTAAAATTAGCATATGAGATGAACCCTAGTAACCACCCCCGGCCCACAGCTTTGGTTGGGCTGGGGCCTTACTGACCCTGGGCCTCCTGCCAGATCAACAAAGGCATGAATGTGATGTACACAGCCCAACACAGTACTAAGCTTCACCCACTGTTCATGTAAATGGAAGAAATATGTATTTTTGGCATTTTTGAAAGGGAAGACATTGGGTTTGGGGCAATTAAATGGGCAGAATTTGTTGAATCATGAAAAATAAAGCTCACAGAACATGACTTCATTGCAATAATTTTTTCTGCAACATGTTCTCCTGCAATTGGCCATTTCTGGCCAATGCTTGGTCTAATCGGACCACATGAAATATCCAGCCAGTTGCAATTCTGTGATCGGCCTTCAAGAACCATAGAGAGATGACAGATGTGGCACTTTACCAGCAGAGTAAATAAATGGGAGAAGGAAACGAGCCACGTGCTGGTATTCTCTGTGTCTCCTGCTGGCCCCCTTTCATTCTCTGCTTCTCCACCTGGGAGGACATCCTCTGTGCACCAACTCATCTGGGCTCCCTTGCCGTCTGGTTTCCAGATGGGTTTTACGAACAGGAGGTCCTGGCAGAAGCCAGGAGGAGGGAAGAAAGAGAGGTGGGGCCTTTCTTCCACCTCCTTTCTTTCCTCCCTGCAGTTCAGCCAATGGCTGTGTTTTTCCTGCTGGGTGGCCCTTCTTCCATGGCCCCAGCTCCCACCAGGGTCTTGCCACCTCACCTCCTCTTGTTGTCCTTCTGGGTGCGTGGGTGGTAATGGCTTCCTGCAGTTGCTAGTCTATTGGGTGCTTCTCCAGCCCTCTGTAAACAGTCCCCATTAAACTCTCTTCATTAAACTTCTGAGTGTGCCATCTGTTTCCTGCCGGGACCTTGGCTAATACGAACCATAATTAGTGACTGATATAAGATAACAAGGTAACAATAACTGCAAAGATATCTGGGTAGAGAGAACATGACTAGACCATTGCCAAGGCCACAAACCAGAAAGGATACAAAAATCTGGGTGTAGACAGCTTGTGCACATCTTTTTCCTGGAGCTTTGGAACCCACCTTGGGTGGTTCTAGAACCACCTATGGAGGGGCAAATGGGCAGCAGACCTAGACCCAAGAAGACTTCCATTGCCCCTGGGGAGGCAATGAGTCCACTGATCTGCAGCTGTGGATCTTGGAGGGGTGGGTGTGAGGTGGTGACTAAAGTTGTTTCCAAAGCAGGTGGGGTTGGCACCCTTGAGATGGAGCTCTGTGACCTTGGGCATATCGCATTTTCTTTAGGACCTTTTCTGTTAAAATAGAACCTGACTTGATATCTACAGTTCCTTCCAGCTCAAACATTCTGGTGTTCTGAGTCTGTTGTCATCAGTCACAGGGACTAAATCCCACCATCAGGGAGGCATTCTTCTAGGTCTTAGAATCGCAGTGGATTGTTATTAAAACAATAATCACACAGAGAGGGGAAATGCATTATTTTAACATTGCTCAAACTTTTCTACCAGAGAGGTAACTTGCACAAACTGAGGAAGAGTCTGAAGTGTCTGTCTTAAGAAGGAAATTGCTTTAAAATTTCTCATGTTATCTTTGAAAGCTCAGATGGATTTTAAGAAATGGACAGTAATACCATAATAGTAGAGGACTTTAATGCCTCACTTACATCAGTGGATAGGTCATCCAGACAGAAAACCAACAAGGAAATATTGGCCATGACAACACGTTAGGCCAGATGGACTTAATAGGTATATATGGGACATTTTATCCCCAAACCACAGAATACATATTATTGTTAAGTGCACATGAAACACTCTACAGGATAGATCACATGTTAGGCCACAAAACAAGTCTTAATTCAAGAAGACTGAAATCATATCAAGCATCTTTTCTGACCATGATGGTAGGAAACCAGACATCAGTTATAAAAAGAAAATTTAAAAAATCACAAATACATAAAGGCTAAATAACATGTTACTAAATAACCAATGTGTCAATGAAGAAATCCAAGGGAAAATAAATACCCTGAGATGAATGAAAATGAAAACACGACTTTCTAAAATCTGTGGGATAAAGCAAAAACAATTCTAAGAGGAAAGTTCATAGTTATACAGGTGTATCTCAAGAAATAAGAGAAAATCCCAAATAAACAATTTAACTTTATACCTAAAGGGATGAGAAAAAGAATGATCAAAGCCCAAAGTTAGTAAAGGAAGAAATAAAGATCAGAGCGGCAATAAACAAAGATTAAAAAAAACAACAGCAAGGTCAATGAAACTAAAAAGTAGAAACATGTAACCTTCTGAGATGGAATTATGAAGAATCATAATTACAGGTAATAGGCTGATTACAGGTAATAAAATTTAATCAGTAATTTAAAAACTCCTCCCAAAACAAAAGTCCAGCACCAACAGCTTTCCAGGTAAATTCTGCCAAATATTTAAAGAGTTAGTAGTTAGCCTTCTCAAATTATTCTAAAAAATTTAAGAGGAAAGAATGCTTCCAAACTTATTTTATTAGGCTGGGATTGCCCTGATACCAAAACCAGGTAAAGACATCATGAAAAAAGAAAATTACAAGCCAATATCCCTGATGAACATAGATGCAAAAATCCTCAATAATTAGCAGACTGAATTCAATGATACATTAAAAGGATCACACAACACAATCAAGTGGCATTTATTCCAGGGGGAGGGAATGGTTCAACATCCACAGAGCAATCAACCTGATACACTACATTAACAAATTGATGGATAAAAATCATATGATAATCTCAATAGATGCAAAAAGAGCATTGGACAAAATTCAACAACCATTTATGATAAAAACTCTAAACAAAATTGTATAGAAGGAACATACTTCATCATAATAAAGGCCATATATGAAAAACTATAGCTAACATCATCAATGGTGAAAAGCTGAAAGGATGTCCAATCTTACCACATTTATTCAATATTGGAAGTCTTAGCCTCAGTAATTAGACAAGAAAAATAAATAAAAGTCATCCAAGTTGAGAACGGAAGAAGTAAAACTGTTATTATTTGCAGATGACATGCTACTATACATAGAAAACCCTAATGATTCCACCAAAAAAACTATTAGAACTAACAAATTCAATAAAGTCACAGGATACAAAATTGACATACATAAATTGTTTCTATGTACTAATAATAAGCTATCAGAAAGAGAAATTAAGAAAATGATCCCATTTACAATTACATAAAAAAAAAAATACCTGTGAATAACTTTAATCAAGGAAGTGAAAGACCTGTACTCTGAATTCTAAGACATTAATGAAAGGAATTGAAGATGACATACAAAATATGGAAAGATATACCATGTTCATGGATTGTAAGAATATTGTTAAAATGTCCATAATATCCAAAGGAATCTACAGATTCAATGCAATCTCTATCAAAATACCAAAGGCATTTTTCACAGTACTAGAAAAAAGAATCCTAAAATTTGTATGAAACCACAAAAGACCCCCCAATAGGTAAAGCAGTCTTGGAAAAGGTCCAAATTGGCAAGATCGGGACCTCTGGTTTCAAACTGTATTATCAAGCTACAATAATTGTAATAGTGTGGTACTGACACAAAAACAGACATACAGATGAAGAGAATAAAACAGAAAGTCCAGAAAAAAACCTTAGGCATATATGGCCAATTAATCTATAACAAAGGAAGCAAGAATATACAATGGGAAGAAATTTAAAGTGGATCAAAGACTTGAATGTAAGACCTAAAATCACAAAATTCCTAGAAGAAAACATAAGCAGTGAGCTCTTTGACAGCAGTTGTAGCAATATATTTTTTTGGCTCGCTCTCTTGAGGCAAGGGCAGCAAAGGCTAAAATAAACAAATGGGACTATAGTAAACAAAAAGCTTTTGCATGCAACCCATCAACAAAACAAAAAGACAACTACTAATGGGAGAAGGAAATTGCAAATCATATATCCAATAAGGGATTAATATCTAAAATATATAAAAAACTTACACAATTTAGCAACCAACAAATAGCCTGAATAAAAAATGTGCAGAGGGCTTGAATAGACATTTTTCCAAAAAGACATCCAGATGGCCAATAGGCACATGAAAAGATGCTCAGCATCATCATGAGGGAAAGGCAAAATCAAAACCACAATGAGATATCACCTTATACTTGTCAGTATGGCTTGTATCAAAGGGACACAAAAAATCGCAAGTGTTCTAGATCAGTGGAACAGAATAGGAGTCCCAGAAATAAACCTACAATTATATGGTCAATTAGTCTTCAATAAAGCAGGAAAGAATATTCAGTAGGGAAAAGACAGTCTCCTCGACAAATGATGTTGAGAAAACCAGAGAGCAAAGTTTGAATGAAACTGGACCACTTTCTTACACCACACACAAAAATAAATTCAAAATAGATGAAAGACCTAAATGTGAGACCTGAAACCATAAAAATCCTAGAAGAGAGCACAGACAATAATGTCTCTGACATCAGTTGCAGCAACATTTTTCTAGATACGTCTCCTGAGGCAAGAAAAATGAAACAAAAAATAAACTATTGGGACTACGTCAAAAGAAAAACTTCCGTACAGGGGAGGAAACAATTAACAAGACTAAAAGGCAACCTATAGGATGGGAGAAGATATTTGCAAATGATGTATCCAATAAAGGGTTAGTATCCAAAATACATATAGAACTTAAACAATTCAACACTCCCAAAACAAATAATCCAATTAAAAAGTGGGCAGAAGGGGTGCCTGGGTGGCTCAGTGGGTTAAGCCTCTGCCTTCTGCTCAGGTCGTGGTCTCAGGGTCCTGGGATTGAGCCCCACATCAGGCTCTCTGCTGAGCAGAGAACCTGCTTCCCCCCCTCTCTCTGCCTGCCTCTCTGCTTCCTTGTGGTCTCTCTCTCTGTGTCAAATAAATAAAATAAAATCTTTTTAAAAAAATGGGCAGAAGAAGTGAACAGACATTTCTCCAAAGAAGACATCCAGATAGCTAAACAAGACACATGGAGAGATGCTCGACATCACTCATCATCAGGGAAATGCAAATCAAAATCACAGTGAGATACCAGCTCACACCTGTCAGAGTGGCTAAAATCACACACACACATACACACACACACACACACACACACACACGAAACAAGTGTTGGTGAGGATGTGGAGAAAAAGGAACCATTGTGCATTGTTGGTGGGAATGCAAACTGTGGAAAGTAGTATGGAGGTTCCCCAAAGAGAAAAATAGAACTACCCTATGATCCAGTAATCACACTAGTGGGTAGTTACCCCCAAAATGCAGAAAAACTAATTCCTAGGGATACATGCACCCGGATGTTTATGGCAGCGTTGTTTACAGTAGCCAAATTACA
This sequence comes from Martes martes, assembly GCF_963455335.1. Lineage (NCBI taxonomy): Eukaryota > Metazoa > Chordata > Mammalia > Carnivora > Mustelidae > Martes > Martes martes. The sequence goes on from NC_137902.1 coordinate 54,300,223, forward strand.
GAAACAGCCCCAGTGTCCACTGACAGATCAACGGATAAAGAAGATGTGGTGTGTATATACAACGGAATATGACTCAGCCATAAAAAATGAACTCTTGCCATTGTGAACACATGGATGGATCTAGAGAATTATCATGCTAAGTGAAATAAGTCAGATAAAGAAGGAAAATGCCACATGACCTCATTTACATGTAAAATGAAAAACACAAACGAACAAACCAAAGAAAATGAAACAGAAACGGACTTCTAGATATAGGAACAAACTGCTGGTTTCCAGAGTGGGAAGGGGTGGGGGGCTGTGAAATAGGTGAAGGGGATTAAGGGGTGCAAACTTCCACTTACAAAATAAATCAGCCACGGGGATGAGACATACAGCATAGGGGATGGAGGCAATGATAGTACAATAATGTTGTATGCCGATAGACGGTGACTAGCCTTATCACGGGGAGCACCTCCCAGTGTATAAAATACCGAGGTGCTGGCATATTCGTTCGAGACTAGTGGAATATTGTATGTGAATTATATGTCCATAGGGGTGGATGCCTCAAGTGTGGGAGAAAAGGTGACCATCTAGGAAGACCGCTGTGTTCATTTCATGGCTCCTCATGGTCCTGGGTGCAGCTGTGAGCACTCATCAGCTGCCGGGAGCCCTGCGTGGAGTCCTCCCGAGACCCCTGAGATGCCAGGAGAGCCTAAGAGTGCCATCTTGCAGGGAAGGGGTTTCCTTCCAACCTCACGGATGGGGGTCGTGGTGCTGGGCTGTCCCACTTCCCCAGACTCCCAGAAGTAGGTCTCACCATCACGCAGGTTGCAGGGGCTGGGGGAAGGAGCCCCCCCCAGAGCATCTTCTCTCTGTGACTGGGCCTGAGCATGGGATGGAAAGGGGGGTCTGACTTCCTGTGGCCTCTGGAGTGAGGAGGAAGTCAGTGCCCCAAAGGCCCCCCTCTCAGCTGAGTCCTTCCTGCCCTGGCCCTGAAGAAACCGTGTTTGAGGTTTCTGGACCGTGCCTACACTTTGGGCAATGCCTCTGTGTCTCTCTCTGAGGCAAACCCAAGAGGGTCTAGTGGGCAGCGTGGCAGGGAGAAAGGAAGTGGAGGGAGCACCGCCAGGCCCCGCTCAGGTGCTCTAGCCACTGTGGGAGGGGATGGCCAGGCAGTGGCTTCCCTCCCGATGACCCCACACTCTCTTTATCAACCTTCTAGGTCCTGGGGCCTCAGGAGTCTGGTCTCAAGGGTGGTCTGGGTGAGGCTGGGTGTTGTAGGGTTTCACCTTTCAGTGACCCCCATCTCACCTCTATCAGAGGCTGGCCAGGAATGGAAGAGGGCCCAGGATCCTCTGCGCAGAAGAGTTCACACTCTGCCAGAAGGAAAGCCCCTGGGCTGTTTCCCAAAGTGGGGTCACAAGGTCAGGATCATGAAGAAGGACCCAGTTATGTCCTGACAGTCTCTGGCCCATCTCAGGGGGACTGGGCCCAGGTCAACATCATCTCGTAATAAAAGCACGACACCCACGTTTCCTCTCTATGGTCTTCCCGATCCCAGAGTGAGGACTGAGAGCTTCCAGAGTTTCTGACTGGGATGAAGTCACCCGTGGCGCACCCAGAATTCCTGGCTTCCTCTCACTTCCGCCACCCTGATTCCCAACCCAGATGGACTCTGGCTGTCCTCTGTCCTTCAGCCTGGGGTCACGTCAACTCAAGACCTCTAGTGGGCCAGCAAAGCCCCTGGAAGCTTCAGCAAGGCTGGGGTCAATGGTACAATGGCTGTGCCCCTACTTCCCCTGACCCCTGGCCCTAGCCACTGCCGCCCCCACTCCATTTAGGAAGCCACTTCTCACTTATCAGTTTGTCTATTCAGATAAGAGCGCACAACACCTTCTCTGGGCCCACTTTAGTGCCAGGGACTCAGAAACCTCAGGCAGAGGCTCTGGTCCCCCAGAGGTCACAGTCTAGCTCAGGCGGGCAGGTACGCCCAGGTGCAGGTCAGCCAGTTGGCAACTTGGGTGAGACAGCAGAAGGGAGTGTGAACAGCGATGCCTGGAGGGGTGCCCGCTGGGGAAGCTCAGGACCCTTGGTGAAGGGGAAGGACTTGAGTTGAGCCCTGAGGGAGAGGGGAGGTGGGAGACACCACCAGAGGCACCAGTGCTGGATTGGGGTGCATGAGTAGAGGACTGGGGAGGGATGCATGACTGTCCTGTGGATACCCAGGGCACAGGGACCTAGAGAGGGTACAAAGTGGGGAGTGGTGCTGGGGCCTAGCTGGGGAGGGGCCCTAAGGATTTCCTATGGGATATCTACCAGATGCATACACGCATGCGTCTGTAGGGATGGGCCACGCCTGGTGTGTATCCCTGCAACTGTGCCCCGTGTGTGTGTGTGTGCATGCGTGTGCACACACAAGGGTTTTGCAGGTTCTGGGATCTACCATCAAGAGGGCTCCAACCTGCCTGACCCTTTACAAAAGTTAGATTTCATTCATTCACTCATTCATTCCACCGCCAGGACTGCCTCCTACCTACCAGGTCCTGCTCTGGGCTGGAGGATGTTGGGGACAGGGGCTTGCCCCCAGACAACTCAAAGGCAGGTGGGTGAGGTCAGACACAACCTACGGTGCTTGTGTGTGTAGCCGCTAAGTTAGAGGCAATACCCTTTTCAGGCTGCAGGGCTGTACTAATCCTCTCCGGAGGGGCACAGGAGGGAGTAGTAAGGAGGCGGGGCTGACAGGAACGCTTGGGCCGTCGCCTCTACCTAGAGGGCCAGGCGCTCTGCGAGTCAGCGGGAAGCCCCGCCCGCAGGCCCTTGGTGAGGCAGTTCCCCCCACGGCCCCCCGGGGGCGCTGTGGGAGAGGGGGGTGGGCCCTGGAGCCGCGGCTCGGGCGCCCACGGCGCTCACTTTCTCAGCGCTCACTCAGCCGGAGCTTTTCCGGCCAGCTGTGTGCCGCCGCTCCCGGAGCACCAGGCGCTCCCCCTTCAAGCCCGCGGTCCCACTCCGGGCCCCGGGGCTCCAGACGCCGCCCGGCAGTGACATGGGCGTCCCCCTGGTCCCGGAGGCCAGCGGCCCGCGCTGCGGGCCTGTGCTCCTTGCTCTCTTCCTGGCTGCCTCCCGAGGTAAGGTGGGCAGGAGTCCTACCCGGGCGCTGGGGAGGCGCACTGGGACAACACGGCTAGGGAGGGGTGCAGGGGGAGTGGGGCGCCCCCCTCTGCCTGCCGTGTCTCCTACTTGCTGGGACCGACTGGCAGGGGCCAGCGGCTCTCTGCCAAGGGCATTGGCTGGGTGGTGGCATATCTGCATGTTCTGACAGCTGCCCGAGCTGCTGCCTGCCAACCTTTCTGTGCACAGAGAGGCCAGCGCAGGACTAGCTCCTGCAGGACGGGAGGTGGCCACGGTGGGGACAGCCCCAGCATTTTCTTGTGCACCCTACAGGCTTCTGACACCTGTGGCATCTCCCTGCCCGTCCTACCTCAGGGCTCCAGGATCTCACTGGGTGCAGGAGGTGTGGTACTCTGTGTCCTGCCCCCTGGAGACACTCCTGGTTGTACCTCAGGGGGCACGGGTCCATTCCCAGATGTGGGTGCCCACCTGGTCCTTATCCTGAGGGTCTGGTTGCTGGGAGTTGACTGGTCAGCTGATTCCTGACATCCTAGCAAGGCTGCAGCTCAGGGACCAGTGTGGAGTCCTAGGGAGACTGTGGGCCACTTTCCTGGCTTGGCCATGAGCCCCATCTGGGACCCGGGATTACTTATGGCATCCTTCTGGTCTCGGTTTCCTCAGCTCATGCTCAGAGGCCCTAAAACCAGGGAGGTGCCACTTTTTCCTCCCAAAGCCCAGATTGTCACAACCCCAAGTGGAATCCTGACCAGGACACGGGGGTACCCAGGGCAGGGTGGGGAGGTGGGGGGAGGGCAGAGGTCAGGATGCCCATAGCCTGGCCCCTGGTTCTTGCGTGCCCAACGCTGGAGCAGCTGGATTTCAAGGGAAGAGGGGGCCGGCAGGCAGCCTGTGAACCAAACATTGTGGGGAGGGCCCAGGGAAAGCTTGAGTCATGAGAGGAGTCAGGGAGGCAGGGGGAAGGTTGGCACAAGGACCCAGTGGGCGGGTCAGAAGAAGAAAGGAGGGGGAGCACAGGGCAGGAGCAAGAGGAGGGAGTTGAGAGAACCTGGAATATACCTCAGAAACAAACTGGGTGCCTGCAAGCAGCCTGTTATCTCAGTGCTGGGAGTCTGGCCTCTGATAAGGAGGAGGGAGCCCACACCCCATACACGGAGCTGCCTAGCCCTGGCCTGGATTCTCCCAGGATGGAGCAGGCAGTCTCGGTACCAAGGCCCTGTTCATGGCAGGACATGGCTTCCAGAAGGGGCAGGGGATGGTGGCAGGCAGGAAGGCCAGCACCGTTCCCACCACAGAGCACCTGCCTTGCTTGCCCCTTTCTTCTCAAGTGAGCCGAAGAGGCCCTTCTGCTCGCTTACCCCTTCCCCTGCCCTCCCCTGGCCAGGCTGCTTTCTGTTCAGCAGCCCCAGTTTGGGAGAACTAAGGTGTAGGGGGCCCCCTTGCAGAGTAGCAGGTAGCAGAGAGGCTCACAGCCCTTGCTCCCTATCATCTACTTAGCCAGAAGCCTTCTCCCCTAGAGGTCTTGGCTACCCAGACAGCTTGGCGCTCCAAAGGGACAGCTTCAGGCCCAGTTCAGGGAGATGATTAGAGCTCGAAGTAGGTTTCCACTGAAGGGGGTCTCTCAGCTTTGAACTACTCTGGGACTCAATATTCTTAACTGTCATACGGGCACGCGAATGAACATTCACACTACCCAGGAGAGTATGTAACAAGGGGCTAACAGACGGGAAGCCTGGTCGCAGGCTCGGTCAGGAGGATTGACCTGTGACTTGGAAAGACTTACTCGCTGGCCTGCGGAGGGGCTGGGTTGCCTTGGGCAGGATTGCTCAGGGTCAAAGCCTTCATGTCTGGGAAGGTGAGAGGGAGATGGCTGGTGTGGGTGTTTTCTAAGCTCCTGAGCCTGGGTCAGCACCAAGGAGAACAGAGGTGGTGAGCAGGTACTCAGGATACCCCTTTCCTGGGCTTAACCAGGGTGAGATGGTGGAGGGAAGCACCTAGAGAGCCAGGCCCCAGCAGACCCCAAGGGTGGCAGACTCTTCTTCCCCTATATGCACTCCTAGGACCTGAGAAAGTTCTTGTCCTTACCATGGCCTTATAGGCTGACCTGGGAGGCCCAGACTCTGGAACTAGTAGTGCATGGAAGGGCACTGAGGCTGGGGAGGGGAGACCCCATCTTCCCCTTCATGGTAAACACACTGCAGGGCCTTGTTGGGTAACCCAATGGCGCAAGCCTCTGACACAGCAAAGGTCAGCTCTTAGGAAATCCACTATCTTCTGTCCAGAACGCCTGGGGTGGCCCTTGAGGCCGGCCCATGGGCATGAGGGGGCAACGACCCAATGCCAGGGATGCCCAGCAATTCCAGCCCAGAAGTACTTGCCCAGCTGGGTTGGTTGGTCTGTTTCCCCCGCGAGCTGGGTAAAGGTTCCCTGCCAGAGCCTGAGCTCCCTGGAATGGGTGGCTCGGGTGGGAGCGACAGTTTTGGGAAGCTGAAAGAGGCCACCTATCCCTATATAGGCCTTATGGGTCTTAGGCTCCAGCAGATCAAGGGACGGAAGGAAGGAAGGGCTCCTCGGGGCCCATCTGGCCTATTGGCAGTGATGCCTTCAACCAGCACTAAACCCCACATAGTGAGCTTGAGGCCCCCAGGTTTGGGCCTGCTACTCATCTAGGAGCAGCCTGCCTTCACTGGGGCACCCAGGGATTGGCAGCACAGCTTTCTGAGGGACCCTCGGGTCCCCTTAGCAGCAGCACTGGCAGGCCCAAAGCCTCCGTGATGACAGCCTGTAATGGGAATGGTGAAGCAAGGGACCTGGGGTTGTGAGCCCCACAGTCTGGTCTCGGGAGTCAGTGGGATCTAGGTTCGAATCCCAAGAGGGCCATTTACTGCTGTGCCTTTGGGCAAGTCGCTCAGCCTCTCTGAGCAAGTTCCTTCATCTCTACAATGGGGATGATGATGGCCCCTCCCTTCGCAGGCTGCGAGGAAAAGTCAGTGCACAGCCTCAGCCCCGTGCCTGGCCCCTGGTGGATGACGTGAGGTGTTCAGCTGTTGCTTGGCTTTCTGCAGCCACGTGCCATTGGCCCTCCATCTAAGTTCCCTGCCGGCTGGAGAGCCCAGGGTGTGGGAAGGCAGGACTGGTTTCCCTAGGACTGGACTCCAAGAATCCTGGAGGTCCCACCACCTGTTGGCACCTACAGGCACTTAAAGTGTGAAATGTCCATGGAGGCACCTGTAGATTCTCTTCAGGTTCCCCAGAGATGGGGGTCTTGGAAACTTCAAGGCAAGCCCAGCTCAGGGTTGGCCCGTCTAACTGGGATCTTTCTCACAACTGATCTTTACGTTTTGCCGGGTTGCTCGGGCCGCCCATTCCCAGAGGGAAAGGCCGTGGCGGTTAGGTACCTGCGTCACGCAGTAATGAACTTTCTGTGCTCGGGCCCGAGCGGACCCCGTCCTTTAACTGTTCTGCCTGGGATGCTCTTCCCCCTGGGCACCTGAGGTTGAACAGCAGAAGCTCTTCACTCCCTGTGGGACCCCGAACACACATTCTCTCTGAGCCACCAGCAGCCTGGGGGACGGGGTGTCAGGGAGCCTGACTGCCCCCTTCGGAAGGGCAGCTCTGAGACAGTGCCCCCTGAGCTTCGGCCTTCTGCTCCTTACCTTTGGGACTTGGGGAGCAGCATCTGCCTATCATATGTACTTATTTTTCCCCCCAAATGGACTTATTTTTTACTTAAGTAAATATATTTTATTTTAGTTTAGTTTTGTTTCGGGGAAGCAGGCCCCCTGCTGAGCAGAGAGCCCGATGACCTGAGCCGAAGGCAGAGGCTTTAACCCACTGAGCCACCCAGGCGCCCCAAGTAAATAGATTTTAAAAGGAAACTTTCTACCACTGCCACCAATGGAAAGCCAGTATCATTGCCATAAATAGACCCAAATCATACAAGTACACAACAAGAAAACCAAATAAGGGTATTCAGTTCTAGCTGGAAACTATAGCCTGGGGAAGGCTCTGAGCCTGAAACCTGCTGTCCTTTGTTAAAAAAAAGGCGGCGGGGTGGGGAGGAGGGGATAACCTTCTCTCGTTGTGATTCTATGGCATTTAATGCCATAAAACTAAAAGTAAAACTGTCTGTGTTAGAGTCGCCAGCGGCTCCTCCCCCCATCGCTGCAGGAGCCAACTCACCACTGTGGGAAGCAATAGCTGGTGGCAGGGGACAGGTCAGCTGCCCCTTGGGAAAAGAAAGAGAGCAGTGGTCTCCTTCTTAAGAGGTCAAGCCAGGGTCAGAGGGCCTCTCTGAGCCGCTTCCAGCCCCCGGTTCTCCCAGCCCCTGTTGCCTTCCTCAAGTAAATATAGTGTCCAAGTAAATACGGTAGCTCCCGCTGGGTCCTCTCTTATGGTGGGGCCCACTAGTTATCCCAATAACCACAGGCCGGGGGAGGGGGGGATGGGGGTAGGGGTAGTTGGGGAGAGGGAGAGAGCTTACAGCAAGCTGAGCCCTCACTGGCCAGGCCAGCTTCCCTCTGCAGGAAGGACGTGGGCCCTCTGGTCCATCCCAGGCTACCTCTACTGTGTCAGTGACTACGGGCTGCCTGCACCGAGGGCAGGTCCCAGGGACTGGGACCTGGACCTTAGGAAGTCCTCACAGTCCAGACCCTTGGGGGAAGCTGGCTGGAGCTGGTATTCTGGGCTGCACACAGGCCTGGGCGAGTCTGGGAAGGAGGCACCCAGAGAAGCATCCATTGGCGGGGCGTCTGGCCAGCTGCCCAGGCCCTCTCCAGGGAGGCGTGCTGGCCAACAGCCTCCAGCCCCGGATGCGCGGATGCTTTCCCAAGGTGCTGGAAGCCCCGCTTCCTCCAATAGAGCCTGGCTTCCCCTTCCCAGACTCCCTGGTCCAATGTGAATGGACACTTCCTGCGGGGGCAGGTATCAATAAACACATCTGAGATGCCCTTTGTCCTTGCCGGCCACAGACCCCAGGCGCTGACCTGCCTGCTCCACCCCTCGCACCGGGGGTCACTTCCTGGAACTCGGCACTGGCAGACTCGGTCCTGATTGCTCCTGGACTCTGTTTCCCTCTGTGCTCTGCCGCTTGCTAAAGACAGAACCCAGCCTTTCCCTACACCCTCCATTGACTACCCCCCCCCAGGGGGGGGACAGGGCCTGGCCAGGAGCTGGAGACCAGTCCCTTGCCTGTTTGGCGCTCATTGGGAGGGTGAGGTCCTGGCCTTTTGCGGCTCTCGCCAGGCCAGCAACAGCAGAGGATCGGGGACTGTGGGATGTTTACTTACAAGCGCTAGCAGCAGCTGGACAGAGTTCTGCTGTTTGGGTGCGGCCTCCCAGGCCCGACTAATCAAGCTGGGGCCCCACCTCCAAAGGCTGGGGCGTCGCCTTGGCAACCGTGGGCTAAACTCGTGCCCCGTCAGGGAAAATACACAGGCCTCTCCACACCCACACACACACCCATCCCGTGCACACCCACAGGGTTTCGCGAGGTGCCTGCTGGGGGGAAAGGTGAACTCATGAAAACTAGCACCCCAAGACGGAGCCAGCCAGGAGCCCCTCTCCCCGGTGCCTGCCGGAACAGAAGCTTCTACAAGGGCCTGAGCCCGCCTTTGGCTGAGGGTCCCACAGCTGGGAAGTGGCAGGAGCGAGACTAGATTCTGAGCGGCCATCCCTCAGAGGTGGCCTCTCTGCCTTGGGCTTGGCTCATGGTGGGACCTTGGTACATATTTGTGGAATGATGGCATGGTGTTTTCAGTTTAGGTCTGAGGCAGAGCAAGGAAGACTGCCTGGAAGCTGCAGTCAGCCTGGGGTCAGTTCACTCTCTGACAGGTGTCAGCCCCACCTGCTTCAGGAGTTGAGGGGCGGGGGGGCTCTTCCTCCCTGCAGTGCTAGCCTGTCCAAGCTGTGGGTTTCAGCTCAGTCACATAGGCTTGGGTGGTCTTGGCGAGGTTGTTTGACTTCTGGGTCTGCTTCCTCATCTTTTAAATGGGCACCTGGGTGGCTCAATCAGTTAAGCATATGCCTTTGGCTCAGGTTATGATCCCAGGGTCCTGGGATCGAGCCCCGTATCGGGGGTCCTTGGTCAGCAGGGAGCCTGCTTCTCCCCTGCCTGCCATTCCCCGTGCTTGTGCTTGCTCTCCGTCTCTCTCTCTCACTTACTCTGTCAAGTAAATAAGTGAAATCTTTTAAAAAAATAATAAAATAAAGAAATAAATAAAACGGGGATGATAATACCTACTTCAGGGGATTTTTAGTGAGAGGAGTATAAAACGCTAAGCAAGTAAGTCCTAACACGTAAGTGACCCATTTCTTGCTCCCTTCCTCTGCCCTAAGGAAACATAGCCCCTTCCTCCTGCCCCAGGCTCTCAGAGCTGGAAAGGCCTAGGAACATGGGGAGTCTCTTGAAATGAGGAGAGGGTGGTACAGAGAAGGGTGGGACTTGCCCAAGGGCACACAGCAAGGATATGGCTAAGTGAGGACAGGGGCCCAGGGATCTGTCAGACCAAGGTTTTTATCCTGAGACCTGGAATTTTCCAGGTTCCTAGCAATCTTCCTTCGGGGCTTCTGCCTCCTTACCCAGTGACAGCTGGGCCCCAAGAGCTGCACAGTGACTGGGCTCAGACCCAGGCCCAGGGTCATTTTCCTGTCCCACATGTTCTCTGCTGCCCTGGAGCTGAGGGCTTTCCTCCCCAGCCTCTCCCCAATCTCTGACAATGACCCAGGTGTCCAAAAGGATCTGTTCCTGACAATAAGCAACATCCTCCTGCCAAATAATTATAAATCCAGCTGTGCGATATAAATATCCCCAGTAACACGTGTGCCTGTGCAGTTGCGGACAGCATGGGGGACGGGCATTATTTTCCCCAACTCTGTGCTGTTGAGCACCCTCCCAAGATAGACAGACAGGCTGCCCTAGGCTTTGACCTGGCTTGAGGCTTAGACACCATAAGGGGATGACCCCCGCCGTCCCTGAACCCCTGACCAAGACAAGACCTTGGGAGCCCTTGGTTCACTGCTGTCAGGCCCTTTTGTGAAATCGAACACTGTTCCTCATCCCCCAAACCTGAATCCCACTGCAAGCTTCTCCTTTTTCTAAAAAGGGAAGAGGTCCTCTGGGGTGTGTAGGGTGTTGGGGATTGAGCAATGCTCCCCTCCCCATGCCTCCCGTCCCTTGCTCTTCTCCGCAATTCTGTGTCCCACCCTGGGTTTTCAAGGAAATTACCTCTAGGGCTGAAAATCTCTCCCCAGTGCTGTCCAGGCACTTCTGTGCTCACCCACCGCCTTGCTTGGACCCTGAGGGCTGGGGCCTGAGGCCCTGCTGGCAGCTCTGGGACTGGGGTCCCACCGGAAGCCGGAGGTGCTGCTTGCCCCCACCTGATCCGCCCCAGCCACAAGCGAGCCCCATCTAACACCTCTGTCCACTCTGCAGACCCCAGCCCCACCTGGCTCAGCTCTGTGCTCCACTTCCTGCTTCTGCTTCAACCCTGGCTCTGCCTGTCCCCCTGCAATGATCTCAGACACGGCCTGGGGCCTCTACTGAGCCAGCTCTTTCCCCCAGCCCCCAAGGTGTGTGTGATCGCAGCACATGCTGCTGGATCTGGCTCTGGCTCCGGCCTTGGGTTCTCTGGGGGAGGATGTGGGGTTGGGAACAGGGAAGATGGGGCATGAGTTGAGAGAGGTGCTGGTGAGAGCTGCCACTAGCTGGGGCTTGTTGGGGCAGGGGGGAGCGCAAGGCAGACAGCTCTTTGGTCTTGCTCTCTGGGCAGGTTTTTAGTCTTCCTGGGAGTGCCTATGAGGGTCCTTTCCCTGTCTACTATGCCCTTCATTTACTGGCACACATAGTTCTGTGGCCATGGCTGCCACCAAGGCCTGTGAGGGGGAGTCCGAGTCACTTACTGTGATTTTCACTGAACTATTTAGCATCTCTGTGCCTCACGTTTTCTCCTCAGTGAAACAGGAATGAAAACAATGCTGACCTTACAGGGTTGCTAGACATGCCCCTAAAGGAGTTGGCATAGCACAGGATACCTGCACTTCCTTCTTCTTCTAGTTCTAACTAGATCTGGCTTTACCTGAAGCCCCCCAGGCTCCAGGTTCTGAGTCCAAACATACCCTCCCTCTGTGGCACTTTAGGAAAATCACTTTCCCCTTCTGGGCCTCTACATTTCTTCCTGAAACAGAGACCAGCATCTTGCCAGCAAGATGTGAAATATCTTCTTATGTTGGCAAAGATTTTCCATAGATCTGGGGCTCCCAGAATTAGCTCCCTCTCACATGTGGGTGGAATGAATGGAAGGAGCTGTGTGTGTGTGTATCTTCCTTACTTTCTAGGGGCCTAAAACAACACCTTGCAGATATATTCTTTTGGGGCCATGATTGTGCTAACCCCCACACTCTGCTTTAAATATGCAAGCCCTCCAGAAATGGATCCCAAGCTGTTGTTAGTCATTCACACCTTAGTGGGAAAGAGTTTGGAGCTGGCTTCTCCATTCCATTCTGCGGAACTATTTTCACTCCTACTAAATGTTTCTGGACTTGCCCAAATGAATGAGAGAGCTGTCTAGCTTCCCTGTAGCCAGCACCAAGTATTAGCAAAGCACTTTCCGAGCACTCCGTGACAAGTATTTGTAATCCTTGCCTCAACTCTGGCAGGTAGATGTTTTCATTTCTGTTTGACAGGGGGGAGTCTGAGGCTCAGAGTTTAAAGGACCCCCAGCTATTGGACTCCAACGCAGGCTTGTCCAGTTCTGAATCTACACCAGGCTGCCTTCTTCTGGACTGGGCAAAGCTTTTAGCTCTGCTGGAGGTTCCCAGGCTCTAAAGACAGGGAAGGGGGTGTGGGAAGGAGGAAGTGGCATTATCTTGATTCATACAGTGGCTGTGGAAGAGACGTGCTGGTTTGGATTCTGCACACATTTCCAAACTCCTTCCCTGACTTACGACAGCCTCTGAAATGCCAATTAAAATTCAAATACCGCTAACGTATAATAACCATGGTGATCCTCCCTGTGTCTGTAAAGGGCATTAGAACACACATCTCATGTTTTCAGCTTTCCCTCACTCTGTCCTCTCACACCCATGCACTGTGTCAATATTTTTCTCATTGCACATGTGAGGAAGGGGGGCTCCCACGGCTAGATAGGAGCTGGGACTCCAGCCCCAGCATCCTGCTTTTAAGGGCCAGTGCTTGGGGGGATCAGCATGGTTAAGTGCTGGGGGGCTGGGGTAGGATAAAGAGGACCAGGGGATGGCTTCATTTGCCTATTGGAGACAAAATGAACCAGGAAATATCTCTAAGAAGACTGGATGGCAGCGGGTACACAGATGAGGCGACCTCTCTTGATTGATCTAGCCCCGGCCCCAAGACACCTTGGGTTTTCCCGCCTCCTCACCACCTAGCTCAGGGCACCCCCTCTACTTGCTGAAGTCCTCTCTATCCATCAACCCCAAAGACACTCGCTCCTTCGAGAAGTCTCCTGACCGTCCCCAGGATGGCTAAGTCTTCCCTCCTCCAATTGCCCTGTAGGCTGGCACCAGTCTGCCCTTTAGCCTGTGGGTTACTTTGTCAGGAAGGCCTGCTTTGTCAATGTGGCAAGGCCCTCAGCTCCCAAGGGGAGGCTGTGCGCTCAGCATCCAGGTGAGATGTAGCCCCTGGCCCAGGCCCTGCACACAGAAGGTGCTCCATTAGTGCTCCCTGATGAGGGGGCGGGAAGACATGGCCAGCCTCAGGAAAGGGTAGGGCCCAAAGTGCTAATGGCCCCAGAAGGGTGGTCAAGGGCAAAGAGCTGCTCTTCCCAAATAGCCTTCACACTCCTCGTTCTGCTTCCCACCAGACTGCATGGGGCATGGAGGCAGGAGCTGTCTGCAGCTGGTCATGGGCAGAGCCGCAGTGCCAGTGGCCCTGGTGTGGGGAGATAGACACGCTGGCTGGGCCCAGTCCGCTGCCTGCCCAGAGCCTCTCCTGCACCTCGTGCAGCTTCCCTGAGGCCAGGGGAGTCCCTCACCTGGAGAAGCTCCTCCTCCCACGCAGCCCGCGATGGAGTCAGGTTCAGGAGCTAAGGAAGAAGCTGAGAACCAGGGAGGTCAGCTGACTGGCCTGGGGGACCCACATCTTTGGAGCCCCAGGCCAAGGTTCCTCCTCACTCAGGAGGAACTGGGAGTGGTTCTGGCACAGGCAGAGGACCGTCTCTTGTCTCTTTGAACAGGTCCGGCGGCAGCCTTCAAGGTGGCCACACCATATTCCCTGTACATGTGCTCCGAGGGGCAGAACGTCACCCTCACCTGCAGGATCGTGGGCCCCATGGCCAAAGGGCACGACGTGACCTACTACAAGACATGGTACCGCAGCTCACGGGGCGAAGTGCAGGTGTGCTCGGAGCGCCGGCCCATCCGCAACCTCACGTTCCAGGACCTCCACCTGCACCACAGCGCCCACCAGGCCAACGCCAGCCAGGACCTGGCCCAGCGCCATGGGCTGGAGTCGGTCTCCGACCACCACGGCAACTTCTCTATCACCATATACAACCTGACCCTCGCGGACAGCGGCCTCTACTGCTGCCTGGTGGTGGAGGTCAGACACCACCACTCAGAGCACAGGGTCCACGGCGCCATGGAGCTGGCGGTGCAGACAGGTGAGGGCTCCTCTATGGGACCGCCCGGGGGGGCCGTGGCCATGGGGACGGCGCGCTAGGCCCCGGCTGGAAAGTGAGCCGAGGTGACCACGCGACTCCGGGGCTGGGCTGCTAGGGATCGGGTGGTGTGACCATGTGTGATTCTGTCAGGAGGGGGGTGTGGTTCCAGATGGGTGACATGGACACTCCAGGGACGTACGTGGTGAGAAGGGGTGGTCATGGGGTGTGGGGCTGCGTGTAAGCTTCTCTGGTTGGTGGAGTGTGACGGAGAGGGGGGTGTGCATGGTTCTGTCTGGTAAGAGAGGGTACCAACCTAGGCAGGGAGGTACCGCTTGGGACAATACAGTGGCCGTGATATATGACCTGGGGTGTGAGCCGGTGAACACTTGTTGGGGAGTGACTATGTGTGTGTGTGTGTCCCCAGGTGAGAGCGTGTGAGGCGACGGGCTGGGTAGACGTGTGGGTGCCCACAGGTGTCCACATGCTGGGACGTGAGAGTGAGCCGGGCACACACAGCCATGCGGTGAGAAGATGCATCTGTGTGTGTGCGTGTGTGCTGGCTGTGACAGGCCCTCCTGACCTCAGGCCCACCTAACGCCCCTTCTCTTTGCTCCCACAGACAAAGCAGCATCGACGCAGTGTATTGCATACCCACCATCGCCCAGGGAGAGTGAAAGTAAGGGACTGCCCTTTTGGCCCTTTTGGGTTCTCCGTTCTCCTCTGCCCTCCTCTTGGACGCAGGCCCCACTCGGGACTCCGACCTCATCACTCCAAGCCCACGGCGCCCCTGTTCTTCCTTCCCTGCTATTGCCCCTCCCTTTCACCGCCCCCTTCCCAGAGCCATTGGGCTGAACTTCCCAGAAGCCCACTCCCCTTCCAAGGCTCAAAGCCCGGGGAAGCCGGCTCCTGGGGGTGGGGGGGTGCCCTGACAGTGGTCTCCGGCCAAGGGCCCCCCAGGACAGGTGCCGAGTGCCACAGCTGTTTTCAGGGATGCTGCTCTTGCCCACCAGTGCTCTGCCCCATAGAAGGCTGTGTGTGTGTGGGGGGGCGGTTCTCTTGGCTTGAATCTGCCTGCTTAAAACTTCCTTGTTCTGTGCACGGGGGAGAGAGGACGGAGCGACTCGGGAAGGGGAGCAGAACTACCTTTCCTAGAGCTCTTCCGACATGCCAGGCACTGTGCTCAGTCTTTACAAGTACTGGTATCCCCATGGAGTCTGATTAGAGCCCTCTGAAGCAGGCAGCACCACCTTCCCTTTCCATACATGGACAAGAAGCCCAGAGAGGGGACATAACTTGCCCAAATTCATACAGCTGGGATGTGCTCACTTCACCTTCTTCCCAGCTTGAGGAACGCATAGGGCAGTGGTTGGGAGGCAGTCAGCCCCCTGGTTCTGGCCCCGGGAGGCATCTTGTGGAAGAAGGCAGGCCGTAGCTTGGAGGGATGTCTGGGCACTCAGAGGCCAGGGCAGAATGCCCAGCAGCTTGGAGGCAGCAGGCAAAGGGGAGACGTCTCCATTCTTTGAAGAGAAGAGTGTCTCGGCTTCCAGAGTCTTCTATCCATCAGTATCTACAAGGCATCTAACGTGGACCAGCCCTGGCCCAGCCCCTGGAGATACAAGAGTGCAGACCTTCTCCCCGCTGCCCTCCAGTAGGTCATGCACAAAGACTGAGGGCAGCTAGAACTTCAGCCCCAGCAAAGCCTAGCTCAAAGGTCGTGATGACTTTCTCCTCCAACCACTCTTGCTTGAACCAACAAACAGCTTAGCCAGGGATAAAATTAGAACACACATTTCCGTCTGAGCCAGACCCACATGGAACTAAGGAACTCTGGTTCAAGACCCTGTTTCTGTGCACCGCAAACCTGACGTGTCGCCTCAGCACCAGGCCACCGCTGTCTTCACTTCCTCCCCGGGCAGCTCCCTGGTGAGGGTGGATGGCCGTGTGTGCAAGCCCCTGGGGCGGGGGCCGAGCTTCACCTGGAGGGGGCCCACGAGTGTTCACTTCCCCATTGCTCCTTCCACTCTGAGCAACCCTCCAGTCCCCCTTCTTCCTCCAGGAGCTCCCAGAGCTCCCCTACAGATCATCCCCTCTGCCACTGCCCACATTTCACTGGCGGGGAAACTGAGGTGCAGACAGGTGCGGGGACTGCTCCCAGTCTCTCAGCCAGAGCGCCCTGTTTTCGGTCACAAAGCCCAGGTGCTGGGCTGCCCTCCTCTCTCAACACCGATTTTCTGAAAATTAGTTTTATGAATTTAAGTCCTGGGACATATATTAGAGATGCCAGTGGGGACAATGAAGAAACAAGGTACAAAATAGAGGGAGCCGAGATTTGATTCACTTTTCCTAATTAAGACTCTAAAGAAGCAGCTCCTGGAATTAAGGAAACAGAAGTCAACCAGGAAAGCCTGGGATTCTGGCTGGTAAGAACCCAAGGCTGAAGCAGAACCTTGAACTTGATTGTCAAGAGTCCGTCAAGTTTCCTTCGCTGGGCACCTGTACTCTTAGATGTTGACATTTGCCTTCCCCTCCAAGGATGCACAGCCTCACTCTGGTCCCTGCTTCCCTGAGCTACTGTCCACAGTGGCCTGGCTCCCCAAGGGCCAAAGGGGTGTGTTTACTTCTATCAGAACTGTTGAGGGCAGGGTGATGACTTTGCTGGTGACCTCTGGAGGCCCAGTCCCTTTCCAGACCCTTGGTTCTGGAGGTCTGGAGACTCTAGCTGTGGTGGAGTCTTGTCACTAAGGTGGACATGGCGTCCGAGGAAGAGGAACCCAGTTATCCTTTTGGGTAGGGTGTGGGGGTTTGGGGACAGTACTTCCATTCTCTCGGTATCATGGGTCCGCTGAGAAATGGGAGCATGTGTGTCCCTTCCCTGCTAACAGGGAGGCAATCCGTGTTACCCAAGAGGCTGAATCCGAGATCAAAAACTCCAGTGCCCCCGAAGCCAGGGACCTGGGGAGGGTGGGGACCGTGGTGAGTAGCCAGCCGCCCTCCTGTAAGTGCAGCTCCAACTGCTGCATGCTTGAGGGGGGCCGGGGCTGCCAGAGCCTCTCCATTTCCCAGCAAGGTCAGAATTCCAGATTTTATAGAAACCCTCAATTCAAAAAATGTTGGACAAAAAAAAGAAAGAAAGAAAGAAAGAAAAAAATTATGTACCATGTGGGTCATGACGGGATGGCAAGTAGATGCCAATAGACAGTGAGCACACATCTGTTTTCTAATGGTTTGGGAACATTTGTCCAGTGACCCCTGTGCTTAGTGGGCCTCAGGTCCGGCTGCTGGGTACTGCTGTCAGTGCTGCCGACCTTTGGAAAGACCCTAGTCCCTGCTCGCTCTAAGACAGGTGCCCCACAGCCAGCCCTGGTACCTGGTGGGCTAATGATGCTTCCAGCCAAGCGGCTCGGGGATTTTCTGTTCTCCCTGTAGCCCTGTCTCCTAATGGTCTCTTTGGAAAGTAAGAGGGTGGCCAGGCTAGGAAATCATCTGAAAGCCCAGGTCAGTCTGAGGTTGGGGGAGGAGGGGAGAGAGGCTGAGGAAGTTGGTCTCCAAGGAACCCCTGATTGTTGAGGGGCTGTGGTTTTTTCACTGAGCCCAGGGAAGGGGCCTGGGCAGGCTACCTCCTGCCAAGCAACCTCCCTGTTGCCCTACATAGCAGAATGTTCGGTTTGCTTTCATCCAACCCCCTCCTGGGGGAACCAGGCAGCCTGAAGGAACTCTCTCCTCCCTTTTCTTGCCTACCTACCTACCCACCTACCTACATACCCACATACAGGGTACAGGCAGGTTCTAGACAAGGGTACACTGCTGAGCAGGGTAGGGTTGGGCAGAACTCCCCTCCAGCCTGCTGTGTAAGGGCCTGGCACAGTTCTCAGGGCTGGCCTGGCAGCTCTCTCTGCCAGTGCCTGGTCACCTTCCCAGTGAGCCTGGCTCTGGAAGGCTACCAAGCAGGACCCCTCACCCTCTCCTCCTCAGGTACTGGCCATACTTGTGGGAGGGGGTGGGGAGCTGGGGCGAGGCTGGGCTCTACAGAAGAGCCCACAGCTTCTAGGGCAGGTGGTCCCACAAAATTGTCCCCAGACCCTGTCTCCCTGTCCTGGGCTCAACTCTCAGCCCAGGTTGTAAGGAAACCAGGTCCTGGTCCCCTGGAGGGCCCACAGAGGGGGATCTCTGCCTGGGAACAGGAGTCAGGCCTGGAGTGGGGACAGGGATCCCCAGTGAGTAAGCATCTAACCCCACTGAACGTGACTTAGTAGCAGTCTGGAGCCCTGCTCTGACGACTAGAATAGGGCACTTTGCAGCCCCCTTCTCAGTGCCCACCAGAAGGTCCTATGACAGGGAGTTAGAAATCCTTGAATGTCTGAATTACAGAATGTGTCTACTTTCACTACTCCACGTCAAACCGCAGCCTTGCTGAGATGTGCAGGGAACCTGCTTTAATGTGGACTTGAACTTGCTCTGTAACTAGCATAGCAACTGTTCCTGCACCAGTGGGTAGGTCTAAAGTGCCTGCAAACAGTTTGTTCTCTTCCGTGGTATGAACAAACCCCCGGAAAGCTTATTTACACCATCATGGTGTTTAGCAACACAATGAGATAAAAACAGCCTTTATTCCCAAATAAATAGTGCAAAGGCAACACCGGGACCACAACCCCTCCACCTTCCCCAAGCTCCCCAGGGGCTGCATTGATGCCATGACAAGGTATCCCAGCCCATATTTTGTATTTTGGGAAGGGCTGAAATCGGGAAGGAAATGCATTTACGCTGGTTGTGGTTCTGAGGGTACGTCTGCTCCCAGCTAAACTCCTGGCGTCAGCAGACAGGCTGAAACAAATGAAGCCTCCCATGCTGTTGGTGGGATGGTAACGTGGAGGGCGATTAGACAGCAGCCTGGAGGAAAACACGTGTACTCTTTGGCTCAGCACTTTCGCCGCTGGGAGTTTGCATTCGGGGGTACTTTCCCAAGAGAGCAAAGATGCACACGCGAGGAGTCCGCGGCTACGTTATTAGTTACGGGGAAACATCAAAGCAATCTGCATGTCCACCAGTGGGGGGCTGTTTCCATAAATTCTGGGGTGAGCCCAGTGACAAGGCCCGAGGCAGAATGAGGTAGAGCTCTGTGCCATCCAGAGCTGTCCGTGGGCAACGTGACATGCTGAGTGGGCAAAGCGATCGTCATGAAAAGCAGCCGTTTGCTGTGTACGCAGGGAACAAATCTGGGCTGCACGCAAGGAAAGTGGGGACAGGGACTGCCTCTGCAGGGGGCCCGGGGGGAGGAGGAGCAGCAAGAGAAGGAAACTTTTTTTTTTAAGATTTTGTTCATTTGACAGAGAGACAGCGAGAGAGGGAACACAAGCAGGGGGAGTGGGAGAGGGAGAAGCAGGCCTTCTGCTGAGCAGAGAGCCCAATGTGGGGCTCGATCCCAGGACCCTGAGATCATGACCTGAGCCGAAGGCAGATGCTTTAATGACTGAGCCACCCAGACACCTCAGGAGGAGAAAACTCTTAAATATATTTTAACATATATACATATATACATATATATATATAAGTTATATATATATTAATTTAGAAAGTCTAAAATTTTAAAACGCTGGATAAAGATTCACATTTTTCTAGTTCTCACCCACATCTCCCCCCATGACTTGAAGGTGTGGGATCACTTCCAGAAGCTGTGTCCAGAGCTAAGGGGTCTCTTGGGATGAGTGGGGCTTTTGTTCATTTTGATGTTTTTTTTTTTTCTTATTGTGGTACAATGTATATAACATAAGATTAGCATTTCAACCACTGTTAAGTGTGCCATTAATTCTGCTCACCGTGTGGTGCAACCATCACAGCTATGTATTTCCAAACGTTTTTCACCACTTGGGTTCCTTCTGACCTTGAATGTCATGACACAGGATCTGTGAAGGACTTGCTTTCCCTTTCCAGGGAACAACCTGTGGCCCAGGGCAGCTGAGCTGTCCCCAGGGGCCTGGGATGAAGACCCTGCTCTCTCTTTCCCGGAGCTGCCTTTGCTCTAAGCACCTGGTCTCATCTCTGTGTGCCCTGGGCCCATGTGGGCAGGTGGCATGGGGCTCTCTTTGAAAGGGGATCCCTAGGCCTTCTGTGCCTCTTGCAGATCACTAAGGGTCTGGCTGTGGGGCCTGGGTAAAGCTGGGTCCCCTGCTGCCCGGAAATTTCCTCTCTGGGCTTCAGTCTCCCCTCAGGAGAAATGGAGGGAATGGAGTCTCACCGTGGCTCTCTTTCCCCTCACAGGCATCACAGCTGCTGCGCTGGCTACTGGCGCCTGCATCGTGGGCATCCTCTGCCTTCCCCTCATCCTGCTCCTGGTCTACAGGCAAAGGCAGGTGGCCTCCAACCGCCGTGAGTATCCCCACCTGCCTGGGGTGGGTGAGAGTGCAAGCGATCCGCCCCAGCCCCCAGCTCAACCCCTGGGATCAGCAAAGGCAAGAGGCAGGCACATTTCCTCTCTGTTCTAGAGATGGAAGGTGCTCGAGTCCCTGCAAGGAGCTGGGCTCCATGGTGGAGAGAGGAGGGGACCCAGGTGTGCCATTTGGGGGGCCTGAGTGCCCACCAGCCTCAAGTGGTCCTGGCTCAGCACTCAGTAAATGTCTATTGACTGAATGAATAGTCACACAGAGTGGTTCAAACTGGTTTATAAAATTGCGGCCACCCCGCCCCTCCCCCCGCCCCACCCCGAGATCCTTTGCGGATCTGCTTTAAGGTAGGGGTAGGCTTGTTTTGTAACCAGCATTATAACTGTCGGGGCAAAAACGACCTTTGGATTATCAGAACTGGAAGGGATCCTGGAGATAACTTAGTTCAGTTCTTTCCCCGTAGAGCTGAGAAACCTGAGCTTACTAGCAGGGTTAAATAATTAACCGAGTGTTCTTGAAGTGCGTAAGTGCCAGAGCTGGGACTCAAGCCCAGAGCTCTCCACTCAGGCTCTTCCCCGGGAGTATAATCCCACCAGATCATCAGAATGCCCACTGGCATGAGCGTCCTGGCCACAACCCCTGCCTGGGAAGGTTGCCGTGCTCGGTCCCGTGCCAAGGTTGTTATATGCCTTCTCTTCTAACGATGCGACAACTTGGTCCTACAATTGTTCCTCCTTGACAACTGAGTAAACTGAGGCACAGAGAGGTTCAGTAACTCACCAAGGGACCCTCACAGTGAGTCAGCGGCGAAGCCTGGCTCCAGCTCATGGCCACAAACACCGTTTCATCCTCCTTTGTGGTACAGTGGCCCTTGCCCTTCCTCTGACCCCACCCCTGAACCTGGGCTAGCCTGAGGCCTCCAGGAGCAGGAGGGTGGGGAGGCCTCTGCTCTGGCCCTTGCGTCACCTCTCCTGCCTCTTCCCCTCTGGCGGGTTGCAGAAGGTAGTGGAGAGAGAGCTGCTCTGTTGGCAGGTGGCTTTTGGCTCACATCCAATTTCCTCTGGCTGGACCATAACACCTGCACGGCCCTCTCTCCTGGGGGCCCGACCTGGAGCCCCCACAGTGGCTCACTCAGGGCCTGTGGTCACCTTTCCCTTACTCTCAGGACATCCACACTCCTTTCACAAAACCTGCCATAGCCTACTGCCAGAAATACCTGAGGTTGGGGGTGTGGGGGGGAGAAGGCGGGTCAAGGGCTTGGAGCAGAAAGAACCCAGGGGCTCAAGCAGGGAGAGTCATCACTGTGGAGCCTCCGTGAGCTCGTGTTCATCTGTGCAGTGTTTTCACGCAGGTGAGGAAGGGACGAGGAGGGAGACACACTCAGCTCCCAGTAAAGAGCTCTCAGTGCTTCACGCATCCTCTGAAACTAAACGGACCCTAATTCTGTGACATGCAGCTGCTTACAGCTCCTTATCCCCAAATTAAATATATGCAGTAACAAGGTGTCAATAATTTATCTTCTAATAAAAGTATTTTGGGGGTGCCTGGGTGGCTCGGTGGGTTAAGGCCTCTGCCTTCAGCTCAGGTCGTGATCCCGGGGTCCTGGAATCGAGCCCCGAATCGGGCTCTCTGCTTGGTGTGAGCCTGCTTCCTCCCACCTCTCTCTCTGCCTGCCTCTCTGCCTACTTGTGATCTCTCTCTCTCTGTCAAATAAATAAATAAAATCTTTAAAAAAAATATTTTGGAGGCCAGTTGGCTCACCCCTTTCCAAAAAAAAGAAAGAAAGAAAAAATGAGTTATAGGATCAGAGTCTTCGAGACAGACCCAAGAGATGATGAGAGAGAAACCACGTGCAAAATGGAGAGGGAGGGGAGAAATGGGTCCTTTTTTCATCTAGTCTTGTGAAAAGTGCTGCTGCTGGAATTCTGGGAACAGAAGTCACTGCAAAACACCAGGAGTTCGGCTGCAGGGCGGAGGCTAAGCGCCGGGTCGGGGTGGCAGTCCAGGGAGGGAGGGGACAGGGAGCGTGTGTCGGTTGCTGCAGGCAGGGCGCTGGCTCTGAGAGCATATGCAGGGAGGAAGAGAGAAAGGGCTGGGAGCACTGAGGCAGGCAGCCTCCTGCAGAGGCTGATCAGTGTGGAAACCAACCCAGTTTCAGATGGAGATTGGGTTTCCCAGCTCTAAAGTGGGTCCAGAAACCCACCCCCTCAACGGGTGGAGAGAATGAGCCCAGGGAACGCTGGGCACCTGCCCAAAGCCCGATGCACAGAGCCGCCCGCTAAACGGTAGCCATGATTCCTTGCGAGAGCAGAGATTTTAGGAACCTTTGTGCAACTTCCCGTGTGTTCCGTGTGTGCCCCTCCCGCCCACGTTTCCCCACAGTGACCGTGGTAGAGCTCTTGCAAATGAGAAGTGTACAGGGAGCTGCAAGGAAGAGGGAAGTAGGGCCACGGCTTCTGGTTGGGGGCCTGTTTGGGGGTGGGGAATCCTGGGAGTGGGACAGTGCGGCAGCAGCTTGGAGGAGCATCAGAAAGTGGCGGAATGGCTGAGAAGTCAGGGGGTCTCAGGCCCCTATGGCTCTCCTGAGAGATGTCACTGCTACAGCCACCCTCTAGGGAATGTGGAGGACGGACCAGAGAGGACCAATTAGGGACTCCAGTTAGGGACTGAGTTCGAGGCCCTCCCACTCAGTAAGTCATGGCGAGAGACCAGAGTGTGGCAAGTGTCCAAACAGGAAACAGCAAATTCAGGAGAGAGGCCTTTGCCTGATACTTAAATCCAGAAGCTCTTGCAACACCTAATGAAGCCACAGGAGAAAGCACTGGCTGCCTTTGGCCTCCTGGGGACAAACGCCGTCCCTTATGCTTGTGAAATGCAGCCCGTTTCATTTATCACTGGTTAACACCAGGCTCACTGAGGCCTTGCGTGCAGGGCAAACACTGCCGTGCGGGCCTCCTGAACCAGCAGAAGGCGGATCCAGGGCTGAGTGTGGCCCAGCCTGGCCTTGCTCCTGTTCCTCGAAGGGCATCTGGCAGCGGGGACAGGGATGCCGTCTAGGGAAGCCTCTCCTTTGTGACTAGCTTCTCTGTCTGTATGTCCCCAGGTGCCCAGGAGCTGGTGCGGATGGACAGGTAAGGCCCCTGGAGATCTTCCTGAGAACAGTGCTTGTAGCCACCCTGACCCCGACTCCAAGCCTGGCAAGCTCTCTCTCTCCCTGTCTCTCCCCGGGCCTGTGGCTCTGTTGGGCACGGTCTACACTCAGACCATAACTGGACTTAATGCCGGGGCGGGGGAGGTCACTCTTTGCCTGGACTGGACTCCCCTTCACCAGACTCCTTTCCCCACTCACCCCGCCGATAACTTGTCTTGGGACATGGCTCAGAACACAGACAAGGCCTCCCGGGTCCTCCCCAGGCCCTGGGTCAGCTGTCAAGAAGGAGAGCTGTGCAGGAGGCTCCCGTACAGCCCCCCAGGGCACAACTGCTTAGCAAAGGGTCTGCCATCTGCCACTGAGGCCTACACATCTGTGCTCTCCTTGCCACCCCCCCCCCACCCTGCCCAGTAGGCTGAGCTCTAACGCTGCTGGGATGAGCCCGGCACCTTCCTTCAGGCCCAGTGTCAGCTGCCCAGGCTGGGGGAGGAGGAGAAAGCAGCTGAACTGGGGACAGACACTGAAACATGCAAAGGAAGATGGCACACCCAGACCAGGGGTCCCTCCCTGCAGAGCACTCCAAGGAGAAAGCCATCAGGCTGCCGCAGGCCACCAGGGCAGAGGCTGGCCAGGGGCTCCTAGTGGGGCAGTGGGCAGGGCACATGGTGGCTGGGAGAATGTGTGTTGGTGTGCTCGGGGCAGGAAGCGGCCGTGGAGTCTGGCATGGGGGGGCTGTCCTCAGGAATGAGCCCCACTCAGGAACTTGGCCCAGTTACCTTTACCAGCAAACCCAGAGTGCCTCTAGGTGTTTGAAAGATGATTTTCTAGACAGGTCAAAGGAGGTCCTGCCAGTGGTCCTGCCAGGATCTCAGAGCTGGCGGCAGGGGGTGGCAGTCTCTTTCGAGGTGATCCCGCTCCCAAGCAGGAAGAGGGAGAACACTGCTCCCCGCACCATACTACAAGCATTCAATCCTAATGCCATCAGCTCTGACCAAAGAGAAACCCGCCACAGGTTCCCAAATCTAGTGTCCTGAGCGTGTCTCTGACCCCAGGCTTCCCGGCTGCGCCCATTGCGGATGCCGCCTTGAGCTCAGGGGAGATGGGAGAGTATAAGCCGTGCCCTTTTCTCTCTGACCCTGGCTCCTCCCTTCCTGCGGGAAGAGGGTACAGAGGTATGGGCTGTGAAGGCACGGGCGGGGAGGGAAGCAGAAGAATGGGGCAGGCAGGAGGGCAAAGGCCCAAACCTGGGCAGCGCAACGGACTGAGCCAGCTCTCCTTTTCTAGCGGCAACACGCAAGGAATCGAAAATCCTGGCTTTGAGGCCTCTCCGTCCTCCCAGACCATGCCAGAGGCCAAACCCAGGTCTCCACTGTCCTACATGGCTCAGCGGCAGCCTTCAGAGTCCGGGCGGCACCTACTCTCTGAGCCGGGCACCCCTCTGTCTCCACCAGGCCCTGGGGATGTCTTCTTCCCAACCCTCGGTAAGTGTAGTCCAACAACCCACCCCCGCAGGGCACAACAGACTGCAAGGTCATGACCTCCCCGTGGCCTGCAGGGCAGCAGCCTCACTCCCCTTGTGAGGCCTTACAGCCTCCCCGTGTGGGCTTAGGGGTGAAGGACTGAGAAGCTCCCCATTCATTCTACTTCTCCTTTCTTTTGCAGACCCCGTGCCTGACTCCCCAAACTCTGAGGCCATCTAGACCAACTGGGGCCGGCGGGCAACTGTGGCTGGGCCTGGGGCAGGTGCATCTGAGGCAGAGCCGACCTTCTTGAGTGGTCCCTTGGCCTTGACCCTGGTCCTGGTTTCCTCCCTCCTGATCTGAGCCCAGACTCTCTGAGATACCTCTGATGGCCAGACCCTCAACTCCTCTGGGTGCTACAGGGCAGAAGGGAGAAGGGGTTGGATGGCTCAGCCCCTGTCTCAAGGATGGTGGGGTGCTAGGACCCCACCCGAGACCTGAACTTTACCAGCTACAAATGCCAAATGGCCTACATCCGAGAAGTTCAAGAGTTTCCAGCCTATGGCAGCTTCTCTCCCTGGGACATGAGCTTTGTGACTGGACAGCCCTGATGGGACAAGATGAGCACTGGACAGAACTCCTCTCCCCTCTTCCCACACAGTGCCATCCTCCCAGGCACGAGACCCAGGACACAATGTGGAAAGACTCCTCCTCAGTGTGGTAGAGCTAGCTTTCCTGACCTCACCTGAGGCAGCTCCTCTATCAGACTCCCACTCTGTGAGCCCAGAGCTCTGAGGCTGGGCCTGCCTGCCCCCAGGGGCCATGGGAGCCTTTCCCAGCTGTCTGCTCCCAGCAACCTCTCCCAGTAGCTGTCTGCCGGTTGAACAAAAATGGGCTCCCGCTGCCTGCCCTCTGGTCCCCAGAGTTCACTGGCCAGGGTCCCCGAAATAGGAAGTGCACCCTGAGGCACAGCGGCCACTGTGGGCCAACTGGGATCTTGGGCAATGGGGGCCAGGCCAGAGGTTGCAGTACGCACCGTAGAGGGGGGTGAGGGAGAGCACGGGGAGCCTGCTGGGAAGGTGAGTGGCTCCACCTCTGCCCCTCCCCCCTCCACTGTGCAGTGTGCTTGGTACAGAAGGTGACCGCACACTGTATTGTCCCAACTGTGACCCTCCCGCCAGTGGAAAGAGGAGGTGTTATTAAAAACTCCACGGGCAGCAAGTGCAAACCCTGTGAAAAAACTGTAGGAGATGGGCTTGAATCCCTGCTCTGCTTCCAGGAGTGCCTGGGAGCCCCCCATCTCCTCCACCTCCCCCGCCCCATCTTTGGTCTTCCATTCCACTTAATCTGGGCTGAGTCTCCACTGCAGAGGGACCCCGTGGGGTGGGTGTGTACATAGAAGGGTCTGGGGCCCTGTGCTCCATCTCCTGCTTCCAGCCGTGTCCTGGATTTGTTTCTATACACCATGTGCAAGGGAATGCTTTGCGGAATTTTGATTAAAGCGTTTTAAGACACGGAGAGGAGTGGGGGGGGGGCTCTGCATACTCTGGGGGTGGGAACAGGGAAATGGGGTGGAGGGGCCCGTGAGGGGAAGGGGTGAGTTTGAGCGGGTAGGGCCCAGGCAGTGCCTGGAGGAGGGCGTTTAGCTCAGCAGCCCATGCGGGCTCTGCTGAGCTGGACCCCAGGGCGCAAAGCTGGGACTTCAGGCTGGCGGAAGGGCCCAGCACGCAGGGAGAGCCCTCTGGATGGCCTGAAGAGGTGGGGGACAGGAGTTGGGGGAGGAAGAATGCAGCTCTGGGATCTCTGGGAGCAGTAAGCCTCCAGGCCTGCAGCTAGAACCAGAGAGGTCCCCTGGATACACGGCATTGCTTCTGAGCTCCCCGTCAGGCCTGAGGGCATGGGCAGTGTGGGTGTCCTGCTATGCTGGGGCGGGGCGGGGGAGGGTTGGCCTTGAGGAAAGAGTGGGCCTGGAGACTGCACGGACACCTGCAGCAGCCAGGACACCAAAATCCCAGTTCCTGCTCTGTCCTGGGGGTTCCTCTTCGCTTCCATCTGCTCCCTGGACACTTAGTGCCGGCTGCCATAGAAAGAGGGTGCTGTTCTAACAGCTCTTGAGGACCCACGGCAGAGATGGGCAGGGTGATACATGCTCAAGGCTGAGCTTGGCTACCCCTAGAATTGAAGGAAAAGCCTACAGACCAGACCCACCTCCGATCCCCCAGCTCAGAAAGAGTGCTCCTGCCTTACGGGGAGGCTGGTCTGGCCCATCCCTCAGCTTTTGACCTCCAGGCAGATATAGTTTCTGAGAATTTGGCTGCCAGACCCCAAGCCTGGCTGCTGATGTGTGGAGGGAGGGAGCAAGGGAGGGAGGAGGCCCCAGAGCAGAAAGCCACCACACTTCCTCCCCAGCTTCCTCCTGCATGGCCTCGAGATCTTCTTTTCTGGACCCTTACAAGTGAGCACATCGCAGCTTCGTGGTTTCCTGTTTTCAGTGAAATTT
This sequence comes from Martes martes, assembly GCF_963455335.1. Taxonomy (NCBI): domain Eukaryota; kingdom Metazoa; phylum Chordata; class Mammalia; order Carnivora; family Mustelidae; genus Martes; species Martes martes. Next base: position 54,327,450 of record NC_137902.1, read on the forward strand.
ACTCTGAGCTCCAGGCTCCATCTTTATCCTGGACCACATGCTCCGCCCCCAGGGCCCCTAAGACATCCTCCCTGCTGCTAAGGAGGGGCTCGTAGGCTCGCCTGGGGGGTGCAGGTACCCTGGGATCATCGCACCTGCCTCCCATGGGGCTGGGAGGGACACTGGGGCCTCCAGAGATTTGGCCAGGCAGGGTGAGACCGAGGCAGGAGGCCAATGGATCACGGCACTGGCTGAGGCCCTCAGAAGGAAATCTGTGCTTTGAGGCCCTAAGTTACTGTTAAGAAATAGATCAGGAATTATAAGGGCCATCATTCCTGTAACCTTTTCATGTCCCCATTTAATAAAGACAACCTGCCTGTATTCCCTCCAAGGGAGAGGCCAACGGAGGGGAGTTGATGCTCTGAACACGTGCCGTGGGGGCCACAGGGGATCGGGCTGGCCCTGCCTGGGGGGTCAGTGATGAGGGGCACTGGGGTAGGTATGCAGGAACGCGGGGGCCTGCTTCTCAAAAGCCCAGCCCTGGGGTCAAGGGGCCGAGGGGCTGAGGCACTGCCTTCTCCAGTGAGGGCTCTGTCTCAGGAATGCATCATGGAGAGGCGGCCTGCAGAGGTCCAGTCACTCTCCATCCCAGCTTGGGCATTGCTTCCTGGAAGGGGCCTTCCTGAGTGTCAGCTAGAGCTCCCCAAGGCTGGTCTGACTGTGATTTCTCAGGGAGGTCCAGGGGCACAGCAGGGGGTAGAAAGGTACTGGGGTTGCCCGCCAGGACGCCAGGTGCAAAGGCCTCTCGAGAAGTAGGCACTCACAGCCCAACTTGGTGCGTGTCCCAGCCCATAGAGGGCACTGGTCATCTAGCCCTTCCACTGGGTAATCCCTGGGCCTGCTTGGCACGGTTGCCTCTCTCCTGTATGGATGCTAGTCTCCCTAACTATTCCAGGAGTTCCAACAGGGTTGTGGGTCCGATAACAGGCTGTCCTCCGGACCCAGTCTCAGAGCTGACAGCTAAAGCATAGCCATGGGGCGAGGGGTTGAACCAGGATGCCTGCCTAGGTCCTGTTCCCTGGACCCCTCCCAGGCTCCCCCCTCTGGCTTCCCACCAGCTCCAGTTCTTAGCGGTTCTGTTCATGCTTGGTGGGATCTCCCAAAGAGCAACGTGATGTCCTGAGCTTGTGCAGGGGGTGGAGGGGGGTGGGCAGAGGTTTCATTCTGTCTCGCCATTCTGATCTAGTGGTCTTACTTCCTAAAATACATGTTGGGACGGATTCTGAAGTAGCAATGTAGCTTAAGAAGAAAATGCTGACATCAGCTAGCCACGTGCCCCGGGCACCTGATGGAGAAGTGGCAGCTGGTGGGCTATCTCTTGGCCTTTTCTGTTACAATACTGTGTTTTCCAAAACACTTGCACGTGTTAACGTTATCACTTTTTGGATTCCCCCTCCCCCACCAGAAAATGCTGGGAGGCTTTACTGTGTCCATTTTATGCTCAGGAAAACCGAGGCTCCAAAACATTTTTGTCTTGTGACAACAAGTGAATGTGGAACTGGGACTAAGACCTGGGTCTTCTGCTTCTCGGGCCTGTGCTCCTTCCTCTTCACTGAACTGAATGGCATCAGAGGCCAAGACTCAGGACCTCCCAAGACCAGGGCTGGGGGTGGGGGTGGGGGGCAGTGAACCTGGGCCCACAAGCCCATGGCTCCATTTCTTTTGCTTCATTCTTGCTACTTCCCTTTCTGCCTGGCAGCCCTGAAGCCACAGGACTCCTGGTGGGCATGAGGGCCTGTGCCCTTGACTTGCTTACCACGGTGGAGGGGAAGGGAGAAGCTCCTAGCTAGCAGAGAGCCCCAGGGTCTCTGGGAGACCCTGAACAGATTGTGCGTGGCACATTTGAGCTGCTGCAGGACAGCGCTCAAGACGCAGGGCAAGGGAAGGATTTGAACCTTGCTGGGCCAGAGAAGGCCGGCTTAACTCGGTGTGCAGCACAGGGAAGGGGCCAGGCTGGGGCTTCCTGACCTTGAGCCAGCGGAAGCAGGCTTCCTCAACAGCAGCGGGGTCCAAGTTTAATACATAGAAGAGCTCTTGGCCCTAAAGATAGGAGGTCAGCTGCCAAGGGCAATGTCCCCGGCTCACAGACTTTCTCTAGGCTACTGCTGGCAACTCTTGGACTAGCAAGGGGGCGGGGGGTGATCGCTGTCCTTCTGCCTGGACAGGTGACTTCTGCAGGTTCCCACCAGCCTGAGATGCCAGAGCTGGTTGGCTGGGATTTGTGTGGCAGGGAGGTCCCCCCGACAGGCCCTCCCCCCATCTTCATCCTCCTGCCAAGGTGCCTCTGTGACTGGGGCTCAGCTCCTGACCTCCCAGTTGCCTTCCGCCCTTCCTCCCCAGGCCCGGCCCTTCCTCTTGCAGAGGCCTCCCTGATGGCCCCTTAGACCCCTCCCCCAAGCCTGGCCTCCCTTGCTGTGGCCTGAAGCTAGCCAGAGAGCAGAAGCCGTACAATGACTTCCCCTGGCTGGGTGGCACACCATTGTGTGACAGGCCTGGGTTGGTCCGGATGCCCCCTGCTACACAGCTGTTCCTAGCTCTGGGTGATACAGGGCTGAGAGCTGGGTGGGGACAGGAATGTACGGTTCGCAGGAAATTGGGGGAAGGGGGCCCAGGGTGAAATGAAAGGATAGGAAGGCTCAGATACAAGATTTCTCTTGGTAGCTGAATCCCAGGCCACTTGCTAAGAGAACTTCACTCCGGAAGTCACAAACGCAAGTGATGTCTTATCCCGAAAACCTTCCCAGGCTCCTGGCTCCAAGTTCCTGGCACTTCATCACATCACCAAGTGGTAACTCTCTGTTATGTGTCCATCTCCCCACTAGTCTGAGGGCTCCTTGAAGACAGGACTGTACCTAACTCATGTCTGACTTCCGAGCCTCTGGCACGGGCCAGGCGCGTGTTTCGTGTTGAATGCATGAAAGAAAGAATAAAGGAACGACCCTTAACTTGCCCTTGTGAGGTTGGTCCTGTGCCAGCGAGGGCTGGCTTGGACCAGCTGATAACTGCAGGTGGAAACAAGATGGTGTGCAGGTCTGCCAGGCATCTCTGGACTGATAGGTGCAGAATGGCGCCCACTCCTAAGACCATGGTGACCTTTCCTGGAGCCCCGGGAGGCTGCTCAGGGCTCTGGCTGGTGCAGGAGGGCTCAAAACAACCCTATTCTCGAATAGCCATCCAGTGAAATCTATGCAACAGGAGGGAAGGGACCCCGTCTGGTCACCTCTGGCTTGGTGACCCTCAATTTTGTGCTTGACCCTGGAGGTTCACTGTCTAGAGGGGACAGTCAGATCACTGGAAGCAAATCTTTGCGGGTCCAGTGCTCCCTGGAGGCAGATGCCCATCATGGCTGGGTGCTGGCGGCTTGTGCCCTGTCCTCACCCTGGCTCAGCTGTACTGGGAAGGACTGGAGGGGGCACATGGGAAAGTGGTGCGATCAGCCCTTAGGCAATGTTGGCCCAGAGGCAATGTCACCAGGAGGAAATATAGATAGAGTCACACTCTTGGCTCTGAATGCTGCCATGGGCTCCACAAACCCGCCCCTGGTCATTTCTTGCTCTTGGGCCTTTGTTTAGGTGGATCTCTGGGTCCCCGATATGCTTTGTTGTGCTAACGATAACAGAGTGACAAGACAGCCCAAGCATCACCTCCTCCAAGAAGACTTTTCCAAGCCCTTGTTAATGCTCCTGAATGCAGGCCCATCTGCATGTTGGCCCCTGAACCCGGAGACCCTCACTGCGTCCCTTCCTTGGCTACCTTCTACGGTGGCAGGGACCACCACTGCTTCCTCCCAGTGTCCCTGGGGCCTGGCACACACTGGGCATTCAGGGAACACTGACTGGCTGCCTGAGCAAATGAACAAACGAATGAATGAACGGATACGCTCCAGTGCTCAGTTCTCAACTCTGCTCTGGTTCCGGCAATTCCTCACTGTCACGTGTTCCTTACAGAAGTCAAATACCAGGGATCTTTCCTCAACCCGAAGAAGCCAGAAAAAAAGTTGATAGATTCCTTTTAACTTAAAAAATGTCTCCTGTAAATCTTTCCCCAGCTGGCCCTGATGCTGTCCGTCCCTATCACGGTGTAATAGCCCAGGAGCCATATACATATCGTCTTGGTCATGGCCTTAGGGAAGCCCAGGCCTGATTGAGTCATCTGGAAGGTGCTTTCTGGGGCCCGAGCTGGTGATGGCCAGAATGAGGAAGGCAGAGAAAAGGAGATTATACCTCTCACCACCCAACTTCTCGTAGTCCCCTAGCAGGGAGCCGGCAAACCTGAGACTGGCTTCGAGGCGGGGCCCAAATGTCAGGGACCCATGTGTGAGGAGGCAGAGCTCATGGGTTTCCACTGGACTAGGCTGGATCTCTAGCGGTGGGGGGGGGGGGGGGTGGTCAGAGTGTCTGTCAACAGATGGAAACTCTTTCTGGCCACAGGGGCCAGTCCCAAGTTCTGCAGGAACTGCTTGAGTAGCGGCTCACCCATTCCCGGTGGTTAAATGTGGCCGGGGTGATTTCACATTTCCCCAATTGTCTTTTCTTCTGAAGACCAAAAGGAAGCCAGATGTCACCTGCAAAACTCAGTGTCTCAGAATGTCCTGGGTCTCACGGACTGCCTCCCCAGAAAACTCCAAGGCTTTGGGGTGTAGGGAAGCGGGGAGCGGGGGTGAAATCGGTGTGTTCGCTGGCCTAGGTCAGGACAAGAAGCAGCACAGGCTCTCAGTTTCCCACCCCAGATCTGTTCTCTACCCTTCCCTCGTTAACAAGCTCTGCTTTTGTCAGAGGCAGTGATATATCAGGCTCCCACATAATAAGCCAGTTCTGACAATCCTGTCATTTTTTTCCAATCTCCTTTGGAGTGAGGGTGCCCATGTGAATCTTTTCTGGCCATAGACATAAGCAGAACCCTGGAAAGTAGTTCTGGAAAAAATTTGCTTTCTTGATAAAGGGGCAGAAATGGCTTGCATAGATCTTTGTCATTTCCTGCCTTGAATGCTGACATGATGGCTGGTGCTATAGCAGCCATCATGCAGCCATGGGGGAAAGCTCAAGAGGCATTAGCTCTGATATCACAGAGCACAAAACCAACATTTGTAATTCTCTCTAGAATTTTTGTTACGTGAATAAAATGCATTCTGATTTGTTGATGACTCGAGTTAAGTATCTATCACTTGTAGCCAAACACGTCTCTAAATGCCACTGGGAGATGACCAGGATGATGATTCGCCCTGAAGCTAGGTACAGGTAGGGAGGGGTTGTCAAAACCGAGTCCTTCCATGTCACTAAAGTAATGGATAGCCCTATGTGTCCCCCCCTCAGGTAGTCATATGTCTGTAAATATGTCTCTGTTTGGCTCACTGGGTGGGGATGGCCGAAGTGATTAGTGGGGACACCTGGCCGCTCTGGAGCTGAGGATGCCCAGGGTGTGCCCACAGCCAGTCCCATACCCTCGGCATCTCAGAATGTGGTTTCCTGGGATTGGTCAAATTCCACCTTCCTCCCCAGAGACAGTCCAGATAGATAGCCCAGCCCAGGCCTACTCTGACTCCATAGTCCATAGGGCTGCTGCCAAGGGGGAGGGGGTCTAACAGAGTCACCCATAGGGGACCAAGGGACAGGGCTGAGGCCTCATTAATGATCAGGTTCCTAGGGTGGACAGAGCACAAAAATGTCCCCAATCCTTTATACCTCCCTGTATCCACACTTTTTAAAATTCATTTGCAACTCGTTCCTCCAAAAGATAGGGTGGAGTTCTCCACACCTTGAACCTGGACTGGCTTTGTGACTTGCTTTGGCCAACAGAATGTGCTAGAAGCAACCTCATTCCAGTTCTAAGCCTGGATTCAAGAGGCCCTGCATGCTTCCACTGTCCCTCCTGGACCCTTGCTAGCTCCACTTGAACAAGCATGGGCTAGCCTTCTGGAAGAGGAGACACAGGTGGCCCTGTCACCCCAGCTGATAGGTAGATGACCCCCCAAACCCCAGCCATCTAACGACACAGAGCTGCCCTCCCAACCCCACGTAGGCGGGAGCCCAGCTAAACCAGGTCTAAATCGCCAGTCTGCAGAGTTGGCGCTAAATCAGTGATTGCGTTCATCCCTGCATGTGGTTTGGTTTGCACTGCGGCATTATCGCAGCCACATGCATCTGACACAGTCCTCCTCCTCAAGGTCTACCAAGTACTTCTGCAGACATGTGCTAACTCAATTCCCCAGACACCACCTAAGAGGAGATATCACCTCCCTTTTTCGGATGATGAGACCCCATTCCGAGAGGTTCCGACTTGCCGGTGATTGCACAGCCAGCTCACAACGCTCCTGACTCCAAATTTCACCTCCTTGATGGGCACGTGGCTCACACCCCGGCCCATCGCCCCCAGACCATCTTGCCATCCGGTCCCGCAGGGCGTGCCTCCTTCTCCAACTTTGCAAACCTCCCACGTTGCCTTGGGCGGGGGCTCTGTCCATTCAAGCACCAGACAGGACCAAGGGCATCAGTCCCTTCCGACGCAGACATATTACAACAGTGTGTCACAACAAAGTGACAGAGGGGAAGGGGCCAGAGAGCCCCTTTTCCTGTCTGGCACAGAGTGTGGGTGAATGCATGCTCGCGGGCACATGGTTTGGCAGGTAGAGTGGGGGTTGGCCAGGCCCCAAGGTGTGGGCTCGCTCTGCACCATCCCATAAAACTGCTGGACCAAAGAGGGCTGAACAGAGACTCTGAATGGTTACAGATACAGGACGACGAGCACATGAGTTCTGCACGCACGGGTCCTCCACAAACACACATGGGTCCTCCACAAACACACGCGCATGTCCTCCATAAATACACAGAGACGGACCTTCTAAAGGTACAACAGAGGACTTGTCAAAGATTCACCCACCACGGACATTCCACTCCCACCCCTCTTGTTGCCTGCCCACCCCCTACAGAAGGCGGAGCCAGTCCTTCAAGCACCCTCCCCTCCCTGCAGCTGCCCCCGTGGCTCACCGACAGGGTGGGGGTGCCTTCGTCCTCCACGGTCACCACCAGGTGGTAGAAGCTCCGGTGCTCACGGTCGGGCGGGGCTGGTCGCGTGGAGATCTCACCACTGATCCGGTCCATGCGGAAGGTCATGTCCTCATTGCCCTCAGTGATATAGTAGGACAGCACGCTGTTGATCCCAATGTCACGGTCGGTGGCTCTCACCTGGACCACAGCAGTACCCCCGCCCACGTTCTGCAGGGAGAGCAGGAAAGGGGGCTGTCGGTGGTGAGCATGCTGTGGGCACCCACTATATGCAAGGCTGTGTGACTTCACCAACTCTTCTCGGCAGCCCTGGGAGTTAGACAGGATGCTATCCCCATTTACAGATGAGAAAACTGAGGTACAGAGAAAGCATGTCTGCTGGTCACACTGCCTGTCTGTGGCAGAGCCTGGGTCTGACTCTTGGGAGGCTGGCCCGAGACCTGGCCTTTAAACCCCTCTCCTGTCCTGCTTTCATGGACGTCCAACCTGGCCTGACACCCAGCGATGCTGGGGCAAAAATTCCCTCAGTGCCTCAGTCTTAAGAATGAGTAGTAAATGCACTGTCTTGTTTAAAAGCAGCTCTCCAGGGGATAAATCCCATTTCCCTATCCGTGATGAATGGCCACTTCCTGCTTTTTCTCTCCTCTTGTCTCCTCTTCACACCTCCTGCAAAAAGATACTGCATTCCAGGAGCTGGCATTAGGGCTGGAATTGTGAATGAGCAGGCCACACCCCCACCCACCGAGTCTGAGAGCCCAGGAGTCCAGTGGGCCAGGCGGACCTTCATGGTCACTCACACCCACTGCCCACCCTGGACATCCAGCTATCCGGACGCAAGAGCTGCCCTCACCTCGTTCACACTGACATTGTACCCAAAAGGGCTCTCGATCACTGGAGGGTTGTCATTGACATCCAGAATGGTCACCTGTAGGATGTGGTCCTTCTTCCGTGGAGGGGTGCCACGGTCAGACGCTACAACCTAGTGGGGGAGAGGAGAGAGGAGACTGGATTCAGGGTTAAAGGAAGCAGAAGGATCTGGAATATGGAGTCTGAAAGGGCAGTCTGTTCAGTGGGGAGGACCAGTAGGGCAGAGAGACTCTTGGGTCCATCCCTGCCCCTGTGTGGTCTGCCAGCCCTGGGCTCTCCCCAGAATTTTTTTCTTCTGCCCCATGCTGCAAACAATCCTTGCCCAGTTGTTGTCTGACATGGGGCCATCATTCGGAATCCGGTTCTGGTGTGTCCAGTCTTTACCTTCTGATCCTACCCCGGACTGTATTCTGGGCTGTGCCAGCCCCTGACCATGACCTGGGCCTGTGACCAGACCCCGGGCTCCTGCCTTTAGCTTCAAATAACTCTGTTCCATGCACTCCTATCTGAACCCTGGGAGATGGAGAAAGCCTCCCCTAACCTTTTCAGCAATGAACTAGAGTATTCCCCATAGCCCAGGCCTGTCCCTGGGAGCCCAAATGCTTCCTGGATGCCCGAGGAGCAGCGAAAGTGCTCTCCAGGCTCAGAGCCCTGCAGGAATGCAGCCCCGGGGTCCCCGGAGTCGCAGGGAGCAGGCCAGCCACAGCAGCTCAGCAATATTGGTGGCCTCCCGGACTCCTCACACTTGTGCTTGTTTCTCACCAAGGCAGAGGCTGGCCACGGAGAGGTTCTTCTACCCATGGCACAAGAGGGGAAACCAAGGCCCAGGGAGAGTGAACAACTTGCCCAAAGTCATACTGCTGTGGAAGAGTCAGGGCTCTATCAGCTCTGCCAGGCCTTTTCTCCTGGCTCCTATAACAGGGACAGACACCTCTGCTGCTTCCTGCCCTGGGGACCAGGGACATGGGAAGCCGAGACTGCCAGGCTGTGCCAAGCTCTCTCCTGGAAGGTCAACAGAGACCCCCCGGCTCAGGGGGCATTCTCACCTTGAGGATGTAGTGGTCTAGCTCTTCTCTGTCCAGAGGCCTGGCCACGAACACTTCACCAATGGAGTAATTGGTGGTGATGATATCAAAGGCCCCGGCGACGTTGCCAGAGGCCAGGGAGAAGACCACCTGTCAGAGAGGGGGGAGGGGGATAGGCGAGAAAGTGAGGAGCACAGGCCACAGGTCAGGCTGAGGGTCCCTCCCCTGCCCTCCTGGGCCCTCTGCTTGGTAAGGGCATTTGAAAAGAGAACATTTGATGCAGAGGTGGAAAATGTGCGCTGCAGGCCCACCAAGGCAGCACGGGACCTGTGGCAGGCTCCTGGGGGAAGGGAGGTCAGCATTACCACCAGCCTAGGGTCCAGAAGAGTGGGTATGAGTCCCATGGCACAGACGTTTCCCAGGACAGAGGTGGGGAGGCACTGAGACTTCTGGGGGCCCTGGTGGGACATGGGCTGCATCTGGCCCTCACAGCAACGGTCAGGAGATGCTCTTTCCAGTTTGCAGACAGGAGGCTCAGAAACAGGCAACTATTGGCCAAAGTCACACAGCTTGCAAATGACTAAGAGAACGAAGATTTGAATGCCTGTGCTTCTGATCCTAAAGCTACTGCCCCCCCCAAGAGGTGTGCAAGCCATCTTTGCGGGGTTGGGGGAGGGCAGAGGGAGAGGGAGAGAGAATCTTAAGCAAGCTCCATGGTCTGTGTGGAGCCCAACGAGGGGCTTGATCTCATATCTTCAGGTCATGACCTGAGCCGAAATTAAGATAAGGCTGCTTAACTGACAGAGCCCTACAGGGGCCCTAAACTAGCAAGCCATTTTTAAATGGTGGGAACCTCCTCAAACATGTCACTTGATTCGTAGGACAGATTAAAGCAGTGGGAAGCCTAATACAGTCTATCACCCGTCCTCCTTGTGCACTGGGTCTCCAAACCTGGAGTGTGTGTGGAGGGAGCACTGCTTGCCGTGGCACAGGTCCCCCAAAGCTGGAGGGAGGAGAAGCCTGTCCTCTCTGAGACCTGGGGCCACGTGGGAAGGCCTGGCACACGGGGCCGAGATGCCGAAAGGTTTGTGGGTCGGGTGACAAAGGAGTCAGCAGGAAGGATGAACGCCCTCTGCTCTCAGCTTGCTGTCAGGGGATGAGCTGGGACCAGCCTTCGGACTCCATGTTCACGTGACCCGGGCAGGGCCAATAGCCTGCACAGCTCTGCCTCCTCTCCTCTCCTTGACCCTGGAGTAGGGTGAGGGCAGGGCCGTGCACCTTGGGCTGGGTGGAGCCTGGCCGTCCTTCCTCCAGTGGGAGAGGCTACGGGAGCCTCCTTAAGACACGGAAGAGCCAGCATTTTACTTGGCACGCACCTGCCCATTGCTGCCGGCGTCAGGGTCCCGGGCCTTGACAGTGGCCACCTGCTGGCCCACGGGGCAGTCCTCAGGCACGCTGACGGCCGAGTTGGAGGTGAAGTCAAACCGGGGACTGTTGTCGTTCTCATCCAGCACCGTGATGTAGACCTGGGGGTGGGGAAGGCAGCCAGAGACCCACCGCCTCCTTCTGACTCCAAACACCAGGCTCCCACTGTGGGCACGCAGGGGCCCAGAGCTGAGAGTTCTAGAAAGTCAGCTAGTGTTCAGAGCCTGCCTGGGCCAATCGGGACTTGGAGGTGTTGAGCACATTTCCCCTAGCCGCGGGATGGGGGAGGGCTGAGCCCTCTCAAACGCTGGGGCTGGCACAGCAGGGTAGGGGTCCAGGGGGGGACTCAGTGGTGGTGGGGCTGAGCGCTGGAAGGCATGGGCCTTGGCTAAAGGGGACAGAGGCTACTCAGCAAAAAAAATCCACTGAGGAATGCCAGCTTGGCATCGGCAGAGCTTCCTGTTTTTCAAGAGGAACTCGGAATCCAGATTTTTATGAGGAATTATGTGGTGATTAATAAAAATTAAAGGAAAAACTTATGTGCCAGCTGGTCAAAACACATCTGGCAGCCAGATCTTGCCCGAAGGCCTCTTTGCTGGAGCATCTGGATTAGAGGGAAGGAACCAGGGCTTTGGAACAAGAGGGGGCCATGAGATATCCTGGTGGTCCCAGTGGAGAGAGGGGAGGAATTTCCATGGTCAGATAGAAACCGGGAATGTGCAAATTGCATGCAAAGGGCGTATTGTTTTGTATTCTGTAGCTTTCAACTCACAGATGGCCAAGAGCGCCCCTTAGGCTCATGGACGGGAAGGTTCAGGTAGGGTGGGAGGGGCTCAGGTTTGGGGAATCCCAGGTGGGGCTTGCTCCCACCACCCTGCCCCAAGCCAGACCTCATCCTCTCCTTCCCTGGGCCTGGGGTACAAGGGCTCCCAGGCCTGCCTGCCTGCGGCATATACAGGCCCCCATGGAGAGCCTGGGGAACATCGCTGCCACAGAGGAGACCCCCTTCATCCTCCCCCTCCAATCAGGTCTTCCTTCTTCTCCATCCTAGCCATGCCTCCGTATTTTTAGGGAGCTGTAAGAACCGTAGGTCAAGCAGCCCAGGATTGGCAGCAGGACCAACTCCCCCATTTACTAGCTGGGCCCTCTGCTCGCTCCCAGCTGCTTGGTGTGACTTGGGAAAAAATGATTCAACCTCTCTGATTTTCCACTTCCTTAGCTGAAAGTAGGGACAAAAACACATATGGCATTGGGATGCCTTGGGGAATGAATGAGCAAACAAAAAGGTCAGAGGTGATAAAGGTGGTCCCCATGCTGCTTTGTGCCTGGAAGATTGGCATGCTCTCTTGCTCCAAGGCTTTGCCCATCCCTCATGATTTTGCTCAGGGAGTTCCGTGATGTCCCAGAGCCCCAGTCTGCTCATCTGTGAAATGGGCCCAGTAATGCCCACCATGCTATTCTTAGGGCAGAACCAAACAAGGCCTCTGTGCTCTAATTCCTCTAAACTCTTTCACTCAGCTCAAGACCTTGTTCAGACTTCCTAGGCTTCGTCCCACCACAGAGCTTTTGCATACGCTATTCCCTTTGCCTTTATGTACTTCCTTCTTGGCTGGGTAAATGTCTGTGCTTTCTGCAGATCTCAGCCTGAGTTACTTCCTCAGGGAAGCCCTCCTCGATTTCCCAGACGTCTTATTATAGACTCTCTCCTGTAGCATACACTGACTGGTGTGATAATTTAATTAACAACCCTCTCCTACTGTATCTTATGTCTGTGAAGGCAGGGGCTATGTCTGATTTCAGTTTCCTGTTGTGCCCCGAGCCCAGCCCAGAGCCAGGCACACAGTAGGTGCTTCCTCTAGGATTACCACTGTGATGCTGTCTGTGAGGTGCTCCCGGTAGCAGAGAGTCAGCCTCAGTGGGAGGGCAGGTGCCAAGATCCATAGGATTAGATCTGGGTCTGTGTTCCCACCCAGGGCCTCATGGTCCAGATCTTCTTCCCCCGGCCCTAGGGGTGTGAAGGCATTATTCGAGAGCCTGTCCCCGTGTGCCCCTTCCTGCTGCCTCCCCACCCCTCCCAGGGCCCGTGGGGGCTGCCGGGGTCAGATGTAGGTGAGCTGTGGTTTGGGGGTTCCGGCCTTGCAGAGGAAATGGTGCTGCCTTTAAAAGGCCCCTCGGGCTGCTTCACTCTAACATCTCCAACAATGAATGCCTGGTGCCAACAGGGCTGGTATATTTAGGGCAGTGGGTCCTGGGGCCTGGGAGGAAGCCAGGGCAAAGCAAAAACCCATAGGTCCGGCTTCCTGGAAGAGGGTTTAGCGATTATGGAGATACAGGGTGTGTGCTTAGGGTACCCCCAGCGGTCTAGGCAGAGGAAGGGGGCTGCCTGATCTACAGACGAGCTCCAGGGGCCTTGGTGGGGAGCATCCTGGCCATCCTGGCTGCTTATCAGCCTCCACCTGGCCTCAGCTCCCAGACTCCCCATCAAAATGAGGGGAGAGCTGCAACTGGCCCATTTTACAGATGAAGCTGCTGAGGCCCAATGAGAGGGCCCCATTTCACCTGAGCCTCAGCGCCTCCGGCTGGGGTGGCCAGGAGCCTGAGCTGGGAGGTGCGGGACATGGTGCCCGCCTAGTGTCCACCACTGAGGGTTCTGCTCGGCGGATGCCCTCTGTTAACACTGGGGAGCTGCGAGGAGCTATGCAGCTCATGGCTACTCTTGGCCTCCCTACCCCAAGGCTGGCCCTGTGGATGGAGGGAGCTTTGGGATACAACTAGGTCACAACCAGGGCCACCGGAACTGAGCACCTCTAGTGAGCAGTGGTGCAGAGACCCCCAAGCAGCTGCCTTGGGCTCTTAGCATGGATGTTCGGTTGTTCTGTCCCTCTAGGCTAATGTGATAGGGACCCAGTGGGGAGCGAGAATGTAGCTATAACCAAGGCTGTGGGTGAGCTGGACGCCCCAAGTGGTCCACAGATGGCCTCAGACCGGACCGGCTGCGGCCCACGCTCAAGGCACTGTTCATATTCTGTTAATATCCCTGCAGGATGCCTGCCTAGTAGACACCTCCCTCTCGGGCCCACCCCCATTTCAACCCCGAGCCTGAGGTCCTCTGCCTGCCTCCCCCACCTCCCCACCCTCCTAAGAACTTTGCCCGACACCTCTGGCCTCAGTGGTCATCCTCCTCCAAACGTCCCGAGCCCGTGGTGTTCCCGCCTTAGAGTCCTTGAGGACAGTGATTCACTGTGCCTGTGGCAGCCCTTGCCCAGCACACTCCAGGCCCCAGCAGTGTGGGCCCCACTTCCCATGTACCCTAACATAATATGCTCTTTCCCCAAACCCCCAAGAGAGGGCAAGGTCCTCCTTTACAGGTGCCACTCCCATCATATGCTCCTTGGGGCCTAGTTTACAAAGGGCATCTTATCCTCCATCTCCTGCCAGCTTCAGGGCTGCTGGGATCATCCTCACTTTAGACCCAAGGAAGAGAAGCACAGAGAAGTTGAGCAACTTGCTTGTGTCACACAGCAGAGCTGGGATGAAGCCTCTGTGTTCCTTCCACTGTGTGTCCCACCTGCTCCTTGCTAGTGCCCACCCCCCTGCCCCAGCTCCAGACGCCACTGGCTGGCAGGAAAGGCAGAGCTGGACCTGGGGAACGTGCCCGAGAGGGGCCGGGGCTGGAGTGGTTGTGAAGGGTCTGGGTAGGAACCTGCTGCGGGCCTGTCCATGTGCCTGTCTGCGGGGGAGGCAGGAAGGTGCAACGCCATACAGGGACGGAGCTGGCACTGGCCCAGGACAACCCCAGGCCACAGGCCACTCACCTTCTGTAGTCAGAGCCGGCAGGAGGCCAAGGGAGAGAAAAGGCAAGGGTAAGAATGGTTAGCAGTCTGCAGCTCTCCTAGCCACCTCCCAGCGGGGGTGTGCTACCCTCCAACCAGTCTGCAGTCTCATCCCTAGCCCGGGTTGCCCAGGAAGGTGTGGCATTGTGGCCATAGCACTGTCCCTGGGTGGCCCAAATCCTCGCCCATGGCCTGGCCCGTGTATGGGGTTGCCTGTGAAGATGTATGTTTTGGGGTGCCTTGGGGTGGTGACGGGCTATACCTGTGGGGCTCTACCCTGGCTGCCACTCACCACGGTGGAGTCCACCTTGGGGCCACCATCGTCTGCCACCACCGTCAAGGTGTAGAAGTCACCTTTTTCCCGGTCCACCAGGCCCTTGACTGTGACCACACCCTGCAGGGAGGGGACCAGAGAGGAGAGTGACAACATCATACCCACCGGGCAGAGGCCGCCCTGCCCCCAAGTAGTCCTTTGCTCCAGCCAAAGCAGACTCCTTGCGAATCCCCAACATTCGGCTCACTTTGCCACCTTCCACGTCACTCCCTCTGGCCGGCAGAACACCTCCCCGGAGCTCTGTCGGCTTAAATCCTACTTCTTTCTCAAATCTCACTCAGACGCCACCTTGTCCACGTAGGCTGCCTGCTTCCCCAGCCAGGTAAGATCTCTCTCCTTTGGGCCTCCAGGCTCCATTCCTGTATTGTAGCTCTTTTCACATCCTCTCCTGGGGTGCTCAGATGGATGCATATCCCTGATTATTCCCACTTCTCCTCCCAGTTTACGAACTCTCTGAGGGATGGGAAGGGTCTCATTCATCTCTGAGATCCCAGTATTCCCTGGGACAAGACCTGCACCCCGCAGTGATTCATACAAAGAAGGGAGTCTGATAAAAGACACAGCAATCCAGAGATGGAGGAGTAAGACCCAGATAGCAGATAAGAGCCTAGCTGCTGGTTAGCTAAGACTAACTAGTGTGATGAAACAATTTATAACTGAGCTTCCTAACAGCCAAGGTAAAAAGAGACATGTGATGACTTGCATAGCTCTCATTGTCTAATAACAAGGTTACCAGGTTGCCTAGGTAAAACCTTGTCTTACTCCTGAGTATCGGGAGGGATGCCGCATAGGGGTATTTATCTCAGACACTCTATGACAAAGAGGACAGTGCTGTGCCTACAGAAGGAGCTCAAGAAATGTTGGTTAGCTTCAAAAGGACTGGGCTTCTGGGCCCTAGGGAGAGCCCTTGCTGTGCCTGCTCTCAGCCCCCCTCACCGTGATGGCATCTATCTGGAAGAGGGCTTTGGCCTGGGCGCTGGTATAGGTGTCGAAGCGGTAGGTGATCTGGTTGAGGTTGTCGATGGAGTAGGCCTGGACCCGCAAGATCTCAGTGCCCAGGGCCAGGTTCTCCAAGATGGCCGCCTCGTAGGAGGCGTTGGAGAACTGCACAGCCTCGTCCAGCTCGTTGAGGAGCGTGATGTAGACACTGCAGAACCCCTGGTTGAAGGGGGGGGCCTGGTCGGTGGCAGACACGTTCATCAGGTAGCTGGTTTTGGTCTCATAGTCCAGGTAATCCACGGTGATGATGAGCCCTGTGCTCTCGTCAATCTCAAACTTGCCCTCGGCCCCGGATAGGATGCGGTAATTCACCAGGCCACCGTCCCCTGCAGGAGGACACAAGAGTGTGCAGTCCCAGATGGGGGTGGGATGGCCCTGTAGCTTCCCAGGCTGCTCACAGCACAGCTGCTATTGGCCCCGGGGACCAGGTGAGCGGCCCTGGCTGGCCTGCCCAGTGTGTACTGTCTCCCCACTTCTGGGGGTTGGGTTGCCCCGAGAGAAGTGACAGAGGATGGGGCCAGGGTCTACGCAGACAGCAAGGCCCAACACACACAGCCCCTCTGGGGCTTGGCCTTGGCATGAGAGATGGGCTGGAGGGATTCTGTTCTGCTTCTGGATCCTCAAATTCAAGCTCAAGTACCAACCCCTACCCCCACCTCAGGTATTTGGACCAGTAGCAATGGGGAAATCAGGGAGCTCTTGTAAGGGGAGCTCTCATCTAGAAAGTATTGGACAAGGGCAGCATCCTCAGAAGTGGCCATGACTCCATTTGTCCCTCCAGCCAAAGGGTGCTAGCACCAGGGACACCTTCCCCCGGCCTCCCCACTCCTCCACCTCAAATCCCTCGGCCTTGGTATATTCTCCAACCAGGAGCTCAAACTGGGATTCTTTACTGAGGTCCACAGACTTCCAGGGGAGTGGCCATAAAACCGCTCAGGAAATCACAGACTTCCTTGAAATCATTTGTAGAACTCAGAATGGATGTGCACTCTTCTAGGGATGGACACATAGCTTTCACGAATTTCTCAAAAGGATTCCTGTCCCAGAAAAAGCTACGAACCATTGGTCAACAGTGACATATGTGGCCCGAATTGTATAAATGCGATCTATAAGGGACAGCAGATCTGAGAGTTTTCAGACCACTCCCCGCCATCACCCCATCCTGTGCCCCAGTGGGGCTGGGGATGCTGAGAGGGGCAGACATGAGGGAGGGGCCGGAGCTGGGACACAAGGAGCAGCTCGCGGAGCCTCTCCAGGGGGGGGGCAGTGGACCCCCCCGGAAAGAGCTCCTCTCTGGCTGCATCCTTGCCCTGGGGCAGAGGCCCAAATAGCCGGGCCCCGTGAAGACGGCCGCCGTGACCTGGCCACATTCTCCTTTGTTTTGCACCGCCAGCTGTGGCTGTCTGTCGGGCTTGGGGTCCATGGTGAGGTCTGGGCTGCCCTTAGAGCACCCAGAACACTGCCCCTCATGAAGCCTGCATGTGCCAGGCACTGAGCAAGGCCCACAGGACATGGAGCTGCTGCTGGCTGGAGAGGCAGGCCTCACCCTGCTGTGTGACAAGTCCTTTGCCTGTCCCAGCCCTGCCCAGCCTCCAGCCAAAGGCTAGCCAGGAGCTGCCAGCTCCTCCAGCGAGAAACCTAGACTTTCCAACCTCGAGGCCTCCCCTCTCTCCATCCAGAGGTTGGGATAGCTCCCTGACTCCAGTCCTTCTAGGCCTGGGCTTCTGGGGCAGATGCCTCCAGCACTGTCCCCAGAGCCCCTCCCCAGCTGAATGGGAGAGTCTGCGGCACCCTGAGGATGATGGGTCCCGCAGGAGCAGGAGGGACGAGCTGCAGAGAGTGACTCTGGGGAAAACCGGACTCACCGGTGTCTCGATCCGTGGCTCGGACGACGATGACTGACGTGCCGACCCCTGCGGTCTCTCGAAGCCCCAAGCGGCTGTACTGCTGCTGTGTGAACATGGGGGCCTCGTCGTTGACGTCCTCCACATACACGATCACCTGTCGCAGTCAGACCAGGAGCGGAAGGTCAAGGTGGGGTGGAGACTGGAGAAGCCCAGGGCTGGCCCTTCTAGGCCTGCATGTGCGGTCACTGCTCTGCTGAGCCAGTGGGGATCTCCCGATGGTCGGTCACTACGCACCCCCACCTGCACAGTACCAGGCACGGAGCTGGGGCTCGAACATCACTTTGATCTTCCTCCTGGCATTGTTCCTAACCCTGTGGGAACCTGTGACTGATTAGTGACTCTTCTGGACCATCGAGTTGCTCAGCTAGGCAACAATAATAGATCAGCCTTGTAAATCACGCTCTGGGCCACATCCAGGGTTGGCAGGAAGACGAAATGAGCCAGGCTTTGCAAAAGGGCTTAAAAGGCTAAAGTGACCCCATTTGAATGTCAAAGTCTATCTGGGAACATAGACACAAGAATGTTCATCATGATTGGAGCAGAGAACGTCCATACTCAGACGCCTCTAGATTATTAGGCACTGTCTCTGGGCTTCTCTCTACCAGTAGCCAGCGACCATGGCTCTTGGTAGCGGGGGTGGTGGTGGTGGGGGGGGAGTGGGGTGGGGGAGACACACTCGCCCCACCCCACCCCAGCTGTTGGAACACACACACCCAGAGAGCTGGAAGTGCCTGGGAATTATGTCCCCTGGGGCAGCCCTTACCCGAGACTGATGGGTGTGGACTCCACACTCTACTTCCTCAGCCCTGACTCGCTAGTGGCAGTGATTCTCTCCAGGGCTCCCCATGGGGCTGAGTCAAAGTTCCCTGCTGCCTTTCCTTCCCTGGTCTCCACGCCCCTTCCAGCTTTTCCTGGGGACACTTCCTGCTTATCATCTCCCTATCAACTCTTGTCCCAGGATTTGCTTCTCAGGAGCCTGGCCAAGATAGCGGCTCTATCTGAATGGTGGGATTAAGCTTCATTTCCATCACCACTTATTTGTGCTTTCTAATTGTTCTTTAAACAACACACAAGTCTTGCATAACAGAAGAAAAACGTCATGGAGAGAGATCTGGGTCACAGCAATTTTTGTTTTTGGCTACACTGCCTGCCCCTGCCCCTCACATACATACAGGAGCACAGGGAGGGTCTGGCCCAGGGACAAGGGTAGCAGGGGAGGGGAGGGTGTCTTAGAGTGTTGGTGCTTAAGGAGCCACAGGGAGGCTCAGGGCCCCTGTCTCTCCCAGATTGGGGGATGGAGGCTCAGGGAGGGGGAGGGACTTATCCAAGGCCTCATGGTCACTGAAGGGGCAGAAAAGAGAAGGGGGCCCTCCTGGTTCTCAGTCCGCCAACCCCTACTCCTCTTTGCACTGTGCTGAGGATGAGCTGGCCTTAGAACAGAAGACCCCCTCCTTCCAGCCTGACCAAACCAGGGTCAGCAGGAGCTTGCCAGCAGCGTGGAAGCAGCAAATAGAGCAAGGTCAAGAGGGTGCAACACAGATTTCACACATGCTCACCGGCGCTCATGGCGGGGGCCGCAGCACAATGGACAACACGAACATTGGGTTTCTGATTAATCACCGCCTTTGGGATCAGCCCTGGCTCCTCTCCTAGGCCTAGCTGGGAATTTGCTGGAGAAGTGAGGGGCCTTCTGTAGCGGAACGGGTGGCCTGACCAGTGGAGAATGTTAGCAGTGGTGGGAGGGGGTGTTACAGAGTTAGGGGGAGGGGAGGCATATAGGAGTAAAGGTTTCTCTATCTTCCTGGCTCTTGGGGTTCCTTGCAGCCCTGTTGCATCATCACATTTTCATGTCCAGACATCTAGAACCCACTATGCAAATTAAAGTGCCCACCCCAGAGCACAGCTGTTCACAAGCCGGAACTTTCTAAGTTTGGCTTCACCAAGAACTTGGCTGGGAATATCCTGGGTGGGGTGGGTGTGGGGGGAATTTGCATGGATGAATTTCGGGAACTCACTTGCTGTAAACAGAAACTAACCATCCATCTTTCAAAACCCTGAGCCTTCCCCTTCCTGAGTCTGCTTATCCAACTGGCCTTTACTCCAGGGATCGTGGGGCACAAACAGGGCCTGATCGGCCAGGACGATAAGGGGGGTGTGTGGCATGGAGCCTGGGTGTGGCCCATGCTCCATAGGGCTGACTCCACGCCACTGTCCTCTTGCCGGTTTCAGCCTTGTTTTTAGCAGCAGAGACAGGAGGCATAATGGTGTGTGGTTTACAAACCTGAGAGACACAGATGTACAGGAAATGCACAGATCTGCCAAGTTCTTAAAAGCGGGAGGGCTCAGCTACTGAGCTCCTGGGCCACTCTGGAGAAGCAGCCCCACTGTTGTGTAGTGCTGTGCCCTCCGGTGGAGTCAGGGCAGGAGATGTGAGTGCATGTAAGTGCATGCTTGCACGGTGCACGTGAGGCCCCCGTCTCTAGGAGGGCCTTTCACTCCATGCTCCTGGGTGCTCATCTGCACTGTCCCTGGTCTCGAAAGCAGGAACTGGAGAATGTGGTTGGTCCCCAGAAGCCATCTCTGTTGGGCAAATGAATCTAGGGCAAAGCAGGAGTCCCCATACTGTCTTCAGGGAAGTCTCCAGGTTTCATGGGGGCTCAGAGAGGTGGGGGCTCTGTCCAACAAAGGCTATCCTACCTCTGCCCTGGGTGCTTGCTCCTATAGTCCCACCTTAAAATGATTCGGGTGTTAAACAGCAGACTCCGGACTCTGAAGGGCCTGTATGTGAGGCCAGAGTGTAGGGACTGAGAGAACAGCCCTGCGTGGACTGCTGGGGTGTGAAGTGACCTCTACCCTTACTGCTATGCCACCCTAAACATGGTGGCCAATCCCTCTCTGCCTCAGTCTTCTCCTCTATACAATGGGTATGATAACAGTGCCTACCTCGTGGGGCTGTTATGAGGGTTAAATGAGTTCAAGGGCATAAAGCATATGGTTAGGTATCACTTGAGGATTTACTATTCCTCAGGGTTCGTGGGGAAAGGAACAAAGGAGGGTAGGCAAGCAGGTGTGCTTCTGGGTGTCCCATCCCCCCACTGATCGGCCCAGCCTGGCTTTGAGCCATTTTATGCTATATCCTGGCCCACTGTATACCATTTTGTTTCAAAAGATCTGTGGTTAGGGGCGCCTGGCTGGCTCAGTGGGTGGAGCATGGGGCTCTTGTCCTTGGGGTTGTGAGTTCAAGCGCCACGGTGGGGGGAGAGATTACTTAAAAATAAAATATTTTTTAAAAAAAGTTTGCAGTCACAATGTCAAGGCTGACAGGAGCAGCTCTGGAGAGAGGTGCCCACCTGCTCCTGGGAGGGTGCAGAGCAAGGGGGCCACAGGGAGGGCTGTGATTAGGACGCTTCAAGTCCAGGTAGCCAACCCAAGCTACGCTGACGTCAGTCCCCCTATGGCCTGAAGCGGGCCCCACAAAGAGCGCCCTCTGACGTGCATGCCCTCATCAGCGTGTGCATGAGCAATTCACAGCCCTTCAGGGGAATGGGACTATGTGGGGTTGCTCCGGTGCACATTCAGGTAACTGAGTGTGACACCCCCACCCCCCCCGCCACCAGTGCCTCGGCATCATCCGGAGCGGCCCCAAGGTGGAAACTTGACCCCAGGGTTCAGACCCCCTCAGCCATTCCCACCCGGGGAAGAGTTCACTCGGAGGGCTAGCTGTAAGGACCCAGACTGCTTTTTCCATCTCCCCCTGGGGCAAAGCTGAGGGGGCACCCCCAGCAGGAGATGGGCCGAGGCTGAGTCACCCACTCCCCAGCACCCCCGGCATGATGGTGACCCTGGCAGGCTGCTGTTCATTGTTTCCAGCCTGGGGAAAGAGTGTGGTGGAGATGGGGCTGATAAGCAGCTCAGTTTGCTCCACTCAGTCCTGGGGAAAAGTCCCTGCTCGCTCCCCACCCCGGCTTTTCCCATCTTCTTCCTACTCTTCACCTCTGGGGTCTGACTCATTTTCCACCTGGTTCCGGGGCAGGGGCTGGGAGTTGCTGAGTGTGCAGTGGGGGGAGGGTGGGGTGACCTCGAGGGGTCATCTCATTTCCCTCAGCCATGCCCCTGCCACTGGGCACAAGAGTGCCTCAACCAGCCCAGCCAGGAGGAGGATCTGTGTGTCTGTTTCTGCCCCTTCAGGAAGGTGAGGGTTTAATTTGATTTCAGCCACATGGGGCAGAGGCTCGCGGTGTGTGAGGGTGGGCAGGAAAGGACACATTTGACAGGGCAGCTGGGGGTGGTAAGTGGAATACTTGGGGGACACTTTCAATGGAGAGCGCTCTGAACCTGGAGTTGGAGGACGGGGCTCAAGTCCTGGTTCTATCACCCGGGACCCCTCCGCATCTCAGCTCCCTCACGTGTAAGATCAAGTTGGCAATGTCTCTAATCTCCAAGGTCATATTTGCAAGATTTCCTTCTGAGTTGTGCGGGCAGGGGGGTTAGTAATGTGAGGATACCTCCTTCGTCTCTTAGGAGAGACATCAGTATCACTGACCTCCTTCCACACTTGGAGAAACTGAGTCTCAGAGCAAAATGACACTTCCGGGATCCCAGGCCGGGCTTCGGCATCCCCTCCCGCAACTGTAGCCCTGGGTCATTCAGCACCTAAATCCTTGGTGGCCTGCCTCCACCGGGCCCCAGCTGGTGGCCCTCTCTGGGCCAGTTGTGGTCTCGGCCCACCACACCCCGCCTCCCGGCATCTTACCCTGACGGAGCTCCGCATGGGGCCCAGGTCGTGGTTGTAAGCCTCCACTATCAGCACGTGGGATGAGTTGCGCTCTCGGTCCAGGGGCCGGGGCCCTCGCATCAGGAGCCCATTGCTGATGTGGATCCGGAAGTTGTTGCCATGGTTACCTGTGTGGAGGGACAGAGGAGATGCATGGGCTCCAACCTGGAGCAAGACATGGGATGCTCGTGGCATAGTGTTTGGGGAACACTATGGGAAGTTTGGGAAGTGGGGGACCCTGACCCCCAGAATGCTGACCCTGCCCAGAGGTCTTGGGAGCCTGGCCGAGGCCCACGATGGCAAGAAGTCATCTGCCTCACACTACCATGGCCTGGCAGGATTTGAGGGAGAGGGCGGGAGCCTGCCTTGTACCCTCCTTATGGGAAGGCTGGGGGTCCCTTGACATTCCCATACTCAAACGTGTCAGTGGATTCAATATTTCAGAAGGATCTGGGGCACTACAAAAAGAGGAACTAAAACCAAATTCTTTGTGGGTGGTTGAACTGACGGTTTTGTGTACATCTTTGGGCTAGTCCAATACCCATTGTGTCATCTTGGGGTATCGGGTCTCCGATTTTCCTTTGGGGACCTGCCCCCCTCTACTCTCAGTCCAGACGCTTTGTGTGAGGGTGCTCTCACTCTGATTTCCAGAGTGGGCAGAATCAGCAGATTTTAGTCTCTGGCCCATAGTAATTAGTTCAGGGATGGTCCCGTGCTATATGTTGGGCCAATGACCATCTCCAGGGGGCTTGCTGCTGGGGGCTGCCCTATCCCAAGGCCCCCTCGGTCAGGGTGATATCCCTTGGCTTCGCTTCCTGGACTCCTGGCAGCCCAGAGAAGCTCTGCCATCCTAAGGGCTGCCCACTTACCTTGAAGGATGCGGTACCACACACGCCCAAACTCGCCCTCATCCGAGTCTGTGGCTTTCAGCTGAGGGAGAAAGAGACACGTGGTCACTCCTAGAATTCCACCCCACAGGAAGGGAAGATCATGTGTGAAGCCCCTCTCCTGCCCTACATACCAACCCCAGCCCATCTGGGCCAACCCATGGTTTCCCACAGAAGCTGGGATTATGAGAGAGAAGGACACGTCTGTCTGCCTCCTTGCCCCATGAAGACACCTGTTGATGGCTCTCTGCTGCCTTGTATGGCAGGGGACCTGCCAGCTCGGATCTTTGATCCTGCAACAAGGGTCTTGGGGAGAATGGGCGAGAAGGTGGATAATGGATGGCACAGTAGCTCTCCAGATCTAGACGTCACGAGATCAGCCCATAGGAACCCGCTTCCCTCATTCAGCCTTTTGAGATCCCAGGAGCCTTGTCCCAGTGGGGTGGGGGTGGGGGCAGGAGGCTGGATTGTGGGGCTGCTTCTTGCCCACACTTTCTAGATCTGAAGCCATTCCCGCCATACTGAGTCCTAGCTGGGCACTGTGTCCTGTGACAGCCACTTTGTAGAAACCCAGAAATCCCACCTCCTACCAGGTGGCTCCATCTTCAAGCACCTATACATTTGCTCCCGTCTAGTTTCAGACCCTACCCCGCCCCCCTCGGCTGGCAGTGCCTCAGGCTCATACGTGGTCTCTGGTGGAACCCGGGGGCATGCTGTTCTCACTGAGAGACACTGCGTGGTGTTTATCCCTTTTCACACGGAGTCCAGACTCGAGGCTGCTGGCAGAGTCACGGCCGGCCCTGAGGCGAGTCCTGTCCGACCAAGAACTGAACACCTACTCTTTCGTGAAGTGAGAAGAGAGATTGCTCCCCTGGAAGGCGAGGCAGGAAGAGGCTTGACTCCGTGTGGCTGGGAGGACCCGGGTCCTCGGAACGTAGTCTTGGTTGGTGATGAATTACTTTGTGATACCCTGGACCTCTCCCTTCTTCCAGGTCTGCCCTCCTCTCTCCACCTCTCCCTGCAACCCTGTGGTGCGCACTGGGGCCGCCATGTTCTTATGGACCATGGCCAGTGGTGACTAGTCTGGGAGAAGGTACCTGATCCAGACTGGGTCCATCTCATCCTTCGCTGGGACTTTGGACCTTGGGCCCAGAAAAAAAGCAAGTCCGTCTTCCTACTGGTAAGAACTGAGAGGATGTGAGCTCCCCTTCCATCACTCCCTCCTCACCAGCTCTGCCCCAGCCACACCATCTCCTTATTGTATCTTGAATGCCAAGTGTGTGCTGTTTCCTCCACCGGCCAGCCCTCCCTCCAGATACTTGTGTGCTCGCTCTCTCACATCCTCGAGGTTTCTGCTCAAATATCATCTTCTCATTTGGCCTTCCCTGAGCAACATATGTAGAACTACATTCCCCAGTCCAATACCTAGGCTGTCCGCACCCCCGTCAGCTGCTGACCTACTGCATCCATGCTTAGTTTCTACATTCCCAGAGAGGAGGGGCCCTTGTCCACTGTTACCTCCCCTGGGGGGACACTCTGGCTTCCGGGAAGAAAGAAGCCTGGGGGGGGCATGCGTGTATGTGTGTGTGTTGTGGGGGTGGAGCTTGTGGGGAGGGCTGGAGAGCCACCACCTGAAGGGGCTCCAAGGGCCCTTCTGCTACCAAGGGCTACCTTCTGCCCCAAGAGCTCTTGGACCTTTGAAAACGTCTCTGACCCCTCACTTCTGTAGCCAGACACCTTCAAAGGGCAGGTAGTTTTCTGGGAAGCTGAGGGGTAAGCCTGGACGGTGAGGGGCCCAGGGACGCAGGAGGGGAGGAGGAGCATGGGAGCTGTCGGGGCCTATCCCTCTGCTGCTGGGCTGTAGCCCCTCTCCCCTCTCCCTGGTAACCCGGAGGCTGGAGGCCGGCAGGCACTGAATAGCAAGCTGCTGGCTGCCGACCATACCATTCAGACACCCAGTGGGGGAAGGTGAGAGACGCTGTGAGGCCGTGAGCCCCTCCCCGTAGCTCCCCAGTGCCTCTACCCCGGCTGGCCCCTGCGAGGGCTCCAAGGAGACCGGCTGGAGTGAGGCCCTGGGAGGGCTTGGGAGCAACCAGCTCCTCTGCAGGGCTCCCCTCTCCCTCTGCCTGGCCCAGTTGCCATCCCTACCCTCTTGGCTGTCCCCTCCCCCAAGGCAGGGCCCAAACTCTTCCAGACAAAGCCAGGGCTAGCTGGAGAGTGAGTGAAGACAGCCCACTCTGCCCAGCCTGGCTGACTGAGGGGCACAGGGCACCGCAGAGTCCAGGGCAGGCAAGGGTCACAGTTGGCACCTGCTGCTCCTTGGCTCTCCTGTGGACAGTTAAGACGACCTTTCGACCCAGCTTGGAACGGCTGAGCGCTGGCTCTGAGGTCAGTGCTCGGGGACTGCAGGAAAAGGCTTGGTGAAGAAAGTGAGGCCAGGCGCTTGCTGGGGTACTCTGGGGAGGATATGAGGGTGCGCTCAGACCTGGGGAATCCCTCTGCTTTTGTAGAAAGTGGAAACAGGGCCCAGGGCAGGATAGTGACTAGCCCAAGGCCACATAGCAAGATGTGTTCTGAGGTTAGTCCCTATGCTGCAGCCGGCACTGCTCTACAGAGTTCTGAGGGAAGAAAGAAGGTTCTAGAATGAACTTGCAGTGATATGTCCAGAGCATGGCCTGCCAGTGTGCCTTTGGCTTGTGAGCAGGGGGAAGCTTTAACTGCCCTCAAGACTATTCCTAGCCTTGGTCTGGTGGAGGCCTCTTTTCCCTGCAAGCAGCTGGCCCTTGGTGGATCAGAAGGCCTGTAAAGGGGCTGGCAGCTGGTTTTGCCACGGGTTCCAAGGAGGGTGGCTTGATATTTTCAAGCACTTTAGAATCTCTTGCTTCTAAGAAAACTACTAAAATATTAATTACAGCCTCATTTATCTTTTTGTTCAAGTGCTTCCCCGGGGAAGCCTGGACCAGCTTTGCTAGCCCAACAGGATCTCCCGATCCATGTAGGGGCCTTACAGTCATATCAGGACTAATGGGATTGAGACCTCCCCCACTTCTGATTGCCCTTTTCTCCCCCCCAGCCAAATACTGCCCCGGGCGGCTGGAAAGCGGGTCAGTTTTCTCCCTGTGGGAGATGGTGTGGGCACATCCCATTCCTTCTCCACGCTCATATGCAAGGGCGGGCCAAACCCCACATAGCTGCCCAGCCAGAGTGCTTTCCAGGCCCGATGCCTGAAAGGCAGAGGCCATGGGCAGCTAGACGGGCATCAAAATTTCCAGCTTGGAGTTGGGAGGGGTCATGTTCTGTCCGGAAAGGCTGGAAGGAGTGATGGCAGGGAATGGGTGGGAGGTGGGGGTGGGGGTGCCCTGATTGCCCTCGGGTGGCTGGGCGCGGGGCAAGGCTGTAGGCGGGAAGGAGGCTGAGCGCAGGGAGCCGGGAGTGAAGTCCTGTCGTTGCTGGTGAGTGCCTGGGGTGGGGATGGGGGATCCAGAGGGTGGGGGCTGGGTGTCCCTTCTCTGCTTCCTACTGCCTGCGGACATGCACACCTCAGCCCACCTACAGAGCCTTGGTGTGACTCCGCTGAGCGCCATGCTAGAAACTCAACTGTAAGTTTATTCTAGGCTGCGAGCTGGAGGAGGAGGAAGGCAACTTGCCATCCCTCATCTTTTTTTATTAAGACCCTCTTGGGGACTTTTCTGTCTTGTGTTTGTAGAAATCAAAGATCACCCATGCTGGCCTATGAGCTGGAGGTAGCCTGTGTGTTTTGTGTGGCCTGTTCTAGTGTTTCAAATATTTGAAAATTCATTTTAAATTTTGGTGGGGGGGGTTCAAGTTTGTTTACTTTGTAGCATACCCCCCTCCCCCACCAGTCTCTGGCTTTAACCAAATTTGAAACAGTTGTCAACACTTAAACGTCAGGAACATTTGCCTGAAAAAATCCGGGCAATTTCTGGCTTCTCTTGGGAAACAGGAAGGGCCAACCAACCACACTGGGCCGGCATTCCATCAGCCTGGCCGAGGCACCCCCACCTCCCTGAGGGCCCTCTCTGCGTAGACCTGCCACCTGCCCTCTGTGGCCACATGTTACCTACTGGCCAGGCCCTGTAAGTATTTTCATCTGCAACTCCAGATATATTTAACCAGAAGCTCAGCCTAGTTTTCCATCTCCAAAGATCCTCTGGTGAGCTCCCTTTAGTGGGCTGGTCATGAATGAGAGCAGGTAACGGGTGTCTGGGTGGGGAGGGGTGTATTTTGAGCCCCACCTTGTCAACCCTGTGGCTCTCTTTGTCAATTATTTCTCACCTATTCTAGAAGTGGCTCGTGATCCCAGAGGACTGGGAGCCACAGGGCCAGGAGTCAGGGAACCTGCGTCTGCCCTTTGCTCAGCCATGGCTCACAGTGTGGGTCTGGGCTTGGCCTTCCCTCCTTGGGGTCTCAGATTCCTTACTTGTCACGGGAGCAGGCTGGGCTGCATTGGGAAGCACCAACAGGAATGCCCATGGGAACGGGCGGATGGAATATGGTGTGTAGTGGGCCTGTCGGGGAGTACGGTGATCTGGGGGCCAGACACCTGTCTGAAGGGGACAACTGCTGCTCGGCCTTGCTACTGGGTGCCAGGCACCAACCGGCCCTGTGTTGCCACTGTTGAAATTCCGGGATTTCCAGAGAAGCCAGATATCCAGACACTTATGTGAAATCTCTTGGGTTTTGGTCTGTGACTTTTAAAATATTCACCATTAGTTGAAATTTATAAAAACACTAGACCCAAGGACCCACTGAAACATACCTGTGGGCCCCCAGTTGGCAGCCCCGGTGTTAGATGATTGTCAGGGTCCTTGCCAGCTGCAGCACCCCTATAACTGATGACTCGTTCCGGGTCAGGGAACAACCTACTGATGGAGCTGGCTGGATGTCCCCAGGTTTTTAGGTACAAGGATTGATTTTACAATGCCAAGAGGCACTACCCTCCTGTCTCCTCTGGGAGGGCAGGGGATATAGCAGAAAGAGGACCTGAGTTCGGGCCCAGCTTCATCACTTCCTGCTGTGTGACCTGAGACTTGTCAGCCTCTCTGGTCCTCCTTGTTCTAACCTGTAATATGGCCACGATGCCGTCTGCAGCTAGGTTAGCAGTCCCCAGCCCCCATCAATGTTCCCTTCCCTTGCCAGCCCCTGGGCCCAGCTGATTTGCCTCTGAGCTCCTGTCCCCTTCCTGTTGCAGGAGCCATGAGCACACAGGGTCCCAGCCCCCTGGCCTTCCTCACAGCTCCTGTCACTCCGGGCAGCAGCACAGAGGCAGCAGACCCCCTCCCCATGCTCATCGCCCTCGCCTGCATCTTCCTCCTGCTGGCCAGCTGTTTGCTATTCATGACCCTCTGCAAACCGGCAGCGCTGGACCCGATGCAGCGCCGGGCTCGGGAGTGCATGCCCCACCACCCTGGGAGCCCCAGTGAGCCCCAGCTCCGGCTCTGGAAGCGCCTGGGCTCTCTGCGCCGCTCCCTGCACAGCTTCCGCAGGGGCAGGCCTGCTCCCCGACGCCCCCTGCCGGGCTGCGATGACAGCCGGGACTGTGACTGCGCTGAATCCACCAAAATGTGACGGGGTGGCCCTGCCCTCCAGGACCCACCCAGGACCCACCCTCGGACCCTCCTGTCTTGGACAGAGCCTGGAATCAGGGGCTGCAGAGGATGTGGGACACACGTTCAGCCCCAGTGGTCCCCTGTGTCCCTGGGCCCATGGCCTTTCCCAGAGACAGCCGTAGGAGGAATACAGGCTTCTCTGCAGACCCTCCAGCTACTGCCTGCTGAAAGACCGCTAGGCCGACTGGGAGGCCAGAGGGTACAGCCTGCAGCCCCTGGTACCTTCCCCTCTGGCTCCCAGACACCAACAGAAGTCCTGCTCACCCTCCAGGTGCCAAAGCCAAGTGTGGATTCCAGTGGGAGTTGCTAAATGGCCAAGGGTTCCCTCCGGTCAAGCAAAATACTCAGCCCACATGGGGGGGCAAGGTACTGTTTTTCTCTCTGTGCCAACTCAGTGCCCGAGGCAAGACGAAAGCCAGGGGTTTCTCTCCTTGGAATTCCTGGGCCCTACCAGCATTCACTGGAAATCCCCGGGAGCTGCCAGCACCCCTGTGGTGGGTGAGATCCCCGGTGCCTGCTGGGAGGAGAGCAGGCAGGAGGCTCTCAACAATACCCAGCTGGTCGCCATCTTGGCAGCCATCTTGGTGGCCCCACCCACCTTGAAGGTGCTGACGTTACCATGGACCAGGAAGGGGCTGAGAATGGGTTAAGGAGCTCCTTGAGAGGCCAGGACCCGTGCTATCAGAGTGTTGGGTGGCAATGCCAGAAGCTAGAAGTGATGCCAGCCGGGCTCTGAGGACACGTCATAGCACTCCTGCCTCACCCGGGGGCAGAGGCATCCTCGCTTTGGGGTAGGAGGGTCCAGACCTCTCCAGGACAGCACCTCAGGTCTGGAGCACACTAGGTCTGCTCTCTTTGAGTTTTTGGCAATTGGGTCATTGATTGGCTACCTGTCAAAGCAAAATCACTCTGGAGTGGACGTCTCAGCATTCCAAACCCCCAAATTCTCCCCACGGGGCCGTGCCTGGACACTCTGACTCCCAGATTTGGAGAATGGACAGAGGGGTCCTGAGTTGCCTACCTCCTGCTCCAGAGAGTCAGCTGGCCAGGGCCACCTGGTGCCCCACCATGGGCTGCCCCAGCTCCCGCCTGCTGTGTGTGACTCACGGCACAGCCAGCCAGGTCTTCTCCAAGACTGAGCTCCAGTTTTGCCCCTTGCTCCCAGTGGTTCCAGCTCTAGAACCATCCCTGGTTTCCATCTGCTGGCTAGAGAAAGCCAGAGCTCCCTAGTCTGACGTTCAGTGCCTTCTGGGAGCTGGCTCTGAACTATCTTTCCAACCTCACCTTGACCCAAGACTCCAGACGATCTGAACAATCTGCCCTCCTCAGGCTGTGGCTTATGCTGCACAAGGTACCCCCTCTGGGAGGCCATTTTTGCTCTCCAGCCGAAAGCCACCTCCTGCCTGGAACCCTTCCCATCTCTCAGAGGGACAGCAGGGATCGCTTCTACTCAACAGTGTGGGCGACCCAGGTCTATGTCTCCTCCTTCCTAGGTCCTGGGAGTTTGCAGAGAGCGGGACCACCTCCAACCTCTCACATCACCAGCTCCAGGCACAGAAGTATGAACAATGTCTCTATTTCCTGAGTGAAGGGTGGCCCAGCTGGGTGTGTCCCCACCCCCAAAGCTTAAGGAGTCTTGAGGGGGGGGATCTTTGTCCCTCACATGCCCCTAAACAGAAGCTCCGTCTCCAAGCATGCTGGTGAGGCTCACTGTACCTTCACAAAGAGTGAGGCCGCCTCTGCCAGAAACTTCCAGGGCCTTGAAGAAGTCACTAATGCCTGATTTCTCCCTTAGAAACCGGGAGAATGGGGGCTGCCCTGTCTCACTCCTGGGCTCTAGGATTTCAGGCTGTGTCGTGTTGTGTAAATAGAAACGAATTCTTCAGGGTTAGAAAGCGGGGCAGGCCTCATTCCACGGGCGTTGTTACCCTCTCCCCTTCCAGCTTGTTACCCTCATCCTGGTTCCCTTCCCAGAGCCACCCTGACACACCCCAGGATGAACTGGGCCTAGAGTCACTGGCCCAGCACTAGGTGCTCTCTTCCTGGAGGCCGGGGGTGGGCTGGGGGCTGGGGCAAGGCTTCCCGGAGCGCCTGAAGGAAACTGAAAAGCAGGGGACGGACAGGGGGGCCCTCACAGCACTGGCCACACACCCCGGCATGTCCCCACTTTGGTCCTGGGAGACTGTCGGTGAATGGGGCAGGTGTGAGGCTAGAGGAGCAGCTGAGCCCCAGAGGAAGAGAACCTCCCGGTTCCTCCTTCTGGAACAGGCCTCCAGCCTCTGGCAAATCCCTGGAGCTTCCTGGATTCTCTGGGCCTCTGGAAGTCAGCACCCCGCTCCCAGCCCATTTCCTGCCAGGCCCCTGGCCCTGACGCAGCGAGCTGGACACACTTCCAGCCCCTCCCGATGCTGGGAGCCTGCCCTTGCGGACAGGCCCAGATTTGCTGTGTTTGGCTCAGCCTCCGCCTCCACAGCTGGTGAAGAGGGTGATTCAGGCCTGCCCCCTGCCCCCAGCAACGGAGGCCTCCAGGGCAAGCTGGGCGAGGGCACCCGAGCCCCATTTTCTGATCCTCCCCTTTCTCCCTCAGAGCCTCAGAGCTGTTACTCTAGCTCCCTGGGCAAAGGAGCTCTTTCTTCTTGTGCTTGTTTACTTCCCGAGAGGGGAGCTTTGGCCAAGGGCCCCATGAAAGCCTCTCTGTTCTGGGCCTAGCTGGGCCCTGGCTGTTTCCCCTCACCTCCTTGCTGGGAAAATGTGACTGACAGCTCCATCCCCTTGCTTTTCTGAAAGGCCCTCTGGGTGGCATGGGGGAAGAGGAGGGGGTTGGGGGGAAAGGAGGGAGGCAAGGCCTTCCTTCTGTTTTGGGGGGAGCCAGGGTACTGTCATAGGCCACAGAAACTAAAAGTCTGGTCTCCCCGAGAGGGAGGAGGGTGCCTGGCTACTTCCAGGGCAGCCGCTGGACCCTCCCATTTCCATCCCTTCACGTGGCAGGGCCACAATGCCACGAGCATGTGTGCAGCCCTGCGTGCCCCCAGCCCATCAGCTGCCCCCAGGGGGTCATGGCCACCTGCCTGCACGATGCTATGTCCCTCAGGGATGTCCTCCGGGACGCTGGCCTCGTAGCTGCTCTGCAGAAAGATGGGCCGGTTGTCATTCACGTCCAGGATGGTGACGAACACAGTGGCCGTCCCTGTGCGCCGCTTACCTACGGGGCCATTGTCTGTGGAAGTAGAAGGCGGATGGGTTGTTAGCAGCTGCCTGACGGGCAAACTCCCTGGGCATGTGTCCCGTGCATCCCACCCGCTCTGGCCTTTGTAAGGGGCAGTTCTTTCCTTTTTTAAATAAGAGGATAAGACTAATGATGCCTAACCTCTCCCAGGCGCTATTCTAGCTCATTCCATCCCTGCGAGAAGCATGGGAAGTAGACGCTGTTATTATCAGCCCCATTTTACAGAGGAGGGAACTGAGGCATAAAGGGGTTCCATGGCGGCCCCTAGAAAAGAGACCCACATCAGGTCCCGGGCCACTTGTGAGTGCAAACTCATCAGGAAAAACTGTCTTTGAAGATGAAAGTAAGTTAAGAATCTGGAGCTGACATATCCCAGACTGGCTGGCTGGGCCACAGACCCAGTGACGAGGGTCCTCAAGGGAAAGAAGGCAGAGGGAGCTTTGATTTGGAGACAAGGTCACGTTAAATCAGAGGCATGGATTGGTTTTTGCAGCCTCGAGCCCAGGAGGACTTAGAGCCACCAGTAGCTGGAGGAGTCAAGGAAGGGTCCCCCCCTAGAGCCTTGAGAGGGGGATGCAACCCTGCCGACACCTTGATTTTGAGCCTCTGGCCTCCAGAGCCATGAGGAAATAGATCCCTACTCTTCTAAGCTACCCAGTTTGTGGTAATTTGTTAGAGCAGCCCAAGGAGACAGGCACAGGTGAGGGGATCACAGGCCAACGGCTCTCGGGGGGCCAGGTGGGCAAGACCTGCGGGGGCACACACAGGAGGGCCCGCCCCGACGGGCAGCTCGGCTCTCTTCCAGTCCACCGTGGACAGGCCGTGGGTGGACCCAGTGACACGAGGTCTTCTGATTTCTCCAGAGAAACTGAACATCTGGGCGTCTGCATAAAATCTCCTGATTTTTAAATGTTCCCGACTAGCTGTCATTCTGTATGGAACGAGAGGTGGGTTAAACATGCCTACAGAGGATTGGGTCTCTGGGCCCCGGGCACTCAGGTTTCTGATTTCTAAGCCTTAGGTCCAGGGGTTCTGCCCCTTCGGTTCCCTGCGGGACCCTCCTAGGGCTGGGGACATGGCTCAGGGGCGGCTGTCAGGTTGTCCTCCCTGGAGCGAGGAGTGTGTGCCCTGTGCTCCATGTCCGGGCAAGGATGGTCACCCCAGGGAGGGGGACATGTAGCTGGCTCTGGCTGAGGATGAGGGGTAACTCCATCCTTCCCAGGCCAACTGACCACATGCTGGGGCACAGGTGCCTCTCCTGAGTTAGGCGATGTTGCCCTCCTAAGCTCCTCTCCAAGCCCAGCCTCCCACTGCCCTGGAGGTCCTATTTACTTCGCAGGCTGGGGACAGCATGAGCTGGCAGGCCCCATCAGAGGTCTGATCCCGAGCCTTCTCTTCCTGCCAGACAGTGCCTGATACAGCAGGAATGCAGGGTCTCCTGGCAGGGGCGAGGAGAGCAAGGCAGAGGGTGGATGCTTCTGGGTATGGGGTGGCCTGGGGAGGGGCTGCTGGCTGGAAAGGGGGAGCCACAGAAAGCTCATTCCTTCTCACTTGCAGCTTACTGCAGATGTCCAGCTGGGTGCTCCTACGAGGGGGGGGATACAGGCCTCATCACATGCTTCTTCCCATCCAGAGCCCTTATGGGCTCCCTACTGCCTGGAGACCAGAGACCAAATTGCTGGCCCAATGTTTGGGCCTCTACAAGCCTGAGTGTGGCCTTCTTCCCTGTGTACATCACACCATGAGCCAGCTACTGCCACACATGCGCACGCACGCAGCTCTTTCCCATAGCTAGGTCTCTGCCTGGGCTGGTTCCTCTGCCTGGAAGGCTCTCCCTGCTTCTCGACATACTGAAACCCAACATGGCCTTCGAGGTGGGGACAGGCAGGTGTCTGTCTGGCTGTACTAACCTGCTCTTGAAGGCAAACTTGGCTCCTGAAGTTTCCTCTGAGAACACTACCTTCCTGACTCTGAGGCCTGGGCGTCGGAGCAGGCCTGACCATGCCCCGGCTCCAGGGATGGTCTGGGAATTCAGGTCTAACTAGCACATCTCTCCTCCCTTGACCATGGTGAGGGCTTCAGGGACAGGCACGGGGGCAGATGAACTAATTCATCAGAGCTCCTCTGGGGCTCAGCTGGGAAGACCAGCAAAGGGACAAGGGCTGTCTCCCTGCTGTTGCACTTGACCCTGGAAAGATTCAGGCCAGGGATGCAGCAACCACGGGCCACTCGGTCAGCCAGGGGATGAGGACAACACACGGGAGGCCGAGCTAGCCACTGCAGAGAGACTGAGGCCTCATGGCCCCACTTGGGCCCCAAATCCAGTGGTACCTGAAGCTCCATTGTCCTATGGACTGGTTTTGTGAGCCCAAATTGCTTCATTTCATTTTTAAAAACTCGCAACCCAGACTCCTAACTAATCCAAAGACACTCCCAGGTGTCACTCTAAGGAGACTTCCTCGATCACACCCTTCCCCTAACACCTCCCTTCGTGCCTGATACTCTGGGCTCCTCCCTTCCCCCTTTCTGCCTCGCTTGGCCTGGGGTTGCCGTGATCTGTCTACACCCCACCATCTGAATGGCCTGCATGTAGCGCTGTGGGCTAAGCCTCCTGCCCACCCCAGGGCTCAGGGATACCCTGGACGTCTGGCTGCCCTTTCTCCACGGATGTCAGTGCACAGTCTCGGGCTCCAGGTCTGGCTTCTGGGGTCAGGCGCGGCAGGCCCTAGATGGGCACCCCACTAGACTGCCCAGACTCGTGCTTGTGTGGTGTGCAGGTAGGGCTGGGGCGTACCGATGGCCTCTAGGACAAGTGTGTATGCAGCTGTGGTCTCCCGGTCCAAGCTTACTACGGTTCTCACAATGGCATCACGGTAGCCAACGCTGAACTTCCCATCCACGTTTCCACCTGTGGGCCAAAGACAATGAAGCCTCTGTGAGGAGCCAGGCCTCCTGCCAGGGAAAGGGTGGTGGCACCCAGCTCTACTCCTGGGCCAGGATATGCCAGGGGTAGTCGGGGAGGAAAAGGCCATGCTTCGTATTCAGCCCTGCCGGAGGACAGGTTCTGCTGGGGCCGGGGCCGGGAGGGGGGAGCCTCTGATGAGGGTGTGTCCTGCATGGGCTCAGGTGGGGGTGCCAAATGCCTGAA
The DNA here is from genome assembly GCF_963455335.1 of Martes martes. Taxonomy (NCBI): domain Eukaryota; kingdom Metazoa; phylum Chordata; class Mammalia; order Carnivora; family Mustelidae; genus Martes; species Martes martes. The sequence continues at coordinate 54,362,545 of NC_137902.1, forward strand.
ATCACAAGGGTTGAACATTCATTGAGCACCTCCTGCATACCAGGCAGGGCGTGGACTCTTTTGTTTCATCTGTACTATCACAGCCCACTTCACAGGGAGGGAAATCAGTCCATTAGCGAGGTTATGTGTGTTGCCCTGGGTTACAGTCACCAACTTGGCATTCTGATTCCTGAGCCTGTGTCCTTCACCGTTCTGCCAACTGCCAATCGGATAGGAGTGTCTGAGCAGTTAACCTGGGTTGAGGCTTTTTTACAGGTGGCCAGGACTTTGGGGGCAGCTAAGATTTTTCCAGGTCCCTTATCTTGGACTCTCTGAGTGGGGATTCCTGGAGGCTCCACGGAGCAAAGAGTAGGGGCAGGTGGCCGGGGTGGGAAGTGGGAGGGTCTCCTCTCCAAAGTGGACAGAAAAGGACTCCATCTGAACAGCATGAAGACCCCTCCCCAGCCGGCTGGCAGGCAATGTGCTGTTCTGGGCAGCAGAGGGTGCTGTGGCACTGGGTTTGGGCCAGCTTGGCCCAGGACCCCCACACAGCTCCTTGCGGAATAAGCAAATTAAAATCTGGGAGTCCCAGCTGAGAGGGCTCTCCGCAGGTCAGCAGGAACTGGCCACTTTAGGGCACTGGGGAAGCATCCTGGGAGCTGCCAGGTGCTCCCTTTTCCTTACATGGTTTGCCCTTGGGTGAAAGGCCTGGACCCCTTGTGGATGGTCTGAAGCACCATCCACATGGAACAAAATCTGGCTCCTAGGGGCGGCGGAGAGGCACAAGTAGTGCTGGGTGCTGAACCGTGGCTGGTCCACATAGTGGGGGCTTGATAACAAAGCCTTTCTTGGAGCAGTGTTGAGGACTGGATGGTGAGGAGGTGGCCTGAGAGTGCTGGGCCTCTTTAGGGAGGGGAAGGAGGGAAAGATCTGGAAAGGAGAGGCTGAGGGCTGCTGAAAGAAATGATCAGCTGTGAAGCTGGGATCCCTTGCTCTAGGGGCAGAGGAGTCCAGGAGACTGGTTTGTGCACTGAATGTAGGTAACGTGGCTGCAGGCAGGCCATGGACAGAGAGAAGACTGAGCCAGTGATATGGCCGAGGGACAGCTAAGGAAAGTCAAAGAACGCCCCCCCCCCCAGCATCCCAGCACCTCTCAGGCATGTCAGGGACTGCAGCCTGCTGGGCAACTGTTCTAATCCAGGCATGACTAACACATGGCATGTTTACCACCACCTACTGAGCCTACTGTCACGACAGACATCACTAATCAATCATGACTCCCTTTCTCCTATGGAGCCAGGACATGGCCTCATTGGATTTCTCCACAGCTCTCTACTTTGTATCTGTGAGCTAAAACTGTTTTATTTAGAAGGATTGAAACCATTTGTCTCTAAGCAGATGGGAATTCTCATGAGAGAAGAGTTCCTGGGGAAGAACAAGATCACAGTGTTCCAGTCATGGCTTTATCACCTGGACGTGGAGGGTGGAGTCAGGCGGCAAGGCTCCTCCCCAGGAGTCACAGGCTCTCCCCCGCTCAAGACTGCACCTGGGTGAGTTCCCCAGTCTCCGAATAGGCTCGGAAGGCTCCCAGTGGGCCAGGCCAGAGGGATCCAGCTACAGAGCCCCTGGGAAAAGCCAAGAGCAAACTCTCTGGGAGGCTCCAGCAGGAGCTAAAGCTGATGGGGACGGCCGACTGGGGCCCCTCCCCGATCTGTGCCCCTCTGTCCCCCTGCCCCGGGGCCGGGTACACATCTGAAAGGGGAGGAGGCAGGGCCACACCTGTGATGAAGTAGCTGAGCTCGGCATTGAGGCCCACGTCATTGTCGGTACAGTTCAGCCAGACCACCCGGAACTCTCGCGGCACATCCTCGGACACAGAGACGTTGTACACGGCCGGGAAGAAGGTGGGTGTCTCGTCGTTCACGTCCAGAACTGTGGGCAGAGTCAGCGCACAGGGCTAGGCCTGCCTTCTGCTCCGGAGAGTCCAGTGCCGGAGACGGTGGGAGCTGACACGTCTCGGTGGTGAGCCGAGGGTCCCCACGCCTGCTGGGGTCAGGCAGAGCTGACCAGAGCTCCTCGGCTTCCCATGGTCCTGCTCCCCACCAGGGGGCTTTGGTGCTATTGGTGCTGCAGCTGCTGCCATCCAAGCCAGGAGAGAAACCCCCAGGACCTCCCTCCAGTAGGTGCCTCACAACGACAGCGGTGATGATGGTAGCGATGATGGCAATGATGACATCGCAGCTCTTCTCATGTCGAGCCTGCGCTAAGTGCTTCCCATACACCGTCCCATGTGCCCCTCCTAACACCCTCACGAGGCATGCATCCTTAGACACACCACACGGAGGAGGGACAGGAGCTCAGAGCAATTGAGTCACTTGTCCCATGTCACATAGCAAGTGAGTGGTGGGGTTGGGGTCTCGGGGAGGCCTGCCCTTAGTCTGTCATGGAGTCCTAGGAAAACAGCTGGCTTTGAGGATTTCCCCACCCCAAAAAGCCTCATTTCCTTTAAAGACTTGTTTTCTCAGCTGCTGAGGCTTGGGACAGTCCTCACAGTGAAATGCTCCCACCTCCCCATGCTGGCTCCTAGTTCTGTTAACACCAGGGGAATAATGGGCTCATTTGAGGACCCGGCTTCTGCTGAGGCCTGGAGGAAAATCCCCTCTAACAGCACTGAGCACCTCCCTGTCAGCCACTGCCGCACAAGCAGGTCCCCAGACCGGCCCCAGGAACCCTCAAGGCAAGTGAGCCACCAACAGATGAGAGCACACCTTGGCACATCTCAGGCTGTGACGGTTTGTACTGAGCAGACCCACACCTGCACCAAGCCCCCGGGGGCCAGCAGGAGCCAGAGAACAGGCCACATCTCGCCCGTCACACTCTCTACTTACTTGACCTCCCTGTGGTTAGTTCTGCCCTTTGGCAACAGCTTGGGTCAATGTCCCTGTTTTATCCCAAGAATTAAAGACGTGACCAGAGTGGAAGAGAAATCATAAGGGGCCTTCGCCTTAACCTTCCCCGGACTGTGGCTAACCCTGAGGGCCCCACTGACCATCCTGGGGCCAGTCCTCTCTATTGTTCACTGGGATCAAAGATGCTAGGAGGAGTCTGGGACCTTGGAGGTGGGTCCAGCCCCCCGGGGAGGGGGGGTGGGGACTGAAGGCCCTGCCACCATTTTGGACATGGCAGAGGCAAAGAAGACTGTGCCAAATAGCATGGTTGGGGCAGGTGCCCCATCAGCAAGGCTCCCCGTGTCCACCTGGACGGGGACAGCAGTGGGGGTCGTGGTCTCCCCAGCCGTCCCGGCGTGGCTCCAGGCCCCATGCGCCCACCACATGGTCGGCAGCACCCCTGCCCCTCACCTCGGATGGTGAGCGTGCTGGTGGAGCTCTTGGTGGGCGTGCCAGAGTCACTGGCCACGACGCGCAGCTGGTACTCGGCGACGCGCTCACGGTCCAGCTCCGCAGCGGTGACCACCACACCACTGCTGCTGTTGATGAGGAAGTCCATGCGGGGCATGGCCACCTGCATGCGGTACGACACCAGCCCGTTCAGGCCCTCGTCCAGGTCGACGGCCACCACCTGAGGGAAGGCAGGGGCCACGGGAGTGGTGGAGACAGGAGGACTTTGCCCTGAGAAGGTCCCCTCCTTCCCCCGACCCATACTCAGCTCTAGCCAGACATGCCCTTTCCCCTCAGCATGTCTGGCCACTGTTCCCAGAGCACCTGCCCAGGTGCTAAGAGGTCGGCGTGTCAGAGCTGAAGGGTTCTGGATATATCACAGGGGGCCAAGGGGGCGGGGAGGGGAAAGCTCTTTCTAGAACAAGAGTCCAGCTCCCCATAGCCTTCCCCTTCAAAACCCCATTCTCCTTGGCAAGCCCCTCTCCACTCCCCATGGATGCTGGCCGGCTCGGGGCTCCGAACTGCATCATGTTCTAGCAGGCTTCCTGGCAGCTGGCTGGAAGCAGGGGGGACAGCTCCAAGAGCCCTGGGACCATGTGCAGCTCTGCGACATAAAACCACCAATGGCGCTCTCCCCAGCTTCGTTAGACAACAAGATGATGGAAAGGGGTGGCTTTTAAGTCACTTGATGTATTATTTTGAAAACGTCGTTTGAGGCCACGTGTAGGCAAGCATTCCCCAAATCCCTACACTGTTCCCGTCTGCACCCCTAGTCCTGAGGACAGTATTCCTGATTCAAGACCCTGATATATGGAAAGTATCACAGAAGAGGATTCAGATCCTTTGAGAAAATGTAAATAACTGGGATTAAGCCCAGATTCTCAAGATTAAAAGATGTCAAGATCATCCAGCTTAACTCACATTGAACAAACTGGACAAGAGGGTGTCTTCTCAAATTGAATGCTTTCCAGGATGGGGGACTCACTACTTCTAATTTATCTGCATACAGCTGTAATTCCTGGAGAAAGTTCTTCCACACATCCAACAGAAATCACAATCCATTCAGGTTGTGGGGTGGGAGGTGGGAACGCATGGCTCTTGTCAGAACCCTCTTCCTATATCTGAGGATGGTTCCCCAGCTAACTACTCCAGCTCCTTCAACCATCTTTTCATGTCTGAGATAGTTAGTTCCTCTGTGAACTCAGAAGCTGCACTGTCTGCAAGCCCCTGGAGAACAGGCTGGGGGGGCTCTCTCATGCACCTGCCCCCTCCTACTTCAGGGGGCTCCTCAGGACTGGCTGCAGTTTCCTGGACTGTAGCTCCCCCTGCTGGGCATTTGGGAGAATGTCCTGCTGGAGAGCTAGCTCCCTGGGACTGTTGAAGACCACTGCTGATCTCCTCACAGATGAAGAAACTGAGGCACAGCAGGCCTACAGGGCATCACCAAGGTCACCCACTGTGTCACCCTGACAAAAAACTGTGTCTTCTTCGAGTGGAATCAGGCTAACCCTTTGCCACCAGATCCCGCTGTGTCTCAGGTATAACACCCCACGCCAGACACCAGATCATGAGTCCGTCAGCCACCAGGGAACTCCCGCAGTCCAAGGGCCACCTTGCTGCACACACGTGTCTGACTGAATCCCCACAGCACAGCCAGGCAGGTACTAGTATGAGCCCCATTTCGCAGGTGAGAAAACGGAGGCCCAATGAGGTTAAGTTATTTGCTCTAGGTCACACAGCACACAAGTGGGGAGAAGTTGGGATCCACACTCACGCTGGGTGCACTCCAAAGCCCATGCTCTTAATCATGAGAAGCCCATGCTCTTAATCGTGAGGGCCTTCTGGTGTTTCTAAACAGGCATGCATCATCCTTCCAGAATGAGCCCCTTCAGGGCCTCCTTGACAGAGGGTGATGGAGCAGGAGGCAGAGGGCCGGGTTCAAGATCAGGCCCTACCTCTTCCTGGCCACAAGTCTTTTGAAGCCTCCTGTCAAGTGGGGAGGGTACCCCCCACTGTGTGGAGCTGCTTTAGGGCTGATGGGAGAGTGGCCTGCCCGTAGAGGCAGGGTGCCAGGGCGACACCCATCAACCCTCTCTACGATCTAGAACCAGCTACCACTTGTAGTGTTGAGGGCCTTGGGCCAGACCTCCATAATAAGGACCTGCTTGACTTGCCTTACCTGAATTCTGTCATCTCCCTTGGTGCTTTCCCTCCACCTCTCTAAATCCCCCTGTCCTTTAAGACCCAGCTCATGCCCCTCCTCCTCCAGGAAGCCTTCCATTACCTCTCTCAGAACACCGACTCTCCAAGCCTGGCCCAGACTGTGACCTGTCCGATGGTCTCGGCTGGCTTCCCCTGCCCCACCCCTGCAAAGTGTTCAGCATGAGGCCAGGTGTCCAGGGCCTCCTCTGCCCGCCTGTTGGCTGGGTGAGACGAGGTGAGGGAGACAGATCGGGAGCTCAGGCCAGGAAAGGGAAACTCACCTGGTAGACAGAGACCCCTGCCGGAGTGCCTTCGAGCACCTCAGCCACGGAAGGCAGATTCTGAAAAGTGGGGTCATTGTCGTTGAGGTCCAAGAGGTTCACAAACACTGTGGCACTGCTGGTGGCTCTCAGAGGGGGCCTGCCACCTGGGGGTGCCAGGGAGAGGGCGACAGGGGTGCAAAAGAGACAGGGACAGGAAGAAAGGGAGAGTGGGGAGAGGGAGGCAGGCTCAGTGACGTCTCCCTCCCAGTGGTCCCTCCAGGGAGCAGCCTGGGCCTTGCACGGCCCCCCCTGCCACCTCCACCCCCTGAGGGTACTTTCGGGGCTCACAACGGACAAGAGGGTGTTACCCCATTCTTAGCGATCACGACACGGACCTCCTGTACCCAGGCCTCGGGACCCAGAAAGGACAGGTCATCAGGAGAGGCCCCCGGGACCCTGAGAGTCAGGGGCCCCCCGAGGTGTGTGGGGCCGCGAGGGACACATACAGTCAGTGACAGAGATGATTATCCTGCGCATCAGCTCCGCCTCGTCGGGGTCGGGGTTCTCCCGATCCAGCATGACGTGGGTGGTGCGGATCTTGCCAGTGCTGCTGTTGAGGCTGTAGAACTTGTTGGGAGGCTGGACGCTGTACACCAGGGTGCCATTCTCCCCCAGGTCCGGGTCCACGGCCACCACCTGCCCAGGAGGGAGCCCAGCCTCCACTGAGCCCAGCTGAGGAGGGTATCCCTGAGCCCACACTCCTGTCCCTTCCTCCCTCCCAGCTCCATAGGGGCTCTGATGGGGGACGGGAGACAGGAAGTTCATGAGATGGGTCGGCAGTGGAAGTCTTGAGCTCCTTGGCCACGTAGTTTTACCCTTACGCCAGTCCCTTTCCCCACTTAAGCCCCAGCCTTCTGTTTCTAGAAGCAACAGCTGGCACGCACCGATCTATGGGAAGCTCTCTGTACCCCATGCATGCCCGGCCTTCAGCAAGTACAAGTACTGTAGGGACAGCCCTAGGAGGAGGAGATCTACAGTTATGTCCATTTCACACAGGAGGCTCATCGAGGCTCCCCAGGTCTCTCAGCCCGAAGTGACCCTGCGTCCCTCCAGAGCCCACACTAGCAGTCAGCAGGCCACGCTCCTTGCACATCTTTGTGTCACTGCTTTCCAGATGTGTGGGGCAACACGTTAATGGGTTTTTGGGGGAGCAGGGGATGCCCAGTAGGTCCATGATCATGGAATCCTTTGGGGACTAGGAATTCCTCGGGAGGCTGGGAAGGGCTGAAGAGGCTGAACCTTTGGCCGAGCTTTGGGAAGAATCTGAAACCCTGAATTTGGGGAACTGCCTTCCTTTGGACTTTCTGTGAGGCAATTTGAAAAGAATGTCTTCTGTGACACCAGGAATGACAGGGCAGGGGAAGGGAGCCATGGACAAGCGACCAGGTTTAGAGGGTGAGTCCCAGCAAGTTGGGGCTATTGTGGGCTGGGGGAGGCTGGAGGAGAGAGGAGGCTGAGCCTCCGTGCCTGAGAAAGGGGGGGGCTTTAACTCTCCAGGCCCCCCGACTTGGTTCCCCACTTGTAAGCCTCACCCTGTGAAGGGATCAACCTGAGTGCCCTCCTAACCCAGGGCAACCCCCAGAACCCATTCTCTTCCCGTCCCCATGCCTGCCAATCTCCTACTTTGGAGAAAACCTCCCTAGCATCTACCTCCCCCAAGGGGGAAGCGGAACTGAGCAGGGGACACGGGCCAGGCTCAAGGTCATACAGCGCCAGCCTGGAGGCTGACCCAGCTTCCACTGTGGAGGTCTCCCAAGGTCCCAGGACAGCAGCAGGACTCACCCCCAAACTCATCCTTTGCCCTGTGTGGCAGAGGTCACGGTGGCACCAGAGCGGGACAAGATCAATGGGAGGGGGGCGGTGACCACAGTCCCCAGGGCCGCATCAGGACAGTGTCATTCTTAACTCCAGGATGCTCGGTGATGACAGCCTGGCCTTGTCAGCTCCTTCATCTTACTTGATGTGGGGTCTTTTGTGCTTTGGCAGCAGAATCTGTCCCTCCTCTGGCTTAGTCCCCAGCCAGGTGTCTCTGGGGCCAGCAGACCAGAACAGAGAGATGGGTTGCCCTGGCCGAGGGCCCCCATCTTGCCCCCAGGTCCGGAATGGCCAGGGAGAGGGGCCCGTGCTGGCGCTGAACCCTGAGCCCTGTAGGGCCTCCTTCTGCTTCAGAGAGGTGGGAGGGGAGTGCATACACCTGGCTGCACCAGGGGGCAGGGGTGGGGAGAAGGCCTGAGGAGCCCCCGCTGTGCTATGGCGGTCACCTTAGTTTCCCAGCCTCTGCAAAGGGGACCCCTGTGTTGACAACAGGAGGCGGGGCCCTTAGGCATGCCAGGTGTCACTTCAGCCAGGCAAGTCATTTCGCTGACAAAGGAGACCAGCAAGGCTTGTATTTCTACCGTGCTTTTCTCTAGAGGAGGAGGGTTTTTAGTCCAATTTTTCCAGATGGGGAAACTGAGGCACAGAGCAATTAAATGACCTGTTCTAGGCTAGCAGCTTGTTGTTGAATGTGCAGAGATAATTTTACATGGTGGAGAGTGGGGGGCTTCTCCTTGTCTCTCACTGCCCCTGGTGTGAGGGCCCCAGGGTGCCTGGGTAGCTGCTTCCAAGGGACCCTAAGTGGGGGCTGGGCCCTGGCTTCCGCCTCTCAGCCCACTCCCTGGTGGGGTGGGAGCACAGGAGAGGGGGGCCGGCTGCAGCTCCCCTCCTGCAGGCTCCCCGCCAGGCAACTGTGTAGAGTCTCACCACTTTCCCTCTTCATTTCCCGTGTCACACTGTCGTTTTTCTCCTGGCCTGACGGGGAATAATTTTCTCCCTCACCCCTCTCTTATTTTGCTGGAGGGCTTTGAAAGGCTCTAAATCAATGCCCATCAGCCAGGTCCTTGAAGGAGCCTGCGGGAGCCCGGAGGGAGGGTTGGGCCAAAACCTCACTTGCAAAGGGAGAAGGGCCAAGCCGCAAGCTCATGGCGGGGCAGGTGTACGCCGACGCACATGCCGGGACAGCTCACTGTGCCCCGGGATGCAGGCACACGCTTGTCTGCACACAGCTGTCAGCAGTCACTGGCGTTTGGGAGAGTTGTGGGGCACACCCCTGGTCTCCCTCTGACGAGGAAGACCCGACCGGACCTGGCAGAGCTGGGGGGCAGGTGAAGTGGGGAAGAAAGATGAACAAAGTCCCCCAATGACTACCATTTGCCAATGTTTGAATTTGTACAATGCACCTGGCACCGTGCTAGGCACTGGGGTTCAACAGCAGACAAGATGGATATGATTCCAGCACGGGAGGCGTGGTGACAACAGCTACCATGAATTTACCACTCACCGTGTGGCTCATTAAGTAGGGACTACAACTCTATCAGGTGGGGACCCCTACCAGCCCCATTTTCTAGATAAGAAAATTGGTGCACAGGGGTGCGTGCCTGGCTCAGTCGTTAAGCGTCTGCCTTGGGCTCAGGTCATGATCCCAGGGTCCTGGGATCCAGCCCTGCATCGGGCTCCCTGCTCAGCAGAGAGCCTGCTTCTCTCTCTCCCACTCCCCCTGCTTGTGTTCTCTCTCTCTCTCTCTCTCTCTGTGTCAAATAAATAAAATCTTTAAAAAAAAAAATCATAGCACAGAAAGGTGTGGTGACTTGCCAAAGGTCACAGAGCTGGAAAGGAATGTGGCTGGGATTAGACCCTAGACATTCTGGGACCAGAGGCTGCCCGCTTAATCACTAAGCTACACTGCCTCTGAATGAGCTAGCAACCTAATAAAGAAATAAAACACAGATGTGGGATCAGCTCCAGAAGAAACAGTGGAGAGAGCAGACAGAGCCCTGTTAGGCAGGGTGGTCAGGGAGGGCTTCTCTGAGGAAGCGGCATTTTAAGCTGGGGCAGGTAGAGGAGAAAGAGGCAGCCCTGAGAAAAGCAGGGGTGAGGGGCAGAGGGAGAGGAATGCTCTGCTGGGTTGGGGGGAGGGAAGGGCTTGCACACAGGCTCTGAGAGGAGGAAGAGTTTATTGGGTTTGGGAGGCTGAGAGGCCAGCGTGTGTGGTGGGGGGACTGAGTATGGGAAGAGTGGTGGGATGAGGTGTCAGGAGGGGGGCAGCCCCTATGCAAACATGACCTCCTCCTTGACATCACCTCTGGGTCAGCTGCCCCCCAACTCCCTTTCTCCATCTCAGCTATAGCTCTTACCTCACCCAGGGCCACTGTGTGGGCTTAGAAGGCCTCATGGAGTCCCCAGTGGTAATACAGCATACCCACATATAAATGCCTACAAACCATAAAATTTAACCAGATTTTATGACTATTGAGATTATTTTGCCATGACAAATTGGACTAATGTACAGGCTTCTCGATTTCTGGCTTACTGGCCGCCATTCACACATACCTGGGAATTCCAGAGAATTCTGAAAATTCTTAAGAATTCTATAAGATCTAACCTACAACTGGTCCTTAAATGCAATGAAATTTTTTCAAAACCTAATCGTCATAATATATTTGGTAGATGTTTGATATAATAGGTTCTATTTTTGACTTGGTCATTTTCTGTTTGAACTTGAGTCATGACATTTTGTTTTCAGGTCTCAGACACAAACACTTGGGGGTCCCCACACTGTAGCTGCCCCACACCAGGGGAGGAATGGTCATGCCAAGGCCTTACTGAGTGGTGGGTTCACACGTCCATCTCCCCAGAGGTAAAGCGGGGGCAGGTCCACCTGGTAAGAACTGTGGCTTTAACACGGTGAGATGGGAACCAATGGTGGGGTCCAGCAGAAAAGTGACAGGGAGCTCCCTGGAAATGGAGGGGAGCCTTGCTGCTCTCTGTACTTCCGAGCTTGGCGAACATGGGGCCTGGCACACGGCAGGTGCCCAAAGAAGGTCTGCTGAGTTTGTTGGAGAGTGACACGGCCCTGGGTAGCCGGCCTCTAGCCTGTTGTCCCCACCTGCTAATGGCTCATAAAGCTGTAAGGAAGGCTGGAGACCTGGAGAGGGTCACGGGGGACCAGGTCCTGGAAAATGCCCAAGGCCAAGTGCAGTCCCAGTCCAGCAAACCCCTTTGGCAGGTGGATTCTTCAAAAATGGCCTCCCTGGGCTGGTGGCCTAAGCAGCCACTTTCTCCCAGGGACACCTGTCTCACCTGCCCCTCAGTTCCCTCGGAAGGACTTTTGCAGAGACATAAAGCAAAGGTAGGAGATGACCAGAGAGGTGTTCCGAGGTAAGCTCTTTTGGGGTCCCAAGCCGGAGTTGTTGGCTAGAGCCCAAGTGCCCACGAGATGGCAGCAGAGAGCACCCACACCATCTCAAGCCCCAGAGAGCGCTAAGGAACTGGCCTAAGGTAGTGGTTTCCACGCTCGGCCTCTTGCTTGAAAGAATCCTCCCACGGGGCCTGCAAAAAACCCGATTCCAGATCCCTGACCCAGGCCCTATTGGAATCTCTGGAAGAGGGACCCAGCAGAGAGTCATTCAGAGAGGGAAAGGAGGATGAGAAGCTTCCTTCCAAGCTGACATCCTCCCCTTCTAGACTCTGTCCCGTTGGCCGTGGCTGGTGAGGGGTCCAGATGGGGAGGCTAGGCCTCGCCAGAGTGGGGCAGCCTTCCTGTGGAGCTAGATGTGAAATTTTCCCTCCTTTCTCCCATCCCACCCACACTCTCTCAGGACCTGAGCCTCCTGCCAGGGCACCCTGGGCCAGCAGAGATGGAGGGCTGGGCCAGGCAGTTTCCAAGTCAGACAGACCTGGGCTCACATCCTGACACAACCTCTGACTAGCTCTGGGACCTTGGCCAGACCCCTCAAACTCCAACACTCAGTTTCCTCCGTAGTACGACAGTAGCCATGAGTCTACCTGCCCCGTGAGGTCATTAGGAGGGTGAGAGAGAATTCAGGGGAAGGCCTCGGGCAGCGCCCAGCACAGTGCCGGCTTTGATACGGTGGGTTACCACCAACTCTGAGGTTCATGCCTGTCTCGGCTGGCTGAGTGGCTATGGGGCTGGACCCTGGGGATAAACCACCTCAAATGAAGCCAGATGGGGAGGATACCACCTCACAGATGTGAACCCCAGAGCCGATCAAGTGGGGTGCCCAGCCCTGGCTTTCCTCATCTTCCCCAGGATGCTGGCTCCCATCCAGAATCCTGAGACTTTGGCCATGTCTCCCTCGCTCCCCACTCCAAGTCCTATCCCTGCATGCAGCGCATCCAGGGGCCTGGGCCAACCTGGAATATTCCAGGCCAGAAAATCCCTGGGCGAACTTCAAACACCCCACTGGGGCCTGCCTGTGGGGAACAGAAGTGGGGAAGGAAAGGTGGGGGGGACAGAACCTATGTTGTATGACTTGAAGAGGTGGTTGGCGCCCCGCTAGGGGAGGGTGGGGGCTCTCCTGTGGGCACAGACTGAGTCCCAGGGTCTCGGCAAGCGTGGTGACTAGCTGAACCAGCTCTAGCTCCCTGGGCCCTGTCCCTGGGCAGCCTGTGCTCCCTTTGACAAAGCCCGAAGTAGGCCACTGCCTCTGAGGACGGGGCAAGGGCTTTCCCACAGCCTCTGACTACCTTCCGCCATGCAAGAGAGCTTCCGGAAGTCTGCTCCGTGGGCTGGCTCAGAGGGAAGCAGCAAGCCCGTCGGTCCCTCATGGGCTGGCATGGCAGACGCCCTGAGAAGGGCTGCCTGGCATTCTGCCATCCCACCACCACTTACCGTGGTCACGTCAGAGTCTGGAGGGGTCATCTCCACCAGGTTGATATAGTAGGGGGCATCCTTCCAGGTGGGGTGGTTGTCGTTGATGTCCAGGAGGGTGATGTTCACCTGTGGGGGCCATGCGGGGCAGAGAAGGAGGCACCCGGCTGAACTGTGCGGGGACGGGGCCCAGGAGAGGTCATACTCAGGGGCCTATGGGGCATCTCAGCAGGAAATCCATGGGCTCCATCTACTTTGGGGGCCTCGGGGCAGGGCCTGGGCTTTCTAGCAGAGGAGGGAGCCAGGTCCCCCCAGGAGGAGAGAGTTCAGGTGTTGTCCCCTCAAGAAGCATGATGAATGCAGTGACCCCTGAAATTCTTCCTGTAACTGGGGACCTCTCTCACCCATCCCAGGCTTGGTGGAAGGGGATGGACAGGGTCGGGGTTGAGATTCAGTCTCAGCTACGAGCCAAGCAATTTCCCTGCTCACCTGCCACCCAGGTAAATTATTTATAGGGCTCAGAATCCTATTAGCAGGGGCCTCCCAGGACAGAAGGGGTTCTGGGGATTTTTCTGCCAAGTCTCTAGCCAAGCGATACTGACCCCCACCCCTCTGGCCAGGCAAGGATGGGGCACAGCTGCTGTGGATAGGGTGAGGGCCAGGCAGAGAGGTCAGGAATGGCTCCTGAGGGAGAGTCGGAGAAAGCAAGCAGGATGAAGGAGGGGAGGAGGCTAGAGGGACCTGTCAGCAGGTTTTCCTACTTCCTCTCCCATAGGGGACTTCCTGCCTCTTACTGCCCACACCCCCAGGCCCCCTGTCTCCTCTGCAGCCCAGAGCTCAGTCAGGACCCTCAGATGTCCTTTCTCTAGCTTCCTATACCTGAGGCACCTTGGTGGGACAGCAAGGCATTGGCGGGGGGTTCTGGGCCTTGATGGGTCCTACTTACTCATGGTAGGGAAGCCTAGGCATTGTGTCTCAGCACCAGGGTTAGGGACCCTGCTTTCTGTTTGGAGCCACCCTTTCTGGCAGAAATACTGCTCCTTGTAGGAGCCCCGAGCTCCTACTTGCCCAGCTGGTCTTTTAGGGACATGGAAAGACACCTGTTCCTCCTGAGTCCCCCATGTCCCAGGAGGGCATGCCTTTCATCCCCCTAGCTGCAGTGGCCCCAGGATTGACCTTGGCTGACAGCAAGTTAGCGTCTGCTACCCTCCCCCAACTCGCACTGCATCAGGACACAGGTGAGACCTGCAGATGGGCTAGGGAGCAGCACCCGGGCAGCAGGTGGGGGAGCAGGGGGCACGGGAGCGGTGGGCACTCACAGTGGCAATGCCAGTTTTCTGATTGTGGCCCACGCCCCCGTCCACGGCTCTCACGATGAGGATGTATTCAGACTTGGTCTCACGGTCAAGCAGGGAGGTGGTGGTGATTTCGCCTGCAGGATGGAGGCAGGGGGTGGGCCAGGGAGAGAGCAGGGAAGGAAGGAGAGCATGAGTGTTATTTGCATGATCCAGCAGCAGGTGTGCCTGTGTGTGTCTCTGTGTGTATGCACGTACTGGGGGTCTGATATGGCGCCCTGGAGGGGAGAGGGGGGAGCACCCATGCCCCTGGAAACCGGAATGCCTGAGGTGGCAGCGTAAGCCCCTGATGGGGAAATATCTTTGCGTGGGGGACAGCATGGCGGGTGACAGGGTTAGGGGTTGGGGACTAGGACGGGAGCACCCTGGCCTCAAGCTTGGTCACAAGAGACCTCTTTCTTAGACTTCTGACATGATCTTACTGGCGCTGTCCCTTGAGACTTGTTACTTAAATCCTCTGTGCCTCAGTTTCCTCCCCTGGTCAGAAGGGAAAAGTAATAGGAATTACTTCAGAGGGCTGTCGGGGGATTAATGTGGTCAACATTATAGAAGGCTCAGAATGGCTCCTGGCACTGTTTATTCACAGGCAGTCACAGAGAAATAGGCGTGACCCTGAAACGTAGGATGTGTTTTACACGTGTTCTGACTCATTACTGGTTAATCAGCCCATAATGCATTGACAATAGTTACAAAATAATTTTCTAATGATCTTGTAACATGATTCTATTACCTTGAGGTTTCTTTTAGGGTACAAACAAGTTATTCCATTAACTACAAACACTTAAAACTGGCCATTAATCAACCTGGTTTTGGCTTTTCTTTGTATTTTGGTGTAACTGAAACACAGAGGTCACCCTGGTCACGTGTGGAGTGGTGTGCTGGTGTTTGATAACCGGATCCCCAAAGGAAGCAAAGAAAGAAAAAAAGCATTTGCTGATTTCCACCAGGGCCACGGCAAGCTGCTGACTTGATGGCCTGGAACCAGGCGTGGAGGAGATGCTTGAACTTGGCTCTCAGAAGCAGGTGTGAGCTGGTCCCTGCCAGCCTGCCCGTGGTGGTAGGCAGGCCGTTTACCTCTGACCTGGGCCTCAGCAGAGAGCTATGCTTTGAGGACAGTGAGACCCAGATCCGAATTCCAATTATGGCCCTTTCTACATGTTTGGCCTTGGAAAAGTTACTTAATTTCTTCGAGCCTCAGTTTTCTCATCTGTACAATGGAAATTACTATGCCTTCCAACCAGAGCTCTTATGAAGATTAAATAATTAACAGAGCTATGGATAAAGCTCCCAGCCCGTGGGAAATGCTTATCGCCTTCTCCAGACTGTGAGAATTCCCCAAGGCAGGGACTGTACACCATCCATCTTTTTGCTTTTGTTTTTTTACCCCCCTTGCCTGAGCGGTACCCCCTTAGGCAAGTTACTCAACTTCTCCGTGCTTGGTTTATTCTACCATAAAACAAGGGAGCTGGACCAGATGGTCTCACCTTTCCCTCCCTGCCACACTGGTCTGTCCTCTGACCTGCACAGGACTGAGTGGGGAGCTGGGAGTGGGGACCGGGCAGCAAAGGCGCTAAGGCCAGAAACAAAAGACAGGCAAATGTGGGCCCGCCAGGCCATGTTCCATGCTGGGGCGGTGTCAATTAATTGGCAGGGTGAGGAAGAAATTAATCTCTAAAAAGTTTTAAACATGAACTTGTCGGCATGATAGATGGCTCCTCCTGTCTGGGAAATTAGATCCAATTAAGGCCACCTTTGTGGAGCGGGCCTGGCTAATTTGACCGAGGAGCTCGGAGGAAAACACTTATACCTTCCCAGCTGAAAGAGTCATGTTAAGGCAGCAAGAAAATGTTCATGTCATTATTAAAGGCCCCAGGGTGGAGATGTGGTCCCTGGCTGGGGAGGCAGCCGGGTGCTGAAAGGTCAGAGTGCCCACCCTGCTCATGGGTCTAACTTGGCTTATATCATGTAGCACTTAAAGCCTGGGCTCCGGTATCCGAAGTTCAGACTTTCCAAGTCCTCAGTCAAGTTGCTTCACCTGTCCTAGGCACCAGTTCTGCCACCTGGAAACTCAGGGCAATGCTGGTACCTGCCTGAGAGTGGTGAAGGGCATGACGCTGTCTGAGCCCCTGGCTAATGCCCATGAATGGTATTATTCTGAGCCCCGTGGAAATGCAGGCTCACTGAGGGCAGATGCTCCTGTGAGCAGGGAACAAGGCCCCCATTGTGTCAGAGGTGGAGCGAGAGGCTCAGGACGGCCCTGGACAGGTCTCGCCTTGTACATGTCAGTACCTTCTGCTCTCCTCGCTTCCAGGAAAAGGGGATCAAAGAAAGCCTGAAGGCAGACTTGGATGGTGAGGGGCATGGGTCACAGGAAGACTTAAAGCCTCCTCCAGCCCCTGTAGCAGGGCTAGCCAGTGTCCACCAGACCCCTGCTCTCTTTCCCGGGCTAGACTGTCTGCTGCACAAGGGCTGTGAGGCCAGAGACGACTTCCCCAGGCTGCCTTCCGTGTAGGCAGGGCTATTGCTGGTTCTGGCCAAGAGGATGTGGGCCAAAGTGACATCTGTCACCTCCAGTCCTGGCCCATACACATCTCCTCAGATAGAACTCTAGGCTCTCTTCCCTGCCAGTGTCTTGGAGCCACAACATGGAAGATGCCTGGGTCCCAGAATCACCATGCTCAAGGCTGTCCACTGAACATGGCATCGGAAAGCTGGGTGGGTCAGGATTTCTGTTGTCTTGGGGCACTGAGATTTCAGGGTGGGTCTGCTTGGCACCTTCAGTGCCCTTACCTAATAAAAAAAATGAGTATTTAGAAGTGGGGGGCCTTGCATGACCACTAAGTAGCATGGGAACTGCTATGAGGGCAGGCCATGTCTAATTCCATCCTGTGCCCCAGAACCCAGCACCTGCCGGAGAGCAGGCCCCCACTGACATTGAATGAACTTGTGAATGAATGTCCAGGGGTCTCATATTCCTTCCCAGCTTTTGACCTGGAGTCTCCTGTTTTTGTTTTTTGTTTTTTTCCCTCCCCCTTCCCACCCAGCTTCAGGGGAGAAGGATCTGGAGGGAGGCACATGGAGAAGGGGGAAGAAAGCCGAGAGCTTCGTGGACTGAGCAGGGGGCCAGGGACTCACCAGGGGGCCCCTGGGTGAAAGGACCAAAGACAACGATGAGGAAGATGTCACCGTGTTAGGGCCAGCTCTAGGAGTGCTCCCTGTAACAACTCACGGACTCCACACCCCACCCCTAAGACGACCATTCTCATTGCGCAAGGAGGGGAAACCAAGGCATATGCTGTGTTAAGAAGAGAAGTCAGGGTTCAAGAACTGGGTCAGCAGCTGAGGGAGGGGGATGTGGAGGCTTAAGAGATCCCCATAGGGTGGCATGTTAGCCAGCTGTTTGCAAAATGGAACACATGCAAACTGGAAACATAACAGGGCTCTTTGCCATTGAAAGACATCCTTTGGGGACACATTCGTGTTCCAGTTTGGGGGCGGGGGTAAGATCACTAATCACACTCTAGTTCATATGTCAGGGATAAACCAGGTGCTCAAAGCTGGCATGCTCCAGTTGAGGGCTTCCTGGGAAAGGCAGGGAGACCCTGGCTCAGGGGCAGACCCAGCCGGGCAGGGGGAGTCAGCCCGAGGTGCAGAGGATGGGGCCACGGGGCTCACCTGAGCGGGCGTTGATCCGAAACTGGGAGGAACCCTCCAAGGAGTAGATGATGGACTCCTGACCATATTCTCGGGAGCGGTCCAGGTCCGTGGCATTCAGGAACAGCACCGTGGCTCCTTCCGGGAGACAAACAGGAAATGTCCAACCTAGGCTTGTGGCTTGAGGCCCTGGGAGCAGGACCTGGGACCTCCTGCTGACCAGCCTTCAGGAGGCAGGAAACCTGCCACCGGGGCACCCAGGGATGAGAGCGGACTCAACCCCCAGAGCTCCCTAGGCTGCGTGGGGACAAGGCTCCATGGGAGGGGGTCCCGGAGCCTGGGGGGGATTACACCTGCTGCTCTTGCCTATCCCCCAGCCCCCAGGGAGCGTCCCACTGCTCTCCCCCACCTCCCTCTGGCAGCTCACCAGAGAAAATACGCTCAGATGGACCATCTTTGACTTTGAGTCAAAAAGAAATGAAGCCCTATATTAAATTATTCCACGTTTATTGTATTCAATTTTGGTCTTGTTTCATCTTGCTCACAAGGGGAAATTTATAAGCATTTTTATTTTCTCTTTAATATCTAGTTAAGGCCCTTGCCGTCATGTCCATTTCTGTGAAACCGTGGGTCAGGAGACCAGCCTTTCCAGCGGCCCTTGCCGGAGACCCTGAAAGCGGCCTGTCCCAAGGCCACTCCGGGTTGTGGGGTTCAGCCCCCCAACTGTCTCCCACTGCCACCTAGTGGCCACACTGAGGAGATTCAGAGTGTGGCCTTTTAGAGTCATGGTGCCCAGGCTGGAATCCCAGGGGACCTTCTGGCAACTAAGCCTCGGCTTCTTTCTCTATAAAATGGGTCTACCTAGAAAGTCAGCTTATGGGGCTGTTGATGAGGATCCCGGGGACAAGCAGGGTGCAGGCCCATGGCAGCTCTTACTGAGCCACACACGGGGGTTACTCTTGTGTGGATGAAGCGGGAGTCCCAGCGGTCTAAGGGGCCAGGCAGGGGGCTGTGAGACAGGCAGGTCTTTCTGGTGCCTTCCAGGGAGTGTAGGGCCTTGGCTCCCCAGTCTAACCCTGAGCAGGGGGACAGGAGAGAGAGATCCTCTCCTGGGGATGCCTGATTGGGACAGGGAAGGGTGGGTTGGGCACAGCCTGAGACCCACCCAGGAAGTCCTCAGACACCAGGAAGTTATCTAGAGACTCTCCTGAGAAGACCCCATGGTGCCACAGAAGGTCACCTTCCAGATACAGCAGCAATTCCTCACCTGGGGGTTTCCCCCACCAGAACAGTCCACCCTGGATGTAAGGGTGAGCTATCAGCTTGCCCCCAGGACAGAGTGGGTGCCCAGGGAACCCGAATGTGGAGCTGGGGGTCCTGGGTCTGCAAGCTGGACCCTGCCACCAAATTCATGGCCAAGAAACAAGCGTCCCCTTCTATTTCTCACACAGGAACACAGGCCACCCTGGCCTCACAACGTGATTCAGTCCCCTCAGCACATGCTCACTTCATCAAGCTTGTTCTGTGGCTGATCGCTGGCCATTCTCTCCCCTGCCGGAAGCAGCTGAAGGAGAGTGGGGACCAAGGACCCAGCACAGTGCCTGCCCATAGCGGGTGCTCTGCAAACAGCCGCTGGCTGGCAGATGACTAGACTTGTCATGGGTGTGTCCGTTGGCCTCCTGCCTCTGCAGCCTCCCCCACCGGGGCCTGTACCTGCCATGATGTTCTCCACCACGGAGACGAAGTAGGCAGGCTTGCTGAAGGTGGGCGGGTTGTCGTTCTCATCCTGGACGGAAGGGAAACAGGTTGTCAGAGCCAGGGAGGCCAGCAGGGCTGGTCGGCTGCCCAAGGGGAGGCTGGGGGGGGGGGCGCTGGCACAGAGGAGCTTTGGCCTTGATGTATAACCAGAGCCAGGTGGGGTGTCATGGGGGGGGCGGGTGCTCCCCTGGCTGGGCTACAGTTTGGGGAGGGAGGACAGGCCTCAGGAACACACGTAAGAGCCAGGAAGATGGAAAAGGAAGGCGGCGGTGGGGTTGTCTAGAACCCTCGGCTTCCTTCTCTCCCACTGGTTCTCGAGCGCATCTCCAAGCTTTACTTCTGTTCTGCCCAGCTCAGCACCCTCCATGCTGGGAGTACCGCTTGAAACTTCCCTCCCAGCAGCTCTAAGATGGCGATAGAAGGTTCTAAGACCCTCCCCACAAGAAGGAAAGGGAGAAAGGAACACCCGGACCTAAAGTTTCTGGTTTCCAGAGCCCGGATTCCAGGCCCCTCGGCACAGGTAAGAACAACAGCGGCTCCTCCACCCACTGGGGCAAAGCCTGGCCCAGAGCCCACCACCTCCGGTTCTCCAGCAGTCCCTCGTCCCGCCCAGCCTCCACCAGAGACCAGCCTCGGCGAGACAGCGGCCAGGAGCTGGCGCAGGCCTAGGGGCTGAACCGGCCCGGCCTCGGCCTCCCCCTGCTCCTCTGTCTCCCTCTTCTACTCTCTAGACGATCTCTACACCCTCAAAGACTCTGGTCCTCGCCCACTGCTTTTTGTAAGCACTCGATGTGAATTTCTTTCTATTGACCTCTTTGAAGAAGCTCCCAGGCCCCCTGACTCTGAGCCTTTCCCCTTCCCCTGGGAGCCCTGGGCGTGGTGGCCCCTGGGGAGTCTCCTGGCTGCCGTGTTCACAGCACAGGCTTCCCTCACAGACCTGGGAGCTCTTTGGGGGGCAGACTCCCCTCGAAGCCCCCTTTCCTAGCATCACTTACAGCCGAGCAGCAATGAAAGCGAGACAGGCTTGACAGCTGGCTGTCCACGCCTCGGAACTTTCGAGAACCCCATCCTGCCGGAACTGCAGACTGCGGGTACCCAGAAAGGAATGCCACTCTTCTTCTTCCCCAGCCTGTCCCTGGGCTCTGGGCTGTGTTAGCACCTCCCCACCACCCCCCTGCCTTGGAGAACTGGTGGCGTGAAGGCTCGCCTGCCATCCAGTGCCCCAACAGCATGCCCGGGCATCCCCCCGGTGCAGGCGCCAGTGCCCCATATATGTATATATTTAAGCCTTCCGCTTGGCTGCGCGAGACGGCACCGAGAATGTCAGTGACAGAGCGTGAGGCAGAAACTTATTAGCGGTGATATTTCCCCGGATCCTGGCACTGCATTTGCTATTAGTTCTAATTCAGCGGCTCCCTCTACAAAAGCTTATTGTCCCCTAATGGGAAATCTACAAACCAAGTTTGACTTCTTTATTAAAAACCAACAAGCAGTGGGTGAAAGGAATCACCTGGCGCCACCCTCCCCGGCCCCTTTCTCCTCTAGGAGCCTCCCGCCCTGATGTGCCTCGCCCCACCCCCAACCTGTGCCAGAGACACTGCTGTGAACTTCTCATCTCTCATCTTCGCCCCCAGTTGAGAGAAAATCCCTTTGGTGGACGGAGGAGGCAGCTTAGACAAGTGACAGCTACTTAAAAATCACCCATGTGCAAAATCAACCCAAAGGCGATGACCTTTTCAAGTGTGGTCCTTAGACAAAAGTGACTAGTGACTACACCACCCCAAAGCCCTGCTTGAGGGAGTATGTTCCCTCACGGCCAAGGTGGCTCCTGTCTTTGTTGCCAGAACCCCTGCCCCACCCTTCCCTGTTGTCAGGGCCAGAGCACACCGGGAGGGAAACTGTAGGGCCCTGGCTGGTCTGCAGGACAGCTTTGAGGGAATTTGAAAATGACCCTTTCTGCTGGGCTCAAGTAGCTCTAGGCCCGGTGGAGCCCTGCCCCCACCCAGCCCTGCACATGGAGACCCTGCTGTTCAGCTTTAGGGAGGGAGGCAAAGGCTGCTGACCCCTCTTTTATTCACAGTGAATGAAAGGTTCGTTTGGCTCCTTGGCCACCCTCTTTCTGTTTGCTTGGGCTACCCCGGAGAAGCCGAGGCGAAAGGAGGAAGAGGCCCTTCCTGGGTTCCTTAACTGAGCCACAGGTGGGGAAGCTGGGGTTTGGGGCAGTCCCTGGGTTTCAAGAACCCATCGTGGGGGCCGACCTTGGAAGGCCTTATTCCTCAAAGTGTGGTCCCCTGACCTGAAGTGTCCGCACTGCCTGGACCTTGCTGGGAATGCAGAGCCTCGGCCCCTGCTTAGGTCCACTAAATAAGAATTTAAGATCTCCAGGAGATCCACGCGAACCGTGAGGTGTACTGGTTTCAATTGCACACAGCTAGGGATTTCCGAGGCTTCGGGCCTAGGAGTATACTGGAAAGGATGTGAACTCAGGAGTCAAGACAGGTCAGGATTCCAATCCTAGCTTACCAGGACTGGCAGCAAACTCAAGTACCACTTATTAGCCAGAGAAAGAGGAAGGCCCTGGGGATCCTGGACCTACTATATTTTGCCTCATCTGTGGAATGGGATCTGGAGAGATTTAATTTCCACGTGGCCAACTCTGCCTGTCCATCCCTGGGCTGGTGTAGAACACCTCAACTTATTTCCTGACTCCTCCTCTATTCTCACCCTCTCCCTCATCCGCTTCCCCCAAACTGAGAGCGCATCTTCTCTGTCTGGCTGAGTTCTCGAAAATTCCCATTGGTACTGGAGATAGCTGGGAGCACAGATGCTGCCGACGGTATGCACGACCAGCCTACCAGCTGCAACGACAGCCAATGTAACAGGTGCCAAGAGCCACCTGCGTGATTTCAAGCCTCACGACAATACCATGGTGTAGTACCATGATTATCCCCATTTTGCAGATGAAGAGACTGAGGCTGAGAGAGACAGAGAGTTAAGGACCCCAGGTCATAGAGTTAGAGGGTGGCAGAGCTGGGTCTCAAAGCCATATGCCTCCCAAACTCTGTTCCTTCCTCCACTCCTCGAGGAGGGGGCAGATTTCACAGACACACTTTTCCCCTCCCATCCCTGCCGCTGCACCTTGCTCACTGGGAAAAGTCACCATGCCTGAGAGGACAATACCAACCAGTTGAAAATGGTGGGTTGCTTGAGCTTGGGAGTGTGACCAGGACTGGGGAGCTTTGGGGGCTGTGTTTAATCAAGATGGGTAAACTAGGGTTGGGGCCATGTGGAGAACACAGGACGTGGTCACAATTGACAAGGAATGCATTCTGCTTCTCCGGTGCCCGCTTGCCTTGGTACTTCAAAGTGCGGGGCTGTGGGTAAAAGGCAGGCCGTGAGTATTTAGGGTTCTGTGGATCTCCTCTTTCCCGGTCGCCCCTTCCCCCAGCCTCCCACCACTCTCTGAAACCTGCGAGGGACCCCAGACTCTGCTTTTCCCTTTGCTGGTTCTTCACAGCCTTACCCTCTGACGCCACCCCTAGATCCTGCTCCTGGCTGCCCACAGGCAGGGCTCCCCCCGAGGCGTCACCCTCCACCTCATCACTGCCAGCCCATCCTAGGGAGCAAGCAAGTTGGGTTCCCTGCCCAGACAAGGACCATCCCACCGGGCAGCTGACCCTTGGGCCTCTGCTCTAGATTGAAAGGATGAGGCTTGGTAAAGCCAGGTATGGGGCAGCGCCAGAGGCTGCCAGTGAAGGCATCTGGGACAGGAAGGTCATCCAGCACTTCTGCATGGGAGATTTTCCAGCGTATCACAGCGTATCTCCTAACCTGTCCATCTGATCTAACCTTCCTGGAGTCTGACATGCACTAACTCTTCCGTCAACACACACTCATGGCTCCTGCAGGCAGCAGCCTTTATGAGATGGGGGTACGGGGGGGGGGGGGGATGCTTGCACGTGCACAGTGGGGAAAGGCCACTGCTGCCCCCTTCAGACCACAATCTGCATCCCTGGGATCGCTAGCGGGGCAGCGCGGGGCAAATGAACCGGCGTGGAGATGGATTCAGCGACTAACAATTTCAGACACGGAGAGCACTAACATGTGTTTGATATTCATGTCAGACCAGCTGTGGCTGGGTTTCAGGCCCCTTTAGATCTTCAGAGGAGCGGACAAAGGAAAGAGAAAAGGAAGAGGGGGATATAGAGAAAGAGACAGGAAAGAGATGACCTCCCTGTAATTTCCCTTCAACTTCACAAAGCATGGCTCTACACGACGGAATCCCATGGCATTTCCTCCTGCTTGAGCCCCAGTTCCTGTTCCCCACCAGCAGGCCTCCTGAGGCCCCCTAAAGAAGTTAGAGTAGGATGGTGGGGCTCTTCTCTCATCCCAGGGCCTGGCCTTCCTGGCTGAGCTAGGGGCAGCTTGGCCGCTCAGCGATGGCAGACGTTTGCAGGACAGTCTGCTGAGTAATTCCCCGAGTGGCAGGGACAGCCAAGGATGTAGGGACACAGTCTGACACTACGGGTTCAGGCAGGGCGCCCAACACTCTGGGAAGCACTCACCACCCGTTACCCTGAAAGGGCAAGACCAGCACCTCCGGGTACTTACAAACACCTCAATGGTGACAGGGACAGTGCTGTTCAGAGAGGGGTTGCCAGCATCCTTGGCCATGACCGTCAGGTAAATCAGCCCGTTGGGTATCTGCTCGTAGTCCAGGGGACGGCTCACGCTGATCACTGAAATGACAGGAACACGGCTCCAGGCCCCTATAAGCAGACTTTAGATGCCCGTCTAGCCAGGGGTCTCCTTTGGGCAGAGAGGCTGTGGCTGGCACAGGCTGGCCAGCTCTGCCTCATTCCCTGCCCCCCACCCTGCCGCCAGCTCTGAGCTCCTGCAACCTCGTGGTCTTGACTTATGTGAGGCACAATGCTGAGCACAGCCGGTGTTGACTGTCTTGGTGGTAATGTAACCACCGCTTTACAGGTGAGGAAACCAAGCTCAGAGAGGCTCAATAACTTGGCCAAAGTCACACAGCTGGCACCATGTTAGAGGTGGGACTTGAGCCTATGTTTCCCTGAATCCAGAGCCTAGGCTCTTCCCCAGTAGGTGCTATTGCCTGTTCATCTGTCTGTCTGTCTCACCCACTTATCCAGCACTCTCCATCAGCCTGGAAGCCGCTCAGAGGACAGCGTCATGCCTCTGGCTCTCTAGTTTGGTCTTCTACCAGTTCTCCCTCCAGATACGCAGAGAGCTCACCCACTTACTGCCCAGCCTCAGGGCTGCCAGGGGTGATGCTGACAGTGGGGTGCAGACGGCAGCTCCTTCCTCAGTCTCTCTGGCTCTGCCTGATCCCTCCCACGGCCTCCCTCCTCTCTCTCCTTCCCTCCCGTGCCTCCTCCCTTTACCCCGTGGGCTCTTCATGCCCATCCTGTCCAGCAGCCTGCTCTGGGCACTGCTTAGATCCCCTTGGGGGGACCCTCAGGTTTCGCCAACTTTACTCTCAGCAGAACTTTGCTTTAAGGGGGTGAAGACAGCCCTAAAGCCAGAGGCAGGTAGAGGTGAGGGGGATCCAGGGGCAGCTGTGAGATGCTGCCTTCTGATGTCTCCACCACGGCGCCAGAACTATCCCACGGGTACTCTGCTGCTTGGGGAGGGAAGGCATATGGGCTCCCACGTGGGGGGCATAGGTGGTCTGCTGGGGCATTACGACAATATGAAATCACCACTTTCTACAAGGAAAATGGAAGTAAAAGCTTTGCTTTAGTAATATAAAACCTAAGGGTGGGTCTAGCCACGAAGAGGCTGGGGTGTGCCAGTGGGCAAACACACTTCAGGTCTTTGAGGGTGCGGGGCATAGATTTTAGAGAGAACATCGGGCTGTAGCATCTGGAGCGAGGACTGCAGTTTCCATGACCTCATCTCCCCGACCTGACTATGGGGTACAGGAGGAGGGAGTGTTGGACTCAGAGTCACCCAGGATGTATCCGTTCTGCCTTGGGGTCACCTATGCCTTCTTCAAGCATTCGGGAAACTTCCCACAGGAGGGGATGTCCAAATGATCCCTTAAATCTAGCCAGAGGTTAACAGCTTAAGGCCAATGGAAGGCAGAGCAAAGAGACAGGGGGGAAGGGTTTTCCTGGCAGAAGGAACAGATTCAGCAAAGACATGGGAGTGACCGGTAAGGGGAGAGTGTCAAGGGTCTCAGAGAGGCTAGGTTCTGATATGGAGACAGACGTGCTGAAGGAAGAGACTGGAAGGGCAACCCAGAGCCAGATCACACGCGTGTCTGTCGCTGGCCCCCTCTGCTGTGTGACCTCGGGCAAATCACTCCCTGTCTCTGGGCCTTTGTTGTCCCTCCTCTGAGAAACAAGGCTGTCTCAAGATCTTGGAGCTGAAGGCTGTTGCTGCTACTCCCTGCCTGGGTTCTGGGGATCAGGAGTCCCAGGAGGGCCGTCGGGGTGAGGTCCAGAGTCTGGGACTGTGCCTGAGCCAAGCAGGGAATGGTAACTGCCTGCGAGGCTGCCGAAGTGGGCCCAGAGCATCGGGAAGCATGGCTGACAAGCCTCTGCCTCATGGACCTGGCCAGGCAGCCAGGGTAAGAACGAGGGGCCCTGCAGACTGTGGTGATATCAGATGCGGGGCTGCCCACGGCCTGAAACCCAGAGACAGATGGAGCTGTCCCTACAGAAGGGTGATCCTGGGCCTGTGTCCCTCAGCCTGGCTGATGGGCTGTGGGGCAGCTCCCGGGCTTGTCCAGGGTGTCTGGGAGACAGACGGCCACCCCCCTCCTGACAGCCTTCTGGGGTGCCTGACTCCCCCCTCGCCCCCCGAGAGCGTCGTGGGTGTGCCGCCCTGCTCTGGCCCACCACCCCTCCTCCCCGGGCGGCCCCTCGAACCAGCACACCTACCTCCATAGCCCTCGTACACGCTGATGTCAAAGTAGCTGCCGAAGGCGGAAGCGTTGACGATGCTGTAGGTGATCTGGTTGTTGGGAGGGGAGTCCTCATCGGTTGCCTGGGGGGAAGAGTACAGACAGGGCCCATGAGCCCTCAGGGGCCGGGGCTGGAAGAGGGCAGGTGGGAGGGGAGGGATGGTCCCCTCAGGGTCGCCTGCTTCGGGAGATTCAGGCCCTCCTTGTCCCTCAGCCAGAGGCCACCCTCTGGCTCCCCACAGACACACCTCATGTCGGGGTGTGGAGGTAGTGTGGGAATCTAGAAGGTCTGCTGGAGGCCTAGGGGAAAGGGGGAAGCCCGGGGCTTACCCTGAGGGTGAGAGGGTCACCACCATCCCTGGCACGACCATCTTGTAGACCCTTCGGTCTCAGCTTGAGCAGCCCAACCACAGAGGGCCTGCGCTGACCTCTGGACCAGGTAGGCCCTGCGCTGTGCGCCTCCTTAGTCCCTCCACACCCGGCTGTGGCTTCCTGTTTCAGTTCTGCCTGCCTCCCTCAGACTGTCAGCTCTGTGCCAGCAGGAAACTTACACTTCTCGATGGCTCTTGTGTACCTACAGTCCGGCACAATTTTTGGGACACAGGAGGTGTCAAATAAATGCATTCTGCACGAATGCAAGGTGGGGTGGATGCCCTGGAATGAGGTCAGAGATCCCTCTTTCCCTCTGGGATGACTGAATTAATTAGCTTCTTTTCAGGGGTCTCTGTTTCTAGAGAGGCTCCAAGGGGCTCCCACTGCTCTGGTGTACTGGGATCCGAGTGGGGCGGGATGGCATGGGTATGCGGGTTCTGCCTTCTCTGCATACCCCTGTGCCCACCCCTGGTCCCTTGCCTTTCTTCCTGCCCACTTCAGAATCCAGCTTTAAAGGGAGACTCTGGGTTCTGTCACTCTGGGTGGGCACAGTGGGGAAGGGGAGTGAGGAACATCAAGAAGTCTCTGGTCTGGGGCGCCTGGGTGGCTCAGTGGGTTAAAGCCTCTGCCTTTGGCTCAGGTCATGATCCCAGGGTCCTGGGATGGAGCCCTGCATCGGGCTCTCTGCTCAGCAGGGAGCCTGCTTTCTCCATTCTCTCTGCCTGCCTTTCTGCCTACTTGTGATTTCTCTGTCAAATAAATAAATAAAATCTTAAAAAAAAAAAAAGAAAAAGAAAAAAAGAAGTCTCTGGTCAGAGTTACTCTGTGTGGGGGGAACTCACTGCAGGAGGACATTGGGAGTACGGGGTCCCGAGTGGAGATCCTGCTTGCCACTTGCCAAGGCAGAGGGGGAGGATATCCCTTTGCTGAATGGTGACCTGAAATTTAAGCTGACCCAGACACTTGCCCCACTTGGTTACCAGGGACACGAGGGAAAGCTCAGATGCAAATAGGGGCTGAGTTCTTTATGAATGGTGGGTTGACGTCTCTCGCGGCAGCTTCCACAGGGCGGTGGGCAGGCCGAGGCTGCCGAGGGGAGGACAGGAGGGGGGCTGGGTGGCAGTCTGGCTTCTTACCCGGAGCCGCACCAGCTGGGTGACAGAAGGCTCGTTCTCCCTCAGGGCCCCCACATAGGCATCCTTCTGGAAGGTAGGCACGTTGTCGTTGACATCCAACACGTTGATCCTGACCCGGCCTGTGGTCTCCTCGCCACCCCCATCCCGGGCGATGATTGTCAGGGTGAAGCGCTGGATGAGCTCGTAGTCCAGTCTGGCAATGAGCATGATGAGTCCACTGTCCTTGTCCAGAGAGAACCTGTGTCAGGCGGGACAGGGGGAGAGAAAGGGCCCCAGGTGTAAAGTCAAGCAGCTCAAAGATAAGGCCTGTATTTACCACGCCCTGACTCAGAAGAGTGTCTGTTTCTAATGTGGAGTGGGGTGGGAGGTGGTGGGCACGGGTGAGGACCACATGGGGGTGGGGAACAGCCAGGTACTGAAAGGGCAGGAGCAGGTTGATTTCGTCAGAAGGAACTGAGGCAGAACGACCCTCCTCCTGCGTGAACAGGAGTTTCTGCCTACTGTCCACGTTCAGATGCTGGAGAACAAGGACGGTCAGAAATTCTGTCGTTCCAGATGCTTTGGCCCCTAAATGTTCTAGGCGGGTGGTAAAGCATCCACCTAGGGCAGGGGGTCATGGGTCATCTCTCGGGAGAGAGCCCTTTTCTTCTGCCCCAGGGTGGAGCCTTGCCTAAGAGCCTGGCATGTGTCTCCTGGGGAGAAGTGAGGCCCAACGAGACCATCCCTCTAGCCTCCTCCCTTGAGTCGGAAGTTGGCACCTGTATGCCCAGATCTGGTCCTCTGAGCCCAGAAGGTCCTGGCTCCAGGACGAGGGAAAATGACGGGAAGGGATGAGGAAACCCAAGTTGATCAGCACGAGGCCATGTGGACACGGGGGCCCTGAGGGACAGAGGTGCCCTGTGCATGCCTCCTGCTGCTGGCTCCTTCCTGCCCTCGTGAGGCTCCACCAGGAGCGGCAGAGCAAGGCTGGACGGCTAACAACCTGTCTCTTCCTGAGCACCCCCACAGCCAGCCAGGGCCCAGACCGCAAGCTGACAGCCCGTCTTCCTCATCCTGCCGAGTGTCCAGAGGCCTCAGACCTGCTCTCTAACTTCCACTTGGTTTTGATCATTAAAAACGACAGGGTTTCCCCCTCTGCTAAACTAAGGACGAGGGAAGAGATGGCCCAAAGCCACGGTGGGTGACAGGGCGAGGCTGGCAGCAGCGCGGCGGTGAGGTGAGTTACCCCCCACCCCCCCAGCGGCTGAGGGATGCGGCAGGCCCCCTCTTGCTGGAGGCCACGTATCCCGGTGGTGAAGACCACACGCAGACGCCGGGCCCTAGAGCTTACCAGCTGTGTGACTTTGGGCAAATGTCTCAGCCTCTCTGAGTCTCTGCCTCTGCAAAGTGCAGACGCTAACAGTGCCCAGCACTGAGTTCCTCTAGCACTTGGGGGGATGAGATCGGATCATGTGTGGAAAGCCCTGGGCACCGAGCAACACACAGCAAGGTTCCCAGATGGGAGCTGCAGCTGCTATGGCCTTCGCTGGGTGCTGTCACTTGTGTTCCTGAGCTGCTTCATCCCCAAAGCTAAAGGCTATCTTTCGAGGGTCAGAGAGACGATCCCTCTGAGAGTTTAGAGGATTGGGCCACGACTGTGCCACGGCGAAGGCCATGCCGGCAGGGACGCCCGTGGGTTCTGACTCCCTGCTCAGTGCTCTAGCCACAGCAGCACCGCACCCTCCCTGGGCACTGAGAAGTTTCCGGAACCTTGGAATGGTGGAGTGCCACTGCTGGGGTAGCATGGGGTGGGGGGCGCTGGGGCAGGGTCTTACCTGTCAGGGTCATCGCTGAAGAAGTAGTTGACTTCGCCGAAGGTGCCCACATCATTGTCTGTTGCCTGCAAAGGTCAGAACAAGAAGTCATTGCTGCCGGCCCAGGCAAGGCTCCTGATCTCCCCGGGAAATGTCCACAGCCGGCCCATGGTTTCAGCAGAGGTTCGGCTTTTGTGAGTGGGACTTCCGGCTTCTGCCTCATTCTCGGCTCATCTGTAGTCCACAGTATAGGTGAAATGACACCATTCATTCACTCATCCGTTCCATGTTTTTTTTTAAGGTTTTATTTATTCATTTGACACAGAGAGAGAGAGAGAGCACAAGTAAGCAGAGAGGCAGGCAGAGAGAGGGGGGGAAGCAGGCTCCCTCCTGAGCAGAGAGGCCAATGCAGGACTTGATCCCAGGACCCCAAGACCATGATTGAGCCGAAGGCAGAGGCTTAACCCACTGAGCCACCCAGGCGCCCCACTGCCCGTTCCCTATTAAGCACGCACTGTGTGCCAGGCACTGGGACTCTGCTCCTTTCCCAGGCGACTCACTGCCCTGGAGCTGGGCAGCCTGCTGCTGCCACCAGATGCCAGGAGCAAAGGCCTTGGACTGACCTTGTGGACATCTGCCTTACATTTGGGGCTTCTCGATAAGATTGTGATTGGACAGAGTTTCTGCTAATGAAAATGTTTCATTACTTTTATTTTAGCTTTAGTGAAGTATAATAGACAAATAAAATGGTAACACATCTGAAGTGTACAACGTGATGATTTGATATACATGTTTGCTATAAAAGGATGTCCCCCACTGAGTTAATTAACACATCCATCACCTCCCTTACTTACCATTTTTTTTTTTTTTTTTTTTTGGTGAGAACACAAAGTTCTACTCTCTTAGCAAATTTCAGTTCTACAATACAGCGTTATCAACTGTGGTCATCATCTTATACGTTAGCTCCTCGGACCCCATTCATCTTACAGCTGAAAGTTGATCCCCTCTTAACAACCTCTATTTTCCCTGCCCTCCATATCTTTGTATCACATATTTTTTGAGGTTCTCCTGCAAGTTCCTGGATTCTGTGAAATCTATCGAATTCCATGTTTTTTATGATAGACCTGAATGTTTGAGAAAAACGTGTTCAGTATAGTCAAAGAAGGCAGAAGAGTGAATAATGTATTTCTACACCAAATGATCCAAGCGGAAAAAAAATGTTTAGACCCAAAGGGTTCAGAACTTGGTTATCTAGGAAACCTGGTTATCCAGAAAGAGGCCATTTCTGGGGCTGGGGTCAGCCTCTTGTGCCCAAGTCCCATTCAACATGCCCACTGTCTGCATTCTGGAAGACTGTGTGAGGCCTTCTGCTCAGTCAGGCTCCGAGCACAGCACAGGTTCTCAGGGATGCATGTCGAATAAGGGACAAAGATGACGTTGAGCCGTGGAAGCCACCCTCCTACGCAGGACTGCTTCCAGGACAGACCCTCTCTCTGAGCCACTCCTCACCACAACCGTCATTTACAGAGCACCTTGCACTTGTCCCACATCTTATCTTCGTAATCAACCTGCGACGTAGGTCCTATTATCAGCACTGCCTCCAATTCACAGACAAGGAAACTGAGGCACAGAGAAGGTAAAGAGCTCCCCCAAGGCTGCACAGGGATTTGAAGCCAGTGCCGTCTTGCCATGCCCTTGGCCTCCTTGTGTTACTGCTCTGAACTGAGAAGGGAGCTTGCTCTTGGCAGAACCTAGACAAAGCTCCTCAAGATAAGCCTGCCTCCCTCCTCCCCTTCCAGGGACTAGAGAAGTGGGGAGGAGCCCCTAAGTTCCCTTTTGCCCCACCGATCATCATCACCACGTGTGGCTGTAGTCAACTACTATAAGTGGGGCTTGGCCTGGTGATGCCCTCAGGCCCCTTGGTGAGGTGTCAGTGTGGCCTAGAGACCCTAGTTCCAGGATAGTGCCAACAGTCAGATCACTGTGTGACCAAAGGTCACTCCCCTCAGTCCTCAGCATCCTGGTGGGTCAGAGGAAAGGGTCTGGGGGAGCAGCAGAGGCAGAGCCGCACCTGCCGGGCTCCCTCCCAGCACCCGGTGCTGGGCACAGAGCAGCTGCTGAATGAATGCTTGGAAAAGGAATGAACAAGTTCTAGTAAGAAGGGGGTAGAGAGCTGGGGCAAAGCCAGGGAAGAGAGGAGATTCAAAGGGGAGGGAGCAAAAGGGGCTGAGAGAAGGGGCCAGGGACCCAAGAGAGCAGCTAGGACGTGTGGAGGGGATCAGGAGGAGAGAAAGAGAGGGCTAGGCTATGCAGGAAGCGAGGGCCCCATCAAAGCATGGGGGGGCGGGTTCTGGCCTCAGGGACAAAGCCCTTCGTATCTGGGTGCCCTGTGGAATGGTACTCAGACTGGTAGGGCAGGAAGGACCCCAGAGGTTCCTCCTTGTCCAGCCCTTTCACGGCTGAGGCCCAGGGAAATTGGGTGACAAGATGGGCTGGTCTTCACTCCCCGGGAAGACGCTGGCCTCCAAGCCCCCAATCCCAGTCCCCGCATCCTCCCCCAGCGGGCTGGGCACCGCCATGGCTCCCACGGTGACCCCCTTCCCCTGGGGCCTCCCGCTGCCCACCCACGCCGCTGATGCTGACCGGGGAAGATTTGTGAGTCCTTTAGTGCCGCCGTCTAATGACCGTATGAAATATGTACGCCCAGCGAAGAGGAGAGGGAGAACGTCCATCTTTCAAATACATGAAGCAGAATCAGAAGATGAAAAGCTGCTTCTGGGGTCCTGCCATCACAGGGGCAGCTGGCGCCCACATGGAGGGCCTTGCCAGAGTGCTCAGGCTAGCACCCGCAGCAGGGGGCCTGGGTCAAGGGCTCTGTGCCTGAGAGGAAACAGCAAATCGCTTCACTTGGCACCCTTGTCGAAGGCCCTTCTGGGCTCCCCAGTGCCCTGAGGGGACAGTCCCTTCTCCTCCACACACACTTGTGGCCCTGCCCTCCGGGCCTCTGCTGCCAGCTCCAGCCTCATCGCTGACCCAGGCCAGACCATGTGTGGCTCTGGCCCAGACTGGCACAGCCCTTCTACTCCCCTCTGCCTGGACCACTTCCTTCCTCCCCTGCCTGGCTCACCCTTTTCTGTCCTCCTTGGCCAACTCCCCAAGGCTGGGTTTGGGCTCTGCCCTTCAGGAAAGACTCCTAGCCCTGAAGGTGCGGCAGAGAGGAAGCTGTCAGCTGCTGTGTTTCCTCCCTCTGGGCTCTGGCTCCCTGGGGACACGGTGGGGTCATGGGGTCCGCACAGGTCCGGGGGTGTGGGTGGTGGTGCTCACGATCTCTGTCCTCTACAGTGACCTCTATCTACATCCACGTGGTTGCAAGATGCATTCCTGCCCGAGGATTTCATTCCGGCCCAGCCCTGTGAGCTGGGTACTGCTACCACCCCTGCTCTTTGCCTTTACCAAACGAGGAAGCAGACAGGATCTTCCTTAGGAAAGGTGCCCAAGAGCTCTCCACTGCTAAGTGGCAGAGCTGGCCTCCACATCCGTGTCTAAAACCATTTAGCGCCTCTGGGTCCCAGGGCAGCTGAGGTGCAGCTCTGCCATGCTGGCTGGCCCAGTGGAGGGCGCTGCTGGGGCCTGCCCCCTCCGCCCCTTTCTCATGCACTTTTCAATCAGCTCCTTCCCAAGCCCTGCTTCGTGCCTGTGCCCCTGAAACGCATCCTGTGCCAAACAGCAACCCTTGGGCCCACTTTAGGAAGGAGGGGCTGGGGAGTAACCAGGATCTGTGCACAGAGGCCACATGTCCTCCTCGTGCCAGGAACACCCACTCTCCTGCCGTGTTAGCCATTGGTGTTGGCTTCTTGCCCTGGGTCCTTTATGACCAGTCTCGGTAAGCAGTGAAGTGTACCAGCGTGTGCCTGTGAGTTAGATTCTAGTGCTGGGGGATGGCAGCGGGTTTGCCGAGACAGCAGAGGGGAGATCCAGATGGCCGGCTCTCATACTGTACCCTGGGAATTCTAAGAAATGCTAAACCAGGGTTCTAGATCTCCCCTCTGATGTCTCTGCATACCCACCAGCATCCCCCAGGGCTAGAATCTTACCCCGAGATATATGCTGGTACGCTTTATTGCCTACCCAAGGGCCAGAAGTCAAAAACAATGGCTAACATGATCTTCCTCTGCTCAAAAACCTTCAGTGGCTCCCCATTGTTGCCAAATTAAATCCAGACCAGCACCCTGGTGTCGAGGCCTGGCTAGCTTTGGAACTCTTTTTTTTTAATTAAAGATTTTTATTTATTTGATAGAGACACAGCGAGAAAGGGAACACAAGCAGGGGGAGAGGGAGACGCAGGCTTTCCGCCAAGCAAAGAGCCTGACACGACACTCAATCCCAGGACCCCAGGACCATGACCTGAGCTGAAGGCAGACGCTTAATGACTGAGCCACCCAGGTGCCTCTAGCTTCGGCACTCTTATACCCACCTCTCCATGATGCACTGAGCTGTTCTGGGTTCTGATGGCCTGATTGCACCACACCCCTTCATTCTGTAACTGCCATCCAAACTCTAACCCAGCCCTCAGGACCCACCCCAAATGCTTGGTCACTGAAGGAGCTCCCTGACGGTTCACTGGTCTTGACCTGGGAGCCCTTGGCTGTACCTTTTTTGGAATATGGAGTATAATTTGCCGTTTCTGAAACTGCCCGTGTATGCCCTGCGTCCGCCCCTTGACAGAGAAGTCCGTATCTTACTCATGTTTGTGTCCTCTGTTGTGTTCAGAACAGGGACAAGCACAGAGCATGTGGGAAGGGGCAGAGTGGGTCTAGAGGGCGAGATGGAGGACACCTGGCACACATGGAGAGAACCTTCGTGAAGACGATGACCAGACCCTTAGTCGTGTAGTCAGTAAATATTTTCTGGGCTCTTCCCATGCCAGTGATTGTACCAGGCACTGGAGTCACAGCTACACGGATGCCAGTGCCCTTGCTGGAATGTGTCTTACGGATGGGAAGGGAAGACGACGAAAATGCAGGGGAGAAATTACTAAAGAACGTAATTTCAGACAATGCTAACCACTGTGATGAGAATAAAGCAGAAAAGGGGTTAGTGGGCGATGGGGCTATTTTACACTAATGAGTGTGTTTTTTAGTAATTTTAAAATTTGGTAATTTTAGTAA
This sequence comes from Martes martes, assembly GCF_963455335.1. Taxonomy (NCBI): domain Eukaryota; kingdom Metazoa; phylum Chordata; class Mammalia; order Carnivora; family Mustelidae; genus Martes; species Martes martes. The sequence goes on from NC_137902.1 coordinate 54,397,266, forward strand.
TTCTAGACTAACGAGTGTGTTTGGTGTCTATGGGACAGTCACTGGCTGGACACTGAGAAGCCCTTGGGAGGTCCTGGGGAGAAGGGCCCGACCCCAGGCACGGAGCTCGGAGACAGCTCTGAGCACCGGCCTTCTCCAGCACCATTCTGGGCAGTCCAGGAAGAGAGGCCCTCGGGCAGAGTCAGCAGCTGTCCCCACCACTGGCATGGGGGGAGAGGGTGCCGCTGGGACGGGCTGCTGTCCAGCGCCTGATTTATAAGACATCTCCTCTGATTCTCCCCAACACTGGCATTACCAGCAAAACTAATTCCCTCATTTGGGCCTTTATAATTGCATCGTGAGTGCTTATTTCTGTGATGGACAATACTGGCAGAAGTGTAATTTTCTTCTGCTGACAAAAAGGAAAAAAATAAATACGCATGGTGGGGGAAATTCCAAAGGTTAAGACAAGGTGAGCCTACAGTGGAGAAATGGCCAGATTTCCAGACTGGCCAGGCCTGAGTCGGAAATGCCCATCCTTTCTTGGCTATGGGGCAAGGGGAGGGTAAGATGGTGCCCCGTGCCATCTCCCTTCGAGTACATCTGTGAACAATGCACCGTGCCCAGCATTTCCCACAACTTATTTCATTCCATCTTCCTGACAGCCCTACCCTGGTGGTAGGGGGACTAGAACCAACATTATCCCCATTTTACAGATAGAACTGAGGCTTAGAGAGGTCAATCAACTTGTTCAAGGTCAAATGACTACAGTACAAGATATGAGCTCACCTGTGCTAGTAACCACTCCCCTCCCCACCTGCCCCTGTAGGTGGGGCTAGGGGAGAGGTGTCTTCCTGCAGTTGGAGAGTTCAGCCATGAGATCAAGGGTGCCTCTACCAGGTCACTGTCCTTGCCCTCTAGAAGCCAGATGAGTCCCCGCAGGCGATCTCCTTCTAGCCATAATGGCTCTGCCCCAGCCTCTGCCTGAAAGGGGTAGGCTCTGGCACCTCTGGCCATGCCCATTAGCAGAGGAAGCAGGGGTCTCTGGTTGTGGTTTCCCAGGAGGCAGACCCTCAGCCAAGACCCCTGGCCCTCAAATAAGACCCCTCCCCCGCCCCGGCCAAGCTTGGTCTTGGTATGTGCATGTGACTCAGGACCTAGACTGGGAGAGGCTGTCACCTGCTAAAGTTAGGGCAGCCTAACTAGCTGTGGGCACCCTTCCCAAGACACCCAGATCTCTTTACCCAGCAACCCCAGATAGAGCACTCCCTTTAACTTGTATGCCAGGGCTCTGTACCCAGCCCAGCTCATCACGACATCTCACACTTACTCCAGGACCCCACCACTTCACGAGTGGTCAGGTCCTGCCCTCTCCTGAGCCCCTCCTAAGGGCTCCCTTCTGACCCAGCCTATTTTCACGATGAGCCATCACCATTTTCCCACCCTCTTCCATTCCTTTGTTCTGGACCAAGGGCCTGTCTTGCCGACTCACTGCCCCCATCACGTACGTCTACACCTCCCTACTGTCCCTCTTAATAGCCTCGCAGAGGCCTATCAGGGATGCTGGGCCTTAGGCCCCAAGCTGACTCCTGCCTGCTCTGGCCTTCTCCTGGGTCTCTCTCTGAACTGCCACCCACTGGGAGCTGCCATATTCTTTTTTTTTTTTTCTTTTTTTTTAAAAAAGATTTTATTTATTTGACAGATGGAGATCACAAGTAGGCAGAGAGGCAGGCAGAGAGAGAGGAGGAAGCAGGCTCCCTGCTGAGCAGAGAGCCCAACGCGGGGCTCGATCCCAGGACCCTGAGATCATGACCTGAGCCGAAGGCAGAGGCTTTAAACCACTGAGCCACCCAGGTGCCCCGGGACCTGCCATATTCTGACAGCGCTGATCCCTCCCTAGGGACAGATGCCCTCCTCTCACGGTTTCAAACAGCCTGTCTACCCTTCACTATAGCCTGAAAGTCCTGTCCTCGTATCCTCTCTCCTCCCGTGTCCTCACACTTCCCCACCCTTCCTCCCTCCCTCTCTCTCTCTCACACACACATACACACACCCTGTCTCTCTTCCTTTCTCTGTGGCTCAGGCAGCCTCCCAAATATGCCTGTCCTCTTGCCTCCCATAGAGATTTTCCTCTCTGTCTGGCCCAGGTGAAACCCATCCCATACACAATTTCACACACTTGCACCCACCCTCAATTTCGGGCAAGCCCCCGCACCCTAGTTTCAGCCCCTGTGGCCCCTCCACACCACTTCCCCACCACCTGTGTGCCCTTCCCTGTGGGCTGGCAGCAGGCACTCACTCAATCACTCCGCACCAGCGCCCGCACCCCGGTCACGCATGCTCGCCCAGACACCCCGCACGGGGCTTCTGCTCTGAAGCAAGGCGGGCCCAGCTGCCTCCCCAGCAGCCCTGGGTCCCGGCAATGGTGGCAGGCGGCAGGCGCCGGCGAGCAGTTCTGCTCCCGTGCACATATCTGCAGAGAAGGGCACACGGTACAATTTGTTCAGGAAACAATAGCAATGTTTGACATGTCATAAGGATTGATGGAGCAGAAATTTACATGGGAGAATGCATTTTTAAACAGCTCCACGGAGCCCCTGTGCTTTGCTGGTAATGCTTTCCACATTCATCATTCGCTGAGCCTCTCTGAATAACTCCTTAAACTATGGGAGATTAACTGCACTTCTTGCAAGCTCTGGGAGGCTGGTGTGGCCGGCAGGAGGCAGGAGGGACTCTGCAGAAGGAAGCCAGGAGCCCAGAGGCTGGGTGACCTCCACTTGGCCCGATCAGGCCCACGAGGCCTGGTCTGCTCCCGCGTTCCCGCGCTCCCTCCCACGGCGCTCTGTGAGAGGATTTCTGGTTCTTTCTAGGATACAAGGCAGAAGCCACAGGCCAGGAAATATTTAGTCTGTCCCACACTTCTGGGGAAATGCTGGGTGTTATTCAGTTTTGCTCATCATCCAAGAAGGAAGCTGGGGCTAATAGGTGAGTGTGTGGCAGGTGCTACGTGGGCAGAAGGGTTTGGCTGGACTTTGCTGCTCTGAGCACTTTCACAGGAGTCCTGGCCAGGGGGATGGTCATACTCCTCAGAGGAAAGGAAATGCTAGTGGCTCTAGAGAAAATGCTGAGTAGGGGATGAGAAGGGAGTGTGACCAGGTGGGTAGTGGCACCAGGGAGTGAACAATAGGGTGCAGGAGAGATCTCGGGGATACCATGGAGCCTAGGAAGAAAAATATATTTAGGAAAGCTCCTGGGTCCTGCTCGTGGCTTTCTGAGCATATAGGAGGCCTTAGGACAAGAAGGTGCCACTGGGGAGTCTGGGCGTGGGGACAGATGCTCAGAGCACATGGGACAGTGGAGTCACTCTTGGGGGGGGGGGTGGAGTCACCAAAGGGAGGACCCAGCTGGAGGTGGGGAAAGGGAAGGGGGTCTTTCCTCTCTTGTGTCCCATTATGGAGGGCAGATGGACAGCCACAAACTCCTTGACGCACGCCCACGGCGGACTGCCTCACCATGTCAGTGACGCACAGAGGTCCTCAGGATCTCTCAACACTGTCTTCCTCGCAGCCACTGACAACCAATTGTTGTACAAGTCACGTTTAAGCCTCTCTGTGCCTCGAGGCTCAGAATGCGCTTCTCCCAGGGAGGCAACATACAAGACCAGGCGCAAAGGGACTCACGAAGGATTTGGGTTAAGGGGTCATGAAAATACCAACAAAATGGCAGCGTGTGATCTGGGTTCTGGTCCAGCTTCTGCTGTAACCATCTGGCTGCGGGACCCCAAGTAAGACAGTGGGCTTCAGGGCCTCCCGACCCGCCTGCCTCTTTCACTCTGGCGCCAGCAGCCCATTCTCCATCGGAGCCAGACTGACACTAGGAGAACCCACTGGCCAGCTTAGAAGGCTCCCAGGGCACTGAAGACAAAATCCAAACTGTCTTCCATGACCCTGGGGGCGGCTAGTCTCAGCAGCCCCCGACCTCCTCTCTGAGCCATCTCTGGATCGCTCTGTTTCTGCCACCCAGTCTTCAGACTCCTGACATGACAAGCTCGTGCCTGTCTCACAACCCTTGCACTGTACTGCCCTGGGCCAGCAGTGTTCCTTCTCACCCCCATGGGCTCAGCTAACAGGACCCAGTGACATCTGGAAAAGCTCACTCAGCTGCCTGCTTGCTGTTGTGTGCGCTAAAAGCTGGGGAGGTCACGGTGGCCAGTAGTGGTGAGAGGCCATGGGCTTGGACCGGGGTGGTCAGGGCCGTGCTGGGAACTGGCAGGACTCAGCTGGGGCGGACGGGCCTCGCTTGTGGTCTGGCCAGATGCGGTGGGGAGAAGGGCCTGGTTTCGGCAGGAACATCGGGGTGGGCGTTCACCGGCTATCTCCTCCCACAGACTGTAAGCTTTCTGAGGGCCCGACCTATCCTGTTCTGCACACATGCCCCACATCCAGCCAGTGCGTGGCACGCAGGAGGCCCGCCACAAACTGTAGCGGAGTGAAGAAATCATGTGTGACAACTTACAAGGTCCTTCCTACCAGTGACAAGCCAGGAGTCCCTGGTCCTGAGCAGATGGACTTCTGAGCAGGCAAGGGTGCCAGAAGGATATGATAGAGCTGGGGGATGTGGGGGGAACAAGAAAGAGAGGAGGGAGAAGGGGGGAGGACAGGAGGAGAGGAGGAAAAGGAAGGACGGAGAAGGAAGAACCACCACAGAAACATGTATTCTAAGCCTCAGCTCGCGCATCTGTAAAATGGGCCTGATAACAGTACCTGCCTCTCGGGGTCGTCTTGAGGATTAAAGCAGGTGTTGCATGTAAGGCGCTTAGATCGGTGCCTGGCAGGGGTAATGGCCTCCAGGGGAGTGGGCATTAGTTTTTTTTACCCCCAATTCTAACCTTCTGGGCCCTCTGCAGGCTGGGTGCAGGTGAAGGGGACACAGCTCTGCGGGAGCCGTCCTCCTGGCCCCGGCCCCAGGTAGGAAGGCATCTGTCCCCTGTGGCAGCGGGAGGAGGGATGAGGATGGGGCTGACGGGGCTCTCCGGGTGCGAGGGGTGCCCGGCTTGTTTGTTCTTGCGGACACGCTGTTGTTCTCGGGTTCCCCCACCCCCTTCTTTATTTCTCTTTATTTTAAAACCTGGAAATAAAAATTGATGGGGAGCAAATTGCTCTGGCCAGCAGCTCTGTGCTTAAAGGAGTCTCCCCGGGAAAGCAATTACGGGATGTCAGAGGCCGTCAGCTCGGCAGGCCGCTGCCGGCACCCAGGGCCTGGGCGGGCCTCGGGGGCCGTGGGCCTCCTGCTGGGAAGATGCGGGAGCCAGCATCTGGGGAGATGGCGCCCCCCCCGCCGCCCACCGACAGAGGCACAGGGATAACCGAGATCACTGCCTTGCCGAACATCGCCCATGGGCCTGGCACTGCATGAAGAACTTGACACAATTTGTCCTGAATCCTTAAACCCATCAGCGAGATGGGGAGCACAGTCCCATTTTACAGACGAAGTGGTTCCAGCTGATAATAACGAGAAAACCAGTCACCGCAGCTCAACCTGGTCTCATCCACATCCTATTCCCATTCCTGCTCTGTGAGATGAGTATGATGCCGCCCTCGCTTTATGGATGTGGAAAGTGCCCAGCTGGTGGAAGCTTCCAGCACCACACACAGCCCCCTGCTGCTCACCTCCGCCTGGCAGAGGCTTCTTTACTGACAGGACCCGGGCCTCTCTTGGCCTGCAGGCTTTTCTCTCAAGGAAGCAGCTGCCATTTTGGGGTACCCACATCCCCAGAAGCTGCCCTCCCTCAGTGGGGACTGGAGTTGATGGATCAGTAGCCCAGCCTCCCGGCTATGAGGTGGACTGGCTCACCTCTGCCCTCGGATGTCTCAGTGGACAGAGCTCCGGTAGCCACCCAGGGTAAGCGGCTTCACAGCACCCCTGTCCGTGACCTCATCTCACTGCCCAGCCCCGGGTTACCTGGGGCCGCCTCTCCCAAGTGAATTGCCTGCCTGTGAGGTCTGTCTCAGGGCCCGTGTCTGGGGGAGCCAGGTCTAAGACACAGGCTGGGCGCTGGACACATGCGGTGAGCCAGACAGTCTGTCCCTCTCCTCACAGCTGCCAGCGGCTCAGGGTCCCACAGCTGGTCCCTGGCAAAGCTGGGATTTGAACCCTCCTCTCTCTGAGATTCACATACACAAAACAAAAAGGGAAAAAAATTCAGTTCCTCACCCTTCTACACTGGCGTCCATTCCCTATGCCCTTGGGTTTGAGGAGGACTCAACTAAGTGACTTCAAAAAAAATCACATCTGACCATGAACAAGGAAAACCGGGATACAGAGAGCCATTTTCTGGAGGTGCAGGAGGGAGGGTGGCTGGCTGCTCCGGGGTGAACGAGACATTCATAATCAGAAGGGACACAGGGCCTCTCTGGGGCCAGTTATCAAGCTGGGATTATGTGGTAGAAGATGAGAAGAGGAGGGTGCCAGAGAGATGTGGGGCCAGACACCGGGACTGAGGCTCAGTTAAGAGAGACCTTCTGGGCAGAGGAGATGGAAGGAGGGAAAAAAGACAGTCTAATCAGCCCCCTGGGGGGTGCAGTCAAACCATGGCTCCCCCATTACCAGAGTTCGCTACACCTCTGCCCTCACGCTGACCCTCTCCTCCCTTGCCCCCGTGGGATCCGTGGCACGCAACAGGCAGCTCCAGGTCTCTCGAGAAGGCAGGGAGAGGTACTTGGGCAGGGGCTGGTCCCATCCATGCTCCAGGACGTGTCCTCACCCCAAGGTGACTCAGAGCCCAGGTGGCACGCCCCCCATGCCTGCTGCCGTTGGCGGGCCCTGATTGGGCCAGCGTGTGCTGCTCGCTAATGAACCGTATTGATTCCACATTCTCTTGTTGTCTCCCTAAATGGCAAGCCACACATCTGATAGATTAAATACCCACATGATTGCCCGCCTGACATCTCCATCACTCCGCCTGCGGGTCCCTAATGAATTTTACAGCCCCACAACGACAGAAGAAATTAAGGTCAAAGTCCGACACAGGAACTATAAATCACCTGTGATCTGAGACCAGCAGAGGCCTGCAGCCCTAGCCCTCACTCACCTGGGCCGGTTCAGCCCAGGGCTTGATGGCAAGATGGTCACATTTGGTGAGTGCCGGGAGCACTCATGCCTGAGAAGCAGCTCCCACTCACAGACATTTGGGTTCCCTCTCTCCCCTGCCCACCCCACCTCCAGGAGTCAGAATGTTTTCACAGAAGGAAGCTCCCTGGTAGGAAAGCAGCCTATCTCCTTTCCAAAGACTTGTTTCCCAAGATGTTCAAAATATGCTGATCACACTGATATAACAATGTCCCCAGAACAGGGAAAGGGATGAGCAGCATTCCCTCCATTTTGCAGATGGAGAAGTTTAGGCTTGTACAGAAAAGGGGCTTGCCTGGGGTCATTCAATAAGCTGAAGACCTTTATCTTCCAGACCCGAAGTTTACAGGTCTTGTTACAAGGGGAGCATAGAGGGGTCTTTTGTCCCAGTCCTGTTTCTTCTCTGGGTAGGGGGTACCAGTTACAGGTGGCTGAGCCGGCAGAGGGAGTCCTGGTCTTGGATTCAGCTTGGACATTGGCCGGTCAAGTTCAGCATGTATCTTGTCATACTTCTGGGCCTGGGAGGGATTCAGTTTCTGTGAGGAGGCTGTGTTAGTTCATGGTGAAGGGAAAGGACATTGGCATTCAAGAAACAAGGGCTCATGCCTCAGCTCTGCTCCTTCCACAGGTATGGCCTCAGGCAAACACCCAACTTCTTTGAATCTCAACGCTCTCATTTATAAAACAGGGAGGCTAATTTCTACCTCACCAGGGTGTCATGGGGATTCAACGAGGGAACACACATAGTTGCTGAGCTCGGTGCCGGACATGTGATAAGAGTACCTGTCGTTTGTTTAACACCTGTTCTGTGTCAGGCACTGGGCTAAGTTCTTTATGTGTATTATCTCATTGAAGACCCACAACAAGTTCATAAGGAACGAACCTCATCACCATTTTCCAGAAGAGAAAGCTGAGGCACATGAGAGGTTATTCAGCAGAGACTCAACATCTATGCTCTCTTTTTCAAATGAACAAAAATTACTATTTTTAGGTGGTATAACACTATCTGCCTAAAATACTAGATTGGCCAGCTTCCTTTGTAGACAAGCACAACCATATGACTAAGTTCTGGCTAAGGAGGTGAAAGCAAAAGTAAGTAAGATATTTCTAGGAAGTCTTCTCAAAAGGGAAGGAGAGTACCCTTCTTTGTGTCCTTCATTCTGCAGCTTAGAATGTGGATGTGATGGCCAGAGCACTAGCAACCACTTTGGACCATGAAGATGAGGGCCAAATCTTAGAAATGGGGTGGAGAAGAGAGCTTACAGGAGCCACCCAAGGCTGCTCACCTCTAAACTCCTTTTGCATGGGAGAGAAATCCACTTCGATCTTGTTTAAGAAATCATTTGGGGGAGTTTCTGTGACTGGTAGCTGTACTGGATCATTGCTGATACAAGTAATCTATTCAAAGCCATATAGCTCAGAAATGGCAGAATCAGGATAAACTTGGGTGGTTTAAGTCTGGAACTTAGGGTCTTCACCACCCTGCCTCCTATAGTGAGCACTTGAGGAACATGAGATAATATCAACACATCATCATCATCATCACATAGTAAAGTAGATGAGGTTTCTCCTAGAGATGTTCAAACTTGCATTAGTTGGTCATGAAATCAATTGAGTGGGTCATGACTAGTGTTTTTAAAAATGAAATCTGGTGGAGGGGCGCCTGGGTGGCTCAGTGGGTTAAAGCCTCTGCCTTCGGCTCGGGTCATGGTCCCAGGGTCCTGGGATCGAGCCCCGAATCAGGCTCTCTGCTCAGTAGGGAGCCTGCTTCCTCCTCTCTCTCTGCCTGCCTCTCTGTGATCTCCATCTGTCAAATAAATAAATAAAATCTTTAAAAAAAATGAAATCTGGTGGAATAAAATAGAACATACTAAATTGAAAACTGTAAGATGTGATGGAAGAAGTTGAAGAAGACACAAACAGAAAGACACTCCGTGCTAATGGGTTGGAAGAATGACTATTGTTAAAATGTCCTCACTACCCAAAGCAATCTATGGATTCCATGTAATCTCTATCAAAATTCCAGTGGCATCCCCCTCCCAAGAAATAGGACAATCGTAAGACTTACATGGAGTCACAAAAGACCCCACACATCCAAAGTCATTTTGACAATGAAGAACAAAGCTGGAGGCATCACGTGCCTGGATTTCCAACTGTATAGTAAAGCTATAGCAATGGGAAACAGTAGGACACCAGCATAAGAACAGACATATAGATCAACAGAACAGAACAGACAGCCCAGAAGTAAACCCACACATATATGGTCAACTAATATTTGACAGAGGAGCCAAGAACACTTGATGGAGAAAAGACAGTCTCTCCAATGAATGATGCTAGGGAGCACTGACAGCCACACACAAGAGAACGAAACTGGACCACTGCCTCACACCATGCACAAAAATTAACTCAAAGTGGATGAAAGATTTGAATGCAAGACCTGAAACCCATAAAACTCTAGAAGAAAACACAGGTGGTAGGCATGGGGATGACATTTTGGATCTGACTCCAAAAGCAAAGGTAACAAAAGCTGAAATAAACAAATAGGACCACCTCAGATTACAAAGCTTCTGCACAGCCTGGGAAGCCACCAACAAAATGAAGAGGCAGCCTCCTGGGTGGGAGAGAACAGGCACAAATCACAGATCTGATAAGGGGTTAATATCCGAAATATATGGAGAACTCCTGCAAACTCAACAGCAGAAAAAGGTCTGATCGAAAGAATGGGAGAAGGACCTGAATAGACATTCTTCCATAGAAGACATCCAGATGGCCAGCAGACCCGTGAAAAGGTGCTCAGCATCACGGATAAGCAGGGAGATGCAGATCAAAACCACCACGAGCTCACACCTCCCGCCTATCAGAATGGCTGTCGTTGCCAAGACAAGAAACAAGTGCTGGTGAGGACGTGGAGGAAAGGGAACCCTGTGCCCTTCTGGAGAGAACGTAAACTGGTGTGGCTTCTCTGGAACACAACATGGAGGTTGCCCCCACATTGAACGTAACCTAGAAATACCGTCTGATCCGGCAATCTCACTTGTGTGTGTTTATCTGAAAACAAAAAGAAAACACTAACTTGGGAAGACACATGCACCCCCACGTTCACTGCGGCTTTATTTGCAACAGTCCACATAGTGAAGGAACCCAGGTGTCCGCCCACGGGTGGATGGATAAGGAAAATGCGGTGTATGTTTATGATGGAATATTACCTGGCCATGAAAAAGAAGGAAATCTTGCCATTTGTGACAAGGATGGACCCTGAGGGCATTATGCAAAGGGAAATAAGTCAGAGAAAGACAAACTCTGAATGATCTCACTTATAGGTGGAACCTTAAAGAACAAAAGACCCAGATCACAGACACAGAGACTAGCCTGGCATGGTTGCCGGAGGTGGGGAGTGGGAGGAGGGCAGAGCAGGGGAAGGGGATCAAAAGCTAAGAAGTTCTAGTTATAAAATAAATAATTCAGAGGATGTAATGTACAACATGGCAATTATAGTTAATATCACTGCATGGTACATTTGAAAGTTACTGAGAGTAAATCTTAAAAAGTTCTCATAAAAAAGCCCCAAAATCTAGAAAATGATACTAGAGTGTGCTATTACCTGGGGTAAGGAAGTCCTATTTTTTTCTAGATAGGGATGTGTGTGTCCTGGGTATGAAGTTAGATGTAGTATTTATTATGGATTATCATAAAAGAAAGTTTGAAAGACAGTGAAGCAGAGGGCATAGGGACTTTGATGCACTCCAGAAAGCAGCTGGAGGGAACAACAGCCATGGTTCCCTCCTACAGGGATAGGGATTATGCAGCAAGAATAAGCCCCCCAAATGCATAGGCTCTGCTCAACTTCTCCCTAAACCTCTCTGGGCCCCCTCCTCCCTCCACCTTTCTCCCCCAGCTGCTCCGGGGACAAGCTCTCAGGCCGAGGCCCCGGGGGCTGCTCCGAGCCCATCCTGCCCAAATCATCCCGTCCCAAGGCCCATAACCTTCCAAGCCCAGGGCACAGGCAGACTCTGTGCGGGCATTTGGCTGACTGCGTTTATGAACTCATTCTCTCTCGGCCACTCTAAAAGCTACCTAATGTCCCTTGGCCCAGGGGGTCCATTTTCTCTGCTCTGGTGTCCTGTGAGCAACTGCCTGAGCAGGAACAATCAGCAGCTAACCCTGCGAAGGGGGACCCTGACAGGCAGAGTGCAGGGGACCGCAGGCTCTGGGCGCAGGCGGTCACACGCTGTTAACACAGAGGGCCTTAGAGAGCATCCAGCACGACCCCTTCATTTTATAGTTGAGGACACCGAGGTCCGGGAAGCTAGGATGTGCTCAAGGTCATCCGGTAACAGAAGAGCTCCTGCATCCCCGGCCCGCACCCTGCCCATCTCCGGGGACTCCAACAAGAGGCTGGAGCCCAGTGCGGGGTGGCACTTGATGGAGACCAGCAAACAGGAGAGGGACCCTGGGGTTTGGGAGTCGGACAGACCCAGGTTTGAATCCTGGCTTGGACGCTCACTAGCTGGCTGACCCGGTGCCCATGCCTGACCTCTCCGTTTCTGGTCAAGGGGCAAAGGTCAGTGGCAGAGCAGCTCTCCCCAAGGACGGGGGATTCTGGAGGCACCCGTGAGGGAGGGTTTGAGGGCTTGACAGGCAATGGGAGCTTTCCAACAATTTGCCGAAAGTCAAGTAGCTGAGTGACTGAATGACCGAAAATGATCAGACCTTAAACGAGGTCCAGGGTGATCACTTCAGGGGCAGGAGAGGGGGGCAGGGAGCAGCTCTCCATCCTCACACCTGCCCTGCCATGAAGGGCTCCTTCCAGAAGCGCTGGGGGGTGGTGGGCAGACGGCAGCCAGCTGTGCTCTCTGTCTCTCCTTAGTGCCTGTCCCTACCTCTCATCCCATGCCATTTTGGTTTTACGGATTGATACTTAGATTAAAGAGATACGCACAGCCCAGGAGCACTGAAGCCTGACAGACAGAGGAACTCGGACCCGTCAATCACAGCTTCCTCCAGCACCACACCGCACTGGCCCCGGCAACCGGAGATGAACCCAAGAGTAGCTGGAAGGGGTCCAGAAGTACAGCCTGGACACACCCCAAATGTGGAAGGGCGTGGCTGGCCAGCTTGGGAGGGGGGCTGGGGTGGCGCATGCGTGCGTGTGCGTGTGCGTGTGTGTGTGTGTGTGTGTGTGTGTGTTTCACCTCCCTCTTCCCCTCCCCAGGCTGCAGATATTCAATTTTCTTTTAAATGGTGGCGAAATTGGAAGAGATTTTGTTCTGTTTAAGCACAGCTGGAGTCTCGGGTCTCAAGGGACTGGAGAACAATGAGATCAATTAAGATGCCCGCAGTGAAGGGTGTCAGGAGGGGCTGGGGAGGGACAGCGCCAGGTTGTGGGTTGGGGACTGGAGGCCCTTTTCAAGAAGGGGAAGGTGGAAGAGGCAGCCCAGGCCTGGCCGGCAGTCCAGCTTTGGCTCTCCCCTGCCTTGACCTGCCCGTCTCCATTGGGTTTTGCTCGTCGGGTCATGTTGTCTCCCAGACTTACTAATAATTCATGTTAGCAATTTCTGTCACCAGCTTTCTACACTGATAGAATCCAGTTGAACGGATGCTATCAGAAGCAGGGAGAAGGCCACCATTCTAGAACAGCGCGGAGAGCCCTGGACACTTGGTAGGCAGCAGGGGCTGGAACAGCTACCAAAGCCTCAGCGGTGCGGGGGTTGGGGGGGGGCTTGGACCACTGCCCCTCCACCACCACATTGTCCCGCAGCACCACGGAGGTGGAAGATGAAACTGAAACCCAGGGAAAGGAAGCTATTAGCCTGAGGGCAACCTGCTGGTAAGAAGCTAAGACAGGACTCCTACCCAGTGTCTGCCCACCTGGGTGCTGGCCAAGGTGTACAGCCCACCTGGCGGGCAGGTGGAGAGGAAAACGGGTGAAGGACCTTGCCGGGCCTGGGAGGAATGGGAGAGCCGGGGCCCAGACTGAGTGGGAGCTCAGCTATCACCTCTCACCTGCTCTCCCAGCCTCGGCCTGGGTGCCTTCCACGCCCTCGCTCTTCCCCACCCTCAGCCTATTCCCCGGATGGCGACGCCTGTGATCCATCAGATCTCTCTGTCCCAGTCCGTTCACCTCCTGACGGCCTCTCCTCCACCTACACCCCCAGGCTCTTGTCTCAAAGTCTTTCTCTGCATCTCCCTCAGCCTGGGGCAGCTCTTTCCCAAATTCTACCTGCCTCTCTACGCACGGCCACCTTCTGTGAGAGGTGTGTGTCCCCTGACCCCCTCTGGAGCACACAGGGACACTGCCACCCCTCGTGCTCCCCGCCCACCCAGCTCTATTTTTCCCCACGACACTCCCCCCATGACACACGCTGTGCTTACTTGCTCCTCCTGCCTCCTGCCCCTGGAATGCGTGGGGATGTTTGTCTGTCCCGCTCACTGCTGTCATTCTAGGCCCCTAATAAACCGTCACCGGATGGAGGATGGTAGTTGCTTCTGGGGGCCCCCCATGCCTCAGAGAGCACGAAGTGATGCTCAGGGAGGGACTGTGGGTTAAGGCTTCTGCAGTGGAGACGCAGGGGTTCACAGAGGGCGCCGCGCTCTGCCTGACAGCAGAGTCAGCTCCCGCTCACCTGTGCGTGGACCCAGGCTGAGGGGCTGCGTGCATTTCAGCCTTGACCTTGCAATCACATGCCCTGATGAGACGGGCGATCCTGGACTCCGGTGGCCATCGTCCCTCCCAGCCCCTGCCTTTGTTCCTGGGCTGGGGTCTGTGACCCCGGATTCTGCTTGCTCCAGGGAAGTTTCCAGTGCAGTGGGGAGGAAAGGGTATGAGCCACGAAATCCCTGAGTGTTGAGAACAGCCACAGAAAAGGAGGGGCAAGGCACAGGGGGAGCTGGGACGAAGGGGTATTGAATTGGAGCTCTGATTCCAAGACACCCACATTCGTGTAAATGCTTTGACATTCTGTCCATTGAGAGCTGGGGGGTGTCTCCATCCCCTGCCCTTGATGTTCATGAACTTGCTTGGGGGACTCACTATAACCAACGGAAGTCAGGGTCAGGGACCAGGTGAACTTGAGGCTAGGTCAGAAATGGCCACATAGCTTCCACCTGGTCCTCTTGGGACACACTTTCCCCAGAGGCCTCCTCTGAGGTGCTCCCTCTCAGAATGCCTACCCCACGGGGAGAGGCCGTGTGTGGGTGCTCGCGACAGTCAGGCTGAGCACCAGACACCGGATGGAGGTGCCTCCAGCTGCTGGAGTCACTCCCAGCCCTGGAGCTGCAGAGAAGGACCCCCTTGCTGAGCTCTGTCAATGATGCTGACCTGCCTAGCCTGTGAGGATCGGAAAACAGCTGTCGCTTCATGCAGCCAAGTGGGGTGGTTTCTGATGCAACAGAAAGCAGAGCAAGCTTTGAGGGTCCCTGCTCAGTGCCCACCACCAAGCAAGCATGAGCGGAGTGTGTCAAGTGTGGGGACGCATGAAACCAGCAGAGAAGGGTGCACCTGTGGGCGGAGAATGCTAAACTCCCATGACCAGGACAAGCTCTGTAATTTGCAGGACCCAGTGCAAAGTGAACACAAAGGCCCTTTGTTGAAAAATTAAGAATTTCCAGGCAGTGACAGCAGTGCACCAGGCCAAGGGTGGGGCCTTCTGAATCCAGGTCCCTGAGAGCATGCCCAGGCCACACATACATTCTCTGGTCACATCTGCCCGCCTCTGAGCACACTGCTGGCCAGGCTTGGTGCTGAGCGCCCCCCCACACTGTCCCCCTCTATTCTCAGCAGCCCTCCCTGGTAGGACCTCTCAGCGCACCTGCCTAGGTCCGGAGATGACACAGTGGTCTGTCAAGGGCCCCTCTTGACAGAGCTGGACGTGCACACAGGCTGAAGAGTAGAGTGTAGCCAGATCGGGGTCCCTGAAGGCCACTGATGATAAAAACCACTGTGGACCACTGTGAGCTCTTGACCCACAATGGGGTCTCCCGGCAACCTTGCCTCTGTGTTGGGGAGGTGCTATTTTGCTCACCTGATGGGAAAGAAGCCAAACCTGGAGAAGGAGGGGCCAGCCCATAGCAAACTGGATTCACGACCCTGCCCAAGATGTTACCAGTCTCCCCTGGACAGGCTGGGAAGAGGGGAAGGGAGAAGAGAGCGGAACCATGCCTGTCAGCCCCCACAAGGCCAAGGAGCCAAGGGGTAGCACCCTGCCCCTGGGCTGAGCGAACTGGGCCCCATGCGCACCCAGTCATGGTGCTTACATGCCTCTCTTTCTTGCTTTGATTTATATACCTAGAGAATCTTATCTTGTCTGACAGTCAATCTTCTGCCCATTCCTGCTGTGTCCTACCTCTCTGGAGCAGGGACAGAAGGCCCTGGAGGGCAGTAAGATCTGCCCTGGGAGTAACCTCCTTCCCAGCTGCTGTTCCTTCTTGGCATCCTTCCCTGATGGAGCTAATGAATCTGGGCACACAAGGCCCCTATTGCGGGAGGCCAGGCCGGCTCACTGCACACCCCAGGTACAACCTCTCTCAGCAGCCTGCCATAGGCCACCAGGATGGAATAGGTACGAGAATGGAGATGGTCTGCTACAGGATTTTTTCACTGTCAGAACAGCAGCCCCATGGTTATATTCGGGGTGACTGGCAATTCAGGAGCAAGAGAGAGTGCTGAACCCTGTCCACATCACCCAAATAAAACTCCACCACTCTACAGAGAACACCGCCCTCTCTCTATTCCAGTCGCAGGGCCTTTGCACATGCTCTTCCCTCTTTGTCCAACGTGCTTCCCTCCCCTCACTCATCTGTTAATGCCTACTCAATTGCTAATTCCTCAGGGAAGCCTTCCCTGACTCCAGTCAAGGGCAGAAGTCCTTTTACAGGTGTTCATTGTTCCCTAATAACAAGTAATCATTAAAGATAACATCATAATAAGTAATTAAAGATTCATTTCTTAGTATTAACATCACGCTTCCCCAGGAGACTGTAAACTTCATGCGGACAAGATGCACATCACCATGGTCCTTTGGGCCACGTGCCTGGAGCACACTAGGTATTCAAAAAACGTTTGTTGGATGAACAAATGATTGGAGTGCTTTCTTACTGCTCAGGAAAAACTGCTGGGCACCAAGTACCAATTGGACAGGCTGCAGGCCTGCCCCAAGCCCAGGAAGAAGACACCCCAGAGTCTTAACCCCTAACTCTTGTCAGGTCGGGAGGCAGGATGGGAAGGCAAGAATCAGAGCAGCCCGGGGACAAGAGAGGAGGACAAACCACATAGCCTAGAGGATGGGGAGCTTCTGACAGTATATGGGAACTTTTATACGTGTTCATGAACACAGACGTGTATGTTCTAACACATGTCCCTGAGCACATGGAGCTGCACACATGTTGTGCATGGCATGCACGCATGCACACACACACACACACACACACACACACACACACACGTCTATGCCCTCCCAAACAATGTGGGTGCATGTGCACCTGCACATCCCTCCCCTGCATGGTTGCCCTCCAGAGGACTGGCTCTGATGGGCACAGACGTCTGTCCTGTTCCTCCCGACCTCCAGCTCCAGGCTGCCTTTGGTGAATTGCTCTAGTCTCCCTGACTTGGTCTTTTCCTCAGTGCAAGGAGCTCCCTCACCTCTGACCTCCAGTGCCTGGGGCCCTACAGAACTGGTAATTCACCTGACAATGCCAGAGGTTCTCGAAGGGCTCACGTATCACCCAGAGACAAAAGGCCTGGAGCAGCCCTGCAACCTGTCCACCCAGGCTCTGCAGAGAAGGCTCCAAAGCTCCTCTCTTTCCCCTCTGCTCTGAGCATAACTGAAAGGACAAGCTCAGCGGTCCAACGCAGAACGTTCTGGCGGGGCAGCCCCGGTGGCTAAGAGCCTACGGCTCAGGGTCAGGCAGCCTTCTGGTGAATTTCAGCTCGCTCGCTTGTTAGCTCCGGGGCCCTGAGCAACCTGTGCGTTACTTAACCTGAGCCTCCATTTCCTCACCTGTAAGGTGAGAAGGATGGCACGTGTGGGGGTTAGAAACAGTGCGTGTGAAGTGCCTGTTTCCAGCCAGGGCTTACCGGGGACAGCCACACCCTCAGAGGTCAGCTCGAGGTCTGGAAGGGGCATTGGACATGTCTTAGTCCATCTTGCCCATTTTACAAATAAGGTGCAAAAAGAGAAGCAGTTTCTGCCCTTGCCACCCAAGGTTGGCCAGGACCAGAGTCGGTGGTCAAGGTCAAGCCTCTGCACCCTGGGTCCCTACTCTGTTCCGTCCACTACTGAGCATTCCTTTTGCTGTAACTGGTGGGGGGTGGGGGCGTAAGGGCCTCAAAACCTGGGCTGGGGGAGGTCCAGGGAGGGGCAAGGGTTCAGCCCTCCAACCCGGCTGGGAGACCAGGCTGGAGATGATGGCCTTTCCTCTCCCAGCTTCCCCACTGCCGTCAGACTGCTGCCTCCCCACCAGGATGGGTAATGAGCCCACAGAGGCCAGGCTGGTGCCAGGTGGGGGCTGGGGAGGCCCCTCACAGCAGGCTCTGCCTCAGCCCTCGGTGCAAATTAAAACATTTTCCTTTTCTTCATAATTTTTTTCCTGACACAACTGCCCATGAAACATTTTAATAACATTCTAGAAAAGGTCATGGAGAAGGAATTTCACAGTCCCTGAGCAGGCAGCTATAAGTTCAGCTCCTCCTGCAGCAAAGGAGGTGGAAAGATCAGGTTGACCCTGGAAAATGGTGGTGGTGGGGGAGGCCAGGTCAGTCTGGCAGGGTGCCAGGTGTGGCCACAAAACACGCTACCAGCTAGAGGTCGGGAAGCGCCCTGGTGGAGACTAGGAAATGATGGTGGGTAAGCAGGGCTGCTCAGGGGGAGCTCCTGCACCCAGCATCACACCTCTTGACAGCAGTCTGAGGTCTCATGCCCACTCTGCAGATGAGGAAATGGAGGCCCCCAGAGGTGACGTGGATAGACTGGCACACATCGAAGGTGAGGAAAGCAGGACCCCCAGTTCCCCGGGAGGTCCTGGGCTCCTGTAAGCACGCAGCCCGGGTACTAGAGTTTATTACTGGGTGAAACCGCCCTTTCGTATCTGCACAATCCCACAGCCCTGGGGCCAGGGGGTTGAGAAGGAGGTGGGCAAGGCTTAAACAGATGCAGCGACTGGAGGCTGATCAGGCCCCCACCTGGCACCAGAGGAGCCTAAATGCATCCATTAAACAAGCAGAGAGGAACTGGAAAAGGGGTGTGGGTGGCAGGCAGGGGTCCACGCAGGCCCGGGAACTGCTCTAGCATTTGAGAAAACACAGTATGAGCACCTGCTCTCCACTGGCAGCCCCAGAGCAGACTGGGCCTAACCCATTGTCCTTGGCACCAGCAACTGGCCACCAGCCAAGAGGTATGCCCTCTGACCCTTCACACCCCACCCCTGTTCCCTAGGTTCCAAAACCCTTCCCCAGGGCACGGGAACTTGGGACTGCAAAGTGAGACCACCATCCCCAGCAAGAATACCGGGGAGCAGTCCCTGGACACCCACCAAGACGGACACCTGGATTCTTTGCCATGTGGTCCCAGGCCTGCTGGGGCCCTGAAGTCCAGGCTGCTTGGGTGTCCTTCACCCTGATGTTTGAAGATGGCCGGGGGGAGGGGGGCCACAGACACTCTTTGGGTCTAGAAGGCCAAAGCCTCTGGCACTTGCTCTCCACCTGGGCCCCTAGAGGCTGCAAGAGGATCCACGGGGGGCTCCCAAGCACCCGGTGACGGATTACGAGGAGCACCTTGGTGGAAGCCGGGGGGCCACAGCCTGGGGAAGCAGGCGGGGAGGGAAACAGCCACAGTAGACCTAGTGTTTATGTGTTAGGGCCCGCCTAGCTGAACATCTGTTTGAAATATTAATAACTGTCAGATGGGAAGGGCCTGGGGCTCAGTACAGTTCCATACCATCTGTCGGTAGAGTAAACACACTTCGGAACAGTGGGCCTGGAATCAGCAGGCGATGTCTCGGCTTGGAGTAAGGATGGAGCAAGATATGGCAGCTAGGACCCCGAGGCCCTCCACGTGGGCAGGGAAGAGCAGTGGTGAGCTCAACTCTATCACAGGTACTGAGCACCTACTAGGTGTATGAGCTGAGCTTATGTAGCACACGTCTGCCGCTCTGATCTGTCAGACAGCCAGTCCTCTTTGCTCTGCCAACAGAAGTCCCTTCCACATAGCCCCTTCCCCACTTCTAGCCCACAGAGTTTGCATGGAGTGGACCCAACCCCTGGCTCTACCAGCAAGAGTGTGACCCATCTCTGGGAGATGAGGATCAAGATGATGGGCTCCAGCATGGCCCGGCAAGGAGACTCAGCTATGGGACTTGTGTTGGAACTAATGAAAAAGATTGTTGTTTTCCCACTAGGGCTGATAAGTTGGTAAGAAGCAAGCCTGGGGGTGTTGGTGTTCCTCTCAGCCAATGTGAGAAAAGCAGCGCCTGGTGCTAAAGTCAGATTCTCTCTGATGGAGTGCCTGGGTACAGCCATGCCTGATATCATTTATAGTTTGAGTTATAAGAGCTGATACGCTTTTGGCTTGAACCACTTAAGAGTTTGTGTCCCTTGCCAGCAAGGGTACTGAATGATACAAATGGGACACTGGAAGGGCCCTTTGTCAAAGTCCCAGCCAAGGGCAGCTGGGGATGGCCAGGCACCCTCAAAGAGTCCATTCTTCCCTGGTGCTTAGAGAGACAGTGGCCCTCCTTGGAGATGGCTGCCCCCTATCCCCACTAGAGGGCATTTCCAGGGCTCCTGGCCCACCTAGACTCAGTCCCTCTCAGGGACAAGGCAGAACACCGGTGTCCTCTTCCCACATTGTTGCCCGGACCCTGGGAACCCCATCATAAAGACCCCAGAGGTTTTAAGACACAAACACCACAGCTTCTAGGGGCCCAGGGGCACCGCCTCCCCTGACTGCCCATGTTTCTTGGGCCATTCCCTCTGGCTGCCTCCCCGTGGTCTTCCCCAGAGCTCAGTGGCCCGGTGAAAGAGCGGGACTCACCAGGACTGTCAGCACAGAGGTCCCCACGGTGACGTTCTCGTACAAGCTGACGTTGTACAGCGGCTGGCTGAAGATGGGCCGGTTGTCATTCTCGTTGATGAGGGTGATCTTCACCTTGGCGTAGCCCACGTGGTCAGGTACACTCTCGTTGGCAAAGAGCTGCGTGTGCAGAGCAGGGGCCCAGGTGAGCTCTCACATGCTCCCGGAGCTGTGTCCCCTTAAGTCCCCCTGGGGTCTCTGCAGGTTCTAACCCAGAGTTCCTGTCTGAGTCAGTGCCTATCCCAGGTGTGTACTGCTGGAAGTTTCTCCATCAGGGATTGGAAGCCAGGATGGCCTTGGATTCTGCTGGGGGTTGGGCAGTGAGGCTCCTTATGGGTCTCAGGGGCTGTGACCATATCTGGTAAATTGCTGCTCAATTCCCAGACATTTCCTTGTCCTCCTTGAAAAGGGAGGCTCAGCCCAGCCCCTGTCATGGGCTCAGTGGGCTTCCTGGAGTCGGACCCATAGGGGAAGAATGAGAAGAGCTGGAAGGGGGAGTTTCAGGAGATGGTGTCACCCTCTGCCTCCCTGAAAGCCCCCCACCTGGCGAAGAAAAAGGGAGGGGGGGGCCTTACATCAAAGTCGTAGCGGTCCACAGTCTCATAGTCCAGGGGGACGGCCACCCGGATGCGGATGTCTGCTTTCCCTTGGACAGAGGTGGGGGAAATGATGAAGTGCTGGGAGTTGTTCCCAACCAGGTACACCTCGAACATGCTGTTCAGGCCCTGGGGCAGAATGGAGAAGAAACCGGTCAGAAGGGGCTTGGGAGGCCTCGGGTCCAGAGCAGCATGGCTTTGGTGGAGGTAGAGAAGGAACAGGGTCCATAGCTTGCAAGCACCCCACCCCAGAGCGGTCTGGCCTCCTCTGGGTGACCCCAGCCTGGCTCTCAGACCCTGCCTCCTGTCCATGTCCGGGCCCACTGGAAGTCTCTGCCAGTTCTTTTTGCCTTTATCCCTTCAGACACCCCAAATACCCCTTCCAGATGGTTCAGTTCATTTCCCATCTCCTGCTCCCTTTCTCAGTCCCAGTGAACCCAACTGGGGAGGTTCTGTACCTGCAAGACCCAGCAGGGAGACAGGACAGAGGGTGGGAAGGGAGGGGAGAGAAGCAAGTATGTGTCCTTGGCAGGCGTGGGCAGGAGAGGGCACAAGGGATAGCGCAGGATGTGGCTTCTTCCCCTCCCTCTCCCCAGAACGTGTCAATCAGGGAGAACACTGGCTTCCTTACACATGGAATGGGAATTACCCAAGCAGCTGAATTGTGAAGTGAACCCCTGTGGACCCCCTACACTGTGGCCAGCTAGTGGTGACTGGAGGACAGTGGGTCCTAGGTAGCTAGGAGCTGCCATGTCCTCCAAGGGCTCTGCTGCAGCCCAGCAGCTCAAGTCCGTGGTTTCGGGGGGGGGGGGCGTGTTTCACTCCAAGTCAGGTGTTTCTGATCCTTCTAACAGGGCCCGAGCTCATGGAGCCCTCAAATACCATTTGGCTTGTTCCGACACAAAGGGTGTGAGGTCTCCATACTATCCAAGACCTCAGATCCAAAGAACCATTGCTGAAGGTGGGAGACATGGCTTACTGACTCCCCAGAGTCTGGTCTGCTCAGAGATGGATTCAACTCCCCA
Organism: Martes martes; assembly: GCF_963455335.1. Taxonomy (NCBI): domain Eukaryota; kingdom Metazoa; phylum Chordata; class Mammalia; order Carnivora; family Mustelidae; genus Martes; species Martes martes. The sequence goes on from NC_137902.1 coordinate 54,419,058, forward strand.
CAGGGGTAATCACCCCCAAACAAGCCTCCTTAACCTAGGCAGACGGCTTGTGGTTTGTAACCAATCCATGGAGAACCTCTCCTGACCCTTACTAGAGATGCCACCGGGTTACAGACCTGGGCTCTGAGCGCTAGGAGGGAATTTCCGCCTGCCCATGCTGCTCACCCCTGGCCCAGTGCCCGGCACAACCCCACTGTGTGTGTGTTTCTTTGGAACTGAGGACAGGCAAAGGAAGCATGCCTCTCTTCTGGTTGCCCAGGGATGCCTCCCAGAACCTGTTCCTGCTGGGAGGGAAGCAGCTAGGCCATCTGAAAGCCTTTCCTTGCTCAGAAGGGGATGGTCCTGGCAAGGCTGGAAAGGATAACCCCCAGCGAAGCCTGAGAGTTCACGAGATCCTTCCAGCTCTGGGACTGTCTCACAAGTGGTCGAACACATTTGTGGAATGAACGCACATTAACATTTACCCACCAGTCTCTTGAGTTTTGGGTTGTTTTTTTTTTTTTTCTATTTACAATTACAAATGACCAAAACAGGAACATTGCCAATCTTGGGGTCCGGACAAGCAGCAGGGCCTCCAAAGCCCCCCACCCAGAGTGGCTCCCGCAGACGGTGCAGGCAATGCTGCCTTGGCCCTGTCAGCTCGTGGAGTCCTCAGTTCTCCCTGGCATGGAATCCATTCGTCTGACGGAGGCCCAATTAAATGCCCGAAGGGGCACTAATAGCCAAGGCCGGCAGAGTGTGACAGCTCCGAGCAGGTGACACCAATGCCTCTCCCTCCACCACAGGACCTGGAGGCCCGAGAAGGTGGGGGCGGGCTGAGCTGTGCCTGGGCAGATGGAGCCACACCCCCTCCGCAACCCCTCCCCTACATGCCCACCGCCCCCCCACCCCCACCCCCAGCCCTGGCCCTTCCCAGGCTCACTTACCAAGTTCTGTCAGTGGGAGTCGGTCAAAGGTATGGAGACAGAGAAGGAGCCAGAAAGGCACGGAGAGGAGGAAGGAACCGGAAAGAAAAGATGGTGAGATCCGAGGTCAGGGGAAGGCAGAGGGGCCGAGTGGACCCTAGGAGCATACCCTGCTCCAGAGGAAGAGCCCCTTTCGTGTCTGAGGGGCCCCAAACCCAGAGGAAGGAGAGGGAAGCAGAGGAAGAGGGTACCAGGGGTCCTGAGCACACTGGGTCCTCACCCAGAGGGAGGTGGGGAAGGGGCGAGCACTGGGGGAGAGGGGGATGGGCTGCACTCCTATGTCCTCCTCCCAGGAGCCTAGACTAAACCCCTGCAGAAAACGACCCCGAGCATGGTCACGTTTCAATCTTCCTAACACAGAAAACGCTAAGACCTGACACATACAGACATGGGAAGTTTTCACATAGTTCTAAAGTGTAAAGGGCACACTGTGGTCTCCCTGTCCCCATTGGCCCAGCCACTGGAGAGCCTTCTCTAGAGGCCACCACACCCCGTCCAGGGGTCTCTTCCCCAGCAAAGCCACGCGTATACGACGAGCTCCACATATCCGTGGCTTCCCTCCCGCCCTCGAACAGCAGCATGCGGCACGCATCGCTCTGGGTGGGGTCTGGTCCCTGAGAGCCGGGTCATGAAGGATATTCCCTAAGTGTACAAACAGTGGCCGATATGAACGACAGCACGGCACACAGTTACCGGCACCTGCTCTCTGTCAGACACCGTCCAGAATAAGGACAGAATTCTCCTCTGTGGTTGCTGGGGAATGTTGGGCGTCCTCGAAGCCACAGAGCACACCCCGGGCAGCGTAAACCCACAGCAGAGCAGGGACACGGTGGGAGCTCAAGGAGCCACTGGGTTTCGGCCGCTTTTCCTCACCCAGTCCTCTGGGTGGTCCTCTTCCTATGGGCCATAGGGTGGAGATGAAGGAACATGGGAGCTTGGAAACCCCTCCAGAGGAAATGGGGTTCAGAGAGGTTGAGCGAGTCACCCAAGGGTGCACAGCTTGTTGGCAGCAGACTGAGGGTAAAAGCCCAGGCCGGGGTGCCATCTAGGCTGAGGGAAGTGGGGTCAGGACAGTAGGACTTCCCAGAGCAGACTGAGGAGGTAGAGGTAATGTTGAGTTCCCCAGGGCGGAATTTGAGAGAGCGCCAGCAGATGAGGCCAAGCCAGGAAGGCTGCCCCAAGCAGGGGAGTTCTGAACTGGCTTTAGGAACGTAGGGAAAATGAGCTAGAAGAGGAGGGGTTCCTCATGGAGGAAGTGGCTTTACACTCAGAACTCTGTCCTTAGCGTGTTATCAGAAGCACCTAGAGGCTTTGGTAAGCTACAGACTGTTGCCCACGGCCAGGACTTGTGAAATTCCTGTGAATTTCTACTTCTAACAAGTTTCAGGTGTCGCCTGCCCTGCCACTTCTGGTCTGGGAGCCATCCCCACCCCCACCCCCCAACACCCCTGCCCGGCCACCTCGGCAAAGGCATGGAGTAGGAATGAGGAATTAGTAAGGAGGCAGACTGGGAGCTGATTTGCAAAGGGCTTGTGTGGGGAAGAGCTGGAGAGCTTGTTGGGATAGCAGGAGGCTGGGGGGTAGGGGCTGCCCATGCTCCCTAGAGAACCACATTGTGCAGTAGGGCTGTGGAAACATCAGTAGGGGCAGGCAGGAGCTCGGCGGCACCAACAGGGGTCCAGAGGGGTGAGTGGGGGAGAGGAACAGCGGGAGTCCTCCATCAGGCCACCTAGCAAAATCTCCTGGGGGGTCTTTAAAATATCCCCATGCCTAAGCTGTACCCCAGACCAAGCAAATCAGATGTGGGTGAGCTGGAGGAGACCAGACCTCTGGACCTCTGGACCTCAGAACATTCTCCACATTATTCATTCTAATGTGCGTCCAGGGTGAGAACCCGTAGGGCAGAGAGGTGGTTCTTGGAGCAGGGCACAAGGACCAGTAGCTGAGCTTTACCAAAAACTTCATTAGAAATGCATATTTTGGAGGGCACCTGGGTAGCTCAGTGGGTTAAAGCCTCTGCCTACAGCTCAGGTCATGATCCCAGGGTCCTGGGATTGAGCCCGGCATCAGGCTCTCTGCTCGGCGGGGAGCCTGCTTCCCCCTCTCTCTCTGCCTGCCTCTCTGCCTACTTGTGATCTCTGTCAAATACATAAATAAAATCTTAAAAAAATAAGAGAAATGCATATTTTGTTCGGAAACACCGGGGTTGGGAGGGGCAGCACCGTCCAGCCAGCCCTCCAGGTGTCTGTTGCTCCCAGGTTTGAGAACCGCCAGGACAGAGCAAGGCAAGGCAGGGAGCCAGTCTGAGAGCAGGGAAGAAGACTGACCAGCAAGGTGTGGTGGGTGAGCCGCTGGGGAGAGAAAACAGAGTAAACAGCTCATGAGGGTATGGGGGCATGGGGGTATGGGGATGGGGGCTGGAGCTGCCACGTGGTGCCTGGACAGAGGACCAGAGCAAGGGACGGAAGAGATGCCTGGGAAGGTGGGGCTCAGCGCAGTGTGGACTGAGCCCGGGTACCTGACCCCTCAGGCCATGTTTCTGGGTCTCAAGGAACGAGGTCCCTGCCCTTCCAGATTTGCCGCCTGGGGCGAGTTCACTCCCTGGAGGTCCCTGCCCTTCCAGATTTGCCGCCTGGGGCGAGTTCACTCCCTGCCGCAGTGGCCCTGAGACCCCAGGGCAGCCTTCCCGCTAAGTCCCATTAAATGCTCAGCCTGTCCCTTTCAGAACCTGCCCAGCGGCCAGGTCCTGCTGGGACTTGGCTTGTGACCGTGGGCCCCTCGGGATAGGATGTGTGTGTGATACTCACCCAGGTCACCAAAGCGGTGCGAAACCCTGATTAACTGCGGTCCTCTGCCAGGCAGCTTCTGTTTATTAAGCCCTAACTGTGTGCCACACGGGACTTAACCAGAATCTTTATGGACATCAGCGTCCGCACACCCCTTTCTTGGAGAAGGAAAGTGAGGCCCGAGAGGGCAACTTGTTCAGGCCTCACGGCTGCCAGCGAAGGATCTGAAGTTGGGTCTGTTCTGTCTCTAGCTCGGTGGGAGCTCTCAACCACCCAGCTCTCCAGCCCCTCCCACTGCACAACATTGCTCCCAACGTAAAGAACTGGCCCGGGAGGGTGCAGGTGGGTGGGCTCCTCCCCCATTCTCCGAGAGGCAGGAGTGAGGCCCAGGGGAAGGCTCCTCTGCCAAGGTCAGGGACCCAGGCAGGTGGAGGGCTAGAGCCTGCCCCTCGCTCACTGCCAGGCCCATCGGGAGGGCGGTTCACTGGGGCTGGGAGGGAGGGTACGGGGCGGACAGAGGCAGGAGGCCCTCTTGGAACTGTTGAGGGGCAAATTTGTTGGGAAGGGAGATAAGGAGGAACATCAAAAGGAGTCCCAGTGCGTGTGGAGAGGAGGCCGGTGGATTAAATTCTCTTCCAGCTGGGAGAGGCGATGAAAAGGCTGATAGCGGGCAGCCACGGGTCCTGGAGCCAAGCAGCAGCGTTGCCCTCCCCGCACCAGGCTGGGGCACCAGTGGCTGCCTGCGGGGCTGCGACAGCTCCGCTTTATTTGTTTAGAGGAAGGGGGAAGGACACGGGAGATCACTCCTCGCTCCCCACCGTCCTCACCCCGTGCAGCCAGCCGCGCTTTGCTCCCAATGACTGAAGGCTTGCCACCCCGCGGAGGGCAGCCGGCTGGTCCAGACCTCCTTATCAGCTGCTGCCAGAAGGGGCTGTCCTCCCACCCTCAGCTCCCCTCAGCCCTTCCTCCCCCCACCTCCCGCTGCTGGACGTGGGCCGTGGCCTTGGGAGCGGTGGTCCAGCAGGCACCGCCCAGAAAGGACACCCTTCCTAGCCTTTCTGCCGCACCCACGGCCAGTGGACCCACGTGCCAGGGGTCACCCGGCTCCGTGAAGGGACCCAGCCGCGTCTTTCCCAATTAGTAACTGAGAGCTTTGTATGTGCTGGGCCCCCTGCAGGCTCCCTGAACACTCACAACTCTGGGAGGGCCCAGGGCGGCGGTTCTGTTAAGGACTGCCTGGCATGGGGACTTTTCCTCCTTCCGCCTGGCGCAGACCCAACCCTGGGCTTGCAGGGGGGTGGCCTGGGCTCTCTTAGGGTCTACACCTGACTTCTGAGTACAGCTTCCCTTGGTCATCACCTGCAGGCGTTGGCACGTACCCCCTGCAGATGACCCGCTCTCCAAAGGGAGGATGGTCTGACCGGGCCCCCAGACTCTTCCCTGGACCCCAGGCCCGAAGATGCCTCCCACACAGCTGTTGCTTGCTTGGTTCTCACTGCCCCCTCCTCCCAGGCACCTTGCTGCCCATCCATCCCTTGGAGAGGCTCATCTCCCTGCTATGGTCAGGGGAGTAGCTGGTTGGGGACCAGTGACGTGATGTGCAGTGGAGAGTAAGGTTTGGCTGGGGAACAGGCTCTGTCACTCTAGCTCTATGACCTTGGGCAACACACTCCCATTGCTGGAGAACAAGGCATACCAGCAGGGTTAAGAAGCAGCCTTGCCGGGGCACCTGGGTGGCTCAGTGGGTTAAAGCCTCTGCCTTCAGCTCAGGTCATGGTCCCAGGGTCCTGGGATCGAGCCCCGCATCGGGCTCTCTGCTCAGCGGGAAGCCTGCTTCCCTTCCTCTGCCTGCCTCTCTGCCTACTTGTGATCTCTGTCAAATAAAAAAAAAAAATACTGTTAGAAGCAGCCTTGCCTCCTTGCCCCATCTTGTTTTGGTAGGTGATAGGAGTTAGGTTTTCTTGCCTAAGACAGGAGGCTCTCCGATAGGAACTTTGTGTTTTTTTTTTCCTTTGTATCCCAGATGCTAGGGGTACCAACCTCCCCAACCCTGTGAGCTAGATATACCCTGCGAAGGACCTTCATTCCCTTCCACAGAAGAGGAAAGACCAGGGGAGGGCAGCAAGGCCCAAGGTGGCCTTTATGCTGGGAGTGCTGGGCAGTGTTTTGAAACAAGACAGAGAAGAACCAGGGAGATCTGTGGGCTGGCAGGCTGCCCTTAGCTGAGCCAGGAATGGGGCTGGGGTCCTGAGTGCCCAGAGGCACCCCGAGAGTGTCGACCTCACAGAAATCGCATCCAGGACTCAGACCTGCCAGGGAAGAGCCCCGTGACCAGTGACTCCGGGGTGTGGGGCCCTAAGCTTCAGTGGTGGCTCAAAGCACAGCCTCTTGGGGGTCGGACTTGACTCCAGATGGAAGCAATTGCCCTCTTCAGCTGTGGGATTTTGCACAAAAGCTCTTACCTCTCTGTGCCTCAATCTTCTATCCTGCAAAATGGAAAGAACGAGGGCCACCTGACAGCACTCTTACAGATAAGCTGCAAGATTCTGGTAAAGTGCCTGGGACTGAGTGAGGATTCGATAAATAAGGGTTGTTATTCTTGTTCTAGAAGGGAGGGGAGGAGGAAGCCCTGGGGATGGGCTGATTTCTATTGTTCGGCCAAGAATGAAGGGCAGAGAGGGATGGGCAAAGGCTTGGATATGTGCAGGGATGAGTGGATCCCCCCCATGCTGGCCAGGGGCTGTAGGTCTCCCTTCTCCCCTGTGCTCTATTGGTCTCACCCATGCTATTGAGCGGCAGAAAATCAAAGTCCACTGAAGATGGATCCTTTATCACCCCTTTGTCCAGGCTTTCACTTAATTAACCCCAATCGGACATGCCAGTGTGAGCCTTGGCAGGAGGCGGGCCCCTCGGTACCCCTTCCGTCACTGCTTCTCCCGCAGCGTCCCATGCCCAGCACACCAGGCCGCCCGCCGTGAAGGCAGAGTCCAGCGGGCCACGGGAGGGAGCCATGCGGTGGGCACCGCCTCCATCCCCCAACTCTGGCTCAACCCCCACGGATCTTCCTAGTTTCAGAGTCCGGGGGAACTGATGACGGTACCTCCTGGCAATTGAAACCTTCTGACTCTGTCTCTTCGAGGTTCCCCGACCCAGCGCCCTGTTCCTGGACACAGTCCCAACCCAGGGCCCCAGCAAAGGCCACAGTACATGCTTGGTCGCTCAGCCTTGTCTTCCTTTCCTGTGTGCCAGGCTCGTCTGGTCCAGAGTCTCGGCTTCTCTGCCCCGAGAGTGGGCCGCCTCTCAGGCCTGCATCCGCTGAAGGACCCGGCCCTGGTTTCAGGCTCTCGGCCCACCCACCCCCTCCCCCAGGCTCCTTTGCGGTTTGGGCCCTTGAACAGCATGGACAGGAACCATTTTCCCTGCACGGGCCATTCGTCACTGTGAGTGTGGCAAGCCCTTCATTCTCCCTGGGCCTCAGTTTCCAGATCTGCAAACTGGGGTGATTCTCTAAGGGCCCTCAATGTCCGCTGTGCTCCCTCGGATTGCTCCACTCCTGCTACTGCTCCAGGCCTCTCTCCTCTTCCTCCTCGGCTGCTGCCCTCTCTAACCCTCCTTTGTGCTCCTTCATTTCTTCCTCCACTCCTCCTCTCTTGGACACTCTTCCCTTCTCTCCCTCCTCTCCTTCCTCTTTCTCCCCCCCACCCCCGGTCTCTTTTCCATTTCTCTCTTTCTCTCTCTTCCATCACCCCTCCGGTTTCCCCCTCCCTCCTCCTCCTCTTCCCCCCCTCCAGCCCTCTCTCTGCCAGCCTCCCCCTCCTCCTCTCCCCAGGTTATCTGCTGAATTCCACACACGCCTGCACAGACGGGATCAATCCAAGGCTGCCTTGCCTTCAGCTTATCTCTGCTCCAAATGATTGATTTTCCCTCTTTAAGAGTAATTTGCTGGTGAATTCCATGTATTGCAAAAACCCCTGTGAAATCTAATTCAATCCGATCGGCAGCTGGCACTTTGGGGAAAGAATACTAGAGAGCTGTCAATTTCATCGCGTGGACGTGTGTATTATTTAGCTCACAGACGAGAGCACGAGGCAGGCAGGTGCTCCTCACCTGCACGTGCCACCACCCCTCCCTCCCTCCGGAGGGATCTTGTCACCCGCCCCGCAGCCAGCCCTGGCTCTTCTGGGAAGTGCATTATAATGTGCACTGGGTACTCGCATTAAGGTAAATGAGGGACAGGTGCTTTCAAATTGTTTTCCTGATTTGCAGCCCACTGCCCTCATGCACTATGGGAATCTCAGCCTTCCAGAGCCCAGCTATCCCTGACCACCTGTCTGTCTCCGGCATTCCAGGCTTGTCTGGCTCAGAGCCTGTTTCTCAATGTGTATAAATGTGGAGGTGTGAGGAAAAACCAGGCCACCTCTCAGTCCTGCCCCTGGGTGACCAGCTGTCCCAGTTTGTCCAGGACGGGTGGGACTTACACGTGCTAAAACCCAGGCCGTTGCAGGCAAACCTGGAGAGCTGGTGTCCAATGCCACGAGGCACGTCTGAAAGCCCAGCAGAGTAGGTCGTCCCCTCTGCACAGGTGAGGCGGTCATGCCCTCGGCATGGCAAACAAGGCTCTGAGCATCTGACACACCAGCCCCAGTGTCCGACAGGTGCTCCCCAAAGGTGGCATTACCTCGGAGGCTCAAGTCCTCTGCCAGTGACAATGGTCACACGGTGACCAAGGGCTCTTGCTCAGCCCTGGTGACCTCTGGTCTGGGAGGGTCCCATCTTGTCCCCCCACCTATGTCCACTGAAAACAGCAGAGCTTCCCCCCGAGTTGGAACCAGCCACGCTGGCCTCTGTTCCCATGCCTCAAGTAAATAGCCATTTCTGGTGGGATCCAAATCTTTGGGCTGCCCGGACCTCTAGGCATCAGAGCAGTCAGTCCCAGGGTTACTTAGAGAAATGAAGTGGCTTTACAGGGACTGGCCAAGGTTCGCCTTACTAGTGCTTGTGGACATGGTCAAAGGGCAAGTGTATGTGGAAGGCCCAGGGAATCTCAGGTACCATCTCAGGCCACATGGAAATTCATGGGCAAGCAGCAGGGGGCCATGTAGGATTTATGAGGTGGGGGGGGGGCTCTGAGCTCGTCATTCCAGAATGACCTGTTTCACTCCACCCTGCCCCGCACCCAGGGAGATCTCGAGGATTCCCCCAGGCCATGCACCCCTCCTCCTTCCTTCCCTCTCTCCTGCAAGGGACCCTGTTTGAAAGGCACATGCCCCAAGTGGAAAGCTCAACAATGCCTTCCTTGTGGTCCTGCCTGCAACCCGGGCTCATCTCCCAGCACAGGTGACCACATTCTTAACTTTAAGATCAGAATCTGCTAACTTGGACCTTACCCCCAATACCTGGTGTCAATTCCTTCCCTCCCTCCCCCCACTGGTAAACCCACACTGGAGCTCTGGCTAGGGTGGGGGCAAGGGGCCAAAGTGGGGTGTCCGTGTTCTTAGAGGTGCAGGAAGGAGAATCCAAAATGCAGGGGGGGGGGGAAGGGTGTGCATCCCCGTCTGTCCCAAGCCTGGAATTGTCCCTTGGCTCCCTCTGGGGCCCAGGCTGGAAAGGATCGTGTGGCCTGAGGGGCAGGATGGCTGGCGGAGGAGGCATCCAGCCCTCAAGAGGCCTCAGGAGGAGAAGGAGAGACAGGCTGGTGCAGGGCTGGGAGCTGGCTTTGCACTCAGCAGCTGCCTGGCTCTGTCTATTTACCATGCTAAAACTATTTTCCTGTTCCCACAGAGAGAGAAATGTGTGGCAAGGCAAAGAAATCTAAATGTCTTATGGAAATCGGGAGGGCACACTGCCTGCTGCTAATCACACCGCTTTATATTCCAGTCCACCTCCCCACGCCTCCGGGTGGTAGGGAGGGGCCGAGGGGGCGGAGGACAGGGTCCTGAGAGCCCTCGAACTGATACGCGCTGTGACCTCAGGCCAACTGCCCTCTCTGGGCTGCCTTTCAACATGAGGGATCCCTTTGCCTCAGGAGGCCCGGAGGGCAGAGCTCTAAACGGTGTAGAGGCCAGGCACCTGGGCTTTGGGGATCTGGGAATGATTTCATCTCCCTCCCCATCCTAGCCCTCTGCCAGGGAGGTCTGCCCAGGTTTGCATCCCCTTCCCATGAACAAAAACACACAAATGCCCTAAGGGGGCGGGTGCTGGGCTGGGACAAAGTGCCAGGCTTCAAGCAGATGGGTGAACATGCCTGGGGATAGCCCTGCATGTCACTTAGCCACGGCGACATTCCAGAAGTCAAACCCTGGGCACAGCTGCCCAGACCTGCAAAGAGCCCCTCCTACCTGACTCGTTCCACACCTTGCAAGGCACTCACATGGGGCACACAGCAACTATGGTTGAATGGACGACGGGATACATGCATGAATGGGCTACGCGTGTGTTTATCTGTGAATGTGTTGGGTGTGAGGAAAAGCCAGGAAACAGACAGAGGCAGGAGGAAGGCTGGGAAGGGTGGGGGGGGGCGGGCAAGAGAGGATAATCAGACTCAAAGAAAAACAGAGACAGAAATGGAGGGAGTGGGCAAGGGTGGGTGGAAGGCATTCAGATGTGGAACTAAGCTGAGGTGAAGAGAACAGACACCAGGAGGGCCTGGCCACAGTCTAGCCAGCAGACGATGACAGCTCCCATTTTCTTTCTGCCTCCTAGCCTGCCCTTCTGGGTTTCTGCCATTCCTGTCCCTGGGATTCCAAATCCTAGTGGCATTCCAACCCCACAGACCCCCACGACCAGTCCCTGCCCTTCCTGCCATCTGCCATCATCCCCTGTCACTGTTCTTGTTCTCCTGGCGTCCAGATTAATCAACTTAAAGTACAGCCCTGAGGATACCACTCATGCTCAAGAACCATCGATGGCTCCCGCTTGCCTGCTGAATTAGGTTCAAACTCCTCTTGGTATTCAAGGCCCTCGTCTACCTTTCTGGCTTTATAGGCGGTGTGTATTAAATGACAGTGGAGAGGAGGATGGTGTTGAGTCCAAAAGCTCACCAGTGGTGCTATTGAAGCTGCTACCTTTCCCTTCTTTCTGGGGAGTGTGGGGGAGGAAGAGGTTATCAATAATTTATAATTTTTAAAACTAACCTGCAGTGAAATTGACATTTTGGGGTATTCGATTTTATGAATTTTAACACATGTATAAATTCGTGTTACCCCATCACAACCAGCACGCAGAACGGTTCCACTGCCCCCCAAACTCCCTTTTGCTTACCTTTATAGTCAACCCCTCTCCCACTCCTAACCCTTGGTAACCACTGGTGGGTTCTTTGCCACTATAGTTTTGTCTTTTTGAGAATGTCAAAGAATTACACAGAACACAACCTTTGAGACTGGCTGCTCTCACCTCCTATAAAGCCTTTGAGATCACTTGATTCTCACTTCCCCTTAGTGGTCTGCTTATCTAAGCTGTCCTGTCCCTAGAGGACCAGTTAGCATCTGCACAGAGGAGCTGAGCTGGAGGGGGCATGTCTCTAAGAGGTGAGCCTACCAGTGTGCCAGGGAAGGGCTTTGAAGGCAGGGGGCAGAGCGTCAAGCGGATTTAAAAAAAAAAACAACAAAAAAAAACCAACAACCCTGGTTGGCCAGCTCTGTAAACTTTAGCGGATTTGGACATTCCCTAATGAGGGCAATTAAGAGTCATTATGCTGAAAACAGAAAAGTAAACACAGATCCATATGCTAATTGGCAAATATTGCTGCGTGTTAGGGCTGGCTGCCTCCTCCCTCTCCTGAGCCCTGCCCCTAGTCCTGCAAAGTGCCTGCCCCCCCCACACTCCTCCATCACGCTCCTGTCCTCTCTTGGTCCTCCTCCTCCCTGGGAGGCTGCTCCTTCTCAGTCGCCTTTGCTGGCTCATCCCCACCTCCCTTAAGGTGAACACCGGGATGCCTAGCCCCCCTCTCCCTACACCCACACCCCTTGCGTCAGTGAGCCCAGCTGGACCTGTGGCTCTAAATACAGCCCAGGTGCTGGTGACACTTATACTTCCATCTCCAGCCTGGGCCCACATGGTGGGCTCTGGAGAGCCAAGTGCTAGGTTTCTGGGATCTAGCCAGCTGCAGTCATGCTGGCGGCTTGAGGTAGGTGTGTGATAGTAGGGCTTACCCCAGAGAGACCACCGAGTGCTACAAATGAGGGGCTCCCAACCCAGAACCACTCGTTGTGCATTTATCAGCACACCTCCTCTGCCTTCTCGATGTTTCCATATGGATGACTAACAAGCATGTCCAATGTAACGTGTCGAAAGCTAAACTACAGATTCCACCTCCCCCTCACTAAACATATTGCTTCACCATCTCAGGAAGGAAGGACTCCATGTTTCTAAGTGCTCAGGTCAAACACCTTGTGCAGTCATTGTAACACACACCCCTCAACGCACACACAAACACACACACCCACCCACCCCAGCAAATCCTTGACTTTCCATTCAAAACGGGTCCAGGAGCTGATCTCTTCTCACTCCCCAACAGCACCTCCAATTACCGTCCTTTCTAGCCGAAGGCCCTGCCCTGGGTGGTCTATTTACCAACCAGCCAGGCATCCTTTTGTTGGGTTGGCAATCCCGGAGTGCAGGAGGAACAATAGAAATGACCTCCAGGGGGGGCCGCCTGTCTTCCAGCCTCCTCCCCACCCCTTTCCTTAACCCTTGACTCTCCTGCCAAAAGGATGTATGCCCAGGTCACGTCTCCATAGGTAACCAGATACCTATGCAGGAAACAGAAGTATCAGGACCCCCCACCCCATACCCTCCAATCACCAAATACCCTACCATATATGGATGTGAGCCCATGCCCTGCCTTGGCCCGATAAAAGACCCCCCGCCACCTCCCTCCCAGTGCGACTTCCCCCACTCCCCTTTTCAGAGTCGAGGAACCTCGCCCGAGGGTGTCCACCTCCTCCCGGTGAGACTTTCCTGGCTCCCCTCCTCCTGAGCCCTGAAACTTCACTGGAGAGTGCCTTTAATAAATCTTGCCTTGCGCCCACGTTGACCTCCTGGTGTTGTGTTTACCTCGCCTGCGAAACTTTACACCTTTAAAATAATTTTCTTTTAAGATAAAATTCACCATTTTAACATGTTAAAGTGTACCATTCAGTGGTTTTCAGGATATCCACGATGCTGTGCAACTGCCCCTTCCCTACAGTTCTACAACATTCCCATAATTCTAAAAGGCAACATTGTACCCATGAACAATCACGTCGCATTCCCCTCCCTGCAGCCACGAGTCTGCAGATTTGCCTGTTCCGGACATTTCATACAGAAGGCACCCTACACTACGTGCCCTTTGTGTTTGGCCTCTTTACCTCGCATAAGGTTTTCTAGGTTCATCCACGTGGCAGTACGTGGCCGGGCCGCGTTACCATCACGGCCGAGTAATATTCTGCCGTGGAGCTACCACACTGTATGCACTCAGCAATGGATGGACACTTGGGTCGCTTTCAAGGACTGTCCTTCCGTACTTCACTCTGTAAGGCCCTCACTCCCTACTCACTACCCTTAGGTGGCTTCCTCCCTCCCTCGGGCTTTGCATAAGTTCAGCCCTAAAGGTACAGCTGCCTATCTGACCTCCTCCACTAGTCCCAGGCCTCCCCGCTCCTCCTCGTGCCTCCTGCACCGCGCGCAGGTGCACTCCTGCCCGCAGCCATGTGCCTGCCATGCCTGCTGCCTGCCGAGCTCTTCCTCCAAGTGTCCACGGGGTCTACCCCATCTTCATGGGGTCTCTCCTAAATGTCACCTCATCAGAGAGGCCTCCCCGGGACTGCCTTGAGCCCCGTACCCTGATTTATTTTCCTCCGTGGCTCTGGTTGCTGTCTGCTATAGATTTACTGGTTTCTTCAATCTTCTGCCCCTGCAATGGAGCCGGCCTGAGGGCGGGACTTCGGCCGCTGCCTTCTCTTGTGAACAAACAGCTCCTCGAAGAGCATCAGGAAAGCAGCAGGTGCTCAACAAGTATCTGTTGACTACATAAACTAATAATTAATTCTCACCCCCGCTTGATGCAAGAGTCCCTCTAGGACAGCTTTTCCACTCGCCTGCCCCAGGCCTGCGGGTGCCCCTCCTGTGCACTTGGCCACCTGGTGTAGCTCTGGCACTGCTCTGACCTTAGGTGGAAGGTTTCCTTGGAGGCTAGCTCTGCCCATGTGAGAGAAGCAGAAATATCACCTGCCCTCTGACACCGGACTCAGGGCACGTGTTAAGGACGACGAGGAGGAAAACCTGCACCTTTTAACCAGGGATATGGACGTCTGACAACCTTGATTTTGAGAATTTATTCTCACTCTCAATTCCTTTTCAAATCAGATGCGTAACAGAGTCTGCAGAAATTCATGCAAGCAGCGCTGGGTTCTGGCTCTGGGAAGGAGGCTCCATGCCCCCCCTCAGTGGCCCACCCTCACCTCTGCTGCCCAGCGGGGCTCTGCCGTCCCTGATGCTTGTTAATTAGGATGTTTCTCTGCTCGTGGGAATAATGATGGGGTGAGACACGCAGGGACCACTCCCAGCTGGGCTATGTTTACCCCTACTCTTTGAGATGGGGGATAAACAAGACACGCCATCTGTAGCTGTCAGGGGTGTGATGGGGGTGGCAAATGGGGTAGGAGGGGGAGCATGGGAGGAAGAAATCAAGTCCTAGGGTGAGACTGGGCTCACGGGGGCCCATGGTAAAAGGGGCATTGTAGTGGGCATGAAGCGGCCAGGCGGTCACAGAGAGGAAGAGGATGGAGGAAGTGTGTTAATTCTGCTTCTGATCCCCGTGGGGGTGTTTGGGAAGACCAGGCTCTCCATTTAGGAAGCATGACTCCTAAGGACAAAGTGACTCCCGCTACTTCCCATCCCAAACAGCAGTGGGATGGGGTAAGTGTCAGCTGCCAGGGAGGTGGCTGAAGGGGTACAATCCCCACGCCCAAGATGAAAGCCCTCATCTAGCCGCAGGAGGGGACTTGGCCCAGCTGGGGAGCAGGCACGGGGGAGGGGAGAGGGTGAGGAATGGGGCTGCCTGCTTCACACCCCCACCAGGGCTACTGGGCCTGGTGTAAATAGCACGCTAATTAGATTTACGGCTGAGACTAAATTAGGAGGTGTCAGAATCACACCGAGGACACCCTCTGGTCCTCAGGGAGGCTGGAGCTTAGCATGCTGGGAGGAATCACACCACGGGATGCAGCCACGCACAGAAAAATCCTAATAATCACCATCGTCATAATAAGAGCCTCAGTGAAGGCAACTGGGGAGAAATTAATAGGAAAAAGAGCAGACGGGGCTGCCCTGCTCCCCCTGGTTTCCTTCCCTTCCAGAATGGCTTGCTTTGAAGTCAACAGATATTTTCCTGGAGAACCTAAATCTTGGGGGAAGAACCTCAGAAAAGTGAGCTGAAGCTGGGAAACAACAGAGGTCTTGCAAACAGACCCCTGCCCGCTGCCAGGCAAGCAAAGGTGCGGAGCGATGCTCACGCAGGCCCCGCAGAGTCCAGGTGCCGGCTGTGTAGACATGGCTGTGGGCGGACACTCACCCGGCTATGCAGCCAGATCATTAGCGAACCTTTTAGAAACCCGAGCAGCCAGGACGGGCCCCTTGGCCTGGGGCATGCGGACTAGGAGAAGGGCAGTGCTGACCTCCACTTCTGAATGTGCCTCATCTTGGTTGCTCCCTGGACCAGAGCTCTCACTCCCTGTTTGTTCCCGTTTTGCGTCACTGATGAACTCATGAGCTGGGTGGGAGGCACAGAATGTTGGAGGCATTCTATCTACTTCCTTTACACCGCCCAGGGGATTCAGTGGGAGGTGGGTAATTTCCACCCAGATCCCACTTATCTCTCTAATAGAGGGGAAACAAGAGTCTGGATAGCTGGATAATCATCCATCCACAGAAAGGGCAAAAACTCACATGGGCTCTCTGGATGCTGGCAGCCTGCCCCTTCCTCTCTTCCCCATCTTTTCATTGCTTCTAGAGTTTGGTTTCTAGTTCAAATTGCTTTGGAAAATAGGAAAATGGAGATCCATGCTCTGGGCCCCCTCAGCAGGCAGGGAGAGTTTAGGGCGACTGGGATCACTCCCCGGGGTAATAGGGACGTATATTGCCTGTGTCGCTACTGGAAAGTCGGTGCTGGTGGACGGATAGAGGGGGCCCAGTGGAACAGTGGCCTGCAGCATCCAGAGCTGGAAAACAGACCCTCCGCTGAATGTGAGACCCGGAGCTTCCCTGCTCCCAGCCTGCTCCAAACGGGTGTGTGGCTCACGAGGCCAACTCTGCCAGCCGGCAGAATGTCAGCCTCACAGCAAAAGCCCAAGGAGGGAGCTGAGCTAAAGGGTGGCCATTCAGGAGCAGGGATTAAGGAGGGTTTGTTCATCTTTCGTGCCAAGGACCCCTCTGACAGTCTGGTGAAGCCCACGGACCCCCTTCCTGGAATAACATTTTTAATTGGGAAAAAACAAAATACACGGGACCACAAAGTCAAAGTATGTTGAAATAGTTACCAGGTGTGTTAAAAGGGTGTTAAAGAAGAATTCGGTGCCTCCTAATGCATTAAACAATAAGATTTACCAGGGGGTTAACATAGGCTGTAATTTCAAAGTAGTGATAACTGTAAATGGTAGGTTGAGATCCTAAGACACCCGAAATGTGGTATGAGAATGTCTGAGGTTTCTCTTGGGTCAAAGCCCCAGGTACTACTCATATCCCTGTTTGTTTCTATTTTCATAATTAAAGGGAGGGCTAATGGTCAGTTGCAGGTTAGTGAAAATACAGATGCAGATTTTTCTCTATCCAGAGTCATGGATGCCTTGGGGAGGCAGAGGGCCCCCACTTCTGGGGCTGAAAGGAAGCCTGGCCAAGTCCCCTGGGGCCCACAGCCACCACCGTGCAGGGCTGCGTAGGGAGAGGGGCCGGAGAAACCACACGCTGGACAGACTGACGAATAAGAATAAACGGGAAAATAAATTTAAATAAATACAAGGTTGCAGGCTGGGCTCCCCGACAGGCCTGGAACACATGTGGAATGGAGAATGAGGGTGATGGATAGAAACAAGGCCCAGATTAGCAGGAGAACCACCGCCTCTTCTCACTGCCCACCCCCCTCCCCCCTCAACCCTACAAGTAAACCCACTATCCTGGAATATGGCTTTTTCTCCCTGTCATTTGCTTTCTTTTATTTATTTATTTGGTGATGTTTTCTCCTTGGGGAGGTGGGTAATTCTCTCTGTTTTTTTTTTCCTGTGCCCCTCAAACAAATGAATCGTGTCATCTCCTGCCTGAAATAGGAATTAGCTCCTGCCAGATGTGTCCCCGTTCACCTTGCCTTACCTCCCCCCTCGTCCTGCCCACAGCCGGGCTGGAGGTGGGAGACCCACCTGCTTGGGTGGGACCAAACCTTTGCAAATGGTGAGACTCGGCCGCAAATGCAGAGCTCCCCAGGGCAAGCAAGAAGCATAGGATTGAGAGTTCAAGGCCAAGCTCTGTGACCCACTGGCTGTGTGACCTTGGGGAAGCCCCTTAACCTCTCTGAGCCTTCATTGCCTCCTCTCTGAAGAAACACAATAATACACCTCTCTCTCAGGGCTGGGATAATAAAAACAGTTAACATTTAAAGAAGGCTTTTTATGGGCCAGGCACGGTTTCAAATACGCGTATTAACTCACTGAATCATTGTAACAGTGTGGTGAGGTCAGTCCTATTGTTGTCCTCATTTTGCAGATAGGAAAACTGAGCCAGAGAGGATCAATGAAGTCTCCTAAGGTTACACAGATCAAAAGCTTCACAGCAGGGTTTGAACCCTGGCAGCCTGGCTTCAAAGTGCTCGTTTTTTTCTCCATTCTGGCTGCTTCCCTCTTCCTAACTGGTGAAATGCTCCAGGGAACACCAAATAAATAAGCACACGGGCAGGCTGGGAGAGGACGGCAGGGGGATGAGGCCCATGGCGGTGCCAGATCCTTCTGCCCATAGTGGGGAGCAGAGGCGGCCAGAGCAAGTTCAGGGAAGGGAGGAGGGGCCCCCACTGGGGGCAGGAGAGAAAGAGGAAGCTCAAAGAGGAGCTCAAAGAGGAAGGTCCAAGAGGACCTTCCCACCCAGGTCCTCTTGGACCCAAAGGTTGGTAGAGTCTTCACTGAGATGGATCAGCCGAACCCGTGGTTTTTCCGAGGTGCACCCCGAGGCACAGAGTGGGGACGTGACTTGCTTGGAATAGCTCTGTGTGGCAGGAGCAGAATGGGGGTGGGCCTTGGCTTTG
Organism: Martes martes; assembly: GCF_963455335.1. NCBI lineage: Eukaryota > Metazoa > Chordata > Mammalia > Carnivora > Mustelidae > Martes > Martes martes. Next base: position 54,437,072 of record NC_137902.1, read on the forward strand.
GGGTTTTCTCTACCACCTCCCCTGGGCACTTGGGGTAGGTCTGGTAGCAGAAGGCTAGGGCTAGGGTTCAGAGTCCTGGGCCATTCTGACTTGGTAGAGCCTCTGTCACAAAGACCAAAGGTGCCCACTCCCTGTCCTCCTAGGCAGAGTTCCGAAGGCGGTCTCCATTGGACTTTCCGGGTTTCATATAAGGGGCCTGGGGTTCTCCGACTTCTCGCCACCCCAAGAGGAAAATGGCAAACTGTAAGAGAGCCTCCAGTCCAATGCCAGAAAGCACATGCTGGCTGGGACAGGTGGCTAAAGTGAGGGGGGGGGGGCGCTCCTGTGCGGCTTTGCTACATTTCCCCGCTTCCTGACAGCCCCATTTTCAACACAGCAATCGGGGGCTCCTTAAGAAAGGTGACTCAGAGCATGTCACCCCCTCCCCTGGCTCCCCACTGAGGTCACTGTAACAGAAAAAACACCTTTCACAGGCTGCAGGGCCTGGCCAGGCTCCGGCTGATGATGCTACCTCCCCTCCTCCAGTTCTCTCCAGCTTCCCACCCCCCCCACCCCCCTGCCCCACAACACCCTCGACCCATCTATTTTCTGCTCCTTGAAAATGCCCAGCCGGTTCCCTGTCGACCTCTGGCCTTGCAGGGAGCACCTGCTGCCAGAATGTTCTCCCTCTGCAGCTCCGTGTTGCTCCCTCTCCTACACCTCTCCACCTCAGCTCCAAGGGCACCTGTTCCGGAAGGCCATCTGGAACCGCTGAGTCAAAACCGGCCCCCCTACGACACCCCATCATTCACCCTGTTGGTCGACTTCTTGACACTCATTTCCACCCACAGCGCCATTGGTACCTGTTCCTCTAGCTTCCCCGCTGGGATGAAACAGAAGCCCTTGGAGGGCAGGGACCACAGCTTCAGCATTGACCCCTCCCTTCAGCGTGAATTTGTGGGCACACGGTAGGTGTGCAAGAGCGTTTGTTGAGTGAATGCATACGTCACTCCCCAGCTGTGTGAATTTCCATAGAAGGCCTCAGAAAGGCCCCGGGGGCCAGCAAATTGATGAAGTCGGAAGGCCATTCTCAAATGATTGCAACTCCCAGAAATAGCCAGAACCGGGCAGTAGAGGCTACTGAAGGGCATACTGGCACCCTACTCCCCACACCCCTGCAAAAGGACAGCAGGAGATATGTTCTGGGAAGCTGTGGGGCAGAAATGAGGCAGAAATGAAGCAGATCAAAGGCTCCCAACTCCTGAGAAGAAAGGTGTTTCCTGAGAAGAAAGGGTGAGGGGTGTTGTCAATTTCCAGCTCTCGGAGTCTGCTGGGAGGCCTCGCGCATAGCGCCACCGAATAGCGAATAGCGTTTAAAAACAAAGCCCTTTGCTGGAATTTGTAAAGCAGCCGGAAGCTCGGTTGATCTACCCTCACTGCAACAGCCGTTGCAGAGCACAGAGCAGATGCAGAGCACAGAGAATCTAGAAGGGGAAGAGTGGATTTTAGGACAACTAAACAGAAACTTCCAACCACCCTAATAACGCCACACCACACAGATGGGAAAACGGGACAGGCTAGCTCAGCTGTGAGCAGGACTGTGTGGGGACGGCTGCAGGCTTGATCAGGAGAGGAAAAGCTGACCGAACTGGAGAAAACACAAAGAACATCCTGCGGCCAAGGGCGTGGGTAAGGATATGGTAGGGATCCAAGTGGGCCAGAGTGTGGCTCATTTGTCCTGGCTTTCCAGAACACGGAGGAAGAGACAAGAGAACACCCAGCAGCCAGCAGCAGGGGAATGAGGCTGCCACAGCCTTTCATTTGATACTCAGATGAGTGCCACACCAAGGCTGACTCCTGGGGCCTTTGCCTTGAGATTTTTTTTTTTTTTTTTGTGATTTGCATTACAACCATCTATTTGCATCTCAACTGTCACGCTGGCCATGGGAGTTGGTGATGGTTTCAGCCCCTGCTATCCCTACCTTCCCGGGCTTCTGTGAGTTTTCTGTAGCAGAGCAAAGGAGAAGAAATTACTCAGCAGGACTTGACAATGAAGATAGAGTCCTTGGGAGATAGAAAGGGCTTCTTTCAAGTACCATTGCTGTCTTGAATTTCCTGCAGAGGCTGAAATTCAGCAAGAAACGGGGCAGAATCTTCCATCTGGAGGGGATGCCAGCGTTGACTAGTCTTAGTGAATTAGATTAGCAACCTTCTTGGGAATGACGGCCACAAAGTGCTAACTGAGAGGTTAAACTGCTTCCTCTTTCCCTTTCTGTTTTCCATCAGCACCCTCTGCTGCCCCATCGTGGACTTATGAGGTCACCTTCTAACTCAAACTCAGGGGGAATTGAGCTTTTAGCCCAGGGGCACTGAGAATGGAGTTTGGACAAAGCCCTGAGCTACCTCATGGCTACTTTTATCATTAAATCACTCTTTAATTCAACCAGCACGCATTTTGAAGTGCCTCCCAAAGGCCAGGCAGAGAGAGGGTGAGGCTCTGGGTCACTCTGGTGAGCAAAAGCAGGCCCATCGCTGCCCATTAATTCTTCAGTTTAATTGGGGAGAGAGGTATGATTGAGATGATCACACTGATATCTGCAAAAGCACGTAATGGTGAATGCAAGGGAGAATTGATGAGGGAAACAGAGGCAGAAGAAAAATTATTAAATTTCCTTACCTACTGACAAGCCCTTAAAACAGGCAGAGTGACTCTCCTCTAGGGACTCAACTACCCCCACCTTAAGGCTTTGCTAAGGGCAAAGGACAATCCTAGCCTGACGGACCCCTACCCCCAACCAGGATCCTGTAAGTCTACTTTAATAATTCTCTTGGAAACTTTATCTCTAAACCTCCAGGATAGTGTTGACAATCATTCCGGAGCATATGGCCCACTGATATACATCTAAAGGGTCTCACAAGAAGGTTTTATTACTGGTAATGAATAACCTTTTCCCCAGACAATAGCTAGCCCCTCAAGGTCCTAGAAACCTTGCTTCCAAAATTTCTTAGAGACTTCTGCCATCCCTAATCCCCTCCCCAACTTACAAGTTGCTCCCCGGGGCAGCAGCTCTTCCTGCCCATGGGTCCTGTCCCTGTGCTTTAATAAACCACCATTTCGCACCAAAGATGTCTCAAGAATTCTTTCTTGGTCATCGGCTCCAGACCTCACCCCACTGAACCTCACCTATGTTCTAGAACTTCATCAGAATCACATGTTCTCTAGATGACGACAAAGTGACTTTACCTCTCCTCATGCTCCTTTCCCTCCTCCAAGTCTGTTCGATGAATGCATTTTTCCACAACGTCTAGCAAATCCAGCCACCTTCACCCCAGATACGAATCCCAACCCATGTATCCTCCCCTCAGAAAGAGAACTGGAAGAAAAAAAAATTTTTTTAAAATCTGCTTTTACTAAAGATGCCTGATTTCTCTTTGAGGTTCCCTGATTTTTCCCAGATTCTGGATGTTGGCAACGTGGCTGAACTACTCCATGCCGGAAACCTGGGGCCTGACCCTTAGCATCTGAGACTGGGTCTTGGGGGCATTTATCCCAGCCAGATCTGGATCCCTCCAGAATTCTGGAGAATAAAGACGGGAGACATAAACAAAACAAAACAAAACACCCAGGGCAATTTAGAAAGCAATTTATTCCTCCCTGTTTTTCAGGAATTGGCCCAGGACCATGCTGGGATGGTTTGGGGGCAGTTCTATGGGGGAGGCTGGACTGTGACTCAGAGGACCTTAAGGTAGGGAGTCTGAGCTTCTGGGCTGTCTTTCTTCAACAGCCATTCTCTCTCTGCACCTCACTGTGCCCCGGAGAAGTGGGACCCCCCAGGGGGGAGGGCAGCCCTTTACTGTCAGAGATACTGGCCAACTCCCTGGGGCAAGCAGCGACAGGATCCCTGGTAGCGTGGGCACCCCATCCATAGCGGGCATGCTGAGGCCTGTGTCTGGGTGCGGAGTGGCCACTAGATGCAGGCTGGACCCAGACACCCCTCAACCTCCCTGCAGATGCTCGGACAGGCCTTCCAGCAAAGCAGGACTGAGCTAAACCCCAAGCGGTCAGGGTGACCCTGAACACCCCAACCAGTGGTGGTGAGAAGCCTTGGGGTTGCTGGCCCTGCTGGCGGGGATGCCCCCTGGACCATCTGGCTAACATCTTGGGAGTGTGCCAGGTATTGTGCTCAGTTCTCCAGACTAAAGGTCTGATCTCCTTCTCTATCCCTTGTCGGCCAGCCAAATATGTAGCTGCCGCCCCATCTTCCCCAGCCTCCTGGCAATGAGGTAGGGTCACTCCCTAGTTCTGGGCAGCTCTGGGCAGCTCAGGATGAAGCCTAGAAGGGCCGGTGCTTGCCCCCCTAGCTGTCCCCTCCCTCCTGCTGTGACCAATGTGACTGCAGAGCTGTACCCGAGAGACTACAGAGTGGGGTCTCCCTGCCCACCTGTGCTGGATGAGAAGTAATAAATCTTTGAGCAAGAAAGAAACCTCTGTCTCAGGGTTAATTTGTGACTGCAATAGAAACAGGTACATTTTCACACAGATGAGAGAGATGACACTGAGAGAGGGTCAACGACTCACGGAAGGTCGCAGAGCTAGTGAATTACAAGACTGGATTGAACACAGGCCCCGGCTGATTTCAGAGCTTGGGCCATGAACTACTACACGAGCTGCCTCCCCTGCGGTTTGCCTCCAAAATCGAGCCCCAGTTCTTTAGTTTGGCATTCAAGGCTCAAGGTCTGCGTCCCAGCCCACCCTCGCAGAAGTCTACTACGTAAATCCTGCATCAATCACACAGTACAGCCTGCTTCCTCCTCTTCCTTGCAGGTTCCTCTCTCTGGGCCTCTCAGTGGGCCATTGCCCAGCGCTCCTGCTCTCCAGGCTGCCTGTCACCACCTGATTTGTGTCCCAAGGCTCAGCCCTGGTCCCCCTTTCACCGTAGAGCTTTTGCTGATCCTCTGTCCCCCACATCCCCCCTTCTCAGCTGAGGTCTGGAGCCCTCTCTGCCCACTGTCACTGGCCCGCACGCGGGGACCAGTGTCTCTGTTCCCTTGGACATTCGTCATAGCCTGAAACCAGAGATGGCACTTTGTCCCGAGGCTCTCACTCACACAGCATTGTCTAAAGGGGGTGCAGCACTCCAGGGGGATAAAAGATGACCCACCGGGGTATGAGAAAGTATTGGAGCTTATTTTTATACCTGTTGATTGCCACCTTTTAAACTTGCAGGTTTTTTTTAAAGATTTTATTTATTTATTTATTTGACAGGCAGAGATCACAAGTAGGCAGAGAGGCAGGCAGAGAGAGAGGAAGGGAAGCAGGCTCCCTGCTGAGCAGAGAGCCCGGTGTGGGGCTCGATTCCAGGACCCCAGGATCATGACCTGAGCCGAAGGCAGAGGCTCAACCCACTGAGCCACCCAGGTGCCCCATTTTTGCAGGTTTTAAAAAGTATCTACTATACTTGTGTAGGACACACCTGGTCCCATGGTCTCCACTCCCACAACAGATGAAATCTAGTTTCTTGTAAACCGTAGGTGCTTAGTACATACTCAAGTTATATCAGACAGGCAGGGATGGGATGACTTAGCAGGAGGTGGGGGCACGTGGCTGGCGCACGGGCGCGGGCGCACACACACACACACAGCGGGACTGACCTGTCCTCACGGACCTGCGTCCCTGTGGGGGCAGGGGCTGGTTGGGGTGGACCTGGACGGTGGGCCGTTAAGAGAAGCTGACAGGAGACAGCTGACCGGGAGGAAGGGCTCCCGGGCAGGTGTGTTGGAGGTTTGCTGAGTAGAGAGGGGCAGGAGAAGCGAGTGGGAAGCCAGGCCTGAAGCCCCTCAGGCTGGAAAACCTAATGGAATTCCTGAGCAGAGTGCCCCCCCCCCCCCACAACCGCAGTAATAAATAGAAGTGCTATTAAGGATCCTGGCTGCTGACAGGCAGGGGAGAGAGCGGGCACGGGAGGGACGGGCAGGGAGGAAGGCTGAGAGGGTCTCCCTGTCCGCAGGGAACCCATCCCATCCAGGTCTGGTGGGGGCACGGGCCCCGTCCCACAGCCTACTCCCTCCTGTCCTTCTGGAGCTTTCCCTCACTCGTGGCCCATGTCCCTTCCTCTTAAGACGGGCTTCAGCTGGGGGCACCTGGGTGGCTCAATGGGTTAAAGCCTCTGCCTTCGGCTCAGGTCCTGATCTCAGGGTCCTGGGATCGAGTCCCGCATGGGTCTCTCTGCTCCGCGGGGAGCCTGCTTCCTCCTCTCTCTCTCTCTGCCTGCCTCTCGGCCTACTTGTGATCTCTGTCTGTTAAGTAAGTGAATAAAATCTTTAAAAAAAAAAAAAAAAAAAAAGAAGACTGGCTTCAGCTGGGCAGGCCCCTGCAGGAGGCTGCAGGCATCTCGGACCCTCAGTCTCCTTGTGGCCCGGGATCCCCTTGAAAGCACTTACACTACTCACATGGAAAAGGAGGAGTCATTAACTACACCAAAAGGAGAGATAAGACTTTTTTCCAAGGTCCTATTTATACCACAACCCCCAACTTTTACAATATCTATTTTTTTGGTGTGTGTTTTATAATGTACATACTAGATCAATAGGCCGAGTATATATTTCTAAATAAATTCCTAAATAAATCACTAAATGAAGAACTACCCACCAGGAGTGTGTGCCCCAAGAGCTTTTGCAGGGGTGGGGGGTAGGCTGGGGATTAGGGACTGCTGATTTTTGCAGGGGAGGAGAGGAGGGGCAGCAAGGTTTGTTTCTATTTTATAGATGGGGACTTGGAAGCCTAGAGATAACTTGCATCTTTCCCAGGGTTGGGCGGCCCAGGAAGGGTGGGGGCCTGGACAGGCCACGTGTTCCTGCTACTCACCTCGTCCTTGTCCACCACCTGGATGAAGAGGGGTAGGGCAAAGCCCACCTGGGCGAGCTCAGTGATGGCCACGCTGTATTCGGAGCTGTTGAACTCGGGGGCATTGTCATTGATGTCAATAACCAGGATGTTGAAGGTTGTGGTGACTGTGGCATCAGATGGGGTGCGGTCATCATTCAGCTCCGTGCCCTGTGGGGACAGGACAAACACCCCAGAGATGAAGGCGGCCCTCATCACAATATCATCATTTACCAAGGATTTCTCAAGGCTACCTCCTGTGCTTCGTGTGAATGACCCCAACCCCTCACCACCATCCTGGAAAGAAGATTCTATCGTTAGCGTCCCCATTTTACCTTTGAGGAAACTGAGGCTCAGAGAGGTTAAGTAACTTGCATAAGGGCACACAGTCAGAGTAGGTGTCAACTTTAGGCGGTAGGATTCTAGAACCCAGGGGACAAGGTGGCATGGTGATGCTAAGACAGATTTGGGGGTTCGTCAAGGGGCAAAGCGGGACTATTCAGTTTGGGAGATGATAAAACTGAGGTCAGGAATTTTGAGGCTAGCAGGTAATCAAGACTACATTTGGCATCTGCTATGGCCCAAACACTCTGCTAAGTGCCATGAGGGTCTGGGTCGGACTCAGGGAAAAATGGGTCAGACTCAAATCCTTGGGTGTCCAGTCTCTGCACCAGAACCCCCTGGCCCCGAATTCCCATTCTCAGGTCCCACTCAATCTTCTGAACTCAAATCTCTGGGCGGGAGGCCCAGGACTAGCTATCTTTTACCAGTTCCCCAGGAGATGAGGATTCACAGCAAGTTTGGGAACTCATCCTCACATTTTATATAAAGATGGAAGAACTGGGCTTGGGGTCCCGCAGTGATCTGGAGCTTGCCCTGGGGCCAGGGCACAGTTCTCTCCCACTGGAACCGTGTGCCACCACAGGAAGCAAGCCGAGAGGAGCGGAGGCAGAGAGGGGCCCCTGGCTTGGTGGCTTGATGCAGGGTGAGGAACAGGCAGTGTTAGTTCCCCTCCCCTTGCTGGCCCACGTGTGCATACTGGGTGTCGACGGAGGAACTAGCTGGCCACAGAGGGCTCATCAACCTGTTACTGTTGCAGGCTTTCCAAGGTCAAGGAGAGCAATCAAGGGTCAGGCTGGGCTCCTCCATTCTCCTCAGGATGGAAGGACTTAATTCCCCAAGCCCCTCTCCTCAGGCCTTGTGCCCTCCCCAGCATCAGTCAATGGGTGGGGCTGGGGAGGACCCCTGTGGACCAGGCAGAGTCCATACCCTAAATGGGTTTCACAGGGAATGGCTCTGCAAATCAGAGATTTTCACTGAAACTGGCCATCGGTGGCAGGGGGTTCAGGGCCAGGAGGGCTGTGGCTCTACCACACCTCCGGGGTAAGGACCCCAGTGGTTTCCACCTCTCCCCACTCTGCTGTTGCTTCCTAACCAGCGACGAGCCCCAGGGAAGCTGTCAGAATCAGAAACAGGACAAACCCCAGAAATGGGGTCAATGCAAGAATTTGAGGTGGTGACCACAGAGAACTTGGAATCATGGGTAACAGTAAGGAGCATGATGAGTACCTCCTAAGTGTCCCCTGGTTCCTCAAATGGGGATAAAAGTCCTAACCCTAGGGGATTGTTTATAATGGCTGTGAGGTGCCCAGCACCAGCATCCCTTCCTGACAGGGTCCCCGGGCATGAGCCTAGGGAATCACGCAGTGTGAGAGGTGGAGGGCTTCCACAGGGGCACTTCTGGAGGATGGTACCCCATGTGGGCACCACGCCCCATGGGACGCAGCTGCACGTCACCTGGCTCTCACCTTCACGGTCAGGATGAAGCCGTGGCTGTACAGGGGGTTCTCCCGATCCAGGAGGCCATTCAAGGTCAGCGCTCCGCTGATGTAGTCCAGGGCGAAGATGCTGTTGGTGTTCCCTGGAAGAGAGTAACATTCCAGGTATGCCTGGGGCCCAGGGCGGGTGGGCACAGGCAGCAGTCAGGGCTCTTCTCTGCGTGTTAAGGATGAATCAGTAACTTAACATGGGTACTGGCCCAAGGAGTAGTGGGAAGTGTTCTGGAAGACGCGGCCCAGGCAGCAGATTGCACTGATTCACAGAGTGAGGACATTCTGCTCTTTGGTCTTTTTCCTTCTCTTGGAAGAAGTCTTGGTTTGGTGCTAGCATGCCTACAGCGCCTCTCTAACACTTCCTTGTTTTCCTTTGTAACAGAGAGAGAGCAGGCTTCAGGCACAGAGGCTTCCAGGGGCAGTGGTACTCAGCTAGGACTCAGTAACTGCTACAGTCTGAACGTTTGCTTCCCCTCAGAATTCATATGGTAATATCCAAAGCCACACAATGGTATTAGTAAGTGGGATCTTCAGCAGGGTGGGGGGATGGGGGGGTGGGGGGTGGTGGTGGTGGTGGTGAAGCGGGGGCTTGGTCACAAAGGTGGAAGCTTCATGGATGGAATTAGTCTCTTACTAAAAAAGACCCTAAGTGATCCCATGCCCCTTTGGCCATGAGAGGACACAGTGAGGGATCACCGTCTACGAACCAGGAAGAGGGCCCTTACTGACTGTGCTGACACTCATGATCTTGAATTTCTCAGCCTCCAGAATTGTAAGAAATAAATTTCTGTTGTTTAGAAGTGACACAGTCCCTGGTGTTCCGTTATAGTAGCTCAAATGGACTAAAACAGAAACCTAGATTTGGTTTCCTTTGTGCTTATTTTTATGGTCATTTTCTTTTCTATTCTATTCTAATTTTTTTTTAAAGATTTTACTTATTTATTTGACAGACAGAGATCACAAGTAGGCAGAGAGGCAAGCGGAGAGAGGGGGAAGCAGGCTTCCCGCTGAGCAGAGAGCTTGATGTGGGGCTTGATCCCAGGACCCTGAGATCATAACCCGAGCCAAAGGCAGAGGCCCAACCCACTGAGCCACCCAGGCACCCCTCTATTCTAATTTTCTATCTAGCCATTATACAAGTTTCTTTTACAACACATATACGTTAAAGACCTAATTCAACCTTAAGAATGAGCATTTAAGTACCTACTAAAACCTGAAGTATATATTTAAAGTACTGGCAAAAATCACACACAAGAAACACTAGCTCAATGGAGGTCTTTGTCCCTATCCACGCCCCACCCCCGATCTCCCCTACCAACTTCACTTTATGCTGCTTCTCCCTACGGGGGTCCCATGTCCCCATGGTGGCTTCCCCAGCTTCCCTAAATCGCCACGTTCATTCCTGCCTCTTCTTCTCTCTGTGTCCACCTTCCTCTCTTCCCTTCCCATCCTCCCACAGACAGCCATCCTTCCTCCTCCTCCTCCTCCAGGAAGGCGGCCTGACTTCTCTGGCTGACCTTCCATGCTCACAGGCAGTAGTCACTGTTCTGTTTGCTCTCCCATTGCTCCCTGTGTGTTCACAGGAACTTCCTGGCCAGCCCGAAGCTGGGGGGCCTTTCCTAACTGTCCTTCAAGGAAACTGGCCAGTGCTGGGCACTCACTGGCTGGCAATTTCTTGAAGGATCGCTACTCCCAGTGCACCTGGGCCCCCATGCTCGTCCTTGTGCCCTTCCCACCAGGCTGGGAATTCACCTGGACAAATCCTAATTCCACTCTTCTCTCCAATATGAGAGCCTGGCTCATTCACATACTCACACACTGCCATTCATTCACAGGGTCCTCAATCTCCAGGGCAGCCATCCTCAGACCAGGCCCCGTGCATGGTGCGGTGGGGGATGTGGGTGTCGGTCTATCAGGAATCCTGGTAGGGGGGCTTCGACATGCATGAGAATCATCATCTCTCAGTTCACAGCAGGGAGAGACTGTTCAACACGTGGGAAGGCTCAAAGAAGGAAAGCTTCTCAGAGGAGGTGGCATTAATTCCCTACACCACTGTGTAGAGGCTGTGTGACCTGGGGCAACTCGCCTAACCCCTCTGTGTCTTGGTCTCCCCATTTATAAAATGGGGGATAATAATGGCTCTACCTCATAAGGTCATGAGAATCAAATGAGTGTGAAATATGTATCTGTATACACACACATGCACACACGCATAGGGCTGGATCATTTCCTGGCACAAAGTAAATGCTCACTAAGTATTGCTTGAGCTGGGCCCTGGATGATGGGCAGAATTGGGGAAGGGGCAGATGGACACTGATTCCACAGGTGGGAAGTGATTGATAACCTGGCACACAGGTGGGAGCTAGTCTACCTTCCTGCAAGCCCCGGGCCCCGGCTCTAAAGGGATCTGTGCACTGTTAGGGGCTCGCACCATCTCTTGGATCAATGAAGGAAAGCGCAGGGTGGAGACAATTCCGTCTTCTAACTTTAGACTTTGGGATACAAGCTGTTCTAGGCTAATCGTCTGCTGGCCGGCAAGGCATCGGCCTCTACCCAGTTGGTAGCTAGAGGCTGCCCTCCCCTGTCCTTCTAGCCCACTGCAGGGGTGGGGTGAGGCAGGGGAGAGACAGCTGATGCCTGCAGAGCCCATTTGGGTCTCACGTCACTCTTGGACAGCGGGCTTTGGGGACTCGGACGTGGGGGTTGCTGGCCAGGGAGTGGACACCACTCCAGCCTCCCCCTTGCCCAAAGCTTCCTTCCATGGCCATATAGAGGCCCGGACTCCTTCCTGCTGAGTGGGTGGAGTGGGGAGGACAGGGCTGCAAGGAGGCACAGATGTGCATGAAGGTAAGGAGGTGACTTTTTCTTCAGCCAGGAATTCCTCTGCTGGCGAAGCCGGAGGATGGAGGCTTTCATCTGTGTCTCGTTAGCTGATCCATCCAACAATGACTGAGCTCCTATGATATGTCAGAGACACATTTTGGCAGGGGTGCGGCCCTCAACCGGATATTCACATCGCAGGGTGATCAAGGTTGAGGTGGGGTGAAGCATGGACACTGCAGGGTCCTTTGGGGTCTGGGTCCTCTGAGCCCCTAAATGCTCAGCTGAAGGGCTGCCCTGAGGCAACCTCTCCGAGCCTCCTGCCACCCACCGCTCCCCACACCAGCGTGGGCCCCACCTCCCCAGCCCCCAGGGCTAGCATCTCATCATTCTGAATTTCCATATAAATTTATTCTTCCCAATAAAGGAACCTATCAAATGTTTAACTAAATGTGATTCAATTTTTATCTTTGCAAGATTTTTCCTATAAATCATTCACAAACCAGAAGCCCCTTATTGAATGATGTGCTTTGGGTTTTGGCTTGAAAAATGGGGTTATCAACCCCGGCATACTAAGCTGCCCCCCCCCAAGACCTTTGCCCTGATGATGGCCTTACTGCCCATCCCCAACCTGAAGTCTGTCTCCAGCACATAAGTTACTCCTTCCTCTGACCCAGGCATTTTTCTCAGACAAACGTGCAGGCAAATATCCTCCAGCTGCTACATATTCAAACTCAGGGACTCTCCTCCAACATACACACACACACACACACACACACACACGCTTTTTCCCCATATCTACCGGTGTGGCGTTCACCTCTCAGCCTCCTGCCAAGTTCGAATCACCAACTCCCAGGACCAACAGCCAGAAAGGGTTGCCTCCCAGGGAGCCGACAGGACCACCTGAGTGAGCCACTGGCTCTGATGGTCTCCTGTCACCATGACAGTAGCAGAACTCCTGGGATGCTGGTTTAGGCACGGGCTGGAGGCGAGCCCTGAGCCCCAAGCAGGGAGGGCCAAGGGCAGGACTCTTTCAAAGACGGATGGACTGATCATTCGTCTGAGTTGGTACTGAGCACCTCCTGGGTGCAAGGTGCTAGAGAATCAGTAGAGAAAAGCAGGCAAGGTTCATGCCTTTGGTCTCACGGGGAAGATCGACATCAGGGATATGATCACACTATTGAACACGTAAGTAGTACTTGCTGAGCTAAGTCCCCCGAAAGAAAGCCACATGGCCTCGAGAGGTGGGTAAGATTATGCCCTCGGGAGGGCAACTGTTCGGGGTCAAGTAGCTCTGCTTGACTTTGGCTAGGCAAGCTTGGTCAGGTTACTTAACATATCTGGAGGATCTCAATTTTCTAGTCTGTAAATTGGGGTAATGATAGTCCCCGCCACAGAGTGTCGTGGTGAGGATGGAAGGAGCGAGTACAGCACCTGGCTTGCAGGGAGGTCTCCACACAGGTCAGCCACCTGTGCTGCACCGAGATCATACCACCGTGGACCGCTGGCTCCATGCCCACCCCCACTCCACGAGCCCCCGATTGAGCCAACACCGTCCTCTTGCCAGGAGGGCCTCACTACCGAAAACCCTTGTGTACGAGTTGGCAGCCCTGAGGCCAAGGCTGACGACCATGGGGCATCTCCCCAGGGCTGCAGCCTCGGGGTGGGTCACCATTTCCCTGCCCCTCTTCCTTAGCTCCCCTTCCACCATCCTTCCTTCCCCAGGGGGCTGCGGGCTTGGCAGCCACACAGAGAAGTTTCTCTGCTACCCTGGAAGCCGATACCACCCTGTCAGCTCTCTGTTCTCCCAGACATTCTTTATCCAAGTCCCACGGGGACTGGGGGGCCAGGGGAGGCTTATCCGGGACGCCTTTCACCTGTTCAGCCCCCATTGCTGAGCCGAAGGGCAGCTGCTTTCCCTGGGTCGACAGGTGCTGTCCTAGGTGCTTGTGGATATACCTGGTAGGGGAGGGGTTCTGCGGTGGAGCGGGACTGCACCTCGATGCCCTAAGGCTCTTGGGAACGGTGACTTAGAGAGTTCACAAAAGAGAAGAAGCGGGTCCTTACCACCCTGCTGGTTCTCTTGGGGCCAGCCACCTCTTCTGGGAGCTCTGGGCACCCAGACCTCTTCAGATTCCCAAAGGAAAGCCTGGGGGGATGTGAATCGAGTCTGCAAAAGCATGAAAGGCTGCCAAGGGGGTGTCTCAGCCTACTTTCCCTTATTTATTAAAAACAGTGGCTAGTACTCATCAACAAGATCCGTGTGTCAGGCACCGAGTGAAGCCATTCGTGTACCCATATTACCTACTCCTCACAATAACCATAGCCCACGTCCCACACAAGGAAGCAGGTTCAGAGATGTCAAATAACTTGTCCAAGGTCACGTGGCTACCCAGCGGCTGGCTTACATCTCTCCTTCTTGCCCCATGGGCATTGGCCCTGCGCTTGCTTTGCACCCACTCTGCACTTGGCCCCGTGCTAAGGGACAAGCAGATGGGGAGACACAAGGGATCGTCACCCTACATAGAATGCAGTGGCAGCAAAGTTGCTTTTTTCTCAGGAGGTAAAAACATGGTACATTCTGGGAAGTTCTAGATCAATTCTTCCATGGCAGATTTAGACAGCCGCAGAATGTCCAGGTGGCGATGTCCTCCAGGTGGTGGCGAGGTGGCGAGGAGGGCCCATGGTGGGGACTAGTGGGAAGGCAGACCCTCAGGCAGGAGCTCTTAGCAACCCACGTGTTGACACACGGAGGGTCTGGCCAGACTAACTTTAGGGCAGACCCATGTCTCCAGTGAGGATGAGCACGAGAATTCAGGGAGACAGGCAGTAGTCTGAGACGCAGGGGGACACTGTATAGTGCCGGGTGCCTGGAGGCAGGGGAGGAGGAAGTTCCGAGAAAGGGCGGCCAGTAGGGTCAAGCAGCGCTGAGAAAGAGGGGCCCAGGAGAAGGGAGATCCAGCAGAGGCCAGTGGTCGGATCTTCAGATGCCCCCAGAGGTCAGACTGTGAGACACCGCGGGCAGGAGGGGCACAGATGTGGGGATACGGAGCAGGTGCAGACCATGGGGAGTAACACGCCAGGAGAGAGGCAGAGTGGCAGCTAGAGGGCGCAGCAGAGTCAAGCAAAGGGCTTCTGTGTTTTACAGATGGTCAAAGGCAGAGAGGGGAAAGAGGGTGGAGGGAGTGAGGAGGTGGGAGAAGGTCAGACTTGGGGGGGGGGCAGAAGGCACAGCTCTTTCTTTGGGTCGTGGGGGGCTCGTGCTCCCATCTCCTTGTTCCGCTGAGGCTGATGGCCTCTCCCCTTCCCCAGGCGCCCCTCCTCCTAGCTCCTGCCAAATCCCATCACTCCCACAATCTTGTCCCCTTGTTATCTCTCTGGCAGCATCTTGACCCACGGTGAGCCAGGTCTGGGAGGAAAGCCGTTAGCCGGCCGCTGATGGTGCGTGTGGGAACACAGGCATGACTTTAAATTGCTTTGTCTGCTCTGTTGGGCTAACAGCAACCCGGCCTGCTGCCCTCCTAGTTAAAGGAACACCAAAGACTTCTACTCTGCTCCTTCTTGTTCTTAATTCCACCTCCAGTGTCACAGGCCTCAGGAAGCCAGTCCTGGCGGCCGTGGCATCTCGCACTCCTCCGAGCCCCAGCGCTGGGCTGCACTGTGGGGGTGTACCTGGTTCTCAGAGCAAGATCCAGGGTGGCCTGGAGGATCGGGCCAGGGTCTCACACTTCTGTCCCCCAGGGCACTCACTCAGAAGGATGCCTGAGCAACGATGAGGGTCAGGGGCACACACTCGTAGGGGGTTTGCTCCGGGCTGGCCCTGCCCTGGGGCTGGGGAGGGCAGAAAAGAGGGAACAGCCCGTGTTTATGAGGAGCTCATGATCTGGTTGGGCTTCTGGGCCCAAACATCCATCGGCTCCAATGCCAGTCCTTAAATGGAGGACAGGAGCTGCGGGGAGATTATCTGGGGGATGCTAACCCCTCACCTGGCCTCTGATTTGCTCATCCCACCCTCCTCAGGCGCTGGGTCACGGGTCCTTCCCAGGGAAGAGAGCAGAACTGGGCTTTGCACCCCCTTCTCTTCAGGGGTCTCTGGGACATCAACAGCCAAGTGAAGCCTGCTTACCGTACAACTGGCAGGACGAGAGAAGACCTAGGGGCCGGCCACAGACGTGCCACTTCCCAGCTGTGAGCCCCCCTGCAAACTGTGAATTCCTTTGAGCTGAATTCCTCATCCATAACGTGTAGATGACAGCTCCCACCTCACCAGGCTGGGTGAGGACCAGGCGTGATCATGTCAACAGAGCACCTAGCCTGGCGCATAGTAGGTGCACGTTCTTGTTCCTTCTTTCCCTGCTGTCCCTGCTTCCTGAACGGAAGAATCAAACCAGGTTGTCCCCGGCCACCACCCCTCTCATCCAGAAAGAGCTGTGCGTGGGTCTCTCTATGACAGCCAATATGATCGGCAGCCAACACGATCACGTCTGGGACCGTGCGTTTTGCAAGCTGATCTTTTTCCATTGTCACACCCCACCCCTAGGAGATAGATGGTCTCATCCCCATTTTACAGATAAGGAGCCTGAGGCACAGAGCAGTTCAAAATCACTGGCTTCAGTCATCCAGGTAGTGAGGGGTGGAATATGGAGTTAAACTCAGCTCTCACGAAGCTGAAGAGTTTGTGCCCCCTTCCCTGATTCCCATGGCCTCTGGATGTTCCTTTCCTCTCACGCCAGCCATAGCCCATGAGACAGCTGTGTGTGGGGGGCTTTGGCCACCAGGGCCTGTGGGGCAGCCCGGCCTGAGGGCCCACTCCTGTCCCGTCTGACTGTATGGCTGCATGACGAAAACTGGGGGTCAGTCTGGGACATGGGCTTTGGGCAAGATGTCTTATGAATTGAAAATTGTTCCTTAGCTGCCTGCTGACAAAAGGGGCGGGTGTCCTGGGTGGCCCCTGGGCTGGGCTGCATTCAGCGGCTCTGGGATCAACGTATGGCACCTGGCGGTGTGGGTTACCTCGGCTCTCAGCCAGGGGAGGGGACTGAGAGCTTGCCACCCCCTCCAAAGGACCCTGGAGGAGGCTGGGGGGGTGGGGATGATTAGGCCTACCCCTCTCCAAAGCTTCTCCAGAAGCCCCTGGAACCCTCTCCCTGCAGATCTCTGCGGGCTGCCTCATCCGCCTTCAGACCCCAGCTCCAGGTCACCTCCACAGAGGAGCCCTCCTAACGACCCCACCGGCCCCACACACCCCTCACTCTCCACTCTGTTAGCCTGTTTTACTTCCTTCAAAGCACTTCTACTTTCTGAGCCTCTCTTTTCATCCATGTATGGGTCTGCTCATTGTCGGCCTCTCTGCAGCGTAAGCCGAGGGACAGTAAGGGTCTGTTTCTCCAGATGACCTGCGGACGCACAGCAGGTGCTCAACTCCTGTGAATGAACGGACAGACAGATTCAGGGAGGCCCGGGGGCCATTCTGAGGCTCGTGTCAAAGGCAGGGTGGCACTCCACTGGCGTAACTTATAATGTCACACATCCCAGGGACTGTCATGCTCCGGGGCTCTGAGGAGGGATCGGCCTATTAGCCATTCCAGCTAGGGCGACTGTTGGCTCCTGATACCCACCCTTGGCGGTATGTCTGTCCAGGCTGAGTGCCTCTTGGTTAATTACAGTCCCCGTCGGGGAAAGACCATCCTTGAGTCCCCCAGGAAGGTCTGCTCGCCTTGCAGTCGTTTTACAGAACGACGATTTTCATCAAGCTCCCTTAAACCAACAAACGATGACCTCTCCTAATAAGACCGCAAACTGGGATCGGATTAATTTGCTAATAACTGGCTCCAGTGTGTGACACAATAGCCCAAATTAGGTGGTCATACTGGTTATGTCAGGTTGCAGAGGTCACACCCCAACCCTCGTCCACAGCGGGGCCTGGCTCCCTGCACTGCTGGGCGCTCCAGGCAGGTGGCCTCCCATGCTCTGAGGACACTTCAATGGGAATCCAAGAAACAGCACCAGCCGTTATAGGGATCAGAATCTCCCCCATTTCCTGAAAAACCTTTCCTCTTCAACCTTGCGTGCCCACGGGGGCGGCTTCCACCATGACGCTGCTTCATAAAGGAAGTTAGGGGGCACCTGGGTGGCTCAGTCCGTTAAGTGTCTGCCTTTGGCTTGGGTCATGATCCTAGGGTCCTGGGATTGAGCCCCACATCAGGCTTCCTGCTCGATGGGGAGCCTACTTCCCCCTCTCCCTCTGTCTGCTGCTCCCCCTGCTTGTGCTCACTCTGTCTCAAATAAATAAATAAAATCTTCAAAAAAAAAAAAAAAGTTAGGAGCAACCTAAGTGTCCAACAACGGGGATTAGTTAAATCAATGATTATATGAGATTCGGCCAGTGGCCAAAAATACTGCTGCAGAAGAGAAGTTTGTGACTTGGAATGATGGATGTTTAAGACACGTTTGTTTCATATAAAGGAGTCACCAAATAGCATAGTTCCATCAGATGCTTCCTAGTGTTGTTGAAGAGTGTATGCTCAGAGGAATGAAATGCTTACAAGATGTTCACCAAGATTACCTTCCCGTGGTGAGGCGAGAGCAGGGTTCCTCCGTCTCAGTAGTGGTGACCCGGGGTGGGGAATCTGTTGTTGGGGGGCTGCCCTCAGCCCTGCGGGCTATGTAGCAGTATCCCTGGGCTCGAGGGTATCAGTGACATCCTGTCCCCCAGGCATGACTACCAAAATGTCTTCAGACGTTCCGAATGTTCCTGGGGGGCGTGCACGTGTGCAGTAAAACATATCTGGCTGGGAAACACTGCTCTATATAATCATTTCAACTTTTTCCTTTTCCTTTGAATTATAGGTGTTAAAAAAAAGTAAATGCAAGTTCCTTTAAAGAATGATCCCCAAACATCTAGACAGAGACACTGTGAATGTTTTTAACACCGCTGAATTGTAGGCTTTAAAATGGTGAATTTGAGGGGCACCTGGGTGGCTCAGTCAGTCAAGCATCCGCTTTTGGCTCAGGTTGTGATCTCAGGGTCCTGGGATCGAGCCCCGCATCGGGCTCCTTGCTCAGTGGGAAGCCTGCTTCTCCCTCTGCCTCTGCCTGCTGCTCCCCCTACTTGTGCTCATGTGCTCTCTGTCAAATAAAATCTTTTAAAAAATGGTGAATTTTTCCTTATGTACATTTAAGCACATGCAAAAAACTTCCAAGGTTTGATGACGTGCATCTGTGTGTTAAGTTGGTGCCAGATGTGCGCTGACTGCTGAATGTATGGGTTTTAAGGAGCAATGCTTCCTCTACCTGCCTTCCGAGTGCTCTGACAAGTTGCTGTCGTTAATCTTCCCGGGGGAGGGGCCTCTCCTGGCTTGGCCGCTGCTGCATCTGCCATAGTGAGGAAAGGAATTTGCTCACAGAGGAGTTTGCAAGGCTCCAGGGAGCCTGAGCAGTGCAAGGTGAAGTACATGGTCCCAGGTGTGTCCAGTCTAGACAAAAAAAAATGGGACCTGTGCCCCAAAGGGGCCTGCCCCTGATGAGGGCAGCTCATGGGTGGGGGAGAGGGGGGCTGGTGTGGGAGGGGCTCCTTCTGCTGGGCCTCAGAGGGCAAATTTGTGCAAGCATGGATGGGAGAAGACCCTCCTGTTGGGGGTCTAGCAAGAGCAAAAGGGAGAGCCAGCTGAAGGAGCAGCGGTGTTAGGAGCGGCTGATGCCAGGAGATAGAGCCTTGAATGCCAGGTAAGCCTTTTGGACTTCTGTCCTCCAGGAAGTCCCTAGAGGCGGGAAGGCCTGCTAATGATGTCCATGTGTTAGGCCAGGTTGTAAGCACTTCGCACGTTTCTATCCGTTATGCTTCCGGGCAACTCCATGGACAAGTTGTCGTCATTTTCATCATTCCCATTATTAAGGTCATTCCCATTTTACAGGTGAGAAAACCAGGGCACAGAGAGACTAAGTGATTTGCCTGAAGTCACGCCGCTGGTAAGTGGTGGAGCCAGGGCTCCAGGCCAGGCTGAGGGGCTCCAGAGCTTGTAAGGCTTAGGGCACAGGCCAGGCAGCCCCGAAGAGCTATGTGTGAGCTCACTGGGGCTCACTGGATTCTCAGGCTGCCTTATGAGGCCAGCATTGTTACCCCAATGATCAGATTAGGAAACTGAGGCTCAGTCAGAGAAGTGCTCCCTTCAAGGACTCGTGGGAACTTAGGGACCATGCTGGGATTAGAACTGGGGTCATTTGGGCCTCGAATGTCACTCATAGCTGCTGTGGTCTCTCCTGTGTGGGTCCGGAGAACAGCCAACACGAGCAGGTGAGGAGGAGAACAGAGGGCTTCGGACCTCCCAGGAACCCACCTGCTTGCTTTCCCTGAGCCTGGTTGCCTCCAAGTCCTGTGGCAGGTGGGCCCAAAACACCCATTCTTGCCCTCAATGAAGGCCCCTCCTCCGGCCAAGGGCGGGTGCCAAGGTGTGCCGGGCCGCTCGGCTGCGTTCCCCAGAGGGCTGCCTGTTCTGCCCGCGGCTGGGCCCGGCCCACATAACTCACTAGAGGCTTGGCACTCAAGAGGGCGTCAGGGCTCTGGGAGATTTACGGGCTCCGATAAAGCCATCTCAGTCCTCGAATAAGGAGCTTGTGATATTTGATGATCTGAAAGGCCTTGTCCCGGAGCGGGAGTGCGAGGGGGAAGGAGGAGGGGAGACACTTAAGAAAACAAAGAGGACAGTGATCAGGTGCCCAAGGAGATGGAAGTCGGGGGGGGTGTACGTGCTGTCTGTCATCCTGAGGGCCCTCACCCCATCCTCCAGCACCTCTACGCTGACCCAGCAGTGGGATGTGGGAAAGACAGGTGCACGGATGGGGCTGCTCAAGGAGCGGGGGCTCCAGGGACCACCTACTACTCTACTGAGGCTAGGTGCCAAGTACAGGTTGGAGACATGGGTAATTCCCCCAGGGGCCCACCATCCAATGGGGAAGACAGGTCCACTGGGGATGGACAGAGCCCTATGTAAAAAGAAGCAGCTGGGGACATGACATGAAGTTACAGGACTGGATTCATGCTTATGGGCCTCTCTGTGCCTCAGCCTCCTCACCTTCCAGCCAGAGACAGTAACAGAATTTGCCTCCTGGGGCTGCTGGGGGGGATTGACAGAGCCCATGAGCATGAGGCTGGCTTGGAGCAGGGCTCCCTGAGTCGCCAAGTCCTCCCGTCTCCTCTGCCGCTTCCTCTCTGTGGCTGCGGATCCTGACAGTCCCACAGCTGCCCCCCCTCTGGCCCCAAGTACTGCAAGTTCTGGAGTGAATGACTTTCAAATCTGGGAAGGAGAGCCCATCACACACACCTTGAGCTGGGTAATTTATGAATCAAATTGTGCTCCGTCAGGGCTCCGTGGCCCAGAAATAGATGTGGTCGGACGAGGTTCAGGGAGCCAGCCTCAGACACAGTTATCTTCATACAAACTGGCCACCCACGGGCAGAACTGGCCTGGACGACTGACCTTGAAGGGGGCTCCCTGGGGGGCTACGAAGCCCCCCCTCTGCCAGGGCCCTGCTCTGAGTCCTGCAGAGAGGACAGAGATCTGCCTGACGCTGAGGAGGAGAGCTGGTGACCCTGGGCAAGTTACTTAACCTCTCTGGGCCTCGGGGTCCTCCTTTATTTAAAAAAGATGGGCTTTCCTTTGGCAGTGGTTTTTCGAATATCATTGCTTTGGTAGCAAATCCTTTTGCCAGACAAAATCTCGCACAAAACCCTAGTGCAGAAGACAGTCAAGGACAGAGTTAGCTGCCCAGGCTGAGGTCAGTGATGGGGGTGGGGGTGTGTGACGGTATCCAGCACATTCTGCTCCCTCCTTGCTCACAGGTGGGCCCTGAGGGATGGGCTGCATGCTTGGGGCCTCAGGGAACTTGGAAGTCCCCGTGGACTCTTTCAGCTTTAAGGTTCCATGGTTGTCTACAAGCGCACACCCAAGGATGCAGACAGCCTGACATTATGCCATCTAAGTGATCCTACGACCAAGAAACGCTGACCAGACAGGCGAAGTTCTTGAAGATCAGAGGACTGCCGTCTTCATCTTGATCTGATCTTTTTGAAACGGGTAGATGTTGTAGTGTCTAAGACCACTCCCCTCAAGCTGTGTGACCGTGAGCAAGTTAACTACCCTCTCTGGGCTTTAGTTCCCTTGGCTATAAAAGGGGAGGGATAATGCTTATCTCATAGAGCTAATGTGAGTGCAAAAGCTGGTGATGCATTCATTTAGTTCAGCACATAGTAAGTGCTCACTAAATACTGGCTGTGGCTATAAATCCTTTTGGAGAAGGAAGGACACTGGCACTTGGTACATTCTAGCTGCTTAATCCTCATAGGCACCCCACTGACTAGTAAACTGATCCAAGTCATGTGGCTGGTAAGTGGTTGAACTAAAATCTGAACTCACAGCCTTTAATGCCAAAGCCTGTGTTCTCCCTCCTACTCCTCCCTAGAAACACTGCTTCTAGAAGGCGCCACCAGGAAAGTCCCAGACTGTGCCAGGCATAGTTTCCCAATGTTGGAGGGTTTTCCGGCCTCTGGTCAGTGACTCAGAGTGTAACATCAAAGCAGATTAATTTCTGGTCAGGGAAAGACGGGTTAACAACTACTAATTTAGCTAAGTACAAAACCCACCCAACAATGTGGAAAACATACAAAATCTTGTGTTCTACTGAAAATAGGTCAGAAATCATTATGTTCTTAAGAAAAGATGGCGAATTTGTCCTATGGGGTAGTAGCCCCCCAATCTGAAAACAAGAAGGTCAGGTTTTGCCAGAGGGTATCTCTGGGAACCCTGATGCATGGAATATAGGAAAAGTCAACTTTTAAAAAGTTCTGTGGTCAAGAAAATTTCAGAAACACTGAGTAGGTATCTTTACTGCAAGACTTGTCAGAGCCTTTAATGTGCTAATGTGCATTGTGACCTGCCAGGAGGAGGATGTTGTGACAAGGCATCTCTCCAATTTATTTGGATGCAGAAGCCTTTCTCCAAAACTCTCTTGAGAGGTGGTGTGGGAAACCCACCGAGGAAAGCAAAGGGCTGCTCTACAGTTACCCTCCCGTGGGGTCTCTGAGCACACAAGCTAGATGTGTCCAGAGTCAGAGATGGGAAATGGAAGAGTACTTAGAAACTCGTCAGGTTCGAACTTCTCCATCTCCCCTGGGGAGCTGATGGTCAGGGATGGGGAGGAACTTGGCCAACATCACATGGCAAGTTAGAGGCTGAGCTGGGTCTGCCAGGTCAACCTCAAGTCTGGTTCAAGTCTGGGTGCCCAAGGGGGCCACGGTCAGATGTGGGTTCCCTCACAGATGTGGGTCCCAGGCCAGTGGGGGGTCCCCTGGCAGCTTTGGGGACCACACTTTTAAAAAGAAATGAGCTCTCACTGTGGAGAATATCAAACATACACAAAGGTAGAGACAAGAGCTCAATGAAGCCCTATGTACCCATCACCTAGAGTCAACCATCATCAACATTCATCCATCATTTTCAGAACTCCTACTCCCAACAGTTTCTAGAGTCATCACAGCAATTCAGTTCATCCTTAAATACTGTATACATCTCTGATAGGGACTTCTGAAGTGCACTGAACTTGTCATTGTCACACTAAACAAAATAAAGGATTCCTAATGTCACTTGAGACATAGTCCATCCTCAAGCAGTCTGTCCCCCCACCCCCTTGAAGCCACATTCAGATTGGAGGCTTTAACCCTTTCTCTTCAGTCCTTAGAGAGCAAGCTTCTGGGATTATTGAAAATGAAAGAAAAGGTGTTGCCAACATGGTAAAAGTTTCATTTCCCAACCAAGGACGAAAAAAGGAACAAAAAAGATCAGAAGCAAATAGGGCAAAATGCCAACCAGCATCATCTAGGTGGTGAACATGGGGTGGGTGGGCAGGGTACTGTCTCAGGTTCTGTACTTTTCTAAATACGTAATATTTCACATTTGCTAGCGATCCCAGCCCTGCTTCTCTGATGAAGGCCAGGGTCCTGGAGAGGGTTGCAGTGAGGGCCATTTCATCCTGGCAGCCTGGCCTCCAGAAAGCCTTCCTCCTCCCCGCTCCAGTGTCAGACCTAGATGTCACATTGTGTCCCCAGGTCCTGGCCCAGTGCCCCACACCGAGTGGATATTCAGAATGCTTGATGAGTGAGCCCGGCCAGACAGGGAGGGGTGTCCCGAGATGTTCCTGTTCCCTTGGCTCACACAGGCAGGGACTTCTGCTGAGCAAGCGGGAAACGGGAGAAAGAGAGATGTCCTTGCCTTTTTGGCCAAGGAGGAGGGTCAGCAACCAAAATCTCCGCAAAGACTCTGACCATACTTTTAAAAAAGAGAGCCACAGGTCAGAGTTCAGGGTCCTTCTCCCTGGGCCAGCTTCGGGATAGGCAGCCAGGGTCCTCTCAAGTACAAGGTCTGATCTGGGTTCCAGACCCCTCTTCTCTCGGCAGGAGGGCGGTTTCTCTGGGAAGCTCCCCAACACTGCTGAGGGTATGGGCACCCTAAGGCACCACCACTCCCAGCTCTGTGAATAGACCCTTCCAGAGGGGGAAGAGGAGCACTGAATCTTGCGGGAGACAGATGGTATCTATTGGGGTGTCTGCAAGCTTGAGACTCAGCGCCCAGGGGAAAGAAGAAGTCCTCTGGGGGTGCCTGGGTGGCTCAGTGGGTTAAAGCCTCTGCCTTCGGCTCAGATCATGATTCCAGGGTCCTGGGATCGAGCCCCACATCAGGCTCTCTGCTCAGCAGGGAGCCTGCTTCCTCCTCCCTCTCTGCCTGCCTCTCAGCCTACTTGTGCTCTCTCTCTGTCAAATAAATAAATAAAATCTTTAAAAAAAAAAAAAGTCCTCTGTCTGTGGAGGAAGCTCCCGGCACTGCCCCCTGCCGCCCCCCACCCGCCCCGGGGCCTCAAATAAGGCCTCAGAGCCCGAATAGCACCTCTATCAAAGCCAGATAGGAGGGCACTCTTTTCTCTTCAGCCCCCGACCTCTGCCCAGATGTGCAGCCCACTCTCCCTCTCTCCCTCCCAGCACCAGGCCCTGAGCGGTGCTAGCTGTGAGCCCCAGCCTGCAGCTCCCCCGACGGAAGATGACTTATGGCTTTAATTATGGAGTGCCGGGTGGGAGCCCCAGGAAGGAGCCAGCCCCACCGGGCTTGGTTCCCATTGACAAGGGGCTGCCAAGTTGGCGAGTCCCGTCCTGCGCGCCGCCACGCTGTCCCCCACTGTCTGGGTGGTAAGCAGTGGGTACCCGCTTCACTTCTGGGATACCCGCAGCCCGGCCCCCTGCTCTGGAGTGCGGATGAGGCCGGGTGTTTGGGAGGAACAGCTCAAGGCTCGCCCAGGAGAGAGCTTTGTCTTGAGTTGTGGGAGAGACGCAGGAGGGATGACCGGAGCCAGGGGAGAGTGGGCCAGGCTAGCGTGGGGCTCTGGACACTGAGGGTTCTCTGAAGGACAGGGGTGGCTGCCAGAGAGGCTGGGGGAGGTTGGGAAGAGTTGGGAGTGGCTGGACCCACAAGGACAGAGTCTGGATGGTTGACTGGAGCTCTCCAGATTCTCTCTCACCTGGTCACCCCGCGGCCTTCCAGTGGGCTCCCTGCTTCTCCTCTTGGCCCCTCTCCAGCCCATGCTCCACCCTCCTCGGATCTTCTAGTATATGTGCTGCCGAAGCGAGCACCCTCCGAGGATCTTCTAAAGGCCTGACCCCTGCTCAGTCACTCTCCAATTCACCAGTGTTTTATTTTTTTGCAAGCACCTGTCAACTCTCTAAAATTATCTCAAGCACTCATCTGTCAATTTCCTTTCAATTTTCCTCACTAAACTGTAAGTTCCATGAGGTCAACAGCTTTATCTGTCTTGTTCACGAATATATCCCCAGAAGCTGGCACAGGAGAGGTACCTGATAAACATTTGTAAATAATCAACTTAGATCAAACTCTGTATTAAAAAGGGGGACAAGCTCCCCAAACCGTCCAGCAAGATAGAAGCAGAGCCAATAGACCGGAAGCAAGCAAGGGGGACAATGACCTTCAGGACCATGTCCTTCTTCCTTGCTCCGCCTTCCTCTCTTTGCATGGTGGGTGAGTTGCTAATCCCCTCTCCTCTCCCCACGGTGAAAGCCCCCTTGGGAAGCAGGCTCCAAAGACTCCCATGGGGGGGCTTTGAGGAACCTCCCCTAGTGACGGACTCTGACTCTTGCCCTCGAGGCAGCTTCTGGGCAGAGTAGGGGAGTGGGGCTGGGGGAGAGGTAATCATGGGGAGGGCTGGGGCAGAGTGGCTGAGAGAGCTGGTCTGGGAAACAGGCCCTTGCCTCACTGCTCTGGGCCTTGCTTTTTCCCATTTGTGACTTGGAAGAAGGGCTGGACTGGATGCTACCTGGGTCCCTGTGCCTGGTGGTAGGTGAGCCCCATGAAACTGGGCCCCTGGTATTGGAAGTAGGAGGGGAATGGGCAAGGGGACAGGAGGTGGTAGCATGGTGCCTGTTCTTCTCCCCTCCCTGCCTGACCCCAGCACCATCACAGGTTCTCGGCCGGGGTTATGAATCTCCCTGCACCTGGAGAACTCCCCTAAATGAAATTCCTATTGGCGTAGGGCCTGTGATATAACAAGTCACTTGCTTTGCCTGGGAAATGAAAGATGGTAAGGCAGAGTTCCCGGGACAGAGGCGATCTCCATAAATCTGCCGGAGTGTTCTGGGGATTACTTTGCGGGATTAATTATCTGTCCTTCAAACAAAGACCTGACCTCTGTGGCCTGAATGTCCCCAACCTGCTGGGGAGGGAGCACCTGGTAGTCCGGGGGTGGGTCTGGGGCGGGCTGCCCAGGCGTGAGCTGTAAGCTCCCAGGTCAGCACTTCCCTTGTCCTGCGAGACCTGAAACAGCTCCCTCATGGCAGACACATCAAGTCTGCCTAGACTCCAGCACTTTCTGCAACTTGGTCCTACTTGACTCCTCTCACAACGGGCTTCCCAGGATGACCCTACCGAATTAGGCTTCTGTTGCCCAAACTTGGGGCAGAGGTTTCTGGTATGGATGAAAAAGTGAGGTGCACAGTGGACAGAATAAAAACCGGATCTGGGGCCAGTTCAGGATCAACCACTTCAGCAACCACACGGCCTTGAGCTGCTTGAGCTCTCTGAGTCTCAGTTTACCCACCTGTGGAAAGGGAACAGTGTGCAAAAGGTCTGCACGGGATGATGTTGTCATGACAACCCAGCGAGGTGGGTGGCCTTGTGGAGAGCATGTGGACTTCACTCACATAGACCCACCACTTATCCTAGCTGACCCTACCTGTTACATAATCTTTCGGACCCTGTTTCCTCATCTGTGAAATGGGGACAGCGGGAGTGATTGCTATAAGGTGAAGACGCAGCCTCTGTAGAGGGCCCTGCATGACCTACTTGGTGGGGGGCGGGTGGGATTCCACTGGGATCTTAATTACAGCTACAGGACAAGGGGCTCACAGAAGCTTTCTGTTTTCTACTGTCACTCTAGGTCAGCCCCTTCTCCCTGCTGAGCCCACATTATGTGCAAATCTTCCACTGTCCCTGAGTGGAGCCAAGCAGAAGGCATGACTTGGAGCCAGGAAAAATCGGTGCTAATCACAGGAGGGCTGCCCAGAGCCGCTCCAAGTTAGCCAAGCCCCAATTAGCTGTTCTGAGTCATAAGGGCCACTGAGGAAAGGCAGCTGGTATGGACTTTGGTTCCCTGGAGAAACAGGAAGGGGGGTGAATTTCACAGTAGAAACATGGTTAGATAGTCCCCTCTGAGCAGAAGAGGCTGGGGAATGACACAGATCCTGCATATGGATGAGGTCCTGGATATGGGACATGGATGGCATGGCGCCAACACAGGACCTGGGCAATCCCAGGCAGGCCATGCTGGGTCAGCCTCCACGTTCTCAGAGGTAAAATGGAAAGGCCATCCCTCCCTTGTAGTGTTGTTCTATGGAAGCATAACTTAGGTGAAGGCCCCTGGCAGGAGCTTAGGCCCACGTGAGTCCCTTGGGAAAGCATGGCTTCTTTCTGGGTTTTCAGGGCAATGTGGTTGGGGAGCAAACAGGCTTCAGCTTCCGTGGTTCACATATGGGGGACATGATGGATGTGTGGATTCCAGGGCATTCCATGATCTCCATGGAGGGGAGGGAGAGAATGAGGCAAAGAAGGCAGAGCCTTGTGAACTCCTGAGCCCAGCAGGTAGTCACAGCTCAGAGGGGATACGGTGCTGAATGGTGGGAGATGGGAAGTGACTGGTGGGAGGTGGGAGGTGACAGGTCAGAGAGAAAATGGAAGCTGAGCTGGGCAGGGAGCATGAACATCCAAAGAGCAATTGAATGCAGCTGACCAACCTGCTTCCATGAAATAACCAGACCCTGCAAGCCAGGGAGTCAGGGGAGGTTTCTGGAGGCCGTGATTGGGAAGATGAGGTTTAAAGGAGGGGAAGAAGGTAGACTGATGGATAACAGAGAGACAGGCAGACTTGGTAGGTAAATAGGCTGATGGCAGGCTCCTCTCTTCTCTCTCTCTCTCTTTCTTTTTTTAAGGCTTTATTTTTATTTCTTTGAAAGAGAGAGACAGCTCATGCATGAGCAGTACGGGGAGGGGCAGAGAGAGAGGGACAGAGAGAATCTCAAGCTGGATCCATGCCTGGTGCAGAGCCTGATGCAGGGATCACTCTGATGACCCTGAGATCATGATCCCAGCTGAAATCAAGAGTCAGATGCTTAACTAACTGGGCCACCCAGGCGCCCCTCCTCTCCACGCTTCCTGACTGTCCTTCTTTCCAGAATATGCAGTGGGAAGCATATTGACCTCAGATGACGTCAATGAACTCAGGAATAATAGTAATTTACTGAGAAATATTATACTCCATGTTGCGCTAAGCACGGCTCCCTCCGAAGTGGGTGTTTTAGCCTCAGTTTACAGAAATGATCTGTGGAGTTCCCACAGACTGTTGTGCTAGGAGTCAGGATTTGAACTCAGACCTGTCTGACCCAAAGCTGCCATGTCAGCACACTAATGCCGGAGCCATTTCTCAGGGAACACCTGGGCAGTCATCTCGTCCTGTGGGTGGCCATCCCACCACTCCGTGTTGGGTCAATGCAGGGACAGCGTTCACACCTCCTAACTCTTTGGTTCTGCGCCAAAGAGTTGGCGCAGTGTCTAAGTAGGATGGCCAGTGTCTAAGGTGGGTGCTCTGAATTCTGCAGAAGCAGGAAGAGGAAGAAATAGCATGGATTTCCTGGGCACAGAGTAGGTTGGAACTGAGGTAAAAGTAGCTTTCTCAACTTCAGATCTGATCTCCGAAGTTGGAGCCCAAACAGCCTCAGTTCGACCCTCGCTCCACTGCTGACAAGCTGAGTGGACTTGGGCAAGTTACTTAACCTGTCTGAGCTTTGTTTCCTCATCCATGTTTTGGGGACAATGACAGCACCTTCTTCGCTGGGGTGGCATGAGGCACAAATGCCTAACACACGTAAGCTGTTTATGGCAGTGCACAAGGGCGATGTCCCAATAAATGCTGATCAATGTTATCACCATTGGGTTTTCCTCCTCAGCCCTCATTCCGCCACCTCCTTCTCCCAAAGAAGTACCAATTCTAGTGTTTTGCTAAAATGTCCCTGCACACACACGTAGTATTGTTAAATACCTCCTGTTGGCTTATTTTACTTACATACGTGGTATCATGCTATTCCTTTCTACTTCTCTCACTGCTCAATGCTAGGCTTTCAAGATTTCTCTCTTTTGCTGTCTGTACATCTATTAAGTTGAACCCTATGAAATTGCTGACATCCCACCACTTTCGACTTGCAAGAATAGTGATTTCACCTCTGAGTTTGTGGCTTCTAACAGGTACGGAGTATTCTCTAGCACAGGGGTTGGCAAACCTTTGTTGTAAATGGCCCTTGTAAATATTTTAGACTTTGCAGGTCGAGAGGCAAAATCGGGGACATGATGTTGGCGCCCATTTAACAAGAGAGAAAACAAATTTACACAAGATTTTTGATGAAATTCAAAACACAGGAATAATTGAGCACCATTTTTTGGTAAATACAGGTCTGCTAGTGAGGAGAATGGAACTTTGGGGGTAAGAGATAATATTTCACTCGAGTGGAGTTCAAAGATAGGATTTACTACCATCAAATCACCTGCAAAATGATTCTTTAGAATCCATTCTTGGCCCTGAGATCATACAAAAGCAGGCAGTGGGGGCACCTGGCCCATGTGCCCATGCAGGGGATGGGAGGGGGTTGGTCACTGTAGTTGCTACTTGCAATGCCCTGACCTTGGCTCAGTCTCAGCACCTCTACACTGGGGTCTCCTAGTCGGTGAGCTTCCCCATCCCGGTGAATACTGTGCCGATTTTTCCACTGAATTTCCCAACTTTTCCCTACGGATTTGCAGCGATTCCTTATACAGTCTCTAGTCTCTTGTTGGGTTTAATTTTTGCAGAAATCTTTTCCCCACATGACATCTGTTGTTCGCTTGGTCTATATATTCCGACTGAACTGGAATTCCTTTGATGTAGGTCAATCTTTCATCTCCAGCGTGTGCTCTTTGGGTGCTAAGTCCTTTCCCAGTACAAGGTCATGAAAATACACCCCCGCATTTCCTTTCAAGAGCTTTATATTTTACTGTTTACGTTGACGTCTTTAATCCATGTGACGTCCACCTTGGTATATGGTGGATGGCGGGGATCTTGCTTTATTTTTCTCCACACAGTGAGCTGGTTTTCCCAACACCAGCTACTAAACAAGTCGTCTCTTCCCCACTGATTTGTGGCACCACCTTTACCATATTTCAAGTTCCCATGTTTACAGGTGAGCCTGGTTCTAAGAGCTGGATTCTGTCCCATTGGCCTGTCGTGGAAGACCTACTTAGATGGGTTAGGGTCTGCCCTACTCATGGCCCTGTTGCCCTCTTCTGTACTGGCTGTCCTGGGTGATACCACCTCAGGCTACCAGTTACCCTATGCCTTGAGGACCCTGATGTGATGATGAGCTGGCTGATCTGACCCCTTCTAGGAAATCTGGAATCATAAAACTAGAATATGAAGATGGTTCACAGCTGAGATGGAAGCTGGAAGGACCATCCAGCGGCAGCCATGATGGAAAGGGGGCAACCATGATGGAAAAGGGGCAGGGCGGCCATCACCGGACGCATTCGGTAAGATCACAAGGAGGCCAGCGGGGTAGAGAGAGATGAGTGGTGCAAACAGCCAGAGTGGGGCAAAGATGCTATGGTAGGCTGAATAACAGCCATCAAAGACAGCCAGCTCCTGATCCCTGGAAACTCTGAATATTATTTTACATGGCAAAAGGGATTCACTGAAGTATCATGTGATGGGCAGGTTATCTTCCAGGCTCTACATGTCATCACAGGGGTCCTTGAAGAGGGAGGCAGTGGGAGATTAGACGACAGAGGAGGAGAAGGCAATGTGGCCAGGGGAAAAGAGATTGGATGGCGCAACCACGGGTGAATGAAGGAAGGCTGACAGCCACCAGCAGCTGGAGGCAGCCAGAAATGGATGGTACCTGGACTCCCCAGAAGGAGGCAGCCCTGCTGACACTTTGACTCTACCCGCATAAAGCTGATTTGGGACTTCTGGTCTCCAGAGCCACAAGACAATACATCTCTGTTGCTCTATGCTGCAGTTTGCATGGTTTGTTATCACAGCTGTGGGAAACTGTGAGAAAGGAGAGCGTGCTCAAGCTTGCTGTCCCAGGTCCTCTTCCCAGAAGGCCCTACTCCCAAGAGTGTCTGCCCAGGGTTCCTGCAGGAATCAGCTTCCTAAGAGTTTTCAGGTTCTTGGAACCACAGATGCCCTGAAAGGAACATGTCATGCCCCTTCGCTTGACCCTCAAGACCCTTCAAATCATCTATCTGTTGCCTTGTAGATGCTTGGTGAATAGTCCCTTCCCTCTAAGCCTTTGCTCGGGTCAGCCCTTCCTGCCCAGGATGCCCTCCTCCCCACCTCCCCCCACCCACCCTTCCATCCCAGTGATACCACCTCATGGGTGCTAGCCCTCCCCGCCCCCCCCCCCCCCCCCGTGGCTTCTTTATTCGATCCTGTCCAACAGAGCGCTCGTGTGTCCTGAGTGCTCACCCCTGCCAGGCGCTGTTCGGAGCACTTTGTTTGTATCACTGGGACTCTCAGAGCCTCCACCATCCTGTCTCTCCATTCTACAGCTGGGGAAGGGGCCAGCTCAGGCCTACTGCCTGTCAGGATGCCCACTCCTCAGCCCTTTGGACGCTACCCTCACAACTTTTGCCGTATCTGCATGTACCTTGTATTGTTATTTACCACTTTCTTTAATTGGGCTGAATTTTTTTTCTTCAATGATGCATTCAAGAAGAATCCATCTGAGAGTTTCACAAATGGAGAACCAGTTCACTGACCATAAATGGAGAGCGATTGTAAGATGGATAAAATGAGCCTACGTGGTTAGACTTTTAGCCGCTCTGGCTTGCCATCTGATGGCTGCAGCCCGCGCTCTTCTTCTTAAATGGGAAGATAAGCCAAAGGGGAGTGAGGTGTTAAAGGTGTGAGTACCCGATTGGACTTTTGCTGGACAGAACTGACAGAAATAGAAATTCTGAGAGGGAACGGGGAAGGGAATAACCGTTTCACTGTGTGCTTCGATGTGATTTCATGCCCCACTCGTGCGCCACTTAAAATCATCTCTCTGGGGATCAGTCCTCACCCCAGTCCTAGCTCCCCAGAGCTATCTGCCTCCTCTGATCTTCCCGAGGGCTTTCTGACAGCACCTGCTGCTCAGTGAGGGCTATGTGGATGGGGGAGCAACTACTCATAGGCTTCCCTCTCCACAAGTCTTCCAGCTTCTCGACAGAATGGTTTTCCATTTCCAATTTCCATTCTGGAACCTGTTTCCTCGAGACAACCAGGTAGAGGGGGCTGGTTGAAGACCTTGGTAAGCGTCTGCTGAATCATGACTTCCAGAGGACACACAACACCCCAGGACCTCAAGTCCTCATCTGCAAAACGCTCCCTTAGGTCTCAACTAAATGGCTCTCTCGGATGCCGAAGACTCCCACCATCATTAGGAAGAAAAATCAGTCACAGGCTCCTTTAAAATAACCCTTGAGATCCCGGACACTGCTGTGAGGTGCCCTTCAGCCTCTGCTGGCACAGATTCAAAATCACCTCACTGCTGTGGCCTTCAGAGTGGGGTGTCCTGCACTGGCAGCAGGGGCGGGCAGGCGGGGCAGTGGGCTGGAAGGCAGAGGCAGCCGGAGTCCACCTCACACCCCCCCACAGAAGCAATGCCTTCTGGGGGGCTGGGCTGGAGCACCGCGCAGCAGAAGGAGACTGTGGGAGCAATAAATTCATTCTGTGCTGGAATGTTTGTTCACTTCAATCAATGTCTGAAAGTATCAGCTCTGAAATCTCTGTTTCCAGGATATTGGTCAAATATTTGAATGGGGAAGCTAGTTAATTGACTCAGGCAGAGCACTTGACAGATGCAGAGGGAGAGGCTGCGGGGGCACCGCCAGACAGCTGAGCCCAGAGGTAGGTCGGGCGGTTCCCGAACCTCGGCAGTGCCAACAAGTGCCCAGGATGGGGCAGGGGAGCCTAAGGTCAGGGGTCCTGCACAAGTGTGGGTTCTGAAGCCCTGTGACCTTGGGCAACTGGACCTCAGTTTCCTCATCTGTAAAAGGAGATGGTGACACCCCATGGGGTTATTGGCAGGATTAAAAGAGTTGATGCAGGGAAAGCATCTGGATTGGCTCCTAAGCATTCTCAAAGAGCTAGGTGCTCTTACTGACGGCGACTCCTTAGCCTGGCTTTCAGAGGTCTCCAGTGGGAGTCCCATGCTGCAAGAGGGTATTAGGGCTGGAAAGAAGTCCCTGGAATGTGTGCTCACATCCTACCCTGGCTGGTGACATTTCTCTTCCTCATGGTCTCCAAATCATCCCCGGAGGACTGCCTTTTCAGAGAACAAATCCTTTCCTGACCTCCTGAGGTCTTTGTTCTATAGGCTATGCTTCAAGCCTTCCTGATGAATTACTTGTACGGTTTGTTTCTCCCTGGGGCCTATATGGACATGTCTAGTGAGCTGGTGGGTGGGCTTTCCGTAGCTGACATTCTGGCTAGAGGAAAGGCCCCTTCTCCTCCCTTCCCTTTCTTGTTTCAAATTGCTTTAAACACAGGTTCTGTAGGAGAGATGGGTGTGGGGAGGGTGTCCTGGTGTCCCGGGTCCCGTCTGGGCCCTACAGAGAGAAGGACTGCAGGCTGGAGCTGGAGGAGTTCTTTATACGGGGTGGGGCAGACAGGGCCCAGGGACTCAAGCAGGGGTGCCATGGGGCCCCGTTCCCAAGCACATCTGCAGGAGTGGGGGAGAAGCAGCCCTTGTCTCTTCCCACGATCCATTTCAGTTCCAGGGTCATGGAGTGTCCAGGGGAGGCTGAGCCATCCCAGTGGCTGTGGCAGATGCTCCTAGCAGGGGCCCCAGTGAGTAACCCACCTCCGGTGGCTTGGGGCAGGGGTACCCTCAAGGGGTCAGGAGCAAAAGACCAGGTCAATCATACAGCAAATGCAACTGCCTCTCTACGCCATAGGGGCCCCTGAAACCCTTGGAGATTTTACAGAGACCCGAAGTGTTGGGTTTTGCTGGCAGGGAAGAGGGCACAAGCCAGTGACTTTGGGATTCTTAGAGACTCCATTCCCCCCTACACGCTGAGCAACCCTAGTAT
Source organism: Martes martes (assembly GCF_963455335.1). NCBI lineage: Eukaryota > Metazoa > Chordata > Mammalia > Carnivora > Mustelidae > Martes > Martes martes. Next base: position 54,471,295 of record NC_137902.1, read on the forward strand.
CTTTCCTTGTCTATGCTCACCATCAACCAGATGATAAGTCTGTCGTTAAGCCCTGTTAACCTTCCCATTTTACAGATGAGAAGACTGAGGCACAAACAAGAGAAGTAAACTCTCAGGGTCACCTGACACTTGAGCCCTCTCCCTGGGGTGCCCTGCTCAGAGCTGGCACACAGCAAACACTGCAGACATGGATCTGCTGATAGGAATGTAGGGGCAGATGCCGACATCTCTGTTCCCCCCCGGGGAGTCATGAATCAGAGCTGTGGGAGGGTGGGAGACAGTGATAGGAGGAACTCCTGGAACTCCATCTGCTTACTTACCCGGTCTGCGGGGAACCCCAGGGCGGCCCCCTCCTGCGCCTGCACCCCATCCACTCCTCCTCCCTCCGCCCTGCCCCGCAGAGCTGAGCCCAGAGAGAGACAGGGGACTGCAACGTGGGGTTGTTGGGTGACTTCAGGCTTAATATCTTTGTAACCATATTGCAAAAGGGCATGCCTAAGACGGCGCCTTTCGCTTAATCTTTCTCTTTTATTGCTTTTTCTCTTGTATGATTTAACCTTGCACCAGGTATAAAGCTAGATAAATAAAAACTTTTATTTCAGATTAGCCCTGGCTGGGGGTTGCCTTGAAAGCTGAGCAGTCATCCAGGGAGTCAGATGAAAAAGGGAGCTGGGAATCTGAGCTACTTAGAGGGGCTCATCTCAGGTTCAAAGCCCCCAGAAGATATTTGAGACCTTTTCTGAGGGGCGGGGCAAATCTCCTCTGGTGTCCACAGCCTGCTGGGGTTGCGGGGGAGGGGACCTGGGGCTAGCCCTCCCGACCCTCTCCTGGGGGCCCCTCCCCCCAACCTGGCCTCACCCTGTACTTCCTCCCCAGTGCTCCCAGCAGCCACCAGACACTGCCTTTGTAGACTTATTTCTCAGTGGAACATGGCTCCAAGGGGGCAGAGACAGTGGGTTTCCCTCACTGTTGGTCCCCAAGATCTAGCATGGGGCCTGGCCCCCAGCAGGCACTCCATCAATATGCAGGTTACACGAATGAAGGAAGGAATCCTGGGATTCCAGTCCACACACCAACCAGGGTGTTGACATGAATCACTTCATGTCCCAGGCAGAACAGTAAAAGTTGGCAGAATGAATGCAGGAAGCAAGGAGATCTAGATTCAAATCCAGTGTCCTCCACTTAGGTGCTGTGTGACCCTAAGCATGTTTCAGGAGCTCTGTGAGTTTTGTTTCCTTGTCTGTGAGATGGCTCTGGTTAGCCACGTCCTGGGGTTCTGGTGAGGATCGGAGAGGATGTCTAGTCTAGGTAAACTTTCATGCGCATTCAGCATGGCTAATTTCATAAACCTCTAATGATCTCAAAGCCCTGGAAATCCAACACAAAGTGGTTGCCCGAGAGATGAGGAAAAAGTGGGAAAGAGCCAAATTTGTTAAAAAGACAAACGTTTGTTGACATAGGGAAACTAGACTAGGACCTTCTGGCCAAACAACCTCCAGCCACGATCTAGATTAATCCCCAGGCCTGGGAGCAACCTCTAGCCACCATGGTCTGCCAGACCCCAGGCACGCCTAGAGAGTAGTTCCCTGAGCTGAGTCGCGATGCCTCCCTGCCCAGTCAGGTGGTGGACCAAGCGTGTTGCAGGAGAGGTTCTAGCTGGGCCTGAGGGGGAGTTCTCCGGGGGACAGGGGGTGCTCTGTACATGGGACATATAGGAGACTCTACAGCTTCCTGGGCAAGGGACAGAGACTTCCGCCCATGAAGAGGGTGTGGGAAAGAGAGGTGGGAAGGGAGGGTGGCAGACCGTGTAGTAGGGAAAGAACAAACGTTCTCCATGGGAAGGAAGCAAAGGCCAAGCTATCGCTGTTGACAAAGAGTGTATAGGGCATCCTTAAAGGAGGAAGGAAGACCAAGAACTTCTCTGGCTTATCACAAAGCCAGGGCACAGGACAGCGTTGGGAGCAGGAGCAGACTGGCTGGGAAGTTGCACAGCCCTGAAGAGAGGAGGGAGAAAGAGAGGGGGAGATGAAGGGCTGGCTTTCCTGAGGTTCAGCGGGAGAAAAGCAGTGTTCGTGTGAGAGATCACTGTCATTTAGGTATGATGGGGGGAGAACTATAAATAATATGCCAATGTACTTGTTTCTTTTTTTTTAACACATATATACATATAAACATATATTTGTATATATTACATATGATATTATATATAACATATATACAATATATCATATATAATATATCATATGTGTAATATATAACTATATATATAAAAGAAAATATATATTTTTAAAAATTTTCTGAGTATATTTGTATAATTACATAAAAAACCTACCAGAGGCACCGTCCCTGGATATTTTCAAATGAAGAGAGCCATGGGCTGTAGGTGTAATAAACCTTGAACACAATTGTTCCTGCTCTAGAGAGAACGCCAACAAACTGCCAGTGGCTTCTGGAAGGCTGGGTAAGGCTTGGCGGCCCGTCCAGACTAATGGGATAGTGTGCTGGGATCACTTAGGGATGACCATTGCCTTGGTATGGGATTGGTAATTGGGGTATGAGTCCTTATTCATGTCTAAGGTAGGCATTGTGGGTGTAAACAGATCAACTTTCCTTGTGAACATGCCCCTTTCTGCCTAGGCCACCACCAGGACTCCAGAAACCTAGACACAGGGGTTAGAAGCTGCTTTGTCTCCGCCTTTTTGGTGTACTGGTTGTTTCCAGTATGTCACCAGAGCCTGCTGCCTTCCTTCCTGTACATCTCCATGACAACCACCGGTCCCAGTCGGGGTGACAGCCTATGAACAGACCAACCTTGTCCTGGTGCTTCCTGCTCTAATCATCTAGAACCCCCATGAGATGATCTTCTCACGATCCCCTGCTCACTGCCAGCCTTGCTCAAGAACCCTCTGATTTTGGCCGCTAGGCCCTTTCCCAGCTGGCCCTCTGCCTGTCTCGGATGTCCCTGTGGCCCCTTGGCTCCAGCCAGGTGGGCTGCTCCCCCTGTGCCCAGCAGAAGCTCTGAAGTTTCTGGCACGTCCAGGCCCCTGCTGTGCTACTCCAAGCCGGGGGATGTGGCATGCGATTCTGATATCTAAAACAAGCCTGATTTTCCCGAGTCTTCACTTCTCGGGGTGGGGGAGGGAAATGCCAAAAGGCTTAATCACAAGGGCTTGGATGCATTTCTAACGATGGTCTCCTGTGATAGCTGCTCCCCACCAGGCCACGGCCAGGGGCCTGATTCGGTTACTGGATATGTGCAAGTCTGACTGTGTCTGATTATTCTCTCTCCACACACACACACACACACGCACATACACATGTGCACACTCACACATGCACTCACACACACGCACCCTTCGCTTCAAAGCACTCAATGCATTTTCAAAGAATTGCCTCACTTGTTAATATTAAAGTAAAATCCATGCAAGACTGGCAAATGAGGGCTTTGTCCTTCACTAGCACAGCTGGGCAGGTTCCCCAGGGTGTCCGGTGGGGAGGCCACTGTCTTTCAGGCTGGGGTGAGGGGTTTTGGCCCTGACACTGATCGCTGATTCATCATTCTAGGCCAGCGTTTCTCAACATTCCTGGCGTCGCCCCCATTACCAGTCATTTAAGACATGTTTTCTGAACTCCCCCCACCCATGAAATTCCAATACCACAGATATATGTGCCTGTATGTATCTGTGCTTTATAAATAGAGCAAACACTTTTCACCCCTCATGACGATGTTCCCCTTCTTGACAGTGCACTCACCCCTGTTGACTACATAGGCGTTTCCTGACCAGGGCTGCTCCAAGTGTGGTCCCCAGACCAGCAGCCTCATCTGGGCCCCACTCCTGGAGGTTCCAGCTCCATAGGTTTAGGGTGGGATGCAAAATTAGGAGTTTCTAACAAGTCCCATTACTAGATGTTGATGCTGATGCTGCTGGTCCAGAAACCACACTTTGAGAACCACTGTGGTCATGAAAAATGTATTCTGGAGCCTGAGAGGCTTGGGTTCAAATCCCTGCCCTTCTACTGAGTAGCTGTGACTCTTGGCCAGCCCATGTGCTTGCCGAGCCTTGCTTTACTGTGTGCAGGATGGAGTAATAACGTCTCCCTCACAGACTGCTGTGAGAGGAAAATGTGGCCAGCCAGAGCCCAGCACACGGCAGGCACACAATAAATGGGCTTCCCTTCCCCTCCCCCTGGGGGATCCAGAAAGCCCAGGCAGACAGGGCCACGATGGGGAAAGGGATGTGGGCTGCAAAGCATGGGTGGTGGGAGAGATGGGGTCCCTACAGCCTGGACGGTGGAGTGTAGGCTGAGGGAGAGAGGATGTAGTGTAGGACGTGGTAGAAAATGCTAGAATGGGCTGTTGGCCACACCCTCACTCCTCAGGTGGTAAAGGTCCTTTTGGCAGGGGAAAGGAGTCCCTTCAGCATCACTCACAGGATGGAGAGTCAAATGACAGAACTCATTGGTCTAGCATCATTAAGACAGTTTTGTGGGCCCCCTTCCCCAGGCCTGAGTCAGTAGTTCTGGGGCGAGGCCTGAGAACTCACATGCCCAATGGGCATCCAGGTGCCGCTGCTGCTCCCGGTTTCAGACCCACATGCCAAGAACTGCAGCTTCTCACCTCCTATAGGTGGGCTCCTGACCTCAGGGGATGGAGAACCGATGAAAAGTCTGGGTGCTTGCAGGAAGGTGAAGGCAGGACAGAGTCCTCAGTGCCCTGGGGGCTGACTGAGAAGCCTTTGACCTCAGCTCCTGGCCACCATGGTAGACCAGCTTGCTGGCACACGACAGTAGCCTCGGCTAGTGATGTGGGTTTTGGACAGCACGCCACATGCCTGTCTCTACCGCATCCTGATGCCGACAAGGGGGTAGGGAAATGGCTAGTATCTGCTGAGGGCCTATCATGCAGTGACCTGTGGGATGCTTGCCAAATGCCACTCACCTTAGAGAACGGACCCACTTATTTTTATTTTCACAACTCTGTGAGAAAGATAGGACTGACCCTACTAAAGGCTGGTCCTTCAAGACTTTTGGTCACCCATTCAAGAGCACTTAGGAAGACAGGGTTCCTCTCTGGAACACACAGTGGTCGGGAGTTAAATAAAAAAGTCCCTGCTCAAGGGGGCTCTAAAGTCATCTCAGGCCGTGGGCTGAACCTGTGCCACCTGTCCCAATAGCCACCTCCCGTCACCTTGATCTCCTCACCCTCCTTTGGCTTTGCTGTCTCTGCTCTCCCCCAGGATGTCCACCTGGGGCTCTGCGTCCCTCAGCGACCCCTCTCCCCAAGGTCTCTCTTGGACACTGCACTCAGCCGTGCTGAATTACTGCGGTTCCACAAACACACATTCTCTTCTGCTCTGGGACCTTGGAATATGCTGTTCCCTCTGCCTGCAACGCCCTAACTCCACAGTTCCTGGCTAGTTCCTGCTCATCAGTCAGTGGGCGGCCGTAGGTGATCTCTTCTCAGTGAGTGTCCTCATCCCATGACGGCTGGAGGGGGGTGCCCCCTCACGGATTCTTTCTTAATTCCTATTACAGATGTTTTCAAACATGCACAGAAGTAGCGAGAACAGTCTAATGGGCCCCCCAGGGAGCCATCACTCCATGTCCACACAGCCGATGCATCTCAGTCCGCCTCCCCACCCACACTACAGGTTCCTGAGGCCGAGATGACACCTCTGAGGGCAGCTCTTGGCCCAGAGAAGACCCTCCATCCACTGTGGGTGGATGCCAATAGGCCACATTTATTGAGCACCTACTGTAAAATCAGGCGCTCTTCTATGTGCTTACAGGTCTTAGCTCACTGTATGCACATAGCTTCCCTGTGAGGCCCAGGCTACGCTTCCCTCCATTTCACAGATTGGAAAACTAACAGCTCAAAAGTTACACGGTTGGTCAGTGGCAGCAAGCAGGCGAGCTGCTCTAACTCTGGAACAGAGTTGCCCACAGAAATAGGATGTGAGCCACATGTGGTCTTTTAAATTCTCTAGGAGCCACATTAAGAAAATAGATGAAATTAATTTTAATAATATGTTGTATTTAACTCAGTGTGTCTAAAATACCACTTTAACATATCATCAGTATAAGACGTTATTAATGAAATGCTTTATAATCTGTTTTGCATACTAAGTCTTCAAAATCCTGTGGGAAATCTTAGAGACTAGCCCCATGTCAAGTGCTCAGTAGCCAGGGGCAACTACACTGGCCAGCAGAGCTAGTGGTCAGCATCCTGGACAGCGGCCCCAGAGCCCACACTCTCCCACTTTGCTTAAATGGATAAAGGAGGAAATGAATGAAGTCCCCAGGACCCCTGGGCCTGATCTTTCCTTGACAATTAATAATACTTAATACTGTATGGTCCTTTAGAATCTCTCTGGCACCATTTCATCTGCCATAGAGATTATTAACCCAGTACCATGGATGAGGATTATGGGGTGAAGAGGGGTTAAATGCCTTTCTTTGACACATTGCTACATGCGGCAGAGCTGGGCCTTGAACCCACAACTTCGGACTCCAAGTTCAGTGCTCTATGTGGGGTGAGGCACAGCTGCCCCTTGAAGGAGGACTGTCTCCATGTGGCAAAGGAAGGTGCCCGTCCAGACCCCAGGCTGGGCTGGCCCTTGGGGGTGGGAGCCCCATATTGCTCAGGCGTGGAGGGAGTGATGCCCTTGGTGAGTGGCAGGGCAGGCACAGGCTGAGGAAGCAGATGGGGCCTGTGCCAGGTCCTCTGTGGGAAAGAACCTTGTCATTCTTCAGTCTCAGTTTGGCCACAAGAGGCTGAGAACAAATTGATGGCAATGGAGCCATAACTTACCTCTGAAGGCCTCTTTGTTCTTGGCAAAACAGAGGGGTCATTAGTAATGGTGGAAGTGCTGGTGTGCAGACATAAATCCCCCCAGCTGCAGGGCTGATAAACAGCCCAGAGGGGAAGGGGACTTCCAGGGGCCAAGCAGGTTAACTGCGTGCCATGGGTTACCCATGGGTTCAGACATGCGTCCACCCACCTGCAGACAGAGCTGCCCCTTCCCAGGCTCTGGAGGTGCCAGAGACTCGGTCACCCACAGTGGTCATCAGGACCCACAACTGGCTCCAGGAGCCCGTGAGATGCGTATTCTTTCTTTCAAATGAAAATGGTTCTCTAGCATCCAGGGCGGGAGCTCGCTCCCATGGGGTACTCAGAATCAGTTTGGGCCAGTCAGTATGAAGGTGCCCTTGTGGGCATTCCTTCTTCCTGCTTCAAGCCAAAGAGACAGTGGCCGAGCGTCCCAGGAAAGGGCTGAGACTTAACAGCACTGGAAAGGCTGGTGTGTGAGGCCAGATCCTTGCCAGATGAAATGCTTTGCTGCAGTGTCTACCAGTTGAGAGAAGTAGAGATGAGGCCATATCCTAGTTTTCTGTCTACCTGCTCCCCTGGGGACTTCGCACTCCTGCTTGTCTGCCTGATTTAGGCTTACATTGAGACTGGACTGCAGGGAGACCTTGCCAGTGCAGGGCGAGGGAGAAGGGCAGGCACGAACAGGTGGGTGGGCACCTAGGTGAGTCAGGTACTCAGGATGGGGAGGGAAGAAAAAAAGGAAGGACTGCCCCTTCCTCAAGCTGCCTAAAAAGAATTTGGGTGGGGCTGTGGGTTGTGTGGTGACAAACACATGAGCAAGTTAAAGAACCATCAAGGTTACCCTACAAACGAGATCTAAGTGCTACCTTAGCAAGGACTGCAAATATTTGCTGCAGGTACTGCCTGCCCTTCCTATTTCTGCGCCCATAGCAGACTCTACCAATTGAATACCGCACTGAACCTGTCTGGCTTCATGATCTTCTTCAGGCAGCCATTACCAATGGATCACAGTTGGCATATGAGAGGAAACTCATTTGTCATCCTTTCTAAAAGCCCTCAAAGTACATTTTTGCTGGCAGTGGGAATCCTAAAAATGCTATGCTAAGTGCTGCAAGCCTTCTGGAAGTTTCTGCCTCCTGCCCCCACCTTCACGCACATCGCCTACCTGCAGTTTCACATCCTGGGTCTCCCTTCTCATCCTGCTGTTCACACCTGGGGATCTGGCCAGGTAGAATATGCCCCTGGAAGTTTCATAGTACGCTGCCATAGGCAAAAGTCCCCAGACTGCAAGTTTCAGAGCCCAACCCAGACACTAAAGGCTCAGCAGCTCTGACTTCCCACCTCCTGCTCCCAGGGGAGGGGGTGAGGAGGGAGAGCTGGCTAGGGCCATCTTTGAGGGCTGAAAAGGGCCTGGGTTTCTGAGGCTGGTGGCCTGGCGCCCAGAAGGAACTTGGAATGGACAAATGCCCTGGAGGATGGCCTCTCAGTGTCACGCAGGAATTTTCAGTCTGGCCGTGATCACAGGCTACCTCCTGTCTCCTTGCTCCCCACCTTCATCCAGGCTGGGGTATGTCTGGAAGCAGCCCACAGGCAATGAGATGAGAAGACAATTCCCCACCCAGCCAGGTGTCCCCTTATGCTGCTGCCTTATCCTGGCACCTCAAATCTATCACACTTGGGGTTCCCTTAGGTCTCCAGTGCAGCCCCTTCTCCCTGGGAGGCACTTGCTTTGCTTTCCAAATTGAAAAAGTCATGAAGGTAAAGTAAACCAGCACCAATATGGGCCTCCCTCCCTCTCTGCTCAGCAGAAGAGGTCTCCCTCATTTCCAGGGAACTTGCCTTCCTGCGGAATGGTTTCCTCACTTTTCAGGACTAGCTTCCTCACACCCTGGCCTTAGGACCATCTGCATCTGGGGTGCAGTAAGAAAGGACTATTGTGGGGTCCCACCCCAGTTTCACAGAATGAGAATCTCTGGAGGGGGGCCAAGGACTCTGCATTCATTGTAGGAGCTCCAGCTGATTCTTGGGCATACTGGAATTTGAAAACCCAAGGCGCCAGAATCACACTCTTCTCCTCCCTTCCTTCATTCCACAAAGTACATATTGGGGTTTCCTCCACCAAATCCTGTGCTGGGCACCAGAATGGGGGAGAAACGGGGTGAGGAAGGAGAGGCCTGAACCCATGCGGCTACTGCTGACCACATGAACCGGATTGGTATTTGCTTTGGGGCCTGGGGTAGCCTGGGCTTACAGTCACCATAGTAGTCATGCTGGCAGCTGCAGGTCACAGGGAGCCCACAATACCCCCAATTTCCTGCACCCCCAAGGAGGCGGAGGGTTTTCCTCCCCCCAGCTAACTCCCAGCTTCCAAGGGTTACTGTTAGCCACCAGCAATTATAATAATAACAACTAACACGTATAAAGGAACTTACATCCATGAATTGGGTTCTTTACATATATTAAGTCTTCTGACCCTTAATCGCCCGAGATCGTACTCTTATTGCTCCCATTTCACAGATGAGAAACTGAGGCACAGAGACCCACCCAAGACAACAGGCTCATGAGACTCCGTCCTCTGTGTTCTTGATCACCACACCTTGGTGTCTTTTGCGCTTTAGGGAAAAAATGTCCCTCAAATGCCACTCTCTGTTGTGGGGGTGTGTTTGGGAGAGGTAACAGGGTAGACCGCAGCCTGGTGGCCTGCCATCCTCCTGGCCACCAGTCTGGCCTACCCAGAGGCAAAAGGCTGACTCTTTCCCAACTAGGGGGCAGGGCGGGAGGCCACTGGTGGGGTGGGGTGGGGTGGGAGCACAGGGACAGAGCCAGAGTGTGTGGGTAAGTGAGCAGCCCCTCACGGGCCTCTCACCAACTCCCCCTCTCCAAAGCTACCCAGGCCTGGGAGAGCCAAACAGAGCTGCTTGGTCCACCTTTAGGTAGGGACATGGGGTCAGGATTCCATCACCCGGAACCTTCTCTGCAGCCAGTCACTATTCTGCTTCACCAAGAGATGGGGCAGGAGAGGAGGGGGCTCTGCGCTTCCCCTTCAACACTCCTGATGAAACAAGAACTCTTAATGGTCCGAAATGTGAAAAGAGCATGGGATGAAAATACAGGTCCATTCCTCCTAAAATGATGCACAAACCGCCCCCTTTTCATCAAGTCAGAAAAGCAAAACAAACACCTAGAGCACTGAAGCAGGTAGATGGGGGTTCCCAGTGACCCTGGCTCAGAAGCCCAAAGCACTCGGACACTTCGGACCTTGAACAGCGGTCACAGGCTCCTGTCCCCCAACACCATCCAAGAGGCCTCCGACATGTGAACCTCAGTCCCCAGCTCCTCTTCTCTTCCCTGGCGCCTCCCTCCTTCATCCATTCAGTCCCCTTCCCAGGCCCTCTGCCCAGGGTTGTCCCGGGGGCAGGTCCCCTCACATTACTGTCCATATACCCAGACCTCTGCTCAGCCCTGCAGAGCCTGACACTCCTATGGGTTGTGGGGGAGGGTAGGAGGAACAGGGCATCGAGGCCTTACCTGAGACGATGGTGTAGCCAATCCCCCGGGGACGTCCTTTATCCTGGTCAATGGCGGTGATAACGCGTACGGTTGTGCCCTGGGTAGGAGAGAGGAGGGTCCTGATTTGGCTGCTCAGCCCCTACCTAGGTGGCCATCCTTCTTTTTACCTGTCTTGGTACCTACAGCTTCCGTCCCCAAGTAATGGAGTCCCTGCCATAAGGCCAGCCTAAGAAGTAGCTACTGAGGGCTTGGGTCTCAGCTGTCCCCATCAACCTGGGGACCTAACAGTGAGGCCTCAGCAAACACCTCGGAGTCCCTTGGAGAGGCCCAATCTTGCTAATGCTCTCATTCCCTCTCGCCCTTCCCATCTCCCATCTCCCCTCATCTGGTGTAACCACTCAGAAAAGAGGAAAAACAAGCTGGGGGACAAGAGATATGGTCTCTATCTCAACCGCCCATTAAATTGCTGTGTGACCTCAGGAAGGTTGTTCTACCTTTCTGGTCTCAGTTTGCCCTACCTTAATATGAATAAGAGCAAAAACCCTGGGACCTTGTTTTTACTAGGACTTGAGTAAAGGAGATCATCATGGATCAATCACTCTACTAAGGAATGTATCATAAATCCTGAAAGTGAGTACCCCCCAGAGATGACCCTCCGAGGCCACCATGGCCCTATGACCCATGCCCTATCCAGCACGGCAACCAGCAGCTCTTGTATCACACGGCTCTGTCCCACACCCTGTTCCTCCTCTCTGCAGCACTGAGGGGAGAAGGGGCCAGGATGTGGGACTACCAGGATGGGGAGTCAGGAGTCCCTGCTCTTAGGGTGCACACAGCCTGTGTGTGTGTGGGGTCAAGGACAGATTCACAGACACTACTATACGCATCGGGGAGCTCAGCTGCGGAAATGACCCTGAAGTGCAGAAGTCCGCCTGGAGGACCTGGCAAAGGGTTGTCCGGACAGCAACAGTGAGGACGGGTCATGAAGAAGGAGTGGGAGTTTGCCAGTGAGAGGGAATGGTACGGAAGGCAAAAGATACAGCTCAGGCAGGGACTTGGAGGCCTAGGACTCTCCAGGAAGGGATCCCGGCATGAATGGGCACATTCAAATACCAGCTAATGGACTGGTTGGTTGATTGAATAAGTAGATGCATGAAAGAGGATTCGCATATCACGGCCACCGCCACTACCGGCTGAGTCGCTCCTTGCCCACCGTGACCTTCACCTCACTCTCCAGCCCTGTCATACCAATGTCCAGCCAGCCAAGCCTGTTCACCTGCCTGCCCGAAGTTCTGGCTTGGGCTGCAGTTTCCCCTGGTTGATAATCAGCAGGACAGCCCGGTCCTGCCCCCTGGGGAAATATAACCCTGGCATTCACATGTCTAACGACGATCTCTTGTGACCTTGATTTGCTGTCCATCAGCTAGAGGGTGAGGTCTGCAGGTTGCACCATCGACCCCTACGTGTGCACCTCCTCCTGAGGAGAGATTCTTGTTCTCTGACATACAGGTCCTCCCATCAGTAGGGTGGGGCTCTGGGGGTGAGACACACAAGGGGCATCCTTCACCGGACCCTCAGAGCAGAGCTATTCCTGTGCACCTGTCGCTCCATCCTTCCCAGGCCCAGGTGTAGAGCAATCTGGAACACCTCTAGCTCAGGCTGAGGGAAGGTGAGAATGTTCCAGGAGAAACGGTTCCTGCAGAAACATGGACACAGCCCTGAGGCCAGGGCCATGCAGAAGACAGGTCTGGCTTCCTCCTTGGGGGCCCCTTCCCCCGGGGGAGACAGGAGCTGTCTACAGCCCTTGGGGGAATAGACTGTTAGGAAATCCGAGAAAGACACCATTAAATGAGCACTCCCCAACCGGGTTCTGAGGACCTGAACTGTGCCAGAGACCAGGTGGTACCAGCTTTGAGGTCCCTGTTCTTTCCTGAGCACCCACTCTGTGCCCAGTGCAGCTGCAAATGCCTTCTATGTGCCAACTCATTCTAGCCTCACAGCTACCCCAGAATCCCCATCTTCTAGATGAGGAAACTGAGGAATTTGAGTTAAGTGGCTTGCCAAGGTCTCATGGCAAGGAAGGAACGGTGAAGCCAGGGTTCAAAGTCAGGTTCTTTGGGTCCAAAATACTCTTGCCTGCCAGGCGATGCCGTCTCCCTCCCAGATTCTGTTATAATAATAGTAACTGTCATTTATGAACATCCTTGCTATGTGGCAGGCACTAATCTAAGCACTTCACAAGCATTAGCTCATGTCAAATTTGGGACAACTTACATCTCCCACCATTCCCTTGGGCTTCTGTGTAGTAACGGCTCCTCCAAGTAGTAAAGTGATTTAAAACAAAACAGAACAAGAGCACAGAAACCCTGTTAACCTTTGTTTTCCTGGGCTTTCAGATCTGATGACAGACCCTGTCCCTGCTCGTGGCCCCAGACCCAGGCATCTGTGGAGGGTCATTGCAGGGTCCGCACTAACAGCCTCCCGCAATGTCACCCCACAGAGGGCTCTTTTTGGGGGGGGGTCTGCCCCTCCAGGGGACACTCCTCATGTAGGAGAGGCCTCGGTTTGTCCCCAGGAGGAGGTCCCAACAGTGTGGGACTCTGGTGTGAGGCTCAGGGGTTAGGACAGGCTTTCTGGATACGGGACAACTCCCTCTTTTAGAGCCCACCTGGCCTGAACCCTGGAAGTGTCCCATTTTGAGGGTCCACAGGCATTCCCTGGTCTCCTGAAAGCAGGGACAAGCCTGCCAGGTTAACTGGGTCCAGAGCCTGCAGAGCACCTTTCCAGAAACTCACTAAGTGGTAAACCTTGCAGAGCAGCTACATGGACCCAGGCATGCAACCCAGGAGTGGCTGGGCTGAGCTGGGCCTACAGACAAGGACAAGTACAAGGACAAGGACAAGTACAATGCAGGAGGTCTGGGAGGGGAGGTGGTGGTTACCTTTGGAAAGATGGGAACTGGTGGCCAAAGCACCCTCAGGCCTCAGAGCCCCGGGGGCATCTTGCCATGGGCACCCTCACCTTGGGCTGCCTGGAGGCTCGTGGGCAGGTGGGGCTCGAGGGGGCCAGCGGGCAATGGAGGACCAGAGGACAGGGAGGCTGGCTCTCCCCAGGAAGGGCCCCACCCGAGCTTCTGGGAACTGAGAGCCACCAGGCTCCTGACAAAGTTTGGGGCTTCATCTCTTTTTGGGTAAATAAATCCATTTTTAATAAAACCCTGAGCTTTTAATACAAGTGCAGCCACAAAGACTGGAAATGTTATAAGAAGGAATTAGCAGGGAGGAATGGGGGCTCTTGGGATCCCATGGCTCTTGTTTCCGAGTCTTAGTAATTATATTTTCAATATACTGAAACTTATTTCCAAAGACGAGGGGCTGGAGAAGCGTGGCCCCTGCCCGGCCCAGAGCCAGGCCCCTTACTGATGGCTCTCCAGACAGGGAGGGGGTTGGGGTATGTACTGGCATGTGGCTGGGAGAGCAGGTGGGCAGACCCAGGAGGCTCAGAGAAGGGTCCACCCTGCCACCAGGCTCCTCCCGTCCCAGGAACCCACGTTGTAAGGAAATGAGGCCCCCCTCAGAGAGGCTAAAGGTGCACAGGCCCCCAGGGTCCCGTCTCCTTGTGGTGGGAAGAGCAGTATGGTGAGGGGGTTGGGGGTTTGACTTCATTGCCAGACTGTCTGGGCTCAAATCCTCCGAGTGAGTAACTTGATCACTCACGGCCTTGTTTTCCCCATCTATAAAATGGGTGATAACAGGGGCGCCTGGGTGGCTCAGTGGGTTAAGGCCTCTGCCTTCAGCTCAGGTCATGATCCCAGGGTTCTGGGATCGAGCCCTGCATTGGGCTCTCTGCTCGGTGGGGAGCCTACTTCCTCCTCTCTCGCTGCCTGCCTCTCTGCCTACTTGTGATCTCTGTCTGTCAAATAAATAAATAAAATCTTAAAAAAAAGTGGGTGTAACAGCCCCCACTCCTCAAGGCCATACCCTGTACACAGCAAATGCTATAAAAGTCACTGTACACTGGGACCGCTGTGAGCGTCTGATGGAGGCTTTCCCCGACAATGCCCGTGGGTGCTGTACCCCACAATTTCAGCGCATTCGGACTCCTGAGCACCCCGGATTCATAATCCGTACCCTGGAGCTAAGGTGTCTGGTGGGTATTACAGAGAGAGAACAGCTAACAGCCGGGGGTGAGCGAGCACTGGTTAAGTACCTACTGTGTGCCAAGCACTGTGCTGGGCACCTAGCATAGGTCCTCACAAGCCCCAACACTGGGCAGTGTGGGTGGAAACAGGCTCAGAGGGTTCTAGAACCTGCTTCAAGTCATAAAGTGTGGTGAGTGGGTGGGGTGAGGGGGACTGGGGGGAATGGAGGTCTGTGTTGGGGTGGGTCTGGGGGATTCCACTGCTCTGTGGCAGAGGGGATAGGCCCAGGGCTTGGTGCCCTGGAGGTATGTCAAAGACAAGGGTGAGTGAGGCGTGCAAGGTGGCTCAGGCCTCTGAGGTTTGGGTGCTGGTGGGGAAGTCCAGTCGAAGGAGTTTGTGTCTCCCCTCTGAGGCTGGCCTTTTCCAAAGTGGGGTGGGGGGGCAGGGGGGAGCCCAGGACAGGAGCTGGAGCTATAACCCACCGGGTCTTGGGCCTCAGGGATCCCAGCCCACCACTCTCTCTGGGACCGCCTTCCCCATTTCCATGACAGGATTAAGGACTTGAAAGGTGGACAGCAGTTGGCTTCGGGAGTGGGAGGCGCCTGTGGGGGGAGGGGACTTCCGACAAGAGCTGCCACAGCAGATTCTGAGGCAGAAAATCCTATTTCTCAGTCCTTAATTCCAGTCAATTCCAGTCAAAGGGCTGATAGGCATCAGCTGGCAGTAATTTGTGCAGTTTATCCGCTCTTTTCACCTTCTATCGGTCCTTCACTGACGGGCAGGCCGACATGCCGCTGCTCGAGTGAGGAAATTAAAATTTGATGCAATAATCCCAAATAAGAAGGATTTTATTAGGTAATATATACACTTTAGATGAGGCATGCGGGCCTGATACACTGATAGAGAGAGGCATACATGCTGGAAGCCGCAGATAAAGAGGCGGGGCAAGGCAGAGTGGGCAAGGGGCCGACCTGAGGCCCCGGGCCAGCAGCGGCCAGGCTGGGAGTGGGGACGCCTGGGTCCTTGAGGGCGAGGAGGCTGAACAGGCCACGCAGGGCTCCTTGGCCCTGGCTGGCCTGGGAAGTACCGAGTTAAGTCAGGGTTCCACACCGTAAAGCGACATGCAGGGCCCAGATCAAGGCATGGAAACTGATTAGAAGCCCGGAAAAATCAGGCTTAGGGCATAAGGGAATTGGCCTGCAGCGGAAAAAGCTGTGTTGGAGACATGGAAATGGGAGCCTCCTTTCAAGTGCAGGAACAGGGAGGAGAGGCAGAGCTGTGTGCATGCGGGATGATTTTGTGGGCACCTGGGGGGAGACTGAAACCTCCCACTTACCTCCTTGTCTGGCTCCCCGGAGCCCCTGCATGACCCAAGTGGTGGGGCTCAGACCTGCCCCCTGGGTGCTCCCGAGGCATTGGCTGTAGTGGCCTCACAGCGGCCAAGGGACAAGCATGGCTTGCTGGGGTCTCTAACGGGGCATGCGAGTCTCCACTCCTTACAACACACAGGCAATGGAGGCCCCGTGGCAGTCATTACCAGCCCGTTTCCCAATGAGGCAGCAGTCCTCAGTGTGTGGGATTTGGCCAAGGCGAGTTCAGGGACCTGCTCTGAGTTTCTCTGGCTACGTGGCCACCAGAATGTCCTCACTCCAATCAACAAGTTAGCTCTGAGCACCTTCTCTATGCTCAGCCCTAGGCCTGACATCCTGGGAGACCAGGTCCCAGGGACTCAGGCACCTTGATTACCAGGAGCTCCAAAATGACCCCCTCACACACTGGGAACATTCAAGGTGCAACTATAATTCAGTAGTAAATTACACAACCCAGGGAGAGTCTGCTCTGCCAGGGCCAAGGGGAAAGCAACGGCTGGCTATGTCTGTGGGCCGGTGAGGACGAAGCCAGGGGGAGAAATTCTAAGAAGGGCAGCCAGTAAGTTGGGAACCAACAGATGGGCAGATTTTGGACTGGTGACAGGAGCAGGCATAGGGGTGAAGAGGATGGTAGGATGGTGAGAGGCCTGGTCTGACCAGGGCACTGTTCATTTGATCGTTCGTTCATTCATTTGTTCATTCATTCATTCCACAAACACATCCTCAGCACCCCTGATGTGCTATGCCCACAGCAGACCCCATTCCTGCTGAACTATGCTTCCAGTCCAGCAGGGAAACAGAGGCCGAGCAAGCTGTCCAAGGATGCTGAGAACTAAGAAAGGGATGTCCAGGGGCCCAGGCCGTTGGCAGTGCCCACCTCCTCTGAAAGGTCAGGGAAGGCCTCCCTGGGCTGAGAAGATGGGGGCGCAGCAAAGAGATTTTGGGAGGAGATAGACTTTAGTCTCAAAAGCTAGAGGTCCTGCTGTCCACTGGCCACTAAGAAAGAGCAGGTTAGGGTAGGGGGCATCGAGATGTCCCCCGCCACCGGAAATGCAGCTTCAGAGCCCTGCAACAGGGGACCAAAGAGCATCCTGCTTGTTAGCTCCTCCAGCCCACACCCAGCCCCACACCCCCGGGGACGGAAGCAGAGTGCTTTGAGGATGCCATGCTCAGGATGGACCACAGTCTCCAAACTAGAGGTCGGCTTTCTCTGGGCTGTGGTGGCCTATGGGTTCTGCACCCTGGCCAAGGGAAGCCTGTGTCACTTGTACTGATTCTGCGAGTCCGTGCAGATGTGCAGGTGGGCCCCTAACGCCCACATGTTCAGCTGGGTGCCCTACTTGGCTTTCAATATTGTGCGTCTAAGCATACTGAGTTCTCTCAAAAGGGAGGGCACTTTTTTTTCCCCCCAAGAGCGGCCCCCCAAACTGCATGTCCAGAGGAGCCAGCTTTTCTTAATTTAGCAGCCCAGTGTACGTGCTTTATTCTAGTTTGCACAGAAGCATGGAGGCTATGAGGCAAGGGCTGAGCGAGCCCAGCTGCACACCCCCGGCCCCTGCCAAGCGGGCAGCAACACGTTTGGTCCTCAGAGACCCCCAGTCACAGCTGATTGGACCAGAGGCAGACACAGGGCCCAAGCGCAGCCAATTTATAGCCTAACTGGAGATCTGTGACCTTGTGACCTGGCACAAAATCAGGATCCCAACCAATCAGATGCCTCTTTGGGAAGCGTGGGCCTGGAGAAATCCAGAGACAGAGCTGTTAGAGGGGCAGCTGGAGCTGTGTGCTCTCACAGAAGGGCCAAGCCTGAGAGGACCGGGGAGTGGAGGGCAAACGGCCGCCATCTTGGGCAGCGCTCCTGGGCTGAGAGAGGCAGACTGCCCCGTGGGGCGTATGGCTGAGCCGAGTCCAGATCTGCTCTCCAGACCGGGCTGGTTCCACAGGCATCCCTGTCACCCCACAGCACTGCTCCCCTTAGTTTTACACTAGTAAGTCTTTGGTTTTTGCCTCTTGGAGCCCTCTGGGGATGAAGGGAGAGGGGGAGGACATGGGGCATGGTGGCAAAGTATGAAGAGGGGGTCGGGCTTTCACTGGGCTAAGACACCCAACACGGACATGCACGGGGGTTGAGGGGAGTGAGAAATGCCAAGGAAGAGCCTGTCCAGCCAAACAGGGCCCCTGTCCCTAATAGAAGCTCAGAGGGAAGTCCCACGAGGGCCAGAGAGCGTCTTACCGGAGGAGAATGCTCATAGATGTTAGTGCTGTAAGGCAGGTTGATGAAGATGGGGTCCATGTCCTGGACATCTGTGATGATGATGGCCAAGTTGGCCAGGGTGGACAGAGGCCTGGTCTTGTCTTGATCCTTAGAGGACAAAGAATATACAACCTTAGACGGTGCCGTTATTGACAGGCACACACGTGCACATATACACACATCTGAACACACATGACACCCATGAGTACAAACACATGTGCCCATGGACGCAAGTGCTCCTCTACTCCTGTGGGAGGCACATTAGTACACAAAAGTTTGAACCCACAGTGATCTCTGACCTGTGCAGGAAAACATAAACAGGAACCCCAATGCCTGGCAGAAGGTGGTTTGTCCAATGTCACAAAGCAGGGCTAAGGTAGAGCCAGAGCTCCTGCCCCCAGCCCAGCCTAGGCCTGATCGTCCCGGACATGTCATGGGTGGGATGACTGGCCTGGGGAAACAAGACGGTGCTGTCCTTAGCAACTTCTCTTGATTCAGGCAGAGGGCCAGTGACTCTCGCCATGCCCGCTTCCTGCCACCTCTCATCCTGGGACAGCAAGGCAATGACCAGCATGGGCGTTCCTCAGAAGAAAAAACTTCTGATGGCAGAGGGGGCCACTCTGAGACCTGCACCCCCCACCAGCGACCCCCCCCACACCCCCACAGGGTTTACTGGTCAAGCAACTTTTCTGGCAGAACCAGCAGGGGGAGCTCCAGGGCCTGTGACATTTTGGGGACTCCAGGAAGAAATCCTGAGAGGTCATACGGGCCATCCCCCTGTGGCCAGGTAGGCAATGTTTAGACCCTCCTAGTCAGTTGGAAATGTAGTCTTAGGAAAGCTCGCCGAGAAAGGAAACCAGAAACACAGCTTCGATAGCCCTAACATACACAGCCCACCGTGATGAACTGTTCAAACAGCCCTCTGCTATTGAATGACGATAGCCCCCAGGAACAGACGCGTTGCTGAGTGCAGACTACGGAGCAGGCATGGGGCTACCCCTTGTTTGCTTCTGTACATACCATGTGCCCATTATTCAGGTACATTAACAGAGGGTCGGAGAGGATATTCAGATAGGAGACTCACAGAGGTAACTTGCCCAGAGTCATACGGCTGATAAGTGTGTAGCCAGAACTCAACTCAGATCCTTCTGCAGTAAAAACCTGTCCTAACTGCTCTGATCTGGGGCCCTAACATCAGCTCGGGCCCTGACTTGCTGTGTCGCTTCGAATAGATTTTCTTCCCTCTTGGGGTCTCAATTTCCTTCTCTGTGAGATGAAGGGGCTCAAGGCAAGGACCTCCAAGGACCCTTGGGCCTGCAGATTCTCTGGTCTGGGATTTGAGGAGTGACTGCGCTCTGATTAGGTCTCCCTTGGTCTGGGGTGACTGGACTGATGCCAAGCATTCCCCCCATCACAGCAAGCCTAGAGCTTACTCCTCCCTTCTGGGTTCAGAGGTGCAGCAGAGCTTTTGGGAAGGGAAAGCAGGTTGTCCTAACAGTCCTCAGGGGCAGCCCACGGAGAGGACAAGGGACTTCGGGGATGAGGAGTGGGAGAAGCAGGGTGGAGAGTCTGGACACGGGAGGAGCTGCGCTGAGGGTCCACTGGGGAGACAGCTTCTCGGGCTCTAAGACAAAGGAATCCATAGCCCGGGCTTGGGGACTGCCCCTGGTGTAAGAGCTCGCTGCAGGGACCTAGAGCAGGGAGGCCAGTGGTTCTCATTTGTCATTACCAGGCTCTGCATGTAGAAAGCTTTGTCCAGCCTGGCAGCTGTCCTCCCTGTCCCACCGTCTTGGGGCCATAGCCCTCCTCCTGCCACAGATCCCTCCATCTAGCCTACCTGAGACTCCGGGGCAGGGGAAAGGGAATGGCAGGGGATACACCTGGCAGGGCGGGGACTTCAGCAGGTTCCCAGCTGTGACTCTGGGGGCCTGCAGCTCTCAGCAGCCACCCCTAGGGAAGTCCCCCGTTTCCCCACCTGCCGCCCACACTGCTCCCCGTGATGCCCTGATGCCCAGCAGGAGAACCTCCTTGGGGAAATGTCCCGCAGCCAAGGGCACAGCACCAGGCCTGAGGGGGACGGAGCTTCAGGTGGGGGAGCTATCCACAGGGAAGGGCCCCTCCTGTTCTGCTGCTTGCAGGCCTGCTCGCCAGCAAGATTAACAGCAATTTAACTGTATTCACCATCTCAGCTGGAGCCTGGGCCTCTGGGCCTCTTGACAGGTCCGGCCACCCAGGTTCTTGCCTGCACACTGACCCCCCCACCCCCCTGCCCCGTCTCTTCCCCGCCCGCCCAAAGCCATTTTCAGGGAAGATGGAAATTACTCCACAGGGACAGATGCATAGCAAGAAAGAGAGCAAGAAAGCATCTGTGTGTTCCTGGGCCCCTGCGTGTGCAAATGGAGAGCAGCTGGAGGGGCACCACGGCTGTGTGCGGGCACGAGGTGGCGTGTAAGGGCACAGGTGCATGCAGAGAGCAGGGACCAATTTTGCACACCCCCTTGATCCCAGAAATCTGGTTTACTAAGAGCAGGACATGCGACCTTCCGGACAAGCTACACTTAACCAGGGGAGAAGGAAAGAATGTGAACGGCCCCCACAGTGGCCCCCCCCAGGAAAAGCATGCACTTCCTGGCTCCTGGGAACTCTCTACACCTTACCCAAGCCTGGGGGAACCCCAACTTTCAAACTGGAGGACCCTTGGCCTAGTCCCTGGGTCTTGCCCCAGGAACTGGGTTCTGTGACTTGCAAGAGGAGCCCCCAGAGCCTCTGGCAGTCGCCACTGCAGTGACAGGGGCTGGAGGGAGTTCCTGGGTGTTAGGCAAATGGGTCCCAACAGGTCAAGAGGGACTCCTACAACTTGTTTCACTCTCGGCCAGAGCTTTGTAAACAGAAATCAAAGGGGCAAGAGGCCAGTTCTCGCCCTGCAGGAGAGGAGTGCAGGACTGGGAACCTACTCGGAATGTGGCCTGCCTGTCCCCCAGGCCCTCGCAAACAGCAGGGCACAGAAGCCAAGCAGCTGTGAGGATCTGGAAACTCAGAAACTCCTGGCCACAGGGCACTGGACTGGTGTCAGACGAACTGGGTTTGCGTTTTTGCTCCCCACTACTCATTGGCTTGTGAGTCTCAACAGTGTCAGCCATAAAATGGGACAATTACTCCTGTCTCTCTCCTTTCTCTCCTGGCTGACTAATCCTAGAGTTCCCAGGACCCAGCACAGTGCTTGGTGCACATGGGAGGGCCCTCCTGTGTAAGCGTTACCACTTGGGAGCAGTGACCAGGAGGCCCAGACCCTCTGGCGCCTACGTGTAGGGTGGTGTCAGGACACCGTTGGGTCTGAAGTTCCAGAGAACAAGGGGACACCCCCACACCGTGGATGTCCTGCGGGCTTCCCAGTGCTGGCTCTAGATTGCAGTGGCTGGGTCACTGTGGCAATGACCTGAATTGCTCCTGGGCCTCAGTTTCCTCATCTGTAAAATGGGTAACTTCATATTACATATGAGATAGGGCTGCTGTGGGGTTTAACAGAGAGGATCCAGTCAAGTGCTTGGCACAGCACTGCTCCTGTTCTTATGGTGACTCTCGCCAGCATCCCTGTTATGGAGGTTTGACCAGCTGGGAAGGACGCTAGTGTCCCATTGCTCTCTCCCAGGGTAGGAGGAGGCAGACTTCCGGGGCGGGACTCACCGTGGCATTGACGGTGAGCTGGTAGGCCTGCGTGGTCTCGTAGTCCAGCTCCCGGACCACCGTGACGATGCCGCGGGCGCTGTCGATGGTGAAGAACGGGGAGGGGGGCTGGAAGGAGTAAAGGACGCTGCCTCCTGCCCCCAGGTCGGGGTCCGTGGCATTCACAATGAAGATGGGTGTCCCCACTGGCGTGTTCTGGGGGTGAAGCAAAGCAAACAAAAGTGTGAGTGGTGCCCGGAACAGCTGCCTTCGTTGGTGACTATTCCCCCAAAGCCCATTAACCACGTCCCTCCAGCCAACCAGACCCGCAGCTTTGTCATTTTTATTCTAAGAGGGTTCAGAGGAATTTAAAATGCAGTATCTATTTTTTTTCCCCTTTTTTTGATGGCCTCCTGGCGGCTATAACAGCACAAGTTCTAAAGATGATCTGCTCATCCTGGCGTTCTGGATGAGGGCCTTTTGGTCCCCAAATCCCTGATTCTTGGCGGTGTCACTTCCTCTATTGAATGCCCCTTGCTGCCCAAGCCTCAGGCCCAGGGCTGCTCTGGGGAGCACCTGGGAGTCTGCATGTTGGGAGGCTTCACGGGTGGGGAGCTGAGAAGTGTGTGCCACAGGCAGGAGGTAGGGGGCCCTGAGGCTTTGCCGGACCCCACAGAAGTTACTTGGATTGCCTGGGGTAGGGCAACCACATGCCATCTCTGGGCCATGGCAGCCTGCCACGAAAGGCCCACAAGACCCACTAGAAAGGTGCCACCTCCTGGGAGCCTACCATGATTCCCTCTGTTACACACTGTCTGTAGACTCCTGCCCTTTTCTGACTTGGGGGTCTCTGGTTAAATGTAACTTCCTCATGGAACCTTCCAGACTCCTAAGGCAGGTCAGTTCCTACCATGACCCCACTCCCCACAACCATTGTTTATACTTAGGTTCCCACCGCCCCCAGGGCATTTTCATCATCCACTGTCTTCTGTAATGCCTTGGTTGGGGCCTGTCTTCCCTCACAGCATGTGTGCCCCACGGAAGCCATGGGGATCTAGCTGCCTTGCCTGACACAGTGCCTGGCACACAGCAGGTGTTCAGCCCACATCCTTTCTGAAGACACAAACGAGTGGCTCTGAGAGCGCTCAGCGCATGCTTGCTTCTAGCCCGACTGCTGGCTCTCATCACCGCGGTGTCCACCACAGTGCCTGGCACGGCAGCCGTGCCTGCAGAATATTGGGCAAGGGAACTTTATTCATCACTTAGTGGGCTCTGGGCACACCTGGAGATAGACAATTGAATGAGACTCTTTGCAGAGACAAAAGGGTACAATCCCTACTCCTATTGAGTGTCCTTTGTAAAGGGAGCGATGGCTCAGAGAGGTTAAGTCACTTGCCCAAGTCACACAGCTAGGCAGTGGTAGAAGAGGGCCTGGAATTCAGGGCTGGTGAATTCTAAGCCAGTGATCTTATGCTTCTCTAAAATACTGACGGCAGTTCTTTCTCTGCCTCTTCTGTATGATGCTGAGCTCAACTGCCCCCGGGGGTGGGACCTCCCAGCCAGGAGTGTGGGACTAGCCGGTTACATTGCTGGTGGCACAGCCGATATTCCTGGCCTTGTGTTTATTCCCACTGGGATGATGACTGGGTCCCCTCCGAGACCTGCAGGGCTCCTTTCAAGGACGATAGCCACACTGCTGCCTCCTCCCTGTGTTGCTGGCCAGGACTTGGGCCCGGCGTCATCAGTTTGAGTAGCTTCTGTCACTGGGGCATGCTGGCGGCCCTTCCCTGGGACCATCTGCTTGAGGCAAGGGTGTTCTTTATAAAACTCCCAGTCGGGCTGGAAAGGGCCTCAGGAGAACTAGGCTATGGATCTGCCACTGTTTCTGAGTGTGCTGACTCTCCCCATCACTAGGCAAGTGCCAGGCTAAAGGGACAGGCTCCGAATATGTCCTCCCGCCAGCACAGAGGACAGGAGGTAGACAGGGAGGCCTCTCCCCTCCACACCATCCATGACTCCCCCGTGCCCCTTGCATAGAACACAAGCCCTCGTGGTCTAGCCCTGTCTCTTCCTTCACGCTGCATTTCCTGGCAGGCATCCCTTCTTGGCCTTTTGGCTAAGATCATGGGTAGCTTCTATTTGTATCGGTTTAATATTTTCTGGTAGTTAGAGCTAGTTGTACTTCTCAAACCCAGCAGGCTGCCTCATACCTTGGGGCTTCTGAACCTCTTTTTCCTTTGCTAGGCCTTTCCTCCTCAGCTTGGTGGCTTGGAAAACAGATCTCCCTCCCTCCCTCCAGAAGAGAATCAAGTGTGCAAGGGGGCAGAGCAGACAAGTGCCAGGATTTCAGGGATCGACTGACTCTATGGGAACGCTAGCCTTGCTGTGTGTCTTTGGGTTACTTAATCTCTCTGATCCTTAATGCCTGCTCTGTCCACTGAAGTTAATAATATGCCATAGGGTCATGGTGAAGAGAACATGAGCTCCTGAGTGCAAATTTCCCAGCATATAATAAGTGCTTAGAAATGGGCAGTCGGATGTTGTCATCTTGTGCCTTCCAGAGGACTGCAGACAAGAATGCCTTCGAGGGGAGGGCAGACAGGTGTCAAGAAGCACTATGAATATTAATGATGGTACTGTGCTGGGCATTCCCTGTCTGCACCCCCCAGATGCACTGAGTACCCTGCTCTGTCTCTCCCTCCCCACTCCAGGGAGACCTCAGTGGACCACATCCAGTCCCAGGCTCCTTGCAGGCTAGCTGCTGCCTGCGGAATGTGCTGGTACGAGCTCAGAGTTTGGGAAAGAGGCGGGAGGAGAGTTTGAGTATAACTTTTCTACTCCTTTCAGTTCCAAGCCAGCAGCCCCTCCTCCTTGGCTGCAGCCTTCAGTGGGCTCCCTAAGCCCCACTCTCCCCTCCCCTTCCCTCTTCAGCCCTAGGGGCTGCTTCTGATCCCAGGTGCCTAAACGTCGCTCGGGGCTTCTGAACCTCTTTTTCCTTTGCTAGGCCCTGCCTGCCCTCTGTCACAGTCTTTTCACTGAAATGCCGTTGTTGGAACTGAGATGAACTGTTTCCTGGGGGACTTGATGGTTGCAGGCACTTTGCAGATACACACCCTTGGGCCACCAGGTGCACAGCCCCAAAGTCTAAGCTCCCCTGGTGCCACACTCAGGGGAGCCAGCTCCCAGCCCTGATGAGCCGCCATGATGGCACGGGTCTTGAGATCTCCATAAGTCTCTTGGCTAAACTACGGTTCTCCCACTTCCTCCCATCCTCTCTAGATCCTCTATGCGCATCACCCGCGTGCACATGGGAGTCAGACCCACATCCCAGAACAAAACATTCCAAATGGACCTGGGGTGTCTGCCATGACAGGGAAGGACATGTCCCAATTTCATAGCAGCCAGCCCCTGGGCGGGGGGGTGGGGGGTGCTCGACAGCACATCAGAGCACACCCCACAAGCAGCCAGTGCCCAGAGGAGAGGGATGGCTCCCGTGAGAATGTCAGCTCACCGGCCCCCTGCCTTGGGGAAGAGGGGACATTTCACCCAAGCATACCTCCTGGTCCGGGGCAAAGGCTCTCTGGGCAACTGACCAGACGATTTAAAAGCAAGATTCGAGGAGACAGGGGAGAAGGGGAAAAGAAGGAACGGTCCAGTGTCTGACCTTCTTAGATTATGTTTCATGCCCCGCAGTGAAAACCCATTTAATTTCTGCATAACTTAGAAAAGGTTTTAAACGGGCCTGGCAAAGAGCCATTCATATACTTAGAAGGGACAAGCCATTGGAGAGAAAAGAATGCTGACTTCCTGCATTTCAGGTTCTGGGCGCCTATCAGGGATATGCTCTATCACGGATATGGGGGGGGGCGGCATTCATCAGCACCTACACTTGGGGGGCCTCTCCGAGCACCCAGCTGCTGCTTAATGCAAATGTGCAGATGTGCCCCTTTAAAGGTCTACACCTTCCACACAAGCAGATTTCCCCTATGCGACCAGGTGCAGCTGGGCTTTGGAGTATACAGCAGGCAGTAAAACTTGGTGACTCGGAGCATGGCCTGAGTCACACTCCCTAAGTGTGACTACGAGCCTTTCCACGTACTGGCTGGAGACCTCAAGCGTATGCTGCTGAACTGACTCTTTCGGCCTCAGTTTCCCTGTGCAAAGGAAAATATAAAAATGGAACTGTTCACAGTACCTACCCCCAGGGTTGTGAGAAAGAATTATGCGAGACAAGGTGTGGAGGGAAAAAAAAGCTTCTCGCTGAGCCAGGCACAAGGCAATATTGAGCAATACTCAATAAATGGTCGTTGCAATTATTATTATGGTAATAAAATACCATCACAAGCAGTGTGAGATGAGCTCTATTTAAAGGGGGGTATTAAAAACAGCCAATCAATCTCTTTATCATGAACTTAGACAAATGGGCATTTTAAAATTCAGAAAGAGACCATCTCTGTTGATGAGTTCATGGCTGCTGCAGACGGGTTCGAGGTGGGAGAACTTCGGGAGACCCTCCCCAGGGGAGGGCAGGGGTCTGAAGAAGGCGTGGGAGGGGCTCCTGGAGGCAGCTCCTGATCATGGGGGCCAGGCCTGATCCTGCACAACTCGGGGATACGTTGAGTGTAGGAGCAGGAACGAGCCTTGGGGATTATCCAGTCCTGTCTCCCCAAATTACTGATGGTACAAGTGAGGGGCTGCGTCTGGCTCTCGGTCTCTCAGGTGGTGAATGGCAGAGCTACG
This sequence comes from Martes martes, assembly GCF_963455335.1. NCBI lineage: Eukaryota > Metazoa > Chordata > Mammalia > Carnivora > Mustelidae > Martes > Martes martes. Next base: position 54,497,805 of record NC_137902.1, read on the forward strand.
ACGGCAAATATAGCGCTTTATTCACGCCACCCAGAGTTGCTAACCACTGCCTCCCTGCCCACACTTTCCCCAAGTAAAGATGCTCTTTATAAACCCACAGTTCTGCTTTAAGGGAATGGATCTAGGCAGCCAAGTTTTTACTGAGTGACTTCAGATCTAGGGCACATCTGATTGGTCCAGGGGTAACCACGTGACTCAAATAGGCCAATCAGATGCGGCCTGGCCTGTTAAAACCGTTTTCTGCAGAACCTGAAAAAGAAGGTTCTTGCTTTCTGGTTAGGGCTGGAGTGGGCACCGTGACAAGCCCAGCGCCACACAGAAGCCAACATTTACTGGGCGGCGGCGAAGCCACAGGTGGGCCGAGAAAGCCCAGCTGCAGTGATGGTAATGGAGCCCAGTGAGGGAGGAAAGCAGAGACATGTGCCTCTCAGAGCCTCCTCTGCCCTGGTCTTCGCAGACCCTGCCTGGACTTCACTTCCCGTCCCTGGCTGGGGCGCAGGGGCTGCATCTGGACTGTCCTTCCTATGGCTACACCCTTTGGCTTACACTGTGTTCTATGGGTCTCGGCTCCTTCCTCCCCCAGAATGCATCCAGCCCCAGGCAAGGCCTCCTCATTCCTGCAGCTCCACCCCAGGCTCAGCCTGACTCTTGCCTGCTGGGATTCTGTCCTTTTAATGCCCAGGCTGGGCCACAGAAAGCAAAGCTCCCTTCCACTGCTCCTAGGCTGCTGGGGGCAAGGAAGGTAATAAGGGGGAGAAGAATAAAACAGCCTAGATGAATGAATGCTGGCTCCCTCTCTTTTTAAAGAGTCCCCAGATACTCCTTTTAACATGCAAATCCAGTCAGGTCACTGCAGTGATGGGCATGAATGTGGGGGTTGGCAGAAGAGGGCAGGGGACAGCTTGGTTACTGGCTTGACACCATCGGCCAAGACAGGCCTGGAGGAGGGATACCCTACAAAGCCAGGCTCTGCCCACCTGGAGACAAGGAGACCAGGGGGAAGGGACCCCTCTGGTGTCTAGGCTTGGGGTTTGGGGTCTACAGATCCATTGCCAGGGTGGGCCTGGGCTGCACAGGCAGGGCCAAAAGGCCCATTTCAGCTGAGGTGGGCTGCCTCATTCTAGGGCAACTTCTCCCCACAAACTGATGGTGGAAACTGGTTCTGAGTCCAGCTTCTTGTTGAAAAGGAGCAGCTGGTCTCTGGAGGAAAGCTTCTAGGCCTCTTGGCCAGCTTCTCTGCCCCAGTTCTGCTCCCAGCACCCCTTCCCCCCGGTCACTCCCCCCTTGCCCCATCCTGCCCACTCCCCCTTCTTAGCCCTTACTCAGGAAATCTCTCCAAATGTCCCGCCCAGGCCTCCTGGGAGGCAGGGAACAGTGTTTAGGGATCAACCCCTGCAAAACCCTGGCGGGCCAGGAGGATCCTCTCAGCAGGAGCCCCGCTCCAGGCAGGGCGCAGACAGGGCAGGCCCCTGCCTCTTCCAGTTCCCATTTAAGCTCCACATCACTTCTGATGGACCTGCTGTAAATGGGCCACCCTGTGCAATTCAGAGACAAATAAATCTTTTTGCTACTCCTGGGGTGACAAGGGAATAGACTCTGGGAAAGTTCTGCTGTGCAAGGGATCTTGTTCGTTAATAATAATGATAAATAGCTCACTTCTCACATGCAGTGTGAGTTACATTACACTCCAGGCTTCTACAGAGGTGGCTCGGGGTGCTCACTGGAACGGTGGGGGGACAGGCAGAAGGGAGGAAGAGGGCCGGGCAGGCAGAGAGGCGGAGAAGGAGGGTAAGGAAGGGGGCAGGGGAAGGAGAAGAAGGTGACCAGGGACAAAGGAAGATAGCGGGGGATAGTGAAAGGGCAGAACTGGGGAGCAGAGGGCGATGGGGATGAGCCGGAGAGCATTCCCAGGAAGAGAGGGAAGGAAAGAGGGAGGAGGGAACTGGAAGAAAGAGGAAGCAGCACTGCAGAGGGAAAGTTGTGAAGGAAGGAAAAGAAGTATAAAAGTTGGAAGTGCCTAGAGAAAGGAAGATAGGAGAGAGAGAAGAAGCACCCCATCCCCGCTCATCTTCGCGGCGTACGCTCGTCAATTCGATTTATTCCGTATCCTAGACCAAACCTCCGCAACAAGCCCTACCATTTCCACCGTAGGTGCCATCTCTAAAGGCGTTATTAATATTTATGGAATGCTTGCTGGATGCCGCCACAGTCTTTAATATCTTATTATAAAGCCTGTTATAAAATGCATTAGTAATAAATTCCTGACAGATGGAGTTCTGACAAGGTGCAGGCGTCTCAGTGGATCTGAGCTGGGAACAGACACTCCTGGAACGCATGTGTGCTGCTCAGAGGCTGGGCTGCTGGGCGCCCCCTGCCCCAGGTGGGGTGGGGGTAGGGGAGGGAGCTTGATTCTCCACCCTTAGGCCTGGGGGGGGGGGTCAATAAATCTTATCTCATCACTTCCTTTTCCCAGGACAGGTGAGGGGGATGGGGGGCGGGGGTGGGAATGAAAGCTCAGAAAAATGAAGCAACCTGTCCCACCTCACACAGCTTGTAAGTAAGTGGAGGAATTAGGATTCAAGTTCAGGTCACCTCTGTGTCCCCAGACTCAGGGACCCCAGAGATGTGGGTGGACATGGGTCTAGGGCCCCTGCTCAGGCATGGCCAATTCACTCACTGTCCTCTATGGAAGGGCTAGGGGTGACATGGGAACCAAAGATGGAGGGCTCTAGGTAGTCTGTGTTAGAAAAGGGAGAGCTGATGGGGAGATTTAGCTCCCCAAAAAGTTCAGAAGGAAGAGGGTATCTCCAAGTTTTCACACTTCCATTGGGAATCAGGATATGGGCTCCCACTGTGCCAAGAAGTCAAGTCAGATATAAAGGCCTTTCTGACAAGGGGGCTCCTGGGGCAGTGGGGGGGGGGTACCTGTGTTTGTTTCCATCGAATGCCAAAGCAGGTGCCGGTTCACTGGTGACTCTGGAGGCAGGGGCCTACAGGGTCTTGGGGGGGGGCATCATCCCAAATGTAAGGGTTTAGAGGTTTCGTGGCATTCCAGCTTAGGGAGGAGGAGAAATGGGGTCTGTGGGAGACATGGGCTATATTTATTTCTCCAAAAGGCGGGAAAGAGAGACTGGGCTCTAGCTGAGAGCAGGTCCAAAGAGAACAAAAGTGCTCTGAGAGGAACCTGGAGAGGCAAGTGCCCACCAGGCCTTGATGGCTGTCTCAGGTGGCCCCATTCGGTCAGGGAGGGGCCCACCAGCTCGTGCACACATGCATGCGTACAGCACACTCTCCAGCACCAGCCTCTGCAGAGGAGTCAGGAAGAGATCATTTCACAGCATCTCTTCTCTCCATCAGCATCTGCTCTCTCTCAGATGATGTGCATGAGACTCCAAAATGTGCTAGGTCTGCTCTGAGAGCCAGGCAGGCTGCCGGGTGGAGACATCAGCTCTGTAGACAGAAGGAGCCCCAAAGGGCTGAGCTCTGAGTCCCACATACGCTGACATGACTCGAGTACTTTCCCAGCTATTCCACTCCTTGGAGCCAGCTCAGTGCTTACCCACCACTGAGTCCCTCCCTCCTTCTTGGCCTCCAGCTGTGTACTGCCCCTTTTGAATCCCAGGAAGACACTCATCAAAGTGCTGACCTAAGGCCCCTCCTGACTTCCCCATGTCTGCAAAGGTCTTTGTCTACCAGAATAATCTTGGACTTGCCCCTCTCTCTTGCCCCCCATTCTTCATCAGAATGTCAATTCTTCCTTCCATATTCTCCAAATTCTCCCTTTTCTCTTTGTTATTTACCCTGGCCACCTCTGCAGTGACACCTATGTCACTTGCACATAGAAGGGATTCAATAAATGTTTTAAAAGAATCGGGACTTCCCGTTCAATGTGGGAGATTGAACACATTCATTTATTTCTGTTTTTGTCCAAACCCCTCACCAAAATGACAATATGAAAATTAAAAATGCATAGATCCACAAGGACAAAAAGAACAGGAGAGGAGGCAACTGGAAACAGATGGAACTGAGATTGCCTTAGGAAAGAGAGGCAAACGAAAGCTTGGGCTGGGGACTCAGAACCCTGGAAAATCTCAGGAGCTGGAGATACCAGGTGAGGCCCAAACTGGGAAGACCAACTGCAAATCTTTAAAGAGTAGTCAGACTCCCAAGTGCCTTCCCAATTTGTGCAGAAGACAAGAGGTTTACTTTCTCGAGGGACCGCGTTAGTTGGGCTCTGGACTCAGGCTGGGAGCTGGATAAGGCACTGGAAACAGAGAGGTTAAATGAAAATCTGCATCTCTGCTTCATTCCCATCCCTGATCAGGCCTCTAGCCAGTCAGCCTCTTGGAGACTGACAGCAGGCAGAAGACAGGGAAACTGGCCCAAGAGAAAGACAAACACAAATGTTAACATGGTAGAGTTCTTGCAAAGTAACAGCTAGATCTTCACCTAATCACCCCATAGTGAAGTCCACTGGTCAACAAGAGTGCTCGCTCCATCCTGCCCTGCCCTAACACACACAGCGGGCTTCTAGGCAGCTAAATGTCAACTCACTGTCAAATATAAACAGGCAACTAAGGGTCAGGAAACATTTGAGAAGAGCGTCTAATGTGAAAGACAGGGATGGGGGTGGGGTGGAGCAGTGGGAAGGAATAACAAAAATAAGTATCTTTGACATCCTTAGTGAAACAAGGCATATCCTCTTTGAAATAAGAATATTCCAAGAGGAAGAGACAGTCGAAATAACAAACTTAATAGAAGAGTTGGAAGAAAAAGAAATTTCTCTAAAGTAAGGACAAAACTCAAAGAGATGGAGAAAGGGGGAGAAAAATAAGAAAATCAGAGAAGCAACACCCAACAGAGATCCAACACCCAACTAATTAGGGGTTCCAGAGAGAGGAAACAGGGTAAGTGAAGGAGAGGGAATTATTTGAGAGGTGAGGTAAGAAAATCTCCCCGATCTGAAGGACATGTTTCTGGATGGAAAGAAGCCTCTGTGTGTTCAGAGGAGAGACCCACACCGAGTCATAAAACTATGCAGTTTCCAAACACTAAGTCTTCAAAAAAAAAAAAGAAAAGAAAAGAAATCTTAAGACACTTTCAGAGAGAAAACAAAAGACTACCCTCAAAGGGTCAGGGATCAAAATGGCACAGAAGTTCTTAACACTATAGGCAAAGGAGAAATGACTTTGCATTATGAGGGAAAAGATTTCAATCCAGAATTCTATACCCAGCCAAACTATCAACAAATAGGCATCTAGAACAAATACATTTTTCAAACAGAGTAAAAAAAAAAAATCGCCATGAATCCCTTTCCAGGAAATTACTGAAGGGTATTCTCCCACCAACATGAGGATGTAAACCAAGAGGAAAATATGGGAACCATGAAGAGAGAGACAAGGAAATTCACTCGGTGATTCCCCTATTCCCCGCTCCATGCCCACTCCACACAGGCCTCTTCAGCCACTCAGCCTCCAGAAAAGCAAGCAAGCCAGAGCACAGCCAGTCTGGGTGGGAACAGGAGGATGGACTCTCCAAGGAGAATGTTGCCATGAGAAATACAAACTGATAAAAAAAAATCAATATACTTTTAATACACGAAGAGGAGGTACTTGATTATGTCCGAATATTTAGATTAAGTGATAGCTTCACAGAACTCTAAGCAAACAAACAGAAAGGTGGTAATTATTAATTCTCAAAAAAACAAAATAGGAATTATAATTAAAGTATGTGATGCGGCAGAGCTTGAATGATATTTACATAATCACAGTGCTGTGTATACCAAACGCTGTGTGAGCTGTGGTTAAGCTGGGAGGATGCGTGGAGCACGTGACGAGGGCGGGTGTGTGTGCATGTGCAGCAAAGGTGAGGTCAAGGGTAGGGTAGAAGTGCCATTCTCATCCTTCAGAGCTAGAAGTCAATGTCTAAAGCTACAATGCCTAAAATGGAAAATGGATATGCATGCAATTTAGAAATGAGACGGTAACTATCAGCAATTGGAAGAGGTTGTCTAGGGCTGGGGATCAGGAATGGGAAAGGGTGAGACAGGGCATTGCTGTTTTTTATCATAAGCATAGCTTTGCTCTTTGACTTCTACACTCATGCAACTATGACTTTGATAAAAATTAATATAAAAGTGGAAAAAATGTATCTCCCTAGGGCTGGTCTACTGCAGCCCTTCCCCTCTTTTGGCCATGACCCTGTAGTTGATCCAAGAAAGTCACTTCCCTAAAGCACTGATCTCTCATTGTGTTCTCTTCCTCAAACACCACCATAGGCTCCTTTTACCTCCAAGGCAAGGTCTCCTGGACCTTGAACCTCACCAGAGCCTGACCAAAGCTTCCCTCTCTACACTCATCTTTCGTTTTCACCCCACTGAGACCTTCTGCTTTGGTCAGATTGTTCTACCTGGCAGCCCCCAGAGTGTGGGCCCACTTCTAGCCTTTGCTCATGATGCTCTGTTTTTCCTACCCAGATTCCTCCTGATATTTTTCCCGGAAAGCAGGCATCTCCATCTGGCATAGAGAGATAATGAGTGGCAGCAGAGTTCCAAGAGAGTCCCCTCCCGTGCCAAGTGCCACCTCCCATGAGCACCATATTCCAGGGCTGTCCATGCACCCGCCCTCCCGCAGATGCCATCCTCAACCCCCTCTCACTCCCTCACCTGCTGGGGCTGAGGGAAGGAGCACGGTGCAGCACAGGGCTGGATGCCTCCTGGACAGTGCTCAGCTGGCCCACCAGCCCAGCAGCTTGCTGAAGGCCACATGCAGAGAGAAGGGGACAGACAGGCCACCATGGTGGGATGGCCCCAGTCCCCACAGCATGCAACTTTCAACACCAGGCCTCACCACTCCCTCCCTTAGGGAACCAGCTTCTACTTCTCTCTCTGTGGTGTGGGAGGACTGACAGCAGAGGCATCCTTCCCCAACCTGAGAGTTAGGCTGACTGGCTCCTGGGAGCCTCCCAGCAGGGACTTAGAAACCAGCTTCTGGAGACCAAGAAGCATCCCTTAGGTGATGATTACTCCCCATGCATGTTGACCTGACTGGGAAAAAAAAAAAAATCCAGAAACAACACTCCTTAAGTGCTGGCTCACATTCTGGCTTGACAATAACAATCCACAAAGCTTCCTTCTCTGTTGTCACAGAGCATTCATGCAAACATTGATGCCTCAGTTTTCCCACCTGGGAAATGGGTATAGCAAGTCCTTCCACACAGAGCTGCAGAGGAGGTCAAATGAACTAACAGTGGAGTAAGTACTTTGAAAACTCAAAGGTCAAAATAAAAATCACCACCTTCTGCAGAAGTAGACAACTGTAAGAAAGAAAAAAAACTAGGGAAAGGTGTGATGTGACCTACAAAAGAGTCCTCTCGAAGGAGCTAGCCTAGAGTCCACAAGCGGGCTGGCTGTCTGGGTGCCGGGACACTGTCCCTGAGCCCAGGACTACAGGGGGCTGATTTCCAAACACAAACAGGGTTCAGCTGAGGCATGAGGTGGTCTTGAGACTTGATAGATTCTGGAAAATGGCAATCAGTAGATGCATGGAGTCTCCTGGGATTTTTTTTTTTTTAAGATAAGAAAGAGACTTTTGTGGGTCTAAGGTCATAACTCACATCTATTGAAGACATCCTATATGTCAGACTGTGTTTTAAACACTTTCCATGCATCATATCGTACAATCCTCATGGAAACCTTGAAACACACACTAATACCATGCCTTTTCCAGATGTCCAAGGCCAAGGGGTAATAAGCAGGAATCTGGGGATTTGCACCCAGAGCCCAAGCTCTTAACCACCATGCTATATTATTCTCAGTGACGAGGGAGCAGAGTGTACCAGGTCTAGGAGACAGGGAGATGGCCAAGATGACCTTGAGAAACTAGGATCCTGTCATTCTGGCTGAGTACCAGGGCCTCCTGATGACATTTAAGGAGTCTGCCACAGAATGACTTAGGTCATCCAGAGGTTCCAGATTCAGAATGTGACAGATGCCAGAAGTCACCAGGAAGGTGCTGGAAGTGGAAGAGTGAGATATCAGAAGCTGTCAGGTTCTTTCACCCGCTGATCTCAAACACATGTATCGAATAACAAAGCACACGCTCACGGTCTTCATCTCTCCGACCGAAATATGGTTATGAGTAATTACATGTGGTCAGTTACGGCGAGGAGGACAAACATAATAAAGGGAGGCTTTGAAGGAGCAAAACCCTCAGGGAAGCTGCAGTTTGAGTCCCAGCTCCAGCCCTTATTTGCTGTGTGACTTCAGGGAAGTTAGGCAATGTCTCTGAACCTCAGTTTCCTTGCAATGAGATTAATGTGAGGCTTATGGGAGATAATGCATGACGCATTCTTAGTGCAAAACAGGTGCTCAATGAGCCTTAGGCTCTGTCATAAAGTTGTTACCTCTTGGGGTGGGTGTAAGAGTCTATGAACTGAAGTGCTTTGCAAACGTTACTTCTGGTGGAGCAGTCTGGAAGGGAACAGGATGCTTCTGAAGGCTGAGGTCGTTGCTCTGCTCTCTGCAGAGACAAAAGGCCTGGATAACAGGCCAGGGAAACCTTCCTTGTGGCACACACCCCATCTGTGTCCCAGTGGAGCCCACTGGGTGTGTCGTGCTGCCAATGGTGCCCTGAGCTCTCTGTGCATAGCTCCATGGCTCACAAATGGGGCTCCATCTCCCAGCCCCCAAATTCATTTCCCTGCATGATGATGAATCATGTTAAACAAAATGAATATGCAAATCTCCTTAGGGCAGGCCTTACATCTATGGGAAGCTGAGGCTAATAAATGGATTCTGAATAAGGAGACAGCTCAAGCAATACAACTTTGGCTCATCTCTCCTCCTCCCCCCCTTCAGGCTCCATCCACCAGTGTGCCCCTTTGTCCTGAGCTGGGGCGTGCATTCTGAAGGGACGGATTAAGGAGGCAGCCAAGGCCTGGGCAGGCATGAAGAGCAGGTTAGGCCTGGTGCAGGTTTTCTGTCTTATATCTGTGACCCCGATCCCGGTGGCTACTGCTGCTGGGCAGTATGATGTGATAAGTAGAACCTGTCCCTTGGAGCCCAGGGGCTCGAGGGCTAACAGGTAGGGGTGAGGGGAGTGGGGTGCACACATGGCTGCAGGAGAGCTGAGGGCTGGTGAGAGCTGGAGAGAGAGAGGGTAGCTGTGGGAACTCATGGGCCGTTGGGGTGGTGGTTGTGTTGGGAAATGGCCTCAGAGTCAAGAGGTAGAGAGAGACTGGAATTATCGGTCCTGAGACTTGAGGGGTCACCCAGGCCAGGGCTTCTCTCCCTTGGCTGCACAGCAGGATAACTGGGGAGCTCTGAAATAAAATCAGTGCCTGGGCCCACCCCAGTCTCTGGGCTTTTCCATTCCCAGAGGAATTCTCAGGTCTGGCCAGGTTGGAGCACTGCCCGCCCCAGGCACTACTTTACAGATGGGAAAGCTGAGATCCGGGGAGAGGAGGGGGGACATGACAGAGGTCACACAGATGACATTCTCCTGCTTGGGCAAGGATGGCCCAGGGAGGCCCCCACACCCAAGGAACACACCTGAGGAGGGAGGATACCCCGCTCCATTGTCCCTGGGAACTTTCCCACAGTAGGGGACCAGGAGGGCTGTAAAGGCTGGGGTGGGATGGAGCATGTGTTCCCACAGATCTGTGGAGGTGACTGCCCTCCGAGGGAGGTATGGGAGGAACAGGGCAGGGGATCCCATTCTTTGGACTATGGTGCCTGGGAGACCACTGGCTGTAGGGAGCCAGAAGTCCCAGCACACAAAGCCTGCAAGAAAACCACTAGATGGACCCCAAGACAAAATGGAGACCCCGAATCCCAGAAGCATTCTGCTCTGCCCAGAGAAAGGCAGGACCAGGGGAGCCACAGCCTCCTCTGTGAAGACCAGACTTGACCAAGACCCAAACCAGCCTCCCCTTCCCTGACAGAACCCACAGGAAGCAGTTCCATACACCACCCAGGTGCTTCAAGTTCATGACCAACCTGGCCGGGACGTTCCAAAGGTCTCTCCCCAAGCCCCTCCTGGAATTACAAAGGTGGAGACCGATTTCTAGGGAGAAACAGAGCGCTCCCCAGCTCTGCTCCTCATGGCCCCAGGGTGCCCAGTAAAGGCTTGCCAGCTCCTAGGGCACACCGGCCTTCCCCCAGGAAGTAAGAGAGACCGAGGGTAGGAATTGCAAATGACTTTCATTAAGCAGGGGTGCTAATACCATGAATTACAAATGAAAGCCAGATGAAGAGGACCCTGGCAGCCTTACCTCCATTTGATATTAATTGGGCGACACTTTGTTTTAATGGTACATTAATTAATGCGGAATTTCGACGGAAGTCCGCGTGACACTCACATTAATACAAATGAATTCATTACCGTTGGTGTTATTACAAGAAATGACAAATAAATCTGTAACAGTGGGACCCTTCAAATAATAATCACGAATCATTAGGTTTGCCGCTCGTTTGTACTGTAGCTTGCAAATACGTGTGTATGTTTTCTGCTGCGAGCGTGCCTTTGCCTTTTGGCTGGGGGAGGCAGCCGGGCGGGGCCGGCCCCATCCTGGGGAAAGGGGAAAGCCTCTTCCAGACTTCTTCGCATCTACTTTTCTTCCCTTTCTTCCTCCCACCTCAACCCCCAGAGAACCCCTCTCCCCTGAGCCCTGTCCCAGGCTTAGTGACTCCGCATCAAGGGTGTGATGGGGGCTGGTCCCCCAAATCCAGCTCACCCAGTGTGTACCCTCTGTCCCCGAGGAGGGGGGTAGCGGGGGAAGGAATAAGAACAACGGGACCTGGGGGGGTGGAGCCTGGCTTGAGGAACCGGTGCAGCCATAAATTCATCTGATCTCAGAGGTTCCCTGTGTCAGATGGGGCTTCAAGCCTCGGAGGGTCTTGGGGACAGAATCCAGGTGCCCCATGACCAGCACTGTGTTGGAAGTTTTATCCACTTTCTTCTCTTCAGTCCTTGCCAGGTCCCAGAGGCTTTACCCCACGGTCAAAGGCACCAAATAGGTTTTGAGAGCTTTGAGACTTGAGCGAGGAAGGGCCAAGCTTGGAACTCAGCTCTACCTGGCTCCTGAGCTCCCCATACAGCAGCTCTTCCCAGGGAGAAGCTGCTACCTGCCTGGTGGGGTCAGTATGCTGGTGGAGACAAGGAAGAGCCTGGATGACCCTGGCAAGCCGATCCCTACTCTCCACTCCCCTGCTCAGGGCTTCGGGCTGTAATCTCACAACAGCCAGCAAGGGACCGACGAGCTGGGGCGACAGCTACCGTCCTGGTTGCTCCTCACAGCCTCTCAGTTCCATGAAGCTGAGGCTGGGGTCATTCTTGCTTCTAAAGGGCAATAAGGGAGGCCCCAGGAAACCACACTGTGGGGAAAGCATTAGACGGGCCTGGGTGACTCAGCGGGGGGCGGGGGGGTGTTTAAGTTCTACAAACCCTCGGCACTCAGGCTGCCTCGCCTCCGCTCTGCACACAGGGCAGACAGTGCAGAGAGATCACAGTGCTGTTCCCCAGACTCAGCCTCGGGATCCCCAGCCCAGGGCTCTAAGCAGCTTCTCGCCATCGACTGGCATTGATGTGTGATTTGAGAGCTGTTTGCTGTCCCTGTTTTAGAATATCTCTCCCTGGAGAACTTTAAAATAGGATCCAGTCTCTGACGGGGATGCCCAAGAAGCGGTTGGTTAAATGACCTCGTGGAGGGTCCCTCCGACCCCAGAAGTCTGGGATTCCATGAATCAGTTGTTCCCTCCAGCCTACGTGAATCCATCAGCCAGTCTGATCTCGATGTACAACAGATTTCTGACCTTTGGCCAACAGGTTAGACAACACAGAACCCAAATCCAGCCTCTCCACCAGTGAGGCCTTGCTAATGTGGCTGCTGGTCCCCGCCCTATGACCTGCCCTCCACCCTGGCCCCAGGAGTCCTGGCTGTCGGAGGCTAACGCCACTTGGCTATTAGGTGCAGACTAGCTCGGGCCAACGGCCTACAATTAGATGTCTGGGAGACTCCAGCCCCCACTCCGGCTCACGTTCACCCCCATTCACACTGGTACCGAATGAGCCAATTAATCACCTAAGATTGTTAACTGTGCTAATTATGCTCACTCTTGAAACTTGTGGAACAATTATATACTGTCTCTGCCTCATGAGCTATCAATTATACGGATTGCAGGCAGGCTGTCACTTCTCCCAAGCCAAGACAGGCAGTCTAACCAGGCTCCGAGCTGATTTCTCAAGGAGAGCTCTCAGAAGACTTTGCCCGAGTGGAGGCAACACCCAACAGAAGCAGCAAAGGCAGGGACCTCTCCACGGGAAGAGGCTTTGCCAGTGACTAAGGGGTCGCTCAACACTGATCTTACACGAGGGTCTTCATTATACAAAAGCTGTCCCCTTGTTCCCCTAGAAGAAAAGATAACCACAAAGTACTCCCCTGGGAGCCATACTGCTTCTTTCTTCCTTGTGTCCTTCACCAGGCTTGGCACAGTACCCCCAGAGATCTCCGAGAGGGCTGCACGTGCACACTGGATTTCCCTCTAGTTCCCCAGGGGCTTTATCCTGCCTCTTTCCAGCCCACCTCAATGCCCATCCCAAATTCTGCTGCCCCTACTTCTCCATCTCTTGCCTGGAGGAGAGTTGGTTCCTCTGGCCAAGACCTTTGCTCAACGTAGGAAGACAAAGAAGGAAAGAAACTGTCACGCTATCTTCATGTTACCTGGACCTTGAGACATTCCTGTCCTCCCAAGACCCCTGGACTTCAGACCACAGCCCATAGGCCATTACCACCCCTACACAGACACACTCTCCCCCTCTGCCCCGAAACACCCCCCAACCGGCACCGGGATGACAGTCTGTGATGTGGCTGTCGGGGAAACATCTATTTCTTCAGGCAAGCAGCAGGCCCCAGCAGGCTGTGGCTCCCATCCCCTGGGCTCCCTCCCCCATCTTAGCCCTCCTGCTGCCCAGAGCGCTCATTTCCACACGTCAGGGCAAAAAGCACTTAGAGCCAACTGCTAAGCTCAAATCCATTCTGGTGCGGAGAAATGCACTCCGTCACCATGCCGTTGACAGGCTCCGGGCAGGCTGGAGTGCGGTGGCCAGGCTCTGATTGACCCCACCCCGCTGGGCCTCCCTTTTGGCTCCTGCTACTGGAAGGGGTCAGATGGGCTGGCCCACCCCTTAACCCCGGCTGCAGCAGCCAAGGGACCCCCAGCCTCCCTGGAGGTCCCTAGGGCTTCTAAACAAGCCACTGCCCACTCCACAGGAATGTCACAAAGATGCTTTCAGACGCAACTGGTCCGATAACTGAGTCTAAATCTCCCCTAGAAGCCACGTCCCTTGCTCTTTGAATGGTAATACATTCCCTCTACATTCAGTTGCTAAGCCAGAAACCAGAGTTCTCCATGTAATTTCGTCTCCCAAACATCAGTCGCCCCTTTCTGTCCCTGCCCACCACCAACTCCCACCTGGACCGCCGCAGCGGCCTCCTGATTGGGTCCTGCAGTGGGGACCCCTAGCCTTCCCCCTCGGGCCTGGTATGAAACATGCATCTGATTGCATGGCCCCTGCTCAGACAACTGTCCAGTGGCTCCCTGCTCACCTTAGGATCCATGTCAAAGAAAACCTTCCGTGATCCTGCCTGGCCCGGCCCCACCCAGGTCTCCAGCCCCTCCCTTCGTGCTTCAATCACAGATTGGGGGGGGGGCCCTCTTTCACCTCCTTAAATGAACTGGGTGCTTCTCCGCCTCTGAGCCACCTGTGTGTCCATCCACCAGAGTTCTTTCCTCATCTTCACCCCCATTAATGCCGACTCAGCCTTCACACCTCAGCCAAGTCCCATTTCCTCCAGAACTTTCTCTGACCCCCAGTCTGGCTCAGGTTTGGGCTGCATGTGTGCCCTGGGATTTTCCTGGGGACTCTAATCTTATAATTAGGTGACCCTTCAATTACCAGGTGTTCCCCTACTAAGCCCTTTGAGGCTGGGGGCCACGTCTGGGTCTGCTCACTGCTGTGTCCCCAGGGCCCAGCACGTGGCTGGCACTGAACCCTTGCGGAATGAGAGACACCACAGGTACCCCTCGCCTAACACTCTCCTCATTCTCCTATCTGCTAAGATGGGAGACACCAGCTCCAGAGTCTCTCCCTTGCACTCACTCAACAAATATGGACTGAGCACCTCCGATATTCCAGACTCTGCTACGTGATCAAGGTACAGTGATCCATACTCTCTGGGAGGAAATCTGAGGGTGTCAGTGACAGGTGGCTGAACCTGAGTTCTGGCTCCCAGCTCCAGCACCACCTGGATCTGGCCCCTGTTGGTCTGTGTTCATGCTGTTTTCCTGCCTGAAACATTCTTCCTCATTCACTCATTCATCCAACAAATAATTTCTGAGCACCCATTAGGTATCAAGCAGTGTTCTAGGTGCAGGGGAAATACTGGCAAGCTCCTATGCATTTTCAGCCTCAGCTTTATTATCACCTCTGCCAGGAAGCCCTCCCTGATTACTGAACCTGGATAGGGTGTCCATCCTACAAGCTGCCAGAGCCCCCTCCCTGGACTGCCCCTTGCCTAGCCCATAGCAGCCATGTGACATTTGTTCTCTGCATCGACGGATTGCCCCCATTTGTTCCACCTGTGTATCCACGAGCTTTAAAAGGAGAGGGGGGACACTGGACGGAGGTGAAGCTGGCAGAGGCAAACGCGCAGAAGGCGTGCCTGCAAGAAGGCCATGGCCACTGCTGAAGAGGAGGAGGATGTGCTCTGTGGAAGGCATGAGGGAGGACAAAAGTTGGAAGGCTGGGGTTTTCCTGCCTTGAGTCAAAGAACACCATGGCCCTCAGGTCAGGGGGGACATAAGGCTGCGGGGCCAGAAGCCATCTGACAGGCAAGCCTGGACACCCCGGCTATACAAGACTCCAAACCCTTCACATTTGGGCCTGGTGCTTTCCCTTGGTGTTCAGTCCTCCCCAGAGGTGCTCCTGGCATTGCCCTCATGCTGCGGGGATGCCAGGCGGCCCCTGCCTGGACCTGTCAGCCCTGAGACCGTGTGTGTGTCAGTCTCTCAAGGCCTCTGCTTAGATGTTCTGGGAGAGGCTTCCCTGGCCGTACATCCTGCCCGAGCCCCATGTCTGCTTCAGTTTCCCTCAGGGCCCTTCTTACCAGCAGCCACAGATTTATGTGTGGGTTCGTCTGTCTCCTCCAATAAGCAGGGAGCCTGTCAGCTTTGTTCAGCAGAGTCTTAGCTCTGAGGGCAGTGCCTGACACACAGTAGGCCCTCAAGAACGATTTCGTGACTGACTGAGCAGAGGGAGAAGGGAGATGGCACTTGGTATCTGTTACTAGGGCAAAAGGTACAGAGCCCTAGAGAAAGGGTTCCCCAGTGGGGCAAGCGGAAGCCGCCTACCTACAGCCCCCACCCAGGGGATCCAGCCGGTGGTGGCACCCAGGGGATCAAGCTGGTGCTGGCCGCAGAGCCGACAGCTGCAGGTGCACACCCGAAGGCACTTGGAATGAAACACAAGGGTGGATATGACTGGCCAAATAGGTTTTTTTCCAGGTCGCTGACCTCTCTGTCAGGGACAGTGCTCCATCAACCCCTTCCTGCCACCCCTCCTTTCCCTGCTGGCAGCGGTCTGCCTGGGATATGAAAATATGGCCTGGGGCACCCATGCCTCCATCCTACCTCTCGTCTCTGCGGCCCTCTTTCTTCTTCTGGGAGGAACTGAGGAAATGAAAGCATCCATAGCCCAGAGAGGCTGGGGAGGAGAGGGGAGGGGAGCAAAAGGGAGGGGAGGGCAAAGGACGGGAGGAGAGGGAAGGGGGCTTTCTGGCTGTCATATCTGGTGCTTCTGGCTATGGGCTATGTGTGGAGGCTGCCAGTTCCACCCTATGGTGACAGGGGATAGCCCTGACCCTGCCTCAGACTGACACAGGTCAGTGTGCCAGTCACGAGCAGACAGCAGACCCTAGCCATGGGTACCCCCTACTTGCTCCGGATTTAGTGAATCCAGCCACAAAATGAGTCCTAAACGATGAAGAAACGAGAATGTCATTCACCAGGCTGGCCGAGAAGTCAGCTCAGAATGACAGGACTCACTTTGAAGATGGAGAGACTTAGAAGAAGGTGAAGAAGCACTATCTTTTCCCTCTAGATAGCCGTGCTCAAGGGTCTTTGCCTCCGGGCCTCGTCTATGGTGCTGGTGACCCCAACTTCACGCTGGCGTGTGGGCGGGGTGTTTGGGGTTGGGGGCAATATGCCTGGGCCTCTGGGCCTCTCCTTCATCTGATCACTAACCCATTAACCTCTGTGCCGGGACTCCCCCTGGGACAGCCAGAACCCAGAGGAGAGAGTGGGGGCTGGGATCCGGGCAGGCTCTGCTCCCAGGGCCCTGATTGCCCGCTGTCCAGCCCCCACTGCCCCCAGCTCCAAGCCTCTCCACGTGGCCCTCCCCTCGGTGGAATTGGGGTGATTGGCACCCCTCCTGCTAGGGCTGATTAGGCCTGATTTCACCAGCCTGCTCCCACCTCTGGAAGCTTCCCCTGTTATTAAAGTTGTTTTCCGTCTACTCTCCTGGTCTGCTGGGTGAGGTGAGCTTATTCGACTTGATTTCTCCCCCCGCCTCCCTTTTTTCCGCTACTCTCATCCCCCTGCCTGTGTCTGTGGCAACCACAGAGACCAGAGTCCGGTAAAAATCAGGAACATTAACTTCTCACCTTAGAGTAAAAATAGCTATAATAAAGCCAGGTGAAAAAGAAAAGCTCCAACTAGTGTAACTTTGATGAAAAGCTGAGACCTGCCTCCTCATCCCACCGCCGCCCCCACAAGGACGAGGCTGGCCCTTTAAACCGGGAGAGGCTTGTACGGATGGGAATGCAGCCAGCTCTCGCCTCCCATTTGCTTCTTCTCACCCTTTTTTCTTCTTCTCTGCTCTCCAAGAGGCCCAAGAATGCCATCTGCTAGAGTTCATTCTGCCCTCCAGTACTTAGTGATGTGGGAAGAACCAAGTCACTCAGAACCAAAAGCTCCTGGCCGCTCTGAGACCCTCCCCTCTCCTTGTCATGGGGTAGGGGTGGCTGAGGAGAGGATGCTGGGAGGTTCAGCTCCACCATGGCCCCTAAACTCCTCTCAGCCTTGAGGGTGATCAGAGTAGCCCTCTGGGCCTCTGTCTTCCCATCTGTCAAATGGCAAGGGAGAACCTTATCCCTTGCCAGAGCGGTCAGAAGTACAAGGGTTCGTGATAAAATTCAGGGCTGCTGATAGAAAATATGGTGGTCTTCCCCTCTGTTTGCTCACACGGTTATAACCAGACCCATGTAGGAAGAATTGGTGTTTGTTTGTACAGGAAATCGCTTGGCACGGGCAACATTGGTGGTAAGCATGGAGCTGGCTAGCTGCCCAGGGAGGTTGACCCTGGAGGGGTCATTGCCAACATCTGTCCTGCCCTACTGGTAGGGTGAGAAGAGAAGAGAGCTGCCCTGGGCCCCACCCTCAGGCCTACCATAGTTAACGTTTCCTTCCAGGGTTTATCGGATGACAGAGTTCCACAGGGCAGAACAACAAGAGTGACAAGTTCTGGATCCCCTGGGCTACGGAGGTGAGAGCTCTGTCCCAGAAATCAGGGACCTGTGCCCCTACCTGACTCCCTGTGCACTTGGGGCCACACACTTAGCTCTCTGGGCCTTGGCCCCCTCCCCTGTGGATGGGGGGCCCCTGGAAGAGCGTTTCATGTGTCTGTGCACCCAGGCGGTCCTGAGACATTGTGGGAGGGCCTAATTTCACAAGGTCAAAGTCTATGCACTCGCCAAACCCTTCCCCAGTGACTCCCTCTTCCGTCCAAACCCAAAGGGCCACTATACCTGCTAAAGGCCCCAGGCCCATGAAAGCCCCTCCAAGCCACCCTGGAGAGGGATGCCCTGCTCAAAGCCACTGGCATCCTCCAAGAAGGCAGACGTAAAAGAACCTGTTCTTCCTGCCCTTTTTTTGCTTGGAGGAGGGGGCAGGAGAACCCAAGTGTGGCAGCTTGGAGCCCAGCCCAGCGGCCAGCCTGGGGGCAGTCGGCTTTCATTCACCATTCCACTCTCCTCTCACTCAGGGCACTGGGCTGTGGAGGCAGGAGTCTGGTGCTTTTCAATTTCACGCCAGGTGTCAGTGGCCAGGCCCTGGCTGGCCTTATCTCCTCAGCCTCCTGCCCAGCCGGGTGCCCGCTGAGCTCAGCTTCCCTGAAAAGCCCAGAGGAAGGCTCCTCCAGAGGCAAGACTTGCAGGCAGAGGGACCCTGGCAAGCTGACCTCCGCTGGACAGACAGGGAGCCCCAACCCTGAGTCGTGCTGCAGGAGGTGGGGACTTCGGAGCGAGAGTCACAGAGCTCACCAAGACAAAGGAACGAAGTCCTGAAAAGTCAGTCCTAAATGAATCATTGTTCATAGAGCTGGAAGATCCTTAAGGGACTACTTCATCCTCTTTCCCATTTTCCCCCATGTTCCATATGGGGGAAACTGAGGCTCTGGAGATTTCAAATAGCTGGGCCCAAGGTCCCACGGAGCTGATGGAGCCAAGTTCCCGCTCCAGGCCATGCTGCCCAGATGCCCCACTGTGAATTGCTCCACTGTACCACCTCTCCAGCCACAAGTGAACAACACGGGAGCCCCCAAGAGGGTCTGCCTAGCCCAACAGATCCCTTGTGACCATGATCCCCCCTCCTTCAGGTGGCCAAGGGCCTGGCTTTCCTCATCTGGAACACGGGGAAAGGAGTGTTGAGTCAAAATTCCCCAGCACCCGTTCTCCATCTAAATGGAGGGTTAGCAAGCTATGACCCATGGGCCAAATCTGGCCCACTGCCTGGTTGGTACATAGCTCACCAGCTCAGAGTGGTTTTTCACATCTCTAACCTTTTAAAAAAAAAGTCAAAAGAAGAATTGCACTTTGCGACATGTGAAAAATTACACCAGATTCCGATTTCAGCATCCATAAAGCTGTATTGGCACACACCCGTGCCCGTTTCTTGTCCACAGCTGCTTTTGGTCCATGACAATGCTGCATGGTCGTGACTGAGACCGTGGGGTCTGCAAAGCTGGGGATATTTACCACCGGGCTCCTTACGGAACATATTTGCAGAGCCCTGATGTAAAAGGCTGAGTCAGGTCTGGGCTCCAAACCCTCGGGAGGTGCTAGGGGTGGAAATGCTCCGGGAGGAAGCTGGACGGAGTCATTCCTGCTCTCTATTCATAGGGGCATGCGCGAGTCACACCAAGTGCTGGGCCACACCACGTGCACACTCCCAGGAACCCCCTTCACATCTGGGGTGCTGGGCAGTTCCCTCCCACCTGCCCTCCAGTCCAGAGCCAGGCCCCAGGCCTGCCTTCCCAAAGTTTCCGCTCTTGCCAAAGTCCCTCGGCTCCTGGGTGGGCGGGCCCCCTGCCCGGCTGGGCCGGTCGAGTATGTTGTCAGTAAGCGGGTAGCTGTGTGGCTGGCGCAGAGGCCTGGAGGAGAGGAATCAGAGCGGGTAATTGCTGCGTGAAAATGACAGCACAGCGATTTATCTACCCCAAACTGGGCCTCAGCATACCAAGAGGCTGCCGGCGGCTAGGAATCAATACCACCCCAGAGGAGGGATTATTAGGGAGAAAAGGGGGTTTGAAAGATCCATAAGAGCCTGATGACTGTCTGTTTCCAAGGGGACCATCAGTTGCATGAGAATCGTACCCGGGAGGAACAGGCCTCTGACTGCCTGTGTGAGGGAAGGCTGTGCCTGGTGGCAGAGCCAGGGCCCTATCCTTGTCCCCCTCCTGACCACCCCAGACATGGGGCTGGGTGGGCCCTCCATGCCAGGAATCTGAGGCTCTGAGAGCCAGCCCTCAGGGCAGAAACAGGGGGGTCCATGAGGGAGACCACCCATCCCAAGTATGCTCCTGGCCCAGGAACAGCACAGAGACCACCTCGTCCCAGGCCCAGCTGCAGCCTGATCTGCTGTGTCATCTCAGGCAAATCTGGGAAGGCCCACAGGCATGCGAAATCCCTGGGGATCTTGAGATCAGCATGGAGCTGAGAGGCTGGGAATTTCGGGGCTGGGGTCTAGTCAGCAGAACTTGGCAAAGGTAGGAGACGCTTGTCCCTGAAAGGGTCTTCTCTGGCCCATCTCAAGGCCTTCCTCTTCTCTCTGGGGGGTAAAGCGGGGGTAACTCCGCCTCTAATCTCTTGGGGCAGTGGACACTGTATCAGGTCATCACCCCCAGCATGGGCAAGGTCTATGCAAGGTGATTAGGGAAGTCCCCACTCCTTGGTCACTCTCTGAGGGCCATGACCCCCCTGAGCGATGAGCCTGGGAGTGGCTCATCGGTGGGCAGGATGCACTCTACAGCCACGGTCACGTGAGCCCCACCCCAGGCTGCTCAGTACTGAATAACCCAGAGGCTCCGGAGTGAGGGTTGGGGAAGGTAGAGGGTCGGAAGCTGCTTTCTGCTCCAGGATCTGGGCTGATTCAGGGGTAGGTTCCCAGCGCAAGTCTGAGAGGGTCGTGGACTCTGGTCCCCTCTGGCCCTGTCCCCCCCACCCAGGGCTTGGGGTGGGGAGAAAAATCACACCACCCAGTCACTTATCATCTGACATGGTTGGTGGGGGGGGGGGTCACTCCACATCCCTGAGGAGCAGAAAGTCCCCTCCCTGGAACCCCAGGGGGTTCCTGCTAAAAGAGAGGCTCCTGACTCCCCAGCCAGCATCCAGGCAGCAAGGAGGCTTAGGAAGCCAACCTGGTCCCTGCCAGCCGTGTCACCAGCCACACCGCCAGAACACACCTGCTCTTCTACCAGTTAACAGGCTCGTGGAAAGAAGGCAAACACACGAGGCTTGTCCCCCAGGAGTGAAAAGGGAAGGTGAGTGCGGGAGGGTGGGGGACGGAGGAGCAGGAGAGGGAGAAGGAGGGAAAGGAACAGAGACACCAAACGAGTCAGAGAAATGGAGAAATGAGGGAAGGAGGGTGGGGGACACAGAGGGAAGGAGAGAGCGGCTGAAAGCCCCAGGATTGGGATATGCGGAGTTCCTGAAGTAGGGGAGAGGCTGGGTTTATAGTGCAGCCCTCAGGAGACAACAGGAACAAATTGGGTTTTGAAATGAGAGATGAAAGGAGCTGTTATATCTCCAGCTTTGCATCGTTTAGTTCATCAGGCTTGACATGTGTCTAACAAACAAAGCCACAAGCGGGCAAAGAAAGACATCGGAGACAAGGAGAGGCTACGGAAGAGGGAGGGCAGGGAGCCTGGCCCTCCCCTGGCTTAGAGCAGAGCTGAGGCTCCAGACTTTTGTTCTGAGTTGATTCTCTGTTTGAAGGAGCAGGAGTCACTGCAGGAAGACAGGACAGGCCTGAGAGGGGTCAGTCCTGGCCTGGGGAGCCCCATAAACTGAGGTGCTCACTCTGAGTTCCTGGCTGGGGTGTCCAGGGCAGGGGGACCAAGGGACATGGGGAGGACAGGCAAAGGCTTCTGCCTCGGGAGGGCACTGCCTGCCACCTGCTTGACCTCCCTGCTGGGGAAACAGAGATAGAGAGAGTAGCGGGCAAGGGAAATGGGGTGGGGGTTGATGTCACGACCTGAGGGGCAAGGTGGCACTGGAAACTCTCCAGGTTCCAGCAGACAGGCAGAAACAGTCCTCGGTGACAAAAGCAGTCCCAGCCCCCAGGGCCCTTTGCTCACTGACTCCCACATCATCTCCCTATTTCTGATCCCTTCCCTTTCTCTTGTGAACCCAAGCCTCAGTTTCCCCACTGTGGACTGCAGAGATAAGAACTTTTGTCCTGTCAACCTCACAAGGTTTGGGTGAGGATTTAATAGACAAAGGCTCACAAAAACACCGGGCACACTTTCAGAACCCAAATGCACCCATTTAAGGAAAAGGCAAGACAGTTATGATGGATAGCTAACTCCTGCGGGTTTATCAGCCGCTAGATCCACAAACACGATAGGCCTTGTAGCTGCCTGTCACCTGCCGGAACACACTTGTCTCAGCATCAAAGTTCTGATGCACTTGGTTTCGATTCTGTTTTTGCTAAAACCAGATTAATCTGAAGAACAGAAAAGAATATGTTGGACATGTCAGGGGAGCAAGAACAGCAGTGGTTTTGGGGGGCACCAATGGCTCGGCCAAGCATGTGCCTAAGAACCTGTCACTTCGGTTTTCCGGGCCTCAGTTTCCCCAAGTGTCAAGTGAGGAGTAGGCCAGACAGGCCCTAGAATTCGGGGATGTTGGTGGCAGTCACACCACCAACGAGGCAAAGGCTAAGCACCGGACCCACATACTTCCTCCTTGTCCCAGCTCCTTGGGGACCTGGTAGCAAGTTATTAGCACATGCTGGAGGGTGTGAGAAGCTCACAGTTTGGGGGTAACCCTTAGTGTATTTGAAAATTAACTCACTTATCACTTTCTCAGCTGCTCCTCCCTGAGCAGCATGACCGGCGGAGACTCGGGAGGGTGGGTGCTAGCAGCAGGAAGACAGATTTGTTTATCTCTTCCTGCCTCCAGTAGAATGTTGGCCTTGACTCCGGGCCTCAGTTACTCCTATCTGTAAAAAGGACAACCCTGGCAGCTGGATTCTGTGCAGGCAGGCGATGGGAGAAATTAACCAACGTATTTACCGGGCACCTACTATGTCGGGAAGGAGGTGGGAAAACCATGGGCTTGGATCCCAGCTCCACGAGACACCAGCCAAGTGAATTCCCGGAGTGGATTTTTAAGTTTTCCTTAGTTTCAGTCTCCTTTGCTAAATAAGATCCTAACACTGACATCTCCAAAGATGTCATCTCCAAAGATGTCAGGAGCAGGAAACAGCGGGTGTTTGAGATCTGTCACCACGGGGCTGGCCCGCACTAAGGGCTCCCTCCCAAACTCCTGCCAGTTTGGGGCCCCAGGAAGAGGACTGCACCAGTGACTAAGATGGCTGGCAGCTGGATCTTTTTGGGGCTGGGCTGGAGAGATGGAGAGCCAGACTGAGGGGCCGGCAGCAGAGCCAAGCCTGAGGCCCAGGAGAGGCACACACAGAGTTCATTCATTACTGGGCTCCTCTGGGGCACACAAAGTGGGGGTGGGAGGGAACATGGACATCGCCTTGATAACACTCAGTTTTTAAGGAAATAAAGAGCCACTTGGAAGAGGCAAAGCTATCACTGGCTGCATTGCCCTTGGCATCATGACACCAGGAAAAAAAATCCTTCAGATTAATGTGCTTTTGTGAATCTTGACTTCTGGGGGGAGAGAGGAGGGTGTTGGTGACATTCTGCTAGCTAACGAAAATGCAAATGGAATGACTCCCCCTCCCCACCATGTCCTCTGTCAGACCCCTGACGGATCCTCTCTGCTGTGTTTATTACTACTAATGACTTTCTCGTTATGATTTGGCTCTGAAACATAACCGATGGTTCTGGAGAAATCCCATTATTTCCACACACTATTCGATTAGAGAACCGAGCTGTCCTTCTGCTTGGGGCTTAGGGGCTGTGGCCCGGAAGGGTGACCACTTTCTTCTGGCTCCTACCTCTTGGCCCTCAGCTGTGGATGCAGCAGGAGCTGGGGAGATGGGGACGGAAGGGAGGGAGTGGCTGGTGGTCAACACTGGCTCCTGCCGTGGTCCCGTCAAATGTAAGTGTCAAAGGAACATGGAACCTTCAAGAACAGGCTTGCAAACCAATACGCAAACAGCCTGAATTCTTATCCCAGTTTTATAGGCTGGATTACCACACCCCCTTCCAGAACAAGAGAGCCTCCTGTGGCTGAAATGCTCAGCTTTGGTGACTGACGGGCTCTGGTAAGTCCTTTCACCACCTCAGACACATGGGCTCCCGCCCGGCCTCTTTGCCTTATTGTGATGCTGGCTCAGGAAGACCTTTCCCCTGTCGTATCTCATGCCCCACTGACCCCCTTCTGGGTCTGGGTGGAAGAGAAGGACTCTGGATGGGTGATCAGTGCTGGATTTCCACGACCCACTGTCTTCAACTCTGCCTCGCCCCCAACTGGGTCTCCAGCCTCACTCCAGACAGAAGCTGCAGTCCACACCCCCGCAGCCTTGGCCACTCGCTCCGTTTCATGGCGGTCCTCCTCTCCATCCACTCCTGGGTGGCATGCCACCACCCCGACGCCTTCAGAGGCTCACTATTTCCACAACATGGAAAGCAAATGCTCTGCGTGCCCTTCAAAGCCCTCCAGAGTCTGTTCCTTCCATGGGTTCCAGGTCCCCCTTTCCTCATGGCCTTCCCCAATTGGGTCACGTTAGCCCCTCCCCACTAGCCCCAACCACAGCATGCACTCCCCACCTCTGCTCCCCTGCCCACTTCCCACAGTGAGCCCCCTTGTCACCTCAGCCTCTGTCCAGACCCCACCTCAGGCTCAAGGGGGTCCTCCAGTGCTCCTTCCACAGAGGCCCTTCTGTCCCCACAGGCCCTAAAAGCTCTTCTCAGCAGCACCCAGAGCCTGTACCCTGCAGAGTGAGCCTTTCCCTCTGTCTCCCTGTCCCCATGCAGTTCTTCTATTTTAGGGTATCTTTCCTGTGATGGGAACACGGGCTACCTGAGGGTGGGGGCCACGCCAAGGCCGAGGGGACGTGCCCTCTCCGGCCAGCAGCCCCGGGGCAGCCAGGCCTCCGACATGCCGATGAAGGACTTGGGCTGAGAGTGCGAGTCTTTCCTCAGCAATTTCCCCGACTGTCTGTCTGGGGCTGACAGGGTGTGTCTCTGTTATGGGCACTTTCCTTGGTGTCCCAACTCAATGCCACATGTGCAGAGAGTTGCCTGGGCAGCACTTCTGGATGATGAAGGAGTGCTGTGATGCCCCTTGCCTGGCATAAATCACCACGTCCCAGGCCACAATGGAGAGGGGGGCACCAGCTATGACCTGGCCTGAGTGACTAAGTCTCATTAACATCAGGGGCCAGTTATCTCCAGCCAGCCAGCGCCAGACAAATGCCACTGGATGCGGAGAATGCTCACCCCCTTGTACAGGCAGAACACAGGGCAAATCCTACCCCATAGAGCTCCACACAGTAAAAGTCGATCATGCTGGGTGTCTGTCCATCAAGAGAGCTTTCTTCCTGTTTCTAACAACCTGCTGAATGGCCCCAACATGAGGCAGTTGTCTTGGGCTCCCAGGATGTGAAGCAAAGCCTTCTGTGATGCCACAAACCCCAATATATATAGGTGAGTCAGGGTCAACTTGAAAAATGAGCAAACTCTTGGTGGCTGTGGCTTTGATGACTCCTCGCCATCTAGAACAAGACCCAGGAGGGCAGGAGGGTCCTGAGCCCTGTGTGAGGGGATGAGAGCTCACTCCCTCCCAGTAGAAAATGATGATCTGATCAGGAATGCAAAATGGGGCTGAAGGAAGATACGGGCCATAATTTACGCAATGTCTTTGGGCTTAACCAGAGGTTATAAGCACCATCCAGCCCGCCCCCGACCAGTCTGCCCTTCCTTCAGTTCTACTGCTGTCTTTCTCCTGCTCCATAAACCACCAGCTCCAAGCCATAAAAAGTGCAATGAGCAGTCTGGATGGAAGAGATTGGGCATGGAGCGCGCAGTCGGCCGTGCCCCCCGGAAGAGCCTCAGAGGACAGAGGCCGGCAGCAGAGTGAACCCAGCCCCCCGGGGCCCTCTCCTGGCCGCCCATGCAGGGAGGGGAAGACGGCGGCTCCTCGGGCATCAGGCCAGGGACTACTACTGGCTTTCTTGTCTGAAAGGACCTTTCCCCTCTGCCTATCCAAGCTGGGGGAGGGGATGCTCCAGGATCTCAGAGTTTAGATCCCCAAGCCAAGATGTCTGGGGCAGCGTCTATCCCTACCCTACCTTCAGCATCCGGCAGACATGGTGATCGCCACCCTCAGAACAGAGCTAATGGGTGTAGAAGTCAGGGCAAGGGAAAGACCCCAAAAGTGTCCCTAGGGTCTAACATTTCAGGTGACCCAGTGTCACCATCCTAGGAGTTTAACTCTCAGTTCTGATGTGGTTGGTGGTGGCAGCAGTCTTTTGTGGGGGAATGGACATGTGTGTGCTTATCTAGCTTGGCGAGTCTTCTGAACAGTAGAAATGAGAGGCAATTCAAGAAAGTACTCAGCTCAGAGGGGTTTAAATAAATCTTATTTTATGTCTCTATCAGCAACAAGGGTCTGAGTTGGGGTCGGGCAGCAGCCAAGTCAGGGCGGGGGCAGGAGGGGGGAGGGGGGAGAGCATTCCCTGGGGCTGCACCGTTTTCTTGTCCGAGCGGGGCCGCTCTAGTGATGGCTAGGGGCAGCCAGTTCTTCCAGACATGGAAGTGGCAGGAAAAACGTGACAATCAGGACAGATGTCCCTTGGCTGAGTTGAGGGGGCCTGTTCTGTGGGTTAGTTTATGAGCCAGGGTGACCCAGATTCAGCCTGAGATGATGGACACTCCCTCCAAATTTTATGGATCTGGGGTGGGCTGGAACTCTGCCGGCCACTTGGAAGGAACCAGTGGGATCTGGGGACAATCACGTATCCGGGTGGGGATGAGATTGGGCATCTCGGAGCGAAAGGACGCATCAGCGCCTTGAGGGACAGCCTGACACACTTAGGGAAGGCATCGGAAAACATGGGCTGTTTATCATAAAATCTGTAAAGAAAATAGAATGGTTAAAATTCAGAGCCTGGCCAGGAATGAGGAAGGAACAGTGGGAGCCTCAAAAGAGATGTTTTCTGAAACCTCAGGAAAAAATAATGCAGGGAAACGGGAAGTGGGACAGTACCTTTTCTAAGACAGGGAGTTACAGATTTAGACAGTTTGTGACAAGAGTGGGTGAGAGCAGAGACGATCAGCACCCCCAGCTCTGCCACCCCCATTCAGCCTGTCTGTAGACACCTGAGACCCTGCCCCAAAGCTCAGCCCTGACAGCACCCTTCTCGGACACAAAAGCACTCCACTCCTCTCCACGGCCCCAGAGGAGAAAGTCTACCCCACAGACCGGGGTATTTGGGGTCCTTTATACTGTGGCTCCAGTCAATCTGGGGTCCACTGGGCCCATTCCGGAGCCCCCTCCTTCCTGTTCCACAAGCATCCCTGGCCCTTTCCAGCCTCCAGTCCTTTCTTTGCACGACCAGCCCCCTGCCCCTGCCTGGGCAGCCCTTCCCCTCCAGCTCAGCCCACTCAGCAGGTTGCAAAGCCTGCCTCCCCCACTGAGTGCCTTTCAGCCCCTGCAGCCCCCAGTGGGTGTTGGCATGTGTCTCGTGCAGCCGGCTTGGGCTCGCTACTTCGTGGGTTTCTACATGTCTTCCTCGTGACACCAGAAGCTCCTGGACACCAAGACTGTGTTGCACAAGTGTCTTCCATATCCTAGGGGACAGTCTTTGTTTTACTACCCATAAAATCGAAGGCCGAATACAGCAACGTCGGGGCCTAACCCTGTGCGGTGGGCAAGGAGGAAGTATCAGGCTCGCTGTGAAGATTTCAGTAGTAAGTGACACTCAAAGTCACCTGGCTGGCAACAGAGAGAGGACTGGAACTCTGGAGCATGGCGTGCCTCTCCCCACGTTCGCTCAATCCCACACTCACGGAGTGTCATCTCAGACTCAGGCCGCACCAGAGATCTGCACTCTGCTAAAAGCTGGAGCCCACCCAGGAGACGTAGAACATCAGTGTGTCGTGCCTGCTGGTGCCAGAGACAGTGCTGGGCATAGGCAGTCAATTCAAAATACTTGCCAGCAATCAAATGTAATAGTCCTCATCTGAAAGCTCCGGGGCCTTGCGTGAGGAAAGCTCAGGGTTACAGGTGCAGAAGGCCAGGCTATCTGAGTCTCAGGCCAGCCCCCTTGGTGTTCTGAGTGACCTCAGGGTGGGGGGCCCACGGGCAAGGCTGCGCCAGTGGCGTGTGCCTGGCGGTGGCCCCAGCCTCCAGGTTTGGATGGCTAAGGGTTAACCACCTCAAGTTCCCTCCACCCTCACCCCTGTCCTGACACTCAGTTCCCCTAAAGAAGGACCTGCCATTACCCTGATTGGACTCTCCAAGATAATCATGGGGCCTCAGATCCCAGCTGCTCTTGTCTCATGTGCTCTTCCCTACGACCAGCCGGGAGGCTGGCGGGAGAGCAGCCTCGGTGAGAGGCAGATGGGGCTGTAATGAACTGAAGACGTGTGACAGCTACAGAGGAACAAGTTCATCAATTAGAGCCTCCTTGCCTGAGGACTTCTGGGAAGAGCCAGAGTGGGGGATGGAGGGGGCTGACTGGCTTCCCTCCAAAAGGTCCTGATGCCTCAAACTGCTCAGCTCCCCAAGTCTCAGGACCCTGGAGGGGTCTCCGCTCCGGCTCCCAAGCAACTCCAGAGTCTGCTTTTGACTGTGAATAGCAGGGCTCACCCTCTTCCTGGGAGGGGCAGGCTAGCAGTTTCCCTGAGGACTAAGGGTCTTCTGAACGAGACTGTGAAAAGTCAGTCCAGTCCCAAACTCCTCAAATCTTTAGAAACTGAACTTGTGAGCAGAGTACAAAACTTAACCAGTGCTGCTCCCCTCTTTAGCTCTGACTTGCACACTCAGGGGTCAGGGCATGAGGAAAATCTTGGTCCAAAGGGACTGGTGCTGGGGTACCACACTCTTGCTGAAACAGGCCAAAATTAGGAGTCTAAAATGTCGGCACTTCCTGCCTGCACAGGAAGTGCCAAATGTGGGTATCGTCTATGGCTAAGAGAAACAGGGCAGTGATGGCCTCTGGAGGATCCCTGGTCCTCAACCCCTGCCTCAGCTCCCACCACTACTCAGCCTCGCTTTGCTGCCCTTGGGAGGGGTGAGTCATGCCCATGTTTCCAACGGCAGGAGACTTGAGCGTTTCCTGGGGAGCAGAGAGGGAAGGAGCAACAGAGAAGTCACACTCTGTTGAGGTGATGGTGGTCATTACTTATGCAGGCAAAGGCTGTATGTGGCTAACTCAGATGAATCCCAATTTCACATATTTTGGAAGGAGGGGCAAATGGGTACCTCAGAATGGAAAAAGTATAATATTTGGGAGGGGGTGTTAGTACCCATGGTATCTGACCCCCAACAAAGGGGGTTTAAAAATCCTGAACAGGGAACGCTGGGCTTATGATTCCCAGAGGGCAGTGGTACTATTATTTCCCTTGTCAAAAAGCTAGAGGAGATGAGGCCCAGGGGTCTACAAGTCAGGGAATTCTGGAGAAGAGGTTACTTGGAGGTCCCATTGTCCTTATCAAGCACATCACACGCTGGCCAGAGGCTCACATGCTGGTGCTAATGGGACCCATGAGTTGGGTTCAACCCATGGCAGCCTCCCATGGTGGCACTTTCATACCCGGACCCTCATCCCAGCCAGCAAACCTGGATCAATGGGGTGTAAACGGGGGGTAAGCGTATTCCAGCTCTACCTGGGAAGAATTGCCTTACAAGTTTGAGATGCCTAAACTTGTCCTGCATGACCCCCAGAAGCTGAGAGTTCCATGTCATAGGAGAGTGTCCACACAGAGGCGCTATACCTGTGCATACTGTGGGGTCTGCTAACCAGCTGTGTGACCCTGGGCAGTCACTTAACATCTCTGGGCCTCTGCTTCCTCACTGGCATAAGGAGAAGAGTGAATACACCTTCCTCCAAGGTGGTCTAAGAATGAAGGGATGCCTAGAAAGTACTGAGCCCAGTCCCTGGCACAGCAGAAGTGTTTGATAAGCATTCACTGTGCACACTATTCACCAGGTGGGACAGAAAAGGGAAAAACAGGAACACGTG
The DNA here is from genome assembly GCF_963455335.1 of Martes martes. Classification (NCBI taxonomy): domain Eukaryota; kingdom Metazoa; phylum Chordata; class Mammalia; order Carnivora; family Mustelidae; genus Martes; species Martes martes. The sequence goes on from NC_137902.1 coordinate 54,527,524, forward strand.
GACTTCTCCCTCTTCCGACGGTCTAAGGGGCTGTGGATGCCAGCCCAAGTCAGCTGGATGTGAGATGAGAGGCCGTCAGGGAAGGCAGGGGCTTGACAGGTGCTTGGGAAAGATGATGCTTCGTCCACCTGTGAGACCGCCCGAGACCCAGCCTCACACATCTGCCCACCGACAACATGCCACCAGGCAAGAAGAATGACCCCGTCCTTGCAACCCTCAGCAGAGCAGGATGAGGAAGTTGAAGCTAAGGTGGAAAGGGGGCCCTTCAGGCCGGGTTGGGAGTGGTGGGAAATGGGACGGCAGCTGCACGGGCTTGTCCTGTGAGTGTGGCTCTGCAGCCACCGCCACGGCCACAGAGAGACCCCCTGCCTAGTCTGCAGGTACCACCAGGGTAAGAGGCAGGCCTGTGCTCAGCTAGGAGCAGGCAAGGTGGAGCTGGGAAGGGGTGGGCCTCTCTCCCTTTGCTGGGCCTGGCACTCAGGCCCAGAAACCCCCAAGGAGGACTCGTTATATGCCAGTGGAGTCCTGTGTAGGGAAAGCCTGGACGGGAGAGATAAGCTGTGCCGTCCCACCAAAGGCCCCAGCTCCTTGAAGCTGCTAGAACACATATTGATGGGGCCCATTCAGCTCAGCCTGCATGGCAATTAATAATGGGCCATGCGGAGAGACTGAGTATGGTATGCGTGTGTGTGTGTGTGTGTGTGTGTGTACATGCTAGAGGGAGGGCATAGGCTGGATTGGGGTGCGCCAGAGAGTCCTTACTCAAGGACATCCCTTCCTTAGAGCAGACTTGGTCCCCACCCCAGGTTGGGACAGAGGGGCCTGTCCTAGCTTGACCCCTCCAGCGGAGCTCTCTGGGCATGGAGTGGGCAGGTGGCTAGAAAGGATCTATTTCTTAGGTATCCGGGGCTCTCCCCACTCAGAAGGGGCTGAATGGACTAGAGGGAGAAGCAAAGTCTGGAAGTGTGAGCGTCTCACACTTGGACTGTCTCACACTTCCCTTGGACTTCCGGTTTCTGCCAGGAGAAGCTGTGAGGTCAGACAGTATGAGGGAGGAAGACAGAGGTGTGCAGAAGAGATAGACAGTGATGGCTTTAGGTCTGAAGGCAAGGCCTCTATGGTGCCTTTGTGCAAAACTAGAAAAAGCTGTCCCTTCAGAGTGGACCTTGACCCGTGAACACATAGTTTGGCGAGCAAAACCACCCTCCGTGCCAAGAAAAATGGGCTCCTTTCTTCGGACAATGCCACCCAGTTCCAGAGTACCCAGCATTAAGAGCAATGCTTGGAGCAGTGCCTGGATGGCTCAGTGGGTTAAGCATATGACTCTTGATTTCAGCTCAGGTCATGACCTCAGGGCGTGAGACCGAGCCCTGTGTGGGACTCCATGCTTATCGGGGAGTCTGTGTGTCCCTCTCCTTCTGCTCCTTTCTACCCTCCCCACTACCCCAATAAACAAATAAATAAATAAATAAATAATCTTAAAAAAAAAAAAAAAGAGTAACACTTGAGCTGGAGTTCACCAGCCCTCCCCTTCTTGCTCAGTGCTCTAACTATACCACCACAGGGGGCAGCCCTGCTTGGGGAACTGGCTGTTGTCCCCCTGGGTGTCTCCTCACAGCTGGGCCTTGCACTGAGAATCTGGAGCATTCTTGCTGGACCCATGCCCTGATCCCTTCTTAGAATCCTACTCCTCAAAGCCAGGTGGGAGGACCAGCAACATTGGCATCCCATGGGAGCACAGAAGAAATAGAGACTCAGGCCCTACACCAGACCTACTGCAGCAGGATCCGCATTTTAAGCAGATTCTCAGGTGATTGCTGTGTGCATTAAAGGGGCTTCAAAAACCCTGGGATTGTCCAAACCTGGGAGGAGGTAGGGTAGCCCGTGGAGGGGGAGAGAGAGGCAGAAGGTACAGAGATCCCTCTGCGGGCTAGGGGCTGGACAGGAGTCCCATTGGGGGCGGGAGGGGGCTGCAGGAAATGGGCTCTTCTGCCGGTTTCAGTCCGATGCCCAGCCCTCTCCTCGTGTACCTGTCACCGGAGACCCTCTGCCTGTGCCCAGCATGCCGAGGCCTCGGCCATCTCCTCCAGGCCGGGGGAGGCCCAGCCTGGCAGCTCAGTGTCTCAGGGGAGAACACGGTGGGGCAGACCTAGGCCTCTGGGGAGAGGAGCAGAGATTCAGGGGGCCTGGCCGCGTACCTCTTTCACCCCCATCTCCACACAGCCTTTTCATCAGGATTCCCAGGCTGGTGCGCGGGCCTGGGCGCCTCAATCACTCCTATCGTGCCGGTCACAGGAAGAGAATAGCTTTCAGCTCAATTACCCTTCACATTCCAATATCATAACGCTCCAATGAGGCTTTTTAACCAAAAACAAAAAAGCCGTGTCTGCTGCAGGCCGGCTGCAAGGCCAGCCGTGCAGAAGGGACAGGCCTGCCTGGCTGCAAGCCCTCCAGGTGAGACTCTGGGGAAGGACCTGTCCCGAGGCATGGCTGCGCAGACAGGGTGCTCGGTGTCCCAGGCCTCCGTTTCCCACCCCCACCCCCACCTCTGCTCGTCAGCTGCTGGGACGGGGTGGCCCTTGACCTCAGGGAAGGAACCCTGAGCCCCAAGTCCAGAAAGGCACCACGGAGGGACATGTTCTATGATGGTTCTCTGTATCAGAGCACTGGCTCTGCTGTCTCCTCCCGGGGACAGCAATGCTCCACAGACCCCCTCTTCACACAATGGCCCGAGGGCACCATTCAGCAGGGCCATGACCTGGGGAGCCCGTGCCATGGTTTTCATGCCATCCCACCCCTGACTCATCTGTTCCTACAATCGCCTTGACTAGCCAGAGAGCTAACCAGAGCTAAGGTGATCAACCCCACTGGACAGGTGGGTAAACTGAGACCCAGGGAGATAAAAGGGGAGGACCAAGGACATATGGAAGAATCCCGGTGCAGTGTTCCTTTAAGATACACTGCTGTCGGGGAGCCTGGGTGGCTCTGGCAGTCGAGCATCTGACTCTTGATCTCCATTCAGGCCATGACCCCAGGGCTGTGAGATCGAGCCCTGCGTTGGGCTCTGGGCTTTTGGAGTCTGCTTGAGACTCTCTTCCTCTCCCTCTGCCCCTTGCCCCACTCATGCCCTGTCTCTCTAAATAAATAAATACAATCTTAAAAAAAAAAAGAAAAAAGAAAAAAAGACACACTGCTCTCCGGGGAGGGTGACAGGGGACAAGGTCTGCTCCAGTCCAAAGCTTCTAGGCAGAAACCCGCTTATCTCCTCTCTCTACATGTAAAGTGACTGTTTCCTTCTGCGAATTGTTTTCATGGGGAGGCATAACCAAGCATCCACGCCATGAGTCGTGCCTGTCAGTGATTCCCAGGGAGCACAAACGCTCTACATATGTGCCCTGTCCCCTGTCCCATCTCAGAGGGCTACAGAACAGGGCCCAGAGGAGGCTGGTCTGCTCGGCCCCAGTCAGCCTTGTTTTTGTTCGTCTGGCCAGCTCATTGCTAATGGCTTTGATGGCTGCATCCCCTCCTTCTGTCCTCCTGGCCTCCCACTGGCTGTGGCCCATTTGCCCATGACTTAGCACTCTGGGGCGCTGACCCGTGAGGGAGACACATGGGACAGGAGGCAGGGTGGACGGCGCGCCTGAGGTGTGTGCCTGCGTGCTTGCCGTGGCGCAGCGTGGGAGGGCCATCTCTCCAGGAACACGCTCCAGCCCGGCTCTCTAGGACTGGGCCTAGTGTCTGCACCGTCACCCTCTCCAGCCCATGTTGGTCATGGCACTGGGCACCATCTGGGGGACGGAAGGATGTATGGAGACCCTGGGAGGGCTGAAGGAGCTATGTGTCCAGGGCAAATTCACTCGATGTGCAAGACAGGACCCCCTAGACTCACTGTCAACAGAGGGGCAACAGCATATGGGGGTGCTGGAAGGCAGTGCTGCCCGGGCTCACAGCCCAGCTCTATGACGGACTTAACCTCTCTGAGCCCCAGGTTCCTCACCTTCCATCTGGGAATAATCCTCATACCTATACCTCTGATTGGCTACAAAAGGTGCACACGAGAGTGCCTGCACACTCTCCTTACTGTCGTTATGGCTGTTCCTGGTGCTTTCCGTGTGCCCAGTACCCCTGGAGCTCATGGTTTCAAGGAACTGTAAGATACAGACCCTGTCTGTAATCAGATCACAAGCCCTGGAACTTCGCACCAGGAGGACCTGCGTGTCGGAAAAGTGGTATAAAGGAGGCTGCAGTAGGTGGTCAGAGGAAGGTGTGGACACCAGCCCGTGCCAGGCCTTCTAGGAGGCTCCTTCCTCCGTAATGCCCTTGAACCCTTCCGAAGGACCTGCTCTATCTTGTGGGGTTTCCACCCACCCCAAATATAAGGAAGCAGATGGAGGCCCAGAGACAGAGTGGGGGTCTCTCTGCTTGTCTTAGACCGAAGGCAGTCCCTGCTCCCACCCTCCCCAGCCCATACCGACAGCGACCAGTGGGGAAACCCAGGCTGCTGCAGGGCAGGATGGCGGACGGCTGGGACAGAGCAGAGAGAACCAATTTGCCAAGCTCATTTAGAGCACGTTTGTCCAACTCTGCTGCCTGGAGGGAGCCGCACTTGACACGGTCACACGTACGCCGCCTGCCACAAGGGGCTCAGGAGCCGGGACTGGGCAGGTGAGAGGCACAACCCAGGTTTGCTATAGCTCCAAAGATGGGATGGGTGGATGGCACTGCCCTACCTGCTCAGCCACCCAGAGAGAGCCAGGCTTCCGGCGGTGGCTGCCCACGTCCTCAAACACAGGCCTTCCATCCTGTTTTGAAGAGCGCCGGCCACTGTGGGTGAGCAGGGACCAGCCAGGACCTCCCGAGGGGGACCAGGCACCATGGCTCATTCCCATGTGTCCCAATCACCCAGTCTGGGCTTGGCATCCAGTAGGCACCCAGTGTCTGATGAATGAATGAGGGTGGGGTCAGCACTCCAGCACCATTACCACTTGGGCAGCAAGCCAAGCAGAGACTCCTCTCTCTCCCTGGTCTCTGGGCTGGTTGGTGCCCAGAGGCCAAGCTTTCCAGGGGGCGCACCAGCACCGGGGTGCCGCTAAGCCCACCTCTGTGCAACAGGAGGGCTCCCCGGGGCCCAGCAGCCCGGTGGCCAATTCTGAGACGCAGCCCCTTCCAGCCCTGTTCTCTTCAGTCATCTAAAAGCTCTCCTTCCTGGGGTGCCGGGTGGCTCAGTCAGTGAAGCATCTGAATCTTGATTCTGGCTCAGGGTGTGAGATGGAGCCCGACGTGTGCCAGGCTCTGCGCTCACTGGGGAGTCTGCCTCAGGATTCTCTCTCCTTCTGTCTCTCCCCCTGCTCATGCTCTCTTTCTCAGATAAATAAATTTTTAAAAAATAAAAAAATAAAAGCTCTCCCTCTCCATACCCAGCACATGGGCTCCCAGGCTCGCCCACCTCACCCCTCCTGGTTTCTGCAGGACCCCTTCCCAGCCATTTGCCCACCCCACGCCCCAGCCCCAGGTGCCCCTTCCCTATGGTTGGCCCTCATGGGTCATCTCCGATGACCACTGGCCTCACCCCTACCTCTAGAGAGCCCACCTCCGGGGACACCTGTCCTCCTGCCTGAAGTGCCCCAAAGGAAACATGAACTAGAGTTTGGGGTGCTTGGGGTGCGCTGGACAGTGCATGTTCCCGCCGTTCCAAAGCACCCTGCATCAGCTTCCTCCAGCCGCCCTAACGAATCCCTGCCTCCTTATCATCTTACAGTTCTGAGGGCCAGAATCCAAAATGGGTCTTACAGGACCCACATCAAGGGGTTAGTGGCCTGCGCCCCTTCTGGAGGCTCTAGGGGAGAATCTGTTTCTGTGCCTTTTCCAGCTTCTCGAGGCCACTGCTGTTCCTTGGCTCAGGGCCCTTTCTTTCCATGGTCAGACCAGCGGCATAAAACCGTCCAGCCTCTCTCTCTGACCTCTGCTTCTACTGCCACTTCTCCCCCTGACTCTCCCACCTCCCTCTCATGAGGACCCCTGTGATGACGTTGCGGTCCCAGCAAAACCAGGATATCTCCTCCTGAAAGTCCATCATCACACCTGCAGAGTCCCTCTGTCATGTGAGGGAACAGTCACAGGCTCCCAGGATTATGATGCGGGGCTTTCCTTTCTTTGGGGCTATTCCTCTGCCTACCATACCCCAGCCCCTTCAGCCACACCCCGTTCTCCAACACCCCTGCGTGCGGTGCCTTCGCCCTGTCCCACTGGCTGCCTTGGAAGTCTGGTGAGACCCAAGGCCTTGGTGGGGAACTTGCCAGCACTTTCGAGCTGCCTTCTGCAGTGGGCCATGGGAGCAGAGCACACCACCGGCTGGTCTGTGGAATTTCTCACTGAAAGAATAGGGGCTGCAGAGGAGAGGAAGGAAGAGAAGCTCCCAGAAGACATTGTGCAACAAATGTTGCATTGTGCAACAAATCTCATACTAAGTCTCCACTAGGAATGAGGTCCTGAAGGTCCAGTGATGGGGAAACGGTCACATGGACATGCCCCTGCTCTCACAGAGCCCACCATCTCCCCTGGGAGACCAACAGTGATCCAACAGTCCTGAAAATAAGTGAGCCATTACATCCCAAGGTCATAGCTATGGTGCCCTGAAGACCCAGAACACAAGCATCTGTTCTGTACTGGGAAAAGGGATCAATCTGGGATTGAAGATCTCAGGGGACATGGGAGCTCAAGAAGAAAGGGAGATACTGCCCTGCAAAGGCCCTGTGGCCCAGTCTCTCAGGGACTGGAAAGAAGGTGGTGGTGCAGGAAATCAGAAAGTCAAGGGGAGGCTGGTATGAGGGGTCTGGGATCAGACCCCACCAGCCTGGGAGACTCTGGCCACTGACCACAGAAAGGTTTTAGCAACATTCCTGGCACTTCTCAGGAGCTCAGTACAGTGGAAAGAATGGATGGATGGAGGAAATGAATGAATGAGCCTGGCTACCCTCCTTCCACCCTCCCCAGTAACCTGCTGCCTCCCTCCCTTCTGCACAGCAACAGTTAACGGGCTCTCCGACGCCGGCTCACTTTTTATTTATTTATTTCCCCACGGCTGCTGGCACCGACCCATGCAGCCTGAGCGTGGCTCCGTGGAAATGTCTGTAATCGCCAGCACACTTTAGACATTACTTCCACACCATTTAGGGCTTTCCGCCCCAATAGCTGCTGCTGCATTTCCCTCCACCCCCATCTTTTGGTTTGTGACGGGGGGATTTTTTTAAAGGTTTGGGGCCCCCTGAATTTGAGGGATCTGATGGTCTGGGGACGTGGGGAGGAAGACAGTGTTTTAGGAGAATTCATTATTCTTCTCCCATTGCCCTGGCCCTGCCCCAACCCCTGACCAGGTAAGGGAAAGAAAAAACAATCACTTCAAGCTGCTAAGAAGCCTTTAAAGATTTTTGCAGGTTTCTTTTTTTTTTTTTTTTTTTTTTTGCACAGACCTCAGATTGGGTTGCTGATATAAGCCACAGCTTTGCGGGAGGCTGAAGGTGCTAGAACACAATAAAGGTCACTATAGAAGAATCCTCCTCCGAACCAAACAGCCCCCTCCCTCCACCTCCTCCAGACTCAAGGCTGGCACCTCTGAAGACGGCGGACACTGACACTAAACCCCAAACCCCGAGGGGATTTATGCTGGGGGTAAAAGGCATTTGGACTTGCTTTGGGGGCAGCATAATGAGGACAAAATCTGGAACCAGCTGTGTGACCTTGGGCAAGTCATTTAACCTGCCTGGGCTCATTTCTCCGGATCTAACAGGAGGATAATCAGACCTTTCTTATCAATCTGAAGGACTCCTGTGGGGCCAGCAGAGGCACCTCGGTGGGGGAAGGGACCCTCCTGCTGTGTTTCTGCCTTCTTCCTCTCAGCCCAGGTTTCCTTCACTGCATTTAGTTCCTTGTAACTCCCTTCCCGCACCACCCCTCCACCCCCATCCTCCTGTTCTAGCCGCTGGACAGCTCCACAAGCACCAGAAATATCCATGGCAGAGAAGAGTCTGCCCTGGCCGAAGCTGCCTAAAGGTGATGCCCGCAGGCGAGGGTCCCACCAGGCTCTTGGGCACAGGCTGCCGGCTGAACCCCAGGCACGCACCATCACAGCCACTGGCAGGAGCGCACTGTGGGACGGGGACAGTGGTACCGGCGCAGCCCTACCCGTGCCACACCCATTTTAGCAGAGACACGACATTCCCAGGGACTCACAAATGGAAGTGGTGAGTGCAGGACTCGAACCTCGAACCTTAGCACTGACCCTGACCACTGTGGGGAGTGACCTCCGACAGGAAGCTGCCTGTTCCATAGCTTGGTGGTAAGAAACACCAGACTGCGTTCAGTAAGATGAATACAGACAAACATATTCCTTGGGGACAGAAGTCAACATAGTGGTTACCCGTAGGGGGAGGGGCTGGGAATCACGAGGGACTTCTAGGTGCTGGAGAATTTCTGTTTCTTGATGCAGGTGTGGTCACACAATATGTTCACCTTGCGATCATTCACAAAGCTGAACACTTATGGCTGTTCATTTCTCCGTATGTATGCTTAAGTAATACACAGACTCAAAAAAAAAAAAAAAAAGAAAGAAAGAAAAAAGGAAACTCATAAAGCTGGTAGGGAAGGAGGCATTGGAAAAAATACTCCAGGAGTTAATCTGTCCCACTTGCATGAGGCTTTAAGCTCAAGGTTTTCCTGTCTGTCCTGCCCCTGATCCCCACGATGACATGGACAAACCCAAGATTACCACTCTCATTTAATAGAGGGGCAAATTCAGCCCTGGAAGGGGGTGGGGGTTCCTCATGCAAGTCTCCTAGCTGCAGGTGGTGGGGTTCCTGCCCCCTCCAGGGTAGAGCTCACCCCCCTCTAACTTGCTGAGCTGTACAGACAGGTGACCAAGACAGGAGGAGCTGCCTCTGGCTGGGCCAGCCCCGGGGAGGCTCAGCAACCAGACCTGTATCTGGTTCACCTCTTCTGTCCACAGTGGGGTTCTGGGACCACCCCAGGTGGGAAAGGCCAGGCCAGGGTCAGGAAGCAGAAGGTGTCTGGGTGTGAGGTTTCAAGTGGCCAGCACGGAGCGGGTATAGGGAGCAGCTCCAAGGGCAAGGGGTTAAAGAAGCCTGTGCCCTCAAGCCTAGCAGGATCCTAGCCAGCCACTTCCAGAGGGGATAACCAGGCAGATCTGACTTCGCTAACACTCGGCTTGCCTGTCTGTGAAATGGGGACACAGTACCAATCCCCTCCCCACCACTTCACTGTTCCAAGGAAAGAAGGAAGAAAAGGATTTGGCTAAACAGAGGAAGAAGGTGCAGGGGGGCACGAGTGAGAGCATCACGGGGGAGGGCACGGCCAGGCATGAGCGAGGGCAAGGCAGCAGGGAAGTGGCCGCCCACGGTAAAGCTCTAGCGCAGGAAGCAGAGGAAAGCCCGGAACTCAGACCTCGCAAATGCAAATGCGATGGGTTTCTAACATGCAGGGTTTGTGTTGGGAATGGCAGGAGGCGTGGCTGGGCTAAGACAGGGAGAGGTGGGGGGGAGGGGATGCCTGTGGGAAAAGGCCTTCTCAGAGGCAGGACTTGGAGAGGGACCGTCCTGAGCCCGTGACCCGCCTGGACAAGGACGCGACCGGACGTTCGGTTCTTTGTGGCTGGCAGTCCCCCACGCTTGCGAAGTGGGCCGGCCGATTGGTGATGAAGACAGTGAGCGGAGAAGATTACATTGTACCTAGTGATTATGCCCTGGGTGAAATCTCTCGGCTGTATTATTGCATCTGGAGAGAGGAGCTGGCTTTTCCATAGACGGACAGGAGGTCTCCACTTAAGGTTATTATGAAGAAGGAGAGCCCAGCCCCTCCCAGCTTCTAGCCAGTGCCACAAAGTTGCAAAGTAATTAAAGGCTGCTAAGGAATCAGAGAAATTATAATAATTCCATCAACCAAGCGCCTGCTCGCTTTCTCTTATTCCCCGCCGCCCCCCCCACCCCCCCGTAGGAAACAAGGTGGGTCAGGCAGCCCACAAACATATCCACACCAGCCTCGGGTGTAAGGCGGGGGGGCTTGTTGTCAAGGGGGCTGCCAGGCCTGTCCCCAAGCTGTCTAACAATACTCCTACTTGTTTGGGTAAATCAAGGGGATGAGACAAAATTCCAGAGTCCCCAGAACTGGGGAAACAGCAGCAGCATGCTGGCGGTCAGCCAACACGCTAGCACGGCCCCAAGCCCTACGTTGGAAAGCAGCCAGCCGGGACACCGCTCTTGAACTTGTGGGGGCTGTAGGAGCCCGGGGGGGCAGAGTCCCTCCCCTCTCCCCAGCCCGGCTCTGGACATCAGTGTCCACCTGGGAGAACTGCGCTGCCCCTCCGGCGGTGGGATGGCTCAGGCCCGTGGGTTCTGGAGACCATGTCCCTGCGAATCTTACCCGGTCACCTTAGCTCTTCAGTGGTTTGCCACTGACTTCTGGGGGGACCCTGGGGAAATCTCTGCCTCTGTCTGGCTTTGGCGATCTCTACAGAATGTGTGCTTAGGTGAAGTCACCTTGATGGTCCCTCCAGTGCTGGTTCCAAGGAGCTCATTTGGAACATTCTTAGGCCATTACCAGTTATTTCTTGGTGACTGCTTCCTTTTTTTTTTTCTTTGTCATGTTTCCTTTTTGTGTTTTCCACATGTTTCTTTGTAATTCTTTGTAACAATGGGAATATCCATCATCTACCCCAGGAGGGTGGGATTTCATGCATGGGCTCCCCTGGAAATTTCACACAACCCCAATGTACCCCCATTTTACAGAAGGAGACACTGAGGCTCTGAAAGACCTAGCATCTTGCTTGTGGCCTCCCAGGGTGGAGTCAGAATCTGTGTGCCCGTGGACACAGTAGGGCTCAGGGTCTCCATGTCACTGATGGAGCACAAGTCCTTCTGACCATCAGTGTCTCCAGCCAGCTGCCCACCCAGGGTCTGAGAAGACACCATTGCCTGGAGGTAAAGGGGTGCAGGCAGGAGACCTGACCCCTCCAGCAACAGGCTCCACCACAGAGGAGAGGAGACCATTTAGAGAAGGGGTATGAAGGCAACAGGTGGACTCCGGGCTCGTGGGGCTGGCAGCCCAGGCATGCGGCAGGAGCATCTCCCTGCATCCAGCTTCTGTCTCCTTCCATTTAGAGGGTCTTTACTTAAAGGATAGGGGCATGATAAGAGGTGTCCCGGCATGTGCCAGCAAATCCCTACTGCCTGTGGCCTGGGCTCTGCACCCGGGCCCCTGCCTCATGTTTACCACAGGCTGTCCTGCAGCCCCTGCCGCAGCCCCCAAAGACTCCCAGCCAGAATCGGCGAGGAAACCGGTGTAATGGACATTATAACTATGAAAACAAAATAGTAATTTTAATTACATCTGGGCTTCTTCTGTCCCCTGCTCCCATGCTACCTTCCTTCCTTGTGCAGAGAGTGGTGGAAGGAGCTCATAGCCCTGGCCATGCCCCAAGGGGCAAGGAAGGAGGGTGTGCCACAGAGGTCTCGGGGGACCCGGGGAGGCAGGCTGGCTTTCACCTGTAAGGATGGGTCTTCACGTCTCACAGAACAATGTCGTATGCACATCCGGGACCCAAATCTCAGAGGCAGGGGCACCCTAATCCTGCAGGTCACTGGGAAGGAGGGTCACTACAACTTTGCTGGGGTCCTGACCTCCAAAGGTGGTCCCCACTCTATAGAGTGGGCAGTGGGCTCTGAGCCAAGCTTCTCCGCTAGACTGCTACAGCCTGTGTATGGGGCACGTGTGACAGCCCTTAGCCGGGGATGGGGGTAAGCCTGTGCGTGAGGCCCTGAGCTCCTGCTCATCTTCCCCCAGCCTGGCTCAATCAGGACCTCATCTTTGCGAATTTGGGCAAGTTATAAACAGGCCATGGCAAAGCTACTAAGCTACAAAGCTACAAAAAGACACAGTGAGGATGCTGAAAGTAACAAACAGGAAGACTACGGCTCTAGCTGAACGGCTCTAGCTGGACGCCAGAGGACTCGCAGAAGTCGTGAAACTTCTCTTGGCCTCAGTTTCTTTCATCTCTGAAGTGGGAAGAAAAATTCTCCCCTAACTTATAGAGTTGTAGTGAGGACAGACAAAAGATAGGGAAAATCCTCAGACAGACGCAGGAGGATATTACTCCAATAAGTACATGCTCACCTTATCACGATGCACACACGCGTCCCACCTCAGGACTATGTAGAAAGAGGTGGCCCTGCTGCTTTGCCCATGGTCAACGTCACTTCACTGCTACAAGCCCGAAGCTTGCTGTCCTGGCTGCCGCAGGCTGTGGCACCTGCCCGCGGCCAGAGAGGAGGTCCCTGTCATTGTGCAGATGTTGGGGGACCAGGAGAGGTGTGAGCCCCTCAGGTGCTCACTGCAGGTCCAGAGACATGGCACAGCTTGGGGCTGCTGCTTGGCTAGAGGAAACCACTCTGGCTCTGGTCAGCAGGCTCCAGAGCCCCCGAGATGATTTATTGGTCTCCTTCTCCCAGATCAATAGGTGGGTGGTTAGAGATGCAGAGGGGGCCGCTGGGCACCACGGCCGCAAGGTATAAATTAATATGGCCTGTCAAGGGACTGCTTCTCCTGGCGTGGGAGACGACACTCTCATGAGCAGAGCTGACACCTCAGGGGGGAACGGAAGGCACAAGCCAGTGGGAGCCCCCCGACCCCCCACCTCTCGTTGCTACCTGAGGATGTAGTTTATAAATCATTCAGCGTCTGATGGGCACACCGTGAGGAAGGCAGCTGGGGGCGCTGCTGTTGTCCCCAGTGGGTGCTAATCAGTCTGGTCATGCCCACCTCTGCATGCTTGGGGCCTTGTCTGGCCACCCCTCCCTGGCTCTCTGTGTGCCCATAGCATGGCTGAGAAGGGCATGGCTGAGATTCCGGAGCTGGCAGGCAATAGAGGGCACTAGAGAGCTCCAGCAGTGAGCTCTGTGGTGTCCCAGGAGGGGTGGGCACGCTCTGCACCCCAGCACCAGGCCTGGCTGCTCTCACCCCGGGCCCGGACACTATGAGCCCTAACGGACCCCTCGCCTGGGGAAGAAAGCTGGTGGGGGCAGAGCCCTTTGCGCGAAGGCTCCTGCTGTCCTCCCAACTGTCCAAGAGGCAGAGGGAGCAGTGGGCTTCTGCCCATTTGGGAACTTCTCATCCATGGGCTGGGGCCTGGGTTGGGTACGGAGGGCACACAGGCCCTGCTCAGGCTGGCAGGGGAGATGAATGCACTACCAACCACAGCCTTGGCCGTGTGCCAGACCCTTGCTTATGCTGGCCCCCGTGCGAAGCCCTTCCCACACACAGTCCCATTTACTTGAATCCTCACAATAGTTTTGCAAAGCAGGCATGATTATTTCCATTTTGCAGGCAGAACCAGACCTGTCTCCTCATCCTGGCTCCATCCTTGAGGAGCTCTGGGCAAGTCACGAAGCTTCTCTGTTTCCACGTCCACACGCGTGGCATGGGACTAACGACGTGTCTAGCCTGTGAGGGGCCGTGAGCGCTCAGGGAGCTCCTGCATGCGCGGTAAGCACGGCCTTGGGCGGAGAGGAAACTCAGCAGTAACAACGATGTCAACGTATTATTATCACAGAACTGAATTACTCTGTTTCACAGACACCTGCTCAGCAGGAGTCTCTTTCTCCCTGCTTTCCTGTCTCTAGTAAGGAGCTCCAGGGAGGAGGGACTTCCATCTGTCCTTGCTAAGTGACAAGGAGAGACGGGGTGGCCTCGGGGGGACCCTGGCTTGGACAGTGCCCCCATCCAGGGCAGCGGGCACTCAGTCCCCTGCTTTCTCATTCCAGTCCACCCTTCTCTTCTACCAGCCTCCTCCCCACCTCACAGCTGGTTACCCGAAGCCACGAGTGATAAATATCTATGTGGGACCTGAGCTGTCTGTCACAGTGACCTGGGCAGGGTCCCAGGGAGCCTACTTGTAGCCCAGCTCTATTTCCACAAGGGAACACTGGGTACCGGTGAAGGACACACACACCCCAACAGCCGCTGGCCCTCTTCAACAGGGTCCCTGGTCAGGGGTCAGAGTTTACTTCCCTCTTTTGGAAATTCCACTATATGAAAAGAAGCTAAAGGACAGAGACTATACGATATTCAGAGACACCATAATCTCCTTCTGTGACTACCAAACTTCTACACATCCTGTGAGGTCCCAAAGAAACAGCCCCTGTGTAGAGACCAGGCCATTCCTTCCACAGTGCTTCCCTCCTGCTTTGCACACTGTAAGCTATCATGGCATCTGATACATTTAGATGTAGTCAGACATCCTCTAACCTGTCTTACACCGTGTAAAATTATCTCCCCTGAAGACAAGACCTTGGTCTTAGTCACCAGCATTTTACTGAGTATGCTACAAGTCACAAACGGGGCAAAGGGCTTTACCCACCTGCGTTATTCTATCTCCCACGATGACCCCAGGAGGCAAACAGTGCAACTTAGCTCATAGATAAGAAAACTGAGGTCCAGAGAGGTTAGGTCACGACCCAAAGTTGCACAGCTGGCAAATGGGAGAGTCCTTTTGCTCTACCCGACATGTTCCCGTCAGCTGAGAACCCCAGGCCTTGCTTCATAGCTGTTCCGCAAATGTTTGCTGTGTTCTTTAAAGGAAAACCTGGGAGTGGATGAGGGCACAATGGGTCAGCTCTGAGCTTTGGAGGACAGGCAGGACTGAGTCAGGCTGAGAGCGGAAAGAAAACAGCCCAGGACCAGCTAGAAGAGCACGATGTGCGTGTGCTGGAGCAAGAGAAAAGAGGGACAGACACGGGCTCACGGGCCCTGAACCGGCCCCTGGGCTGACAGGACGATCCATGCAGAGGAAGCCAGCAGGGAAGGCGAGAAAGGTAGGTTGAGGCCAGGTGGATAACAGCCTCAACTGTCCAGCTAAGTTGGCTGGACTTGTCAAAACTTCAAGGACACAGCCGTCCCTGTGATTACAGAAGCCCTCCTTGACTCCCTGACCTGAGGAGCCACCTGACACCGTCCGACTTCTAACCTCACACCCATCTTCCAGCCTTGGACACCCCGGCCCCAGGGTTACCTCCCCGGGGCGGATCTGGAGGGCTGTGGGTGGGCAGTGGCCCCAGGAGGACACAGGGGACAGGGCAGCGCTGAAGGTCAGCGAGGCGGACACACACCCCGAACGGAGGTAGTGGAGCGGTGCTGCTGGGCACAGACACAGGCAAACACGTTTGAGCAAATTGGAACGCCATAAAAGTCTATTACAGCAAATCAAACAGCAGTCAGCATGACAGCCATTAGCCTGAAATGAATACACGGGGACTTAATGAGGTCTGTCGAGGCTGGCTTGGTGAATTAAGTTGCCAATTCTAGCAGGATTTCCCTTTTCTTTACGGACTTGAAAGCAGCCACGCTGCCTCGTTAGGGCTTCGACAAGTGAATTGCAGGGCCTTTCACCCTGATAAAATGGATAATTACATGTAGAACAGCTTAGTGAGGGGAGAGGGCTGGGCAGGAGGGGAACCAGGAGCACAGAAACCCAAACACACCTGCCTGGCTTCTCAGGAGGAGGGGCGGGGCGAGGCAGGGGGTCTGGGCTGGGGGGAGGGGGAGGACTGTGGGGCAGGGGGTCAGCGAGCTTCTCTTGGAGAAAGAGGCAGAACCTCCCACCCACTTCCACTCTGGGCCCAAGGACATGGTCCCCATGGGCCAGGTCTCCAGGGCTTGCTGTCACTGTTAAAAATGCAGCCTCCTGGGCTGGCTCTTTCCAAACTATGGATTCAGAGTTGGAGGAGAGTAAGAATCTGCATCCTAACTAGTTCTGATGGAAATTCTGATGGAGTGTGTTTGGGACCTTCTGATCCGTCCCTTCTCTGATACTCAGTTCTGAATGGTTCCGAAACATGTGGTTCTCTGGCTTTAGCCTGCATCACTCCAGGGCTGGGGAGCTCTGTACATCCTTGGGAGGGTAGGGGGATAGACTGTGCACTAGGTTTCAATATTAGAAAGTTCTTTGTTATGTAGACCCAGAATTTGTCTCCCTATAACTTGCTCTTCCCACCCATCCTTGGACTCTGGGTACAACAGACCCCCAAATTGTCAGGGCCCGTAGGGCTGGGGACAGTGGATGCTGAGAAGGTGAGGGAGAGGTGGCAGGGGGCTGGGACGACCGGAAGAGGAGCTCAGTGGATGGAAACAGCCATGGGATCTTCTCTGCAAGCCAGGAATAATGAAGGACTGAAGAAGTAGGAGCTTCTCCTGCTGGGATTCATCCTCAGACCACTGGCTATCAGCCCTAGAAGGAACCTGGTCCAACTTCCCAGTTTAACAGCTGTTGGAAACAAAGCCAGCAGGCGCAGTGATAGGCCTAGCGTCTCACCCAGCCAGTAGCTGGCACTGCCAGGACTAAACCCCAGGGGTCTTGACCTATAAGAGCTCCACTGCTCACCTTGGCAAGCTTCAGCTGGAAAGCCACCTCCTCTGGGAAGCCTGCTGAGATTTCTCTGGTCACTCTGGCAAACCCTCAGGGTCTCCAGGGCCCTCTTCTCTTTCTCTGGTTTGCATTCTTACCCTATTTATTTCTGTAGGGCCTCTACCATACATCATGCTTCTTAAGGGCCAGGGCCTAGGGTTGCCAGGGTGACCTCAAGGCCAGCAGGAGAGCCCAGACTCAATTCTGGGCCAGGAGCCAGCAGGCCCTTCGCAGGTACCTCAGCTGGGGCCTGAGCCAGGCAGCTAAGTTCTAGCTCAGGTGACCACACCAGGCCAGGGCTGGTCAGTGCCAAGCCACCTCGGGTCAGGAGTGGCCCACGGCCTTCATCCAGCTGACACTATACCCCACCAGCCACACAGAGCAGCCCTAAGTAGGGCATCACGTATCATGTCAAGGAGGTGACCTGGGGATGTTTACAGATGAGCAAGTAAACCACATAGGCTGTCCCCCAAGAACTGTGTGTCCTTGTAGCTGGCCCCTCTCAGCCCACTCTCTCCCCATCAGATGGGCAGCAGGCGGCTACTTTATCCTGCCTGTTCTCTGTTTTTCTTAGATAAGGAGGACTATGGCCCAGAGAGGGTAAGTGACATGCCCAAATGGACTCAGCGGTCTGGAAGCAGAGCAGGGGCTGGACCTGGGGTCCAACGCCACTACTTCCAGCTCCTGTCTTTGGCGTTCTTTTGGCCTTCCAGGTCTCCGTGCGGCGAGAGCCTGGCACAGCGCCAAGCCCACAGCAGACACTCAATAAATATTTGTTAAATAGATGACTGACTGAAGAGGCTCTCTCCTTGGAGGCAGAGGCCTTCGGAGAATCCCAGGGGATTCCGACAGGGTAGCGTTGGAGGTCATACCTCTTGGCAAAGGTAGCGAGGATAAAGGCTGGCCCCGGCCCAAAGGCTGGGGAGGAGGGATGTGACCTCTCGTCCCCTTGCCATCGCTGCTGCCTGCTGCCCCCTGTGAGGGAAGACAGAGGGCAGTCATGCCTGCCAGGATGGCAGCTGAGCAATGGGCCCAAGGCTCATTAACTCCGAGCCGTGCCCTTGGTTTCTGAGCCTGGGCCCAGAGTGCAGGCTGGCACGTAGACACCCTTAATTAAATTAGGGAGACTTCCAAATGAGAGGGCCAGAGCCAAGCTGCAGTACCGGACACACTGGCCACCGCTCAGGGCACTGTGTCCCCATGCTTGGGACCGAGGGCTCTCCTTCCTTATGCCCTGCCCCATCAGGGGAAGGGCACGGGAGCCTCCGGTGTGTTCCTACCCCCACACTTGTCCTTGCTTTCTTCCATCTGGCACAACCACAGGACCACTGGCTCATAGCTGAGTGAGGAGGGCCAGGAACAGGAATGGCGCGGGAGGGGGAGGGGAGCATGAGACAAGGTCTCGTCATCTTGGAGGGAATCTGAGGCTGCCCTGGGTGTCAGACACTCAGAGTCAAAGCTGTGTGACCTTGGGTAAATCCCATACTGAGCCTCAGTTTTCTCATCTACAAACTGAACAGATATTTTGTAAAGACTCTTCTAGTCTCCTGATCCAATGACATATAAAGGGGCTGGAACTCAAATGCCAGTGCTGACCTGCTTCTCCCCAGTGGATTCCCTCTCCCGTCCTTCCCAGGCCAACCCTTTAAGGCTGCCGCTCAACCCAGAGCCCTGAGGGCAGGCCCGAGGGACACCCAGCAGAAGCTCTTTACCCACTACCTTCAAGGTCTTTGAATGGCTAACTGCCAGCCCCGAAGACTGCCATCAGTCACTGGGAAAGGGACAGTAAGCCATGAGAACCCTGGTACCCTTGGGAGCCAGCAGCCAGCTTATTAATGAACCGTTTGTAATGCAATAATTTGTACTTCTCAATTACCAGCGATGGCTTGGTTTTACACGCATGCACTCATGCAAACACACTCAGAGTACACAGACGACCCAAAGGAGCAGAGTGGCCAGGGAGACGGGGTGGGGGGGGCAAGCATAAGGTTAGGGAAAGAAAGTCCCTTCCTGGAGTCACCTGCTTCCTGTGTCCTGGGGCAGGCCGGGGGAGGGGGGGATCTGTTCTGGGCACAGCTGCAAAGTCTGGGGTTGGACCTGCCATCCCATGTGCCCAAGGCCCACACTGGCTGTGCACAGAAAGAAAGAGGCCATGACACCTGCTCCTCCCAACTCCTGTCCTGTCCCGCCTCCAGCTGGAGTTGTGGGGCTCATGCCAGGCAGGCCTTCTATCCCGCCTGAGGCTACCGCCAACCCACTCTCCTCGAGCAGCGGGCAGGCCCCTATCCACAGAGGCATCGGCACGGTCACCAACATGCCCAGAGCTGCGGTGCAGGCAGGAGAAGCAGAGCTGGAGCCGCCCTTTCCCCAGCTTCAGTCCGCTCCCAGGTGGCTCTGGAGCAGCAGCCCCACCCCCACCATGTCCCTCAAGCGTGAGCTCAGGGGCTCCTACCTCAGGGATGCGGACGCTGTAGGGCTGGTTATGAAACGTGGGTGCGTTGTCATTCACGTCCCCAACCTGTATGTTCACCTTCCTTGTGATCACCTGATGAGAGAAGGGGGCAGGGATTTAGTGTTGGCATGGGCCCCTGGCCTCTTTCCGCCCAAGGGCCTGGGCTCCTGCCTCTCAGGGCAGCAGGGGCCTCAGGGGACACTCACCCCTTGGTGGTCGCTGACGGAGAACTCCACTGTGAACTCAGACTTGGTCTGAAAGAGAAGGGAGGGAGGGAGAAGGCAGAGTTAGACAGAGGCACGAAGACATCCTGAGTCCGGCTCTAACCTGGGCTCGGCCTCTCCATTGCTGTGCGATCTTGACCAAGTCACTAGACGCCTCTGTGGCCATTTCTTCAAATGTAAGGAGACAACTCCTACCTTAATTTGCTAAGACCTGCCTTGTCACCAATTCCTATGTCTTCAGGAATGTCCTTTAGCGGAACATTGTACATGGGGGTAGACCGTCTACACCACGGAGCCACCATTCTATAGGGGTTTAACCCTGGGTCACTGTCCTTCTTGCCCATCCAGGGTTGTCCCTTGTTTGGAGATACCCTGACCACCCATTCCAACTCCAAGTCCACATGTCAGCACTAGCCCTGGAAGAGGGACACCATTAAATCAGGAAGATGCTACTTCGGGGTCAGGATGGGGCCTCACCTAAAAGGTGATGAGCCAGCCTCCACCAGTGTCTGCCTCTGCGTCGCTCCCCCCTCCGAGAAAGAACTGGGGCGCGTGCACAGCCAGGTCATACCTCTCTGTCCAGCGCCTGCCGCAGCCACACCACACCCGTGTCAGGCTCCACGGCAAAGAAACGGGAGGCCTCCTCCCCAGATACACCAAACACGAGGGGGTCGTTGTCCATGTCTCGGGCCAACAATTGGGTTACAGAGGAACCTGGAATAGCCAAGGGAGAGATCAGAGGACAGCTGTGGAAGGGGGGACTACTCCCCAGCACCTTGCTCAGGTGGCTGAATCCCAGTGGGGACCTGCCACCCCCCAAACTGCTGGCAGGTCACTATGCCTCTCTGGGCCCTGACCCAGGCTCCCTGTCCCCACCCTGGTCACTTGTTACAGTGCATATGTACCTGTCATAGATAACTGTGGCTCACCATGATTTAGGTGGCTAGTGGACAGCTGTACCTGGGTCTGTACCCCCTCCTTTTTTCTGATTTTAATGTGGAGACTCCCTCCTCCAAGTGGCTCAGATGAGGGCAGAGCCCTTCCATTCTTCTGCCCCAGGATGGGCACATAACTCAGCTTGAGCCAATCAGAGCACTCTGTCTCCCTGGTCACAGCGATTGGTGCAGGGATGAGCACGGGTCCCAGACAAGCCGGTCAAAGCCAACCCTGGGATTTGCGCTGGCCTGGGAAAGAGGGGCCCTCCTTCCACTGGGGTTGCTAACTTGGCCCTGCAGGCAACCATCTCTGGCACCACCCAGGAAGGGTCAGCCTGAGAATGAGGCCAACAGGAGGAAACTAGAGCCAAACAGTGTACCGAGAGAGACTGCTGAAGGTTTGAGGGTGTGTGGCCAGCCATGCCTGAAGTTTAGCTCCAACCTCTGGACTTCTCAGCTGTGTGAGCTAAGAAACCCACCTCCCCTCATGTGTGTTTTTTCCTTTGGCCTGAGTGTTGAGTTGGGTTTCTGGCTTTTGCAAATGGAAGCACCCTTTCTAATTCACAACACATTATACTACTTAGCATTTGCCCAAGAGTGAGTGGGTGCTGGCCTTGTGCTAAGTGCTGGAGTACACAGATGTTAGGAAGTTGTGGCCCAGGCTCCATGAAATCGAGGCCAGAACCGGGTGCAGGGTGTGGTTTCTGTTCATAGGAAGAGGACCGAGGTGTCCCTGTTCCCCAGGAAATACAGCCTGGCTAGAGGGCCCCGGGGTGCCTGGCTTACAGCCTTAAGAAGCCCTAGTGCAGGGCACCAACTCCCAGGGATCACAGCCCTCCCTGGGTAGGCTTCAGGCAGGGTGACCCACCCCCTTGTTGTCTGGGACTGGGTTAGGACACACACTGAAGCCAGGAGGTCCCAGACAGCTGGATGGGCTGGCTGCCTTGGCCTCAGCTCCTTGCATCTCCGGGAACCGTGCAAAATGTCATGAGTGCACGGTGTCAGTTTCTGCAGAAAGGGCCTACAGTCTTCATCTGATTCTCAAAGGGGCAGTTAAATTAGAATCATGGCCTTGGCAAATCACTTTTTTTTTTCTTTAAAGATTTTATTTATTTATTTGACAGAGAGACAGAGATCACAAGGAGGCAGAGCAGCAGTAAGAGAGAGAGAGAGAGAGAGAGAGAGAGAAGGGGAAGCAGGCTTTCTGGTGAGCAGGGAGCCCGATGCGGGGCTCGATCCCAGGACCCTGAGATCATGACCTGAGCCGAAGGCAGAGGCTCAACCCACTAAGCCACCCAGGCGACCCAGCAAATCACTTCTTTAAAGCCTTAGTTTATCCTATAAGATGGAAAAGACCACTCTTTCTTCCCCAAATATAGATTCTCGTGTTTACTGAATAGCTCGGATGATCAAGCTAAGTAAGAAAGGATTCCAAACTCTGGAACTATTACCTAGAAAAGAACACTATGTGAACTTTTAAAAGGAACATTCTAACATGACAATGATAGCTGATATTTCTGAGTGCTAACCACACTCTTGACACTGGGCTAAGAAGTTTCCTCGTACTGTCTGGTTCAACCATTACCATTATTCTCCCCATTTAACAGATAAGGTAACAAAGAGTGATTAAGTAATTGACCATGGCCCGCAGTTAGTAAATGGCAGAGCTGGAATTCAGATCCCAGGTACTCTGGGTCCATAGCCCTTGTTTGTTTCCACGCCCCTACACACTCCAACACTTGATATGTTAACTCAAGATTCAGGACTTCTATGGACATGACCCTCTCATGACCCTAACCAGAAGCCTAACACTTGGAAAAGGAAGACACTGAGTAATCACTGGGCTCTGCAGATATGCCAGAGAGAGTACTAGGCTCATTCACCCAGGTTCTCTCATTAAATGCTCCCAGCAACTCTGTTTCGTAGCCATTATTCTACCCACTTTATAGATTAGGAAGTTGAGGATCAGAGAGGCAAAGTGTCCACTCCAAGGTCACACAGCAGAGCAGGATATGACAGCATCCAAGGTGATGGCGAGGAGATGAGAAGCAGGAGGAAGAGGAGTAAAATCATGGAACAGAGTTGGAACAACCTCAGAGAACTTTTGGGGGGTCCAAACCTCCCATTTTATTTTTTACTTTTTTTATTTTTATTTTTTAAAGATTTTATTTATCCATTTATTTGACACAGAGAGACAGTGAGAGAGGGAACACAAGCAGGGGGAGTGAGAGAGGGAGAAGCAGGCTTCCCACAGAGCAGGGAGCCCGATTCGGGGCTCAATCCCAGGACCCTGGGATCATGACCTGAGCCAAAGGCAGACGCTTAACCACTGAGCCACCCAGGCGCTCCTCAAACCTCCCGTTTTAAAAATGGAAAAGCTGAAGGCATTTCACTAGTTTTCCAAAGAACAATGGTGGAGGACAGAGTCTGCAGCTAGAACCCAAATTTCCAGACTCCTAGTGCAGGGCTCCTTCTGGATGAGGAAGGAAGAAGTATGTGATGTCACAGATAAAACCAAGCGCATCTCTTCAAAGCATCTGGGTTGTTCAATGGCAAGCCATTGTTTTATACTAAAATCGAGGGGGATATTTTGGAGCACAGTGTAACAGTTTATTTTTCAAGACCGAACCTGAAGCTGTAAAAGAACTTCCAGTCTCCCCAACTTCCAGGATGCACGTTTCCTTTCTGTCCCTTCAGGTGTGCTTTAGCAGCACAGTTTGAGGAACCCTGAACTACTTCCTAGTGCTTTGGGGAGATCCCATATAAGGAAACTGAGGCCCCGAGTGGTCCTGCCTGCCCATAGTACGACGAGTCTGTGGAGGCCCCCTGGAGCGAAGGCTTCACCTGCCAACCACCGTCAGGGCCCAGCCCAGATGATGGATATGGGACTAAGCTCTCTACTGGTTGATGGGATTCTGGGAAAAGACCACACTGGCCCTCGAGCCAAGGTCATACGACTCAGCCCGATATCCCAAATGGCTCTCTCAGGCCCAATGCCCAGGCCCTTCCAAGAAGGGGGGCACTGGGCAGGACATGGATGGGGCCATCAGCTGCTGTCACCCACCCTGTAATTTCCTGGACTTTTATCCATTTTCCCCTCAATTATGTGCTGCTCAAAATGGTCCTTTTTGGCTTCCTCACAGGCTCTTGCCCGCTTACGCCTTCTTTGTGTCCCAGGTAATTGCTAGTGACCTTTTCTAAGTGTACTAATTAAAGGTGCCGATTTAATATTATATTTAAGACAAGACGCCCCGCAATTTTCCAGCTGGGCACAAACTCCCCCGCCCAGGGCTGTTCTGCCACTCCGCAGAAGCTGCGCCTCGCTTTGGCTTCTCCTGGACACAGGGCTCATTTCTCCACCAGGAAGCCTTCCAGCAACCTCTGTTTGCACTATGCACGCAGGAACGAGGCCAATCTGTGCGGCCCCACTCATGGTCCTAGAAGCAGCCTCTCAGGAGAACCATCCCTGGCTGAAGGGGCCCTGGGGTACACATGATCACACTCTAGGTTTGCTCCCCACCCGAGAAGCAGATAATAATACGCCCTCCGACTCAGGCTGTGGAATATGGGGAATTTTGTTGTGTTTTGTTCCAAAACTGTGATAAAACACATGGGACACAAGCTGCTTCATTTTAGCCATTTTAGCATACACAATTCAGCCATACCAGGTACGTTCCCAGTGTGGTGCAACCATCACCACGATCTGCTTCCAGAATATTCTCATCACCCCCAAAAGAAAACCCATACCCAACTCAGCAATCACTCCCCCTTCCTCCCTCCCTCCCCCTGGCAACCACGAAGCCACAGAATGTCTCTATGAATTTGCCTATTCTGGATGTTTCACATATACATGACGATACGAGGGGCAGTCTTTGTGTCTGGTCTCTTTCACTCAGAATACAGTGTTCTGGATTCATCCATGTTGTGACCTACTACGTCATCCCTTCCTATGGCTGAGTCACATTCCATTGCACGGAGAGACCACAGTTTTTGTTTCTGTTCATCTGCTGATGGATTTTTGGGTTGTTTCCCCCGTCCGGCAATTGTGAATCGTGCCATGAGCATCCGTGGGCAGGAGCTAGGAGCAAGAAGTGGAATTGCCAGGTCCTCGGTAATTCTATACTGAACCTATTAAGGAGCCACCAAATTGTTTTCCTCAGGCGTTGCACCATTTGCATTCCCACCAGCAGTGGATGAGGCCCGGCGCTCTTTTCAGGGGTGGGAAGGGTACTCAGCGATTGACAGGGGCTGCGTGGCCCATTCCACGGTGGAGAGATGGGAGCCGGGCAGCCCTTCATTCCAGGTGTTACTGGTACCCAACGCACTAGGCCTCAGCACATCCCACTGTCACACACACCAGCCCGACCTCCAAGTGCCAGCCTGGGACTCTTTGCTGAGGGTTCTGGCCGTTGGAGACTGCTCCCCCCAACCCCGACACCAGACAGAGTGGACATGCCAGGGAACGAAGGACCCCAAGAGCACTACTCAAAGAATGACTGATGCGAGATGGTGGATAACGAGGTGGCAGGTAACCCCTCCAGTCCCCTCACCTCTCGGGGGGCTAATGTGTTGTATGCTGCCTCTTGGAGCACCCTGCTGGGACTCACCCCTAGCGGGCCGCGGGGCTGACCTGGTTGGTCCTGTGTCTTCCCCTGTCTTACCTCCTCGCTCCTCACCTGCGTTTCCTGGAAGCCCCTTTCCAACGAACGATCTGCACTTAAATCCTCATCACCAGGCCTGCTTTGTGTGTGGGGGAGAACCCACAGAAGATACCCCCCAAAATTGTGGGAGTGACACCTGGGGAGTGACAATATAGATTTCCAGCCCCTGCTGACTCAGTTGGCCCCGGGGGGAGCCCAGGGTGTGAACTTTTACACAGAAGCCCCACTCTCGCTGCAAGAGACCCTGATGCCAGCCTGGCTGGGAAACCCAGAGACTGCTTTATAGCAGGGCGATCTTCAAATATCTAACAAAGGGCGTAGTTCAGGCATCAACCAATCAGAGAGGATGCCGGCCATAAACAACCGGACTGGTGCGTACTGCCTGTAAGTCAGCCTGGTTTACGGCTCCCATTTTAGATGCAGAGAAAAGCTCCTCCGGCCCCAGGATGATTTAAAGGCTCAGTCCTAGGACTCTTGGCTCAATCAGTGCTTGAAGGAGGACTTTCTGCTCCTGTCCCCACCCCCTACCTTTACCCTCCCAGGAAACAGTAACTCCGCAAGGCTAGCCCCCTCCACTTTGTGCCAACCCAACCCAGGCTGGGGCCAAGCCTCTCCTTCTGGGTAGAAAGTGGAACTTTATATATATATTTTAATTTTACTTATTTATTTGACAGAGAGAGAGACACCACAAGGGATGAAACACAAGCAGGGGGAGTGGGAGAGGGAGAAGCAGGCTTCCTGCTGAGTAGGAAGCCTGATGTAGGGCTCCATCCCAGGACCCTGGGTTCATGACCTGAGCCAAAGGCAGATGCTTAACAACAGAGCCACCCAGATGTCCTGAAAGTGGAACTTTAAAGAGCTTGAGTCACGACACACCCATGCCTATATCAGTGCAATCCACAACAGCCAAAAGGGGGAAGCAACTCACATGTCCATTAATGGAAGAATGAATGAACAAAATTCAGTCTATACATACAATGGAATATTATTCAGCCTTAAACAGAAAGGGAATTCTTACATGCTCTGAACAGGGAGAACCTTGAGGACACTCTGCTGAGTGAATCAAGCCGGTCACAAAAGGACAAACGCTGTATGATTGATTCCCCTTGCACGAGATAACCAGTGTGGTCAAATTCACAGAAACCAAAAGTTGAAGGGTGGGTGCCAGGGGCTGGGGAGGGGGTCCGGAGGAATGGAGGGTTGTTAAAGGGTATAAAGTTTTAGTTTTGCAAGAGGTAGAGAGTTCTGGGGATCTGTCGCATGACAACACAAACGTTCTGAACACTCCAGGACTGTACATTAAAAAGCGGTTAAGATGGTAAAATTTTTTGTTGTATTTTACCACAATTAAAGAATTTAAAGCCCAAACTTAAGTCAGATTATGTCCAAGTCCCCAGCCATCTGGCCTGAGGCAACATCGCCCTCTGCATCTTGCACAGGCTCCCGGGCTTACCCCTCCCAGACCTGGACCTTCTTTCTGTTCCTGAACAGTTAGTGGTTGCCCCAGGTCCTTTGCCCTGGTTGTGCCTTCTGCTGGGCATGTCTCTACCCTGCCAGCTTCCTCACTATTTCCCTCTCAGCCCAAGAGTAACATTCTCAGAGAGGCCTTCCCCAATACTTGATCATACACAGAGTCTCTTTAAAGGGACGCCCTGTCACCACACGTCACTGCATCCCATGTCACTATCCTCATGGTTCTCCTTCCTCTGAGCTGATTGTGTTTGTTCACCTGACCTGAAGACGGCCTGCCCCAGGCCCCTGCCTACCATGGCACGCATACCCGTGTTAGCTCCATGGGGGTCATGGCCTGACCTGTCATGTTCCCTGTTGTACCCCTAAACACAACACAGAGGCTGGCATCCCAGAGGCTCTCAGTAAAGAGCAGCTTGCTGGGTAAACAAATGAGTCCTGCCAACTGCCTAGAGGGGCTAGGCCACAGCAGACCCCAAAGTCATGTGGGTCCGTGAGCTGCAACGAAGGGGAGAGAATAGAGCCAGTTAATTCCTAATTATGTATACTAATGGACAGGAAAAAGCATGGCTAATCAAAACCTAATAATGCCCAAACCCATAGTGCTTGTTTTTGGATACAGGCAGAATCATAGCTGGGTACTGGCTTTGGGGCCAATCTCTCAGGAACTAGCCGGCATTTCATTCTTGGGCAATGTCCTCCCACCTGGGGCCATGAACTCTAGCCTGTGTCCTTGAACTCCCACCTGGGACCATGAATTCTAGTCTGTAGCCTTGTACCCTCACCTGGGGTAATGCCCTCTGCCCTGGAGTATTACACCCTATCCTGGGGGCCATCTACCCCATCCTGGGCCATGGACCCCATCCCACGGGCTGTGGACCCAACCTTGAGGCCAGGTACCCCATCCTGGTTGATATACCCCATCCTGCAGTCCGAGGGCCCTGGTTGGGGCCGGGATCCACTGCAAATGCCCCTGAGACGCACAGGGCTGGCGACACATCTCTGTGGTGGCCTCAGCCCCTCAGCAGCAGGCCCCGTCCATCTTCCAGGCAAGGGGTGGACAATCATAGCTTTCCCGGCAGCCCTGCTGGGCCTATGCTGATGGCTGAGATGACTGCTATTACTATTATTGTTGTTATTTGCACCAAGGGCTGGGATTGGCGTGTCACGCACTCCTGGAGAGCTGTGAGTTTTGCCCGCTAGATGAGGGGTGGGCCAGAAACTCAGGCAGGGCAGTGGCCGCTGCGAAGCTTCTTATTTATTCTGGACGGGGGAAGATGAAAGCTGTCTGTTGTGCAAACACGGAGCGGGAGCTCCAGAACAGATGAAGGGCTGGAGAACACGCTGGGCTTCCTCCTGGCAGCATCTTCTTCCTACAGCAAACCTCCGATTGTGCCCACCCGGCTCAGACACCTCCGTAGTGTCCATGGGCTTCAACCCAACTCCTTCTGGAGATGGCCGCCACCGACCCTCCTGACCTGGGCTCCACTCCCTGGCGGGTCACATTCCCATTGCATCCCTGGGCTCAGCCCGCCAACCCTCAAGCACAGCACAGTTCTGCATGTTCCCACACGTGGGCTCCTGGTGCTCCTCCTCCCACCGCCTCTCAATCCCCATCATCTATAAATGCATGCCTCCAGTGCCACCCTGGTCACAAAGTTCTCTCCCCTCTGCGCTCCCCAAGTCATTGTTCCTACCTCTTTACAGCACAGAGAGGCCATCGCCCCTTTAAAGACAGAGGCTGATGCCCTGAGACATGCTTTCCAATCTCCCCACCACTCCAGGAGGAACCGTGCGTGGCTCCCCTCTGGGGCCCAGGGGCTAGCCAGGCCCTTTCCCTTGCCCAGGAAGACACTACTAATCAATCACAGCCCCCTCTTCTGTTGAGTCTATGTCCAAGCTCAGAGCCCTTCGCAACACTGGGTCATACGCAGCCACCACTAGCCGATCTTAAACCTACAGGGACTTCACATCAGTCTTGACCTAGTGTCCCTTCCCATCCAGGGGCCGAGGATCTTGCAGTCTGCTCCTGCCGGGCTCAGGGCAGTTGGAAGGGAGAGAATCAGGCTCGGGGCCTATGGGTGAACTCAGGAACACGGGATAGTTATGGCTAGAGTGAGAACCACAGAGATAAAGCCCCATATTGTGCAGAGGGAGAAGTAGGGGTCCTGGCTGCTTGGGACGTGGGGATGGGGCTGTGCACTGGGAGTGGCTGAGTCAAGGAGTAGCAGATGGGGTCCCCAGCCCCAGATGAGAAGCCACAGGTTATGACCAGGTCTTTCTGAAAATGACCACTCCCTCCTCCCCATCACCACAGAGCCCGCCTCACAAGCCCCATGTCCTCCCTTCTCCTCCTACTCCAGAGGGGCCTAGCTGCATTGGTCTTGGTCTCTGCCAGAGCCGGGGGCTCCTGCCCTCCCCCTCTCCCCTGGGATGAGCCCCCCAGAGCCAGGGCTGGCCTTGGAGCCTGCAATCTCATTTGTCTCTCCTCTGGGATCAGACAGGCCAGTTAAGTGCCTTGATTCCTGTGGATAATCTCATTTGTCTCAGGTTCACCCTCCCCATTCTCCTGCCTTCAGCTGGGCTCCTTCCTCCTAATCCCCCCAGGGTCTTGAACTTGGTTTGACCTCAGAAGAGCTGATTTTTGTTTTGGGTTTTTCTTGTTGTTGTCCCAGGCTGGCTTTACCCACCTGGGGGAAGCCAGAGGGAGTTCTGATGGGGACCCCTCTCTCCTGAGAGGCGGGCGGCTCCAAGCCTGCCGGAGCTGACCAAGGTCCTCAGCCTCATCAGAAAACCCTTGCTCTGGATAATGGGCACTGTCTCCGCTTCCAGAACCTAGGAATCATCTTCATGTCCTCTCTCTCCCGCAGCTCAGTCCACTCACAGTAGATGGCATGAACTGTCTCGGGGAAAGGAAGCTGGCCTTCTTTAAGCACCCAGTGTTTGCCTGGCAGCCTGCTCAGTGGTTTTCATTCCTTCTCACTGTCATCTGTTTCTCATCATGACCCCACAGAGAGGGGTTAGCATCCCTACTATACGGATGAGGAAAGTGAGGCTCAGAGGGGTAAAGTGACCCACCCAAGGTCACACAGCTAAGAGGTGGCAGAGCGAAGATTTGAACTCAAATTGGTCTGATTCAGAATTAGTGTTCCCTCCACCATCCTCATGATTTTTATCCCAAAGCCTGTCATCCAAGCCCTAATCTGAGCAGCTAAACAGTGCCCTCTCCTCACCCCACACAGACTGACCCCCACAGAGACCCTCAGGCCCCCTCCATGTTTTAGGCTACTCCTTATATTAGGCTGCCCTGGACACCCAGCATTCCTGGACTGGGCTGAAGGTGAGTACCCCTGAGGCAGGCACTGTGGGGACTCCCCCCCGTCACCCTGGCTTTCCACTACCCACTTATCACATGCCAGCAAGACGGCAATTCCCTCTGGAGAATCAGTCGGGTGGCTGGCTCACCTGCGCACACAGGTGTCTGATGGCCAAGGAGACAAGCTAATTCAGCAGAGAAGAAGGAGACATTAAACAGAGCAGGATGATATCAACCAGAGGTTTGGGGGCAGGAAAGAGGAGGAACATGTTATTGTTATCTTAAAGTCATAAAGCACAGGAGGATAGATGGGATATTAAATATTCGAAGGACCTGGTCCAGAGTCTCAGAAACTCAGAGCTGTTCCACTTCTGGCACAACAGACACATAAAATCCTCATTGTCAAGGGCTGCCAGGCCCAGCAGAAGACACCAACGTGCTCTAAGCCCCTCTAACCTTATGAGTCACAGAGAGGTTAAGTCACTTGCCTAAAGTCACATAGCTAGCACATGACCGAACTGAGATTGTTCAGTGACTCCTCTGATCCCCATAATGCCGTTAAACTCACTCCTTCCTTCTTTCCTTCCTTCCTTCCTTCCTTCCTTCCTTCCTTCCTTCTGCAAACACTGCCTGAGGCTCTGCTCTAGGCACTGGTGATACAACCATGAACAAAACAGGCAGAAGTCTTCACCCTCCTGGAGCCTGCATTCCAGTGGGGACACCTATACACCCATTTTGCCACACACTTTTCGTGGCTATTCCCAGGCACACGATGGGGGGAGCATGAGCGCGGGTTCTGGGTCTCATCACTGTCCAGACAGACGTATGAAGAACCGCGGTTCTGCCCTTCACCCTGCTTCATGGGCTTCGGCCCCCAGGGTGAGCACTCGGCAGGGAGGTAGGATGCACGATCAAAGGGCACAGAAGGTATTTTGAGAGGGAGACAGCTTCAATGAAATTCCTTTTCACTAAGACAGAGGGACGCGGTCAGGCACAGAGCTAACAGGGCTAGCATTCAGCCACAGCTTCCTGTGTGGTCCTGTGTGACAGTGGGGGAGTCCCTCTCCGAGCTCCCTTCCCCTGTGGACACCACAAAGGGGCTGACACCAATGGTCACAGCACAGAGGTCCTTGGGAGAATCCATTCCAAGTCTGGCACTGGGATCCATGAGACCCCTGCTGTGAGCAGGGGACGGGGCAGGAGCGGGGTATGGAGCCATTCATGTACCATGCTCACATTCTTGATGAGGCCAGCAAACTCATTTAAAAAGGAGAAAGCAGGGGTGCCTGGATGGCTCAGTGGGCTAAAGCCTCTGCCTTTCACTCGGGTCATGATCCCAGCATCCTGGGATCGAGCCCCGCATTGAGCCCCACATAGGGCTCTCTGCTCAGCAGGGAGCCTGCTTCCCCCTCTCTCTCTGCTTGCTTCCCGCCTACTTGTGATCTCTGTCTATCAAGTAAATAAATAAAATCTTTAAAAAAAAATTTAAAAAAAAAAAAGGAGAAAGCAGGGCCGGGCACCTCCATGAGGAGTCCACAGCCGCCCCACTAACAGCTACAGGCAGCGGAGCTGAGACTCCATCAGTCCTAGGCTCCCAGGGCTCCTTCCACATCACAACATTCAAGTCCCACCCAGTTCAAATACCTTCAAGACTATGGTCCCGTCTGCCACACCACGTACAAGGCCGTGGCTGGCAAGGCTTCCCAAACTGGTGGAAACACCCCTTGGGGAAGCAGCGTGACCTGTTGGGTCTGGATACTCCTTTCTGCACAGGAATAGCAGCCTGGACAAGAAAGAGTCATGAATCAAGAGGCTCCAGAACGCTCTGTTCGACCTTCCTGAGTCCTTGCTGCCACTCCCAGGCCCAGGGGGGCTGAAGTCCTGTCACAGGGGCCCGGAGCGCCAAGCGGCAGTTACCAGATTTAATAACAGTGATAATAGTGGGGTGGGTATTTTTTTTTCCCTTCTCCTGAAACTTTTCAATTCATTGAACTGTTCAATTAACTTTACAAAGGGAAATGTGGAAAAATGTCGGCAAATTGAACTTGACATTATCATTAAAATAAACAGAGCACTGCAGGCCTTTAAAGGCTCACAAAGAGATTGTCCAAACACTTTCAGGCACGTGCTGACTCCTTCCTGCTCGCAGGGACCCTGGCCCTCCCTTCCTGCCCAAGCTTGTGCCCTGATCAACGCTCACAGTTCCCCAGCTCTGAACGAGGCCCTACTAACATCACCCGTCATCACCACCACCCCCCACACACTGTGAACGTGAACGAGGGGGTCAGGCTCTGTTAACCAGCAGCCAAGCCCAGCGAGTCCCTTTCCTCTCTGGCTAACGATGGACTATTTAGTGCACTGGGTCTCAGGCCTGGCTGCACATCAGATTCCAGGTCCTAGTCACCTAAAATTCTTTTCAAAGGGAATTTGGACCTAAAGGCCTGATGTCAGAATCCCAATCCCTCCTGTGCCCCCATCCCTTAGCCAGAGCCCAAGGGCCAGGGGCTGCTTCTTTTCACCTCTCAACAGCAGGAAAGGATTTTACGGCTAGGAACCTAAGAAGGGGTGTCACCAGGAAGAAGGTGAGAGAGATACCCTTCCCCTCACCCGTGCTTTCCCTCCCACCCCCTGCTGTGCAGGAGGCCAGAAAAGTCCCTCCCAAAATCACTTCCTCTTTGAGGAGACTCATAATTACCCACAATGATCACAGCACCATTCATTTTGCCCTAAAATTAATACATCACGTTGAGAATGATACCGTACTAATTTATCACAAGATTTATGAAACTTGCACTTTTTCTAATGAGATTTATGCAAATGCCGCTCTTGACACTGTTTGTGTTTGAAAAAGTTTTGACAGGGAAGTGGGGGTCCAGCCCAGCTGGCAGAGGCCCTGCCCCTCACTCTGGGGGGCCAGAGGGGCGGGGCTCCAGAATGTGGTTCCTGTCCTTGGAGGGCCCCGGGTAAGCCAGTCCCTTGGCCTTTCCACCCGGCTCATCCCTCAGTCCCCTCTCTCCCCAGATACACTCTGATTCCTCTGGAACCAGTGCTCCCAACAGGTATAACTGCTGCCTCAGGTGGGGAGGCCATTACGGGAGGTGGGGCTGCTTTTCTAGGTGAGCAAGGGTCTCTCTCACCCAATCAGAGGACTTGCAGGCCCTTGGTCCCTGAGAACAATCACAGGGGACAGCATCCTGCTAGCCAGGGCATGAGACAAGAGAGGCACCCAGAAAGCAAGGTATGAGATGGCACTCACTCTCAGGGGCTGACCCCATACTTGCATAAGTCTCAGAGTGTCCCCTAAATATTGTGCCCTGGGTGCCTCATCTCCCTCACCCTAGTCCCCGCCTTGCCACTAGCTACTATTTACTGAGCACCTACTGTATGCCAGGTACTCTGTTAAGCACTTCGTGCATACAATCTCAATTGATATTTACCACACACCTGTGAGAAAGGTGTTTCCCACACTCAAAGAGGAGACTGAGTCTCAGAGAAGCTCTGCAATTTGTTCAAGATCACACAGCTCGGAAGGGGTGGGGTCAGAATTCAAACCCAGGCCCATCTGACCCGGAAGTCAATGTTCTTCTTCAGTACTGACCCCAAACAACTCACAGGAGACTTCCCTCTTCTGGGGGGTTTAGAAACACCAAATATCCGAGTCATAGCCCACATATTCTCTTATCCAGAACATAGATGAAAATCAGGAAATTAGCCCCCAAGGTCTTTGAGCAGCTCAAAGTCGCAGCACAAAATCCGTACACTAAATTTCAAGCCCCTAATGAAAAAGAGAGATAAGGTCAAGTCCTCACTCTGAGCCTCCTAACTCTCACTTTACGTACAACTGCAATTAGATTGGTTCTTTGTTTTTCCAATTCATAGGAATGTCACACAGGGACATGACCAGTAGTGAAAAGCAATAAACAATAACTTCTACTGTTCATAAAAGGGAAAGCGCAAAGCTCTCTGAAAAGTGACCACTTAAAAATAATCTGAGTCCCTCCACCAGCTGCCGCCAGTGACAATGTATCATCAGAGAGTGCTGTCCCTCCTGACGTGTCCAAACACGAGCTAAGAAAGTGCTAAATGCTGAGTCATTCCTATGTAAGAAGGCAGGTACATATGTAACAGAGCTGATGAATATTTCATGCAAGTCACTCTAATTTTAAAAAGATTTTATGCATATAGGAATGCTCCCCAAAGTGTATTTCACAAATCATTCATTTTCTAAGATACTAATGGGTACTCCATGAAAAGGCACTCCTTGGTCAAAGAGATCTAGGGAACACTACCTTAGAGAAATACAAACAGGTTTCCTTCCTGCAGGACCTTGAGGGCCTTTCTTATGTTAACATGCATGCTGAAGCTCCCCAGATGGAGCTTCAGATAGAGTTTTCCCAGATTTATGGGGCCAAGAGACCCTTTCTTCCAAGAACATCTCAAAGGATATAAGTGGTTCAGCAAATAATAATTGGGGAAACACTGAACCAAGAATTTTTCTGACTATCTTTACTTAAGGCATATCTTTTTGGGGTGATGGGGGTGGATGGGTGAATGGATGGATGGAATGATGGGTGGATGGAGAGGTGGGTAGATGGATGGGTAGGTAGATGGGTAGGTGGGTGGGTGGAGAGATGGATAAATGGATGGATGGATGGAAGGAATGATGGGTGGGTGGATGAACAATAAATAATGGAACAAATAAATGAATAAGCTATTTTCATCCAAGGGGCTGAAAATCTCTGTCATGGAGGGGAATACATGAGTACAAAGTCTGGGACCACTCCTCCAGATTGAATAGTCCATTTTCCCACCAGGTTATAAGTCACTACTTCATGAGGAGAGAACGTGGGCCTCTAAGGAGGACATCAGCTGAGCAGCTTTTCACAGAAGCCAAATCCTAAGCACGTGACACCCTGACCTAATCA
This sequence comes from Martes martes, assembly GCF_963455335.1. Classification (NCBI taxonomy): domain Eukaryota; kingdom Metazoa; phylum Chordata; class Mammalia; order Carnivora; family Mustelidae; genus Martes; species Martes martes. The sequence goes on from NC_137902.1 coordinate 54,561,972, forward strand.
TCACAATGACTCTAAACATGTGTGTGATGCCCAACACTTACAAAGTGCTCTCCTGGCCATTCATGCCAGATCGCTGCCACCACACCCTCTGGCAGTGGGCTGGCCATGGCTGCACACTCTCTTAATGATGAAGGGACTGCAGTTCAGCACAGCTGTGTGAGGAGTCCAGACTCCTCTGGGGTGGGCTCCTGGAACTGCAGTCAGAGGCTCAGGTCCCACTCCTGGTCCCACCTATGTAACCCAAGCCAGTCTTGCGGCCTCACGGACCTCACTGCTGCCTCAGAAGCTTATGGCAAGAGTGAAGCCAGGAAACATAAAAGGAAGCACTTCATAAATCCCAGACATGGACCCAAAAGGCTTCAATTCCCCCCTAGCAGATCCCAACCAAAACACTTCACACAGTCTGTCCTCACTAGTTGCAGATCTTCTGGTCTGAATCTACCATCTGACTATGAGCTCCCTGAGGGCAAAGACTATGGCTCCTGCTGCCTGCTCTACCCCCAAAACCTCGCACAGTGCCTGGCACAGGACAGGCCTTCGGTCAGTGTCTATTGAACAAATAAATAAGTGAGTGAAGGAATATATGAATGAATGAATGATGAATTACTGTGTAAACACAATGTGGTCTGATTCTAGAATTTGCAGGAGTGTGGGTTTTGTAATGCTAAAAGGATTCCATCCCCGGTCTCTACTGGGCACATTCTAAGGAGTACCTGCTGTCTTTCTTTTGAGGGGCAGACAGATTTCCCAGTGGGCAACCTGCCTGGTACCTATATAACTGGGAAGGATGTTTTTAATCAGGTCTGTTTAGTTTTTAATTAGGCAGAGCATAAACTTGTGGGGTCCTTGGAGGTCCTCTCTCCACTGGAACGAGGGAGACCTCAGGTGACTGGCGTTTCCTAGTGGTGCACCATGGATAGGGAGCTGGTGAATTAGTGATGTTGGATGGAAGGCAGGAGAAATCTAAAGGTGCCCAAGTGATGGCCTCACCCCACCAAAGTGGCTCCTGCTGGGGAAGGGGAGGGGGAGCCTCGCCCACCAGCACACACACAAGAGTCGCAGCCAGGACTCACAGACAGGCCACCCTGGAGGTCAGCCCTATCTACCAGCATGCCTGCAGCAGTTGTGGCCCAACCGCAAGAAAAGGGCACTCACAGCCCGCACAGGAAACAACCCTGGAACACTTGGTTCTGGTGACCACAGGACACCTTCTAAATTAGGCCACTCCTTCAAAACCAGGAGAAATAACTGACCTGCCTTATATATAGAAACAGAAACAGAAAGCGAGGTAAAATGAGGAGACAGAAGAATAAGTCCCAAACAAAAGAATAAGACAGTATCTCAGAAAATGAACTAAACAAAACAGAGATAAATAATCTACTGGATAAGAGTTCAAAGTAAAGGTCATAAAGATGCTCACTGAACTTAGGAGAAGAAAGGATAAACACAGTAAGAAGTTTAACAAAGAGATAGAAACTATCAGGGCTGAAGAATACAATAATTAAAGTGAAAAATACACTAGCGGGAATCAATGGCAGATTAAAGAATGAAGAAGAATGAATCAGTGATCTGAGAGACAGGATAGTAGAAATCATCCGACCTGAATGGCAAAATGAAAAAAAAAAAAAGTTTTTTTAAAATTCAGATAGGTTAAGGGACCTCTGACACAATATCAAGTGTACTAACAATCGCATTATAAGATTCTAAAAGGGGGAAAAGAGAAAGCAACAGAAAACTTATTTGAAAAGGTAATAGCTAAAAGTTTCCTAACCTGGAGAAGGAAACATCCAGGTCCAGGAAGCACAGAGAGCTCCAAATAAGTGAGCCTAAAGAGGTCCACACCAAGCCATAATAACTAAAATGTCAAAAATTAAAGATAAAAAGAAAGAATCTTAGGGATGCCTGGGTGGCTCAGTCAGTTAAGCCACTGCTTTCGGCTCAGGTCATGATCCCATGATCATGGTCTTGGGATTGAGTTCCACATGAGGCTCCTTGCTCAGTAGTGAGCCTGCTTCTCTCTCTGCCTATGCCTGCCACTCTGCCTGCTTGTGCTGTCTCTCGCTCTCTATCAAATAAATAAATAAATAAAATCCTTAAAAAAAAGAATCTTAAAAATAGCAAGAAAGAAACAAATATTTATGTACAGAGGAATACCCGCAAGACTATCAGCTGATTTTTCAGCAGAAACTATGCAGGCCAGAAGACAGTGGCATGATATATACAAAATGCAGAAAGGAAAAAACTTACAACCAAGAATACCTTACCCTATTTTGAAGCTGAAGATTATCAACTTCAAAACTGAGGGAGAGATAAAGAGTTTCTCAGACAAAAGTTAAAGGCCATTAAATTGGCCTTAAAAGAAATGCTAAAAGACTTCTTTAAGTAGAAAAAGTCATAACCAGAAGTAAGAAAATTATGGAAGAAGGAAGAATCTCACTGGTAAAAGCAAACATATAGTAAAAGTAGTGGATCACAATCACTTATTAAGCTAGTATGAAAGTTAAAAAAAGATATAGAATCAATATATTTACAATAATTAGCTAAGGTAGGGGCACCTGGGTGGCTCAGTGGGTTAAAGCCTCTGCCTTTGGCTTGGGTCATGATCTCAGGGTCCTGGGATTGAGCCCTGCATTGGGCTCTTTGCTCAGCAGGGAGCCTGCTTCTTCCTCTCTCTCTCTGCCTGCCTCTCTGCCTACTTGTGATCTCTGTCTGTCAAATAAATAAATAAAAATCTTAAAAAAAATAATTAGCTAAGGTATACACAAAATAAAAATATGACATTGAAAACATGAGACATGGAGAGAGGTGGGGAGTAAAAATCGACTGCTTTTCCAATGTGTTCCAAGTCAAGCAATCATCAACTTAAAATAGTGCTATGTATAGGGTGTTATGCATGAACCTCATGGTAACCACAAACAAAAAACCTATAATAAATATACACACACACAAAAAGAAAAAGGAATCCAAACATACACTAAAGAGAGTCATCACATCACAAGAGAAGAGAGTAAAGGAAGAAGAAAAAATAGAGAAGAACTACAAAAACAACTACAAAACAATTAACAGAATGGCAATACCTAAGCAATTGTCAGTAATTACCTGAAATGTAAATGGGCTAAATGCTCCAATCAAAAGACACAGGGTGACTGAATAAAAAAAAAATGCTATTAAACAATCAATGTTTTAACAAAGAAATTGAAGAGAAATTTAGAAAATACCAACACAAATGAAAATGGAAAGGATCTTACAAGATCTCTGGCATGCAGCAAAAGCAGCTATAAGACAAAAGTTCAAAGTGGTACAGGCCTACCTCAAGACACAAGAAAATTCTCAAATAGACAATCTGACCTTACACATAAAGGAACTACAAAAAAGAGAACAAACCAAGTCCAAAGCTAGTAGAAGGAAGAAAATAATAAAGATCAGAGCAAAAATAAAATAAAGACTAAAAAAAAAAATAGACTAATTAAACTAAGAGCTAGTTCTTGGAAAAGATAAACAAAATTGAAAAACCATTAGCCAGACTCATCAAGAAGAAAAAAAGAACTCAAATAAATAAAATCAGAAATGAAAGAGGAGAAATTTACACTACAGAAATACAAAAGCAGTAAAAGAGACTATTATGAAAAATTATATGCCAAGAAACTGGACATTTCTAGAAAAAAATGAATAAATTCCTAGAAACATACAGCCATCCATGACTGAATCAGGAAAAAATAGAAAACCTGGATAGACTGATTACATGTAACAAAATTGAATCAGATATTAAAAAAAAAAAATTCTCAATAAACGTCCAGGACCAGATAGCTTCATAGGTGAATTCTACCAGCTCATTTATGAGCTCATAAAGAAGAGCTGGTACTTACCCTTCTCAAACTATTTCAAAAAACTGGAGAGGAAAGAACACTTTGAAATTCATTCTACATAACCAGCATTACCCTGGTACCAAAACGAGATAAAGACACTGCCAAAAATAAATTACATACCAATATCCCTGATGAAGAAAGATGCAAAAATCTTCAACAACAATATATTAGCAAAGCAAATTCAACAATACATTGAAAAAATTATTCACGGTGATCACGATCCCTGGGATTTATCCCAGGGGTGCAAGGATGGTTCAATATCTGCAAATCAATCAATGTGATATATCACATTAACAAAAGAAAGGATAAAAATCATATGATTATCTTAATAGATTCATAAAGAGCATCTGAAAAAATTCAACATCTATCATGATAAAAACTCCCAAAAAAGGCAGCTATAGAGGGAATATACCTCAACATCATAAAGATGCACATATATGACAAATCCACAGCCAAGTTCATACTGAATGGTGAATAGCTGAAATTTTTTCCTCTAAGATCAGGAGCAACACATGTCTACTCTCATTTTTTTCCACATAGTACTAGAAGTCCTAGTCAAAATAATCAGACAGGAAAAAAGAAATAAAAGGCATTCAAATTGGGAAGGAAGAAGTAAAACTGTCACTATTTACAGATGACATGATACTATATATAGAAAACCCTAAAGACTCCACAAAAAACTATTCAGACTAATAAAGGAATTCAGTAAAGTTGCAGAATAAAGATTAACATACAGAAATCCATTGCATTTTTATACACTATGGAAAGAGAAACTAAGAAAACAATCCCAACCACAAATACATCAAAAACAAGAAAATACCTAGGAATAAACTTAATCAAGGAGGTGAAAGACCTGTACACTGAAAAATATAAGGCACTGATAAAAGAAATCAAAGATAACACAAATAAATGGGAAGATATACAATGTTCATATATTAGAAGAATCAATGCTGTTAAAATTTCCATACTACCCAAAGCAATCTACAGAGTCTATGTAACCCCTGTCAAAACACAAATGGTACCAACATGGGCAGGACTGGAAGAGATTATGCTGAGTGAAATAAGTCAAACAGAGAGAGTCAAGTATCATATGGTTTCACTTATTTGTGGAGCATAACAAATAATATAGAGGACAAGGGTAGATGGAAAGGAGAAGGGAGTTGAGGGAAATGGGAAGGGGAGGTGAACCATGAGAGCCTATGGACTCTGAAAAACAACCTGAGGGTTTTGAAGGGGCGGGGGGTGGGAGGTTGGGGGAACCAGGTGGTGGGTATTAGGGAGGGCACAGATTGCATGGAGCACTGGGTGTGGTGAAAAAACAATACTGTTACGCTGAAAATAAATAAAAAATTTAATAATAAAAAAAACCCCACAAATGGTATTTTTTACGGCACTAGAACAAAGAATCCTAAAATTTACATGGAACCACAAAAGACCTCAAGCTGCTAAAGCAATCTTGAGATAGAAGAACAAAGCTGGTATCAGATGCCAAACTATACTACAAAGCTAGAGTAATCAAAACAGTATGGTTTTGGTACAAAAAAGAGACATATAGATCAACAGAATAGAACAGAGAGCTCAGAAATAAACCCATGCCTATAAGGTCAATTAATTTATGACAAAGGAGGCAAAAATATACAGTGGAGAAAAGACAGTCTTTTTAATAAATAGTGCTGGGACACCTAGGCAGCTATATACAAAAGGATGAAACTGGACCACTTTCTTATACCATATACTATACATAAGCAGCAAAGCCTTGGACATTAGTCTTAGCAATATGTTTTTGGATCTGTCTCCTCAGGCCATGGCAACAAAAAGCAAAAATAAACAATTCAGACTGTATCAAAGGAAGCCACTAATAATGTGAAAAGGCAACCTACTCAATGGGAGAAGTTATTTGCAAATGACATAAATGATAATGGACTAATGTCCAAAATACACAATGAACTCATACAACTCAGTATTAAAACAATCCAATTAAAAATAGGCAGATGATCCAAATAGACATTTTTCCAAAGACATACAGATGGCCAACACACATGAAAAGATGTTCAACATCACTAATCATCAGGGAAATGCAAATCATCAATGAGACATCATCTCACACACCTGTCAGAATATCTAGTATTGAAAAGACACAGAATAACAACTGTTGGTGAGGACGGGAAGAAAAGGGAACCCTTGTGCTCTGTTGGTCGGAATGTAAATTGGTGTAGCCACTATGGAGGTCAGTATGGAAGTTCCTCAAAAAATTAAGAACAGAAATACCACATGATCCAACAATTCCATTTCTGGGTATTTATCCAAAGAAAACAAAAACATTAATTCAAAAAGATACATGTACCCCTATATTCACTGAAACATTATTTATAATAAACAACATATGAAAGTAACCTAAGTGTCCACTGACAGATGAATGGATAAAAATGATGAGGTATGCACATGTATATATAGACACCTACCCCCACACAATAGACTGTTATTACTCAGCCATCAAAAACAAATGGAATCTTGCCATTTGCAGTAACACGGATGGGCCTAGAGCCTATTATGCTGAGTGAACTAAATCAGAGAATGAAAAATATAAGTCACTTATATTTGGTATCTAAAAATCAAAACAAGTGAGCAAACAAAACAAAATAGAAACACACTCGTAAGTACAGAGAACAAACTGGTTCTTGCCAAAGGAAAGGACAAAATAAGTGAAGGGAATTAAGAGGTACAAACTTCAGTTATAAAATAAATAAGTCATGGAAATGTAAAGTACAGCATAGGGAATGTAGTCAATAATATTGTAATAACTGTACAGTGACAGATGGTAACTATATTGATCACGGTGAACATTTCATCCTGTATATAATTGTTGAATCCCTTTCTGTACATGTTAAACTAATACAATATTTTATATCAGTGGAAGGGTGGGAGGGAGGGAAGGAAGGAAGGAGGGAAGGAGGGAGGGTTGGTTGGAGCCCAGTAAGCCATGGCCAGGCCATACAACAGGACTGCATGATTCAACATTAATGCCCTCTCAGAGGCCCAGCCTAGACCAGAAATTCTTGGCTCCCATTAGACTTCTACACCCAGTCAAGGGGCTGGGCTCCTTTCTAAAGCCTCCATTTCACTTCACTTTGTAGCCTCACAATGATAAAGATGAAGGTCAAAGAAAATTCTAGAATGGTCACTGTCTAGGGGGCACTTTAATAAGTGAAATGAGCGAGTGTGTGGGGCTGCCAGACATAGAATTCTGGAAACCTTCCCCACAACCTGGCCACATGGCCAGCCTGGAGGGAACCCTCTGGAAAGACCTCCATCAACCACTTTCAACCCAACTATGACCGCATGGTCTGAGGGTCTGGCACTTCATCAATGCATTTGGCACTCCTGGCCACTTAGATTTCCTCATGGCGCCAGAAGTCTTAGTTGATGGAGGTTGGTCAAGGATACAGTATCTCAGTTATGCAAGATGAGTAAGTTCTGGAGAGTAAATATCCAGCACACTGACCAGAGTTAGCAATACTGTACTGTAGTCTTGAAATTTGCTAAGAGGCTAGATCTTAATTAAGTGTTCTCACCAGACACACACACACACACACACACACACACACACACACACACACAGCACCTATATGAGGTGACGGATTGACTAATCAGCTTGATTGTGGTGATCCTATCACAAAGTACGCATATATCAGAACATCTAGTGGTATGCCTTAAATACCTACAACTTTTATTTGTCAATTATCAATAGAGATGGGGAGAAAAGTCACAATTGCTGGGGTGGGGCCAAGGCCAGTTATGGCCACTCTTAACATGGCATTTAGGACAGGGCGCTGTGAAGCTAGATTTACCTGGTCTGTGAATGCTGGATTGGCACTTTCACTAGCTGGGTGCCCTGGGGCACGTTACTTTGCCTCGGTGTGCCTCAGTTTCCTTATCTGTACAATGAGAATAATGACAGTATGTGTCTCACAAGCCTGCTGGGGGAATGAAGTTAACCCATGTAAAGGTTTCAGAAAGCATATAGCACGTAAGTATGTGCTCAGGAAATGCTGGTTATTAATACCATTCCGAAAACCATTCATAAAGATTTCTCAGTTGCCTGGTGTGAACCGGGCTCTTGGTTGTCCCTCGAAAAGCCTCATTTAAGTAACCCTGGATCAGCTATCAACTCCTACATGGAAAAGTCAGCTGGCCTCAGTTGCCTTGTTTGTAGTATGACGATCTTCCATTCTGTCAATAAATCCACCCCCAATTTCCTCATTGACTCGTTTGTTCCTCAATTAACATTTACGGAGGATCTATTATATGGCTTCTAGTATGTGTGCCAGACACCAAGCTAGATAGCGAGAATGCATAACATAGGGGAGCACCAGGCTGGCTCAGTCAGAGAGCATGTGGCTCTTGATTTCGGGGTCATGAGTTTGAGCCCCATGCTGGGTGTAGAGCTTACATTAAACACACACACACACGCACATAAAAGTCATAACATAAATAATAAGAAAAGACCCTGCTCTCAAGTAGGGCCATAGTTTAAGTGGCCTTGGTTTTCTGATTCTGGCAATATGGTATAGGTACCTGGATCAAGCTGAAGTTGAAAACAACTACAAATACAGAGAAAGTGTTTACAGCTTAGTAAATGGATAAATAAGTTGATAAGAAAGTAAAGATTACTCAGGCCAAATACTAAGTAAAGGAAGATACCCAGAGAGGCTGGCTCATGCCTCCTAGTCCTTTTCTGAACCAGGCAAACCAGATTTTTCATGGTTACAGCTCTTGGGGCTCCGAGAAGAGGAATGGTCCATCATGCCCCAATCAGAAAACCATCCCCACCAAAGCAGGGAACCCAAGAACCACACCTTTAACGTAAGGGTGAACCAGAAATAAATCTGTACCTCCACATGAACCAAGAGTCTTTTAAAAAGCATGTGGTGCTGAACAGAGAAAGGAACATAGCCCTCAAGAATGCATAACCACAAGATGGGCCACATAGACATTTGCAGCCCAAATTCACATGGCCTGAGTGTTGAAAAATCCTGAAGCAAAAAAAAAAATTAATTTAGAGTGGGCCTAGACAAGTAGTGAACTAAGCACTTCATAAACACACACACACAGGAGCACCTGGGTGGCTCAGTCTTTAAGTGTCTACCTATGGCTCAGGTCATGATCCCAGGGTCCTGGGATCGAGCCCTGCATTGGGCTCCCAGTTTGGTGGGGAGCCTGCTTCTCCCTCTCCCACTCCCCCTGCTTGTGTTCCCTCTCTTGCTGTGTCTCTCTCTGTCAAGTAAGTAAATAAAATCTTAAAACACACACACACACACACACACACACACACATCCTCTCTGGAGTAACCACCCAAAGGTCTCAGGTCTCACAGACTCCCTCCCCTTCACTCCCCTCCCAATCAAATGAGGAGCTCACAGTCAAAATCGACACATGCACAAAACACCATGACTGAAAATCTGGAGGAAAAAACAGACAGCACAATCAGACCCTCCAACACTCCAGATGTTGGAATTCTCGGGCACAGAACAGAAAATATGTTCACTATGCTTTAAGAACCAAAAAAGAGGTTGCCAGTATGAATAAGGAATGAGGAAATTTAAAGAAGAAATTATATAAAGCTCCTAGCAATCCAATTACAATCAATACAATTTCAGAGGTACTGGTTTTACTGAAGATCAGACATGGCTTCAAACAATAAGTGAATTAAAAATAAAATGGAAGTACTGATCCAGAACGCAGGACAGAGAGGCAGAGATAGAAAATGTAACAGAGATGCTAAGATGCATGGAGGCTAAAAGAGAAAGATTCCAGAAGTAAAGAAAGCACAAAAGCAATACTTGAAGACAAGAGGTTCCAGGGTCGATCAAAGACTCCATGTCTATAGACTCAAGAAGCCCAAGGAAACCCGTGCTGGATGAATAAAAACTCACACCAGATAGGTTATGGCAAAACTGCAAGACAATAAAGAAAAAGCAACCAGAGAAGAAAAACAGACTCCTCTCATGGAAGCAACATTTCTACCTGGGAACGAATTTCACATGACAACGACAGAGGCCAAAGTCAATAGACCGATGCCTTCCATGTGCTGAGGAAAAAGCAATGCCAATCTAGAATTTTCTGTGAAGCAAAAATATCTTCCATGAACGTGAAGGAAACAAAGACACGTTCAGGTGTTGAACTGATCTCTTCAGGAATCGATGATGTCACAGCTTGAGGTCACCAGGGGTCAGGGAGAAAACAGGTGGACAAAGAAGTTCAGGGGGGCACTGTGCTGCTCTCAATGGGGCAGTTCTCCTCTGGGACCGCTGCTTCTCACCAGATCCAACCAATGCAAACTGGGAACCTGGGTTTTGAGACAAAATCTCCTGGTGTTTAAGGGTTGGCAAACAATCTGGTGTGCCAGGAAACCCTGAGTGGACTGAATGAAGCCGAGTCCACACACCAAACATGGCAAGTGCATCACGGGAGCATCTGTTACAGGGGAGGCCAAGGACCAACGAAGCCACGGGGTCAAGGATGTCACAGTAGCCAGGGCAGTGATAGGAAAAGGCTCTGCAGACAAATCCAGCTGCCCCCAGGACTGGAGGGCAGCACTCGTTCCTAGGGCTAGAGTTTCCCATCTTTTTCTCCGCGTGCTTCTGCCACATTCACAGAGTGCTGTCCCCTGGAGAAGCTGCCAGGCCGAAGCTCCTCTGTCCCGGAGGCCCTTCACTTCCTAGGAAACGCCGTCTTTGCACATCAGTGTGGATGCCTCCGAGATGCGGTGTGGGAGAGAGGAGAGCCTTCCCCAGCCCACCCCAGAGTTCCCCGGGTTTGCTGCCATTGGGGCGTTCACTCCACCAGGTGAAAGAATGCGTCTGTGCTCCACGCCCCCACTCCTTGAGAGCTTGACCCTGGTTCTCTTGCAGGGCATGTGGTAGGCACCCACGGCGCAGCCCCTGAGATGCTTAGAGAGGTGTGGACAGTGGCCAGGTGGGTGACCCAATGCAGAGTCCTACATGTTATGCATGCAACAGCTCTTCCCGCCATGCACCCGGTGGATCTATTATACAAAGGGCCTCAAGGCTGGTTGCATAAGGGATCGTAAAGAAAATTAATAAGCAAAGAATGGAAAGAGAGCACTTTGTTTTCATGCATGGCGTGGGGAAAGGAGAGAGGTAGAGAAGCAGCAGCCTGCCTCAAGATGTAAGACTTGATACCCTCAAATGCTCCTTTGCAGGGGTGCAGGGCACTGGGTTAGTGTGGTAGACAAGATGGCCTTCACCAAGCTTCTGATCTGGGAGTGGAGACAGCTCTCAATAAATAATAACACCCTGAATTACTTAATTACAGTGGTGTTAGGGCCTTACAGAGGAAAGTGAGCGGCTGGGCCCTGCCCTGCCCAATGATTTAACCATTCTTTTCCTTCTTTGTGTTGTTAATAACTATTTATTTGACTTTTACTAAATAATTTATATCATTCAAAATTCAAAAGGCATAAAAGCTCCCATCCACACAGTCCTCACCTTGCACACTTACTTGCCAAAGATATGTTTACGTTATTCGTAGGGGAGCAAATCCGTGTGCACCATACACACACATATATTTATATATACTTTATTTCTCTCATTTTTTTGAATACAGGTAGTAGTCTCCTCCTGTCCTGCACTTTGCTGCATCTCTGAGTTTAGAGCTGAAGGAAATGACACGTGAACTTGGATTTGGAGGGTAAGCTGGAGTTCCGTAGGTAAAAGGGGTGAGGGGACTGCTCTAGGCAGAGGGAACTACATGTTCTAGATACACCCTGGGCAGGTGAGGGAGGGGGACAGCCTCTGCCAATGAGGGGAGGGCACTGAGCACATGCCTTGCCCAAGGTTATGCCCCCTCCCAGGATGGCCTGTGCCGCACAAGTGACTGAGGGTGGGTGCAAAGGCTTGGCCCCTGCCTCAGCCTGGACCACCCCTGCCCCAGAGCCCCCCCGCCACCCGCCCCACTCTGAGAATCAACTGAGGCATCGTTGGGACTACAGCACGGCTCCGCTTCTCCTTCTGCCCAGTCCTGCTCCCCTCCCTCCTGCACATCCCAATAAGCCTCCTGCATGCAAATCTCCATCTCAGAGTCTGCTTCTAGGGGACCCGGCCCAGGACAGTGAGCAATGGTCCGAGAGCAGGAGAGCTGGAGTTAACCGTGCTAGGTTCAAGGACAGCCTTGCCTTTACTGACTATGAGTGTGGCTCTGTCCTGAGCCACAGTTGTTACCTATGAAATGAAGACTATGGTGCTTGTCCCGCTCTGTGGAGGCTTCGTGTGAGATGATGTGTGGGAATACACCCTGGGAGCCACAACTGTCACGGAAGACACCTTACTGCAGTGGAGCCCTCGCCTTTATCCCATCTGTCCTCCCCTCCCACCCCCTGCTCTAGGCTGGCCCATGCTACAAAAGCACCCTGCTTCTCTCCCCTTCTTCCCATCCCATCCTTTCCAGCTACAGGCCCACCTCCTCCAGGAAGCCATCCCTGATCACCCCACACTCGCTGCCTCCTCCCCTGTACTCTGAGAGAGCCTGGAGTCTCCACCAAATAATCAGTTAATTCAGTGCTTCACCCCAAAATATCCTTAAATGCAGAGAAGGGAACTTGTGTCCCAGGAGACTCTGGAGATGTTGCAGCCTAAAGAAGCAGACCCCCGAAGACTGAATCAGTTCAACGTCTTGTGTTTAATATTTTACTTGTGGGTGCCAGGGTGGCTCAGTGGGTTAAAGCCTCTGCCTTCGGCTCAGGTCATGATCCCAGGGTCCTGGGATTGAGCGCTGCATTGGGCTCTTTGCTCAGCAGGGAGCCTGCTTCCCTTCCTCTCACTGCTGGCCTCTCTGTCTACTTGTGCTCTCTGCCTGTCAAATAAATAAATAAAATCTTTAAAAAAAAATTTTACTTGTGTAGTTAGAGTTAGCTCCTTTCTTCACTCAGTAAATGTGCAGTGAGTTCCTACAAAACAATGAACCGGGCAGGCGTGGCTCCTGTCTCCAAGGAGTTGTTTAAGTCCAAGGGGCCTGCCTTCAAAATCTGTGCAAATCCTGCATTCTACTCCAGAATACATTTGTGTTTATTTCAACATAAAACTTATCTTTCTCCATTCCAGCCTCAAAAATGCCAGCCCCCCAGGAAGGGAGGTATCTGTGGCTTCTCGAGTGCCAGCTGGGTTCGTGTATCTCAGTGCAAGAAGCCCAGACGGTGCGTCCTTCCCCATACTGCTTTGTCACAGACTCTGAGCATCCTGGGGACCAAGCAGGAGGCAGGGTCACCTGGAGATCAGCCTAGAGAAATGGGTTCTATACCAGTCCCTGCCATCCCGGTGACAACAGGACAATGCACCCAGCATCCATGCCCACTTGTCCACACACTGCTTCTCTGTCCACACAACCTCTGTCCATTAAGGCAGCCAGTAGCGGGCCCTTGACCCCAGAGAGGTAGGCCCATTGCTGGCCTCAGAATCAGGACTGAGCTAATGCAGTGGACCAGTCTCAGTGTCCTTGGCTGATTCTGGCCAATGAGAGTAAGGGGAGACCTGCTTGGGTGCCCAAGGGAACATCTTCTCAAAGGCACATCAAGGAACAAAAACCCTTGTCTCTCCCCTTGCCCTGTCTTGGGATGTAGAGCCATGACCACCTGAGGTTAGAAAGTCACCAGAGAAAGGATGATGAGAGACAGAAAGGCCTGGGTCTCCAATCATTCAGCCACTAAGCAACCAACTGCAGCCACTGCCAGCCTTCAGACCTAGTGACAAGGCAAAAAACACCAGCCCCTGCTTGTCTACACCAGCGTCAGCCAACTTTCTGTCGTGTGCAGTCGGCACGCTCCTAAACGATACATACTTTGGAGCATACAACTTCTATGTGAGTTTTTCATTCAGTCCTCACAATGTTATGAGCATTCATTTTCCAGATAAGGAATCCATCCCTGTATGTAACACCAGCTCCTCTTTGTAATAAAAACCCAGCGAACTAGGAATAGGAGGGAACTACCTTAACTGCACAGAATCCATATACAAGCCCTACAGCATCACAAGGCATTCTGCTTCACAGAAACGTGGGCCATGGGCCATCCGAGAGCAGAAACGAGACAAGGATGCAGGCCCTCGCTGCTAGCGTTTACAGGGGACACACTGGCTGGTCCAGCGGCATGGTCAGGTGGGGGCAGGGCAGGGCCCAGCTCTGACCTCAGGCTCTCGGTCCTGCCATCAGCTGAAGGAGCTGTCAGACAGACAGGCAGGTGTCTCTAGGACAGAGGACCCGCTGCAAGTGCCACCCAAGCCTGGGGCTCAGAGAGGGCAGGGTCTGGCCAGCAGCCATGCTTGCCCCAAACTGGCGACTCCTCCGTGCCTGGGAAGAGGTGATTCTGGGAGCCCCTCTCCAGGCTGGAAGGTGCCCCTCGCTGTCTCCTGCCCACCGCACCTCCTCTCTCCCGCTGCCCTGGAGATGGAAGAGGAGAGAGGAAGATACTTGGCAGGTGTCTTGCAAGCACCTCGGCCCCGTCTGCTTATCTGCGTCCCTGCCGCCTCGCCACGGCAAATTGCTTGTTGATAAATGAGGCTATTTAAGAGCGAGTGATGCTGGCATTACAGTTATTAATGAGGGCGACGTGGAGAGACGTTTAAGAGCGGCCCGACTGTTCTCACGTCCTCCTACCTGTGAGTAATGGGGCCGCTGTGCCACAGGCCCCATGTCCAGTTACAGGCTCTGGGAAAATGGCAGCCACGATCTGTGGTCGTGGGAGGTGTGCACTAGCAGAGGGTCCCAGGACTAGGACTTTGACAGGAGTGCTCGGGCTGGAGGACAAGAGCCAGCACATCCTCTGTGAGCTCAGGCGGTGAGGATGTGAGAATGTGCATGTGAGAGTGTTAGTGTGCACGGGTGTGCAACTGCAGATGTGCGTGTGTGTGCACGTGTGTGCAGAAGCAGGAATGTGGAATCGTAGATAATGTGTGGGAGCATATGCACAAACAGAGTGACTTTTGCTTCACCTTCTCTGAGGACAAGAACTGAAACTTGCTAAGCTCAGTGTCCTCATCTGTAGAATGGGTGTGAAAGTCACATCCACCACACAGACTGCTGGGAGGGTTAAACCAGATGATCCAATAAAGGGCTGAGCCCGGAGACTGACCTGAGGATGCAGAAGGCCCAGGAAAGGGTGGGGCGTTTCTCCTTCCAATCACTAGAATTCTGGTTTTTTTTATTTTTTGTTAGGATTTATTTTTTTTTAATTTTTTATATTTATTTATTTTTAAAGAGAGGGAGAGAGAGCATACGCAAGCAGGGAGGACAGAGGAAGAGAGAATCCCAAGCAGGCTCCCTGCTGAGCATGGAGCCCAACTTGGGGCTCAATCCCACAAGCCTGAGATCATGACCTGAGCTGAAACCAAGAGCTGGACGCTCAACGGACTGAACCACCCATGCCCCCCTCCCTTGGCATCACTGTAATTATTAAAGCAAATTTGCTCGAGGGAGCGCATGCCAGGAAAGAAGTGCCATCGTGGAAGGAGAGAGCGCCTGCCTGGGTTTGTGAGGATGCCGGGAATGGAGCACAGAGAGGAACAAGAAGAGGTGCCGGGCTCCAGCCGGGCCCAGCTGGGTCACCTCCATATAGCCTCGCTGGTGGACAGAACATTGAAACACTACATGCTAACAGATAAGGAGCTGCTACCCCAAGTACCGGCAACCCTGATGCCCCAAAGAGCCCCATCCTCCCCCTAGAGGGTTTGCGGGACCTGCTCCAGCCCCATGGCAGGCCAGCGTCTGCTGTCTGCTCCGCTCAGCATGTCCCACACCGGAAAGGTTAAGAAGCATATTGAATGTCACCCGTGGCAAGTGTGAGGGTGTGATTTTGAGCCTGAGCAGGGCGACATTATACCAGGTTGGCTCGAGGAGTGCCTGGACTACCCTTCACCAAGGGGGCCTCCTAGAGAGCCAGGGGCTCCAGCCTCATGGGGAATCTGGGCCACCCCTGTGCTGTGATTTATCGTGAGGCCCCTGCCTTCGTCTCCTGTCAACGCCAGGAACAGCGGCAGCATTTTGGATCCTCCACACAACACCGCAGAAGGCACTGAGGACTGCGTCCCTCAATGTCCTCTGTACTTACACCCAGATGACCCATTCCTGCAGGACGCTTCCTTGCAGGGAGAAAACTGACTCTATAGATTAATGGGCACGCTCTCTGCTGCCTGGAAATACATCCGTGTGGCTCCCTTTTGGATTTAACTGTCAGGACACTAACGGGCAAACTCCATGCCTAAATATTGTCATCTGCTCAATTCAGGCACCTGAGATGACCTAATCCCTTGGCCTCCTCTGGATATGCTGTGACATCCGCACACCTGCCCCCCCTGTCCACCCCCCCCCCCAGCCCTGTCTCCAGTCACAATGGGCTTTTTGTGTTAAGCCCCCAGGTCCTTGTGGAAGTAAGGACTCTGGAATAAACAACCAGCCCAGCAGCATTGTCAATATCTCTGGGACACCCCACCCCACCCCCCACCCAGCAGTGTGGCCTGGCCCCCGTGGTCCTGAGCCCTAGAGCTCCCAACCCACAGGTATCCTCCTGGGGTGGAGGGGACAGCCTCTCCCTGGCCAGCAGGATCCACCCTGGCCTAGAGGAGAGATTTCCAAAGGGCCAGAAACTGCTGGCACCAATTTTGAAGTAGTCCTCTGGCTGAGAAAAGACGGAGAGGTTTCTCTCCTGGGACAGACGTGGGGGGGGGGGGGGGGAGGAGCAGGAGAAGACTTGCAAGGGATTCTGGGATCTGAAGTCCTTGATGTCAAGGAACTGTAGTTCGAAGGTTTAATGCTAGAGGAAATAAAGAAATGCAAGAAGAAACCCTTCTGCCCAGAAGCCCAGCGGCTACTGGAATGGCCCTGGGGGTGGGGAACACACAGAAAGGGGACTGTCAGGACTCAGGCTCTGGTATCCATTGCAAAGGGCCTCAATCAAGCTCCCACTTCTCTGGGGAGGGTGAGTGGATAGAGGACTCAAATCAGCCTGAGTCTGTAGGCCCTTGACGGGAAGGGAAGCCCGGGCTCTGCTGATACCACTGAGCCACAGAGCTGACCTAAAATGATGGCAGTGTGTGCCAGGCCCCCAGTGTCCAGTCTGGGGGGCATCCCTCTCCTGCTTTGGGCTGGCAGAGGCTGCTCACCCCATGTGGGCAAGAGGACCCCCACACAGAGCCAGACCCAGGGCTGCCCCAGAGGTCCCTGCCACAGTCACCTCTGAAAGCTGGGCTGGAGAGATGAGAGGAAGCCCTTGGGAGGAAGAGACACAGAGGGAGCTTAGCTCAGCATGGGACTGCAGAGGAGAAACTGATACTGATCTAGGAACTCCTTCCCTCCCTATACGCCCTCTCCAGTGATTTCCATGCTTCTGGCTTAATAAGCTTTCCTCCCTGACCCTAATTGCCCATCGTTTAGACAGAAGCTGGTATTGATTCAACTCTGCTGACTGGTGCCCAAATGGAGGGACATGGCAGGTCAGGGCATTGGCTCTGGAGGCCCAGAGCCCCAATGACCCTGGCTTATCTAATGTGAGCTCTGAGAAGAGGCACCTTTCAGGTACTCTCACAAGCCTTCCCCCTTCCCTGGGACGTTGGGGGCCTTCACCCAAACACACCTCCTTCCTTCTTTGTTTCCTGACTCCTAAGGGGACCGTGGGTGGCCAGCTGGCTGTCTGCCACAGACTTGTCTCAGGTAAGCCCCCCAGCTCAAACTCTCATCCCTTCACTCACCCCCAGCTGCTCTGCACCTTTCTTCATTTAACTCTACCTGTTCATCGAAGCCCTGCTTTGAGGCATGGCCCGGACTGTGCTGGGGCCCCACAGAGAGCCAGGAGAAGCCAGCACAGCCACAAGCGGAGCTGAGGTCCAGGCCTCCAACGGAGAAGCTGGAGCTGCAGCCAGGGCCACACCTGGACAATGACAAGGCTGGGACATGGGGCTCCCCAGGAGTCACAAAGCTCCCCAACTCCCACCTCAGCCCCAACCCAAGGTTCCTGCGTGTTCCTGCACTGTCAGGCCACACTTTACCACAAAGCCATCTTGATGCGTCCACTTGGATACCCAAAGGCTGAAACTGACCCCCTCTCCTTCTCTGGGGGGAGGGGAGGGCGGTTCCTCAGAAGGTATCAGGAGATCTCAAAGCCATAACCAGAATGACAGCCTTGACTCCACCTCTTGCCTTACATATCACCCCAGCAGGCAGCCCGTGAGCTAGTGCTGGAGGGTCCACGGTCAAATACACCCCATCCATGTCCTCCCCCCTGTGCATGCGAGAGCAGGGGCCCCCACACTGACTGTCTCATTCTGTCCCTCCAACCTTGCCTCCATGCCACATCCCACCTCCACCCTCATCAAATCCCATGGTGGCTTCCTAGGGCTTGGAGGACAAGAGGTCCGTCCCTACAGGACTTGCGCACGAGAAAGGCCCCCAGCCCTGCCTCCGTGCCTTTGCTCCTGCTGCTCTCCTCCCTGGGAACACTCTTCTCTGTCCTTCCCCAGTCTGGGTGCACCCCGATTGTCCCTCGAGTCCTGGCTCACACACTCTGTCCCTGCCCGCAGAGCAAGCCATCCTCTCCCAGAGAGTGCTTTAAGGCTCTGTGACCCCTCCCTCTTCATGGATGTTCTCACCAGACCAGCGGACCCAGGAGACCAGAGTCGTGTCTTTCTCACCACTACTGACCCAGCACAAAACCTGGCACACAGTAGGACACTATAAACGCTGGTGGGACACGGCCCAGCAGAAATGCCCTAGCATGACAAGAGAAGTATGACAGCATGCAGACATGGGTAGATGCACTACACATTGTACAGATGGAACTCCATGTCCCACCTGGCCGTCTGTAGCACATGTGGGCTTTACTACCCTACTAGTCTCGTGTGCTCCTTTGTTTCCCAGTCCCCTGGCATCTGGGTGGGCCAGAATGCTGAGTCTGGCCAATGGGACCCAGAACGCAGTGCCCTGGGTCACCTCCTGGCCAAGGCACGGAATAGGGGAGGCAAACTGTCCTCACTCTTCCTTCCTTGCTGGGGGTTGGGGGGGGCTTGTGGAGTCCATGGGCAGAGGCACCAGAGTGAAGCAGGCCGATCACTGGATTACTGCGTGGAGGCTATGAGCCCATAGAGTCACTCCATTTGCATTCATGCAAATGAGAAGGAAACCTATTGGGTGAAGCCCATAGGATGACACCAGTAAGCCCGGGATGGTGGCTATGTCCCTGTCCGGTGGCTCCCCAAGTCCCTACAGCAGGTCCTCTCATGGATGCATACGTGCACACTCATGCACACACACGCACACCCACGTTCCTCTGAACCTCTCACATGGCTATCATAGCAATGTGGGCTCTTGGTGCCCTCGCCTCTCTGCACCTCTTGTTCTGGAACCCCGGGTCCTCTTCCCCCTCTCTGACCATCGCCCCCAGAGTGCTTGGTCCCCCTAGCCCTGATCCTCACCTGGTTCCCCAATCTCTTAAAGTCTGGCACCCGACAGGCCCTCATACAATTTGGGACCCAATCAGTAAGGTGTAATGCTTCTCAGGAGTGCCTTATCTTTGAAAGAATCGAAAGTTTAAAGACCCAAAGGAATGACAACCTAATGGTAGAATTTCTGGCCCAGAAAAGAGCGGGGACACCTTCCTGGCTTGAACCTATCCTGGTTCCTCTAAATCTCTTCTGCCCCATCACGAATTCCCCCTGCAGAGGCATCACCCCTTCCCCCTTACTCCTGCTCTCTTAAGGGATTTAGCTCATTCCCCACCTCTATGTCCTTAGACAAATTTTCCAAAGGATTCCTCTCTGTAGTCTCCCTAAGGAACCTAGAGAAACCACTCCTTAAGAGAGGGAGAGAAACAATAAAAGAAATGAGCACAGGGAAACCCCAACAACAAGAGCCCTGCCTTCTTCCCTCCCTCCATGTGGGTTACAGATCTGTCTTCACTCAGGAAACAGAGAAGCATATGGGTTGGAATTCTGCTCCCTTTACTTACCTGCTGTGTGACCCTGGGCAAGGCACTTAACCTCTCTGAGCCTTATCTGTCTAATAAGAAAAACCATTCCTGATTCTTAGGACATCTCTGAGAATTAAGTGAAGAAACACATCTCAAACTCCCTGCTTTGAGACAAACACTCAGTAAATGAGCATTCCCTTCCCTTCTCCAGCCCAAAGCCACTGAGTCTCCATGTGCCCAGTGAACGGACTTAAGAACCAAGGGGACAGATATACCAGCCCACAGCCTGCCCAGCCTCTCCATTCTTAAAGAAGGAGAGAGGACAGGAAAAAAACCAAAACCAAAACCAAAACCAAACAAAAACTCCTTTTTGGTCATTTGTTAAGGAGAGGTTCTACGAAAATGTGAAAATGTTTTACTTCTGTATTTCAGGCTTTGGGGATAGGCTCTTAGATTTCTCTCTCCATAGCTCCTGGGGTTACTCATGTACCCTGGAACATGGGTTGCCCCTCAGCTATGAAGAGCAGCATCAGAGACCAGTGAGGGACATGGAAGGAGGGGAGCCACAGCATCCCAAACTCTGCCCCAACAGCTTCCAATGGACTACCCAAGGCCATGTGTGCCAGACACAGCACTAGGTCCCAGAGCACTCAAGATAGGCCAGATGCAGGCAGAATAGCAGAGACCCCTTGTGATGAGCCCTACCCAGCAGGAATATTCAGGATTCTCCGAGAGAACAGAGAGGGGCAGCTCGCTAGGGATGGAGTAAGGAGACCAGGGGAGCCTAGGAAGATAGACCCTTGAAGGATAAGAAGGAAGTAGCAAGAGGTGGGGGTAGGGGTGGGTATTTCCGTACCTAAAAATGCAGGTGCAAAGGCCCTGAGGCATGAGGTTACAGGATGGATCGAGAGAACTGTCAATCTCCAGGGGGCAGGGGTAGGAGAAGATGTTGAGACACTGAGGGGTAGGTGGCCTGGGTCACAAAGCACCCTGCATGCCAGGCTCAGAAGCTTTTATCCTGCTGGTAATGAAGACCTATGGAAGGGCTTCCAAAAATTTCAGTAAAAAAAATATAATTTAAAACTTATCATTTTAAACATGTTTAAATGTACAATTCAGTGGCATGATGTGGATTCATCGTCTCGTGCCACCTCACCACCATCATCTCTAGAACTTTGTCATCACCCCGCACTGTTCCCTACTTATTAAGGGGGAGCTGCACGCTCCCTCCTACAGCCCTGGGTGACCACCGCTGGACTCTCTGGCTCTGTGCATTTGTCTGTTCTAAACACCTCATGTAAGAAGAATCACAAGTATCCGTCCTTTGGTGACTGGCTTATTTTCACGCACTCTACGTCTTCAAAGGCTCACCCATGTATGGCATGGGCCCGCCTTTCATTTTTTTTTTATCATGATAAAACAAATGTAATATAAAATGCATTATCTTAACCATTGCTAAGCACACAGTCTCCAGGGGTATGAGGCAGGTGCACATTGCCAAACGGTCCTCAGCCCCGTCCATCCCTACAAGTCCTCCCCTCACAAAACAGAAACTCTGTACCCATTAAACAACAGCTATGGAAGAATTTTAAAGGAGATGGGTAACCTAGCTTCATCGGTACAGTTAAAAAGACTTCCGGCAGACAGATGGGTGTGGGCAGACACTGCAGGCAAGGAGACTGTGGGAGGTTATTACGAAACCCAGGCCACGGAGAGCAAATCACCTCCATCGCAGGTACCAATTCTGATGGATTGGTCGTGGCTGTCTGGGGCTCTGTGTTGTGAGGAGGAAAAGTGCGATGATTGACTAATGATGTCTGGTGTGGGCACAAGACAAGAAAAAGTGGTGTGAGGGCTAGGGATTTACCAGTCCTGGGCTAAATGGAGATTTAGGGACCCAGCACAGAAAGGAAGGAACAGGCAATGGGAGAGAAGTTTCTGGAGTAGAAACAGCAAGACTGAGTGACTTACTCAGTAAACAGGATCAGGGAAAGGAAGTTCAACTTATAAAGTTCAGGAAGAAGCAGTTAACCTACTATCACCCGCTGCATTTTGGAAGATAGCTTGGAGAAAAATTCTGTTTAGACTTGTGTTTGCGGCCCCTGAGGAGTCATCTGGTAAGGTCCAGTGGGCTGAAGGCAGAGGCCCGAGGAACACCAGCAACCAAAGAGGAGCCGGAGAGGGAGGACAAGAAGGATGGTCAGAGAAGCAGGAGCTGGGCCTTGGGAGAGAGGATGGAGATGTGGAGGCGGTTGTCCACGTGGGACGCTACACGGAAAATCACATTCAAGGTCAAGGGTGAAGCAGCCTGAGGTTTCCAACGCCCCTCTCTGTCAATGTGTTCTTTCTAGGCTCTTTCAGAGAATGTTCTGAGAGGAAGGTTATCCCCACTCCTGACGCCAAGCAGGCATGGGCAGGGAGGGTGCTCTGAGCGTCCTGGCAATGCTCGGCGTGCGATCACGCAGGTGTGTGCGTTATAATATTTCTTTAACCTGTATATTCAGGTTCTATTCATTCTTTCGTCTATGAGGCTTTTGCCACAATTGAGGTCAAAAGGAAAAACACAAATTTTAAAACAGGCACAAATGGAACAAGGGCTCGTAGACAAATCCCAGCGTCCCCTCTCAACGCTGTTTCTTTCTCCTCGCCCAGGTCAGTGGTCTTCCGTTTGGCCATAAGATGTTCTGGCCACAAATCTCTGCAGACAACCCTGGGAAACAAACGCATCATCGCCCTTCCCGGCTCCCTGTGCCGTCACCCGCCATGTACGCTGTCCTCTGTGTGCAGCGGGTGCCAGAGCTTGTGGATTGTGGAAATCTCCCTCTCATTTTGAGGAGCGGAGACTGGAGCCCAGAGAGAGCATCTAACCTGCCCAGGCTCCACAGCAGCCTGAAAATGGAACCAGAGTTAAACGCAAGGCCTGGCATCCCAGGCTCATCTTCCTCCCACCTACCCCTAAGCTTCTGGAACCCAGGCCTGGAACTGGGGCCTGTCTCCCCCCACCCCTGGAGATTCCAGCCTCTGCCCCTCAGGTCCCTCACTCCTGGCCAGCACCTGCCACCCCTGCCTCCTGCCCCTGGCCATATCTGCCTCCCTTTTCCCTTCTCCTTCTTTCCCCTGCCCCCAACCCAACACCCCATCCCAGGCAAAGCCAGCGGGGGGTGGGAACCCCTCGGGTGACGGATGGGCCACGCACTGTTTTCGCTTGTCACGCGGGCATACAGAATGACAGACCTTGGGAACCAGCATTAATACTGAAGATTTATAGTCAAATCTGTCACGGCTGAAGGCACTTCCCCCAAAGTTGGCTCGGCCTGAAGGTCGCTTTTCCGAGGTGATAAGTGCAAAAAAGATGTCCTCACCCGCCCTCCTGGGCCCTCCCTCTCCCAAGCAAGAGCTCAGGCTGCACAGAAGGCATCAGAGAAGAGGAGGCAGGAATGGAACTTCTCCAAAGCAGAGTCTGAGCCCATCACCCTCACGCTCCCTTCTTCCCTCTCCCACCCCCGCCGGGTGCTACAACGGCTGGGGGTGTGGAGGAGGGCCAAAGGGTGCTCGGGGGGCATCACTGTGTGCTCCAGAGCCAAGCCAGGTGAATCACCTTTGTGTCGCCCTAGAGGGGACAGCCTGGTGGGTGGGGAAGGAAGAGAGAGCTGTGCCTTGGCTCACGCAAGGTGACCCGCTCTGAGGCTACACAGCTTACACCAGCATCTGATCTCAGGCCCCATCAGAGACCGGGAAGCTGCCCTGAGGGGCCCAGAGGCGACATAGACGGCTGCTCCAGCCCTCCCAGTGAGGGCAGAGGTCTCAGTCTATCCGCTCAGCAAATATTTACCATGAACCTCAAAGGATCACAGAGCAGAAGGGCTGAGAGGGGCCTTAGAGACTGGTCTCGCCAATGGCGCCATTTTACAGATGGGGAAACTAAGGCTCAGGGAAGAAATGTAAGAGTCTAAGTCAATTCATTTGTTGGACAATCACTGGGACCACACTGGGGACTTGGCTCTTGACCTGCCTGCTTGCTCTGAGGAGAGGCCTGTACTATGCGCAGAGTGGGGCACAAGGCCAGATAAAGAAAAGGTGAGACAAGCATTCCCACTGAAGCACAGTGGGAAAGAATAATGATCATGGCTAATGCATTGGTTCTGCTCACCATCACAGTGATTCTGGGGTCATATGTTATTTACCCAATTTACCAATGAGGAGACTGAGGCATAGGTCTGACACCCAATGGTTATCAGAATTCAGGGCCCATCTTCTGACCATGATGCTCTATTGTGTCCCAGGAAAAGGCAACCTGGCAGACACTGTCACAGATAGGCCTTGATTAGCTGCCAGTGTTTGGCAGGTGAGGGCTAGGCTCTCCAAGAAGGGAAAGGGCTCTTGGGTTGAGGCAGTCTCTGAAGGCTTCCTGGAGGAGGCAGCAGAGACACTGGAATGGAGCCAGAGTCCTAATAGGAAGCCTCCTAGACTCAGGGCTGACAGGCACACAGTCTAACCCATTCCTGAGGAGCTCACTCTTGACCCTATCTGGGGGTCCCCATGGAGGCCCTTGGCACAAGGAGCTGGCTGGAGTGACTTGGCAGTGCAGGCTGCACTGGCAGCTGGAGCCCAGCAGTACAGGGAGGGGGCGGGGGAGGCAGTGGGTGCCAGCATCCTGGACTCCAGGGCCTGGTACGAGAGTGGCGCCATTCCTGGGTTATAGATGAGCTAAATTAGCTGTGACGCTCATTAGCGGCAGCTCCTAATTAGTGAAAATTAATATTGGCTTTGATAAAGACGTTGGCGCCAGTCTCCAAGGCGGAGGCATCATCGACCTTGTCAGCGGGGCTAACGACTGGGTAAGTGGAGGCGACAGGGGGCCTGGAAGTCGGCAAAGGGTCACTGAGAGGGGACATAAGGCTCTCCCAGGCCCCGTCCCTCTGCAGCTCTCAGCCCTGAGGGCAGGGCTCACTTGGCCCTCAGCAGGCTTTCCCCAGGAGCCCATCCCCACACCAGAGATGCCCCTGGGAGCCCGGGGCAGACCTGTCCTGGCGGCAGCTGGCACGGGGACAGAGGAGACTTCCCCTATAACTACCTTTAATATTGCTTGACTACAAGGTGTCCCAGGCAGTGTATGAAATGTCCTCACACATATTTAATGTTCTCCAAATCCCTGGAAATAAATCCTTCCATTAGTTCCATTTTATAGAAGAGGAAAATTGAGGCCCGGGGCAGGGGAGTAACTTGACCTGGGACCTATGGGTAGCAGGACTTGGACCCAGGCAGTCTCACTCCAGAACCATGATCCCTCCCTGCCCCTCGACCCGGGCCCCAGAAGAGACAACCGGAAGCCGGCACACCACGCTGCACCCAACATTTAACACCATATCTGGCACAGGGCGGGTGAGCAACACACACTTATGAATGAACAAATGAACAAGCAGAGGAAACTCTCAGTTCTGCCCGTGTTTATATTTAATTACCGGTTACGTCTTCTTCCTCGATCTATTTAGTACCATGGAGAACGTGAATTTCAACTTGGGGCCACTGAGACGTTTCCCCTGAAACTTCCCAGGACCATCTCCAGACTCTGAATCCTAGAACACTGCCTTTGTGGCGGGGCCTGGAGTGTTTGGGGGGGACACAGGGGACACACCTGCTTCCCAGGCAGTGACTACAAGCCTGGAGGCCTCTGCACACCTAGGCCCCAGCTAGGCTGTTGCCAAGTGACCAGCTCTGGGACCTGGTCCCTCAGACCCCCTGGGAGGTGACTCGGCAGATATGGCTTCACCTCCCCGCTTCCCAGCCAGGAATCCTGAGGCCCTCCCAGGGCAATGAGGGGAAGTAACAGATACATCTATTTTTAATCCAAATAAAGGAAAAATGTTTGCCACCATGGAGCTTATAAAAATAACAATGCATTATTCGGGCATTAATAACAATAAAGATGTCAAACTGTCAGATAAGAAGTTAATCTCATTCGAGCACAATTAAAGATGCTATTATCCCACCACCTGGGGCCACTTTGGCTTTCACCACTCAGCAGGCTTAACAGATAAAGGGGCGAGGCCACCGAGCAAACCGGGGGCATTGGTGATCCTCCCCACCACCCCACATTGGCTCCTGCTTGACCCAGTGCTCAGTCGCCCCTTCTATGACCCTGCACAAGGACACGGGCCCCGCTCAGCTGTGGAGGACCTGGCAGGACCTTCAGGGCCAAAGGATGGGGGCAGGACGAGGTGGGGCCTGGCAGGCATGCCGGCCATTCACTGAACCTTCCTGGGATGAAGGATGCCTAAGTGGGTCCTCGGTAAAGGCAGAGGGGCCGCAGCTCTCAAGTCCCTGCAGTATGACAGGGTCCAACCAGGAGGAGGGAGCGCAGTTAGTATGGAACAGAA
The DNA here is from genome assembly GCF_963455335.1 of Martes martes. Lineage (NCBI taxonomy): Eukaryota > Metazoa > Chordata > Mammalia > Carnivora > Mustelidae > Martes > Martes martes. Next base: position 54,588,179 of record NC_137902.1, read on the forward strand.
AGGAAATACAGTGTTGGGACTTGGTCACACGGTGACAGAGGATGGTGCGGTGACCCAGAGATCAACAATAGCAGGAAGCCACCCCTGCCGGCTCTGCATGGGCAGCACAAGGGAGGAAGTGATGCTTCCAGAGCCCAGGGGCGTGTCAGCTGGTGGGAGGTGGAGCCACACTGTCCAAGGGGACAGTGATGGGGACAAATATCATGGCCTCTCCCCTCTTCCCACGGTCCAGTCTCCTGCCATGGCCTCCTGTTGGCTAAATTCAGATGGGAGCTGGCCGACCTGGGAGTCTAGGTAAGGCAGCCCACAGGGTCAGCTCCCTGAAGTTCCGAGGACCGCTGGAGAGGCCCAAGAACGGATCCAAGGCCAAATCAGCCAGGGTCCAGCCCTGAAATTTAATCACCCACAGTTCACTGAGCACAGATGCCATTCCAGGCACACCTGTGTTTGCGGGGAGACAGCATGAATCAGAAATCACATTGGCCCTCCGGTTACTGCCCAGGGAAGGAAATAAACATAAACAGATCATTTCCAAGTACTATGACAGGTGCTGGCTGCATTACAGACCATGAGAGGCCTGAGGGCAGGCTACAAAGACGGAAGTCCAGGAAGGCTTCCTGTAAGAGAGATAGCTATGTCAGGGGATGGGTGAAAGAAAGGAAGGAGGAAAGGAGGCTGAGGAAAGGTGTGTTGGGCAGCAGGAACTCCGCAGACAAGGCACAGAGGCAGGAGACAGCGGAGCGTGGGCAGGTCTCGTGACAAGCACAGCTGGCCCTGGCCTCCTCCTGTGACTGCGAGGGCACAGCTCGGTGTGTGCATTCTGCATTTCAGTGTTCGGGACATGGCTGGGCTCCAGAAGGTGACATGAGTATCACAGGTTTGGGAGTGATCATGGGGTGAATGAGAGGGAGGTCCCACCGTGGAGAGTACATGAAGGGGGGCAACGGGCATATTCCTAGGAAGCTCTACAGTGAGGTGGATGGAACCCAAAAAGAGATAGTCCCAGAGGCAGAGAAGCAGGGGGGTGCCCAAAGAGCAGTGAGCTTGGTCTGAGTACCCACAAGGTCAAACACAGCAGAGAGTCTGGGAGGTAAGATCTGAAAACCACCCGCTGGGCAGGCCAAGGACAAGATCACTGGCTGGCCTTACTGTGAGCCCCACCCATGGCGTGAGGGAGCTGCCGTGGGGCTGCAAAGGGCAGGGGGTAAACGAGGGACTGAGGTCAAGAGCAAGCAAGGGTAGCCCACCCTGTTGTATGACAACTCTGCTCTTCAAAAGACACTTCGTGCTATGAAACGGAGACAAGCCACAGCCTGGGAGCAAATATTGGCAAATCATACATCTGATAAATATATATATTTATATATCCTATCCAGGATATATAAAGAAGTCTCAAAACTCAATAATAAGAAAACAACTCGTTTTTCAAAAATGACCAAAAGACTGAAATAGTTGCTTCCCTAGAGTAGCACACAAAGCGATCTCGCCATCATTAGTTATTAGGAAAATGCAAATTAAAACCACTATGAGAAACCACCATACGCCATACACCATACACAAAGACAAATTTTTGAATTAAAAAAATTTTGAATTTTTTGAAAAAAAAATTTTTGAAAATTTTTTGAATTAAAAAAAAAAAAAAACAACCTCCCATAATAGAGGTGACTAGAGGTTGGAAGGAGGGGAGAATGGAGAATTATGGTTTAATGGGGACAAAGAGTTTCTGTCTAAGGCGCTGAGAATGTTCTAGAAACAGACCGTGGGGATGGTTGCCCAACACCATGAATTTCTTACTGCCACTGAATTAGTACACTTAAGCATGGTTAAAATGGGTAAATTTTGTTATGTGTATTTCACCACCACTAAAAAGTAAATAAAATGACCTCCCATGCCAAGTGCTGGAGAGTGGTGCAGCTGGGACCTGTGCATGCTGCTGATGGCAGGGGTGGGTGTGGAATGGTAAAATCACTCTGAAAAACAGTTGGTAGTTTCTTAGGAAGTTAAATGCACACATGACCCAGCCATCCCATTCCCAGATGTTTTCTTGAGAGAAATAAAAGCATGTGTCCATCGAGGACAGGCAGATTTCCTGACAACCTGATTTGGAAGAGCTGCACACTGGAAACCACCACAACGTCTAGCAACAGGTGAATGGAGACAGACACTGCAGTGTATCTTTACAATGGAACTCGACTCAGTGCTACAGAGGAAGGTTCTGCGGATGTGCGTGGCAGTTCAAATGGACCAAATGGGGATGCCGAGGGACAGAAGACAGACAAAGACAGACAAGAAGACTACACGCGGTAAGTTCCATTTATAGAAAATTCTGGAAGATGCAAACTAATCTTTTTTTTTTTTTTTTAAGATTCAAACTAATCTTTAGTGACAGGCGTAGATCAGTGGTTTCCCAGGAGTGGTTAGCACGGTTAGGGGAGGGTGGAGAGGAGGGATTTCAAAGGGGTGAGAGGAAACTTTTGGGGTGAGGCTATGTTCGCTATCTTGATGGTGGTGATGGTTTCAAGAGTAGACAACAGACCTCAAAATGATCAATTATGCACTTGAAATGGTGTTGTTTTTCATTTATGTCAATCACCCCTTAACAGCGTTGTATAAAAGTTTGTTTTCCTAAAGGCACCTGGGTACAAAAAAGGAAGGAGAGTTGGTGGAGGGAGACACTAGGTCCAGGAGGGCTGTGTTTTCGGACGGAAGGACATGAGCCTGCCTTGAGGCTCCTGGGGGCTGTTGGCCTTCCTCAGAACTGCAGAGAAGCACCCTGAGTTCCAGCGTGTGGGGACAAGATGTCCTGAAGGCAGAGGGCGGCCTCTGTGAAGACTGTTCAGGAGGAGCACGTTCTAGGAGGGCGAGGAGAGGCCGAGCACCCAGCTATCTGCCTCCCTGCCTCCCTCCTGCCTGCCCCCGCACAGAGGCTTGCGGCAGCTCCGTAGAGAACCAGTGTTCCTCGTAAGAGAAATAAAAACCACCATTAACAAGGGAGGGGGTGGGAATGCCCAAACAGAGGGCTCCCGAAGCCACAGGCCAAAGACACCATTTCCAGGGTGGATCAGGGAGGGTTTATGTGGAGGAGAGCGTTGCAGTGATGGCATGAGCTGAAAAGCTCGAGACAAGTACAGTCCCATCATGCTGCACAAACCAGTACCCCCTGGACCTGTGGGACACGACAGCCCAGAAAGCACGTGGGGGATGACGACAGATCTTAGGAGAACCCAGAAGCCACATGGACTGGAAGGGTGGTGAATCTAATCACAGATGCCCTGGGCCAGTAGAACGAGGGGCCTGGGATTGACGTGTGGGCAGTGGGAGCCACTGATGGTTGTAGAGCTGAAGAGTGACACCACAAGAGCAATGCTTCAAAGATCCTGCATTTATCATGCTCAAAGACCTGCCACAACTCACCATTACCTAGGCTCTGGTCCAGGTCATGAGGATCTGGCCTTGGGGCCCCCACAGTGGGACACTGCCTTTTCACACCGTCTTTTCTGCCATGACTCCCTCCCTCCAGCCCCTCTCCTGCAGCTGGACCAGCTGACCCACTCTCCCCTGGGCACGGGAGGCCACTCACTGACTCTGCTTACAGCATTCTCCCACCCAGATGCCATCGTTTCTCCTCTAAGCTAAAGAGCTATCCACTCTGACATTCATTCATTTATTCAATACCTTTTGAAGTCTCATTATGTGCCAAGCCCCCAACTAGGCACCAGGGACCCAGCACTGAAGAACAAAGTCCTTGCCCTTGTGAAGCCAGATGTGGGGGGTGGGGAGGGAGGGAGGCAGACCATAAACACACAAACAATGAATACTTTTGGATGTTAGGTGTCGAGGTAAACAGAACAGGGTAATGGGAGAAAGGGAAGGGAGATAGGTGTGGGGCATATTAGAGATGGTGATCAGCAAAGCCTTCCAGAAAAATGAGTGATGAGGAGGTCCAAGTTTTTGCAATGTCTCTGTAAAGACCCAGGGTAAGAGTGTTCCAGATGGAAGGAGCAGCAAGTGCAAAGGCCCTGAGGTGGGAAGATGCTTAGCTTGTTCAAAAGACCAAAGGCACGTCCGGTAGCTGAAGCACAGTGAACAGGGAGGAGAGTGATAGGAAAAGAAGTCAGAGGGGGGCGGGGGAGGGGGCAGTTAGGCCATGTTATTCTGCAGGTCAAGGGAGCAGTCTGCACTTGGTCTAACTAGAGGGGGAAGCCCAGGGAGGGCTGTAAGAAGGGAAGGGTTGTGCTGATCTATATTTCAAAGTGACTGCTCCAGCTGCAAGGCAGAGGGTGGACTAGGTGTCGGTGGAGGGAGAGGGCAGCAGGCTGAGCTTCCTCATCCCTCCCAGAGCCACCTGTCTAAGGACTTCCTCATTCAATCATTAAAGTGACACTCCGGGAGCAGCTTTGTGTGTGCCAGCCCCACCCAGCTCCACCTGCCACCTGGGCAACTAACCTGGGAGCATCACGACCCTTCAGTCCCCTGGCTTAGACCACAGAGAGGTCTCACAGTCTCAGCGGAGCCCTGTCCCACAGTACGTGCTCAATGACTGCTCCACACCACTGTTGTCATTGTTACTCTGCGTCAGCAACGAGCCCTCTCTGAATGTCTTCACTGGGGCTGCCATTGATTTGGGGCTCCACCATTAACTCCCACGACAGACTCTGGGTTACTGAAATCTTCATGTGCAGGTGGATGGCTGTGCCTCCCCCAAGATTGAAAATTCCTTTTAGTGTTAACAATAAACTTGAAACTCCCTTAGTGCCAAGCACAGAGCTCTGCTCATGACACTTGTGGGATGACACGCAGAAGTGGGAGGATGGTGGGGGGCGGGGGACGACAGAGGAGGGAAGCCTCTGCATTGGGCCTGGCCTGCCGGGCAGAGCTGGGATGAACGCCACTGCTGGGGGCAGAGGACATTGTTCTTATAGCAGGGCACACTTTGTGGGTGACAACAGCCCTCTTTTCCCTAGTGTCACCAAAAAGGTTGGCCAGAGGTCCTGGGGAGCAGGGAGATAAGGCCCAGGGGAAGGTAAGGACATCAGGGAGAAGAATGCTGAGCAGTGACAAGAGAGGGGGCAGGGGCAGGGGGGAAAGAAGCCCGGGGGAGGGAAAGGTAAATAAATAGGGACATGTGTCAGGGACAGCAGAGAGCTTAATGACTGGGCCCAGTGCTCAGCTGGCAATGGGGGGACCGGGATGGTAGAGTTGGAGGTCCATCCCTGGAGGACAGCCCCTTCTGGGGAGGCCTGAGGACAGACGGGAATTAATGGCTGAACCCAAGATACTAAGTGTAACACAGAGGTCATGTAGAAACAGCCCAGAAGTCCAAAGCAAGAGTGGCTGATGCTGCCTGATGGTCACCCCCAAAAGAAGGGTGTCTGACAGAAGGCAGGTAGCGAGAGGACCCTGGGCTCTGTAATGACCCCCAGGCCCTCTTGCCTCCGATCCTGCCTTCTCCTTGAAGCTCTGCCCAGCATCCACCAAGACCTGTCCCAAATGTTGCTCCTGCCGGAGGCTGACGCGGGACAGCGTTCGTCCAAGTGCTGGGGCTGCACACTGAGTCACACACAGTGTGTGTGTGACTTTCATCTTCAGGAAAGACCCCCAGTGCATTCCAGGGGCATCTGCCGAGACATCCAGTCAAGATATGGGCTCTGACTGTGGTGCCTGGGCCCCTCCCCAAGAGCACACCTCTATCATGCAGCACCCCCACCCCTCTCGGCTTGTGTGCTCCCTGGGGACCGAGAGGGGTCTGACTTTCCCACTCCAACGGCATTCCTGGCAGATGGGGGGCCCTTGGGCCTGCTGCACATCCACAGGGCTCTCGGGGCTCAGGAAACACTGCAGAGCTGAGCGCGAACTCAGGGAAAGCTGGAGACGCTCACTTCAAGACCACGAAGTTCCCCCCGGGGAATCTCGTTTCCTTGGGGCAGAGACCCACTCTCTAGTTTGGGTTCCTTCACCACAGCGCACATCAGCATTGTGGGAGAACCTGCCCCAACCCCACCCCCTGCCACCCCCCTGCTCAGGACCATCCCAGACGCAGTGTCTGGGAACCTGGGTGCACCTGCCCGTCCAAGTCAGCTCCCAGCCCTCGCAGCTCCTCTGGCCAGGACATGCTGTCTCCCAGAAAGGCCCCAGTCTACTTCCCATTAGCTCCTGCGGGCAGGGGGGTGGGTTCCAGAGGCTGGGGCAGAGGAGGCAAAGACCAGCTTTGCCCGCTGCAAACTCCTCTAGCTGCTCGCCTGGAGCCCGGGGCTTCTGAACCATGGCAGGGGGTGAGCATGCGTCCGGGTAAGTGCATAGGCACTGAAACATGCATGTATCTAACGATTTCCCACACCTTTCTGCCTTCCATCCCCCTGACCCAACCGCTCAAGGGGAGCTGAAGGGCCAGGGCAGAGGCCAGAGCTGTCAGGCAGGCTTTGTTCAGCCCTACTACCTCTTTGATGGGGCAGAAGTAAAGGTCTGCCTCCCCCCACTCCAAAAGGAGACTCAGGAACCAAGCCTGCCCGGGCAGGACACAGAGGCCTCTGGAACCGAGGGATCCCAGTAAAGAAGAATGGAGGAGCACGAAGTGGAGGCAGAAGGAGTGGGTCTCCTTCCCGATTCTCCTTAACTGGCAGTGTGACCTTGGGAGGTCACATACCCTCGGTGTGGCTCACCAGCAAAGCGGGGAGAATAACATTAGCCAACACAGGTAAGTGCTGGCTGGGTTCCAGGCACTGTCCCAAGCTGCTTACTTACGCCAGGCTTCTGCACTGCAGCCCGGTGTGGTAGGTACCACCATTGTCCCCGTTTCAGCATGAGGAAGCCCAAGCACAGAGAGGCTCAGTCCCTCACCCCAGGGCACACAGGTGGGAGGGGGCTGAGTCAGGCTCTGAACTCCAGCTGCTCCCATGTTCCTAACCCCTGTACATACCACCTCCTCGCCCGCCGCGCGCTTGTGGTACTGGGGATTCAGTAAGGGACTTGGTGAACGGCGTGCTGTAGTGATTCGCAGAGAGCCGTCCCCAGAAGAGCAGCGCCAACATCACGTGGCAGCTGGTGAGGAATGCAGATTCTCAGGCCTGCTGACTTAGACTGTGGGGCCGGGGTCTCACTGTCCGTTTTAGCAAGCCTTCTAGAGGATTCCAGTGCCTGCTGAAGTCTGAGAACCACTGGTGTAATACACTGTCTGCCCACAAAATTTCTTATGCACGTTCACACTTTTCTGTTAGTAAGCTCCACTTGCTGAAAAGAGATGACTGTTCTAGCAGCCCAAACCCTGAAGATCATTCTCTCTCTCTCTCTTCCTCTGGGGTCTCCAAAGGGGCTTGTTCAGCCATCTTGCCTTGAGCTACCCCTCCTCACACCTCCTACCATCCTCCACAAAGCAACGATGTCCTTTAAGTAATAACCCCAGAGCGCATGCACCCCTACAGGGCCAGTGAGCTGTCCTTTCGCTGTCCCCCAGATTCCAACATCGTAATAAATAACAGCTTCCGAGGTGGTCTGCAACTCCGTGGGCGTACACACGCACACACACACCTCACGCTGCCTCGTCCGTGGGCCCAGACACTCCATGTAGGTCACTACAAACACACAGAAAAAGCAAAGGATGAAATCAAGATGCAGTCATACACTCTCACACAGAGAGACAGCACAAAGAGACAGAGGTGTGTTCACATGCAGAACACTACCTTGCAAAGACACATCAGTACACACACGTGTGCATTCGTGCACACAGAGAGGCCGGGACACGTGCACAAGCACACATATGCAGGCAGGAACACAGACAGGTACACACACATACACACACACGCATGCGCGCTGCCTCTGCGGGAGGTGGTCCCTGATGGGGGTGGAGATGCCAAGTCCCACTTGCTTGACGGACCACCTGCTTTGCCTCTGTCCCCGGGGTGTGGCAGCGGGAGCCGGCCAGCAAGGCAGGGGTGACATGCAGGCTCCATGGAGACGTTCCCTTCTGAACAGCCCACTCCTCCCACCCTTGGGAAGAAAATTATGACTTTCTCAGGGAGGAGGTTTTTTTATTTTTTGTGTTTTTTCCTCTCCCCTCGTTTGGCACACAGCACTAATTTATGACTATTTTCCCAAGTCCACTGAAGTAAGAGGGTAATGGCTTTCAGCCGTTTCCTTTCTCTCACCTGTCATTCACCGCCGGCTACCTGACAGGACTGCAGACAATGTTCCAATCACAGGGGCTGGTTTTTTTTTTTCCCAGGGAAGCGAAGAATTCATAGTGGCCGTGGGGAGAGTTATTTCACTCCCGGATGGAACGACGTCAGGTAAACAGCTGTAAAAATTCATAACCAGCAGGGCTGCCTCTGGATAGGGGGTGGGCACATCGCCCACAGCTCAGGCTCGGAGCTGGCCTGGCTGGGGGTCCGCAGAGCTGGGGGTCAATCAATGACTCAGGGCCCTCGGCTTCCATTACCCCAGTGGACTCTAGCCTCTCGACCTTGAGCAGGTCGCACTGCTTCTCTATGCCTGAAGTGTTCCAGCTGCTGCCTGGAAAGAATGTTCTTCGCCCTGAGAGGCAGGGGGATGATGACCAGGCATGGACCACAATCATCTAGAGCTCAGGTGTTCCCTTGTGGGGGTTGCCTGTCCCCATGTGAGTGACAGCTGGCGGACTGCCGAGTCTCAGTGGCTCATGTGAAAAGCTAAGGTACTCTGTACCAGTACCGTTCCATCAGATTCACAGGGACCACAGAAACATTCTCTCTCCTTGCTGTCCCGTACAGCAAGCCCTCTACACGTGCCCACTGACGGCTCGAGAAATGTGGCCAGTGTGGGTGAGAAAGTGAGTTTCATGTTTCCATTAGGTTGTAATTAATGGACTTTAAATAACCACATGTCTAGTGGGTGCTGTTCAAGATACTGTAGTGTTATACCTGGATGCTTGTAGCATCTCATACTGATGATGGGCCCTCTTCTGTGGTTGTGAGGACCAAATGCGATAATGCATATAAAGTCTGGGCACCTAGCTGGCTGCTCTTATTAATACTATCAGACACGATCAGAAGGACGGGAGGGAAGGGGGTCTGAATTCAGGAGTGTCAGGCTAGAGCAGCCCTTTAAGTAACTTCCTTTCCTGTCACTGGTCTTCAGTGTAACTGAGGGACACGTGGGAACCAGGACTAGGGCCGACCAGCAGTTGTCCAGGAGAGGTCCTGGTGTCTTGCACTGTCCTCCCCCTCCCCAAGCCCCACTGCTCACACTCTTGGCATGACCTGGAACCATAAGCAGGAATGATCAGCCCAGGCTCTGGCATGGTGGGGCTGAGTGAAATTGCTTTCGGATGAGAAAAGTCCTATCACAGACAATTGGTGGGACTCAGAACACCCCTCTTCTTCAAAGCCAGAGTATCCCGGGGATGCAGCAGGACCAGCTGGCAGGCATGACCCCTGGGGACCATCTCCTATGGCCCTGCAGGCAGGGACTCACTGACGGGCTGTCCTAGGTAATTTACAACTCCTGTGACCATGGGCAAGTTCACTGTTCCGAGCCTCAGTCTCCCCATCAGCTAGGTAGAGCCCTAAATACCCACCTGATGGGTGATGATGAAGGTTGGATGGCAATAACATGTACAAACAGGTACCTCGTAGGCACTCAGTAAACAGAAGCCATTACCACCGCCATCACTTCCCTTATCCGGAGGAAGAAGAGTACACTGAGTGAGAGGCTAGTCGCTGGTGGTAGACCACCCAAGTTCAAAGACTCGCTCCAGCCCCGCTCACCAGCTGTGTGCTCTTGGGCAAGCTGCTGCAACTGTCTGTTTCCCCACCTAGGAAACAGTGATGATAAGGACAGCACCTTCTTCCCAGGAACGTTAGAAGGATCAAAAGAGCTCACAGCAGCCACGGACACAGAGTAAGTACTCTATGCACTGGTTAAATTCAATAAGTGGCCAATGGAAGAGAGCCCAGCAGCCCTGGGTTTAGATCTGTTGACAGCAGAACCCTGCCCAGTGAAAGCAAGGGGCAGAGGATCAGGAACTCACCACAAAAACTACAGGCAAACAGAGCAATTCTAACAACCCAGTGCCTTTGACCTGAAGGATCCTGGCTCTTGGACATGCTGGGGAACTTTGCCCCCACTGACACTTGCTCACCAGAGAGTCAACATCCTGATTTATGGCCGGGAAAACTCTGGCAACAGAGCCAGCTGGTAAGAGAATGTACACTTCCAGGGGCACCTGGGAGACTCAGTGGGTTAAGCCTCTGCCTTCGGCTCGAGTCATGATCTCAGGGTCCTGGGATGGAGTCCCGCATTGGGCTCTCTGCTCAGCGGGAAGCCTGCTTCCCCCTCTCTCTCTGCCTACCTCTCTGCCTACTTGTGATCTCTGTCAATCAAATAAATAAATAAAATCTTAAAAAAAAAAAAAAAGAATGCACACTTCCTTCACCTTTAGTCCTGCTTTTCCCACCACTCACCCTCCTCACCCGACAGGGGAGGCTGAGAAAGGGACACTCTCCAGGGTGAGGAATGGCAGTGGAAGGGAGGGAGAACCACCCTGTCCTTGTTCCTCATCATTCTTTCCATGGCATCAGACTGGACAGAAAACACCTGGAAAGGAAAAGGCAATCCTTCTTGCCATGCAGGTGAGGGCAGGTGGGGGTTCACCGGCCTGGATGGTGTGCCAGGCTCTGTGCTGGGCCAATGTCACATGTCACAGCCCACATGTCATCCCTCCAAATAAGGACACCAGGCTGGAGCAGGGACAGTACCCTGCGGTTCCCAGGCAGAGCCTATCTTCTCGATGTGGCCCCTGGTCTAATCTCAGGACCCAGCCTCCTTACTGCCATTTCTGAAACAGAATCCAATATTTACATTTTTCGGAGCTGAAAAGCAGTGCCGCTTTTCCCAGGGCCACATCTCTGGTCAATAAGGTAGGTAATCCTATTGTTAAAATATACATTCTCCTCAGCCCACCCTGAGCTCCGCCACGATGAAGCTATTTTCATCTTGGACAGAGGGAAATGCAGCTAGTAAACATTTTGATTTTCCTAAACTGGCCTTTAGGCAGAAGGAGAGGCGTCCATCCTCAGAAGTGATGCTCTCTAAGAGAGAGGCAGGGAACGTGCAAGGCTCAGGGGTCCTCAGACTGTCAGTCTCTGAACAGGCATTTGCTTCTAGAAAGCACTTGTGCATGGAGGGCTGGGTGAGGTTGCCCAGGTAGGACTAGAGTCACCGTCCCTGCCACTGAGCACCTGGTGGGGACCAGGCCCTGTACTCACCACATTTAGAACTTCCTTCGACAACCACAACAGCTCTGCAAAGAGCACGGGACCAGCTCCATTTTAGAGATGAGAAAACAGAGGCTCCCAGAGGTGAAGGAAGTGCTCGAGGCTTTGGCATGCCTGGGGTAGAGCCAGGGCTCTGGGTTCCTCCCACCACGGATCACAGGTCCTCACACCACGCTGAAAGTGCTCAGCTGAGAGCTGGTGACCGATGGCTTGGCTGCTGACGGTGAGGACAGCGGGTTCCCTGGCCTCAGAAGCCACGTGCCCCTCTTCTTCCCCCTCCTCCCTGCTCGGGCCCTGAAACACCCACTCCTTCCACGAGATCACATCTCTTTGGGCTGGGCTCCCTCGAAGCAGGTGGTTGTTGGGGGGGCACCTGAGTAGGGAGCAGTTCCCTTCTCCTTAATTGACTGTAAATTGCTCCAGAGCTTTTAATGAAGGCCGTCAGGAGTAATTATGTCCGCCGCACGGCCACTCTGTGTAAACACCGAAGGCGGGGCTGGGGGCAGGCCATGCTGGGCTTCTCACATCTGGGCTCTCCTGCTCCTCTCTCCCCTGTGGACCTGTCTCAAGTCACACCTCCATCTCCTGAGGAGAAGCCACAGCTGTCGCAGGCAGGGACCATGCAACACAGGCAGCTGGGTGAGGGGCAGTCCTGGGGAGCCCCACAACGGGTCCATGGGGTGGCCGCCTCCAGGGCTATGGGATGGGCAGACCTGGACGAAGGACTCATGCCAGATCCGCCAGAAGACAATTCCAGGGGCCAGAGAGCGACATGGCGAGGGCAGCCATCTCAATGTGGGGTCCCCAGACCACGAGCACCTGAGAACCTGTGGCAAACACACATTTGCGGGCCCCACGTGGGCTCACCTACTGAGTCAGAAACTCGGTGGGGTGTGGTAACAAGCCCTTCAGGGGGTCCTGAACTGCTGGGAAGAGGGAAAGAACAATGGGAGAGGACTGCTAGCCTCGGCTTACAAGATGGGGAAACTGAGGGCTGAAGAGCTGAGGGCGTTTACTTAGGGGCACACAGCTGGGAACGGAGCCAACAGCACCCCGAGGGTTGGACAGTTGGATTCAAACCTTGGCACTGACACTTCGAGTCAGGGCATGGACTTCTCATCTATAAAACAGGGTCAGCAGTGGCCCCATGAGTCATCCAGGGGACAAGAGTGAGGGAACCCAGCACAGGCTCTGTGCATTGTTTCCCCCTAAGGCTCTGCCATCACACTCCAAGTCCCGTGCTGTGACAGGACGTAGAGGAGGGCAAGAGCGAGGAGATGCAGACTGTGTTGAAAAGAACAGGATGCTGGTGCCAGCACCACCCCTGGACAGACACGTAAGATGTTACACACAGAAGGAATGCCACCCGGGGCCAGTCCCCACAAGATGCTCCAAAGGGGACACCAAGAAAGGAAGGACCTCACTGTCCAGCCATTGTGCATTCCAGGCAACCCCACCTACATACAAGGCTTTAAGACATGGTCCTTGCCCTCCAGGAGTTTATAACTTGGTCTGTCCCGTAGAATACCAAGGTGCTGTGGGGGAGGCTGATAAGAACAGACATCCAGGGTGATCAGGGCTGACCTGAGTGGCCAGAACCCCACAAGCGGCTTTGCAGCCCTGGCTTCATGCCCTTGTGTCAGTGCTGAGCAAAGCTGAGCCCACAAGGTCACCTCCCAAGTAGCATACTACGTCCGATCAGCCAGGGAATCCGCCAGCCTGCAGAGCCCGTATCGCTGGCCACGAGGCTGGGCTGACCCCAGGGGAGACAGGCTTCCACAAATCAAGCAGATCCAGCTGCAGGCTCTCAATTACTCACCTCCACTCTACCCCGCCGGTCTGAGGAGCCTGGAGCCAGGGGGCCACACAGGGACCCAGCAGGGACCCAGCAGGGGGGCGCCGCTGTCTTCACCCCTCATCCTGGGGCAGGACTTGATGAACAAGGAGGGAGGGACAATGACCTATTCGCCAAGAGGCCGGAAGCTGCTTCTGGGAGACCAGACAGGGCAAGCTGGGGGCCTGGGTGCTGCTGGCACCGCTCACCGGGAGAATGTGGGAGACAAACGCCACCTCCCTGGCCGTCAGGCTGAGTTATCCATGACATAGGGTTTCTCTAGAGAGCTCATAAAGCAGCTGATGCGGCGAAGCAGGTCTACACTCAATAATCCCTCCATCTCACTCCGGTCGGACGCCGGCATATTCATCTTGAATTATCCTTTTCAAAGGCCGAATCAATCCTAGGAAGCGTCGGGGCTCTGGCCGCTCACAGTCTTGCTGCCAAGAGCCAGGAAAGTAGGGTCCCTGGGCAGTGCTAGGACGCCAGGGGGTGGGGATGGAGAGAGGCAGTGGAGGCATGTCCTCTCCCTTACCCGACGGCATGGGGCCCGTGGGGACCAGAGTTGAGGCTCTTGTCTCCTGGTTCACTGTGGCATGCAGACAGGGTCGGGGAGGGCAAGAGAGGCCAGAGACGGTGGGTGAACTGCTGGTACCAGCCCCGGGGAGGGAACCTACTCTGATCCTCACCTACCCTGATCTCCTCACCCCCGGGGAGGGTCAAGTGTTGGTCATGGAGGGAGAAAGACCTGAGTTTGAATCCTGCTCTGCAACTTCATGATCATGAGCCTTGGGGGGGTGACCACCTGGCTAAGCCTCAGTTTTCCTCATGTGGAAAATGGGCTCAATAACCACCACCTTCATAGGGTACTGTGAGCATGGAATGAGCAGGCAGGCAAAGCCTCTGTGCAGCACCTGGCAGACAGGAGGGTCACCGGGAGGGCAAAGGTGGGCAAAGTCTGCCCTAAGTCAGAGGACCAGCCACGGGAGCTAGGGGCCTCCAGAATCAGGCACAGCAGACTCAGGGGCAGGGGAGCAGGCAGACTCTAGGGGCTCTGTGCAGGCTGGGATGAATGGGGAGCAGCAGCAGGAGGCACGTCGCCCATTAGCAGGTGGGTGGCCCTCATCGCCCAGTGAGGCAGGGAGGTGTCCATAGCTGAAGGGCCCACCTATCACCTGCACCAGTCTCAGCAGACAGCCGCACCAACTGGGTTCCTGGTCAGGCCAGGAAGGGGAGACCAGGGACGTCTGGGACTCTCCCACCTAGAAAGGGAAAACGTCCTTTGGGAGAGTAACACATCAAACCTTAGCAAATATTTATGTGTTAGACACCGTGGGTGTTGGCCACTTGGGTGTCCCCAACCCGCTTCTCACCTAGTTGGGAAAAGCACTAGTTAATGATGACTATTACTAAAGGTTACTGTCTATTAGTGCCAAGCACAGTTCTAAATGCCTAAAGTTAACTGATCTAACCCTTGCCACCCTCCTACGAGTGTACACAGTGTGTTCATCCCATTTTCCAGCTGAGTACACGGAGGCAGAGAGAGGTTATGTGGCTGGTGATATAGGCCACACTTGCTGAAGATGCAGCAGAGGGCTTCTTGGAAGAGGAGGCACTAAGGACAAGCAGCTCGATAAAAACAATATCCACCATTTGTACGGGAACTTTCTTTTCAAAGCTCTTTCATGAATCTCCCTGTGAAGTTGGCTAGGCAAGGATGATCATGCCTGTTTCCGGAAGAGGAGAACGAGGCTCAGAGCGGCTATAGGTCCTGCCTGAGGTGACCCAGCTAGGAAGTGGCAGAGCTGGGATCAGAAGCCACACCTCAGCTTCCCTCCCAGTGCCTGGTGTGCCGCATCGGGGAGAGGAAACAGGCAGGTGCCAGGGGAGGGGACCCGGGGGGAAAGCCCTGTACCAAGTGCCAACTTTCCCGAGCATGCACACCGTCTCTGACAAAACCCCTGGAGCTCCGATTCCGGGCTGAGCTGCAGGCAGGCAGTCGGGCTCCCAAGTCCCCTGAGCCGTGTAAAGAACAGCCGGGGCAAGGGGTGTGATGACAAGTTCCAAACCAGCTCTGCCGGTGCAGTCTCCCCTCAGCTGGAAGGTCGGCGGCTCTTGTCAATCACACCTTTCAGCTGGCTCCCGGGGAGCCCAAGTGTTCCTGGGCAGCTGCAAGCTCACCTCCTCAACCAGTGACACGGCTAAGCCCAGCTCCCTTGTCAGCCCACTGGCTCCCCGCAGAGGAAGTGCCTGCCGCTGGGTCACAGCCCATCCAGCTGATGCCCCCACTGCCTTCTTTGCAGGTCACCAGGAAGGGATGTGGGCCTAGGAGCAAGCAACCTGGTTGATCTCATACGCTCATCTATTTTCCCCATCACTTTTTAGCAATAGATCCAACTCCACATCATGTGTCCAGCAAGGATTAGCATCTTTTGGTAATGCAGGGAAGTGAGGCCTGGACAGGGAAATTGACTTGCCTAGGCTCATTCAGCTGCACAAGCAGAGCTAGGCAGAGACCCAGGCTCTTGCTCCGGGCCTGGGTGCCCACACCAAGCCATGCTGGCCACTGTCCCCTTCCCGGAGCAGTTTTATCTTCACCCTAGGTAGACCCTTGGCCCCTGAGACCCTTTCCCTGTGACAGATTGCAGAAAGGCCCAGACTATCCTGAGAGGGTAGCACAGTGGGGTATTAAGTGAGGATACCAGACTCAGAATTCTTAGGATCCAAATCCTGACTGTGTTGCAGGAATTTGGGCAGCTTGTTTGACCTCTGAGTCCACAGCATGGGGATCACAACTGAACAGACTTCCCATCACTGTTGCAAGGATTCAATGAGACCACGCGGGGAACCCAATGAGTAAGACGCAAGTACTAAATAATTACCATTATTATTTTTATTTTTAACCACAACAACCTATTTCTGCCGCCCAGGACACAACACAAATTGCTTGTTCCATGGTTGGCTGGCCTATTCCAGCACCTTCTGAAATGCCTCTCCTACGGCTTCAGCCTGTCAAAACCCAACCGCTCACTGCCGCCTTTCCTATACAGCCTTCTCTGTCCCTGTGCCCAGGGTGAATTCCTTCCCACTCTGCGCATTAGCAGCATCTGTAGCTCCTGCCTTCCACTCGCCTGGGGTGGGCTGAGCACCTCCCATGGGCCCCCTTCTCCACTCCTAATGGGGGCTCCTTCAAAGCAATGACCCACATACAGAATCCCCAAGTTGTGGTTAAGTGCACAAGCTGGGGGTCAGGCAGCAATACACTCAAGCCCAATTTCCAGCCCATATAAGCTGTGTGAGCCTCTGTAAGTTGCTCAACCTCTCTGAGCCTCTGCTCCCCCTCTGTAAGGTGGGGGTATATGAACCACTTTCTGGGTTTGCTATAAGGATTCAACGGACCATGTGTGTGAAGTGCTTCCCTAGACACAGAGCAAGTGTGGAATGAAATATAGCTGCTGCCCCCCCCAGCTACACTGAATGTGCATGTTTCTACCCCACCCCTGAGTACGGCCTGGCACAGGTGTCCGGTGCAGGTCATTAACGGCCTATCCACACGACAGGTGGTACATCATCGTTATCATTAGTGTTATTATGGCAGCATCCAAAATGCCCAGCCCACCCCCATCCATGGGTTGAGGGGCAGTCTGTCCACAGCCGGGGCTGCCGCAGGCTCCAGATGTGTCCAGGGAGGGGTCTCAGGGGAGTGGCTACAGAGCACAAGACCACTCCCTGCCAAAGGTATTCCCTTTGAGGGCCTATGTTGCCTTGAAGGAAGACAGAGAGGAGGCAAGGCCACAGAAGTTTCCAGGCCCTTCCAGGGATCCTGTGAGTCACCCTGCTCCTGCTCCTAGAAGGAACAGTAAAATCCCTACTCTGAGGTCACCAGGAACCCAGGGCCCCGGGTGCCTTGGGTCCCAGTATCTGATCATCTGGACGGAGGGCGAGTCACCTTCTTCCCTCCAAAATCTTACACCATCCCCCTTCCAATGCCAACAGCCCCAGGGAGCCTCTGGGCTACCTCATTACTTTCCTTAAGCACTGTACCCCAGACTGTGGCAGCTGGGAGGCCCCTTCTCCAAACCTCAAGTCCCAAGCTCCCAGCTGACCGACCCCTTCGTCCCCAGGCACACAGGATCCCAGTGCCTGCATGGGCAGAGTCCCCTCAAGCCCCTTCTGCAGCTGGGCTGTGGGGTCTGGGCAGTCTTCAGTCTGGAATGCAACAGTCAGTCTTGGGCACACTCCCCACCATGGGCCTGTTTCCCCATCTGGAAACAGGGAGTGTCCGACAAAGGCAGTGGTCATCGAGCTGCCTTGCAGGAGGCCCTAAGCTGTTCATCACAGGCCTTCAGAGGGTCCTTCGGGGGCGGGGTAAAAATGAACACAGGCTGTGACATCTCCCCACGGTCTACATCTGGCCCTAACTTCACCCACAGATGATTATTTCTCCTTAGCATTATTATGGTCTAAGACACTGTATATTTTCTATAGTGGTATAGGCTAGCGGGCTACACAGCCCCTGTACAGGTGGTTGGCAGAAAAGCCCAAACCACGTGCAGAGCACACACCCCGCTGATACCTGGGACCCTATCCCTGGACTCCCCACATCTAATTCCCTCCAGCCCCGCATGCCTGTGGCTTTGCCTCCGACCCTTGCCAACCAACTGCTCTGAGGAACCAGGACCTCCTCTCCTCCGTGTCAGTCCTAAGGAATCCTTTGGTTAAGAGAGAAACCATTCTCACCCCGTGATTCCTTCATCCTCTCCTGAGATAGGATTTCTTTTCTTTACAGAATGGAAGAGGGGCTCAGGAAAGAGGGACAGCCTCCTCTAGGACACTGGGTACAGAGAATGGTCCCAGGAGAGGTCGAAACCCCTCCCAGACTCCCCCTCCTGCCCACTCCTCCCCACCCCTCTCCACATCTGCTCCTAAGCCCCACGCAGGTCTGGCCCTCCATTCATCCCAGTGGTCCTGGTGCTCAGAGCTCCATAGGGACTCCCCTCAGAAGCCTTTCCCAGAGCTCGCCGGCACTCTGCTCCTCAGTCCTCTGTCCCGGGGATGGCTACTGTGGGGTCAGCCCACCTGACAAGTGCTCTCCCCAGGTCCAGACGGAACAGCTGGGCACTGATGGCGTTTGCCGGCAAATTAATCAGCGCCGACCGGCCGCGGTGCCAGGCGCTGCTGGGCCCGATCCATCCTGATGAATCCCAGGCTCCCGCCTTAATGGCTCCTGACAAGACTAATTAAGTCGTGCAGGTGATTAGTGCGGGCATTATCACCTGAATTGTGGCTCGGGATGCTTTGAGGGATCCTGAGGGGGTCTGCTGCGGGAAAGTCGGCTCCCCGTGCAGCGACCTTGGTGACCAATGGAGGGTCCGGGAGCCAAGGGGAGGGGGCTCAGCGAGTCCTGCTGCATCCACTCGACCTCGTGCCTTCTTTGCTCGTCCCTCTAGACTCACTCAGTGTCTGCTGAGGCCGTCTTCGTACCCCTCGCCGTGCCCGGCACAGAGCGCACGCAGGCCCGGCTCGCTCAGCGGCCAGCGGGAGATGCCCCGCCTCTCCAAGGCTCCCGTGGGGGCTACGGGAGGCCAGGTGTTGAGAACCCTTATCAGAGGCCCTGGCAGGAGGCTGGCAGTCAATAAACGCTGGCTAATATTATCGCTCCACATCTTACATTATACATAAAGACTAAAATTATAATTAATTGTAACGTCGATATTAATAAAAGTAGTAAGTAGGAATGAACAGCCGACGGGGAGTTGCCCACAAATAACTCTGAGGATACTCGCTGAGAGCTTGCAGAGAGGCGAACACAAAGCCAGGGGCGGGGGCAGCGCGGGCTCACGGAGCAGGTGACATCTGAGCTACACCTGGAAAGAGGAGTGGGAATTCCCCAGGCAGGAAGGGGAAGCGCACTTCCTGCCGGGGTGGGGGTGGGGGGGCAGGCTCGGAAAAGGCACAGTGGGGAGACAGAGGGGAGGTGTTGGGGTGCTGAGTGTGGCCCCGTGGCTGGAGATCGGGGCGCCTGTGGGAGTGGTGGGTGACAGGCCGCGATGAAGCATTCTCCCTCCTTTCGTTAGGCCCTTGGGTGGCTTTTGGCTGGTGGTGTTTAGAACCAGGATAGAAGGAGTGATGTTGGTGGGGACACCATCCCCCTCCAGGAGCTGAGGTATGAAGATCAAGGTCACGGCCAAGGGAGATGGACTAGATGTCTTCCGCCCCTCACAGAGCTCCTCTGTCAGCCCTGAGGGTCCCCACCAAACACACCACATGCAGCCCTGGCAGGCTGCTGGAATGATAAAAACACGACCTCGGCACAGGCGAGCATCGTCATTCACAAGCACAGGCACGCACAGCGTCTGTGCCATCTGGGGCACACACTCTCCCGGGCCCACTTCCTGGGCAGCCATCCCTGTCATCACCAACACCTCACTCCTGACACCCTTGGGAGGGGAGCACCTGGACTGAGACTGCAGAAGGGAGGGTGAGCCGGCACCGAGCCAGCTCCAGCCCCTGCCAGTTGGAGCCCTCCCCCCGACACATGTACTAACCTCACTCCTTCCCTGTTGCGCCCTGAGCCCCAGGCTCAAGCCAGGCCCGGAGTTGGGTTCTGGGGACACAGAAATGGTCCGGGCCACTGGAGGCAATGATAGTGCAACAGGGGAGGCAGATGAACAACGGAGCCACAAGAGCACTGTGACTGGGCATAACAGGAAAGAAAGCAGCACTTGAACCCTGCCTGGAGAAACCCAGGAAGGCTGCAGGGAGGGGGCAACATCCGAACTGACCAGACTGACCAGCGGAGGCTCACTCACCCATGTTCCAAGCAGCAGGAGCAGCCACTGCAAGACTGAGGTGGGAACCCGCCTCTCATGCTTGCAGAGTTGCACAGGGTAGAGTGAGGAGGGGAGAGGGGAGGAGATGAAGTCTGACAGGGAACGGGACGTCTGTCAGCCTTTGTGTCACTTTCATTCCAAGTGCGATGCGGGACTTGAGCACACCCCATGAGGGGCTCTGCCTTGGCTTCAAAAGCACCCCTTGACCCCTTGGCTGCAGAGGTGGGGAAAGGCTGTGGTAGGCCAAGGGGACAGAGAGACCCCAGAGACCATTAAGAAGCTGCTGAGCTAATCCAGGCCTGGACTGTGGTGGCAGGAGCCAAAGGGGCGAGAAGTGAGAAGATTCTGGAAATATTTTTAAAGTGGAGCCAACAGGGTTTGCTGATGTAAGCTGAGGGAGAAAGGGAAGGCACCGGACGACCCCGAGTTTCTAGCCTGAGCCATCCAGGGCAGGTGCAACTGAGACGGGCAAGTCTGCAGGGGAAGAGGGGTCTGGGGAAAGGGCAGGAGTCTGGCCCTGGCGCACTGAGGCTGGGAGCCCTTCCAACACCCAGGTAGAAATGCTGAGCACAGGGGTGGGCACGCAAGTCTGGAACGTCTTCTGTGAGGAGGCCCAGGAAGGAAGCAGAAGGCTCTGATTTGCCAGCATACAGACAGGACCTGAAGCCATGAGACCAGAGATGGCCATGGGACTAGAACATGGGAAAGACATACAGGAGCTGGGCCGGGGCCCTGCAGTGCTCGGAGAGGCAGGAGGCATATTGGAGGCTAAGGAACAGCCAGAGAGCTGACGCCTGGAAGAGAAGACCGACTGCAGTAAGGCCACAGGTCTGAGAATTGAGGACTGGTTTGAGCCACCTGGAGGTCGCTGGTGACCTTGATGTGGGCCATACTGGTGAGTGTCTTGAGTGGATTCAGGAGGTCACCTGGAGACAGCATCAGGAAGCATCTATCCCTCATCCTAAAGGTACCATTTGGCCATTCACTGCTGACAGCTGGGGCCACCGTGGGGGCGAGGCCACCAGCCCAAGCAGGCATGGAGTCCTTGACCTGCCCTCGCTCTGCCCCTCCCAGGATGGCTCGGCTGCCAGTGACGTATAGTCACATCTGCAGCAAGACACACAGGGACAAGGGGGCCCTGAATGTTAACAGGCCGGGGCGGGGGGGGGGGGCGCGGGAGGAGCAGAGCTACCTAATGACTTCATTTGGCTCCTATCTTCCCTGGCTGGGAGATGGTCCTCAAAAAGAACATCAGGCAGAGGGAATTGGAACTGGAGATGGGTGAGGAGATAGAGCGACATGACGTGTAAGCCTCCGCAAGGGATTGGGGATGGCCAAGCTGCGCCCTCCCACTCCACTCCCCATATGCGCTGCTCCCCATACTGTGGGCTGGGCCTGAGGCAGGCACATGGAGAATGGAAAGGCTCAGAAGGTTTGCGCTGAATCCCAGTTGCAGTCTCCAGCACGAGACAGAAAATTCGCAGAAACTGCAAACCCACAGAGCCTGTAGCCAACTCTACTCTGATTCTTAAAAGGAATCTGAAGACACGTTAGTTAAAACATTGTACACTACCCCAAGCACTCAATAAACAAAGTTATTATAATAATATGTATCATACATATACAGTGCCTCATATGTTATTATTAATCTGTAAGGCTCCAGTGGTCCAAATCAGGCTCAATGGGTGGGAGTTCCAGGGACAGATTTCAGATTAATATTAGGAAGAATTTTTCATCCCCAGAACTGTCCCACAGCCCATGTCTTATTAGGATCACGAGCTCCCCATCATCGTGCATTAAGCAGAAGCCAGATAATCAGCCCCAGAGCTGCCCACAGCTCTGACCTCCATCCACTTTCAGACTGGCTTGGGCTCTGCCTCCAAGTCACTGGTATTGACCAGCCCGCTAGACCCAGTTCCTCTCTGCACTTGTCTGTCCCCACTGCAAAGCTGTGGCTGGCAGGACAGCTCAACCAGTCATCCTTGAGCCACACATAGGCCTTCCTTTCAGTAACAAAACACTCCAGGTATGGAATCCAAAGAGGGGACCCTCCCATCCCCATTTTACAGGCTGGAACACTGGTGTTCAGAAAGCAAAGGGCCAGTGAGAGCCAAGCCTCCAGGTCAAGTCTCTGGGCCACCCTGTTCCACAAAGCAAGCAAAGGTCCAGCCTCTTGGACAGCCCCTTGGACAACCCCTACCCTAGTCCCGGCCTCTGCCAGTCCGAGGCCTGCACCTGCCCCAACCACGTGGGTCCACATCAACCTCTGAATGGCCCAGGGCCACAGCACTCAGCGAAGTTCCCCAGGCCTGTTATTGAGGGCCTGGAAATACACCGGGCTAGCAGGACTACCCAAGCCAAAGCCCACGGGGCCCATCTTTCTAATGCCCTCTCATTGGTGAGATGGGAGGTAAGGCCCAGAGAGGGCAGCGTTGTGCCCAATGCCACACAGTGAGGAACAAAAACTGAATTCATGCCTTTCAAGCCAGAGCTTACTGTCTGACCTTGATGCCAAAGGAAGGGAGGAACTAGGAGGGTAAGAGCCAGCTCAGCACCAGCCCCTGCCCAGAGAGAGGAACTGAGCTGTCTTCCAGCTCACTGAGCTCTCTCTCATTCCTACGGTCCCCCAGAGCCAAGGATCAATCCCCACTGCACCAGACGGACGCCCCTGCTGGGACTGCCGGGCGCAGCCTTAATGGGGCCGTGTCCTAGCAGTTATTCCCGGAAGCCGATCGATGCTAGCATTTGCAGAAGACAATCAAGAACCAGAGCCAAAGGTAGCTAGAGCAGGGCCTGCTGGAGGACTCCCTGCGGTGGGGGCATGGGCCTAGGGCTCATCACTATCAGCACTGGCCGACCGCTATCCTCCCCACCCCCCACCTTCCCGGCCCTCAGGCCTCTGTGAACCCCACACTCGGAGCTGGGCAGGCTCACAGCTGGGGTGGACAGAGCCAGCACCGCTGACCTGGAGTGGCCTTCCCCTCTCCCGGCCAGCAGCCCTGGTCCATTAGTGGCTCGGCCACACCTCTGCCTCAATGGCCCACCTGTCCCAAATGTATTCCCTCCACCACAGATGGGGTCAAAACAGACCCTTCTGAAAGTCAGCTGCAGGAAACAGTGTGGGAAGGAATGGAAAGGGAGCCCTTTGGGACTCTGCTCGAGGCCCACCACCTCCCCAGATCCTCTCCTGCTCCCTCCTGCCTCTGCTCTGTCTTCAGAGGGATGCCCCTTCCTCCTTCAATCCTCCACCAGGACTTACTCAGACATCCAGCCCGGCCCCCATCAGCCTGAAGTTGCCTTGTTTATGCCCCCGTCGAATTCCTATCTGGGAGCAGGGCGGCCAGGCCTAGCACAGAGGGTGCATGCCCTCCGCGTCTGATAAACTGAGGAAGCCCCTAATGATGACGAAGGCTGCTAACATTCCTTCATTTCCTGAGCCGCACAAACCAGACACCTGCTCTCCTCTCTCGGCACTGGCCCTATGCTACGCCTGGGTGTGGGGAGAAACCCCAGATGAATCCAGAAGCCCGCAAACAGATCCTGACACAACCCCAAGGGGGAGAAAATAGCTCAGCAGCACCCCCACGAGACTTCTAGGTTCGCTCTCCACCCCCTACCAGGAGGAGAGTAACCCTATGGAAGAATATTCCAGAGAGACAGGCAGCCTCCTTCTTGGAGGACCCTTTCAATACCTACATCCACAAATCCAGCCTTTCAGTGCTGATCCAAGGGGGTGGCTAGTCACCAGAAAAACTGTCACATTCCACAGAGGCCCCCCCACCACCCGCCATGGGCCCTAGAAATGAAATGGCCCTGGGCGGTGGGGACAATCCCCACAATAGTCAGAAACATACCTGCTATGCCCCATCCCTACCTGGAAAAAGCTTCCATCAGGAAGACTGGAAGGAAAGACGTCTTCAGGGGCTGCTGTCATGCCCCCCAAACAGCAGGGGAGAGTCTGGGGCCTGCTAAGGCTCCCTTCTTCAAGCAGAGATTTTCTTTGACGAATTTTGCATCTCCTCCATCACACAACTACATTTGATTTTAGATAAAAGAGTGTTTTAAAATGACCTACGTGTTCAATACCTTCACACCCCTCCCCTCTGCTTGCCATCCCACTTCATTTTCAAGGACAAGCGACGCTCCAGAAAGATGCACCAGGCCAACCCCAGACGTACGCTGCTTCTGGTGCACACCCCCACCCCCAGACCCGAGAGAGAGAAGCCACAGATGACAGGCACTTTCCCTACAGTGACACCCACAAGAATGAAGACCAAGGAGGGAATGTGGCTGGAGGCAGGACCTTTTCAGGCCCCACTGTTTGCAAGCACACTCCCAGGAGCGAGAGTCTTCCCATCAGCATGGCGGCAAGATGGGTTTGTTCCATGAACCCCATTTCTTGAGACACTTCTGGTCCTCAGAGCCGAGCGGACACCACAGGGCAATGCGTGCCCATCTGCAGCCGCAGGTACGGAAGCCAGGCGCTCCGGAAGAGGAACGAGCGCTGAGCTGGGTCATGAAATGATTCAAACTGGGGTGGAAAGGGACACTCGTGTTCACCTCCTAAACAGCCCATTTTTTCCCCTCATGACAAAAACAGGCACACTCAATGCAGAAAACTCAGCGATCACAGCCAAGTACAAAAGGCTACACAACAAACTCCATAACGGCCGCCATCTTTAACATATCACAGAGAAGAGGAACGAGCCATTTGTAGAACAAAATGAGTGCAGGAGTAGAAGTCAAGCAACTCGGGCTCAGTGTGACAAATCCTTGGACATTTCAAACTCCCCTATGTTGGAAGGAGCAGCCCTAGGAAGTACTGAGCGCCCCATCCCCGGGGACAACCAAGGAGAGTCTCCAGTGATGGGTGGAACCTGGTCTCCATCTCTAGGGGGAGGAGAACCCACCCCACCGTCCAGTGGCCCCTGTGCCAACTCACCTACAGGCGTGTCCTCGCTGATCAGCAGGTACGTGTCAAAGAAGTGGTTGGTGAAGAAGGGCAGTCGGTTCACCTGGCCTGGGGGTCAGAGGACAAGAGCGTCAGTCAAGTACCCTCAGGCCAGCTTCTGGAAGGAGACACGGAGTGGGGGCAGCAGAGGGCGTGGAACCTGCATCCAGTGCCAAGGCCACCTTCCTAGGACCCCAGCGAGTCCCCGTCCGGCCTCGAGGTAAATGGGGAATAACGCGGGTGGGGAGGTCCTACGGTCAGCGAGACCACCAGCGCCATGCGGCCCTGGCACCCTGGGCACCACACGGAGACATGCTGAAGCATGAAATACAGGCAGGGCTGCAAAGACTTGAAAAAAAGACTATGAAGAAAATGGGTGTAAAATATCCCATTAACCTTTGATATGGATGACGTGTTGAAATGAAAATATTGCGGATGTATTGGATGGAACTTATTATTAAAATGACTTTCTTTTCTAATGCAGCTCCTAGAAAATTTCAAGTCACACATGTGTCATATTCCTGCCAGGCCGCATGGCAGCAGGTGGTGGGTGTGCGTGTCGAGGCCCCAGGCTGCGCCCCAGAGCAGGGCATGGCACTCAGGGGCTCTCAGCAGCCATCTGTCACGGGAAGGCGTGGCCAGCCCATCCCACGGGGTGTCACGAGAACTGCCATCTATGGGACCTTCTCCCTCCATCTTCGCAGGACAGCCAGGGCTATCCTGTCCCCATCTTACTGTTGGGGAGAACAAGGCTTGTAGGGGATCCATAGTCACTGGCCCAGGGTCACACAGTGAGTCAGTGGCCTAGGTCTTACAGGGCCCCTGGGTGTTTGGCCCCATACCACTCTGTGATGGCCTTGGGGTGAGGGCCGGGTCTGGAGGGAACTGGGGCAGTATCGGTAGGAGCCCTTCATACCACAAGTCCCCCACACGAGGCCTCCCCAAGGCCTGGTTTACCTGTCATCCGAGCCCCCTCTCAATGGTCTTCAGTAGTGTGGTATAATAGAAAATATATTTGGGGGGGCACCTGGGTGGCTCAGTGGGTTAAATCTCTGCCTTCGGCTCAGGTCATGATCTCGGGGTCCTGGGATCGAGCCCTGCATCAGGCTCTCTGCTTAGCGGGGAGTCTGCTTCCCCTTCTCTGTGCCTGCCTCTCTGACTACTTGTGATCTCTCTCTGTCAAATAAAATCTTAAAATATATATATATATATATATTTTTTTGGGGGGGGGTCTTTGTCCAAGTTCCTGGCACAGAACTCCAAAATGCCTTAGAATTTCTAGAACGAGAGGAGTGTTTTTCGTCCTTTGTAGGGAGGCCCTTTTGAACACAGCTGAGTTTACACGAGTGAGGGGACCCAGGATGGAGCTGGGGGCAGAAAGACCGACTAGTTAGACGGTGGGCACTTTTAGCCCCAGCCGACCTGAAGGGAGGGGAGGGGGCTGGAGATTTAAGAGATCAGAGAAGTTTCCAGGAGGTGAACACAGCCCCGTGCTGGGAGGGTGGGGCCCCTAGAGAGGACACGGAAGGTTCCCACTGCCCTCACCCCTGCTCCGTCTGGCCGCCCCTGAGCTGTACTCTTTGTTTAACCCAGTAAATATAAGCAACATGCCTCTCTGAGTTTTGAGAGTCATTCTAGCTGATCAAACCTGAGGAGGGGTTGGGGGGAAGTGGTCAAAGGAACCTCTGACTTAGGACTGGTAGATCAGAGCACAGGGGACCTGGGACCTGGGACCGGCTGTGAAGTGTGGGTGGTCTTGTAGGCCTGAACCCTTAACTCTATATGATCTGACACTAATGCCAGATAGAGTCAGAACTGAATGTAAGTCAGACACCCACTCGGTGTCCGGAGAATTGAAGAACTGGTTGTTGGTGTGGGAGGACACCCGGAAGTACTCGAGTGAGGAGGGCACTTCCTCTTCCACCCCTGCCAACCAGTGGGTAGCGGGTCTGGCTTGCACAGGGCTGACACTGTGCTGCCCTAAGCAGCTCCCGCTGGGTCCTCCGGGGACTTCCTCAACAGGCTGGGACACAGCCCTCCCGTTCCCCATTTCTGCTGACCTGGGGCTCTCTCAGGGCCTGTGACTGCCTGGAAAACAGAGGCCAGCTCCCGGGAAGTGAGAAGGCTGGAGCTGAGGGAGAGCACTTGCCCCTCCCGCCTGAGATGGTTCCTAGTGGGGGGTGGGGGGCACAAGGTGGCATCTTTTCCTCCTCCCCCTAAATCTGCTCAGAATGATGCCATTTCTGATCCCTCAAACATTCTGGCTGTAATCTTGCTTCCTGGCTAGGACTGCTGACCCTTCTGCCTTCACCAGTCCAAGTCCTAGTCATCTTTCAAGTTTCATCACAGATGCCCCTTCTTCCAAGAAGCCCTCCTTGATCGCCATTACTATAAACATGCACTCATATACATTCCTCCACCCTCTCATGCCAGGAATCCAGAGCCCCTCGCACACATAACAGCCTCAGAAAGAGGCCACTGGTCAAGGGCCTTGTCTTCGTTTGGAACTTCGCTGTGCTTCCTTCTAGCTGCGTGATCTACCCATGCCTCAGTGTACTCAGGTGTAAAATAGCAACAGTAAGACTTACTTCACGGTCGTCCTGAGGATTAAGTGAGATTACATACGTAAAGCACTTAGCGCCATGCGCCAGCACCCAGCCAGCATTGGATAAAGGGTGACTACTATTAATACTGGTATTAATGACGGGCTGCTTCGGATCGCCAAGAGAAGCCTTGGGCTCCAGTATGGGAAGCAGGCTGAACTCAGGGAGAAGGCTCAGGGGTGCCCAGAGAATACAGCGGTGGACTTGGACAGCTGGGGGAGGGAAACCAGCGAGGGAAAAAATCGCCTGCAGCAGCATTATTCACTTTAAGATTTTCTTTTACAGGACCTGCCGATAATCAGCTGTGGAGAGCCCCGCACGGGAAGCCGGCAGGGCCTCGGGTGCACATATCCCCTGTACATACCGAGCAGGGCCTGCGTTCTTAGAACAGTCCTGCTGCCTCCAGCCGCCCTGCAGCCCTGGATGGCCAGGGCAGCGCCCAAAGACTGGGAGGGCTGGGGGGTGGGGAAGGGGCTCATGGACAGGTTACTTGTTCTCTTAAAAACCACTGCCCGGGGACGCCTGGGTGGCTCAGTTGGTTAAGCAGCTGCCTTCGGCTCAGGTCATGATCTCAGTGTCCTGGGATCGAGTCCCACATCGGGCTCCTTGCTCGGCGGGGAGCCTGCTTCTCCCTCTGCCTCTGCCTACCACTCTGTCTGCCTGTGCTCGCTCGCTCTCTCTCTCTAACAAATAAATAAATTAAAAAAAAAAAAAAACTTAAAAAAAAAAAAAAAACCCACTGCCCAGGCACCGCGGCTCTGTCCTCCTGAGGCAAAACGGCTGTCTCGGGAGCTCTGAGACCTCTATCCAGGCTGGACTGTGAGTGGATACCCAAGGAGAGGGGGCACAGGGGACTTCGGTGATGGAGAGTCCAGGCTTCCCATGCCCCCCACACCCCACACGCCCCGGTCCCCCATGAGCTTCCATCCAGTGCTCGCTCTGTCCTGGGGGCATCTCCCTGCCTCCCCCGGCCACCCTCACTGATCGTTCCCTACACAGAAGAGAGGAGTCCACCAGCTCTGAAGACGGCAAACAATGCCCAGCACTGAGCCTCTCACTGCCACAGGCCTGAGGGGCGAAGGGAGCAGGGAGGCTCACAGAGAACAGCACTCGAGGTGCCGCTGCTGCTGCTGAATGAAGAAGATCCGGGAAGGGCACGGAGGAGGGCAGTGTCCTGGCCCGGGCACCCGATCCCAGAATGACTGACACCAGACGCGGTGTGGGGATGCCAGGCCAGGAAGCACTGACTTTATTCAGGGTCGTGGGATGGGGATTCCTCCTCGGGCTTGACGAGCACTGGGAAGTGGCAGAGCCTGGAAGCGGCTGGGCAAGGGTCCAGCCCACACCTGCCTCCCCAGTTCTCTGATCACTGATGGGGGGCAAGAGGCCTAGTGGATCACACTGAGATCCATGTTGTGGGGAGCCCCCTGATAGGGAAGGAGCACGGGGCAGAGAGGACAAAGCTAGAGGCCTTGGGCAAGTCCCTCTTTCTGTCTGGCCCCCATTTCCAAGCTTCAGGATAAAACCCCACAAGGCCCTCCCACCCTGCACCCCCGCCAGAGGTGTCCTGTGCACTGTGTCACCGTCACAGCGGCCGCAGTACAGGCCCTCAACATCCCGGGGGTCAGAAGCCTGATGTGTGCTGTCGGGCCCGAGTGCTGGTAGCCCCACGGTCCGGACCCCCCCTGCCCCCTTCCTGGGGACCAACTGCAGGACCCAGCAGGAGGCTTCGGGGCCAGTCCGCACGAGGATGGGGCAGGGCATACCCGCTCAGTCCTTCACCGACTGCCTTCCCAACCGGCCCACAGAGGCCGGGGAGGAGGAGGGGAAGCTTTGTCAGAGAGAACAAGACAGGCCAACAAGGGGGTTTGACAACTAGGGGGGTTAGTCCGTGAGCCTGACCCAACGCTGACTACCCGGGATGGGAGGACAGATCCACTAGGGCTGTGGGTCAGGTGAAAACAAAGTGGGGAGAGGTGACGGGGGATGGTCTGCGGGACAAGGGAAGGGTTAGGGGTCAGGGGCGGGTGTTGGAAGGGCAGGGTGCGAAGAGGGTGTCTTTCAGTCCCTAAGTCAGCCATGGTCTCACCGTGCCAAAGGAATTAACACTGGCCACCTCAGACAGGGACGGGGAAGAGGGGACGGTACCCAGGAGTGAAAGAGAGAGCGTGCCCCTCACATACACGCGAAGCAGACTAGCCCCCAAGCAGGGCGGTTTTGCCACAGAGTTGCTGGGTGGTCTCAGGCAACTTGCTTAACTTTCCTGTTTTCTGTGCCCCAGTTTGCTTCCCCTGGAGAAAGATACGGTTCATAATCAAAGAGCTAACATGTACTTAGGACCTAAGACGTACCAGACGCTATTCTAAGGGCTTCCTATGTGCATGAACCCAAACGATCATCCTGACAACTGAAGGAGGGGAGTCCTGTGGTCCTTCTGACTTTAGAGATAAGAAAGCTGAAGGACAGAGTGGCTAAGACACTGCCCCAGGGAGGCCACTGGTGAACGGGGACTGGAACCCAGGAGTCCTGGCCCCGTGCGGCTCCCTTGTGCCTGCCTGAGATGCACGAGCCATGTTCCATCCCCAGGGCTCAGGAGGAAGCTGCCACCTCTGCTGAGAATACAGCTGAGCTCTCGGCACCTGTTTTATTTTTACATCTGTATTTCTTCTTCACAGCAGGGGGGAGGGTGTGCGCGTCCAAGGTCATAGAGCCCCTGGGGAGACTGAGGAGAGTGTCCTGGCTTCTACCATCCAGCAGAGCCAGAAGGTCAGAGCTGTCTCAGATGTTCCCATGAAGACATCCCCGAATGGGGCTCAGAGGGCAGGTGGGGGAATGCTAACCCATGGAGGATCAGAGACCCTGACTGAGGCTCAGCCACGCCCTGCTTTGCATGACCTTGGACCAGCTGCTTCTCCAGGTGTCGGTTTCCCTGCAAAGTCTGCCCAGAGTTGAGAGAGGTCTGAGAGCCCCCTCCGGGTCTGCCCCGAGAGTCTGTGAGCCTACATTGTAATCCCAGGGTGCCTGGATGGGAGTGAGCTCCCCATCACAGAGGCACTCCAGCAGAGAGCCTTCCAAACTCAGGGGCCAGGAGAGGGGACCTTCAGGGGACTGTCGGGCGGCCAGCGTGAGGCTGGCTTCCTCCAGAGACTCCCGGGCTCCTTGGAGTTGTCGAGGGAGCTGGCCTCACTCAGGAATGTGTTTGCCCACGTCACCAGGCACCCTGTGCCCACAGCTCTTCCCCGGGGACACCCTGCCTCGGGAGACACTGGGCCAGCCATGCCTGCGGTCCTGGCCTCCCTTCAGTGCAGCCCAGAGCTGCTTTGCTCCTTGCCACCAGCTGTCTGGGAGCCAAGGGACAGGCACATGCCCGGGTCTTTCCCGGCCTCCTCCAGGGCACCGGAGTGGACACGCATCTGCCTACTGCAAGGGCAGGGGAAGGAGGGCGGGTCCCCCCGCAAGGTGAAAGAGTTCCTTACTGCCACGCTTTTGCTCAGGCTGTTCCCTCCTCCGGGACTCCCTTCCTCCTGCTCCCCTACTCTAAAACTACTTCTCAGGCTTCAAAGCCCAAATGAAAGCTTTCCCTCCGGCTGGGTCCCTCCTGTCCCAATGAGTCTTTTCTCCTGAGGGGCTTCTCCAGAGCCGGGTCCACCCTTTAGTACCACTCTGCTCACCTGTAGTCTATGTGGTAAATCCTGGCTGTGTCTTATTCCCCAGTTAGGCTCTGGCCTCCTTGAGCGTGACCCATTGCTTGCACACCCCAGAGCCAGGCACCACAGACACACACAGCGTCACATGGCAGGTGCTCACACGACAGCTGGGAAACTGAAGAGAACCGAGGCCAGGCCCTGTATCCCACGAGGACGGTTGGTGGCATAGATGCCTCCTGCACCGGGAGCTCACTCTTTCTAAGGCTCCTCCTTTTCCCTCTCAGGGAGGCTGGTATTTTCAGCCCTGGGAGTGCTGCAGCCACCGAGGCCACAGAGGGAAGTGTTTGCCTGCTCACACGCACAGCAAGGCAAGGTCTGCAGGCCCAGAGCAGCCCTCTCCCAGCACCTGTCCCAGAGCACATACCCCGTGTGGCGGGAAGCACAGAGGACTGGACTTACCCCAGCATCCAGAGATCAGCACAAACAGCCAGGCCACGAGGCAGCTGAAGCTGGCGTGGTACCTCATGGCTCCTGGGGACACAAGAAAGGAGAGGGTGACCAGCCTGCTCTTGGAACTCCTCCCACACTCCCTCACCTCTGCAGCTCCAGGGAGATCTGGCCCGGGGAAGAGGAAAGGGAATCACCTCACATTGGGGTGGGGGGAGCGCACGTGACAGGGTCTGTGTCACTGGGTTTCGTCCTCTTCCCAGGCTGGGTATGACATGGCGGCCTGGGCTGGTGGCAGGGGCATGGGGCCATCAGAAATGCATGACTGAGGCATTCTGGGCTCTGTGGGAGGAGGGGGTTGTTGCCTTCGTGGCCCCAGGAATGACAGGTCTTGGCTGTTCTGGGGACAGGGATAGGAGATGGGCACTGAGCGGGATGTCTGGGGCCTAAGAGAAGGCCTGGCAGGCCCAACAGCCCAGATCCCCCAACCTAAGTGCCCAACGGGCATGCCTTTTCTCACTTTTTATATCCGCCATCTTCTCTTAAAAAGTTGGATATGAAAGGAGGCAGCAGGCCACTGTGTCCAGAGAGGCACAGAGGGGGTAAGTCACAGCACAGCAAGTCTGTAGAAAGCTGAAGCCAAACTTGTGGTGGTTCAGAGCGAAGCTCCAGTGAGATCTGGGGTCCGGCCCCCAGAGGCTCAGCAAGGCGAGATCCCACCTCTAAGGGTGTCGGGGAAGGAGACTGTGCCTCCCCCCACAGCAGTGCCCCTGGTCCTCTGGCCCCTCCTTACCCTCGTAACAGCTCAGGGACGAGCCTCCCGGAGACCAGCCGTGACACCGGGGGGCGGAGGGGCCCACACTTCTCAGCTGGGAACCCCCGCCTCTCTCTAAAATGTCAGCCCTTTTAGTGCAAGGACACAGCCCGCACACCTCTGCGTCCCCTCAGGGCCTAGCCAAGGGCCTGCACATCATCCTCTGGTTTAACCATTTGCTCAGAGACCCCCGGCTCATGGGGGCCCAGGTCAGAATCGGGACCCAAGTTGACCTGCCGCCTCCCTCGTAGGTAAGCAATCAGGAAAGACACTAGGAGGTGAAGGAAACTGGAGGGAAGGGATTTTTAGAAAGACTTCCACCTCTCAGCATGATCTAGGGGCGAGAGATTCCAAAGAGACACAAGGTCAGAGCCCGTCATTCCAAACCTGGAGAGGCCTTTGTCAGCCTGGGCCCTGAGTGGCCCGTGATATAACTGGGTCAAGGTTCCTGACACACACAACCAGCGATGGCCCGTGATGCCCTTTTGGTTCCCTTCTAACACTGTACTTAAAATGTCCTAGTTACTAGGCATTGTTTAGGGCCTCTGGTTGCTCTTGAACGTGGCTCTCCGGCTGCAGCATCCCTGGGCTGATTAGCTCCAACACCGGGCATGTACGTAAACCTTTATTAGACACCACCGTATCACCTTCTAGAAAGGCGGTGGCAATGCCTGCTCCCTCCAGGCATAGGACAGGGCCTCTGTGCCACCTGGAAGTGATCCCTCTCTTAAATGGCTGCCAATCGGTTGCATGAAAAATGGTATGGCATTGTTGCTTTCATTTGCATTTCCCTAACTACTAGTGAGGTTGAGCACGGTGCTTTTGCTAAATGTTCAAACCACTTTCCATCTGTTATCCTGTATTAGCCTAGCGTCTCCTGCAAAGAAGCTAGCCAGCACTGCTAGCATTATCCCTGATTTACAAGTGGAGAAACCAAGGCACAGAGCAATTAAGTGACAATCTGACATCTCCCGGTGAGTGAGTGTCTTTAAAAAAACAAACAAACCCCAGCCCTCTGCCTTTCTAAACCAGATGTTATAAGAATTAAACAACATCTGCCAAGAACATCATCCCCAAAGAGCTGGGGAGGGCGGCCATCCTGGGGCTGCAGGAAGTTTGCCATGGAAGGGAAGGAAGGAAGGAAATGAACACTTACTAGGGCCAACTCCCCCAGACCAGAGATTTTCAGATGTATCCTTTTATTCAATCCTCCCAAATGTCTCTGTAACATAGATACTCTCGTCCCCATTTTGCTGAGGAGGCAATGAAGGCTCCGAGAGGTCCCCCTAAGGCGGGCCCTGGCTCCCTCACACCCTGCTGCTGTCCCCTATCCCCCGCGCACTGCCCACCCCATTTCCTAGCGGAGAAAAGGGAAGGCATGGCCCTTCCCTCGGGAGGCCAATACACCCACAATGGACATGGGATTCGTGTCTGCAAAGAGGTGTGCACACGTGTGCGACACACACATGTGCAAAATGCATCTCGCTTCCACAGCGCTGGCTCAGGCTGACACCACCAGGCACGTCTGCGTCGCCTTCAGAGGCCATCACGGTGCCTTGCTGCCTCTCTTCCGCGGGTCAATGGCAGCTAAACACAGCCCTGCATCTGCAGGGATGGCGGGGCCACCACCGAAACAGTCTGAAGCAGCGGCCACGGTGGGTCCACGCTGACTCCGTCCTGAGCTTGGGGCAGGGCAGCCTAGACGGAAGAGCGATGGGGGGCACAGGCTCCAAAGGGTGACGCGGAGTAGCCAGGCAAAGGAGGGTCCATCCTGCCGCTGGGTCCCCCTGAGCGCCCAGGTCTTGCTCTTCCTCTGGCCCCTTTGGTGATGGGAAGGAAAGCGAGGCCCAGAGAGAGAGGCTAATGGCTGTGGGAAGCAGCCCAGGGGCCCCAACCTCCAGCCCAGGTACCGTAATGGATGCTGCATGGCGTGCCCTTGACACTGGGGCTGCGCAAGGGGCACGCGTCCCCTGGGAGAGCCTGACCTCGCCTGTCCTGTGCACCAGCCCTCCCACCTCCCACCCAGCACGGCTGCGGGGCCTCCTCCATCATGTGAGGCCGTACCACCCTCGGGGGGGCCTGAGCTCCTACCAACCTTCACCAGTCCCCACTGGACCAGGAAACAAACACCCAGTCTTTTGTGCTGGGCTTCCTCTCTAGGCCTGGGATAAGTGCCAGAGACAGGCCCCCAGAGATATGAGCAGAGTCTCGGCCGGCTACCCATCCCCCCAAATCTTTCAGGTGCCTGGCTTAAAGCCCATCCTTGCAGGAAGACTTCCGGAGACGTCTCAAATGTACCCACCACCAAGAAGACATGGAACCAGGCCTCGCAGCCCTCATGCTGTCAATTCTCCACACCCTCTTTCATGCTAAGCCCTGTACCCGGCACTGCAGGAGGATAAAGGGCCATGAGAATAGCGGGAAACATACACTAGGTGTCAAATAAGTGATCGAGACTATTGCTGCTCAGGGCCATCAGAAGAAAAGTGCTGAACCTTGCAGAGGAGGTGAGATGGGCTGCACAAATTTCGAGGTGTCGCTGACATTCACGGAGCATGGGACGTGCCGGTCACTGCGGTATGCACTGTGTTCTACGTGCTGGGGCCCGGAGGGTTTGAATACCGTGACCAAGGTCATGCAGCTCGTAAGTGGCTAGGTCTGGATTTGAACCCCATTCTGATGGCTATCAAAGGCTGATCTCCCAGCCTCAGTCCCAACCTTTATGGAGCTCAGACATGGGCCCCAGGGCAGGCCCAGGTAAAGGACTTGGTGGGAAGGCCCCAAGCAGGACTCTGCACCTGCCGGTGAGCTGGACATGGGTGAGAATTGCAACATACTTCATAGTCACAGTCTATAGGAGCCAGCGGCAAGGCCAAGTGCATGTGCGAGGAAGAAGGGCAAGAGCTGGGGCTGGGGAGTGGGCTCTTTTCAAGTTATTGGCATCTCATGAGCCTTGAGCATAGAACCAGTACCAGTAAGACAATGTACACATATACCATCAGAGTTGACCAGGTCACCCATGGCTCCCTCCAGCACCATCCCCAAGAGGTCCTTTTGTCCTTTGTCCCTGGAGGGAGCAGACGACAAAAATTACCGTACTCAGGGCAGCAGCACTACCCACACTGGCCTCCACCTTCTCCTGTGCTCAACACACAAACACTTGCTACTCAGGCCTTGGCTGACGGCCACAGGTGAGGCCCTGGCCGGTGGCACAGTTACAATACCCAGGGAGTCACCCCAGGCAGGAATCGCCTCCCCAATCAAAGCAAAGCCTCCACGGACGCCCCTAAGAGTGGGTGAGCTGCAGGGAGAGGCCTCCAAGGCACACAGCACGTGTCTGCCCTGACATGACTCGTTGGGGGTTAGGTACCATACTAGACGCCGGGACACAGAAGAGAATAAGCTGAAGACCTTGCCACAGGGGAGCTGCCACTCCCAGAAGACACCAACACAGATGGCATAGCTGGACAAGTTCCACGGTGTGTTTGGAAAAAGGAAAGGGGCAGGGTGAGGGTAATCTGCCTATCACTGAAAGTGTTATATGAACAGACAGTGAGGAAGCAAGAGAGTGAGCCATGTGGTTATTGGGGAGAAATGTCTTCCGGGCAAAGGCCACAGCCTGTGCAAAAGCCCTGAGGCAAGGGTGTGCTAGCATGCTTAAAGAGCGGTGAGGAGGCCAGTGTGGCTGTAACTGCATACATGGTGGGGAGAACTACAGAAGATGAGGCCACAAAAAAAGTGGGCCCATCACTGATGTGAGTAAACTGGGAGTCCTGGTCTTCAGCCAGCCAAGAGTGACAGGAAAGAGTCAAGTTTTACTGGAGCAGAAGCAGGCAAACCAGTGGGGAGGCTACTGTAGTGATGGAGGCCAGAAACATTAGAGGGCTCTGGCCAGGGACTGGAGTAGAGGGTATGGGACCTGGCAGATTCTGGGCATATGTCAAGGTAGAGCTGAGCGGGTCTCCTGCTGGAGAAGATGTGGCTGCACCAGAAAGATCTGAGCCTGAGGGTCTGGCCCAGGCCCCTGGAAGGACAGAGTTGCCATTCACCAATTGGGAAAAGGCAGCAGGTGGTATGGGCTGAGAGGCATGGGCAGAAGTTCAGTTTGGGGCATGATGAGTTGGAAGGGCTGTTGACAACCAAGAAGCTATGTGGGACAGGCAGTAGGACACCCCCAACTAGACCCCAGGCCAGCAGGCAGGTGGGCGGACTAATGCTGTGTGGCCATCATTAGCCTACGGGTGGTACTCTCCCAAGGGACGAGATCACCAAGGTCCCACATCCTCAAGCTTAGGCAAGTTGAGTTCAAATTGACCAATATCTGAAAACTGTACAAAGAGCCACCCTTGTGCTGGGCCCAGTGATGCCACTTCTGGAACTCTGGCTGAGCAAATCATCATGGCGGTGCCTGAGCGCTAAGCCGAAGAGATGGTCGGTGCAGCCCCATGGGCCAGCCCGACTCCGGGGGCACATGGGCAGGAAGCAAAGCGAGACTGTCCCATGGAGAGGCTCCTGTGAGAATGTGTGTAGGGCACCGTGCACACCCACAGGACCATCAGGTGACACGGTGTGATCCTAGTGGTGAGGCGATGGCTCATTATGTATTCTTCTACACACTTACTGCATTTTCCACATTTCCTATAATAATAGCCAATGTTTTTATAAACAGAGACCTAGCTTCTGTCCACCCCACCGGGCAGCAGCCTGTGAACAGACAGACAACTCTGACGAGCAAGTTCTTTCCTGTGCTCCCCTGAGCCTCCCTGAAGCCCACCATCCCAGGAGTGAAGACCGAAGGAGACCCCTGTGGCTGGGAGGGTCCTCAAAGTTCCTCTGGCTGACGGCACCCCCCTGCTGATACTCAGGCCCTTCCATAGATAGGGAGCTCCCTCCCTCCTGGGCAGGGGGTCTCAGCTCAGAGACCCCTGCCTCACAGCCCAGCCCTGTTAACTTCTCACACTGAGGTGGGGTGGGGTGAGGGGCATTCTGATTACACGCCCCCTTGGGAGGACCTCCCTGTGCTCCAGACGTGGGGATTCACGAGCACAAGAACGGGCTAAACCTGACCTTGGAGATGAGACCTTGGTCTGCTGCTTAGCCCTTTCCCTGGGTTACAGGGGGAGAGGAGACTAACAATTTAAAGGAAAAACAAGTGCCCGAAGGTACTCACACGCTCCCTCACACATACATACAACCTGGGTTCAGGGAACCCCTGCAGGAAATGTGCCCACAAGATGCCCCTGGCCCAACCTTGGAGGGCTCCCCCCTTCCTGTCTTCACTGCTCCCCTCTCCCACGCTGGAGGAAGCCAGGTTCCTCACAAAGCTCCACCCTTTCTGGAGGTCTGGCGGGGGTGGGGGGTGTCACCAAATGCCTCTGGACCAAATCCAAGATATGGCCCATCACAGCCTGGTTTCTCGGACACAGACTGGAAAGCATGTTCCTTATTTCTGCCAGAGCAAAGTACACTCCCCTCTTCTGGGAAATCAGCCCATTCTGGGCTCAACTCCCAGGCCAGGGTCCTCATGGTTACCATCTCCCACCTCTCTGCAGCCCAGCTGGGGGCGCAGGAGCAGAGAGTGCACTCAGGGCGTGAGAGGCAGTCCCTTCCATCCCAGCAAGGAAGGGGACAGGAAGGAACAGAGCAGAGGGGGAGGAAAAGGGCAGGAGGGGACATCTGAGCAGCTTTTCAGTTTCTCAGGAGCGAGAGATTTTCACAGCAGGGTGCCACAATTTAGTCTGAACTGTTATGAATTCCCATAAAATCAGATGCACTCAACTTTGAATAGAAATACAGAAATACGCAGCAGAAATCAAATACAATTTGGGGATTATTCACCACCACTACACACAGAGGGGTTCATGCGTGCAAGGAGGCGCCTGCAGACGACACCATTAGGGCCACTAATGGACAAGCCACAGTCAGCTACTGATGGCCACGCTTCAAAGCCCACCCTATCTAGGCCACTGGCAGGGGAAGCTGCTGGGATAGAAGGTCGCTAAGAGGGACTTTCCCTGTAAGGAAGGAAAAGACCACCTGTGGCCATTGTATTCGTGCCCTCTTGTGGATCCCTCCCCAGAGTTCCCCCTGACTGAGGTGGGTGGGTAGGGAGCCAGGCAGGACTGAGGGGGGCAGGACTGAGAACCCCACCCCCACCCAGGGTGAGGTGCCACAGTGGCCCAGCATCCTCCATGGGAGGCTTGGTATCTCTGAGTCCCCTTGACCTACACTTCAAAAAAAAATTACTCAGTAGGCAATATATTTTAGTCTCTTCATTTTTAATGCACAGACATGGTCCACAGCTGTATAAAAGGGTGCGTAGTAGGAAGTGAGTCTCCCCTTACTCAAGCATGAAACTTCCCAGAGGCCACGCTGGAGGGAACGTTCCCGAAGGACTACAATCTATGCAAGGATATAGCACACAGGTCTCTCCCTTTCTTAAAAAAAGAAAAAAAATCGAAGCAGTGTGCAGGCTATCCTGCTCCATAGTCACATGATACTATATCCTAAGACTGTTCTGTTTCAGAACATACAGGCCTTGCTCTTAGCAGCTGCGGACTGTCCCATACGGGGGGACCATAACTTAATCCCTGCTGATGGACGTTTAGGTTGTTTTTTTAACTTTTCACTTCGACAAAATGAAGCTGCAATGAATATCCTTGTTCCTGTATCTAGACACAGGGCACGAAGAAGGAAATTTTCATATTTTTACAGCTGTGGACGAACTGCTCCCCCAAGAGGGGGCACCAAGTTGCCCTGCCCCCGACGCCCAGTAAAGGGCCGGTTTCCCCGCACTGTCACCAGAACTGGGCGCACACTATGTTTTTGGGTTCCAGAAAAGGTAGCTTCAGCTGCTCATCCTCAGACCCCCGGCCCCATCATGGCATGGAATTAGAATGGAGTTGATCAAGGTTGGCATTCTCCTATGTCCCTGGCTGACCAGTATGGTCAAAGCCAACAGACGCTGGCCGGGCTCTGGGCCATGGCTGCAGTCTGCACCTGCCCCCACTGGGGTCACTGCCAGTCCACTGCCGCAGCCACCGGACTCTCCCTATGTGCCTCAGCCAACTGTTCTCTCTACCTGGAGCGCCACCTGGGTCCACCTTCCATGTCCAGTCCCGACTTCATGACACAGCTCTCATGTCACTTCTGCCAGGAAGTCATCCTGCATCCCTACTGGAACTTGGGTCCGCAGCTTCCCTTGTTTTGGGTACATTTTTGGAGGCAGCTATTCCCACTGTGGGGGTCAGACTTGTACGTGTCCTTCTTCTCCTAGAAGACCCTCAACATCTTGCAAATAGAGCCTACTTCACCCCATACAGCCATCTGCCCATTTAGTATCTCCTCCTGGGTGTGTCTCTAGCATTTAACATTGCCCATGTGCCCTAATTTCTTCCCCAAATAGGTTCCCATTCTCACCCTTCCCACCTCAGCAAATTCACCTCTACTGGCACACTCTTTTCTTTTTAATTCAGTTCACAAATAGATTTCATATACCCAGTAAGTGGCATTTTCCTCTTTACCCTCTTAATCACCATATTTCAGGCACACTAGCCTTCTCTCCACCTCATATCTACCAAGTTCATTCCCAACCCTGGACCATCACTGTGATTGATCAAATTATTGTTCCTCCAACCCTTCATTCTGCATAGAATTACACAACTACATCCATGCTGGGGTGTCATGGTAGGCAGAGTGTGCTGTCCCATCCTTTATGCTGGGCTTGGCCATATGGCTTGTCTTGATCAGCGGATGTTCTGGTCAACCTCTACACTAGCACAAGCATATGACCCTTGTGTAGAAAGGCTTGCCTCTTGAGCTCCTGCCTTTCAGCTTGAGATGAACATGCCCCCAGGCAGAGTGAGCAGACTAAAAGCACATATGGCCCAGAATCAAGTTCAGTCACACCTAGCCTAGATTGGCTGGCTCTCCAGTTGACCCACAGACACATGAGTGAGAATAAACGATTGTTGTAGTGGTTTGGTAGGCAGCTTCATTGAGGTAATAAGTAACCAATGCCAATACTATGAAATATATATAACCACATAGAAACACAGACAGAAATCTTCATGACATTAGACTTGGCAATGATTTCTTGGAGATAATACCAAAAGCACAGGCAAAAAAAAAAGTTAAATAAGCTGGATTTCATCAAAATGAAAAATTTCTGTGCATCAAAGGACACTATCAACAGAGTAAAAAGGCAACCCACAGAAAATATCTGTAAATGACATATCTGATAAGAGATTAATATCTATCATATATAAAGGACTCCTAAAACTCAACAGTCTGACAAAAAATCTGGCTCAAAAATAATCAAAGGATTTAAATATACATTTCTCCAAAGAAAATATCCAAACAGCCAAGGAGCACATGAAACCATGCCCAACATCATTAATTATTAGAGAAATGCAAATTTTAAAAAATCACAATGAGAGACCACTTCTCACTCATTGGGATGGCTATTATTTTAAAAAGTAAAACATAAAATAAGGGCTGGAAAGAATGTAGAAAAACTGGAACACTTGTGTATTGCTGGTAGGAATGTAAAACGCTGCAGCCATTGTGGAAAACAGTACGGCGGTTCCTCAGGAAATTAAGCACAGAATTACCAGATGATCCAGAAGTTCCACTTCAGGCATATAGCAAAAGAACTGAAAACAGGTACTGAACAAATACGTGTATAGCAATGTTCACTGTGGCATCAATGAATGAACGCTGTCCATCAATGAATGATGGACATCATTGTCCATCATTGTCCATCAATGAATGAACAGGTACACAAATTGTGCTCTATACATCTGATGGAATATTACTGAGTCTTAAAAGGGAATGAAATTCTGACACGTGGTACCTTGAAGACACTAAGCTAAGAGAAAGAAGTCAGTGGTAAAGGGACAAATACTGTATGGTACCAGTTATATGAAGTACCTAGAGTCGTCAGATTCATAGAGAGAGGAAGTGGAATGGTGATTACCAGACACTGGGGTTGGGGAGGGAGAGAGGAGGAGTTATTGTACAACAGGTGCAGAGCCTCAATTTGGGGTGACGGAAAGTTCTGGAGATGGATGGTGGTGATGGTTGCACAACAGTGTGAGT
Source organism: Martes martes (assembly GCF_963455335.1). Lineage (NCBI taxonomy): Eukaryota > Metazoa > Chordata > Mammalia > Carnivora > Mustelidae > Martes > Martes martes. Next base: position 54,629,653 of record NC_137902.1, read on the forward strand.
GTATTTAATGCTACTTAAAAATGGCTTAAACAGTACATTCTGTTATGTGTATTTTGCTGCCAGAAAAAAATGTTAAAAATGATTGAAATGATAAAATTCACATTTCGTAAATCCTGCCACAGGAAATATATGTATACATAAAAGAAATAAAAGGCCACCACTCCTCTCATGTTACTACTCAAAAAAAAAAATTAATAAGCCACATATAGAGCCGGGAACACCCATCACAGCAGGGACCCAGCCTCATCAGAAAAAACTTATGCGGGCTACCAGCTGTATATCAGTCCAGCCACCACACGTGAAGTCCCCCCACACACACCACACCCTAACCCCTACTTTGGCGTATGTCAGTGTAATCATCCCCTGCTCAGAGACGCCTTCCCTCGCCACCTGTTACCGTTGGTCCTCCTTATTTTTTTCTCACTGTACACTGTCCTTGCCTTCCATACCTCTCAACACATTTCATAGATTCAGAGTAGTCTTCTGGTTGGTTGTCTCCCCCACCCCATTCAGGTTACACGGGGGTGGGGGCCTCAGGCGCCTAGCCAGGTGATGGCCAAGGGGAGAAGGTGGGGGAAGATTCTGGTGGGGTGGGCTCCCTTTGACAAGCTCTATGCACACTGCTCAAGGTCCACTGTCTCCCCTGATGCAAGAATCAGAACATGAAAATAGGAAGAGGCTCTAAAAGGCAAAAACTGAATCCCCCTGCTTTTGAGTCAGACTCTTCCGCAGAGCAATTTTTTTTTTTTTTTGTGGAAATCTCCTCTAGCATAAGTAGTACAACTTTGTGGGAGGCCGTTTGGCACAATAAAACTAGAGCCTTGAAAGCATTTATACCTTTTGACTTAGCAATTCCACTAACAGGAATTTTCCCTAAGGAAATCATCAGAATCATGGCACGGAGAGCTGTTTTGAGGCTGTTTACAGAGCACAGTTTATGACAGTAAAAACAGGCAACTCATAATCAATATTAGTAGGGCTTCTCAACCAACCACACTGGCGGCCAGCCCTGCCACCCCCCCATTCTCCCCCCATGGCACTGAGTCATTGCCAACAGCTGAGCCAAGGGTCAGGCCCAGCCACGGCAGTCAAGACCCAGGCACAGCAGGAGGTGCATGAGGTCCACACAGAGGATACCCCTGGAGAACCTGGTTGTGGAAACCAGGGGAGACTGTGCTACTGGGCCCCATAAGACCCCTTCTATATCAGGTCCCTACAATTGCATCATGAGGACATGTGGCTGGTCTGCCTAATGCATGGAAACAAACACAGGGAGCTAAAATAAGGAGATGGAGAAATGTGCTCCAGAAGAAGGAACAAGATACAACCTCAGAAAAAGAAAGAAATAAAATGGAGATCAGCAATCTACCTGATGAAGTGTCCAAAGCCATGATCATAGAGGTGCTCACTGGACTTAGGAGAAGAGTGGAAGAACTCCGTAAGAAGTTCAGCAAAGGGATAGAGAGTACAGAAAAGAACGAATCAGAGCTGAAGAAAACAGTAACTGAAATGAAAAACATACTAGAGGGAATCAACAGCAGATGAGAGGATGCAGAAGAACAGATCAGCAATCTGGAAGACAAGTAGCAAAGAGCAGCCACGCTGAGCAAGAAGAAGAAAAATAAATCTTTTTTGATGAGGATAGATGAAGACCCTCTTTGACAACATCAAGCATACTTATATTTGCATTATGGGGTCCCAAAAGACAAAGAAGAGAGGGAAAGGGACAAAACTACTTAAAGAAATAATAGCTGAAAACTTGCCTGACCTGGAGAAGGAAACCAACACCCAGGTCCAAGAAGCACAGAGAATTCCATACCAGATGAAACCAAGGAGGTCTATACCAAGACACATAATTATTTAAAATGACAAACGTTAAGGAGAGAATCTTAAAAGCAGCAAGATAACAGCAAATAATTATGTCCAGGTGAAACCCCATTGGGCTATCAGTGTATTTTTCGGCAGAAACTTTGCAGACCAGAAGAAAGTGGCAGGATATATTTAAAGTGCTGGAAGGAAAAAACCTACAACTGAGGCTGCTCTACCTGGCAGGGTTGACATCCAGAACTGAAGAAGAGAGAGAGTTTCTCAGACAAGAAAAAATTAAAGGAGCTCACCAAATTCACTAAATCAGCCTTACAAGTCATGTGAAAGGAGCATCCTTTGGCAGGAAGGCCATAATTAAAAGTAAGAAGATTACGAAAAGAAAAAAGTCCACTGATGAAAGCAAATATATACTACAGGTATATGTTTCAATCACTCATAAAACTGGTAGGAAAGTTGAAAGACAAAAGTTAAAATCAATTACATCTATAATAATTAAGGGACACACAAAATTTTTAAAACTGCAATATAGGACGAAATATCCATAAATCGTGGAGGATGGTAGTAAAAACTACAGTGACTGTAGAAAGTGTTAAAAGGGGAGAAAGTGACAGTAATACAATGGCTGGGGATTTAAACCCCGCTTACATCAATGGGCAGATCATCCAGACAGAAAATCAATAAGGAAACAATGGTCTCAAATGGCACATTATATCAGAGGGACCTAATAGATGCATGCAGAACATTCCATCCCCAAACAGGAGAATACATATTCAAGTGCATATGGAACCTTCTCCAAGGCATGTTAGGTCACAAAACTCAATATATTTGATAAGACTGACATCATATCAAACATCTTTTCTGACCACAATGCTATGAAAGTAGAATCAATTACAAAAAAAAAAAAAAAAGGAAAGAATACAAACACATGGAGGTTAAAGGACATGCTACTAAACAAGCAATGGGTCAATAAAGAAATGAAAGAGGAATTCAGAAAATACCTTGCCACAAATCAAAGTAGAATGTCCTCAAATCTATGGGACACAGTAAAAGCAGTTCTAAGAGGGAAGTTTATAGCAATACAGGCCGACTTCAAGACATAAGAAAAATCTCCACTAAATAATGTAAACTTACACATAAAGAAACTAGAAAAAGGAGACCAAAGTCCAAAGTTAGTAGAAGGGGAAAAAAACCATTACAAAAATACTACCAGAAAGAGAAATTAAGAAAACAGTCCCATCTACAATTGCATCTAAAACAATAAAATACCTGGGAATAAATTTAACCAAAGAGGTAAAACATACCAATGAAAGAAATCAAAGACATCACAAATAAATGGAAAGATATACAATGTCCAAGTCTTAGAAGAATTAATGTTGTTGGAATGTCCATTCTATCCAAAGCCATCTACAGATTCAATGTAATCCTTATAAAAGCATCAGTAGTATTTTTCACAGAACTGGAACAAAGAATCCTGAAATTTAAATGGAACCAGTGAAGACCTCAAACTTCTAAAGCAATCTTGGGAAAGAATAACAAAGCTGGAGGTATCAGATGTCAAACAATACCACAAAGCTATAATAAATAAAGCAGTACGGTACTGCACAAAACCAGACACATACCAATGGAACAGAACAGAGAGCCCAGAAATAAACCCACACTTACATGGTCAGTTAATTTCTGACAAAAGAGGCAAGAATATACAATGGGGAAAATAGAGTCCTTTCAACATATAGTTTTAGGAAAACTGGACAGCCACGTGCCAAGAAATGAAACTGGATTGCTTTTTTTTTAAAGATACAATTCAAAACCAAAATAATAATAATAATAATAATAATAATCATCATCATCCAATTAAAAATGGGCAGAGGACTTGAACAGGTATTTTCCCAAAGAAGACATAGAGACGGCTAACAGACAAATGGAAAGATGCTCAACACCACTGATCATCAGGGAAATGCAAATCAAAACCACAATCAGATACCCCTGACACCTGTCAGAATGGTTAGTATCAAAAAGACTAGAAATAACAAGTATTAGTGAGGATGTGGGGAAAAGGGAATTTTTTTTTAAAGATTTTATTTATTTATCTGAGAGAGTGAGTACAGACGGGGGGAGAGAGAGACAAACAGACAGACAGACTCCCTTCTGAGCAGGAAGCCTGATGTGGGGCTTGATCCCAGGACTTGAAGATCATGACATGAGCCAAAGCCAGACACTTAACCAACTGAGCCCCCCAGGCATGCCAGAAAAGGGAATTCTTCTGCACTGTTAGTGGGAATGTAACTTGGTACAGCCACTACGGAAAACAGTATGGAGGTTCCTCAAGAAATTAAAAATAGAAACACCATACGATCCAGTAATACTGCTTCTGGGTATTTACTTGAAGAAAATGAAAACACTAATTCAACAAGACATGTGCACCCCTGTTTATTGCAGCATTATTTACAATAGCCAAGACATGGAAGAAGCCTAATATTCACCGATAGATGAATGGAGAAAGATACAGAGGCTATACACAATGGAATATTACTCAGCCATGAAAAAGAATGAAATCTTGCCATTCATGGCAGATTGTGAGGCACCCATGGAAACTCATTTTCAGAGAATGTTTATTGACAAGGAAAATGTTCATGACAAATTGTTAATAGAAAACACAAGCTACAAGACTGCATAGCGTGTTCCCACATTGGGAAAAAATTATATATGTATATATCTACACAGAAAACATATAGCAACATTTTGATATCTTTATTATATCTTCAAACAGAGAGATTACGGGTGATTTTGTTATCCTTGGCATTCTTCTGTATTTTCCAACCTGTGTGCATTGAATGACTGATAGCATTTAAACAAAGCATTTAAAACATTTAAACGGGGACACCTGGGTGGCTCAGTTGGTTAAGCCGCTGCCTTTAGCTCAGGTTATAATCCCAGGGTCCTGGGATGGAGTCCCGCATCCAGCTCCCTGCTCAGCAGGGAGCCTGCTTCTCTCGATGCCTCTGCCTGCCACCCTGCCTGCTTGTGTGTACTTTCTCTCTGACAAATAAATGGATAAAATCTTAAAAAAAAAAAATTTAAACAAAGCATTTCAAAACAAACTAGTAACCCAGATAATAAGGTTCTGAAATACACGTTGATGTATAGACCAATGGAACTGAACTCAGAGTTCAGAAATCAAACCACGTGCCAACGGTCAACTGATTTTCAACACGGAACCGAAGACCACTCGACTGGGGAAAATCAATCTTTTTAAACAAATGTACTGGAACAACTGGATAGCCACATGCAAAAGAATCCAGTTGGACCTTACCTCACTCCATATACAAAAATTAACTCAAAATAGATCAAAGACTTTAATGCAAGAGCTAAAACGGAAAGAACTCTTAAAAGAAAAATTGGTGTAAATCTTCACGACGTTGGATTCGTCAACGGTTTCTCAGAGAGGACGCCAAAGCGACAGAAGAAAAAACCAGATTCAATAGGACTTCCTCAAAATTAAACATTTTTTTGCTGCAAAGGACACTATCAAGAAAGTGGAAAGACAACTCGCGGAATGGGAGAGACTACCTGCAAATCCGACATTTAATAATGCGATCATCAAAAAGACAGATAATAACAGCGTTGGAGGGGATGCGGAGAAATGAAACCCTCCCACATTGCTGATGGGAATATAAAGTGTTGCAGCCACTTGAAAACACTCTGGCTGGTCCTCAAACGATTAAACAAGAGTTAGCATATGACCCAGCACTGTGTACCTAAGAGAAATGAAGACCCACATCCACACGGAAACTTTCCCATACGTGTTCCCAGCAGTGTTATTCATAATAGCGCAGAAGTGGACACAGCCCAAATGTCCCTCAACGGACAAATGGATAAACAAAAAACATAGTATGTCCATACAACAGTATGTTATTCAGGCATGAAAATGAAATCCTGACACACGCTACAACATAGATGAACCTTCCAACATGCTAAGTCCACGAAGTCAGTCACAAAAGACCACGTGAGTCCATTTATATGGCACGTCCAGAATAGAAAAATCTATAGAGACAGATGTAGATTAGTGGATGCTTAAGATTGGGGGAGACCAAAGACTAAAGGGCTGATAGGGCATGAGGTATCTTTCTGTGAGGATGAAAACGTTCGTAAAGAGACAAAGTGCCTGCCACCGCACTCTGCTGTGAATGCACTAATAACCATTGCACTGCACGCTTTAAATGGACAAATTGCATTCTATGTGGATTATAGCTCAATAAAAATGTTTAAAGATTCTAAGGTAAACTTAGAAGTCAATAAATAAAGCTAGTATAGAAACTGAAGCTTATCGGAATTAAGCTAGGTGACCTGTCATGTTCATGTTCAACCTCCCTCCGCCTTGCCCCCCCTGCCCCCCCCTTACCAGCCTCACAGCCGTATCTTCATGGTGAGCCAATCTGAGCCAGGCAGCCCATCTTACTAAGGAAACTGAGTGCCACAGAGGGTGCTCCCTTTTCTTCAGACCTTCAGACCAAGAGCCAGAGATGGGAACGGAGACCCCAGACCTTGAGCCTGTCCTCACCATTCACTTGCTGCATGGACTTTGGAAAGTTGTGGCCCACCTCTGTAATGTGCAAGGTGCATTTGGGTTTCCTGGCAGTCCTGCCAAAACTCTTCTCTGCCTCTCTGATGCTGCCCACCCTGCCCACCCCCCTCCAAAAAAAAGTCAAGACCATTTTACCCAGAAGCCATGCAGGCTGTCAGGGAAACTGTGGGTGGGACCAGGGCCACTCCTAGTGGCCACCTGTTCAATTTCCACTGGCAAATGCCCTGGTATCCCCAAGGCTGAGGGGTGGGAGGGAGGCCAGGACACCACCAGACAGTTGGAAGGGTTCATATCTGTTCCGAGTCTCTACTCTCTTCTTTTTGCTTTCTCCACTCTCACCCACCGCACCCCAAAACCTGCCCCATAGGAGTCCAGTTTGGCTAGATCACAATGGGAGAGAGAGGGAGATGGGGAGGGGGAGAGAAGGGGGCAGGGAGAATGGGCCCCCAGGTCACTGAGGAGGCATGGGGATGAAGAGGCTGGGAAGGGCCTTTGCCAGGAGTGTGGCTGGCGTGGGCTTTCCAGCTCCAGTGTGGGAGAGGCCACAGCAGGAAGTGGGCACCTGTGTGCTCTTTCTCTCACCTGTGCCCCCGCTCTCCCACCCCCCAGGAGCAGGCTAGGCTCACCGTTCAGATGGAAGCCCCAGACTCTGCCTCTGGTCCCCTGGCCAATCCTCAGCATCAGCCTGATCCTCTCGGTGCTATTTCCTCATCTATGAAATGGGCTCAACGTCTGCTTGTCCAGGTTGGCAGCACGTTTATGGAAAGTCTTTACCAAATTCAAGTCATCAGAGCTGTTCTCCGGGCAGCGGCCTGGAGTCAGGGGTTAGGCCTCAGGACACAGAATGGAAACTTCTGGCTGAAGGCCCAGGGCCCCCCACACCAGCCAGCAGGAGGAGATACTCTCGTGTAGGGGGTACCCACAGGACGGGTTCCACAGGGAACGGGGAGGAGGGAGGGCAGCATGTGCACTCTGTAACGGCAACCTGATAGTTTTCCCTGTAGTTAAGTGATAAATCTGTCCCAAATTGCCTGTGACAGCCATTTCATCCCCACCTAATTGTGTGAGATGCTGTTTGATTGTTTTTATGCTTATTAATATCACAGCTCCCGAAGGGAGAAAGGGGGACCAGTGGGGCACGGGGGGGGGGGGGAAGGAGCCCTGGACCCTCCACTAAGAGCTCAGTGAAGAAGTTCCCGCCAGGCGGGCAGAGAGGGACAGTTCTATACAGGAACCAACAGGAGGCTGCAGTGGGAGATCTAGGCTTAAATCCCTGCTCAGCCTCCGTTTCCCCCCTGTACAAACCAAGAGAGAGGCCCCTCCTTAGCAGGGATGGTGGGAGGATTCAGTGAGAGAGCCCAGAAGTATGTCCAGCACCAGGGGAGTGCCCACAGAGGCAGACGGCCCCCTGCCTTCCTCCCTTCTCAGACCCTGTCTCTTCTGCCCAATTCACAAAATGGGAAGGAGGGCAGGCAGGAGCCGTGGGGACGCCCGGTGACCCACACAGAGCTTGTCATTGCCATCATGCTCATCACACATCCCCCTTCCCCCCCACAACACACCTGGGCTACAAGCTGGTGAGCAAAACAGAGAACACCACCGCCCCCTGCTCAGCGCCATCCAGCCTTCTAGATCGTCTGGCTCTCTCTGCGTCTTGGAGGTGGGTGTGTCACCCCATTTTGCAGATGGTGGAACTGAATCTCGGGAAGGATAAGAGGCATGACCTCCAAACCCTGAAGTACTTGGACCTCAGTCTGACTGACCAACTCGGAGTGTGACATTTAGGTGAGCCTCAAAGCTGTCACCTCCTGCCGTAGCCCTACCTGCCTCCCCAGATCCTGGTCGCTAGCAACCACCACCCACCATGGCTAGCTCACCCTCCTGGGGCTGCTGGCTGGCTCTCTCTCTGCCTGCCCACTGCTAACCTCTGCCTAGATGGGCTCCTCACCAGCCAAGGAGGGCCTTCCTATTCTTTTTCCCTCCTCTGGGGTCCAAGGACTTGCCCAGAACCTGGAGCTGAAGTGGCTTCAAACTCAGCCCCAGGTGCAATGCACAGTTGGTCATTTGGTGGCCCCTGAGCCCCGGCTTCGTGTGGGTACAAAATGCACAGTGGTTCCTTCTCCTCCCTGTACAGTAGCTTGACCATCACCTCCTCTGGGAAGTCTTCCCTGGTTTCACCTTCTGGGCTATGGAAGGCCTTCCTCCACACCACTGTGCCCCTGACAAAGAGACTTCCCTATTTGGGCACTCCTTTGTGCACACAGGTCTGTGTCCTTCACTGGGTTCTGAACTCCCCTGGAATCAGGGCCTTGCTTGCCTTGGTGCCTCTGGAGCCTAACATAGTGGCTGTTCACTATGATGTATTGAAATACAAGGGAAGAAGGAGAAGGGAGAGAGAAAGGGCAGGAGGGAGTAAAAGCAGAGGACCAGAGCACGATTCTTCTCCCAGAGACCACAGCAGGGGTGTCCCAATGCCAAACACTCCCAAGAATTCTGAAGGCTTTTCCCTCTGCTCCCCCCACCCCATGGAGCTCCAGAGGAAAGGGAGTCAGGGGTAAGGGTTTGGGGAGAGGCAGAGGAACGTGCTCTCCTCTTCTCTCTGGGCCTCCATTTTCCCATCTATGAAGTGGGGATCCAGTTTCCCAAAGGTAAGGCAAGCACATGGAGAACTTACAGCCGGTCCTCTAACCAAAAAACCACCCGCATCATCGCAGGCAGCCATGAAGGAGGTTCAGTGGGCTGGGAGCTGCTGGACAGCCCTGTGGAAGCCTCGAGACCCCAGGGGTCTAGCTCCTTCCCCCAACCACCTTCCTTCCTCACCCTGGAAACCTGGGGCAGAAATCTAGAGCCAGAAGAAACCCAGAGATCCTCAGCAGGCTGTCCATTTGGCAGAAAGCAAAACTGAAGCCCCAGGATGGAAGCAGGAAGAACATTAGCACATACTGAATATGCCTACCATGTGTTAGACCATCTAATTTCATAAATTGCCAGCACTATCCATGAGGGGCCTAACGGACCCATTCTATAGATGAAGAAACTAGGACTCAGGGAGAATCTGTAATTTGACTGGGGTCTCACAGCAGAAAGCAAGGACAGATGGATTCAAATCCTGGAGGTTCTGGCTCCAGAAATGGAACTCCTTCCCTGGCAACCACATAACAAGGGCTGCCTGGATTTCAAGATAAATATTCTTTAACACCCAATCTGGTGCTCTCTCTCCTACATGCTACAGGGCTGCCCCACCCTGCCCTACCTTCCAGATCCACTGTGCAGAATTTAGAGCATCACTGAACACCAAGATTGGACTACAGTTGGCTCTTCATCGGACTGCTTTACTCTACAGCATCTTCCTGCATAGAACTTCAACTTGGACTTGTATATGCCCAGTGATGGAAAGCTCACTACTTACACAGGATACATTCTATCTTATGGCTAGCTTGGTTAACTAGGGTGTCCTTCCTCTTAAGGGACCAAAAGCATCCTCCTAAGACCTGAAGGCTTCACGTGGCTTCAGGCCACTGTGTCTACCACTGCTTCCATTCAGCCCCTCACAAGCCTACTTCCTCACCCTCCCCGACCCCAGGCTCTTTTAATTTATCTTTTGACCCTACCACCCTCTACCTTTCCCCAGTAACCACTTTTTAACCTTTACTAAGGGCAAGGATATCTTTTTTAAAATACTCAATTTAAGAAAAAAATATTTCACATCTGTATGAGCAATACACAAATCATAATTCTTAAAAATAACAAATTGCAGGCCAGAGTAATCATAAGTAAATTGATATTGATAAATAAGCTTTTCTCCAGAGCAGTAGGTGGTTTATTTTAATCTAATGAGTTTTGTATTTTCCTAGCTTTCAGATTCCATGATGAAGGGCTGTCTGCAATAGAATTACGACGCTCTCCGAAATATTGTAATTTAATGCCTCATTTTGTCAAGACTTTCTTGAAAATGAGATTTGTTCCTAGTGAAGAATTTTACTCAGCTCTTTCCCATATGCCCTCTCCCCCCACCCCCCGCCGACCTCCCCAGGCACATAGGTTCTCCTCAGGCCAGGCCTGGACTGGTTGTGCAGAAGGGAGAGTCGGGTTAAGCACGGGTGCAGGCAAAGTGCCAGGAAAACAGCATAGGGAACCATTTCTGGCGGGCCCACCCTTGCCTGTGGCCGAGCAGCACCCTCTGCCCACTGTGATCCTCCCCACTGCCTCCTGCCAACAAGCTGGGGAAAGCAAACCTCATCCCGCCTTACGAGATGCTTCAACGACTCCTCTTTGGAGGTTTAAGGGAGCAAGAGGAACCCCTGCCACCCCTAAGGACACGAGATGCGACTGACAGATCCCACAGGCAAAGGCCAAAGCTGAGGGGAAACATAACAAAGCTATTTGTGGAGAAGCCTTTGGGAGTCATTTGGTTGAATGCCCCCAGGGACGGGGAGCTCACCACCTACTCAGCCAAGCTGGTGCACTGTTTTTTTTTTTTTTTGTTTTTGTTTTTTTTTTTTAAGATTTTATTTATTCATTTGACAGTCAGAAATCACAAGTAGGCAGAGAAGCAGGCAGAGAGAGAGAGAGGAGGAAGCAGGCTCCCCGCCGAGCAGAGAGCCCGACATGGGGCTCGATCCCAAGACCCTGGGACCATGACCCGAGCCGAAGGCAGAGGCCTCAACCCGCTGAGCCACCCAGGCGCCCCTGGTGCACTGTTAAGTATACTACTGCCAGGCCACTGGAGGGAACTTTTGATGAAGCTGGGGCCAAGAAATGTTGAAAGGAGCAGAGGAGGATGTCAAGAGAACAGCCAGACTGGCTGGACTCACATCTTGCTTGCCCATCAAGGTGTGTGAGCTGGTCTGAGAGGCTTCCCCTCTCCAGGCCCCAGCTTCTTGCATCACTGAAATGAAGACAATGATAGCACCTCCCTTACAGGGCTGTTGTGAAGAGCAAATGGAATGCATGTAAAATACTTGGAATACAATTCATATACCGTAAGTTCTCAAGAAATGTTATTAACAGTGGTGATATCATCGCCATCATACGGCATGTGTACGTAGACCATCTGCGAGGACACTAAGAGAGCAGAGGGGCGCCTGGGTGGCTCAGTGGGTTAAAGCCTCTGCCTTTGGCTCAGGTCATGATCCCAGGGTCCTGGGATTGAGCCCCGCATCGGGCTCCCTGCTTGGCGGCGAGCCTGCTTCCCCCCTCCCTCTCTGCCTGTCTCTCTGCCTACTTGTGATCTCTGTCTGTCAAATAAATAAATAAAAACTTAAAAAAAAAAAAAAGAGAGAGCAGAAACTGACAGCCTCTGGGAGCATAACCCAGGAGGCTGGAGGAATGAGGTGGGAGGGAAATGTTTCACTATATTCTGTTTAGGGCCTTCTGAATTTTTCTACACGTGCTATATGACCAACCCAGAATACACTTGAAAAAATAAAATATAATTTGGAATTTCAAAAAAGAGACAGACGAATTTCTTCTTCTAATGGACCCCAAGTTGCACCCTGGAAATGTTTGCTCCCTGTTCGGCCTTCTGGCTTCTAGAGTCACACAGCGTCAATGCTGTCCTTCTAAGCAAGTCACTTATTCACTCAACAAACCCTCCTGAGCACCAGCCCTGAGCTGCTGGGTGCAAGGCTTTCAGCAGAGGCTGAGACAGACCCCACCCCCTGCAGCCCAGCAGGTGAAAGGGGCCTTCAGCCTCAACATCCCTGTCCCAGGTCCTCCAGGTGAAACTCTTATGGTGACACCACCTTCTTCCCTTCTTCGCCCACTCTGCCTTAAAAAGCTGTTCTCGTGGGGCGCCTGGGTGGCTCAGTGGGTTAAGGCCTCTGCCTTTGGCTCAGGTCATGATCCCAGGGTGCTGGGATCCAGCCCTGCATCGGGTTCTCTGCTCCGCAGGGAGCCTGCTTCCTCCTCTCTGCCTGCCTCTCTGCCTAGTTGTGATTTCTCTCTGCCAAATAAATAAAATATTAAAAAAAAAAAAGCTGTTCTCGTGCCTCAATTAGAAGTTTCAGATCCCCACTTTTGATTTGAAAACGATGTGAGTTGACCACTTAATGGTCACTTAACACATATTCAAGTGTTGAGAGGTGAAGTGAACTAATATTCCCAACTAACTTTGAAATGCATCCCCCCAAAAGTGATCTGATGGATGTTTTGGGAATGGATAGAAGGACAGATGTATGATAAAGGAAATGCCACAAAGTGTAAACTGAAGAATCCTACTTGGGTGGGGGGAAGGAATATGGGTGTTCACTGTACAAGTCTTTCAACTTTTCTGCATGTTTGGAAAATTTCATGATAGAATGTTGGAGGGAAAAGTAGAATTAAAAACCACACAAAACTTCAAGTAGCTTTTCACATCTGTGTGGCCTCCAACACCCCTTTCTTTCCTATGGGTTAGGGGCTTTCGCTGGGGAAAAGGTCTCTGCATGTCCATCTTAAAGGGCCTGGGCACAATGTCCAATGCATCTCTCCTACCACCTACCATGGGGGTGGGCACTCTAACGGGCTGAGAAGATGCCTCTTCATTTTCATCCTCCCTCAAGGTCACTTCATCCTCCAGAGAGCCAATTCCTGCAGCAGCAGCAGCCCAAGAACCAGTCCTGCTAAGAAGATAGCTTTGCTCTTCTTCAGGGTGAAGACAAGGAAGCAGAGGAGAGTATCCACGTGTCTGCAGGGCAGGGAGAGAACACTAATCCTCAGTCCCCTCCGGTCATACTACAGACCCTGAGACATCTTCCCAGAGTTTTTACTCACTTCACGGTACAATAACAACAAGGACAAAGATGATGATGGTGATGATGATGGTGAGAGCTAGCATTTATTGAGCACATACTATCTGGCAAACGTTGAGTTTCTTATTTAATTCTCACAAGCATCTGATAAAAAGGATGCAATTAGTATTATACCCATTTCACAGATGAGGAGATTGAGACTAAAAGAAGTCATGAACCCAAGGTGGCTCAGCCACTAACTGGTCAACAGAGATTCAAACCAAGGATTCCACCTTGTACTGCGATGCACAATGTGAAACAGACCGATGCTCCCAATGAGACTGGAAATCTGGACAAAAAAAGTCTGAAAGTACTAGAAAAATATCAGGGCAGACAGAACCTGAGATGCAAAAAATCCAGGGAAAAAGGAAATTCCCAGGGATAAGTCCAACATTCTAAGAGCCTCTTTTCTACTCAGGGCATTGGCAAGCAATGAGAGTGGGGAAGCCAGCAGAATTTTGGCCATCCTGTGAGTCTAGGGAAATAAAAACTGGGCTTCTGGGTGAAAAAGGCAGCCAGCACTTAAGGATCCAAGATCTCAGAGAGAAGGGAGGGATCGAGAAGTGAATTCAGCACTCGGGACCGGTTTTCCCCTCAAAGTGTTTGTGATTTCTTAAGCTTTGGAGAGAAGCACCCACAGAACCAAGCAGAAAGCAGCTGAACAGTAGAAGGGAGTTTTTTTAGCTGACTCGTGTAATGGGGGAGACAAAAATGGAGTTTAGAAGGAGTGGCTTTAGTTAACAGACCCCTAGAGAGTTGCTCCAGAAGTGTCCATGAACCATAGGTAAATCAAGCATTATAAAGACTTCAGTTCCCCCTGAGTCAGCTCAGTCCCTGACTGGTTTATGATGACTGCTTGCTTCGCTGCCGGCCAGATGAGAGGGTGACTCCGCTATGAAAGGAAGCAGCAGCATCAGAGCCCCTACAATTTTTCACATAAAATGACCAATGTGCATAACAAAATTACCAACCATACCATAGACAGGACCAAGAGAGAAAACCAAGAAGAGAAACAAGTCCACAGGTAACCGAGATGTTGTAGTTATCAAACAGGGGCTTCACACGTGGGCCCAGGGTCCCACGTTGGGCTCCCTGCTCAGCAGGGAGTCTGCTTCTCCGTCTATCCCTCCCCACTGCTCCTGCTCTCTCGCTCTCTCTCTCACACACTCTCTCTCAGATACATAAAATCTTTTAAAAATTTAAAATAAAATAAAATGTTTAAAAGACAAAGATAATCAGACTGGATTTTAAAAGACTACATTATGCTTATAAGTGATACAACTTGAATATAAGGACACATAAGCCCTGAAAGCAAAATAAGGGAAAAGCTGCCAAAGATTACCAGAGATGAAGATAGATATTTCAAAGACAGACATTTCAACATAATCAAAGGGTAAATCCACCAGGAAAGCAGCTGAAGATAAGGAAAGTAGGAAGATAATTGAATTCTAAATTTTACTTGTCTGATAACATAGCTTCAAAATACACAAAGCAAAAATTGACAAAACTAGAAAGAGAAACAGACAAACCCACAATCACAATGGAAGACTTCGATGCATCCTTCTCAAAAATTGATGGAAAGAGCAGAAAACAAATCAGTAAGGATACCAGCATCTAGACAACATCATTTACATAACTGACCTCATCGACAAAATTAAACACTGCACACAGTAGCAGAATAAACAATCTTCTTGTGAGCCAATGGAAAACTTACCAAAATCCACCATGCCGGGCCATAAAGTAACTTTTAATATCCTTCAAAGAAATGAAATAATTCAAAGTATGTTATCTGGTCATAGAAGATTAAGCTCAAAAACAACCAAGAAAAAAAAAATGAGGAAATCCCCCAAATGTCTGGAAATGAAGCAATGCACTTCTAAACAAAACAGAATAAAACCCATAAATCAAAGATGAAACTACAACAGAAATTAGAAAATGTTTTGGACCATACAATAATGAACATGGGACATACAAATGTTGTACTTAGAGGAAAATTTATACCCTTAAATTCAGATTTTAGAAAAGAAGAAAATCTTAAAAGCAATCATCTATGCATCTAATTCAAAAAAAATTAAGAAGTAAATTAAACCCAAAGAGAGTAGAATTTTTTCATCTCCTTTCACCCCAAAGGAGATGAAAACATTTTCAACAAGAATAGAAATTAATGAAATAAAACCAAAATTAAATAGGCAAAGATCAGAAAAAATTAAAGTAATTCTTGGAAAAGACTGATGAAATTGATGAATCTAGTGATCAGCAATATACTGAAGAAAACGAAAGAAAACACATATTACCAGTATCATGAATGAAAAGGAAAGTATCGCTATAGATAGTAAAGAGAGTGCAAAGATGGTAAGAGGACAATTAAGGAGATACTACAAATATCTTTCTATCAATTCATTAAAACATTTATATAAAATGAATAATGTCCTCAAAAAATACAATTTATTAAAACTGACACACAAAAACACAGAAATATAAATAATCCTATTTCTAAATTGAAACTGTAATCAAAAACCTTCCCACTAAGAAATCTAAGTTCATATGGTTTCTCTATTAAATTTTTCTAAAACATTTAACTTAAAAAAAAAACCCTACACAAATCTTATCCATACTCAACACAGAAAAACCAAAAAAGAAATAACAGTTTCCAATTTATATCATGAGGGCAGTATAATTTCATGACATAATCTAATAAGAATATCATAAGAAAGGAAAATCACAGATTGATCTCTTTCATGAACAGATTTTTAAAAATCTTAAACAGAATATTAAGAGTTCACATATACCATGCAAAATATAGTCAAAATAAAATGCTCTTGTAGCTTTTCTATTAGCAGCCAAAGGATTAAGAAAAGAATAATATATCATGACATAGTTGGATTTATTCCAGGAATGCAAGGTTGGTTAACTTTTGAATGTCAATCCATGTCATTCACCACAAAGAAGAAAACATGTATGTTCATTGCAATGGATGCAAAAATGCAGTTGATAAAATTCCATGCACATTTATGATAAAACTCTAAGCAGAAAGGAACAAAAGAGGCCATCTGTGGAAAACAGACAGCTAACGTCACACTAAATGGTTGAAGACTTAAGATCAGGAACAAAACAGAGATGCCTGCTATTACCACGTCCATTCAACATCATACTGAAAGTTCTAGTCAGAGTAATTAGGCAAGAAATTTCCAACCCCAAACTGGAAAGGAAAGAGTAATCTCCATTCACAGATGACATGATCTTTATGTAGAAAACTCCAAAGATGCCATTAAAATGCTGTTAGAGCTAATGACTAATTCAGTGAAGTTGCAAGATACAAGATCAACACGTAAAAATCAGTTGCATTTCGATACACTAGCAATAAGTAATCTGAAGAAATCTGCAAAAGCAATTCCACTGACAACAGCATCAAAAAGAAAAAAATAGGAATAAATTTAACCAAGGAGGCAAACGACTTGTACACTGAAAACTACAAAACATTGCTGAGAGAAGTTAAAGTAGACATAAAGAGGTGGAAGACATTCCATGTTCATGAACTCTAAGACTTGATATTGTTAAGATATGATACCACCCAAAGCACTCTACACATTTAATGCGACCCCTATCAAAATCCTAATGGTGATTTTTTTTTGCAGAAGTAGAAAACCCATCCTGAGATTTATACAGAATCTCAAAAGATCCCTTAATAACCAAAATAATCTTGAAAAAGAAGAACAAAGTTGGAATACATACACTTCCTGATTTCAAAACTTGCTATGAAGCTATAGGAATCAAAATAGTATATAGTACTGATGTGAGGACAGGACTGATGGAACAGAACTGAGAGCCCAGCAATCAGCCATTGTACACAAGGCTAATATATTTTCAACAGGGGTGTCAGGAGTCTTCACTGGGGGAAAGGACAGTATTTTCAACAAATGGTGCAGGGAAAACTGGATATCCACATGCAAAAGAATCAAGTTGGACTCTTAACTTATACCATACATAAAAATTAACTAAAAATATGGGCACCTGGGTGACTTAGTCTTTAAGTGTCTGCCTTCGGCTCAGGTCATGATCCCCGGGTCCTAGGATCCAGCCCCTGCTCAGCGGGAAGCCTGCTTCTCCCTCTCCCACTCCCCGCTGCTTGTGTTCCCTCTCTCGCTGTTCTCTCTCTGTCAAATAAGTAAATAAAATCTTTTTAAAAAATTAACTAAAAACCAATCAAAAACCTAAAAATAAGAACTAAAACTATAAACTTCTTAGGGGAAAATCTTCACGACATTGGATTTGGCAATGATTTCTTGGCTGTGACACTGAAAGCAGGGGTAAGAATAAAAAAAGCTAAGTCAGACTTCATCAAAATTGAGAAACTTTTGTGCATCCAAAAACAGAGTGAAAAAGGCAACCTATGGAATCGGAAGAAAATATTTATAAATCATATACCTGCTAATGGATTAACTTCCAGAACACATGAAAACCTCCTACAACTCAGTAACAACCACATCACAAACAACCCAATTCAAAAATAGGCAAAGGACTTATATTTCTCCACAGAAGATATACAAATGTCCAATAAGCACATGAAAAGATACTAGACTGCTACCCATTGGGGAAATGCAAATCAAACCATGATGAGATACCACTTAGAACCCATCAGGAAAGCTATCATCAAAAAACAAGGGGCACCTGAGTGGCTCAGTTGGTTATGCTTCTGCCTTTGGCTCAGGTCATGATCTTGGGATCGAGTCCCACATCTGGCTCCTTGCTCAGCGGGAGCCTGCTTCTCACCCTCCTTCTGCTGCTCCCCCTGCTTATGCGCTCTTGCTCTCTCTCTCTCTCTCTCTCAAATAAATAAATAAAATCTTTTTTAAAAAGTGTTGGTGAAGATGCAGAGAAATTTTAACTCTTATGCACTGCTGTTGGGAATACAATTGAGCAGCTGCTGTAGAAAACAGTATGTGAGTTCTCAAGAAAATCAAATGTAGAATTACCACACAATCCAGGAATTCCACTCTTTGATATGCTCAAACAAACTGGTGGCAGAGACTCAAACAGATACTTGTACACCAATGTTCATAGCAACATTATACACAGTAACCAGAAGTAGAAACATTCCAAATGCCTGTCCACAGATAAATAGATAAATAAAGCATGGTGTACATACACATACAATTGGGCAACAGTCAGCCCTGAAAAGAAATGAAACTCTGATTTATGCTACAACATGGATGAATTCTGAAAACATTATGTCAAGTGAAATAAGCCTGACACAAAAGGACAAATATTGTATGATTCTGCTTATACGAGATACCTAGAATAGGCAAATTTGTATAGACAGAAAATAAAATAGAGGTTACTAGGGGCTGGGATGGGGACTGAATGGAGAGTTCTTATTTAAATGGTAGAGAGTTTACAGAGTTACTGTTTGGGATGATAAAAGGTTTGGAAATGGATAGTGATGATTGTTACACAACATGGTGAACTTACTTAATACCACTGAATTGTATACTTGGAAACAATTAAAATGGTAAAGTTTGTGTCAAGAATATTTTACCACAATTTTGTGAAAAAAAAATAGAAGAAAATTTCCCTAATTTGATAAATGACATCGACAAAACACCTACAGCAAACATCACACATAATGGTGGAATTTTGAAAACTTTCTCCTCAATGCCAGAATCAAAATAAACATGCCCACTCTCACCAGTTCTATTCAATATTGTGCTGAAAGTCCTAGCCATTGCAATAAGACAAGAAAAGAAGCATCAGAAAGGAAGGAAAACATGGTTCTTTCTAGAAAACATGATTGTATATGTTAAAAAATAAAAAAATTCAACAAACAATCAGAACAAATAAGTAAATTTAGCAAAGATTGTTGGATTCGGGGCAATATTGTAAAAATCAGTTGTATGTCCACATGCCAGAAATAATCAGAAGTGAAAAAAATCTCTAAATATAAATTTTTATAGGATTTAAAAAAACACAAAACACATAGAAATCAATCTAGTTAAAGAAGTGTAAAGCCTCTACACAGACAATTAAAAAGCCTTCTTGAAAGAAATTTATTAGGACCCAGGTAAACGGATGAGCTTATCTTGTCTGTGGATCAGGAAAGTCAATATTGTAACAATGTCAATTTTCCTCAAATTGACCTATTTTTGATGCAGTCTCAATCAAATCTCAGCAGGGATTCTGTGGCATTTCAAAAGGCCATTCTAAAGCTTATATAGAAATACAAAGAACCAAAAGTAAACAAAAATGCTGAAGAAGAACCAAGGCTAGAGGATTCACACTGCCAGATATCCAGACTACATGTATAAAGCTATAGGAATTACACTGTCAAGTTTGTATTGGTACAAGGACAATTAAATACGCCCAACAAAACTGCATACACATATATGTATGTTGGAAGGCACATAACAATCATAACAGCCTTTCCTATAATAGCCAAAGACTGGAAGCAACCCAGTTGTCCATAAACAGTAGAATGAGTAAACAGTGGATTATTCATATGATGGAATACTATACAGCACTGAGAATGAACGAGCGTAAGTATAGGCAACAGGATGAAACTCACAAATAAATTAAATGAGAGAAAACCTCACAAAGAGAATATACTGCCTGATTACCTGCAGACCAGAGGGACAACACAGACGAACGTATGATATTAGAAGTCAGGCTAAGAGTTGTACTTGGGGACTAATGACAGGGAGATGGCTTCAGATGTTTTTGTTTTTCTTTTTTGTTTTTGTTTTGTTTTGTTTTGTTTTTTGGTTTGGGGAGAAGTTACATGGGAGTGGTCACTCTGCAGTATTTCCAGCTGTATGATTTGCACACCTTTCTGTATGCATTATACTTCAATTAATTAGTTTTTTTTGGATTGACACCATCAGGGCTACTCACCACTACACTGCCCTGCCTCTCTTTGTGTTTGCCTACCGTGGGAGCACAATGCCAGTGGGCACAGAGAGAAGTCAGTCTTGCCAAGGGGGCCTCCTCTTCCATGAAGCCTCCTATGACTGCCCACTTTCCCCACCTCCTTTGAACCTACAGAGCCTTTCTCATAAGTATGATAGCTACTCCTGGCACCCCCAGGCGACCTGCATGACTATAAGTCTCCAGAATGTAGAAGCTGAGAATAATGGGAGCATCATAACACCTAATAGGTGAGCATAACAGCAGCATAAAAATACATACTAACAGTATTTGTTGAGCAACTACTATGTGCTAGGCACTTTGTCTAAGGATTTTACATGCAGTAACTCATTTAGTCCTTCCAGTAACAATTTGAAGTAGGTACTGCTGTTATCCTGATTTTCCAGATAGAAAACCAAAGAAAAAAATGATTAAGTTGCCTAAGGCCACACAGCTAAGAACTGGAAGAGCCAGGATTTGACCCTGGGTAGCTGGGCTCAGAAACACTCCCCTTGTTTCAGCAATGGGCCCGCCGATGAGGCCTGGGGTCTGAAGCCCCAGCTACACCACTCAGACACAACACAAATGAAGAGATGCTCCCCATCTCTTCCAAGCTGGCAAATGCGTCTGTGTGTGTGTGGACAGGGATGAGGTGTGTGACGTCTTGAATGCCCCATTCTACAACTAAAGAACAGCAGGCAGGCCTGGCCTCCCTGGGCCTGGGCTCCTAAGCCTGGGGAAGACAGCTGGGGCCAAAGGGTGGATTTAGGGGCAAGGTCCTTCCCTAGGCTGTGGAGGAGGGCCTGGGGCCTCCTCAGAGGTCTGACCCCTGAGGACCACACTCAGGACAAAGAGAAGGTGCAGGCTGGGGGCCCCTGTTCCCCTCCTAGGCACTGGCCAAGGGTCCTCTGCTTCCCACCCCCCAGGCCAGGGGTCTGGAAACAGCTCATCTGGAGGCAAAGTCAGCCTCCTCCGGGAACGAACGCTACCATCTCAGACTCTCCACCCCGCACCTGACACACCCTACAACCAGTTTCTTTGTGAATCTGCCTTTGAGCTCTCCTGCTGCAGTGTAAGCACACGCCCTTCGCTCTGTCTGGAAGAGGCCTTCATCCTGCCAGAGACGTTCTTTGTTTTCCTAGAAGGTATGGGGTCCAGAGGCTCCCCTGTGCCAGGTGTGGGTAGCTGTAGCCAGATTCAGTGACAAACACTTAAAATGACAGACCTCGCAGCATTTGAAGATAAAGTCAGACTAACCCGCCCCCCCAACTTACATCAAAGAGCACTTCCCTTGGTGGAGGCCAAAGCTCAGGGAGACAGAACCGTCTCGTGTCCACGGTAACCAGAAGGAGCCCCGAGAGGGGGCCACCCTGGCAAAGGTGACACAGCACATCCATGACGGAGACAGGGGGCAGCCTGACGCCTGGTGCAGCAGACAGCTGGAAACCAGGCGTGGGGGCCCACCCTTCGGAGCAGCCACTGCGGGGGAGTGTCCAGGTGCAGAACTTCAGCACACCTGTGTGTGCGGATACATGCGCTCGCGCACACAAGCACAGAGCCCAGGCCATCTGGGTCCAACTGAGAACAAGAGGGAGCTGTTCATACAAAGCCCTTCTGAGCTGGACCGATGAAAGGGAAACAGAGAAGCTATGTCTTCAGCTGGCCCTTCCCATTTCCCTTTGCCCTCCCTGACACCCCCAGCCCTCCACGGCCCAGCCCGGGGAAGCTGTGAAACACACAGGTGCAACCAGGTCACCTAGTTAACAGCCTCCCTCCCGCTGTATTATTCATGGGCTCCCTTCTTCCGGCCCGAGCTCCAGTTTCCAACAGCCCTCAGGCTCAGCTTGGCAGGTCAAGCCGCATGGCAAGTCTGGCCTGCGGCAATCCCCACTCTACACCCCATGTCCTTCTCGTTCTCTTGTTAGGGTGCAGCCATTCCCGTGCAAACTCAGCCCCCAGGTGGGAGAGCTCTGGGGTCAATGAGGAAGAGCACAGAAGGAACACCTTGGCGGAGCTAGGCTCGAGATGCTAAAATTTCCAAATGGAGCGGCAGGCCCCTCCCCTCTCACCCACGCACACAGAATCGGCTGTCCCAGATACAGTACCGGACGAGGGTGACAGCCCATGGGAGGGAAGGGCCACGCCTTCTCCACTTCTGTACCTGAGTGTGCCTTGCAGTGTGTCCTGCAAACAGAACGTGCTTAGTCAATACCCAGGAGATGGGTATCAAATTGACGGGGGGCACAAGTCATTGAGCCATTCAAAGATGCTGCTTTGGGTTTAGAGATTTTCATGTTATTTCAATAGCTATCTGCATATATCTCGTGAATTCCCCCATAGTGTAAGTCATTCATACATAGTGATAACTAATAAATATTGATCAACTGATTGATTGCAGGTTCTATATATCACAATACATTCTGCCAAGCACATCCATGCATCTCTCGAGAATCCCTACTCCCTGAGTGTGGTGGCCTGGCCCCAAGGATTTTCCCCCTCCTTCACAGATGAGTAAACTGTCGCTCAGAGAATTGGAGCCCTTGAATCTGCACAAGGACCGTGACGGAAGTCTTCAACACTCACTGGGGGTGTCTTGCTTCACGGTTCACATGTAACTCTCTGCCTCACGGTTCTTTTGCACCTGCCAATACAGGAGAGCTACGAGGTCCCCCCATGGTTCCCCAGGGAGGCTACACGGGCTGGGACCAGCATCTAAGCTGAGGTCACTCTAGGAATAACGGCCAAAAACACGGAGGGTAACTCGTGGGCCAGCCCGGCCCACAGCACAGGGGAAGTGTGGGTGGGGATTCAATCATCAGACTCACTGCCCAGCCTCACTCTCTCATATGCTTGTGTGCCGTAGGCCCCTGAATGTCCCACCCCAGAGCGGGGTCAGTCACAGGTGAAGCCCAGACAGGCTGGACTGAGAATGCAGCCCTGTCACCACCTCTGTGCAGACCTGAGGTGGGTCGCATGCCCTTTCTGAGTTCGGCTGCCCATCTGGATCGTCAGGAATTTGGCTCTGGCCTTCTCCAAGGGCAGTGTGGGGCCAAGAACAGGCTGAAGATGAAGTAGTCAGACTGCCTTGCTCACATTCTACCCCACTGCCTGCCTGCTGTGTGACTTCAGGTGAAGCACTTGACCTCTCTGTGCCTCTGTTTTCTCATCTGTAAAATCAGAGTAACAGCAGTGCCTATCTCACGGAGCGCTCAGACAAGGGCCTGGCACATAGTCAAAGCTTAGTAATTGTTTCTAGTTACTACTAGCAGTCCTGACACTCTAACTCTATGACAGAGATCACACATAGACTGGTCATGCGTGGGCCACAGGCAGCTTGCTGAAGGGTCCTCCCTACCATACACATTCCACAGGTCAGGAGTCACTGCTGAGCCCCAGGGGCCTAGAACAGTGCCTGACACCCAGTAAAGTCTCCATTTATATTTGATAAATGAATGAATGGCCTCATGGTATCTTTAAATATTTGAATTAGTTGCTAACATTTAAAATAACAAAATTATGCATTTTTAAAAATCTGCACTTCTACATAATTTTGGAAGTCAGTTGTGGCCATACCTGTCCTGTCCTCTGGTTTGCCAAGCTCTGGCCAGAATGGGAGCAGTGGTGCCCCCTTCAGACTGGGGAGGGGGAAGCATGTGCAGTTTGCCCCAGCACCTGCCCAGCCAGTCTGCGTCCAACATCCACTGTCGGGATCTGTAGGTGCCTGAACGTTCACCCTGGCCCAGGTCAATCACAGCTGAAGTCCAGACAGCAAGGAAGGTCTGCCCTAACCCAGACCCAGAGCAATCTGCTCACGGGCCCTTCTTCAGAACCCCAGGATCCCCTCCAAGCCCTCTTCCCACCCCAAGTCCAGGAGAGGAGACAAGCCTTCAGGTCTCTTGAGCACTCCAACCCCTTGGCATCCAAGCCCCCTTACACTGGGCAGGCTGGGCCCTCTCCCCCAGAGGACACGATTCCTAATGCTCCGCAGTGCAGCAGCTTTCCAGGCTGACACCCTCCTTGTGCTGAAAACTCCCCAGCATAAAAAGCAAGGAGTAGCAATGAACTTACTCCTTATCTTTCTCATGGAAAGTGTGCGGAGAAAGGTGGGGGGGGGGTACACACACATACACACCCCAGAGATAAAGTGCTTTTCTAAAATATTAGTATCCATTAAGCTTGGTGTTTGGCGTGTTGTAGGGGATCGGGGAGGCTACCAGTGGACACATGGGCCCCCCTTCCTCCTTCCACTCCACCCCGCCTCACCCCAGCCCTGCCAAGGCTCAGGTCCATGGGAATGGATCACATCTTCCCATCCTCCAAGAGCCTTCCCCCAACCACCCTATTTTCTGCCTTTAGCATGTCAATTGCCCCCTCTGTCTTCTCTGGAGCCCCCAGGACCATCTGTCAATGCCTTGGGTATGTCTTTATTACCTGACTTTCTCCCCCAGTTCAGTGCAGTCGCCACTAGCCACAGGCGGCCAGTGAACACTCAGAATGTACCCAGTTCAAGCTGAGATGTGCTCTGGCTGCGAAACACACACCAGATACCAAAGATTTGGGACCAAAAAACAATGTAAGATACATAACGAATAATCATTTGTTACCTTGATCCCATGTTGAAATGGTAATATTTTAGATGAACTGGGTTAAAGAAAATAGATCATCAAAAATAATTTCACTTATTTCTTATAACTTTTTTTAAGGGGCTACGAGAAAACTTCAAGCCACACTTGTGGTTTGCGTTTGTGGCTCGCATTTTATTTCTCCTGAGCAGCTCGGCTGCCTGTCCTCAGCGTAAATCCCCAGCAGCTAGGTAGACTGGTACGCTGGTGATGCTGAATATTGGTTGGCCGGGGGGCTGAATGCAAGGCCTCCCCAGCAGTGCACGTGAGACCCTAAAACATTAAGGATGGGTCTGGAAGGACCTTCCACCCCACTCCCCAGTATATGCTGGTTTCCCGGTGGCGTTCCATCCATAGGTTTGCCATCGAATACAAAGCCACGGGCCTCTGTAGAAGGGGCACAGAGGTCTGGCTCAGAGTTCTGTCGCCACTGGTTCCCTAATTAGAAGCCAGGAAAAGCCAGCATCCCTTGTAGACAGGACCAGTGACACAAATGGATACTCAGACATGGTCCCAGCCACCCTGGGGTTTTTTTTCTCTCTCTTTCCTCCCGCTCTCGCTCCCTCCTCTGCTTCCCTCCCTCCCTTGCTTTCACTGGCTCCCAAATTATAGTCTTCTTTCAGAAACAGAGACAATCAAGGTGGTACGCAGGGCGCTTGTCACAAATGGCATCTCAGGTCCTCTCCAAATGGAGCATGGCCTTTAAAGAGAAAAGGAGCGCCACTATCAGCCTGCCTTGGGGAAGATGCATCTCCAGGAAGGCATGGGCCAGAAAAGGCTCCCTCCCTCGTAGGCTGATCAGCCTGCGGGAGGTTCTTGGGGACCGTGATTGCAGGCCAAGGGCTGGGCTGCTAGGGTCCGAGAGATGAAGGCCTGCCTGGCCTCCCCCCACCACCTCCTGCTGGGGCAGGAGAAGCAGGGCTTGACCCCTGTCTGACCACCACCCTCACCCAGGGAGAGGGTCTAGAATAACCCCATTCCCCGACTCTGGGCCTCAGTTTCCCCACCTGTCACATGGCGAGTCTAGCTAATGCCTAAGAACCCTTCCAGGGCTTGGAATGGAAGTTCCACACTCAAATGGCTAAAGGGGACAGGATGGAGGGCAAATGAGCACGGCGGATCAAATGTGAGGTAATAGGGAGTGGTGGGGCCTGCGGAGAACGGAAGGCCATAAACTCACCTAAATCTAAAAGGTGGCCTTCAGGCAAAGCTCAGATGTGTGACCAAAGTCAGAGTGATGTGGGGACAGTGGTCACTTCTGGAGCAGGATGACACGGCCTGGGAGGGGGCGTCCGGCCCCCTGCCAGGGCACCGGGAAAGCGTCTCATCCACACAGGGTATGCATTTGCAGAAGGTCGCCATTTCTACCTAAGATCTGATTATCTTGTAGGCACGTAACCCTCAAGGAATTTTTAAAAATAAAAACATAAGTAAACAAAAGGGGCTGCTGCGAGTCAGCTCCAACCAGCAGCTGCCGGTCGGGCGCAGAGACCCACCATTGCCAGCTCCCATCAGAGATGCCAGAAATCTAGGTTTTTATGCAAAAATGATGTTGTTTTAATGTTGTTAGTAACTAATTCAAAATTAAAAATCACAGCCGCATGCGCATACACCCCTTCAGGCAGAATTCAATTTATGAACTTACAGATTGTCAAGCTCTCAAAATAAGGGGGAGGGTTTTCACCTCTTGGCTAGAATATGGTGTGCCTAACCCATGACTAAATCAACAGGGATAATAAAAGCTACTCCATTTTGCATGTGTGCTCTGTGCCAGGCCCTGCACAATTTTCTTCTTATTCATGTTGAGAGCAAGCCTACAAGGTAATTGAAATTTATTCCCATTTACCAGATGGGAAAACTAAGGCCCGGGCGAGGCTACATGGCAGACCAAGGCTTTGGAGCTCAAGAGGGGACACACTGGTGTACAATCCCAACTCTGTCTGCCTCTGAGCTAGATGCCTTACGGAAATTAGGAAGGAAACAGCTTTACAGTTATAATAATAACCAACACTTGCACGGGTTTTAGACTATGCAAAGGAAGTGTACAAAATACGAATGCCAAACGTGAGCCAGCCGCGTCCCTCTTAGTGATACAGCTTGAAGCCCCTGAGGCGGAGGACGGTGTCTGCTATTCCCACTCCCCTTGGCAAAACACTGAGCCACAGGGACATTCACTGTTGGCATGAGACCATGCCTCAGGCACACCAACACCAAGACCCAAATATACAGACTAGCAAGGAGGAGCGGCAGCCGGCCCCATACCCCGTGACAGGGCCGGATTAAATTTCACAGTGAAAGCCTAGAACGCTGTCTCCATGTGGCTACTTCTTAAATATGCCAAGTTTCTCACAGACACCCTCTGGTCAATCAAGTTGGTAACAATATGCATTTTCTGCCCTATGGGATTCAATAAGGCCATTTTCATATTGACCCAAAATAAATGTGGCCCATAAATGCTCCAATTTTTCTAAATTGAGTCTTCTGCCCAAATGATCAGTCACCACTGTTGCAGATATCCAACTCAAGACACGGAAATTTCCAGCACTCCGGAAGCACAACTTGAGCCCGGGGTGTGACACCCCAGGCAACCATGATCCTGACTTCCATTGGGGAGATGGGTTCTGCCCACCATGGCCCCTTTTCCTATGGGGCGTGGGCTCTTCTGTTCTCATAGGCTCCACAGCCCCCCTATCATCCCACATTTGGCACTGCGGTTCTCTTTGTCTGCCTCCCAGCCCCCCGCAGGCACATGGGTTTGAGACTTCCACTCCAAGGGCAGACGGCTGCAGCCCAAAATACAGCAAGACAGACAAAACCGCCCAGTCCTGAAAGTGACCAACAGGAGGAGTGAAGACTCGTTATGGGCACACTGCATGCTTGGTGCATTCACACCGGTTAACAATGGGCCTAGAGAAGGCAATGGAACGATCGCCTGGCAATCACCCATTCAGTCAAGGAGCCCCGAGTTCCCGAGTCCACGAGCCTGGGGCGCCCTGAGGATTCAAGGAGGACTAAGACACAGCCCATGCCGCTCGAGCTCACGGTCCAGATGAGGGCTCAGACCCCCGAGGGGTAGTAAAAAGCACCATGGAAGGAGGTGAGGGAGGGAGGCACAGGCTGGAGAGGAGTCAGTGAAGGCTACCCAGGGCCGGGGACCCCCAAGCCATGTCAGTAATACACACACAAGTGCATGACGTTCGGGCACAGCAAAACCCCTTCCGATCCCCACTCCTTTCCCACAGGAGGCAAAACTCTCTCATCCCGCATAGCCCATCTAGCAAAGTCTACCTGAGAATGGCCTTGTTCACCTATTAACGACACAATGAGGATTGTCCTGGTGCCAAGAAAAACTCTAATAGAGCCTCAAAATTTAAAAAAAAAAATTTTTTTTTTTAAAACAACACTATCATTCCTTGAAACCAAGGAGTTCAAAGGCAATCAGGCAATTTTAAAAAACATCTTTATATTTTATAACAGGACATTTTTAAAAACCTGAGGGTTCACGAAAATAGTCTTTTCTTCATTTAGCTATGTTTGAACTCCTGAATGAAGGAATGGTTCACATCAGGATAAACTGTTGGTCAGGCCCACGCCCGTGCTGACCCACATGACTCCCTCGACACTCTGCACCCTGAAAGGATTTCCCATCTTTCTGGCCAGGCAGCCAACTCAGGGGAAGGACAGTCCTTTTTTGACAGGGTTGGGGCACATGCCATGACCTGTCACCCGTGACACCACTGGCCTCACCAGGCCTCTGGGCCAAATCTTCCATAGTCTACTCTCAGGCCAGCCTCGATGGCTTCATGGTCACCATTATCCCTGCAAAAGGCCCAGGGGTAAGGAGCCACCATGCCCTGGCATCATCTTCCTGTCTTGGAGTGCAGGGTGCCCCTTGTCCCCAGCAGAAGTGGAATGTCCAACCCTGGGCTGGGGGTAGGAAGGGACCCTGGGCAGCACCCTCCCCTCTCTGGGCTATCCCAAATTAGCATTTCGGTAGTTCCCTCTGCGTAAGTCCTGTGGCCACTGAGTGGTGTGATCAATGGGGCACTCCACCAGCTGGGAGGGACAAATGAAGCAGAGGACAGTTACTCAGTTCCTTCCCTTTGAGAGACGGCACCAACCCAGCCCCAGGTCATCTAGAGAAAGAGCAGCATATCCAGCTTCCAGAACCCCTGCCCTGTGCCCACTTGCTACCAGCCCACAGGCAGCACACACAGCAACGTTTTAACTGCACAGAAGGCTGAGCTGCTACTTGGATCTGTCTAAAGGTCCCCCAGACACAGACACTTCCTGGCATTAGCAGAAGACGGCCCTAAGCGGTCAGCGGCGAACTGTTACTCAACCCTATCATGACTGTCCAGGAAAAGCAGTTCCAGTCATGTTCTCAAACTCATGTTCTTATCCACTGCCCTAGTGTGACACTCCTTCGGTTCCAAGCAGTTGTGAAATGCTCATTCCCTAGAAGGTCTTGCAGACCAGAGCTTCACAGACTTGACTGAGCACACAAATCACTCAAGGAGCTTGTCAAACACACATCCTGATTCAGGAGTTCTGGGAGGGGCCAGAAGAGTCTGCCTTTCGAAGGAGCCCCCAGGTGATGCTAATGCCGTGTCCACGGGGCACAGCTGGAGCAGCAAGGCTCCACCAGGCCCACACCCCGGAGAAGCGTGTGCAGGTAGAGTAAGGACTTCAGTGAGATGCCCTCTAAAATATTAAGTGCAAAGAAATGAACGTCAAATGGTGAAATTGTAGGTAAGGTAGCTTGTTGGGTGAGGGAGCTCTTTGGGAGGCCAACAGAACCATCTGCCAACATAACCCCCTAATCAAGCTCATGAGTGGGCAGATATGAGGAGATCAGCTATTCCAGGATGAGGAAGGCCAAGACAGAGGTGTGCAGGGGGCCCAGCCCAGATAAGGCCAGGCTGCCAGCTGGGAGCCTCCCATTCCCCCCCTGTCCTCTACCACCTGGCTCACGCTAGTGACTTCTGTAGTGCCACCTTTCCAGCCCAAGAAGTACTCAAGCTCTGTGGCACGCAGGCCCTCCCCAGCCCCAGGGAATCAGCACCAAGCATTTCTATTCCCAGCTGAGGGGCCCCCTCCTGGCCCCTCCAGGGGCAGAACGACCTCTAGTCCCCCACCCCCACCGGAGCTGCCCGCAGTGCGCCTACCCACGCACCACGACCCAAACGTTAACCAAGCCAGCTGTCCCCACCCTGGGCTGACTCATCAGCACCTCGCACCTGGCTTCAAACATGGCTCTTCAAGCCCACCCCGACCCAGGCAAGGGTCTGACGCACCCAGTGAGCCGGTGGGGACACACACACACACAATCCTTATGTGCCTCTCCAGCTTATTTCGAAATACACACTGGGGTGGGGGCTCCTGCTAATAGCCTGAACCGTAAGGGTCAATGCCTCTCCCATCCGAAAGGGCAAAGTACGCAGGAGATGCAGGACTTGCCTTCTGAAGAACTGGGGAGCGTAAGGGCGTGTTACTATTCACAAAAGGCTAATTCCGCCCCCGCCCAGGCCCTGTAGGCCACTGACAGCACCAGGGCTGGGGGTTGGGGTCGCAGTGGGGCGGTGGCCAGCGGCGATGGCAGCGAATCTCCGCTCTGAGCCCAGAGGCAGCGACTCTAGGTGCTCGCTTAGGGAAGGCAAGGCACGGAGAGCTCGCCGGCTCGTGCCTCCACCACCTTGGAACGCGCGGGCTTTGCCCGCGTCCTGGGCTGACCTGCAGGGGAGATGGGGGTAGCAATCTCGAGCGCAGGCCTCCAGGGCCAGCCAGCACCATCGGTGGTGGACCTGCCAGGGGACTGACTGGGGAAGCAAAGTGCAAGCCACACAGGGCTCCCTGCTCCGTGAGGGGTGCGTGTTCCCAAAGCCGGATCGGTTTGGGAGGTTTCGGGGGTCCTCTGGGGTCTCTCAGGGCCACCGAGAGGTGATGAGGGTAGGGGCGAGCTACGTAACTGTAGCTTCCTCCAGCGCCAATGCCCATCCCGCGGTGGCGGTGCGCCCCACTCCATTCCACTGTCCAAACCGGGACCCAGGGCGCAGAAGGGGACAGGATTGGTAGCTCAACGCCCTGTTTACCGCCGAAATTCTCCCCAACCCAGACCCAAGCAGACCCTCTCTAAGGCGCGGAGAGCAAAGCGACCAAATGTCCAGGAACCGGGTGGGGAGTGCAGTGCCTGTCCTCCCAAGGCCAACCCGGCGGGAATTCGAGTTCCCGGTAATCAAAGTTGCCGCGCGTCCGGCTGCTGGCTGCAAGCAGGGCGCCTGACCCCGGGCCAGGGGCCGGGGATGGAAGGAGGCCCCGGGCGCTCGCCACGGGCGATGGCCGTGCCGGGAACAAGTGGTTCGGCGGCTGCGGTCGCGACCCCACGGCTCCAACTTTCCCCGCGCGCGGCGGGCGAACGGTGCGGAGAAGGCGAGGGAAGCGGGGAAGGAAGGGGCGGTGCGCGGCTCTCGGTACCGTGTGCGTGTGCGGAGAAGCGCCGCGAAGCGCCTCCGGCTCAGCTCTCCTCCGGGTCGGCCCCCACCGGCCGCCTGCTCCGCTGCTGGCCAACGCCGCGTCTCGCCGCCGGCGCGAAGGTTCACCCGCGGCACGCCGGCCGCTCCAGCGTCCCCTTGGGCCGGCTGCCCGCCGCTGGCCGCCCGCAACTTCAAGCGCGCCGCGGGCTCGGACGAGGCGCGCCCCAAACGTCCCGAGGCTCCGCACCCCCGCGCTCCATGCCAGGGCTGCCCCGCCCCGCCCGCTCAGCGGCCGGCTGCCGTCGGACGCGTATTCTCCCCGAGCATCGCGCGGCACAGCCCGCGCCCCTCTCTCCCCAGCTGCCGCCGCCGCTCAAGTCCGCGATCAACTTTCCCTCGCTTCCTCCGCCCCCCTCGGCCCCCACCACCCAGACCCCGCCTCCTGACGCTCCCTCCCGCGCTCCCTCCTCCCCAGCCCCCTCGCCGGGCCGCGCCTCGCCGCCCACCCCCTCCACGCTGCGCGCCGAGATCGCAGTGGCCCGGGACCCGGCCCCGCTCCGACCCCCGGGGAGCCGCGCGGAGCCCGGCCGGGCGCTCAGGGCATGAATATTTCAGTGCTGGCGAAGCTGCCCTCTGCCGATGTCATGGCACCGGCTGCTGTGGCAACTCGACGAATCCCCCCAAGGGGCAGGGAGGACGCCCGCGGAAGCGGCCCCAGGTGCGTGCTGGAGCCTTGCCCCGCAGGGCCGCCCGCCATCTCGGAGAGGGGCACGCAGAAGGGTGGGGGCCCAGCCGGCTTCCTGCGGGCTGCGCGCCTCGGGCTGAACCGGGAAAGGCTCCGGGAAGCCGGGGCGAGCGAGCCGGCACACGGCCTAGGTGAGCCGGCGCCATCTGTTGGCTTTAAGCGCCCCCTCTCTGTTCCCAGAATCGCTGAGCACGGAGCGGGGCTCCGTCCCTCTCTAAGTCCTTGAGGCTGCTTGGCCGCGCTTGGCTCAACCAGCTGCCTTTGCCCAAACCAGTCGTGCGCTCCCACCTGCGCCCTCTCCTTCATTCTAACTCAAAATGCCCCCAGGTGCTTACAGATGGAGGACCCTGGACTGGAAGAGGGCCTTGAGGTCACCTGAACACCCTCACTTAAGCAGTACACCCTTCTGCCGCAATGGTCTCCCAGCTTCTTTTTTGCACACTGGGCCTTTCCTCTGGCCCAAGAAGACTTCATGACTTTTTCAGACACCCGGATTAGGGAGGGGTCCTATTTGATTCAGGAGTTGTAGCTGAAGAGGATCGTTCCTTGACCTTGATCTCGACTTCAGCAGTCTAAACATTCTGGATTCTTTGAACTGTTTATCCTGTGACACGATTTCTGGACCTGTCACCATCACAGCATACTGACAATAGCTGCCTAGAGCTGGGCTCTGGGCTGAGACTCAACTCCTTCTATACTCAACACAGCCTTTCTGGCAGGTCCTGTCATTAGCCTGGTTTTACAGTAAGAAAGCGGACTTTAGGGAGGTAAGTGACTTGCCCATGTGGTAGAGTCAGACGTTGGACCCAGAATTTCTACCATTCACTCATTCACTCATAAGTTGCTACTCTATGCTAGCTAACTAAAATAGGTTCTGGGAAAATGATGGGGGACAAAACAGGCTTGGTCCTTCTGCCTGGTGGAGGAGCTCCTCTAATGGGGGACCCTGACATTGGTTAATGAAACACAGAAACAGGTAAAATTACAGCTGGCATTAGTGCTTCCAAAGACGAGTGCTTTAAGGGCACCTGGCCTAAGGAATCAGGGAAGACTTCCTGGAGGAGGTAACACTGAGCTGAGATCAGGAGGATGAGCAATGGAGAGAGAACATCTTAGGCAGGCGAAACAGCATGCACAATGGCCCTGTGGTGGGAAGGAGCAGGCAGCTGTGAGGGAGGGAAGGAGGGCCAGGGAGCTGGAGTGCTGAGAGTGTGAGGAGGACAGTGGGTGTAAAGCCAGAGTGGGAGCAAGGACCAGACTGCTCAGGATGCCTTGGCCTTCATTGGAGTTTGATGTTTATCCTTAGAGGCTTTGAAGCAGGTGGTTGGGGTGGAAGTGGAGGGAGTGCCATTGATCTGATTTATGATTGGAAAAATAGGGGATTAATTGGGAGGCAATAGATGATAAGAGACAAACTAAAAATATTTACTTATCATCTACTATGTGCCAGGAACTTTTCTAGGTCAGGGGTAAGTAAACTGCAGCCTTCAGGTCAAATCCATCTTGCTACCCATTTTTGTTGTTGTTGTTGTTGTTGTTGTTAAGTAAAGCTTTAATGAAACAGAACTATCCCCATCAAATTACAGCTCCTTTACACTACAGTTGCAGAGTGAAAGGGTTGAACAGAGACTATGCAGCCTGCAAAACCTAAAATATTTACTATTTGGCCCTTTACAGAAAAGGTTGGCTGACCCCTGTGAATCTGGACATTTAGGATATGTCAGTGAACAAAATTCTGTTGCCAGCCGTGGCTGTCTAGGGGACAGAGACTGGGACCGGGGTGGTAGTGACAGAAGTGGAGAGAGGTGGCATTTAGAAGGTAAAAAATCCACAGAACCAGAAGAGGGAACCACCAGGGGGTGGCGTAGAGGTAGATGTCAAGGAGACCCCAGTTTCTGGCTTGTGGAAGCAGATGGACAGGGTGCTGTTCCCTGATGTGGGGATTGCTGGAGGAAGGCCACCACGTGGGCATGAGCATGTGGTGAGTGAGAGGCTTACATCATGATGGAGTCCAGATGTCAAGTAGCCCGTTGGACACATGAGCCTGGGGCTTGAGGGGAAAGGGGGGACTAGAGTCATAGTGGGTCTCAGGTAGTCATGTTTTAGACAAGGTGATGGAGCCAGAGTGGAGGTTCTGGATTCTGAATGCGAGACTGCTTGCTAGCTGGATGGACACTGGACCCTTCTTCACCTCATGTTCCTTATTCATAAAATGAAAGTGCTGGAAGAAGTGTTCTTCAGAGATTCTTCAAACCTAAAACCTTTCTTTCTGGTTTGCCACCATCTTAAGCTGACTCCCAAAACTGTCCATAGTCATTTTACACGTGAACGAAAACAGCACTGAGCTCACGGGGACAATCACCTCCTTTGATGTGGGCACCATACTTCTTTTCATAGGACCTCTATACTAGGAACTGGGGTGTCCCTCGGGGTGCAACGAGCCCGTAAGGCAAATTTGGCCACATAGTGATGGAAGAGCTGAGAATTTAAACAGGGGATGGCAAGGTAAGCCAGAGGTCATCATCAGCAAGAAGTTGCTGTATTACCCCTGAGCCCGAGGGACAAAAGAAGGAAGCAGTGTTACCAGGCTTGGGGGCACACAGTGCCAAGATGGAACCGCGGTGGACATGTCTGGTGGGGGCTGAGGAGGCTGCTACTGTCCAAACACTGCTTAAGGCCCAGTGTGAGGAAGAGATGCCCTGGCTTCTCCCTTCCTTCAGCCCTCTGACCTCCCACGGGGACCTCCCTTGGGTTGACCCCAGCCAGAAGCCAGCAGACCCCAGAGCTTAGGGTTGCAGCCTGCAGAGGAGAGCGGGGTGTGGATGTGAGGGGAACAAGCCAGCACCACACCCTGGGGACACAGAGGCGAATAAAATCCAGTCCCTGTCTTTGAGGCACTCCCCATCTAAGAGAGAGGCAGACCTAGAAATCAATTATAATCTAGCAAGACAAGTGGCAAAGCAGAGAGGTAGCCCAAATGGGAGTGAAGCGACAGGTTTCCGAGAAAGTTGAGTCTGGAAAGGCTGCCTGGACAAGGAGACCTCTGAGCTGGTTTTGCTGCAAAGATCAGGAGTTCCTCGGGCAACAAATGCTGAAGGGCATTCCAGGTGGAGGGAACAGCAGGAGCAAAGGTGATCCTGGAGGTGAAAAGCTGCCGTGCTGTTCTGCACAAGAAGCAGCGAAAGGAAGGCTGAAGGCGTTTGCAGGAGACTCAGAGCTGGGGAAAGAACCCAGGCTCTGTCCCCTGGACCAGCTGAAGTCATGCCCGGCATGTTAGCATTTCCCCCTGGCTGGGGTTGTTCTCTGTTGAAGCCCACAGCTCTTGGGGTTCTCCCCGCCCCTCCTTTCCTTAGAAAACATCTGCCCCTCCCCAAGCACCTGCAGCACGGAGGAATGGGGGAATGAGCGTGATTAAGAGACACCTCTCACCTCTCATGTAGTTTGGGACTTACTGCTTAACCTCTCTGAGCTGCAGTTTCTGGAGCCTGGCCAGCCTTCCTCCAGGGGCGGAGTGTTAAGCACGTTGACAGCAATAAAGAACCACACAGATGTTCACTGCCCAGGCCCCAGCACCATGAAACCCCTCTCCTACTGTCTGGGGGCTGGGCGGTGCGCCCCACTATGTGAAGTGAGGGGAGGGACCAGGCTCAGCTTTAACTTCTGCAGCTAAAGGGATGGTCTTCCAAGGTCCCACCTCCTGGGTGCATCACGTGGCCTAGGCTGGCCAGTCAGAAGCGCCACTTTCAACTTCGGCCCTTGGGGAGAGTCACAGAGTTTAGAAATAAGTTTAGAATAGTCTAGACATCATGGAAAGCACCGGACCCCGACAGACAGCTCCTGGGGCCTGACCTGGGCTGCAGGCTCAGCTGCATTCCTGGCCACCAGTCTCCTTTGGTGGCTGTTTTCCAGGCCTACTCTCCAGTCTTTGGGCTGATTAGGCAATCCCACCTCCCCTCTACCTCATCTAAGCATGAAATTCATTTTCTACGTCAATTAGCCAGAGTTCATTTCTGTGGCGGGCAACCATGAGAACCCTGCCCGGTACGGACCATATGATGGTTCTCCCGGCAGTTGCAGGGGATCCCAGTGCAACATGGGGTCAGCATAGGTGAGTTCCTCTACCTCCTCTTTTCCAGATTTAAAAAAGGAAGGGAGGATAGATGGATGGATGATGTATGGGCTCCTTCCAAATCAGAACACCTTGTTCAGGTATTTCCTTCCAGAAGCGACCACCTCTCTGTAGTGGGTTCCTGTTCATCTTTAGCATAAAGACACATTCCATTTTGGGATCCGCAAAGGCAGGGGCCGTTGTCTTTGTTCTTTCGTTTAACAGGCATTCCTGGAGCATCCACAGTGTGCCAGGCTCTGGACTGGGTGCTGAAGGCGTAGAGAAGCGTAGGATGTCATTCTGGTCCTTAGAGAAGCTACAGCGCAGTTAGAGAGACAGACACGGACACAAACAGGAAGCATAGGATAAGGGCCTTCTTGAAACCAGGACCAGGTGCAACAGTGACAGAGGGCCCCCGAGAAGGTTACAGTCCACTCTAACCAATGAGTGTGACAGGACAGGAGGGATCACTTGAGCAGGATCTTGAAAGATGAGTGCATTGGGCAAGATGAGGCTACAGAGGCATCTGAGGTATGCAAAGGGAGGAGAACTGGATGTGTGCAGAGCCATGGGGGCAACAAACAGCAGAGAGGCTCCTACGGTGGGAGGGCTGGACCGGGGCGCACTGGGCAGCAAGGGTGAGAGAGGAGACAGACCCAGGCTGGACAGAGAAGGACATGGCATGCCACGCCCAGCCTTGGGGTCACTCAGCAAGCCATGCTGGGGGTAGAGGGGTGAAGAGGCCTAGGAACAGAGGCAGGCATGAGGATTGAAAGGGTAACCTGGAAGAGACTGTGCACTGTCCCAGGGGGCCCTGGGCTGGCGTCTCAGAGGAGGGGGCACCGTGCCTTCATTGTCTCTGTATCGCCAAGCACCAAATAATCAGCTGGTCCACTGGTACGGCCAAAGGAAAGGGAGAAGGGAGGGAAGGAAAGAGGGAATTCAAATATGCTGTTTTAAACCTGTCCAGTCTATGAAGTCACCTGGGCTTGGATTCCGTGTCTGTCCCCTGCCCACTCTGGGGAGGGAACTTTGTGCCCCTCCTTCTTCTCCGGGAACAGAGGCAGGCTAAGCGGGACGATGCGGGACCCACTCGTCCGAGGTCTTAGTCGACCTGTCTGAGCCTCAGCTTCCTCGGCCGTACATGGGCAAGCCAGCCCCCAGGCACCCTGAATGCCTCCCCAGGAAGCCGTTCAGGTGGAAGGAGAAAACACACGCATGCGAGTGCTTCATAAACTGTGAAAACAAAACAACACTTACATACAAGTCCCTCCTCCCCACAAGGGTCGATTATTATTTTTGAAGCACATAAACACCTCTCCTCTGGGTGTCCTCCATAATAGCCTCCCTTTCCCGCCTCACAACGAAGCCCCGTCTCCTACTCCCCTTCTATTCCCAGCCCTGAGCTGCTGAAAAGCTGTTTGTTGCTTCCTGTCTGCGTCCCCAGCCCGCTGGCCCTCTCCCGGGGACAGTGCCTGCCACCATAAAGCAAACATGTGTGCTCCTGAGTTTGGTTTGTGGGCCCCTGGAGCCCGGCACAGCTGTGGCGGCTCAACTTGGCTCCTGGAAGCACGAGGCCGGAAGGGGAACAAGGTGGGCTGGGACCCCCCATCTGCCAAGTCGAGGGCCCCAGGAAACCCCCAGGGGCACGGCTTCCCCGGGCCCCAGGTTGGAAGTTCACCCCTCCCCAGCATGGCCTGTGGAGCGCGGCTCTTTCCCTCACGTTCTTGCCCTGCTCCCTGCTCCCCTCTCCCATCATTTATTTATAAGGTGTTCATAGCAAAATGAATGACAAAAAGTTAGAAGCTAATTAAAGCTGGCACAGATTGGCACACGGGGGCATGAATTATGCATGGGTGCAGGATGGCGCGTGGTGGCAAGAACTGGTACCAAGTGCCATGGGCACTGGCAGGAAATGGATACGGGACCCCCAGCTCCAACAGGGCCCCCCACCCTGCCTCGCCAAGTGGCCCTCCATCTGGGCCCTCTGTCTTTCTCTAGGGGCACCTGGAGCCTTGTCAGCCACCACCTCCCCAAGGGTAATTTCTCTCTGCATAGCCCCGTGCGTCCTGGCTGTGGGAGACATGGACTCTGTAATCAGAGGCTAGACTCATCCCACAAAAGCACATTCCTGGTTCTCTGAGCACCAGCCTACCTCAGCCCCTGCACAAAATGGGGCTTCCACGGGGGTGGTGGTTGGAAAGGCCCAAGGTACCACCAGCTCACAGAGTTGAAGACCCCTTTCAAGACCATGTGCTCTACACAGCTCAATGCCTCTAGAGGGTGGACCTGAGGCCCAGAGGGGGCCAGGCTCTCGACACAGCTACACAGTAAATAATAATAAAAAATAGTAACAACAATCATCGTGCTGGCATTTCTTTGAGGCAGATTTTGTGCCAGACACTGTTCTAAGCACGTTGCATGGATTATCTCATTCATTTGTCCCATGAAGGAGAGACACTGTCATGATCCACTTTGGCAGATGAAGAAACCGAGGAAGCTCAGAAGGTAAAAGCAGCTTTTGCCCAAGGTCACCGGAGCAAAGCCCAAATTAAACTAATCCTACAGCCTACCGCAGCTGTTCTCAGCCTGGTTACCCTTTAGATGTTCTTGGGAGGTGGGGTGGGGGTATTAAAATGGAAGCCAAGATTCAGTTTTGATTGGTCTGGACTGACACCTAGACACTGCCTTCTTGAAAGTTCCCTGCATGATTTCTTTTTTTTTTTTTTTTGAAGATTTTATTTATTTATTTGTCGGAGAAAGAGATCACAAGTAGGCAGAGCAGAAGGCAGAGAGAGAGGGGGAAGCAGGCTCCCTGCTGAGCAGAGAGCCTCACACAGGGCTCTATTCCAGGACCCTGAGATCCTGACCTGAGCTGAAGGCTGAGGCTTAACACACTAAACCACCCAGGCGCCCCTCCCTGCATGATTCTAATGCGCAAAGGAAAACCACTTGCCTGGGGCCAGGGGCCAGGGCCAGGGGCTGGATTTTGATTCCAAAAGTCACAGTTGCGAGTTCTTGCTCTGCCACT
Organism: Martes martes; assembly: GCF_963455335.1. NCBI lineage: Eukaryota > Metazoa > Chordata > Mammalia > Carnivora > Mustelidae > Martes > Martes martes. The sequence continues at coordinate 54,668,708 of NC_137902.1, forward strand.
ACTGACTGCGTGTTTGAGTATATGGCTCAATGTCCTGGGGCCTCAGTTTCCTCATACATAAAATGGGTTTAGTAATATCTTGGGCTCCAGAGTTGGGCTGTTTGGGCTCATTTGGAGTCCTGGCTTTGCCTTTTAGGCAGCTTATGTAACTTTCCTTTGCCTTGGTTTGCTCATCTGTAAAATGGGGACAAAAGTTGCAAAGATTGAGTTAGTGGCTGAATATAAATAGGTACCCCCAGAGCCATCACCATTGGCTGTCCTGGGAATGGGGAACCTTGCCCCTCCTGGCTCACAGGCTGTGGCCGGGATCCAATGAGGATGCCGATAAGAACAGAGAGGTTGTGTGCACCATGGGACGTGGTAAGAGGCTGTCAATCAGAAAGACCACCCTCCTGGTTACCAGTCCTGGGCTCCGACTTTCCTTTTGTTTGCACACAGGAGACAGGAATATATTATCATCACAAACATCTCAGACCACATAGACAAACCACTGTGCTGTTTGGTGTGTATCCTTCCAAGTAATGTTCTATGCACATATGGAAATATATAGTTTTCGGCTGGGGGCAGGGGTAGAAGAGAGAGAGAGACATCTATCATGGCACACTTCTGTACTTTTGAATTTTGAACCATATAAATGGCTCAAATATAAAACTAAATATAAAGGGTATGCTTCAGGCACAAGGAAAGTGATCCCAGATGGAAGCTTGGATATTCAGGAAGGAAAGAAGAGCAACAGAAAGGGAAATATGGGTAAATACAAATGAATCTTGGTTGTATAAAACAATAAAACTAATGTCTAAAATATATAGAGAGAATTAAAATACACGACACAATAGCACATGAGTCAGGAGGGGTAAATGGAGTTAGAATGTTCTAAGGTCCTTGCATTGTCCAGGAAGTGCGTAAAAATGGGAACTTAAAGGAAAGGTTAATAAATCAGGGATGCCCAGTCTATCTCCAGGCTAACCCTAGAAGAATGGTAGATGGATGTACGGGCAATAAAAGAGAAAACCAAGTAAACAAAGTTACGTGTGCGTGTGTATTTAAAGAATTATTTGGTGTTTATAAATTGAGTCATACTTCACATATTGTCCTATAACTTGAATTTTTCTGTTAAAATATGTCCCGGGGCTCTTTCCACACTGGTACACAGAGGGTCTGGCTCCTCCCTTTAATCTGCCAGCCTGCCTTCCACAGAATTGTGGTGACAATAGTGTGGGGGGTGGGGCCCTTCCAAGCCTGGGGTGCTGTGTGACTGCGTAGGACCCATGCACACAGAGCCGGCCCTGGCCGAGATGCTGGTGTAGAGAGAAGGCAGTGCCCGGGGATGTTTCTGCCTCCCAAATGGGGGTGCCAGAGGTGAACCCTGCTCTGTCCCAGCTCTGAGCCCCCGCAGAACCCCATTCGTCACACACCGGAAAACCGAATGTCCAGGAAAGAAAGAGGCAGCCTGTGATCATTCCCACCTCAGGACCCTCTGCACTCAAGCCACCCCAGAAGAGATCTTGTTCCCACAGTGGTGACAGCCTTCAGGGATGGGGGGCCCATTTGGGATAGCCCGCAAGTCAATTCCTGCTAGAAACAAGTCTTCTTCAGGTCAGGTCATCTCTGGGAATCACTTAGAGATAAAGTGGTTCCATTGTCCATTCTGGGGTAGTCAACGCAAGCATGCACAGAAGGTCATCTCTGTTTATGGACTTATGTCTTAAAGAGTTCATAATCCCTCTTCCTTGAACCTGAAGGGATCAGGCTTTGTCTTGTCTCTAGCCGGCAACTTTGCTGGCTGTATTTAAAAGTATGGTTGTTGCTGGATTTATTTTTATAGTTATCTTTCATTTATTGCAATGAGCATTGTTTTTTTTTCATTTATGGTGGTGATAAATTTTTAAAAATAAATCGACAAGTTGAAAAGTAAGGGATTAAAATCAAAATTGAATGAATAACAGTATAGTTGGCACAGGGATAGGCCAGAACTGGTCAGTATGGCAAATGAATGGCTGAAATTGGAGGTTCTGACCTGAAGAATGATGTGGAAGCATCGGTGTAGTCTTCAGAGGCCCCAGTTCTCTCTCCCTAAGAAATGAGGCCGAACATCACTTTCGGGCTTCACCCCAACCTTGTTTCCCTACAAAGTCTCTGTCTCAGCTGGCAAAGTACACAAATACACAGAGGTTGGCACAAAGACGTTCAGTGCCGTGCTCTTTGTAATGGGGGTGGGGAGGGGCCTCCATGTCCTTCAGTAGGGTATCGGTCAAACAGCCTGCCCCTTGACTCATCTGTCCCATGGGCCACTCAGTTCTTCGGAACTGTCCTCTTCCTGCCATTGCTCCCTGTCCTCCCCTGCTCTTGGCTGAAAGCCATTCTTCAAGTCCCACCATCTCCTGGAAGCCTTTCCTACCCGCCTGCCAGACCCTTAGGTCCTCCACCGACCCTCAGAATCCTCTCTCTGTAAACAGCTGTGCATAGTAAGGAATCCTCAGTGATCTTTTGGTATTTTGTCTGTCTGTTTTGTTTCCAATCGAATCATAAGCTCCCAGAGAGCAGGGACCGAGGTGTAGCTGAAGGAGCTCCAGACAGAGGTCAGAAGACCCCGGCTTCAGCCCTGACTCTGCCACTCTCTGCCTGAGTGACCTTGAACAAGGCATTTCTCCCCCTGAGCCTCTATCTCCTCCTCTAGCCATGAGAGTGAGTTCAAGGTCATAGAATCCCTCCTGCTCATTTCACATTTTCCTACAGAAGTAGTAAAAAGCCAGATTTTGTATTTTAAGAAGGCTGTATTCTCGATCTCATTTAATCCTCACAACTCCACGAGAGTGGTACTATGGCTGTCCCCATCTCACTGACGAGAAAATGGAGGTGCAAGAGAGCTGCGTCAGTGAAGTTAAATTAGGTTATAGGGTGGCATCCACGAACCCCGAATTCTCAGTGGCAATAAAAGTTTACTTCCTGCTTATATATATAGTGCAGTGCTGGCGGATGGCCCTCCTCCAAAGGGTGCTTGGGGACCCAGGGCACTTCCATCTTACAACTGTACTATCTGAAGAGCTGTCCCCGCGGCCACACACAAGTCACTGTCACAGGGCAAGAAAAGGGATGGAAGAGATCTATTACAGGCTCTTCACCACTTTGGTCTGGAGTGACACACACCACTGCTCCCCTTTTTTTGGCTGGAACGAGTTCATCCCCTGGCCCCACTCTAACTACCAGGGAGGCTGGTTTATGGAGCGGTGAGCACTAAGAAACTGCCGAACGGAAGCTAAGGAACTTGGCCAAGGTCACATTGGAAGTGGGAGAGGCAAGGGTCTGAACCCCGATCGTGTGACTTTGGAAACTTTGTCTCACCATGGTTCTATATGGTCCCTGAAGAGGTACCAGGTCCACAGGGGACATGGACTAGAGGTTGGTGGTGGCGTGATGGGCTGGCGCTACATGGTAAGAAAGAAAGGGAAGAAACAGCAGTCAGACAGAAATAACATCCGGCAGCCACTGTCCACGGAACAATCCTAATAGTTCCCATCTGTTGAGCACCTGCAGCCTGCCGTAAAATGTTCCATCTGATTCTCCCAATATCCTGGAAATAAAACCCACTTCCACTCTACAGATGAGGAAAGTAAGGCAGGAAGAGGCTGAGCAAACTGCCCAAGGTGGAGCATATGGGAGGCATCAGGATGCCCGCCCTCCCCCAAGTCCCTCTGGAGGTTCTCACCCAGGGGTCATCAGAAGGCTGGCGAGGGAGGACCTGGTTGACATGTGAGCTCCCCGTCTGGATCCTGCCAACCCTTCATTGCCAAAGTCTTGGCAGAGGCAGCCTGTAGGAAAAGAGGAGCTGTTTTCCCTGGGATATCCTGAAAAATATGGAGGCAAACCATCGCCCAGGGACAGACCAATTCCCGGTGGCTTGGCTTCCTGAGGGAGTCCAGATCTGCAGTGCGGGGTGCCACCTAGAGGCCGAGCGCAGCACGGCACCTATTGTCCTTGGGCGGGGTGGGGTGGGGTTGCGGGGCGGGGGGTGACTTACCTCCAGCCCAGAGGTGAAGGGAAACTGGCCCCTCCTACAGACCTGCACGAAAATGTCTAGTTCCCTTATCCCCAGCCATCCTAGGTCTCACTCCTAGACTTGCTTCTACCACAAATATTAACTAATGGGCCAGGAGTCCTGAAGGACAAATTTTGGGACTGAGAGTCTAGATTTTTGGATTCAGTATCTGCTCAGCCACTAGCTGGCTGTGTGACCTAGGGCAAGGCACTGCCCCTCTCTGGGTTTCAGCTACCTCCCTTGTAAAATGCAGGTTACAACTAGAGGTAATACAGTGGGGCCTGGAGCCAAACAGGCCCAAGTTTGAATCCCAGCTGTGCCAGTTCCTTGCTGTGCGACCCTTTGGGGGAGTTAATTAACTTCTCTGTGCCCCCACTTCATTCATCTACAACATGTGGGGTATAATCCCTGGCCTGTTTATTGATTGAAAGATAAAGCAAGATCTTGAAAGTCCTCTATAAACTGACTAGTCCTGTTCAGACACGTTATTCCTATCCCCACCTGACCAAATTCTTTCACTTATTAATAGAGAACACCAGTGGCTGAAGGGCTGGGGATAGATGATGGTGAGCGCAAGGCACAGCTTCTGCCGCCTCGTACACCTCAAGGGAACAGAGGAGAAGAGATGTAATGGCACCTTCCAGAGGGCACCAAAGCCTTCTCCTTCTCCTGGCTCTGTCTCTTTATGGGAATGGTCATAACGTCATGTCCAAGGCGCCCAGCACTGTGCCAACCCAGCACATCACAGACACCTATCAATGGTTTAGTCTTTTCAGCAAACTCTGAAAAGTGAGGTCGTCACCGTCATTCCCATTTTAGAGATGAGCCAATTGAGGCTCAGGGATTTATACTTAAGTGGAGGAAGCTGAATTCCAATCAAGATCTGTTTGGCTCTCCAATGAGAGTGCACCCTTGAATTACAGCAGGAAAAGTTCATCAGGCCCGAGTGTGAACCCTGTGTTGTGCGACCAGCGCTTTATATGTTTCATGTTTCTTGTTCCCCTGCCAGTCACGCTGATTACATACATCACCCTAATTTTACCGACGAGAAAACCGAGGCTCTGGGTGGACAAGGGAAAGCAGTCCTTCCCTTGCCATACTGGCGGACACCTTGGGAGTTGGACAGATTTTACTAATCAGCTAATGCCTGAGCAGGGCTCTGAAGATGCAAAGCTCTTATTGAGAAGGCTAAGTATGATGATTAAGTCGGAACATGGAATTAGCTGCGCAGGGAGAGCAGGCTGCAGCCATCGGGAGAGGATTAGTGACGTGCTGCCCGATTAAGCCGAAGGCAGGCTAGGAGTGAGAGAAACTGAGAGGCTTATGGCTCCACGGTGCTGCTCACCCAGAGCAGGTGAATGACACTGGGGTTGAAAGGCTCCGATCATGCCCAGGGTTGAGGGACGGGGCAGCATCCACAGAAAGCAGGCCGAGTCCCAGCATCCTTGCCTTTCTGCCATCCATCCATCCATCCATCCAACAAATGCTTACCCACTGTCTGCTAGGTCTCAGGCACTTTAGATACAGCCAAGAACGAGAGAAAGTTGTCATTAAGCTCCCTGCCTCGTGGAGGGAGACATTTAACAATAATCACATATCAAGGAATTGTCGTTCATCTTTCTAAGCAAATAACGGTAGTGTGGTTATATTTCATTAAAGAGCCCTAATCATTCAGAGATACATATCAAAATATTTATAGATGAAATGATATGATGCCTCAAATTAATACAGAGAGGGAGGGAGGGAGTGGGGGTAGAAGCAAAAAAAGGTTGGTTCTGAGTTGGTGACTCTTGAAGCTGGGTGATATGTACAAGCTGTTTTCTTTTGTACATGTTTATAATTTTCTATTGGGAAAAAGAAGGTTGAAAAAACACACAAGCAGGTAAATAATTATAACATGGGATGAGGGCCTTGAAGGAAAAGCAGTTGACATGGTGAGAAATTGTATTGAAAGGAGTCCCCGGGGCACCTGGGTGGCTCAGTAGGTTAAAGCCTCTGCCTTCGGCTCAGGTCATGATCTCAGGGTCCTGAGATCGAGCCCCAAATCGGGCTCTCTGCTCAGCAGGGAGCCTGCTTCCCTTCCTCTCTCTCTGCCTGCCTCTCTGCCTACTTGTGATCTCCGTCTGTCCAATAAATAAAATATTAAAAAAAAAAAAAAAAAAAGAAAGGAGTCCCCACCACTTGACTCATTAGGAACACAGACCATCTGGGTTCAAACTCATCCAGATTTCAACTGGGGAGTCAGGGGAGATTGTTTTTAACAAGACAAGGTGCTGGGGCATCCTTAAGCCTAGTGATCACCGAAGTAATCCCTGAAAGGTGGGCTGACAGGATCCTGGGGAGAGGGCTCTAGCCTTTGGGTGTCAACTGCATTCTTCTGGCTGAGTAGGGTCCTGGAGAACCCAAGACCAACCCCCAAGTATCCTCATCCTTGTAAGAGAAGGAGCAGAGGGAGGTTTCCACTGCAAACCTGTAGCCATCGTGGCTCATGCCTGCGTCCTGTGTGTACATTACTTGTCTGCAACAGGCATCGCATCAGTAGAATAATCTCAGGGGAGTGGAGAAGGAGTCCCCATTTACAGATGAGAAAAACAGGGCTCTAAGGGGTTAAAACAAAAAGACTGACCCATAGTCAGCAGCAGAGCCAAAAATCCAAGCCTGTGTTCTTGTCCCTCCCATCCACCCCCTACTTGGAAATACAGCCATCATTCCCAGGTCACAGGACCAGACAGGTGACGAGGGACTGAGAGCTGTCATTTCCTGAAAATGTGCAGAACTAAGCAACCTTTGGCCTCTGAAGGTCAGGGAAAGCAGAGTTCAGGGATAAGTTCCCCATCCCCCCAGGCAGCTCCAGATCTGGCTCAGTTTCCAGGTGTTTGTGACAGGAGAGGCCCAGCTCTGGGTTAAGGGGCCACAGGCGGTGGGTACAGGAACCAGCCATGACAGTGCTGGTGTGAAGGGACCTCAAGAAGAGCAGCAAGGACAAGGATCATGATGGGGGCTGGTCTTCTATCCTCACTGGTGAGGAGCTTGCCCTCGGAGCTCAGGCAGACCTGGGTTCAGATCCTGGGGCAAGCCACTCAGATCCTCCAATCTCCAGTTTCCTCTGGGTTCAGGGGTGGGGGGATGAGACAATGAAGGCAAAGCACTTAGCAGAACACTCAGCCTTCAGTGGGTGTCAGCCACCGCCTTCTACCCACCGGGCAATGACACCTCCACCTAGTCTCATCCAAGCTGGTGTTGCCCTAGAAGCAGACCCGAGACAAAGATTCAAGAGCAGGTGGGTTATTGCAGGTGATCCCAGGAAGCCCCAGGTGAAGAGTGAGCAAGTGAGGCAAGCGAAGGAAGGAGAACAACAACCAAAAATAGGTGTGTTACTGAGTAGATTACCATTGAAGACGTCTGGAGCTCCAGCCCACAGGGAATTCTGGGAAACAGTGCGGTAGAAGAGTAGTTCTCGAAATTTCCCGTGCATCGGACTCACCTGGAGGGCTTATTAACACACCAATTGCTGCCCACCCCCCACCGTGAGTTTCTGATTCATTAGGTGTGGGGCGGGATTGGAGAATGTGCATTTCTAACAAATTCCCAAGTCATGAAGATTGCTACAGGTCTGGGGACCACACCTAAGAACCATTAGTGTAAAAGATGTCCCAGCATGGTCCTACCTGAGGGTTGATGGCTGCCAAACCTGTTTCCCTATGTTTGAGAACTGCTTCCGGCATTAACTCTCTAGAACTCAGCGCACTCACTTGGCAGCCCCAGCTTGTGACCAAAGCCTGAAAGCCGGACTAAAGCCATTGCTAGAGCCCCGCCCACACCCTCAGGGGAGGGCCTGCAGCCTACATGCCCGGTAGGGAGAGGAGCTGCAAGAAAGCCTGCCAAGGTAGTTTGGTGTCTGATTAATGGACTTGAATGGGAGCTAAGGGTCAAGGATGCCTTTGCGTAGGGCCCTAGCAGTGTTCTACATGTGCTCATAGATTTCTGTAAAATTAGCAAGTGTTTTGTTCTGATTTCTTTTAATATTTTACACAAGTATTCTTTTTGTGCCTAATTTTATATTGGCAATTTGTAACTCTTTTTTCTAAAGAGGACCCCTAAATTATCTAAGTTTCAGGAGCCAAAGAACCTGGGTTGGCCCCTGCAGATAGGGCTAATACAAACACAGGCTCCTTTGCTGAGTTGAAATGCGTGTCCACTGCTTGACTCAAGAAAACAGACCGGTTGGGCGCCTGGGTGGCTCAGTGGGTTAAGCCGCTGCCTTCGGCTCAGGTCAGGATCCCGGGGTCCTGGGATCGAGTCCCGCATCAGGCTCTCTGCTCGGCAGGGAGCCTGCTTCCCTCTCTCTGCCTGCCTCTCTGTCTACTTGTGATCTCTGTCAAATAAATAAATAAAATCTTTAAAAAAAAAAAAAGAAAAGAAAACAGACCGGGGCACCTGGGTGGCTCAATCATTTCGGTGTCTGCCTTCCGCTCAGGTCATGATCCTGGTGTCCTCAGATCGAGTCCCTCGTTGGACTCCTTGCTCAGCAGGGAGCCTGCTTCTCCCTCTGCCTGCTGCTTCCCCCGCTTGTACTCTCTCTGTCAAATCTTTAAGAAAAAAAGAAAAAGACCAACTGAGTTCAAGAATATCTAGATTCAATTTGCCTCTGCTACTCCCTGAGTTACTTTGGAAAAGGTGCCTAATCTCTTTAAGATCTCCGTTTACTCATTTACAAAATGAGGACAGTAATCATTTTTTTCCCTTCAGGATCAGATAAGGATCAAATAAAATAACCCCTAAAAAGAGCCAGGCCCACAGTAAATGTTCAATAAACATGAGAATCTTTTTTTATTGTTGTTAGTCCGCATCGTTTATTCTTATCATTTGCCTTGATGATCTTCTCTCCTCCAAGTCCAGGTAGGAGTGAAGGAACTGGAGACAGGAAAAATTCCTTGGGGACTGTTACAGTCACCTCCCTAACCTGCTACGACGCCAGCTCCTTTGCCCAATTGGCCCTGCCCCCTCACCCGGGCGCTGGGCTCGTTGCCGGGCAACCACTGCCCGCCCCCGCACGAGGATTGGCTGTGCGGCATGGCTCCCGGCAAACCCCGCGGCTCCCAGAAGTCGCGCTCGGCCATCTGTTTCGCGGCGGGTGGCAGTTGTGGCGTCAGAGAAGACCATGTGGGCGGCGAGGCGGCAGTGCTGGGAGCGGATCCCGGCCGAATTGAGCGCGGCGGGTCGGCATCCATGCAAGTCATCGGGTGGGACGGCCTCGGGGGAATGAGGATCTGCCACCTCCCGCCGGTGGTGTAAGTCTCTTGCTAGGCCAAGATCTGAGAAGACAGGGCTGAGTGTGGGAGGCAGGTTGGAGCATCTGCAGCAGCTCCTGTTATGCCATCCCGGCTCTGAGCCCCAAGGTTCTGAGCCCCAAAGATCGGACACTCCTGGACCTGGCCTGCCAACCTGATTCAGCTCTGTGACCTTGGGCAAATGACCCCTGGAAGCAGCTTTGTCTTCCTGGCACTGATAATATCAGCAGTGATTAATACTCAGTGACATGATTAGTGATGCTTATTTTCTTACCCTTGATAAGCATTCTGTCATCCATGCCTTCTGATCCCAGGAGATAGTATTTATATTATCCCCATTTTGCAGCCGTGGCGAAGAAACGGTCTGGGGAGGTTCCAGCCCCAGGTCGTGCAACTCCAGAGCCCCAGATTTTTAACTTAAAAGCTTCTTGTGAGGATTGATGAGAGGATGTCAAGTCTTAGCCAAGTGCTGGGCATCTGCCAAGTGCTCAGGCAAGGTTAGTGGGTAACAGATTCGTGGTAACAAGTAATGGCAGTTGTACCAGCATTAAAGAGTGACGTTGGCCGCAGCTTTGTTAGAACATACTGCTTTGTCCACTTGGGACAGGGACAGTCTGGAAAACGAAACTGCCCTACTCCAGTTTCAAGTCCTTAAAACTGTTGAAGCTGCTGTGTCTTCTACTTCCTACTTACATTTCTCTCCATTTTTTTTTTACCCCTTTCTCTCGTTTTTACCAGTTATTGCTAGCTCTGGGGCTGAAGCCCTTTGCCTCAGAAAATGGCCTGGTTTGTGCCCTGAGTTTAAAGGGAGCAATGAATAACTTCAGAAGTTCTCACTTTTATGGGCTAATAAGAAAACAGCCACAAGAGGAGAGTTAATGGGGCCTAAAGTTAAAAGGGGGCCTTACCTAGCCCTTGACCTCCAAGTAGAACACTGTGGTTCTCAGGGCATGTAGATGTCTGTATTCTTCTTAAATGTCCGAGACACTCTTTGGGATCTGGGGACTCCTGCCTGTTTGTCAGTTTACCTGACTTGAAAATAATAAACTTGAATGATATTTGCCATATGCGAATGCCATCTGTATGTTTTTAACGTAATATTCTTTAAATCAGTTGCTTTTCTTAAATTTGCTTTTAAAAACAAACTGTAGGGGGGCGCCTGGGTGGCTCAGTGGGTTAAAGCCTCTGCCTTCGGCTCAGGTCATGATCCCAGGGTCCTGGAATCGAGCCCCGCGTCGGGCTCTCTCCTCAGTGGGAGGCCTGCTTCCTCCTCTCTCTGCCTGCCTCTCTGCCTACTTGTGATCTCTGTCTGTCAAATAAATAAATAAAATCTTTATAAAACAAAACAAAAAAACTGTAGGGACACCTGGGTGGCTCAGTCAGCTAAGCATGTGCCTTCGGCTCAGGTCATGATCCCGGAGTCCCAGGATCAACCTCTGTATCAGGCTTTCTGCTCAGCAGGGAGTCTGCTTCTCCCTCTCCTGCTCCCCCTGCTTGTGCTCTCTGTCTCTCTCTCTTTCTGTGTCAAATAAATAAATAAAATCTTTAAAAATAAATAAATAAAAAGCAAACCATAGGCGTTCCTGGCTGGCTCAGTCATTAGAACATGTCATTCTCGATCTTGGGGTCATGAGATCAAGCCCCACGTTGGGTATATAGTTTACTTAAAACAAAAAACAAAAAAACAGAAGAGCAAACTGTATATCATTATTTAATAGGAAACCAGTATCCCCTGTCATAAATAGAAAAGGCAAGAAAGCATATAAAGAAAGAAAAATAGAAATAAAAACAAAACATGCCCAATTCTAGCACGCAAGACCTTGAACTGAAGGCAGATCTCATTTTTTAAAAAGGGAGAAGAGCAGGTTTTAGCGAGGTGTTGGACTTTCAAGCACTAAACTGAAAGTGGCCTCCGTGGGTAATCAGGGTTGAAAGAACTGAAAAGGGGTGAACCTCCATGTGCTGGGATGCTGCCTCTTGACCCTTCCGACCTCTTAGCAGAGTATCAGTAGCTCGATTTCACCCTTGAAGACACAGGACACTGTGGAGTTGTCTAATATCGTCTTTGCTCTGATTCTCTTTGGGTCTGCAGGGCATGTGGGGAGCAGGAGATATTCTACAATGAGTGTGCCACAAGGCTGTCCCCTCCTACTGTTCCTTCTCTGCCTCTGGCCCCTCTCAGGCACAGGTGGCCTTGCAGCAGAATCTAATAGCCACCTGATATGCGATGAAGTCTTCACCCACCTGCTCTGCCTTCCCAGGACTGCAGGAGGCGAGGGGGAAGGGAGGGGCAGCTCTTCCTGTCTTACCTTCTGGGGGTGGGGAGATGTAACTCACAGAGACAAGCAACCCCACTTATAGATCAGAGTCCCTGCTCTGCCAAAGGGTGTGTGAACAGGAAGGGGACGTTGGCAAAGGGTTTTCTATGGAGCAGAATGTGGACAATGACACCAGCGGCAGCAAGCAAGGAAGAGTTAGGAGAACCTAAAGGGAGCCTCAACTCATGGCGGAGTCATTGGCTGCTACATCTCACCAACTGTTGTTCCCCCTCTGATGGCCTGCACCTTCCAGGATGGAGGTAGGGGAGGATCGGGCGGGACCACTCTCCCTATAGTTGCCCCCTATACAAAAGTCTAGGCTTCTAGGGCCTCCCCCAGCCCCAGGATGCAGCCCATGGCTTTTCTTAGTATCAGCTAGTTCCTGTGGCTTTGGGGCTGCCCTGGAACTCCGTCTTCTTCCCCTGAAGTAGTAGGGACATTCACGGTCTGCAAACTGCTCAGGAAGGCAAAGGGAGGTAGTCACCGACCAGAGGGGGCCCCAGGATTGCTGCCTGGGGTCTGTCCTGTGTGTCACTAGGGGGGTGAGAAGTGGTATGAGGAAGAGAAAGGAGCCCCGGAAGTCTCAATAAACAGTCTCTGAGTCCCGGGTACATTTCTAAGTAAGGCAATGCTTTGAATATTTAGGAAGACAAAGGAGAGGAAATAGGCACAGAGAAAGAGGAAAATAAGAGGTCTGTCTGGCTCAAAGGAAGTGGCATTTAACCTTCTACTAATAAAAAGGAAGATGCGTGGGCCCAGCAAAAGAGTACAAATCAAGGCCCATATACCATGTGTCTCCATATGTAAGTTACAAGTCAAGTAGCAAACTTATATATGTTCTTCCTTCTGGAAGCTCAGTTCTGCATCGGGAATTCTCTGACTTCTTAGAGTTCTGCTGTGGAATGGGGTGGTTCACCCCCACCTGTAGAGGGGTCTCCTGTGCACAGATGGGTTGCCGAACCCGTATGTCCCAATGCAGTACCGCTTGCACACGGCCGTCCCCGGAGTCTAGAAGCACCTTGAGCAGTCTTGGCTGTGGGAGAATGAACCACCTGGGCCCTGTTTGCAAGTTTAAGCCCATGTAGGCAAGGGATTTGGGAGTCCTGGGTACCCAGAGCATGGTCCAGAAGGGGGAGGAGGTGTGAGCACCTGGCTACCAAATCCCCTTGAACCTACAGCCCCCAGCCCCCGTTGGATGGGATACAAGTGGGCCTGCAGTTAGTTCAGCAGTCTTCATGCTTTCTGCAGCTTATAAGGCACCCTGAGCTGATCGGAGCTTCGAAGTATGCAAGATTAGTTCCCCATTATACAGGTGGGAACACAGAGGCTGACAGAGGTTAGGGACTTACCCAGAGTCCCCTGATTGCAATCTCTGTCCCTGAGCTCTTCCCTATTGAAGAATTCAGGTGTCTAGTCCTTACCCAACATGGCAGGAGCTGAACGTCTTGAGCATCAAAAAGCAAGGTAAAGGGACATTTCCTGACGGCATCACATCAGACCAACTGGTATGGCATTAACAGGCCTGGCGCATTTTGACATTTGACCCCTCCTGTTCCCTTCTCACAGAACTTTACGGGCAGAAGGTGAGCCACAGAACACTCTCTTCTGAAAGGCAACTTTGGTAAAGCAAGGCCAGACATCTACATTCTTAGTGCACAAAATGTTATGAGAAAATGCAGTTTCTGTTGCAAAAAGTGTTGCTGTTTGGTAATGGCTCATTTCCCTTTTTGAGTCTCAGCAAAGACTCAGCAAAATTAAAAACAGTTAACACCACCTCAGCAGCTGATGAACCCAGAGAACAGGTAGGAATTGTGACTCTGGCCTTGGCAGGAGGCGGCTCTGCACACCCCCACCCCTGGCTGCTGCTCCCCGATTATAGGCCCCGGGGTAGGGAGTGGGAACATGGTTCCTTCCCACTTGTCAACTCCAAGCTATGGGAAGGACACCTTGCCCATCAGGCCTCCCTCTTTCTCATTCCTTACTCCCTTCTCCCTCCTGAATATTTATGGTGGAGGGAGCAGGTGAGAAAGAGGCAGCCAAGGAGTATAAACCCTCCAGATGCCAACCCCCGGGGAGCTGGCGGAGAGCATGAGTTTGGCTCTTACCATGCACCGGCTCTGCCGTGGATCTGTGATCACTTTTAAGGAACGATGATTGAGTCCCCACAGTGCATTCGCTTCTCTACAGGCTTTCCAGTCCTGAGCCCTCAACTGGAACAGGAGCAGACAGAGGCCTTGCTCTCTCTCCCTGGGCCAGGTGTGAGCTGCTGAAGAGCCCTCATCTGTCTTCCGTGGTCTCGCAGAGCGGCTCTTGGATTTCCGGATTCCCAGACCAGCCGCATCAGCACCACCTGGGCACTTGTTAAAAAATGCAAATTCTCATGGCCTACCCCAGGCCGTGGGAATCAGGAACTTGGGGTGGGTACAGAAATCTGCATGTTGTCCAGCACTCCGGGTGAGTCTAGGGGTGGAGGGGAGAGGCTGCTACAGTCCCTTCAGGTGCTGGCGTCCTGGAGTCAGACAGACCTGAGCTTGAATCTCAGCTCCGCCCCTTAGCAGCTTGTGCCCGAGTCTTAGTTTTGGCACCTATAAAATGGGACTACTATGACTTCCTCCTGGTGAGTTGGACAGATTAAGGAAGATTATGCATTGACATGCTGGTTCACAGGGCTCCATGGGTGGTCACTCTTCTGCTTCTCTGGAAGTTAGATGAGACAGGGTAACCCCAAGAAGGCGTGGCAGGCCCTTTCAGATGTGTGCTTCTGACTCATGCCTAAAACCACCTGCAGCACCCTGTGATCCTGTGCCTGGTTCTGGGGACCAGACCAGGACTGACATGGTCGGTGGATCTGCTTGATTCCCAGCTTCTCTAAAGGAAACCACTACCTTCGAGAGCAGTGCGCAGACCTCCTCGGGGGACCGTGGGTACTCTGTCAACCAATTTCCCAGACAAGGAAACGGACAGAGAGGTTAAGAAACGTGTCCCCAGTTGGGATGCAAAATCGGGCAGGCCAGCTCCAGAGTCCCACCGTTCAGCACTGTGCTGTGTATGAGGACACCATCTAAATGGCGCAGGTCCCTGGCCTCCTGGGGATCTAAAACTTTAGAACACGGATTCCTCTGATGGCCTCACAGATGCCTGTGGTCCCTCTGCCCAGAAGCACACAGACTTCCGCACATGCTCTCAGGGCTCCGGGAGCTTCTCACTGCACCCAGGGGGCCAGAGCAACACCTGTCTAAGGCTCTTGGAAGAACACAAGGACAGAAGAAGTCCAGGGTCTTTAGCATGCTCTGCCCTCATTATGTTCCACAGAGCAGGCCTGGGGCCCGAGCAGCAGGGGCAGGCCTTGCAGGGAGACTGCTGCGGGGAAGGTTTCGCATCCTTCTGTCTAGAGTGAAGCATGCGGGAAATGGGCTGGGAACGAGGGGCTATTTCCCGAGGAGCAGGAGTGGGATGCTCCATCTCCTCGGGCCTCTGGGGACGTGGTCTGGAAGAATCTGCTGATCAGCAAAGGCTGGGTGCCTGACCATCTAGAGCAACCTGTGTCATCTTGGCAAGAAGCAGGGGTTGGACTTGGTAACCTCAGGACCCCTCCCGGCTCTAGGTGTGTTTAAGTTGGGGATGGGAGGTGTGGGCATCTGAGGACCTCACACTTCAGCCTGCTCAGTGTCTGGGAAGGGGGGGCCCAGCCCTGGTTCCACCTCTGGTTCCTTGGCACCCTGGAGAAGACTCACGCGAGGCATCAGCCATGTAAGGCGGAGGCAGTGAGGCTCCCGCCTGTAATCATGCGCTCCACAAACCTGGCCTTTGGCTCGCTTTAAGTTCTGGGTGCCTGTAAAGCCTGCTGCTCTGGTCACCGAGGACCAGTGACTTCATCAAACACCACAGAGGCACTGAGGGCAGGCCAGGTGGCTGCTGTCCCTTGCCCAGGACAGGTCAGTCCTGCTGCAGGAAGGCTGGACGCTTCACGGTGGCTGCTGCCCACCCAGCATGCAGGGGCCAGCACAGGCCCGGGGCTCCTCCCACCAGGAAGCCTTCTAGGCAGCACCGTGGCCCCAGAGAGAAGCCAGGCTTTGGAACCTTACAGCCCCAGGCTGAATTCCAACTTGACCTCTTGCTGACTTAACCTCTCGGAGTCTCAGTTTCCTCCTCTGTGAGATGGCAATGGCCGCCCCAGCCAGCAGGGTTGTTGTACGTGGGCACAGCCCAGCTGTGGCGGGCACTGAGTCACCAGCCCCCTCCTTTACTGCGATGCGGGGAGGATCCGGGCCTGTGCGGAGGCTCACAGCCCCCCAGCCCTTGCAGAGCCCGGCTACAACTATAAAATCTGCGTCGCAGCCCAGTGTGGAAGCAGAGTCACGCCTTGTCCATGAGGGCTCTTCTAAGGTTAAAGTCACCGAAGCCTTTCCTGGGCCTAACAAGGCAGAAGCATCACACTGTGGGCAGGAAACACCCTTCTAGCTGCCTCCACCCAAAGGTGTGCGAGGTGGGGAGGAAAGGAAAGCAGCTGTGCCTTCAAGACAGAGCCAGTGGCCGTGTCTGGAACGTTTACAGCATACCTCTCACTCCCGTTCACCCAACCACCTGCCTCCCGGAGCTGGCAGGGGACCCGACTCCCAGCCCACCCTCATCTCCTCTCTTTTTGCTTCCTTCTTTCCTCCCTCCTCCCCTCCCTCCTTCTCCTCCTATCTTTTCTCTTCTCCCCACTTGTAAAATAACCAGTAGGTGAGCACCATCGAGCCATGTTCCTGGAGAAGCTGGTCCAAGCGGACTCCGTTGGCCCCGATGGTGGGCCGCCCTGGGAGATGTGGCTTTGAGAGGTGGGCAGGGGAGGGGCAGGACAGCTGGCACAGGGGACACGTCCGGAATCTAGTGAGCAAAAGAGACATCGTCAACGAGTTAGTCCTCACAGGTTGGGTAAACCGGGAAGAGGCAAATATACAGCCTTCTGGAAGCTGGTAAGGAGCGCCGATTACACCGGGCTCAATCCTGAAGGTTTTCTGTGAGTTACCACCATGCCACTTACCACACACAACAGCCAGATGCGTGGCTGGAACAACCATGGCCAGTCAGGCTGAACTTGCCCCTGGTACAAGGACAAGGAAGTGGTGAGACTCAGACCTGGGCTGGCTGGCTCCAGAGCCCAGAACCACTTTGAGACACTACCAGTGTCTACAGAGCATCTGTGTAGCTAGCCACCTGTGGATGAGGGAGGCAGGACGGGAGGTGGCCACTTTTCCAGATGAGGCTTAGCAACGGATTGACAGGGCTAGCCCAGAGGTCAAAGCGAGGGGCAGAGTGTGGTCTAGGTCTTGGAGCCCCGGCTTTCTGCCTCAGCCATCCAGCCCCCAGGTCAGGTGTGTCTAAGCCGGACCCAGGCTGGGCGGTAAAGAGCAGGCATCAGGACCAGAGGTGCTGGGCCCTGGGACCAGGCAAGGGATGGGTTCTGAAGCGCAGGGTGCCACACTGTCCGGGCAGCAGCGGAAAGTCTGTTAAGGATCTGCTATTTGCTGGGTACTTCTACTTACAACCCAGGGGCTTTGTTACCTCTTACAGCGGGCCTAAGAAGCTTCTCATTTCAGATGGGAGAGGGTAACAGCAAGACTGGGCCAAAGCACCCACCTGGGAGGCGGCAGAACCAGAACTCGTATGTGGGGCAGGTGCCTGAAGCCCTGGCTGTCCAGTCCTCCCACACACTGCGGGCCTGGAGCTCCCTCCCACTGGCAGGCAAGGGCAGGAACAGGGTGCTGTTCTCAGAGGGGATGCACAGGGCCACCACATCAGCTGGCCGGAGTCTTGTGAGGACAGAGAGCGTGACCGACTCCATCACTCTCCCTTGGGTCAAGCCCACGGCAGCCTGAAGTTGAGGTCATCTGTCAGGCTGAGGCTGGGTCAGCCTGCCACGTGCACTGTGAGGCCTGGTGCAGCCCGGCTGATGTGGGCTGGGTGTCAGGAAAGAGTGGGTGTGCTGGGTTGGCTCACTGGCACCCTGGACAGTCACATTCCAGAACTTATTATTCCCTTTGCAGATGAGGAAGTGAGGCCCCAAAGACAACGTGACTCAGAGCCAGTGCCTGGTGGAGGTAGGGGCAAGGCTTCCTGACTCCCAAACCATGTTCTGTGCCCTACAACCCTGTGTCCAAAGGAGGGCCCAGCACCAGCAGCCACACTGTAGCGACCTCAGCTGTAGGGGCTGGTGAGGCAGAGAAGGGGCTGTGGGGACCAGGAGGGCAGGGGCTGGGGATCGGACTGGACAGGGCAAGGGCTGGAAGCAACCCAAGGTCCTGTGCCAGGGCCCATGAGGACCCAGTCCGGAGGGGGCTGGTCAGCTGCACTGGTCCGATCAGTTAGGCCAGGGCCAGTGGGCAATCCATCTACTTGGCACAACACTCCCACCAGGCCATGGGGTGGGGAGTCAGGGAGAGAGGTGTCAAGAACCAAGGAGAAAGTCAAGGTTCAAGCAGGGGAGCAAGAGGTCAGGGTGGGCGAGGACCTCTCAGTTTAGGGAGAGCTGGATTTGATTCTCGCCTAGGCCACCTGGTAGCTGAGTGACCTTGGGTACGTTACTTAGTCTTTCTGAGCCTCCTTGTTTTCAGCTACGGATGGGGAGGTAATCAAGGTGAAGCACCTGGCAGAGGACAGCACCGGGCGAGGGCTGTGGGAGGCTGATGGAAAGGCTGGATGCTGGATCTGTGGCCTGCTGACTACTCCCACCTGCTGTGGGTCCGAAATCCCTTCTGGGATCCTGCCAGGGTCCAAGCTGACCTGGGAAGTGGACCAACCTCAGCCAGTAGGTGGAGGGCAGCAATGACTTAGGCCCAGCCGGCGCCGTCACCAAGGAAGTGAGGATGGCAAACAGATACTAGAGGCTTCGCTCAGAAAGCCCACAAAGATGAGCCTGGGCTGTCAATGCAACCGCCCATGCCCATGGAATGAAACCTCTCAGCTGACTTCCGGCCCTCTCTCTTCTACTTGGAGTTCTCTATAAAAGCATTACATGGTCTCAGAAGCCGGGGTCCTGCAGTGACCTCCTCCCACATCATGTCCAAGCTGCTGCAGGGGCCCCAAATCTTCTCGAGGCAGCCCTGGGCCGGAGATGATAGAAGGAGGAGTCTTTTGCTAATGATATCCCCTCTTGTAGGAACAAGCGTTTTCTTAGAAGCGCCTGTCACTCGATAGTCGAAGAGTCCACTCTGGTGGTTGCCTCTGGCTTTCTTTGTTGAATAAAAGGAGGAAAATGAGATATGTATGGTCTGGAATATAGACAAGGGCACATACTAAAAACTGGCCCTTGGGATCTAATCAGAGACTAGGAGGCAAAGCCAGCTTCTTGGGGACTCCCCCACCCTCACACTGAAAAATATCCTTCTCTTCAGCAAGTTTGGTTCACTCCCCAAAGCGCGTGAGCTAGTTCCACACTTGTGGTCACGTGAGACTAACTCCACGAGCGAGTCCAGTGCCTGGGAACAACGGTGTCTGAACACCGCTGCCTGTCCTTCTGCTGGGAGATGCGTTTTGACTTTCCTTCCTCTCTCCCTGGGAAGGAATGATCCCTTGTGAAATGCTCACGAAGGTGAACAACTAAGTCGGCATCACTCCCACCAGCCCCCAAGCAGCCAATGCCTCCTCCTCCAGGAAGCTGGCCTGTTCCCCTCGCCCTCCCCTCCACCCCCTGCTGGCTACTCGCTGGCCCCCTCACTTCAGCCTGAGGTTGGGATGAGTCACCAGCCAGACCACTGCCACCAAATGATCACCAGCATTAGAATTGGGGGGAAAAAAAACCAAGGGCGAGATTTCAGGCTCCTGTAAGGGGAGGAGAGACAGGAGAATTTATTTTTAGCTAAAAAAAAAATGTTTTTTTGTATTCTAGATATCAAGTTTCAGAAAACCTTTCAAGGGTGTCTTCTCTAATTCTCTGGCCGGAGAGAGGGAGTGTGTCCTAGCCTGAGAAGGAGGGGAACATAAGCTGCTCCCACTGGGTGGATTACTGGCTGCTTCCAGGGCTAATCGGCTGTCTGCAGGACACTGGGGTGCCCGAGCTCTTCCGAGAAGGAGCAGGTGGATTGATGGCTCTTGGGGTTGCTGCTTCTTGGGGGGCAAGCTCTGTTCTTTCTGCACGACTCTCAAGAAAGAACTCCTGGGTCTGATCTAGCTCCTTTCTCTCGGATTCCCAAGCCAGCCTGCTCCCCCAAGGAAGAGCGCTGCAGAAGCCTTCAAGGAACTGGAGAAATGTAAATTACTACTCACATCAGACCATCCTGGGGGGGGCACACAAATTGAGGGTTGCTTGCTGCAAAAACAGCTTCAAAATACACAGCTGATCCAGGACAAACCAGGACAGAGCACCACCCAGGACCTGGCCGAAGCTTCAGAGCTACCCTGATGTGCATATGGGCCCGGGAGAGTGGTGCACCCTTTCGGGACACCTGCTGCTCCTCCAAGTCTAGGCCCCACCGCTCTGCCTGCTCCTTGGCTGTGGCTCAGTGCACAGAGGCTCCGAGGAGATGGGACGGAGGGAAGGATGAAGGGAGTGCACCTCCTGTGGGTCACAGCAGGCTGGAGATGCCCCCTGCCCCCAGCCCTGGTTAAGGGTACCAGGGCCTTACTATTTCTGGGATATAAGGCACAACCCCATAGGATTGCTATACCCTGTCTTCAGATATCCTCACATTATCCAGTTGGAGGATGCTGTTTCCGGCCATGACCCTGACTAATCCAGCCACCAGTCAGGCTCTTGTTAAATACCCAGGTATTCATTATGACCTTGAACCGAGGTGCCTGACATCTTGTAAACATGGATGTGAAAAGACCCCCACCCTAGAGCAAGCCACAGACCACGTGGAAGATCCCTGTCGGAACGCCCAGGCCTGACCCCTTCAGTCTCTAGGACGGGGGAGCCTTCTAGAGCACAAGTTTAGGGAATGGAGGATTCCTAGAAGGCCTGTCTTTCTGGGGTCCCCTGTCCAATGGGCGGGGTCTGCACAGCCTTGGGTCTTGGGCCTGAGAATTGGCTATTCCAGTGGACATTTTTTTTTTTTTTTTAAGTAGGCTCCACGTGCCCAGTTATGGAGCCCAGCGCAGGGCCCGAACTCACTAGAGGACCCTGAGGTCAAGACCTGAGCTGAAAATCATGAGTCCGACACTTAACCCACTGAGCTGCTATGTGTCCCTCCAGGGGATTTCCATTCTAGGGGAACAGCCTGGAGAGGGAGGGCTGGGAATTGCTACGTCCTGCTGTCCCCAGGAGGGAGCAAGACTGGGAGAGGCAAAGGGCCTGTGGTCGGGTTTTCGCACTGGCCTTGTAACAGTTCGGAGTCAACACTGGCGATGAAGTTCACAAGAGGCTGTAAAACGAGGAGGAATGTAACCAGCAGCTAGAAAGGCGATGGGCATGTCCACTGTCCTCTGAATAACTGTGGTCATGGGGCCCTACTCGCATGTCTTTTGGTCTCCTTCAGAGGTCTCAGGAGAGCTCTTGAAAGTGTCTGGAATGTGTGCCTGGCATGGCTGCCAGTTCCCAGGGGAGACGGGAGGTCCGGGCGTGCTCGGCTCTGTGCTGGGCCCAGCTGCCGCTCTCTTCCGCACGCTGACCCAGCCCTCCCAACACTCACTCCCCACCCACCGGGGCTCCTAAGCGTCTGTCATAGGGCACTGAGGTTCCTGCCATCACCCCTCTTCTAGATAAGGTGCACGAGCAGGGCAGAGCAGGCCGAGCCCAGGACCAAGCCCAAGCACAAATAGAAGGACATCACCACCCCCGTGGCCTCGGCCAGCTCACGGGGCACGATCTTCGGCCCGTACATGAGCGCCAGCGTGCTGAGGTAGCCGTTGCTGAGCCCCAGCAGGGAGGTGAAGAGCACCGGGTAGAGGTCAGACCGGAAGAGCACCGTGTGCAGGTGGACGCGGGGCTGATAGTTGCAGAACATGAAGAGGGGGAGGAGACAGGTCCGGAGGAGCACCAGCCCGGGGAGCACCTTGCTCCTGGGCCCTGGCACCTGAATCCAGGCTGTGACCTGCCGGCCGCACAGGTCGGCGAAGTTATACAGGAGGAAGGTGGTGAGGGGGACGAAGAACCTGGTGGTCCACGGCGAGCCCGAGCCCTTGTCGAGGGACTCGATGTTGGTGGAGACGGCGGGGAAGATGAGGCTGGTGATGAAGAAGAGGTAGACGACACAGAAGCCCAGGCCGGCGGTCTTCTTCAGGATGGGGCGGAGGGGTGGTATAGAGGAGTCGTGGGATCTGAGGGCTGCCAAGGGGGCGCTGGGGGAGTCCTGGGGTGGCTGCTCTTCCCCAGAAAACACATGGGCTGGCCAAACAGGTCTCAGGTAGAACCTGCAGGGGGAGAGGGCTCATGGTCAGAGGGCCCAGAAAGCAGGGTCACTTGGGAGTTCTGGGGACATGGGCAAGGGACCCACAGGCCTGGTGCATGAAGCCTCAGGAAGCCCTCAGACATACGCCTGCCTGGGCAGCCGCAGGGAGGCCCACACAGTTCTTGGCCTGCCCATCCTGGTGCTGCCTGAAAGGCTGGCCGTGAGCAGGGACAGAGGGAAGGAGCACTAATGGCCGTGTAGTGAGCCATTGTTTTCATTTTGCTTTGGGGAAGATGTGGAGATAAAATAGCACTTTAAATATAATTTTTAAAATTATAAAAATAGCACAAGCTTGATGCAATGAACTCAAAATACAGAAGGAAAATGGTTGACTAGAACGAGGACAGCCACCTCTGTCTGGTCTTACTCCTTGGAGGTCTGGATGGTTAAAAATCTGGTGTCTATGGCTCTGCGGATGGGCAAACGTCCCTTCTCCCCCCACCATATGTCCTTCCTAGTTCTGTTTCTTAAGCAAAAGGGGTCAAGCTATACACACTGCAAAACTTCCCGCAACAGGGCAGTTCCTAAATCTATTATATAAATAATGTATATAAATGCATTACATAACAGCCCAAATAACATGCATAACTATGATATACACATGCGTGCCCATAATCACGTGTAGAACAGTATTTCATGGCCAACTGTTAACATGGAGACCCGTGACTCAATGCCTCTCTGCTGGGTAGCATACTTCATTTTATGCATATGCAATTTAACTGCTCCCCTGCTGATGGACATTAAGGTTAGCTCCAACCTCTCTCTATTATGAATAATAGTGCAATGAAGAGTCCCACACAGCCTTGCACCTGTATGCTAGGATTTCAGTAGAGCAGATTTCTAGAGAAGGAACTTCTGGATCAAAACATTTGTATCTTTCAATGGAATATTATGCAGCCATCAAAAATCCAGAAGTCTTGTCATTTGCAACAACATGGATGGAACTAGAGGCTATTATGCTAAGTGAAATAAGTCAATTGGAGAAAGACAATTATCATATCCTCTCCCTAATATGTGGAATTTGAGAAACAAGACAGGATTACAGGGAAAGAGAGCAAAAAATGAAACAAGATGAAACCAGAGAGGGAGACAAACCATAAGAGACTCTTAATCTCAGGAAACAAACTGAGGGCTGCTGGAGGGGAGAGGGGGTGGGAGGGATGGGGTGGCTGGGGGATGGACAATGGGGAGGGTATGTGTTATGGTGAGTGCTGTGAATTGTGTAAGACTGCTGAGTCACAGACCTGTACCCCTGAAACAAATAATACATTATATGTTTTTTTTTTTTTAAAAGCTTTTCTTTAAAATTTTGTTAGCTGTCAGTAAATTACTCTCCAAATAGGTAGGACCAATCTGTCTCTGCTCTGTACCACTCCCCTGCCCCATCTCCAGTCACCGGCCCTGTTAATCTTTATGCGGTCATTGGTTTCTTCAAAAATACTGACCACAAATTATAACTATTGGGTTAGTTTACGATTTATCACTTGGCTCCTTCGATAAAAGACAGCTCTCTGGGGCAAGGACCATGTTTGCCTGTTTCCAGCTAGATAGATCACCACACACAGAGTAACCCTTCAAAATAGAATTATAACGAATAAGTCTATAAAGGTATCTTTCCCTCCATATCCTCAAAACTGAATATTATCAGTATTTTCAATTTCTGCTACTTTCACCAGAGTAGAAGACACTTAGGTCGCTTGGCCTTGCAATCTCGCTGTGTGACCTTGCCTGAGTCACTCAACCTCTCTGGGCCTCAGATGCTGAAAGCCAGGAGACATAGGCTGACCACATGACCACATCCCAAACAGAAAGCTTGGTGTGGGGTTGGGAGAACAGTAGCTCAGTGATGGTTGGGTTCTGGTATCAGCCCCCCTCGGTTTCCCCATGTGACATTAGGCCAGGCATGCCTCTCTCTGAGCTCAGTTTCCTCCTCTGTAAGATAGAGGGGCGTGGCAGCTGTGAGCTTCTGAGGCCCCTGCCAGGCCGCCCATCCTAAGTGCCTGCAGGTACTAAGCGAGTCGGTGGGAGGGCTCCTCCTCCAAACCACCTTTCCGTGTGATGCTGAGCTGGGCACTGCAGACTTGAACTCTGTCTCGTTCCACAACCGCTATTTAGGGGAAGGAGTATTCTTACTTCCCCTTCTACTCAGCGGCAGATCCCGGCCTGAAGTCAGCTCTCAGAGGGCTCCACGCCAAGTTCCCCTGGTCAAACCTCTTCCTCATCAAGCTCTTCCACCTCTGTCTCCCGTCGCCTTCCCGGAGTCAGCAGCCTCCGGCACTGCCTGAAGGTCCGTTCCTCCTGGGGGCAGCACCCATGGGCTCCCTTTTAACTAGGATTTAGTCTGAGCAGCCTCAGGAGCATGGCTGCCTCCGAAGCTCCTTCCTCTCATGCGTTTCTGTAAACCCAGAAGTCTTGACCAAAGTTTTAATCAGCAGAGAAGAAGCTTCCATGGGACAAGCATAGCCCCTGGGTGTTCTCTGTCTCACAGGCTCAGCTGGAAAGGGTTTTGTGAGGATTTCAGTTGGAAAGTGAGATTGGAAACGAAAGTGACCAACTGTCCC
Source organism: Martes martes (assembly GCF_963455335.1). Taxonomy (NCBI): domain Eukaryota; kingdom Metazoa; phylum Chordata; class Mammalia; order Carnivora; family Mustelidae; genus Martes; species Martes martes. The sequence goes on from NC_137902.1 coordinate 54,693,284, forward strand.
CATTTGCTGAGACTTTCCCGGTTTTAGCACCGAAAGCCCCTCATCCTTGGAACCCCTTCAGTCCCAGGCGAACGGGGAAGGTTGGCCACCCCACTGGAGACACACCTGTGTGAAGCACCGTGAAACAGGACACAGGGACAAAGCAGGAGTGCTGGGACCCTCCTGCCTTCTGCCCATTCCGTGACTCAAAAATGGTGCAAAGGGCACAGCTCTGGAAACAAATCCGGTTCAAACCCGGGTCTGCGACTCACTAGGTGAGCAGCCTGGGCACATCTATTAGCTGACAAAGCTTCGGTTTCCTCATCTGTAAAATGGGGAAGGGCGGTAACAACTGCACACAGAAAAAGCGAAGACAAGACACACAGGCGTAAATGGCTGAGCTCAGCGCCGCCAGGCAACACGGGTCCCTGCGGAAAAGGGCAGAGCTAGGACCTGGGCCTCCCCAGCTCTGCCAGCTCGCCCACTGTGCGGTCACAGGCTGTCCCCCTGGCCTTCTCGGGCTCCGTTTCTTCACCTGCAGAACAGGGCAAATGATTCCTGCCTCTCCTACATCAAATACGATAATGGATCAGGAAATGCCTTGACAAGAATAAAATGCGAAAAAAAGTTGAGGGCTGTTGTTAAAAGAGCAGCAAGAAGCACGAAAGAAGTGCGAGAAGAAGTGGGGAGAGAGGCCTGGGGAGACAGCAGGTACAAAGAAACAGAGCCGGGGGGATGCCCCGACGGCGAGGGGGGCCTCACCTGGCGTACTCCAGCCGCGGCAGTAGCAGGTAGAGCCCAACGCAGAGCCCGAGGAAGACGTCTGCCGTCAGGAAGAAGGCCAGGGTGCTGTCCGTCACGTCGCTGGATGCCGCCAGGTCCACCAGCAGGGCCACAGCACTGATGGTGCCCCCCATGGCTCCTCCTGCAGGGAGCACAGGAGGCCGTGGAGATGGCGGGGGGGTGGGCCCACCTCCCTGTGACTCGGGCATGCCCCCGTCCACTCAGCCTTCACGGAACGGGGGTAGAAACTCTCCCTGCTGACAGAGATGCTGTAGTCCTTAGGGGGCCCTGACGCCCCAGCAGACATAGGGGGCTGAGCAGCCGTGAGCTCCAAGTCTAAGAGGGTATCAGAGGTCATGTACCCGGCCCAGTTCCCACTGATGGGCTTGTGGGAGCTGCAGCCTGAGGGGGCAAACGCCCTCCAAAGTTTCACCTTCACCTCCATCTCTCTTTACCACCCTTCTTCTAGGGTCAGCAGTTTTCCACTGAGGGGTAGGACTTCTCAGAGAGCTCCTCTCCCATGCCCTTAGCCCAAGCCACCACCAAGCAAACTGGGTCAGAGGTTCAGGGAATGTTCTGGCACAGGCCCACCTGTGGCTCTGAGCAACACTGCCCCATCCCAGGAGTCCTCATCGGTTACAGAAACCCTGTGTCACCTGCCCAGGAGCTCATGGAGCTGACCTTGTACCCCGTGGGAAGTGTGGCACACATGCACGTGAACGTGGTTGCACATACAGCACACACACATGCACACACTTTCTCATACACACTCACACACACACACTGCTGTGCTATAACACTCTTACATGCAAACACACTCACAGTCACATGCATGCAACCACCTTCCCACATGGAATGTTCTCTCTGGCCAAGGGCTTTGCCATGTGACCCATGTGACAACATGTCACCACCATTGACCACTACCAACAGAGGAAGTGGCACAACTTAGTGGACCCACGGCTTTGGGAGCCAAACAGGTGTACCTCTGACCCTTGATCCTGCAGTTTGTTCACTGCGATGGGGCGCTAACACGACGCCCTGGAGCCCCAGTTTGCTGGTCTGTAAATTGGGACTAACAAGCCCCGCCTTGAACAGCTGCTGTGAGGCCTGAGCTCATGTCTGGAAAGGGCCCATACACAGTCGGCTTTTGACAAGTGTCGGTCCCCTTCTTTGCTGCAATCACACTGTCACTTCTGGGAGGCAGGGTGGGGAGATGGGGGGATGGACCTTACTTCCCTGTTGAACCCTCACAATCGTGGGTAGTCAACCTGTGCTGGGCAAGACTCAGAGGTTAGACATGGTTAGACATGGCACCCCCAAGTCATTTACTCCTCTCCGCCTCTGTTTCATTGCCTGGAAAATGGAGCTAATACTCGTCCTCCATCCCCTGGTCTGGTGAGTATGTCGCACTGCCTGGCTGAATGAATGAGTCTGCCTGCATTCGACGGCCAGGATACGGATTCTCAGGGAGACAAGGAGGTGGGTGACTGCGGGCAGAAAACAGCAAAGTGTTCTGTGCGGGCAGGGACAGCCCTGTCATTGTCACGCAGATGTGACCAGGTGGCATTCTCTGCTGGGTGCTGCACAGACCAGGAGCTGAGAGCAATGGTTGAGGGCCTCACCCACACTCTGCCAGACACCACTGTGGCTCTACTGGGAACAGCCCACTACCTCCCACCGCAGATCCTTCCTCCCTAACCTCCTTGTGAGCTTTATTCGCCCAGGTGGGGCCGGAGATCGGGATTTGAAAGGACAGCAAAGAGATCAAGGTTAGCACATCGAAGACAAAGAGCAGACTCTGGAACCAGAACATCTGAGTCCCATCCTGATTCTACCTCTTCTGGCTGTGTGGCCTTCAGCAAATCACTGAACCTCTCTGTGCTTCCATGTCCTCAGCTGTAAGATGGGGATGTTACTAATGCCCACATCAAAGGGCTCTTACAAAGATAAAAAGGATCCTGAGCCCGAAAGCCTTGAGAACCGTGCCCGACACAGAGGAGTGCCTATGAACCTCTCAGATTCCCGATTAGGTGTTTGGCTATTTCTGTCCTTCCTACATCAAAGCAGCAACAACAGGGTAAACCCCTCGCCAAGAGGGTGCCAGCTTCAGAGAAGCTGTAATCCCCACCTGGATGTTTTGTAAGAACTGGAGCTCAATTTGAGTAAGACACTTGCCGGCTGCCTAAGGAAGAGATCTTAACATCACCGCCTATTGATTTCCCTCTCTCTCCCCAACTTGTAGGGAATTTACAATATTATCATCAACAACAAACCAGGCCTCCGGGAGCTCATCTTTCATGACTCCCTACTTTTATCTCATCAGTTATGGAAATACATGCAAATGAGGGGTTTAAAAAAACAGTACAAAACAAATGAATTGTTCCTCGGATGCCTACACATGCAGAATTCACAGATGGGTTCCTCTGGACCAGAAATAACAGGGGCTGGGGAGGTGGCAGTGGGGCCTCTGGGAGCCGGGGCCACCTCAGATTTTCCAGGGTGAGGGGCGCCCGATGGCTCCCCCCGACCCCCCGCAGAGTGATGACGCTGGCTTAGGGCCCCCGGGGTAATCAATACCAAAGTGTGAGAGCCGGACTTCTCCACTTTTTCAAACATGGAATTTCTGAAAAATTCACAGGAGAGTCCCCTTTTCGAGAAGATTCCCGGGTGGCCAGATGAACCTGAAGGACCCCCTGCCAGCATAAATGGTGGGTTTGGTCACTGGTTCCTAGACAGGTAGCCAGCAAGGTGGTTGTAAGGAAAAATACATCTGCCGGCAGGATGGAGGGAGATGAGGGGTTTCTCTCTGAGACTCAGGTGACAGACAAGATCACATCCAGTGCTTGGGGGCCATTTCCCTCAGGCTAGGCATGTCCTCAAAGCCCTGCTACAGGCATATTGACTGTACTCAAGAAACTTAGCCACGGGCCCATTTTCATTTTACTTTAGACCCAAGGATTTCCCCGGACAGAGCCAAAAGCCTAATCTTATGTCCAAAATGGCAAACAGACTTGCGCTCACATCTGAACTCTGATCTGCAGGTAGGAATACCTCCAGTGCTGAGCTGAGAAGGGATAGGAGGCTCGGGGGAGAGATACGGATCTATTAGTGATGTTCATGGACACAGAAGAGATTCTTTGTGAAATTCTTCTCAAGTGGGCAAATGCTTATAACCCTCCTTCACACAACAGGGACGTGCTTGGACGCTGAACATAGCTGCTGAGTTCCCAGTCTCGCGTTAAGGGACGGTGGTCTTCTGTGAAAGCACAGATTCTTACTGACCCTCCTCCTTTTTTTCTTGTTGGGACATCTGAGCGAGGGAACAGAGCTGCTAAAGGCCTGGACCACGGGCTTAGGATCAGCATCAAACTTCAGCCAAAGGAGTTGACCCAAGTGGTGCGGCTGCGTTTCCAGAGACGGCCAAAGTTCAGGGTCATGGAGGTGCTTATTTGCTAGGCTATTGGCTCCCGAGAGGCTGGGTCTGTTCATCTTTGAATCCCTGGCACATAGTAGGTCTTCTATAAAATGAGAAAGGAAGAAAAGGGGAAGAAGCTAAGAGGAAGGCAAAGGAAAGAGAAGGCAGGGGACAGGAGAAGGCAGGGGACAAGGAGGAAGGGAAGAAAGGAATGCTGTTGCAGGAGATGCACTTGGTAGATGATGTGTTTGCCGAAAGGGGCTACAACTGGCTTCCCTCCCAGCTGCTCTTCTTACAGGATGATTTTCATGCTCTCCCGCTGATGCATGTGGGTCTGTGTTCTCTCCCCTCAAAGGCCCGTGGCTTGTGGCTATGGTGGGCTTGGCCATAAATGGCTTCCACATCTAAGCTATGAAAGGAAATAATGTTTCTGCCTGGGTCTCCTGGGATGCTCACTCTGGTGACCCATGCATCGTGCCCCGGGGAAGCCCACCCGGCCGTGCCGAGACCCTGGTAGAGAGGCCCCCTAGGCCCCAGCCTGGCTGAGTTTCTCAGAGTGGGCCCTTCAGCCCTGCTCTGCTCTATTGGCTAATGCCATGCAGGGCAGAGGAGAGCTGAGCTGTCCCTGCCGACTCCTGCCCAGGTTGCAGATCTGTGAGCCAAAGACACAACTCCTATCATTCGAAGCCACGAAGTTTTGGGGTGCTTTGTTACCCAATAATAGCGCAAATAGAGCTAACACTTGTTGCCTTTTCTGGAAGGGTCACTGCATGTCCCTCTGCATGACCCCCGGTAGACTAACCTGGTCGGCTGTCTGGAGGCCGGCTCTTACCTGATATCAGCGCCTGGGAATTCCTCATGGGGAAGGAGCCCGTCATGCCGAAGACACTGCTATTGAAGATGGTGGAGGTCCCGCTGAGGATCGCCATGCAGATGATGGTGACAGCAAAGAAGCCATAGGTCCAGGAGGAGGTGTCCACCTTCACTAGTGCAGTCATCACCAAGAAGATGGCCAGCATGACAGTCAGCGAGGCCAGCACACGGACTCGAATCGGAACCCTGGGCGGGGTGGAGGGATGCCAGAAGCGGTCACAGATCCCCTTGGGCCAGTGGGGAAGGTTCTTAAGGGATACTCTGCGGCTGGGAGGCCTGGGCCTGAATCCTGCCTTCTGGGCTCACTAGCTGTGTGGCCTTGGGTCAGTGACTCAGTCTCTCTGGTTTCAGTTCCTGCATCTGTACAGCAGGGAGGAGGATGGATCTACCTGCAGGGGTGGTGGTGAGGGTCTCTGGAGGGGAGCGTGCGGAGTACAGGGGGCAGCATCAGCTCAGGGCAAATGCTCGGTGGATATTTCTTCTTTTCATCTTGCTGTGAGGTTCAAGGACAGGACAGGAGGGCTTGAGGCAAGCCCCTGCTCTCCCCCCAACCACAGGGCTGAGCTCCCACTGGCTTTGGCTAGTGTTTCAACAAAGCCACCACCCTTTGGGCTTCCTTCTCCCAAAACTTAGCAGTGGGGGGAGGAGGGAGATGAGCAGTAAACCAACACCATCGTCATCATAGAGCAATCACCCAGATAGTACTAAATTCGTGCCAAGTACCCTTCGGAATGTTTCTACATGCTGACTTGTTGCCTTCTCACACCAGCCCTGCAAGACAGGCCCTCTTACCTGTCCTGCACATACAAGGAAGGAAACTGAGGTCAGAGATGCCAAAGAACTTGCTCAAGGTCACTCACTGTGACCCCGAGAGAACTGGCTCCAGTCTGTAACTCTCAGAAAGACACTCTACGGCCTCCCTGGAAGGAAGGGAATCTGGGTGGCCCAGAATAGGCCAGGACAGAAGGATTCTCCCGTGACAGTCTCAGCCGCTGACGCCAAGCCACAGCAGCCCTGGGCCAGCCCCACATCCACAACGCAAACCACACGCTCCTCCGGGCCCCTAACTGCCCAGATGCTTCCCTGAAGGGAGGAGCGGGGAAGGCTGGCTCTCCAGGAAACTGCACATTTTTATTCCAGGGAGAGAGAATATCATGGAAAGGGGCTGTTTAAATCATCAGATTAGACTAAGCTTTAAGCCGGATTGGATATTTGGTTAATTTTCCTGTGAACCAGTGGGTGGGGGCTGGGAGAAAAGCCAGATTAGTTATACACACATAAAAAAAAAATTTTTTTTTATAAAAAAGAAAGACCTGAAAGGTAAAAAAAAAATGTATCTACATATATATGTACATAAATAGGTGTGAAATGATGAGCATGAGAAGCAAGGATTTTTCAAAGTGCTTTTGCGGCTCCAGGCTAACTGGAGTTTTCTCTGATCTTCGTTCTGATCCTCGCTGGAGGGAGGGCAGGTGCCACCTCCGCTGTGTAAAGGGGCAGAGGAAAGCCTGCGGATGTGAAGGGGCAGTTCAAGGTCTCGGTGTGATTCCACGGAGAGCAGGGAAGAGAACCCAGTTCTGCTGAGCCTCCGCCCAGGGCTATCTGCCAACATGCATTCTCTCTGGTGTCTGCTATGCAAACATTTATCAGACAGTTCTAGTGTGTCAAGCCACCTGCCGGGTGACCCTGGCCCCGGACAGACCATGGCCAGGCATTTTGCTTGAGTGTGCACAGTGCTCCATCAGGAGGGCCTCAGGGCATTCTGGGTGCATCCAAGGGGGTACAAAACCCAGTCTGAGGGTCGCACAGTCTTGCTGGAGGAGGTACCCAACCTGTAGTATAAGGAGGGTTGGGATGTGAGGGCATGTGTTTGGTGAGAGGGGACATGGCACATGCAGGGACCTGGCCTCGGGCTGCAGGCGAGATCGAGAGCAGAGGCTGGAGGGAAGGGGAGCCCTATCCTGAGGGCCAGGTCCAGCTGCTAAGTGCCAAGGCTTGACCCTCCGGGCAGGCTGTAGGGTGCATGTGCAGGTTTCGTCTGCCAGCATCCTTTCCCTGAGGCACACTCTTTCTTCCACGCCAAGTTGTTCTGGAGAGGTGGCCGGCCACCTTGTCCACCCTGACCAAGTCACAGATGATGGACACATGATGACTGGGTCTGGGGTAACTGGAGTGTCCCATGCCATGGGGGTGGGTCACTGGTTTGGGTTTGGGATTAGCATGTGAGCCAGGCAGGGCCAGCGAGGGCCCTCCAGGACTGAAAGGTGGAGAGAAGTTCCTTCCCTACCATGACCGTGTTGGGGTCTGCTGGTTGTCACCTGGCCAGCTGCATGGAGAGAGACCACATTTGGGATGAAGCCAGGCAGACACACACAGAGCCCAGGGACAGTGCAAGAGGACAGCCCTGGGCACAGTACATGATCCCCTAGATCCAGCAATGTGCAGCTATGTGTGGCAGCAGCCCTGATTTTAATTTTCCAGGTCAAGAGTGAAAAAACCCATTTTGTGTCTCTGTTGTTTGTTACCAAGAATGCTAACTCACACAAAGAGGCACATCAAGGCTTCTAGCTGGTGGGTGACCTGCCCATGCACCATCCCTCTACCTCGAAGCAGGCTGCAAGTAACAGGTAATTAACACCTCCCAAGAGCAGCTTTCAACCAACAATGGGGGAGGGGAAGTGGGTGGATAAACACCCCAGCTCCCTCCCCTTCAGGTGTGCCTTCCACACTGGGTCCCAGAGTCCCCAGGCAGGTCAAGCTCGGTCTCTTTCTGTGGGAGCTGGTTTGGTAAGGCATCCTTTATTGGCTGCCTTCCCCTCTCATCGCCCCCTCCATTCTCCTACCTTCACCTCCCAAGTAAAGGGCTCGCATTTCAAATCCCTGTTGCAGGGGCTGTTTCTGGGGAACCCCACACCACGATGCATCTTCCCAGGGTCTGCAGGGGCCTCATCCTGGGCAGGAGCTGGGAGGCAGCCAGGTAGAGCACCTGGACCCCTGGGGGCCCAGAGTATCTAGTGTAAGTGCACACCAGCAGTCCTGGAGGCTGGTGGTCAGGCCTACCTCTGACGCTCGGGCTGGTTCTCCACACTCAGCCGGGTCGCACAGTGCCCTCCACCCTCTCCCAGCAGCTGAAGCTGCCCCATGCCCCAAAGATAAGAGCCAGCAAGAGCTCAGAGCCTGGGTCAGCATAACGTTCCCATTTACAATTGTAAATATTAAGATAGTCACGGAGAGAGAGAGGGTGGGGACCGAGGCCAAAAAGCTTTACCAGATCCCTGGGGCAAGAAGGAGGCCCAGGGCAGACTAGAGACAGGAGGAGTGCCGCCAGGACAGTGCTTTGTCTTGTTCTCCCCTGCCCCCCCAGGGTGGACAGAGGGCCTGGGAGGGACCTGGTGAGTCCCCGCTGGACCACACAAACTGACAGGCAAGGCTTATTAGCAGTGGAGGGAGACTTTCTGCTTCTTGACCCCCCAAGCATGGCAGGCAGACCACTGGAAATACTGACTCTCCAGCCAGCCTCAGCCGTGGGCTCTGCCTCTAACCACTTCCTCCCAGCCCCGGTGAAGACAAAGTCCATGCCAGGAATGATGATGGTGTTCCAGGAGCTCTCTGGTGCCTGTCCCAACGAGGTAATTAGTTGCCCCTACAGAAAGGTTGCTCTGGAGGGAGCTGGGGGACTGCTCGCCCAGCACCCCCAGGGCGGTGGGAGGTGAGGAGGTAAATGCCAAAGGCAGGCCAGGAACAACAGAGTCCCTGCAGATCCCTCGCCTGCACGGGCCTCCTCCTTGCCGGCAAATCACCTGCCACGTGACCCATTCTGCCCCAGGTCCTCAGGGGTCCTGCATGGGGCTCTCTTCAATGCCCACGAAGCTTTATGAGATGTGCTACAAGGAACCCACCCCATGTGCAATAACGGGGGCATACTGGCCTCTCTCTGCTTCTTCCACCTGGGCTGAGAGAGTGGCCCAGGGGACAGGGACATCATCAAGACGGTAGAGACGGTCTAGACAAGGACTGCCCTGGTGTCAGGGGTTCTGCTCTGGGACAGGGGATGGCGGAGATGACTGCTTCGGTCCCGGGACCCTGGGCAGGCCACAGGAATGTGAGATTCTAGGCGAGGGCTAGGGCTGCCAGCTCCCCACCCCCTTGTTCAGGACCCCAGGGGACTGATTTCTTCATAAGTCTCTCAAATGTAAATTCTACTCATAAGTATTTATGATGCTACAGATTTAACATAATAAAACACTTGGAGATTATGGATGAGCCAGTCAGAGAAAGCCAGGGTTCTCCAGGAGGGGAGAAAAGGAGACGTTTCAATCTCGCACATTAAATAAAAAACAGCTTAGCCGCAAACCATCTTCCCACAGCCCAGAAACAGACGGAGGCCCGCCAGCATTCCCCACGTTGCCTTCATTCCTCTCCTACAGGGAGGAGGGCAAGGGCAGGCCCTGGGGTGGGCTGAAACTTCTGGAAGAAGCCCTATAGTGCTGAGCCTTCAGAGCCAGCTCCCTGCCTGACCTTGGGAGGGTGGCTACCTGGGCGGTCCCCTGTCCCCACTGCAGACAGACCTAGACCACCTCCTTCCTTCCAGCTGCCTGAAGCCAGGGCAGAAGGCTCTGGGGTGTGGCTCTGGCCACGGGGAGGAGCTGGGGGACCCAGAGGTTCCAACTACAAGTGTGGGGCGAGAAGGGTCCCAGTTCCCATCTGGCCTCATCCTGTGAATTTGACCTCCGTGTGCCTATCTTCCCATCTGTAAAGCAAGGTATTGAGTTTCCCACTCTCCAGCTGTTGGGAGGATTAAAGGAAACAAAGCTCTAAGGGGTACGAGTGCTCTGAAGTGCTACCCGAGTGTCCTGAGGGCCGACCTTCCCTGTTGCTGACCACTGTCCCAGGCTGGCTTCTGGCCTCCTAGATCTCATGACCACAGAGGACGCACAATGCCAACCTGGGCCACCCTGCACTGGTCCTCTGGTCTTGGGTATAGCTCCTGACTTCCCCCTGGAAAGGGGCTCATGTCAGGGCCTCCCTCTCGGGTTATTGTGTGTCACCAGGCATCACCCCTTGTTATAGTTCAGACACTGATGCCAGATCTAGAAGGGGATGGGGGCTCTCACTTACAAGAGCCCAGGCTGTCTCCGCTGGACAAACCTGCGTCCCTAGGCCAGTCAGGCCAGCGGACAGAGAGGGTCATGAGAAAGTCCTAGAAAGGAGGGGGTGGTGAGAGACCAAGGGGCCCTCCACCACCTTGGCTGTCACTCCCTCTTCCTCATCCTCCTTCCTTCTGTTCCCTTCCCTCCTTCCTGCCTTCTCTCCTACAGCTCTTCCCTCCAGGGACCAGGAGTGCGGAGGGAACACTTGGCCCTGCTCTGAGCTCCACTCATTCCTCCTGGGGGGGGGGTGCTCTGGAGGCTGCGCCCCACCTTTGAGGACATGGAGGGTAGCCCCGTGTGCCAGGGGAAGGCAGGAGGAGGCAAGGTGAGGGTCAGCAGGCTTCTCTCAAGGCCATCTGAGTCCCATTGTGCTCTTTGCCCTTACGGCCTGCACTTTGGTTTTAAAATGGGTGCAAATTCTTTGCCTCTCCTTCCATCGACAGGTGGGTCTACATCCCCTCGAAACCAAGTGACCTTGGGGAGTGCTTGCCCAGTCGAGTCTGGCTTAAGTGACACCGGGTGGCTGCAGAGATGAGCTTACAGAAACCATGGAGCTTCTGCCTTGCTCGTTCAAGCACCTGCTCTTCAGCCACGAGAAGGAAAGTCCTACTACCTGAGACCAACGTGCAAGAGACCATGGGGAGGGGAAGGGAGATGAGAGGAGAAGGAGACGGGGGCCAGAGAAGGGCCAGCAGCTCCAGCCGCACTGTCTGCGACCACATGAGAGGCAGGAAGACAGAGCTGCCAACTAGCCCAATAACGCCCAGATCATGAGACAGACTCATTACTGTTAGTGTTTAAACCACGACCACGCTTGGGGATCACTTGAATGCCATGACAGATAATTGCAATAGCCCCATTGCATAATATGTTTGGAAGGACCAGTCTATTCAGGCTTAGCCCACATGCTGCCTCTCTCCTCTTGTGCTCAAAGTAGATCCCACCCATCAGTCACAGCACACTGCCTGAGGCCAGACCTGCCTCGGAGACCTGTTCCACCAGAGATCCAGGCCGGCACTGCAAAGTTAGCAGAGCTAGGTAAACCTGATTGGCCATCGGGGATCTAAGGTTCCAGGTGGCTGTGCCCAGAGGAACCCAGGTTCCTATTGGTAGCTTAGGGGAAATGTGGGCCACGGAGCTAGGGCTAGTGCTCCTGCAAACCTCAGTGGAGAACAGATGCCAAGAGTCCCCTGGTGGAGTCTAAGGGCCATGCTAACTTGCCTGGCTGTCTCCTGCATCATTTCTTCCGCCACAGCGCAGCCATGGGGCTCTCTCCCAGCCCCCACTCTAATACAGTGTCAGGAGGTCCCCACAGGGCCTCTATGAGTAGTCAACACATGAGCTGGTGGCCCATTCCACGGAGTGAGAGCCAGAATCGCGGGGAGCCAGGCTCTTGACACTCTCAGAACCGCTTGCAGATGGGTCTGTCAGTTAAGTGTCTGACTGTTGATTTCAGCTCAGGTCATGATCTCAGGGTTGTGGGATTGAGTTCTGCATTGGGCTCTGCGCTCAGTAGAGTCTGCTTGTCCCTCTCGCTCTGCTCCTTCCTGCTGGCTCTCCCCACCTCTATCTCTAAAATAAACACATTTTTAAAATCTTAAAAAAGACCAGCTTCCACAGGTCTTGCCCACTCCTCCCCCTGGGCCTACTCCCACCATCCACATGCTGGCCTCTGGCCACACCGTCTGCAACTCAGGCAGCTGGTAACAGACAGGCTCCCCAGAAGGAAAAGGAGGAAGAGGAGGGTCCCCACATGCCTCCTGTTGGCTGCTGACACAGGGTCCTAGCATGTGGCTGGGAAGTGAAAGTCCAGCTCCTGGTCCTGGCTTCCCTCGACGGGGCCCTGGCTCGCCCGTCTGACCTTTCGGTCTTTCCTGCTAGACTCCTACTTGGGGGCCTCCCCCTGCAGCGGCTGAAAACCAGCAGCCTACACCAGCAGCCATGATAGAGAGGCACTGGGAGAGGGCTGGAGGCACAGGGCAGGGCTGGCAGAGGGAGGGACATGGCCTACCTGTTGACGAGCAGGAAGTTCGCCATGAGGCACAGCACGTTGGAGACGGTGGAGGCAACGGTCAGGTAGCTCTCAAAGTAGTTCTGCAAGCACAGAAGTGAGGGGGCTGCTGATGTCACTGTGGATGGACGGGAAGGCCCCCTGGAGAGCAGAGACCTCACCCCTCCCCTCCCCGCTGTCTTCAGAAACCAGCGCGTGATGGACAGGTCTGCTCCAAGATGGTGTGGCCCCGCCCCATGGTGACCTACGACCACTTACTCGGTCCCTCAACAGACACCAATACAAGCCATGCGAAGTGCTGGGGACGTAAGTCAGGATATGACATTGTCCCTGCCCTCAGAGAGGCTCCTAACGGTCTGCAGCCCATGTTCCCCCCCCCACCTGTCCCACCCACGGACGGCCAGTGTGGACAGGACCCAACTGTGAGCACGTGCGCACGGACAGACTGCGTCCTATCAGCCTGCTCTGCCTCCCGTCAAATTTCAGTGATCCAAATGCGCTTTGTTATGACCCAACCACATTCCAGGGTTCTTGCCACCAAGTGAGGCCTCTTAGAACTACACCAACCCTGACGCCTGCAGGGACACTTTGTTCTGACTCTGGATTTGCCCCCTCAGGAGAGATGCTCCCCGAGGTCAAGTGGGAAATGGCTCCTAGACTGGCCGAGAGAAGAGAAAAGGGCATTTTTTTTTCTGGAAGCGGGTGCCGAGTACTCCAGACAAAGCTTGCAGGAGACCACACGATGAAGAGCTCCTGATCATAACGTGCTGGAATTTATGGCTAAAGAAACTGTATGGCAATTGTGCCTGGTTCTCCAAACTCAGAACTGTCCACTCACTAGGACAGATGTTACTGCGTATCTGTTATTCCTCAATATACCTGTCTTTAAAAAAAAAAAAAAATCAGGAAGGGCTGACATATCTTGGCTTGGGTCATTGTCAACTCATGAACCCCAGGTTGCTACTGATTGCGGGTTCTAAGCCATGAGAACAGATCACACGTATTAAGCATTTCCTGTGTGCCCAATACAAAGGCTTTTTATTAAATACACTGTTCACTCTGAAAAAGAAAAAAGCAGCTGTGAGCGTTCTCCTCTAGAAAGCTCACAAAATTGGACTTAACTGAGGCAGTGTTTTGAGTCACAAATGTGCCAAGCGCAAGGGACAAGGCGTGCAAAAGCCTCACCAATGCACAGAGCACTGTGGCAGTTGTTCTCAAAGAACGAGACACACCTCCTGGCCACTAAGAAGGAAGCATCCCACTGGGAGTGTAAGATAGAGTGTGAAGGTATTTTCATCTCAAAACACCACAGGGAGAGATGTTAGAATTTTGTTGGCTTTTTCTTTTGTTTGTTTGTTTTTTTTTTTTTTTGCCAAATCAGAGGTAGGAGTGGTGAGTTTTAGAAGGGGTTCCGGGTCAGGGAGTGGGACCAGGGTCACGTGAGAGAATGGGAAGGTGTATGGGTTTGGGGAAAAGTCCCAGAGGAGGTGGGATCTGAGTCAGACCTTGATACAGACGGTCAGATCTGTCCTTTCTGGGAGAGTCTGATTGCAACATGGAGTCCACGAGAGAAAGATATCATAATGAGCTCCTTCTGGTCTGAAACTGATTGTTCCAGGGTCCCTTTTTAAACCCTGCAGAGTGCTTTGTGGTCTTTGAAATCTGCACCCTGAATATCAGGTAGTGGTGGCCGTGCAATTAAAATGGTAATCACAGCGACTGCGGGCCATCAACCATGAGCCTTAGAAATAGCCTCCCTCCTTTGAGGTGCCACCTCATTGTTCCTGCCCTGATGGGCTCAGTAGAGCCTGGACTGGCCCGAGGCACTCAGTCAATTATGTCTTGACACAGTGGCTGAGCCTACGTGAGGCCAGGCAGGCAGGAGCCACGGAGAAAGGCCCCCGAGGAAGAGACAGCCGCAGGTGGGGGCCAACCAAGACAGCTCCGAATCTGAGCCCCCCTCCCTACCCCGACGGGGGGTCCCTTCAATTCAGTGGCTGCTCACTCGTTCCATGCAAGTCTACGAACGACCACTGCATGGGACGCAGAATCTCCGTCTTTGTTTTTTTTGAGCAGGCTCGGGTTCCCTGAACATTTTAGGAATGGGGATTTTCTAGGTAATTGAATGTTCTGGTTTGTTGATATTTAAGCAGAGAATTGTCCTTTTAATGGTGGAAAGCTTTTTAAATATTGACAACGGAGTAAGGCTGGAGTAAGGCTCTGCCTCCCTTTCTGTTGACGGAGCCCATCTTCTTGGCTTTTCAAAGAACATGCAGGAGGGGCGGAATGGACTGGACCATGGCCTGTTCCTCTACTGGCACAGACTGGGGGCTGTAGACAGTTGCGTAGGCTGACTCAGCACACCCCAAGGAGTTTTGGTTTTGTTTTTTTTTTTTAACTTAGTTCCTGATATAAACCTGTTGGGGCGGGCGGGTAACTTATTTGATGCTTTTGCCTGTAAGTAGAGTTCTAACAAAACGTGGTGGGCAGACTCTCTAAGGGGCCCCCACAGTCCCAGCCTCCTGTGCTCATGTCCTTGTATGGGATGCCCTCTGCTAAGTGTGGGTGGGACCTGTGACTTGCTTCTAGCCAAGAGAATATGGCAAAGGGATGGCCATACACAACGATGCATATGGGACAACGTTACATGAGATGTAGCACCTGTCTTGTTGGACCCCCCTTTTTTTCCTCCCTTGATGGCTCTGAGGATGCAAGCAGCCATCAGGGGAACCCCAAGTGGCAAGAACTACAAGTGACCCCTGGTTGCTCAGAGAGATTTCTGGCCAACATCCAGCAAGAAACCGAAGCTCTCAGTCCTACGACTGCAAGGAACTGGATTCTGCCAACAACCCAAGGAAGCCTGGATGCGGTCCTTCTCCAACCGAGCCTCCAGGGAGACCACAGCCCCAGCTAAGCCCTTGACTGTGGCTGTGTACGACCCAGAGATGAGTACTCCGTCCAGCTGTGCCCTGACTCCTGGCCCACAGACACTGTGAGATAAAAACTGTGTGTCATGTTAACCCTCTGGAGTGTGTAGCATTTTGTTACACGGCAATACATCCTTAATGAATGAGGGTTGTGGGCAGCTGAGTTCCTATCTATCCTAAAAACTATCCAGAGTTTTTTTGCATGTTGCTGACTTCTTGTAGTTTACATTCAGTTTCTTGATGAAGACAGGGATAGCTCACCATGATCTTGCCAGATGCAAAGACCAATGTATCTGCCCATGAGGGAAACAAAGGTTATACTTGCGGACATCAGTCCCCTTGGCCTTTCCTCATCGAATCCTTTGCTGAAATCAGGCTCATTTTGTGCCGATTCCAAGAAAAAGGACTTAGCTTCCATGCCACCCCAGATGTGCTCACTGCCCGCCCCTCGGGCCATGTGCCTTGCCACTCAGTCCCACGGTCATAAAGCCACTGCTGCCCCTGCCCCCAGAAAAGGAGTTGACTCCTACGGAGAGACCCCTGTGCTGCGCACTTCCCGGGGTCAGGTGATAGTCTCTGAAGTGGGGACAGGAAAAGCCCCACGACATATGCTTTGACCAAAGAGAGGCAGGAAATGGGAAGGAGACAAGAGATAAACTTCTTGACTTTCTTCTCCCCCAGTCAACTGGTCTACAATGCGGTGGCCCCATGTGGCTTCATGTGGCTTCTCCGGATGCATGCTGGGCACCCGAGCAGCCAGCTGTGTTTTGTTGCAAAGCTGTGGCCAGCCTGCATCTGCTCTCTCCCATCCCTGCCTCACTTCTCTTTTCCCCCACTCTTGCTTCCCTAGAACAGCGCACCTGAGATGGTATTCACACATAATGGGGGGCCTTGGGCTCCTTTCTAAGAAACATCCAGCAGTGAAGGCCCTAGTTTCCATCCTGGACTATGCCCTTGGCAGACCAGTAGCTGGCCTTTCCTTCCTGGGTTTGTCTCATTCGCCTGCAAGGGATGTCGGGGGCCCCCTTCTCCCATTTTATTCCAGGTGACGTAAAAACATTTGAATATTGGTTCAAACACATTGGTAACCATCCTGCCCCCTCCAAAGCAATCCATCCTCGCCATCCCATAGGGCGATCTCATGTCATGCAACGTGTGGGGAGGATTCATGCCACAATTTGCCCACACTTGGGCCTGGTTCCTGGGAGCTCCCTCGAGAGGCTCTGTTGTTATTACCACACCATGTGCCCCATGTGATTGATGAACATGGCGTCTACCTCCAGAGGTGAACCCGAAGACCCCAAAGGCCAGCGCTGGCCATGCAGGAGTGGAGGGATGAGGAAAGCCCCAGGGCAGGGGCACTGGGCCACCTCAGGCAAAGGTGGAGGCTATGCCTTGCACACCCACAGGGAGCTCCAATCCTGAAGCGATGAGATGAATGAAGCCCCTCATGGTGGTGCCACAAGGCAGCCCTGTTTCTACAGCCCACGGAAAACCTACGTCCTGGGGGGTCCTTCCCACAGGTAGGAGACCCTGTGATGCAGCAAGCAGGCAGGGCTGGAAGACGGGTGGGAGCTGCAGGGCAGGGCACAACGGGATGATGGGGCCTCTGGATTCTGCCGACAGAATGGGGTTCTCTGCCATGGCAGTCGGGAGCCCCAGAGGCTGGTCATCCTACGCCTGTCTGACTGGCCGGCAGCCACTGCCCACCCAATCAGCAACCCGTCCCGTGGTTCCCTGAAGATGCGGCCACCCCTGTGTGCCCCGCACCGTGCTGGTGGCTTGGTGTATGCCCTCTGGGAGCTTGTAGCCTGGCACTATCCTGCAGCTAGAGCACAGGGGACACAAGGTATGGAGGAAGGAAGGAGGGGCCTGGGGGTGCTTCCCACAAGAGACCCTCTTGGACCACAGCCTGAACAATTGGGGGAAGTTTGCCAGATGGATATGGGGAGGCGGGGAAAGAGCCTGCACTCTAAGTGGCGGGAGCAGCACATTCAAAGGCCCGGAGGGTTGCTTCTTTGCCAATTACGACTCAGACACAAGTGCCTTTGTTGGAACAGACTTCCCGAGGCCTTCCTTGGCATTGACAGGAATCAAATGTACTGTGCAGTGCATTCAACCCAGACAGCCCAGGACAGGTGGCCACGGAGCCACGGCACTCACCCCTCCCTTTCAGGGTGCTGATGGGGGACAGCAGTCCCACCAGTCACTGTTCTGAATTTGCCAGCCTGATGGGAGGCAAGGCCCAGCTGAGGAAGAAAGAGCAAAACTTCTGCTCCTCGTGTATCTCCTCCAAGCTCCCTGCCCTCCACCATCTCCCAGCAGGCTGCAATTCCCTGGAGCTTGGGCAGGGCTCAGCCCCCAGTTACCTGGTCACGCTGGTCACACTAAAGTCATCCTTGGCACGGGGCAGGTGAGCCAAGTGGTGGCACAGAAGCCCCACAGAGTGCCAGGGAACTGCCAGGGAACAAAACGGCCCCCAGAGACCCCAGTCCCTTTGCTCTTAACGCAGCCTGTAAGGGAAAGCAGAGCTGGGTTTGCTCCCATTTTATAGATAAGAAGCCCGAGGCTAACAGGTGGATGAACCACACAGAGGTGCCTACCTGGGCATGTGCTGGTGGCAGATCTTTTGATGCAGGGCAGGGCTGGGGTAGCTGGAGTGGGCTGGGGGGACATTTAGCTGCTCTAGCTGAGGGAGCCTGCCCTACAGACGCATAGGCTCAAACACTGTCCCTGGGACCGTGCCATGACACTGAGGACCCAGTGGCCAACACTGGCAGCCCACGGGCCTTCCCAGCTGTGAGTAGCTGTCAGCTGCAGACTCCAGGATCCCATCAGGGTGGTGTCTTCCCTCTGCCCCAACCCTCATACATGGGTGACCTGCGCAAGCCAGCGAGTGACGGGGTTTGATTTCTCTCCCCTCTGCACTTCACTCTCTGCTCCTTAAACTCCACGGTCCATTCCCCAGGCCATTTCTACAGGGCGATGATTCTGAGTAGAGTTAAAAGGAAAAAGATTCGGAGGAGAAGAGCCCTTGCTTCTGTCAGCCACCCGAAATGGACAGACACGGTCCGCTGCAGAGCACAGAGCACGGTCCAGAGGACATGAGCATTGGGAAGAGCTGGGCAGGCTTCCAGCTTACCCCCCACCCCGACCTGTGCCGACTCCCCACAGAGCCCTGCCCCACCCCCAGGCCGAGCGGAGGCGGGGCTCAAAACCCAGACCCCAGGTAGGGCGGGTGCCTGGCAGGTGTGGGGGAGCCCCACCCAGCCCCACTCTGGCCTGGGTGCGGGGCACCTGATCCCCTGGTGATGGAGATGGGAAAGTCATGTTCATCTGTTCCACTCTGGCCTGGCTTGCAAACACCAGCAAAGGGGAGAGCCGCTCTTCAAACACAATTTAAAAACCCACCAGAGCCAGTGGGCCAGATGTGAGGCCCATTTTACGAGAGGGGGAACATTTCCCCTCCTCTGCCACGCTGAGCAGCTCCGTGCTAAGCATCTCTTCTGGAAGAATTTAATTCTGGGCTCAGTGTCCAGGTAAAGAGGTTTCTTCGGGCAGGGAGGCCCCGAAATGAGCCCGTTTATCTCTGGCAGGCCCCGGTTTAAGCTGCTTCTCCCCTGAATGCTATTTGGGCACTTTGAAATAAGTGCAGCAAATTAGTCACGAGCTGCGGCAGGCTAACCCGCAGCCCAGCGGCTTGGAGGCTGCCTCGTACAGCCCCCACCTCCAGAGCTCGGGCGGCAGAGGCAGCTGGCTCCTGCGGGGCGAGAAAAAGCGATTCAGGCCCGGGGGGTGGCAGCTCGAGGCAGCAAAGCGTTACCTGGATCACAGGGGCATGAAATTAGCAGCCGCGAGCAGGCTGGAACCAAGAATAGTTTGCTGCTGCAAACTTGCTGCCTTCCGATCGCTGAGCTCTCCGGCCTGGGCTGCGGCAGGGAGGTGCCCTTGCCCTGGCATCAGCTAGGAAGGGAGCAGAAGACAAGTGTCCCCCAGGGGTGCAGCTGGAGTCCTGTCGTTAGGTTCCGAGGCCCTGTGTTTGGGGACACTGGCCCAGGAAAGCTAATTGGGTTGTTGATGAGTTGGGAGGGCCAGCTGGAAGATGCCTGTTCCAGGGCCTGGACAGGTGAGGGACATGGGAGCCCCCATCCATCCAGGTGTGATAGGTGGCCAGGGGCCCAAGGGCAGAGCAAAGCTGGGTCAGAATCAGACAGGTAAGGCCCTGAAAGATGCTAGCCAGAGAGACCCAGCCATCAGACCCGTGCACACGGCTCCAGGCTCTAACAGCAGCCCACTGACTCTTGGCCTCGTGGACCATCTTCGGCCCTGGCTCCCTGGGGCCTCTATAAATCTTGCTCTTTAGTGGCCCGGAGGCCCTCATTAGCCTGCAATCCTTTTTTACACTTTCCTGGAATCCCTGCTAGAAGATAAGCAGAGTTGCGAGATTGACTGGAATGAGCCTCCCTACCGGCCCTGCCTCTGCGAAGCCCTGTAGAGCACACCTTTTCTCCCCCAGCCTTTGCTGACTTCCACGAGTACCATGAATGCTCACCCTCCATGCTTGCATTTTCTCTCTCTCCTTCGCTCCTGGGCCTTCCTTCTCGTCTAAGGAAAGAAAAACCTCTCGACCTCATGATTTCCAGCCACAAGGCCCCTCCTTCCCTTTGCCCTAAACCCCCTAGACAGACAGCCCATGCCCTCAGTGCTAACACCTTACACTCTCCCGGGCTGCTCTGGGAAAGACTCCTTCAAAGGGGCCTCTTTGCAGCCCACCCGTTACTAAGGCCTAGTCATGCTCCTGACACCACGTGCCCACCGCGGCTGTAGTGGGCTGAACATTATTCCCCCCAGTTCATGTCTCCCCAGAACCTCCGGATGTGACCTGATTTGGAACAAGTCCTGGCAGACATCACCAGTTAAGATGAGGTCATCCTGGATCTGGATGAGCCCCAAACCAAGGATGGGTATCCTCAGAAGCAGGAGAGGGTGCGCAGACGGAGGCCAGGAGACAGCCATGTGACAAGAGGCAGAGATAGGAATTATACTGTCACCAGCCATGGAATGCCAAGGACTGCTGGGAGCCCCCGGAACCTGGAAGATATAAGCAAGAGTCTTCCGAGAGCCTTTGGGGCAAGCATGGTCCTGCTGGCCTCTCTAGGGCTTCTGGCCCCCAGAATCCTGTGGTTAAAACACTGCTGTTCTGAGCCACCCAGCTCTGGGTGTCTCAACACGGCAGCCACTAGAGCTGCCCACAGGAGCCGGCCACGCCTGCCCTCCGGTGCTCCGCGCCTGAACTCCCAAGTCACCTTTCCTCCTCCTTTCCCTCCTTCCCCTTCTTCCCCTCCCCCACCTCCTCAGCAGCTTGGCCACCTCACTCTGCCACCAGAGGTACCCCCTGAGCCCCACCCCGACTCTCCTCCATTCCTGTGCCACACTCCTGCCTTGGGAAGCTCATCTCCCCTGGCTTCCATGAGCCCCGTTCCTGCATCTGTCCCTGCCTCCAGAACGTTTTCACCACCTGCCACCCATCCTGCCTGGGTGGCCTACGAGTCCCAGCTCCAAGCTCCCCAACAAAGGCCTTCGAGAGCACCCCCAGCCACCTGCTCCCAGGCTCCATGGTCTGCCCCCGCTTTTCTCAGTGCTCCTGCTCCCAAGTTTCTCTGCTTTCCTTCACCCACACCCCAGGTCGCTCACCTGCCAGTCCCCACATCCCTAGCAAAGGACAGTGGCTCAGGCTCCCACCCTCACCCCCGAGACTCCCCTCTGCCCACCCCAGGCTCTAGCCTCTCCCCAGGTTCCCACCGCTCAAGCTCCTCCTCGGGCCTGGCCCCCTCTGCCTCCCTGACTTCAAGTCACCCTCACGTGTTTGGTCCTTGCCTGCCCCACAGAGGCGCCGCTGCCTCCCCTGCTTCTCTCTGTAGAAGCACTGTCCCCCTTCCTCCTTTGGCTCCCTTCCAGGACACCCCAGGGGCTCCATTTTGGTTAAATGAGGGGGCCTGTGAGGTGAGGGAGGCCCTGAGAGGAGGCTATGGGTGATATCCAGTACCAGGCTGAAGAGGGGTGCTTGTCTCAGAAGGAACCGGGAGCCATGGAAGAAGGCTTCTGAGAAGCACACAGAGGCTCAGTGCTGGGCACAGAGCAGCCACCTGCCCAGAGAAGATGGAAGGAATCGAGGGGGAGCAGCAGGTGGCAGTGGCTACTCAGGGATCCGTTCATTTCTTCACTCAAGACACAGTAAAGACAGCTGATCTGCGAGAGGCCACTCACTTATTCGACAGACACGGCTCAGCACCTTGTAAGTGCCAGCAGGTGCTGGGGGCTGGGAGGCCGTGGGGCTCTAGTGAGGGAGGCAGGAAAAGGAGTAAACATCAAGTTCAGAAAAGAAAAGATGCACGTTACATTAAATGCGATGAACAGAAAAACCAAGTAAGGAGCTATAATAGAGCCTCGTTGGGCGGGGGCGGGGGGTTGCTGATGCTGGTGACGGTGAAGGAGCTGATGTTTGGACCTGAGGATAGGCCAATCAAGGGGCGAGGGGAAAAGCATTCTGGACAGAGGGAACAGCATGTGGTTGGCCCCAAGGCAGGAGTGAGTTTGGTGTGTGGGAGCACTGGGCAAACCAGGCTGATCCTGGATTTAGGGAGTAAGGGGGGAGAGTGGGGAGACCGGGCTGGAGGCAGGGGCAGGCCGGGGCGAACAGGCTGGGGTCGGAGTTTGGATCTTATTCTAAGTGCAACGGGAAGCCCCTGCCGGACCCCAAGCAGCCGGGAAACTTGGTACTGGCGCACAGTCGCGGAGCCCTCCCCACGCTCTGCTGTTCTGAGGGCTGGTCATGTATTCACTCCCCTGATCCTTACAGCACCCTCCCAGGGACCAGTCCTGTTACAGATGGGGAAACTGAGGCTCAGAGAGGTCAGGCACTTGCCCGAAGTTACAGAGTTCAAACCCAGCCCTCTGTCCGCAGAGCTCTGCCCCCTTACCTGGCACAGTAGACAGCCTTTTCATTTTACGTCTTAGAGAGACCACTTCTGCAGCCTCCGTGGACCCCGGTTTGCAGGGGCACCCTGGGAGCCAGCGGCCAGCAAGGCTGGGGCTGGGGAGCGGGCCGTGGAGAAGGCAACCAGAGGTATCTGAGATGTTTGGGAAGGTGGAATCAACAAAACTTGCTGACAGACCGAGTGTGGGGGTGGAGGACTGAGGAACACAAGGGGGACCCCCAAAGTCTCGGGCATGACTGACCTGTTACCAGCAGCACGCACAGCTAACTGGGCAGCAGAGGGCATTTGCTCCAGTGTCACCTAGGTCTGCCCATAAAATAGTTCCATCACAATCCCGAACCCCTGAGTGCAAGACCCCTGTGCCCGATCCCGGGAACAGGGTCCTCCTCCCGTTCCCTCTCCTTGCCAGTCCAGTGCCAGACAGGCCCTCCACAAACACAGATTAACTCACCAGTCTGCATGTATTTGCTAAACTCAATAGATATTCTAGGCACATGGGATCCAGTCCAAGTTCCTGCTTTCAGGGAACGGATGGTCTGGTCAAGAAATGGTCGGTGAATGCATACACAAATACACAATGTCAGGCAGTGATCCGTGTTCCAAATAGAAAATCAGCACAGTAGGTCCCTCTCTAACAGATCTCGGAACACTAGTGGGGAAAGACCTGTAAGGGAGTGTCTGGTCCAGGGGTGGGCAGTCGATTGCTCCCAGGGCCAAATCAGCCCACCTCCATGTTTGTAAATACTATAAACTGGTCAGGCCCATTTGCTCATGGATTATCCGTGGTGCAGAGCAGAGTAGCTGCAAAAGAGATCACATGTCATCTAGCCGTTTACAGAGAAAGTTTGCCAACCTCCACCTAGTTTCTTAGTTAAGGAAATAGAGTCCTAAGTCACCCAGCAAATTTGAAACACGGTAAGAAACAGAACCAGCTCTCCCGACTCTCAGGTCTTTCTACCACTGGAGATGAGCATGGAAAATGGAAACAGGACTTCTGCCGACCCTTTGCCCCAGCCCTCCACCAAACGCCACCCCAACACGGCAAGCTGGCCTTTGATTTTCATCCTTTCTATTCCCCTACCCAAATTTCAGGCTGAAACCTCAGCAGGCAGAGAAATGGCTCAGAACCAGTTCAAGGGAGGGGTCAGAGTCACAGGGAGCCCCGTCTGTCCACACGCAAGGGATGCCGACCACTGATTCGGGGCTCAGTCACTGCTGATGCTCGGGCCGGGCTGTCCTTCCTCCTCTGCAGCCTGACCACATGGCCAGGGCGAGGAGGAAGAGGAGGCCTTCCAAGAAGACTCCCCACTTACCCACACAGCCCTTGCCAGAAGGGGCGGCTTTTGCACCCCCCAGAGGGCCGACATGCTTTGGTGTCCCAGGGTGGAGAGCGGGGGACAGGGCCCAGGCAGACGGCATGTGGGTAAAGAGGAGGTGGTCTGGGGGTGCCCCAGCTGCTCTCCATAGGAGGAAACCCAGGAAAACCACCAGGAAGAGGGAGAAGAGGGGGTCCTGAGAAGACCCAGCCAGCACTTGCCTACCCGACATACTTGCAGAGAGGCTGAAGCCCCAGGCTCCCAGGCTGCCGCAGGCCTCAGGTGAGTGCAGGTGTGCACACACAGAGGACCCCCGAGAGGCCGGCTAGGACCCCTCCCCAGCCCTTGCCACCACCACATGATGACGCCTGCAATGAAGGCACCTGGCGAAGACGGATCTGGCTCTGCTCTCCGGATACACTCGATGATCAATCACGTTAAGGAGACACTCGAGCACTTAAGGCCCAGGCCATGTTCTAATTTGTTGAGGAAATCGCCTCTGGATTCCAAGGACGAGTGTGGGAGGAAGCAAAATCGAAGGCAGAGGGGGGTGGGGTGGGAGCGATCGATAGTCCGGGGGGCCAGTGAGCAAGGCACGGAGGGGCAGGGGAAGCTGTGAGCATGCACAGAGAAAATAAAAAGAGAATTTGAGAAGTCGAGGCCACTGAAGGTGTGACTGCAGTGTTTCTAGTCGGGCTTTTTCTCTCCCTTTGCAAGACACAGCAAGAGCTAAACACAGAAGAAAAAGCCATCACAGGTATATTTATTGGGAACGGCATGCTGGCTGGGTCTGCAGTTAGAATCAGAGGGTGGACAAGGGAATAAAAAAATGACTCACTTTTGGTTTTAATTTTTAAAAATGGTTTGAGAGCAACAATCCCGCTAGCCCAAGCCACCAGACAGCTACAGGGTGGGACCCACCCTCTCTGCCCCTCGGCCAGTCACCCATGCCCTGGGCAGGAAACCTGGAGACCCCTGGACTGCCTCTGCCATCTCCCCTTCTAGGAGGACAGGGCTCAGATCAAAACCTGCCTTGATTTGGGGTTAGCCCCAGGCTTTGGAATTCTGCTCTTAAAAAGTGGATTGCCAGATGGAGTGCACCGTGCATGTTTTCCATTTGGAGGGATCCGAGTGGCTCCAGGATTGGCCTGCAGGAGCACCATGATCCAGCCACACCCAGAATGGTGCAAGCGTCTCAAGGAACAGTATGTGGCACGGGGGAGCGGTTTCCCGATTTATCAGGAGCACCTGGCAACAGTAGCACAGGCCCACAGTGGGGAGATGGAGCCAGCGTGGCTGGATCTGGGAATCTGGGCATTTGCCAAGTGTGCCCAGAAACACGATGCAGACTCAGATACCCCTGGGTCACAGCCCCACTCTTGTCTTCACAGCCCTGTGCTGTCAGCAAGTTCCTTACTGTCTCCACTTTCCTCCCCTGTCAAATGAGGGCAGAAACGTGTCCTCATGGCCAGCTGCAGGCAAACAGGCAGAGCGGGGGTTTTCAAATTACAGGTTGCAGCCCACTAAAGGATGTGAAATCTCTTGATGGGTCATGGCTACAATTTGTTTCCTTTCATCTCTGGCTGCCTTCTCTCCTGTTCCTAAGGATGAATCACCTGCATTCTTTTTTTCTTTAAAGATTCTATTTATTTATTTGAAACAGAGAGACAGAGAGAGAGGGAGAGAGTGCACACAAGCAGGGGGAAGGGGCAGAGGGAAAAGCAGGCTTCCTGCTGAGCAAGGAGCCGATTTGGGGCTCGATCCCAAGGACCTGAGATCGTGACCTGAGCCGAAGCAGACGCCTAACCAACTGAGCCACCCAGGTGCCCCTCACCTGCATTCTTTTCTGGGCCCCCTCCACTGTGCCCCGGAGCCCATGCCCTGTGCTCATGGACCTCAGCACTCACCTTCCCCTCTCTACTGGGCCACTCGCAGGAGCACACAAGCTGCCTCCTATTTCTCCTGAAGAACAAAGAATATCCATCCCCTTCTCAGTCCCACTTCCCGGAACTCCTGCCTCACTCCTCTAGAATGAGTCTGAAAGCTGCCTCCAGCGTCCCTCCCCCGCACCCCCTCCTCCAGTTGGGCTAGCAGCCTGTAGTCCAGCGTCTGTCCCTCCCCTTTGGCAGTGCTCCCCAGGGCCACCAAGGACCTACAGGAGGTGAAATCCAAAGGCAGCTCTCCATCCTCAGCCCCCCCTAGCTTTCGCCACTTAAAAGGTCATCACAGATGATCACTGGTTCCTCCTTGAAAACTCTAACCAGAGACTGTTCTGGAGTGTGGACGCTGCTGTTTCTGTTACAGACATGGAAATCTTGCCTGGGAGACATGCATGGGTCAGAAACAGTCTGGAAACACTCGGAAGCGCCAGCATGGGGCACGGGGTCTCGAGCACAGATGGCCTGGGTTCAGACAGCCTGGTTTGTGTCCCAGCTGTCACTGCCCTTCTGCTTGGGAACAAATTACCTTTCTTGAGCCTTGGTTTCCTTCTCTGTAAAATGGGTCTAATACCTATCCCTTGAGACTCTAGTGGGAAACGGATAATGAAAAGAAAGCCTCTGGCACACAGCAACTTGTTGAATAAATCCTGCCAGGTTAAGGAATGAACCAGCACCCTTGGCACTTGGTGAGAGAGCTGCCCTCCCAGTGATACCTGGGTCTGGAGTGGAGCTTTGACAACCTGTCTGGGGGAAGCTCTTCCAGAGAACTCTCATCATGTAGCCCAAGTCCATAGGGTGGGTGCTGGGGGGGGGGGCAGAAAACAGCTCTGCATTACCCCCATGGGGTAACGTTTCACTTGGATCACCGGCTGCATGTTGGCCTCTCCTGGAGAACTTAACAATGCTTGTGCCCAGGCCCCTCCTTCCACTGCGCCAGAACCATCCAGGTGGTTGGGGGAGTGCGCTTTAAAATCTCCCCAGAGGATTCTAATCTATTCCACTAGGGTATCTGAAGAAGCCAGGGTGCATGCTGGCTAGCAGCACAGACTCTGCTCACCTCCAGACTGCTCCCAGGCCTAGCTCTGTCGCCTGCTAGCAAATGGCCATGGGTCAGTGAGCCTCAGTTTTTACATCAGGAAACTGGGGAGGACAATCCCTAATTCACCAGGCTATCCTGCTGATAAAGATGGTAGGTCTGAAGGTGTGTAGGCCTGGGCTTCATGGCAGGGGCTTTGTAAAGTCAGCAGGTCATTGTCAAGGCTTCTGAGAATCTGTCTTCCAGTTTTCTCTTCTCCAAACTAGTTCATCCTGGTTCCTTTTAACCCTGCCTCTCTGAATTGGGATGTCTGCCCTTGTTCATAAGGATAGCTTCCAAGCCATGCTCTCCTGCTTTTTTGGGGGGTGCTGAGGGGTTGAGCCAGGACTAAGGTGTTATAATGAGGGGATGTCCTAGGATCCCCCTCCCTCATTCCGCTGAACCAGGCCAGTCTGGGTCTGTTCCCTAGAGAAGAAATATTACTTCAGGGGCAGGGGGTGGAGAAATGGGGCAACTGGGGGATGGACATTAAGAGGGCATGTGATATAATGAGCACTGGGTGTTATATAAGACTGACGAATCACAGACCTGTACCTCTGAAACCAGTAATACTTTATATGTTAATTAACTGAATTAAAATTAAAAAAAATTTTTAAAAAGAAATCTCACTTCACGTCTGTGCCAATCCACATGAAAGAAATGCTTTGGTGGTGGCCACTATGACCCCCCAGATCTTCTTCTGCTTCTTTGCAGACCCATGCCATCTCTATCTTGGAGTGGGATGATGGGGCTTTCCTCGCCAGCCATTCAGTAACTAATGAGACAGATTTCTCTTATTACTTTTATGTGCTGGGCACTGTGCAAGTTGTGCTAAGGGCACCAGGACATATAGTAGGAGAGCTCACAGTTTAGTGGGGGAAGCAGGCCCATCTGTGGACTGGGTCCTCTAATCACAGATAATAACACTCCCGCCTCACAGAGGTTCTGTGCGGTGAAACAAGCTAATGTCGGCAGAGTGTGGCACAGCGGCCCCCTCACAACAGACACACAATACCATGAACCGTGTGGCAAGCACCAGAGGAGGAAGTGGGCTCTGGGGACCCAGGATCCACTACCCCAGATGGGTGGCAGCAGGAGAGGTTCCACTTCCTCAGACAGGGCCAGTGGGGCTCCCTCTGGTTGGGGGATGGACAGGGCAGCAGTGGACTGCCAGGCCTGGGTCCAGGCTCTGCTGACACCAAGTCAGAATGTAGATCCCACCCATGACCTGGTCATGTCCTGCAGTCCCCTCAGAGACAAGCCCTGGACAGGACAAGGCACATCAGGAGAATGTGTGAGGAGGCCGTGGGGGGGCTCATGGCAGGGAATGACTAGGAGAAGGTGTGGTCCCCCTCCTCTCGGGAAGTAGAAAAAGGGGCAGGTCTGGCGTATACTCCCTGGCCCAGGGGGAGCCCGGACGGGTTTGCAGGAGAGGCCAAGTGGAGGGTGAGGAGTGCCCCACAGGTTCAGGGACGGCACAGAGACCCCAGAGCCAAGGGGGTACCTGGGGGCAGGGGTAGGAAAGGGATCAGGGATGATGACAGGGTCCAGATCCAGGGGTAGAGCTGAGGCACCTGTTCTCCCAGGGTGGAAAAGGAAGCCAGACCAAGGGCAGGCTCTCCATTTGGCAGAGTCAGGAGGATAGGGTGGTATGGGGGCCCTCCTGTCTCCAGGACGGTCTCCTCTACACCACTCTCTGAGCTTGACCAACTTTGCAATCAGCTGTCCATCTGAATTCTCTGTGACATTCTCTACCGCCCTTGCCCACTATGTGACTGGAGACAGGTTACTGAACATTTCTGAGCGTGGCTTTTTTCTAAACAGTTGATGAGCGGCGAGTTTAACACCCCTGCAGGCACTGCGGGCCCAGCACCGGGCTCAGAAGATGGCGGCCACCGTGGCACCCTGTGGCACCACCTCTTCAGAGAAATTCTTCCTTGTTTATGCTCTAATTTTCTGGGCTCTGGGCCCGAAGGCCTGTGGTGGGTTTATTCGAAGTTCTTATTCCAGGGACTACAGTCGAGGGGGCAGGTGAGCAGGACGCTTTCTAAACCATCCCCCAAACTGTCCACGGCAGAAAGAAATGAGCCTGGGATGGGAGGTGACCTTGAAAGTCACCTAAACTAGAGGGGAAGGGGGTCTGTACCAACACGCTTACTCAGCCAAACTCCCCAGCCCATGGTATCCGTCCCTGGGAAATATTAAAAGGAAAGTACAGGAAAAAACCAACACCTGGAGCTAACTGAGTTGCAGGCAGCCGGCTGGAGACCAACCCATCTGACTACCCCTCCTTTCCTCAGGTGGCCCTCAGGTGACAGGGCAGGTCCACCACCTCTTGCAGGGGAATCAGGAAGAGAGTGGGCACGAACTGGGGAGGTGGGTGGCAGGAATGAGGAATTAGGCAAAGAAAAATGGCCTGCAAAATGCAGAAACGCCCCAGCATGCTTGCTTCCCAGACCCGGCCCATGAATCGAGGGGTGACAGGTCTCTCATCTCTGATGCCAAGAGCCAGGAGCTCCGCGCAGCCCCAGGTACTACATCTGCACCTGCCAGCACTTGGAAAGAGGCAATAAAGCATCCTAGCAGGGCCTGGAATGCTAAGTGCCTGCAGCTGGGAAGGGACCGCCTTGCAGCGCGAGCAGCTCGCGGCAGACGTCCATGGCGCGCGGCCGCACTCCCAGGCACCGGCCGCGGCTTCCTCTCCTGCCCCGGGGGGCCGAGGAGATGGACGGAGGAGAGGACAGGACAGGTGCACACAGTCCAGCCCCGCGGGCTGCCACGGCCGGGTGCTGGCCCAGACAGACAGGGATCTTCTGGAAGAAGCCCAAGTGGGCTGGGTAATTTACCGAGGCTGGCAGGAACTGGGATGCTTGAGTCACTGGTATAGAAAAGTGGATCATAAAGCACCCCGGCGAAGCCAGACGTCTGGAAATACACAGGGCCACATGCCGCTCGGCAGTGCCCCATCCCCCAAGTGGTCATAATGATAATAAAGTTTGTACAGCATTTAGAGCTCAGTGCTTGGTGCATGGAATTCTTTACTGAATCCTCGAAACAACCCTAAGAAGCTGGTGGGAGTAGCAGCCTCCTGTTCCATGCCAGGAAGACGAGGCGGCCCGGAGGCCAGAGAGCGAGGCGCTGACAAAGGCAGGTTGGAGCCCAAGCCGTGGGCTGGAAGCCACGCCCTGGCGAGTGTTTCTCAAACTCTAAGGGGCCTGGCAGTCACGGGGGGTGGGGGGAGGCTTGGTATCGGGCAGGTGCTGACTCAGCTGTCTGCGGTGGGGCCCATGTCATTAACAAGCTCCCAGGTGATGCTGGTACAGGGAGCACACCTTGGGGAGGAGGCTCTAAAGTTCTGACCCCCTTCCCAGGACCCCTCTTTGGCCATGCACTGCTCTGGCCCCGGGGGGCGTCTGCGAATCCCTGAGTTGACAGAAACAGGCCTTGGCAGGGTGTCTGAGGCCAAGGGAGGGAGTACGAAGTCTTGGAATACCTCTGTCCCTCCCACACTTCAGCTTAGTTCAATCACAAGCCCTGTGGTGGGGCTAAGACTGGGATTTTTTAAAACTCCCTGCGTGAGTCCGATGTGTGGCCGTGTATGGTCCCTGACACAGACAGTAGGGCCGCTCCAGTCAGTGTGTTGGATTTATCCCTACAGAACTGGGGAAAGTTCTTTGTGGTTAGGGCAGGGATTTCAAAGGTGCTTTCAGAAAAGGGGTGGTGGGCCACTGCCTGGGCCAATCTAGGGGTATAGCTAGGGTCTGCTAGGGTTCCCTCTTCTTGTCCCCTGGAGGAGAGGGCAGTTGGCAACCCTCCAGCCTGGCGTGCTTTCAGAGATGCCCACACTCTCCCCATCCATGAGCTTCCAAGAGAAAGGAGACACAGCCTGGATCAGCTGTGGACATAAATTACCCAAACCTCTGAGCCCTCTCCTGCACTAGGCCTTGATCGTGGCCTCCATCCTGTCTTCTACCTGCCCAGCCCAGGCCTAGCAAGAATCCTGCTGAGTCCATTTATGGAGAAGCCCCCCGACCCTTGATATCTGACCACCCTTGGAATCTGGGCAAGCTCCTCATCCCCTGCCCCTGGTGTGCATGCCGTTGACCTGCCTTTAGCAAGAAGCCCCCTGCTCTTGATGGCTCCTCTTTTTTCCATCCACTAATTTCTCTAATTTTCCATCCACGAAGCTCTCACTCTGCTCCATGGCTATTAACCCCCCCATGTCCTTGTGGTATCTGGAGTTGAGCCGATCTCTCTTCCTTATTGCAACAGCCTCGAGTACAGCCTTCCTTATGTTTTAACAAGTGGTAGAGCAGCCCTGACGGCAGGAGGGGGGAGTGGTGTCACTGCCCATCGAACACAGTTTCCATGCCTCACCTTGGCATTCAAGGCCCAAGCAGTGACTTCAGCATCCAGGCAATGATCTCAAGCCTTATTTACATGCACCCCGCATACAGGAAAACCCAGTGCCTTACTGCCCCTCACACACCTGAGCGTCCCCTCATCCTGCCTCTGCTCAGGCTTTCCCTCCCACCTGGAAGATCCCCTCCCTTGTAGGCCACCTGCTCTGAGTCACAGTAATCTCTCCCCTGGTGACAAGACTAGTGATATCCCATCTTTGTTCCCCCAGTCTCCCATAGCTTGTACAACCTCCCATTTTAGCTGGGAACACAGTTCTCTGGGATAATGACTACATCTAAAGGCTACATTCTGCAGCCCCCTCTGCAGCTCATGTGGTCACGTGACCGAGTTCCGCCCAATGCCAGGGAATCAGAAGCAATATGTGTTACTTCCAGGAATGTTCTCATGCCTCTCCTCTTGCTGTGATGGCTGGAGCGCCAACAGCCATCTTGGACTGTGAAGTGACCTTGACCAGGGAAGCCCTACATGGTGAAGCAATGAGGTTCCTGACCACATAGAACATTATACCAGCATTGGGCTGGCCCCTCCAGACTTGAACAGGAGAGAAAAATTAGCTTCCATCTCATTTTACCACTGCTTTTGGGGGAGTTTTCCAGAAGAGCTGAACTTACTGCTATCAGAGCCACCTTTTCAAATCCCTGGAGTCATGAACTCTGGGTTCTTTGGTTCACCACGTGCATCTGCTGCCCAAGTTAAACAGTAAGCAGGCCATAGGCTGCACCACATAAAACATGTGTCAGGACTGAGGTCTGTCTACTGCGCTCCACACAACGCACTGGTTTGCATCCACATTCGCAGCAGGCTGCAAACCATCCTGGAACGATACACCCAAGTACAGTCGCCCCATTGGGCTGCTCCCCACTCTCAGGACACATGCGCCCTTACCAGGATGTCCGAACCCGCGGGTTCCTCCCCCGAGGCTGGGCTGGAGCAGTTGCGGAGCTTGAATACCCAGTACTCCTTGGCAGTGATGAAGAAGTTCCACGGCAGGAGGCCGCCGATGCCCAAGCTGAAGAAGATGATGTAGGCCCCATGGAAGCGGTCCTCGGGCCTCTGCAGGCCGGGCGGGGGGCGGTCGAGCAGTTTCTCAAGCAGTGCTTCCTGGTCCGTGCGGAGGGAGCTGCTTGCTGTTCTGTAGGTGGAGTTTGAACTGTGATGGAAGTCATCCTCGGAGGCCATGGTCATGACTGGAGCAGAGAGACACAGAGACAGGGCAGGGGATCAGAAGCTTAGGCTGGGCCTAGCTAGGGACTCAGCTGGCCCCGCAGAGCTGACTCTGCCCCCACCATGGGTCACCAAAGCAAGGTTAGAGGGCTTCAGGTTTAAGGATCAGGGAGAAAGACAGGATACCAGAACTGTAAGTGACCAGAGCATCCCCCCCATCCCCAGGCAGGGTGACATAGGTAGCAAACACACTGTGGGGTGTCCCACGTGGCACAGTGGGACCTCTAGCTATCGATCCAGAAGGGTAAACCCGAGCTCAAGGCCTTCAAATGTCTATGGAGCCATAAAAAAAGGAATTAGGACCCTTGACAGGCAAAGCATGTTCTCCAAACTCTTTTCAAATTTATGTGAAAAAATTAAGGAGCAGGAAGGTGCATAGAATATGTAATTATTTGTGCAAAAAAGCAGGCAGGGCTGGGGTGGGTGGGGAGGAGAATATCCTCTAGAAGGACACACGGGAAATTTCAGAGGGGTCACCCTGGGGGAGGGAGGCTGGGGACAAGGAGGAAGGAGGCTGGGGATAACAGGGAGGGAGAAGTCTTCCCTGCCTCCTCTTTTGTGCCTTTTGAATTCTGAACTATGTGATGGTATTACGTGTTGAGAAATAAAATTACAAATAAAAATAAAGGCATTCAAATGAAATAACATTTAAAAAAACACTAAAACCATGGTGTCTAGAGCTGCCTTCAGAAGCTGGTTGGAGAGATCCAAGAGTCCACTCCCTCATTTAATTTGTGGGAAGCAGAGGTCTGAAGAGCAGAAGGTCACAGACCAGGTCCATGGCCAAGCTTGGGTGTGTAGTTCCTGCCCGGTTCCCCACCTCTGTCCCTAACATCCCACCAGGAGACAGCCACTCCCAATCTGTGACAGCACCTAAAACTAAATGAAATTTTAGGTTGCCAGGAACTATTGCCTACCTGACCTTGGGCAAGTCACCATGCTTCTGAGCCTCAATTTCCCTATCTGTAAACCTAGGGAGGCCTTTTTACGATGATTATGTAACTGAAACTGGCTGGCAGTGCTTGGCCCATGGTAGCAGCTGCTGCATGAACGTCAGCGTCTTCCCTGCCATCCTGGGCTTGTCACCTGGCTGGCTGGCTGGCTGCTGAATTTGACTGCAAGTAGCATGCCTGTTTCCATGCTCTATATGGCACCTAGGACATGGCGGCAGTGTGATAAATGGGCAGTACTTCCATAGAGCTGAGGAGGGGACATTGTAGTCTTTCCTACAATAGATTTTCCCCAATTCATCCAGAAATCAATATGGCTCCCATCGGAGGCTGACCCTTAACTCACAGTATCCAGCCAGGCAGAGCCGGGCCCTCCTTCCCTGGGGAGATGGGAACACCCCATCACACAGGCACAGAGCCTTCTCTGTTATCTCGGGAGAGCCTCGAAACATTCCCTGGAATTAAGCAGGACAGGAATTAGTGCCTCCTTTTTTCAGACGCAAAGAATGAAGCCTTGAAGGCAGTTGATTCGCCCCACATTCAAACAGTTAAGAATTCCCAATAGCTAAAATGAAATCTGGTGCTCACGCAATGCCAAGGTCCGTGCCTCTCACTTGAGCCTGAGAATAGCACAACATGATAGGTACTACTCTAAGACTCATTTCCCAGATGAAGAGTGAGGCTCAGAAAGGTTCAGTCATTGGGCCAAGGTCACACAGCAGCCAAATGGTAAGGACGAGGTTATACAGCCAAGCAGTCCAGGCCCACCCAGCAGAGGAGGCTGGCTGGCAATGGGAACCCATGTCTGCTGGCTCCAAGTATAGACCTCCTTCTAGAAGGCCTCATGGACAGTGAGCTGTGAGCAGAGGCGAAGAGGATGCAGGGCACCTGTGTTTGCTGAATGAATGGACTCTGTCTGGGCGGTCAGCATATTCTCTCCCTCGGAGCATGTACCCCGGAGCAGGCAGGGAAGAGGCTGCTGGACACCCGAACATCCCGCCAGCAAGTCTATCTTCCAACTCCCCTGGCTGAGCAGCAGGCGGTCTTTCCTAGCCTTGCTGCATAGGAAGTCCAGCTCTAACAAACTAATCAGTGTGGGCACACACAGTGTGCCTGCCCACATGCAAACACACACACATTTCTCAATTAGTGTTTAGAAATGTAAAAACTACGACCCATGTAAGACAACAGACAGAGGACAAGTGGTTCTTTCCAGATGCTCCAGCCACAGGGGTGGGGGCAGGGGCCCGCAGCAGGTCACTCCAGCCCACTCTCATCTCCAGGCATCTATTTGTCCAGGACCATTCAGCCTTGACTGAGCTTCTGAAGAAGGAGCCAGAAATTTTCTCTAACGTGGGTCACAGGCCAGGGCATTGAAGTGAGCAAAGTCTTATTACTCTTTATAAAAGCTAGCTGCTGGCTTTTGGATTAAAAAGAAAGAAAGGAAAAAGAAAGCTAAGGAAGAGCCCTGGTGTCGCCAGCGTGGGCTGGCCACTGCCTGCTGTGTACTTCTCAGTCACCTGCAGGAGTTGGCCAGGCTTGGCGGAGCTCCCTTCCTGGGTGACTTGTGGGAAGGGGCAGCACTCCACAAAGAAGCAGAAGTGTGTGGTGCCCCTGCTACAGACCACCATCTGGAACTGGGGGCTAGTTCCCAGGAGGCTTCTGACTCTGGCTAAGTCGATCTCCCACACTGTGCCTCGATTTCCTCATCTGTGAAATGGGGATAGGGGAGCTGGTGATGCTAACCCACGGGAAAGCATTGCTGGGGAACACAGGGTGCCACCCAGACAGCATGGCAGTATGGCCTTTGGGGTTGGAGGTATCCCCAGCCTCACACTCCCCCAATCTGAACTAGGAGTCAGCCACCCTGTGGATACTTTGGGCTGACTGGTCCATATCCAGGCCCCCCACAACCAGGTGAGGTCCCGTGGTGTCAGGAAATCCATGAGGAGGAGGAAGAGGAGGGGAGAGAATCTGGGGAAGAAAGAGCATAGCGACCCAGAAAGGGAAAAATTAGCCGGGGGTGGTGGGGGGAGCCAGGAGTTGGAGGGGGGGCGATGGGGAGGGATACAGAGAGAGGTGAGAGGGGCCGCAGTGGAGGGGCTGAGCTGCCCCCCCCACCCACCGCCCTGCCCAGTTCCCGTGGAGCAGCCCCCAGAAGGGCTCTTCGGGGGAAGCCGCCAAAGTGCGAGACTGGGAGGCGGCCGGGAGCCTGAAGAGCCGGCCAGGCAGGGGTCAGGTCCGCGCCCGACCTCTGGGCCGCACTTACTGTCACCGCCGCGCCGCCGCCGCCGCCGCTGCCTCCCCGGCCGCCGCGGCCACTGCAAGTCCAGGCTCGGAGGGGCCGCAGGCCGAGCTCCGCCTCCCGGCCCGGCCCCGCCCCGGCCCGCCCCGGCCCCGCCCTGGCCCCGCCCCGCCCCGCAGACGCTTCCGGGATTGCAAACCCTTCCAGGCCTGCGGACCCCCACGCACGCGGAGCACCTGCGGGCCCGCGCCCATTGCACAGGTAGACCCGGCGAGGCGCCCGCCGCCCCGTGCAACATCCGCGCTGGCCTCTGTGGTCTCCAGTGCCTGCGCCCCGGGACCCGGAAGAGCTCCCCTCGCCCCCAGACCCCTGCAGAGAGCCCCCTCTAACTGCAGCCCACCACTCCTCCCCATCCTCCTGCCGGCCCAGCCACCCAGCTTTGGCGCTTAATGTCCAGGTCTCCCATGTGCCAGGCCAGCGCCATGACGCTTTTCCTTGCCAATGCTTTCTGGAGGCACGTTGTCTGGCTGAGGCAGAGGGCAAGCCTGGCGGGCGGTGGTCGGGAGGGGAACAGGTCCTCAGGACCGTCCTGCCAGATCCTCCCCCCAGCCCCCAGACCTTCGTGTCCGAGTGGTAGGCCAAGGGGGCCACCTTTACCCGACTCTCTTCCTTTCTCTGCCATGCCCTTTACTTCCCTCTGCTATGCTCTTTACCCTTCGTATGCCTGAGGCACAGGGGTGCAAGTACGCCCCTTTCACAGAAGGGGGAAGACTGGGCTTACCCGAAACCACGATGGAGCTGGGGGTCTAAAACCCCTGCTCATGTGCGATGCCCACCCCCAAAGGGTGCTCAGTGCTAGGTGCCGTTGGGACAAGGTGAGGCAGGCTCAGAACACTGTGCTTTCTTCATTAAACAGACCCACTGCAATGGGGACCCGTGATATCGTGATATAAATATATATTTGGGGGGCACCTGGGTGGCTCAGTTGGTTAACCTGGGACTCTTGGTTTCAGCTCAGGTGTGATATCAAGGTCCTGGGTTTCAGCCAGACATCCACCTCTGCACTCCTTGGGAAGTCTGCTTGAGAGTCTTAACCCCTTCCTCCCCTCTGCTCCTCCCCCCTTCCCACAGGCTCGCTCTTTAAAATAAATAAAAATCTTAACACATACACATGCATATGTATATATATAATATATATATGCATATATATATATATACACACACACACACATGCATATATACATTTGGTATTAAAGAAAGAAAACTGTAGGTTCCAAATGAGTGAGTTCCCAAATTCGGGCTTAATTCCCAAACAAAATGCAGTTTCAACCTCCCCCAGAAATGTGGCTTTAACTGTTCAGTCAGGAAATATTTCTTTCCAGCAGCACCAATAAATCTGTCACCCGGGGTCCTCTCCCTCCCACCCTATGCCCAACGAAAAGTAAGGCAATCCACATGATAAGATACCTTGTTTTTCCCCTAGCAAACAACCTCCATGGGAGAGATCCCTTTTTTTCCCCTAAAAATTTTCTTGCCCCCACCCTCCATCTCTAAAAATCTCCCATTTTGTACAGTGCCCCGGAGTGCCTCTCTGCTGCTGTCCAGTCCGAAAATCATTTAATAAAGCCAATTAGATCCTCAAATTCACTTGTTTGAATTTTGTTATTAACATTACCTGCGGCCAGTTCTGGGCATGAGAGCTTCTGAAACTCTTGGAATTTTCTGGGTAATAGGGGTGATAGTGATGTGGTTTTGGAATATAGGTGAGGTTCAGTGGGGTGAAGTTCAGAGCCGATGACCAAGAAAGAATTCTTGAGACGTCTTTGGTGCAAAATGGTGGTTTATGAAAGCATGGGGACATGACCCGTGGGCAGAAAGAGCTGCTGCCCCTGGGTCCTGAGGAGTGGGTTGGGGGAAGTAAAGAAAATGTTTCAAAAGTACTTTCACATGCTAAAGAGTACCGACTTACAGGACACCAGATACCGGAAGTCATGCCTTTGTCAAGTTAATGTTGCCCCCCATCCCCAGCAAGGTATTAACATTAAGATAGTTGGGAGACGGGGACACCTGGGTGGCTCAGTTGGCTAAGCGGCTGCCTTTGGCTCAGGTCATGATCCCAGCATTCTAGGATCGAGCCCCACATTGAGCTCCTTGCTCGGCAGGGAGCCTGCTTCTCCCTCTGCCTCTGTCTGCCACTCTGTCTGCCTATGCTCGCTAGCACTCTCTCTCTCTCTGACAAATAAATAAATAAAATCTTTAAAAAAAAAAAAGATAGTTGGGAGATCCCTGTACAAATGTCACACATGTCCCACCCAGGAGTGGAGGAAGGGGGGAGGTTACCAGAGTATCGGTGTACGCTTTGTCTTCAACTAGCCTTCTGCTCCCTCATCACTAGGAGCGGTTTGTTTGTTTGTTTGTTTGCTTATAACAAGCCCCTTTGGACCATGCCAGGGTTTATGCTAATCTGGTGACTCTTGCCGGGCCCCAAGATAGCTTCTGGGTGGGGTCAGATTGTTCCAGAGGAAGCAACCATGGATCTAGAGGTTGGGATTTTCAGCACCATGCCCCCCTCTAGGGAGAAGAGGACCTGAAGATTAATCACAATGACTACTGAGTTTGTTAATCATGCCTCTGTGCCTCCATAGAAACCCCTAAATGATGGGGTTTGGAGAGCTTCTGAGTTGGGGAACATGTCCACTTGTTTAGGGGATGGTGCACCACAACTCCATGGGGACAGAAGCTCCTTTGCTGGGGACCTTGGACCCTGTTCATCTGTATCCTTTATAATAAACCAACCGTAGTATGTTAAGTGTTTTTCTGAATTCTGTATGCCCTTCTAGCAAATTATTGAAACCGAAGGTGGGGTGTCATAGTAGGAACCCCTGACTTTGTAGCCAAGTCGGACAGCTGTTTGGATACCCTGGGCAGCCCATGTGTGCGACTGGCGTCTGAAGTGGGGACAGTGTTGTAGGACTAATGTCAGCTCCCTGTAGTTGTGTCAGAATTGAACTGAACTGCAGGACACCAGAGAGAGGGAGGATTGGTTGTTGGTGGGGAAAGACCCCACGTGTTTGGCGTCAGAAGTGTTGAGAGTGAAGATTGTGCAGAGGTGCAAAGGTACGGAGGGCTGGGGTCTTGTTTTGGAGGAGTTTGGACCCTTCCTTGGGGAGGCAGGCCAGCGTGAGAACCCCTGCAGGGGTGTGCACGGTGCTGCGGGGGCATCGGCAGGTAGGTGCTGGGAGTCAGCAGTGACTGGCCACCTGGCCACCCTCCCTGGGGCCTCACATCCTGGTTAGCCCTATTCCACAGGGCAGAAGTCCCAGGCTCATAAAGTGAAGTAGCTGGCCCAAGGTCATAGGATGGTGGAGACTGTATTTGCCACCCCCCAACCCTGGTCTGTCTGACTCTGAAGGTGGTATCTGTTTCCTTCTTCTTCTTCTTTTTTTTTTTTTTTTTTAGATTTTATTTATTTATTTGACAGACAGAGATCACAAGTAGGCAGAGAGACAGGCAGAGAGAGAGGTGGAGGCAGGTTCCCTGCTGAGCAAAGAGCCCGATGGATGTGGGGCTTGATCCCAGGACCCGATCGCAGGACCCCGAGACCATGACCTGAGCCGAAGGCAGAGGCTTTAACCCACTGAGCCACCCAGGCGCCCCGGCGCCCATTTTCTGCTCCACCATCTGTGCCTCCTAAGGGCCTGGGACAGGGTAAGAAGTGGGATGAAGGGAAAAGGTTGTGAGGCACCCTGATCTGGTGGGGGCCAGTGGCATGGGTAGTAAAAGAACTCACTAAGGCAGAAGGAAGGAGATAGAAGGTGATTGACTACACTGCAAGGAAGCAGCAGGCAGGACAGTAGAGGAGAGACTGTCTGGTAGGGGGCAGTGGTGGTGGGAAGTGAGGAGGTGTGGGAACTATAGAATTTTCCCCTTTACGGTACCTGTGCCCGGTTGTAAGTAGCCCATCGGTCAGCTAGGGCCTCTGGCTTTTTCCAGGTGGGTCATGTTTGCAGTCAGCTGGGAGGTCACTGTAGGCCCTTCTACCCCACTCAGGTTTCCATTGCTCAAGCCTGTGGCCTAGGAGTGTCCTCTATAAAGGGTTTCTCGAGAGGGGTGACCTTGGACCTGAATCTTCAGTATGCTTGTGGCCCCTGGAGGACAGCAAGGGAGGACCTTCCAGGAGGAGCAGAAGGCTGAAGCAAAGGCAGAGGGGGAGAGCTGGTGCCATGTCGGTGGAGGGAGGGATGGGAGGCTGTGAGAAAGGGCCGGGACTGGCCCTGAGAGCACAACTGGGGGCGTGGTCTTACCACCCTGCAGGCCAGGGCATTGCATTCCACAGAATGGCATTCCACAAGGGTTTGTAGGAGAGGAGAACAGGCCCCACCCAGGGGTAGAGGGGTGGCTGTGGTGGTCTCTGATCACAGGCAGGGCAATGGACTAGAGGCTGGGGCCACCTGGCTTCAGTATCTGACTGGTTTGTTGTCCAGCCTAAGAAAGAAAACAGATCCACATTTGCAAGGTTTGCATTTAGCCTCCTAACCTTTTAGGTTTTGAACAAAACCAGGTTTTGTCCTGGCCCCCAGCCCTGCCTCCCTAACCCAGGTTCAGGCAGTTTGAAACACCCAGCCCAGGACACCTGGACTGTACCTGAAAGGTGGGGAAGGGGTGGTTGGAAGGAGGGAGTTGTTGGGGGGCGGTGGCTGGAACACCATTTTGGAGGATTTGGAGCCCCTGTGTGGTTGCTGGGGGAAAGGCAGAAGACTTGTCCCTTTGCTGAGCAAGCTGGTGTATGCGATGTGCAGATCGGGACAGGCAGCTGGATTTCCCTAGGACGCTCTGATCCTGTAGACTTTAAGTACCGCTGACAAAATAGGCGCTGTGCACGGTGAAATGACAAAAAATAATGACAAAAAAGGCTGAAGACCTTCCCAGATGCTGTCCCTGATGGGGAGGGGAGCGGTTCAGTGTCCCTCTTGCTGCATTTGGCCTCCCAGGGCAG
The DNA here is from genome assembly GCF_963455335.1 of Martes martes. Classification (NCBI taxonomy): domain Eukaryota; kingdom Metazoa; phylum Chordata; class Mammalia; order Carnivora; family Mustelidae; genus Martes; species Martes martes. Next base: position 54,733,588 of record NC_137902.1, read on the forward strand.
GCCGAATGTTTTCGAGGGACCCAGAACTGGACATGGAGCAATTCCAGCAGAGAGTGGGGGTCCAATAAGCAGGACTGATGCCTGGCAAGGAAGGAGGGGCTCTTCACAGAGCTCTGCACTGGCTGCCCTCTGCCTCTCTCCTGCGGGGACCACTTGCTCTTACTTGAGTGTAATGTACAACTCCAGGGGGTAGGTATGCTACTTAGCTTCATTTCGCCTATGAGGACCCTGGGGCTCAGAGAGGTTAGTATCTTGCTCAGAGTCACACAGTTACTAAGTGGCCAAGACTCAAATCGACACCTTACTGCCTCCAGAGTCCTGTCGGGGGACATCATCCAAGGGGGTGGTCACAGAAGCTCGTAGGCTTACCCAATGCCTGCTGACCTGTAGGCGGTCCAGGAGCAGAAGAACCTACGTATTCACACAGCTAGCTAGCTGCCAAGGATGTCAGCAGGGTGGCTGCCGAGGCCTCCAGGCACAGGACTGGCAGGCCACCTTGTGACCATACTCTGTCACTGCAGTGCGCACAGGCTGGCTGGCTCGGTGAGGCTGCGCTTCCTGCCATCTGGGACTTCCTGCGCCCCCAGCGCCCTCCAGCAGAGCACATGGGGAGACAAGAACTTATCCGTAACAACTGAGCTGAACCATCTGCTCTCACCTCACCAGTTCAAATCCACCCTCCGACTCTAACCACCTCTCCTTCTGTGTCCCGCGGCTGCCTTTGGGAAAGTTCCGCACCTCCTGGAGATTCCTGCCCTTGACCCCTCTGTCTCCCCTCCATGCCTCGGGCATCTTGTCCTCCACCCCGACTCAGCTTAGCTCTCATGGCCCATTACTGCAGTAGCGTCTTAGCAGTGCCCCAAACTCCCATGTCCCCCTCTCCTAGTGGCCCGGCAGGCCGACCCTGGAAGCACCCGCCTACATCTGAGCAGATGAGTCTCACCGGAGAAAGTCCCCAGCTGGCAAGAGACTGCGCTCCGAATTCATGGTTGCCAGCCTGAGCTGGGCCTCCAGACTCCAGCAGGCCCACAGCACGTCTTAGCTCCCTAAGAACTCCCTAAGAACTATGGCCAACTTCCTCCTCCGATCGCTTCAAACCCCTGGACACACCCCAACCCTATACAACCCTATACAACCCTATACAATCTTGCCTCCTGCCTCCTGGGAGGGACATCCTCATTTCTCAACACCAAAACCCCATGATTTTTTTTGGTTTTCTCTCTCCAGTTACAGCAGAGCAGGAGAGCAGTGCAATCCCCCTCCATCCTAGGGAGGGGATGGGTTCTGGAGCCAGAAGGAGATCAGGCCTCCCAATTATTCGCGGCTGTCTGCCTCCCCCAACCTGTGAGGTCAGCCCCTCGTAATTCCCCCATGGGAGTCGAAGGGACAGAGGCAGACCACCAGGATCTGGAAGGAGCACACAAGGGCTTGTGGGGGAAGCATGAGATCGGTTTCCCCAGTGATTGTGAGGGTAAAAATAGCCCCTGCTGTGAAAATAAGTAAGCAGTTAATAAATTCCATTTATTATTATTCTCTTAGTAAGCAGTGTGTTCACCATCTATGGAGGTAGTCAAGGGTACCCAGAGAAGCCCGAGTCTGGGCTATTGTGGAGGGAATTCTGGCAACAGGTGAAACATAGGAGATGGTGGCCGAGGACCCCCACCCCCCGATCCTAAGAGTCAGTGAAATGGATCCCAGTGAAGCCTTGCGGTTCTTGGGGACAGCCTCTGCCCACTGCAACCTCCTTGGTAATCCTGATATTTACTGGTCTGAACCCTGGGCATCTGTCCCCGGTGACCTGGGGGTAGGGGAATTGGGGGGACCCCAGGGGCTCAGCTAAGCCCTGCCCTGGGATTCATCGGGCTGTGGGGAAGCTCCTGGGAAGAGGAGGGGCTGAGGCCACCACCCCGCGGAGGGACGCAGGAGGGGTGCTGAGGCAGGCACTGGTGTCCCTCAAATGCCACCTGGCAAAGGGGCGTGCAGGCAGGGGTTTCTTGGTGGTCTTAGAAAGGGCCACAGACTCAGGACAATCCCAGTGAGCAAACCCTGCACCCCCTCTGCTGTGCCCATCTGTGCATCAGATCAATAAATACTGATCGAATGTCCAGGTATCCCAGACCCTGTCCCTGGGGAAGCTTTCTAGACTGAGGAGCTGGGGTGGGCAAGTTCAAGCCACTTCAAGGAGGCCTGGGCATGGTCAGGCCCTGACGGCTGCTGGAACAGGACAGACGCACCGGTGCCCCCTCCCCAGGATTACCCCCATCTCCTGGGTCAGGGTCGCTGAGATGTCACCAACTCCCACTCCCGCACGCACACACACACCCAGAGAGGGCCCCGAGACCATTTCGGCACCTGCGGCAGACAGCGGCCTTGATATCTGGCCCATTTCCTGCTAGCGGGATATCAGTATTTTCTTAGCCAGAAGTTTTGTAAAAGAAAGTTGCTGCAAACTTTGGCCCAAAAGCATCTCCCCCAAAATGCACAGTTGAGAAACTATGGCTCAGGGAAACCGCCCCCTGTGTTTTAAAGTATCACTGTTCCAGGGGTGCTACTGTGAAGCATCTGCCTTGGCTGGGGTCATGATCCTGGTATCCTGGGATCGAGTCCCGCATCGGGCTCCTTGCTCAGTGGGGAGTCTGCTTCTCCCTCTCCCTCTGCCCTCCACCCTGCTTGTGTTCTCTCTCTCTCTCTCTCTAATAAATAAATAAAATCTTTAAAATACCACTGTTCCAGAAAGTGTTTCTCGACATCCAGCTCAGTCAGTGGCCTCTGTGAGCATCCACTGGTGGGCCAAGCCCCCTTGTCCACTGGTGTCTCTGCCTACCAGTTAGGCCCCCGGCTCTTAGGGTAGTGTGTGCCACCTCGCCCCTGTGCCCAGGCAGGACTGACTGACAGACACAGCGTTTTGGACGAGCTGTGGAACCCCACCCCCTGCCCTGCCAGCTTGTGTCTAGAAAGATCAAGGGGAACTCCTCATCTCGAGCTCCTCCTGTCCCTGGAACGCTGAATCCAGGGCAGAGATTGGGGTAGAAATGGCTTCCTGTTGAGGACAGTCACCCCGATTCTCCAGGACCAAGGGCTAGGAAGGCTGGGCTCTTGGTGTGGGATGCCTGTGCCCAGTGCTGAGTGACAGGTTGGATGGCAGCTTTTCCCATGTAGGGCTGAGGCAGGGGGCAGGGAGGGAAGAAGGTGCCTGGCTGCTGGCAGCAGAGAGAGGCTGGCGGAGGCTGTGAAGGGAAGGGGCAGGGAGAGCAGGCAGCCGCAGCCCCCAGTGGCCTATACCAGGCGCTCCAAGGGCTTTAGTTAAATGGGACGCTGGAGTTCCAAGACGAATGGGTTGAGCCTTAGCAACCAAAATGAGAGAGAGAGAGACCATCTTAATGACAGCCAGGGAGGGAAAAGTTAGGGACCTCCACAGGGACATCATTAAGGGAGCCTGTTATCCTGTGGGAAACACAGTGTTGGCAAAATGAATTTCCAAACAGTTATTGGAAAAATAAAACTATTTCATGTTTATACCTAGAGGGGTTGAGACTCTTGGATCAGATCCATTATATTTAAATATTTACATGTATAAATATATGTTTGTATTTGCATAGATCTATCCTGAGAGGATATATGAAAAAAAATGAACTAATTGTGTCTGGGTTGGGGGGACTGGGGATAGGGAGGGAGCAGGGGAAGGGCGTGAGACAGGAGAAGGAGGAGCTTTGACTTCTCAACCTATTCTATCGTTCCTTAAACATTTTTTTTTAGCCATGGGCATGTATCCTATTTTGAATTAACAGGGGCAAGAGTTTCGACAAATTTGCTAAGCGGAACTGAATGAAGTCTTCCCGCATGTGATCTCCAGCTGAGGCTGGGGTTGGAAAGGGCGTTTTTATGCCCCCCCCGCCCCCCCCGCCCAGTGGCAGAGGGGTCAGCTAGTGGCCTGAAGCCCGTGGGCTGTGCCAGCTTTGTCACATCACTGCCCTGCTCTAGGGCACCTCCTTGGGCCACCGCTTGGTTCTAGGATGGGAACGAGCCCATCTTCAGCTTCTGGGTTTTCTCATCCACCCCTGGGACTGTGACAGAGGAGGGCGTACCAGGTAGAGCTCTCAGGCCCCTGGCTAGAAAAAGGACCCCAAATTACAAAGCTACAGCAGCCAGAGGGAACTCACAGACCGGTGGGTCTAAGGCCCACATTTCATGGGTAGGGGAACAGAGGCCCAGAGAGGGACAGTGACCCGCATAGCTTCAGAACTAAAACCCAGGTCCCAGCTCCTCAGGCCGGAACCCTTTACATCCAGCAAGGGGCAGGTGGTAAGAAGAGGCCCTTCTGCTCAGGCAGAGGGTGAGGGTTTTAAATAGGTACCCTTGATTCCTGGGGGGACCCTAGAAGATCTGCCTGCTTGTGGGGGCTCCTTGTAGGAAATAACCATTCCCTACCCGACTCTGTCTGCTCCTTCCCTGCACGGTTGCCCCACCTCAGATTACACCTCCCTTCCCTTTCTACCCACACGTACCCCTGCAGATGAATGCAAATGCTCCAGGTATACGGGGTTTCCGGGGAATGACTACAGTCTGAGCAGTGGGCCTGTGCGCATGCGTATGCGAGTGCACGCCAACGATCCAGCCTGCCCCGCTGGGCGGTAAGCTCCCAGAGGACCTAGCGTACATGAGCTCCCTACCCGTGTGGGACAGCCAGGAGACACCTGGCATACACCCCAGAGCCCCAGCTTCCTGAAAGTCAGAGCTTGTGGGGCGTATAGGAATCTCACACCTCAGGGCAAGGGAAGGTTAAAAAGGGGGTCCACGGCCAAATACACTGGGGGCACACTGTATTAATATGAAGAGACCCGCTTCTTCTTGTGGGATTTCTGAGAGCCTTTCGTTTGCTGACCGACACTGTGAGCCTCCACTCATGAGACCAGAGGGTACTTCCATCCCAAACTTCAGAGATCCACCACGAAGCAGGCTCTGCAAAGCTGGAAAATGTTGGGACTAGACTCAGCTCATAGGGAGGCCTGACAACCAGCCATATGGTCCCTTTGTGCAAAGCAGAAAAAAAAAACACCCCTTCAAGATGCTTCCATCTGTGGGAAAATTAACACCAATATGTTGATTTTATTAGAACAGGACCTTTACTGCCATCTGCTGGAAACACAGTAAATACACAGATCTACAGTCTCTGGGGATGGCATCATTCTCCCCTTTAGATATTTAGAAATATTCTTGTCCAGTGTGTCACCTGCTCAACCATGCATAGCGGCCCTGGGTCCAAAGTCATGCGATCCCAGCCCACCTGTCAATCCCTTTCTGCATGCACCCTCATGTTCCAGGCGAGTGTTCTAAACTGACCTCTCAGCCTCCGCCCTTCTGCATTTCTTATAGACAGAAAGAGATGCTGGGGGCCTCATGGCCATCTATCACCACCTATCACCTAGCCCACAGCAGGCTCAAATGGCTGACCCCTGAACATATTCTGTAAGTGCTTATGCACTGAGGGTGCCGACCGGGGAGCAGGGATTGGGATCCAGATCTGGCACAGGTTCTACCTTGCTATGTGACCACAGAGAAGTCCTCATCTCTCTCTGGGCCTGTGTTCCCTTCTGTAAAATGAAGTCTTTGAGCTTGATTGCTTCTAGGAGCTCAGAGAGCTCTGACAGTGAGCCCCCATCCCAAATCCATGGAATTTTGAGAAAAGCAGGGAGGTTATCCCAACTGCTAATAGAAAGACAGTCAAGAAGACAATAGAATACAACCGGATTTTTTTTATTAGACTAGGAAATATAATTTATTTTGTAAAAATTAATTTTGTTACAGTAGGAATGCTAAACGTTATGTACAGGTTGAAGTTTACAGAATAAACAGCGGTGGGAGCGGGCCATCCCCTCGGCCCTACGTCCCCGGGACACAGAAACATGGCCATGGCCCAGGCAGGGGGTCCAGCCCTTTTGCCCCCCGCCCCCACAGGGCTGCTCCCTGCACCCAAACCCTTTATCACCCTCCCTCAGAGGGCATACTAAGGGACCTGGCTCAGCTGCCTGGTTGCTGGGGAAATGGGCCCAGAGGGTCCTGGGTTGTCCAGGAGACAGAAAGGCCCCCTCAGGAGCATCCCGATCTCTGTGAGAGAAGGCAGAGGAGAGGCACGTAGAAGATACACCGACTGACCCTGTGGACTCAGAGAGGTCACACACGCACACCCAGGCGGGGACACGTTCCTGGGGGGGGCATGCACACACGCATGCATGTGCAAGCACACCCCAGTGATGAGAGAGACACAAACACCCACGTGAGGCCCCTGTGAGTCCCTCTGGGGCTCCTGATCTGACGCTTGTGGTGCATCTGGGTCATGTGGGGCAGCCGCTTAGGCCTGAATAAGAGGAGAAAGCCTGATCCTACTCTAAGGTGGGTCGTGTGGGGATGTGGCCACAGCAGCCTCAGCAGAGGACTGATGGATGGAACCTGCAAACCCTTTCTAGGCGTTTCTTATAAAGCTGGACAGTTTGAGCCCTCCCAGGAGGCTCCAGCTGATTGGTTCTGTGCTCCAGGCCCTGGTACACAGTTTCTGGAAATCAGCTGAGAAATGGCATGTGGGGGGCTGGCCTTGGCCTCCTCCACTGAGAGCTCCCACCCTGGGTGCTGAGCAGGCAGGGCGGGGAGGAGGGGCATTGCAGACCTCAGCCAACCCCCACCCACTAGGGTTCCTACTAGAACCCTAGAGTGACCATGTGTCAGAACCCAAAGGGAGTCAGATGGCAGCTGCAGGTATGAAAAGGAGATGAAGCCCAGAGAGGGCAGTCCTATGACTGAGGTCACACAGCAGTTTAATGGCACAGCTGGACCTTCAGTGCTGGTCTTTGGACTCCAGGCTGCCCAGGGGGGCATTTTAGAGCCGGACAGGGCACTGCGAAAGCTCCTCGTGGCACTGGTCAGCCTGCTGTCAAGACCTCATGTCACACAGGCCTGAACAGCTCAGGCTAGGAGGCATCGGAAACGCGGAGCCCACAAGGGACGGTCACCCTTGGCAGGGGAGGCTCGCTGCCTTCGGGGCAACACCACATAGGCACTGGGGTCAAGAGCTGTCGCCATCCCACCCCGAATGCAGGCCTGGCCCCTTCAGCAGCCCTTGACAGATGAAATCCTCTCTCAAACCAAGCAGGCCTCTGCCCGTGGCTCAGCTACCCCCCAAGGCAGTCATAGGTGCTGAAAACCCCCCATAAAGCCCAGAGCCCACGGCAGGGAAGAGTAGACTAGGGACACCCACTGGGGCTGGAGTTCTCAAACCTGCTTTCCTCCCAGGAGACCAGGACTTCAAAGGCCAGGATATGCCTGGGCTTGTCCCAGCAGCTGCTCATGGACCTGCTCGGGCAAGCCCTGGGGTTGGCGCCAGCCCAGAGCGGTCAGAGGCAGGGGGGAGCTGGCACTGGCTTTGCTCTGGGGGCCGAGGAGGAGAGAGAGGCCCACGATGAGGCCTCTGTGCCAGTTGTGAGAGCTTGGTCCTAGCCCTTGTCAGCCAGTTACAAAGGGACCTTGATTGGATGGCCCCTTGGAGCACCCTGGGGCAGGCTGGTGAGGGACTGACAGCCTCCCCCCCCATTCTGGCAACTCTGCCCGTTCAAAGCTCGCTTTAAGACCCCCCAGACTGCAGAGGGAGGCTGAGAACCGGGCTGAGCGAAGTGCCGGCAGAGGTCAGAGCTGGGAGAACAGCCCTCCCCAGGGCCTCCTCCACTGGGGTGGGGGTGGTACATAGAGCACAGCTGGGCGCCCACCTCCCTGCCTCCTGGCCTGCGGGGCTGACAGCTGACAGGTTCTTCAAAGCCACGCTGCGGGCCCGGAAGCTCAGGCTTCTGTGGCTACAAGCCCTCTGATCCTTCCCTTCTGTTTTATAGATGAACTTCCTCGGCCGGCTGAGGCTGGGGAAGGACAATTTCTGGATTCCTGGGCATCAGCGGCATGCCAGTGTGCTCCCGCCCCCCGAGTCTCCAGCCTGTTGGGTGGAGGGGTGACCTGGCTGGTCCCACCCTGGGGTGAAGGAAAGAAGTATTCCTAGGAGACTCTACCTCCCACTGTCCCACTTCTGGGCCCCACCCCTTCTCCAGGCGCCAACAGATGGGGACACTGGAAACACTGTCCCTGGCTCACAGCTGGCCCGGCCTGCCCACATTTTCCACCCCAGACCCTCTTAATCCAGACTCCCCCAGAGCCCAGGGAGCCTGTGGGGCATCTGCCTGGGGAGGTGGGTGGGCGGGAGGACACCCCCCCCACTCAGCTCCAGGCATCAGGGCTCCTTGGCTTTATAGACTTAGCATCTGCTTAAGATTTTAGAGGGAAATACGGTACCATGGCTAAAACCCCATTTGACCCTGTACAACTGGGGAAACGGAGGCCTTGTAGGAGTTAGTCGAAGACGGAATCTTTAGCAGCAAGGTGTGCCCTGTTCTGTCTTTCTCTCCCTGAAAATCTCTCTCACACACATGCATGCACACGCACACGCACACATGCTCACTCCTGGCCAGAACCACGAGCAAGCCCACAAGCGTCCACACTCAAGAAAAGAGTTTTCTATTTTTTTGTGTGTGTTGTTTTTCATTTTCTGTTTTTTTTTTTCTTAAAAAGGACTTATCCAAATATCTGGATAATAAATCATGTGCGTTTCCTAAGAAACTGGGTTTTTCTTTTCCCTTGTGGTTTTGGTGTTGTTCTTTATCTTCTTGGAGCCTGACTCGCGGTCTGAGGTTTCTTTCTTCCTTTCCTTTTCCTTTTTGCTTTGGACAGGAGAAAGCAGTTCATGTGAATTGTACTTGACTCTTCAAAGAGGAAACTGGTGTGAAAGGAGAAGAGGGCTCAGGGAGGAGGGAGAAACCAGGAACCGAGGGAGAAACTGAAGGATGAAACGAAGACAAACGCGACCCAGAGCTCTCGGGGTGGCGGTGGCAGGTGGGGTGGAAGGAGTGGGGAGGGCCACCTCCTGGCCGCCCCCCAGCTGCCTCCAGAGGCCTCACGGTGGTTCCTGCACGGAGATCTGAGGGTAGGAGGGACAGCAGGGGGTGGAGAAGGAGCACTGGGTCCTCAGGACAACGGAGTACATGGATTTGCTAAGGCTGGTCGTGGTCTGGAGTGGGGCGAGGGGAGGCGGAGGGGACGACTCCGGCTGTGAGCCAGGGGGCAGCAGAGGCCTCACCGCCTCTCAAGAGGCTGCCCCAGGTCTCCCTGTGCCCGCCTCCTGCCTGCCCTCCCAGCCCATGGTTCTGGAGCCGCTCAGCAGTCCCCATCAGTGGCCATGGCCACCAGCATCTCACTCTTGCCCATCTCCTCCAAGGCACTCGCCAGGCTGTTGAGGTCCCCGTCGTCCTGCTGCAGAGCTTCCCAGAGGTCCAGGATCACACCCGTGGGGCTCGCTTTGGTGGCAAAGTAGTTCAGGTACCTGGCGGAGGGAAGGAGAAGGCCATTGGGCTCCCAGGCACCTCCCGGAAGCGTGGAAATGGAGAGAGCCCCGGGACGTGGGAAGACTCTGCAGTCCCACAGTCCTGGGTCTGACCCCTAACCCCTCTGCTGGGGGGCTGTGTGGCCCTGGGCAAGCCACTGCTCCTCTCTGAGCATCAGTTTCATCCTCTCTAAAATGGAACTGTCCTTGCTCATCATCATGTCTCACTTCTGTTAGTACTACCACTGAAAGACACTGGCCCCAGGAGAGTCCGTCCAGACCTAGCCTTCCATTCTTTCCTCGTCCCACACCCGTTCCCTGCTTGTCTTGTCCCCCACACTCTCCCGAGAGCAGGAACAAAGCCTGAGATGCTCTGCAAAGCCCGTTTCCAGTAAGGTATCTTGTACGTGGCATCTGCTCAGTGCAGGTGTATTAAAGGGTCTCTCAGTAAGTATAATGTAATAATAAGGACGGTTGTTGCCATTGTATTTATCCCCAAGAACTCTTTAAGTTCTCCAGAAGGGCTTTGACACCAAAGTATACTCTGTCACTGGGCAAACATTTCCAGAATACCTGCTCTGTCCTGGGCAGAGGGGTGCAGATGGTGATCACACCTGGTATCCTGTCTTGCCCGGATTCTCACAGGCCAGCACCCAGAGCGGGTGTTCCTCAAGGCTTTAGCACACCCGAGCTGAGCTCCTGATCTACCACGGATGGAAGGCTCTAGGTCCTGGCCCACCCATGCCTTGGGGACAAAGGGAGGCTGCGCTGGGGGGATCTGGCCCAACACCTACCGGTCCATGGAGAGCTTCTGCGCCAAGAGACGCCAGTCGTTGCCCCGTGAGTTGGGGGCATCCAGGCTGTTGCAGATCTTTTGGCGGATGGACAGTGGAATCTTGAAGGCGTACGGCCCCAGCTGGGTGGTGACAGTGCTGCCAGGGGCAGAGCAGAAGGTGTCCAGGGAGCCGGCAGGTGTCTGGAAGGGTGGGGGGGCAAGGTGAGAGGGGCAGAGTCCCCCCATCCCCATGCATACCACTGGCATCTGTCCCTCCAACCTTCCTGCCCGGAGACTGGGAGCTCACGGAGCTTCCGGTCACTCCCAACGCTCTGGGCAGGCTCCAGCTGCTCAGTCAAAGTCCCCCTCCCCTGGGAGTTTCCAAGGGATACAGCTGCATGCCCAGCACCCAGCCCTCAAGGCACACCATGCTCATGCACTGGGCCTGGGCTAACGCACTGCATCTTGATTACAAAGCCACAAGGAGCCTCAGCCATGGTCTAATCCATCCAGAGCCACTTTTACACGTGTGGAAATGAAGTCTAGAAAGGGGAAGGGACTTGTCCAGGGTCGAATGCCAAGTCAGAGGCACAGCAGGGTCTCAGCCCGTAGCCAGTGCTCTTGACACTGAGCTGCAAGGAGGTTCTAGCACTATTGTCCCGGGTAGCCTGCGTTTTGTTAACCTCAGTCTGGATTCACAGTGGGGGAGGACCACAGGCCAGGGCCAAGTGCTAACTGGATCCAAGGTGGATGGTCTCTGTCCTCCCTAAGACCCGCTTTCTGATTTAGTGAGGTGTTTAGTGATTACCTCTAGTGAGGTAATCTGTGTTGCTAAGCACAGCATTGGCCGTTCAGTAAGTGCCAGCTCTGAGCAAAAGACTCCCAGGTCCCCACTCAGACTTGGGAGGTAAAGGGGACCCATCTTTACAGGAGACAGCACCCCCCCCAGCTGAGGTGGGGAGCACGGGGATCTGAGCGCTGCACCCCCGGCCCCACAGGGTGTCTGGCCTCGGACTCACCTCGGCCAGCGTGGTGTGCAGCTGGAAGATCTGGCCTTCCCCTTCCACCTGCCGCACACAGATCTTGCAGGTGAGCTCGGTGGAGGCCAGGCTGTGCCTCTCCAGGGTGAAGGTGCAGTGTAGGGCCTTCTGGCTGCCGCTCCAGATGTGATAGAAGGGGATCTCCTGAGGGAGGGGCGGCAGGGCGAAGGATGGGAGGTTAGCCTGCCCTGCTTGCAGGGAAGGGGAGGCAGAGGCCGGTAATGAGGCCAGGGTCGGGGAGCATGGGGACTTTTCAGGGGCCGTGCAGGCCTCTCCCTCCAGATGGGCAGAGGAAGAAGAGCTGGCCAAGGGCCCCTCAGCTGAGAAAGGGAGCATATGGGGGAGAAGGCCCTGGTGTGGATGTGTGAGTCTGTGTGTGGGTACATGTGCACCTGCACACGTATGTCTGGGCTGGAAGCCTTGCCCCCTCGATGGTGTTGCACAGATGGGTGCAGGTGCGGTGGGGGGGCACTATCTGAGATTCCTTTGCATGGTCTGCCAGACACGAGCACTCTTAGAGACAGTAGTGCGCGATGGGGTGGGCACCGAGCATGGGGCTGTGCCTCAGGATGACCGGGAACGTGGAGTGGGGTGGGCAGGAGACAGAGACGGGGCGGGGGGAGGCATGGGGGGGCACTGGTCTTCCCTGGGCAGCCCGTCACATGCTCCCCCTCCCCAGCTTCATCCCCCGCAGCTCTCTGGCCCGGCCCTCACCTGGTACTTGGCCAGCAGCTTGCTTCTCCAGTGGGCGTGGGGGATGTCATGCAGAGACAGGCGCAGGTTGTGATAACTGTCTTTAAACAGCAGGGGTTTGGGCTCCTCCACCAGATAGCCCCCCAGTGTCCGCTCCAGCTCCAGCACCTCCTGTGGGTCGGCAGGCAAGGGGAAAGGGGGAGCCCATCACCCTTGGCCAGTGGGTTCTTCCTGCTGCAAGCTGGGGGCCTGGGGACACAGGCGGGCCGTGGGAGCCGGGCTACAGGACCAAGGGCAGGTACCCATTGGAGCACGGGCCTGGGCATTTGGTAAGCGCTCAGGAAGTCACGCCGTGTGAACAGATGGATGAGTGGACAGATAATGGACAGATGGATAAGTGACTGGACTTAGAGATGACTGCACAGATATATGGATGAATAGATAAATAAATGGACGCATAAGTACAGACAGACAGATGGACGTCCGGACGGATATACAAACAGATGGGTATATAAACAGAAGGACAAATGGAAGGAAAGATGAATAGATGCTTGGTGATGGCTGGACAGACACATGGACTGCTGAGTGAATGAGTATACAGATAGATGGGAAGCAAGCTGGATGGATGATGGATGGGTGGACGAATGGATGGATGGACAGATGGGGACCGAAGAGATAAGGAATGCCATCAAACAAAAATGTGGCAGCTTCCCTCCTGACCTTCCCTCCATTCTCCAACCAAAGCTGGGCCCTGGCCAATGCCCCCGTGCTGAGGGATGCAGGCCACAAGAGCATTTGCCAGAGCCTCCAACCCATTCGGGGCCTTCTGGAATTTCAGACCAGCCTGGTGTGGCAGAGGACACTCACTCTCCCATGAGGCCTTTCCGCCTATGCTGCCTTAGTCCCTGACTAGAGTTTGGGACAAGTCACAAGTGACTGGGAGACAGGAGCTGGAGGAGACCACACACCATGGGTAGGGAGAGGCTTGGAGCTACAGGAAAGGGACTAGAGGCTTCGCAGAGGGATGGAAGAAAGGCAGAGGTTTACACGGGATCCAGGGGCTGTGTTCTTCCAGTGTTAGAATGAGTCTGAGGTCCTAGGAACTGGGGCGAGGACTGGGGAGGCAATGGGCAGGGACTTGGAGGCTGGGAGGGGGGAAGGGTGCTAAAACACACCTGCCACCATCAGGCTCTATGTGCCCAAATCTGACCCTTTCATCTTTCTGCTCTCTCTGCCCAAACCACTCGCACCTGCCACAACCCCTCCCTCATTCAGGGGCACTGTCTGTCCTTTTGCATATACTCAGAACCTGGCTGTCAGCCCTGACCCCTCCTCTCTGCCCCTCATCCCATCAGTCACTGGGTTCTATCCATTCTACTAACACAGTGGCCAACCCCCTGTCCTCACTGCTGTCCTTGCCTGGTGTCCAGGGCCCAGGTGAAGCTTTCAACTGGCCTCCCTGCCTCTTGTCCACCCATTCCTGCAGCATAGCTCAGGGGCTTTCAAAGGAGTGCCTGTGCACAGGTGTCCACCGCCTCTATGCCCCTGCCCGAAGGATAGATCCCAAATTCCTGAATATAGATCCCAAGGCTGTTGGGGAGCTGAGCCCTGCCCTCCTCTCCAGCCCCATCTCTCTCCCTCCGTCACATACGCACAGCCCCTGCAGGCTTCGGTCACACGGAACGACACATCTGCCTTTGCGTTTGCAGCTTTGCCTACTGGAAGGCCCTCCAGCCTTCTCTGCCTGGCACCCCTACTTGGCTTTCAGAGCATAGGTCTAAGGCTAACTGTGCCGTGAAGCCCTCTCAGACCCTCCCCCTCCCAGGTGGATGCTCCCCTCGCCCTCCTTCAGGGAGCCCCCTCTCTGTCTCCCTCTCCTCTAGCCTGGAGCTTGGTGAGGGCAGAACTGTGCCTGATTCCTCTCTGTATCTCGGGGTGTGATGCCATTTCAATGTCTGAGTAACGAATGACGGGTTTATGAGGCTGATGGTGGAAGAGGGTACCGCAACGGGGCTGACGCACACCCAGTGTGCCAGTGCTGGGCCTTACCTTCAGGGCTACGGGTGTGTCCTCCAGGCAGTAGACCCTGAGGCTGTACTCCAGGGAGGTGCAGAGGGCGGGGGCGAAGATGGCCAGCTGGAGCCGCTTGACGGCCGAGCGGGAGTACGACTCGCCCGTGAAGACGTAGGTGCCCAGCTGGTCCAGCAGGATGTGGCAGGACCTGGCCTCCAGCTGGCAGTAGCAGGGAGTGTTCAGGGTCTCCTCATCCAGAGTCACCACCTCCTGCAGGGTGAGGCACACAGGTCACAGTTAAGGCCATGGAGAGGTCCACCAAGGCGGAGACGGGAGAAAAGGGTCTTTCAGCTTCGGAGGCTTCCCAGAGCAGGTTCGGATGGCGGACCCGGCCCCCCAGCCTCGGCTCCTCACCTCCCAGTGGCCCTGGTGGGCCTGGGTCTTGAGCTGGAAGATCCAGTCGCCGGCACTGACTTCCGCACAGTGGGGTACCGTGAGGATGACGGGGCGGCACAGCAGGAGGCCCGTGGGCCCACAGGTCACTGAGGGGCTCAGTACTGTCTGGGTCCCTTCTGAAAGCGGGCTGGGGAGATGGCAGAGGGCAGGGCGGAGGCAGTGAGGGGAGGCCGGAAGGTCAGCAAGGGCTGGGACTGGTGTGGGGCTCCTGCCTCTGTCCTGGCTCCTGGGAGGCTGAAGGCACATCTCCACCCCTCGGGGCTCCCGGAGGTCATGGGTCAAGGAGAGACAAAAGGATGGCATACGCCTGAAGATTGTTCTCAGATTTCTGTTGTTCAAGTAAAGTTCTCACACTCATATCCCTGTTCTCGTTTTCAAAGGCTCTGCACTCTTAGGATGTTTTGAACAAGTGTTGCTCAACTGCCCTCTGGAAAGGGGCTAGCAGTCTAGGCTGTCGCCAGCATGTCACGGGGCAGGGGGGAGTCCCCACACTTTTGTCAATATGAAGCTTTTATCGCATGAAAAAAATCTGTAAATTCAAAAAGCAAAAAACTCCTAATATCTCATGGCTGAATCACAATTTCTCGGACTACAAATTATGCTGAATGTTTTTTCATAATCTACTGGAGTGTGTGTGTGTCTGTGTGTGTGTGTGTGTGTGTGTGTGTGTGTGTGAGGGTGTGTGCATCAAAGAGACTATGTGTCAATCACTTCCTATCCTCTGACCCTTCTTGCAGTGAAATATTCAAAGCCTCTTTACATAGTAAGGTTATTAACCTTTTGTCATAATGTAGCTATTCTGTCAATTGCCTTTCAGTTTCCTGATTTGTGGGGCTGATTTTTATGATATAAATGTAGAGGTAATAAGGTCTGTCAATGTCTTCCTTGGAGGACTACCTCTGGCTTTAGGATCAGGCGCAGGGTGGGGGATGGTGGTATCTGAACCCAGGGTGGACAGGGAGGAGGGAGAGGAAGAGGAAGAGGAGAAGGGCAGCCCAGGCCGGAACTGAGGTCTCTCTACTCACAGGGTGTTCTCTGCCTTGTTGATAAGGAGGTACATCTCATAGAACTTGCCCTGGGGGATGGCTCCATTGGGCACCAGCAGGCTGACCCCTAGGGGGAGAGGGAGGTCAGCAGGGAGGAGCTAGATGCAGTCTAAGAGCTTAGAACAGGGGTGGGGGAGTAGCTCCTTGCTTAGGTCAGGGGGAGAAAGCCATTTCCTGAAATCCAGGTGGTCAACGAAGAGGTGGGGAGAACAGCTCTGGGGATTAGGTACAAGGACAGCCCAGGCCACTGACAGCAGGGGGTTTGTCTGATAACATGGGGGCCCCTGGCTTTATGACAGGGTACAAAGATGGCAAAGACTCAAAGTCAGAAGGCCCCAGTGACAGCTCTAGCCCCAGACCCATGTGACACTGGGAAACTATCAACTGATGGCTTTGCAGCCCGAGATGGGCAGCCCTGCCCTCCCAGTATTGCTCCGTAGGTCTGGGGAACTACGAAGAGCTATTCTCTCCCACTTAAAAGATGAGGTTTACAGAGCGGCTACTCCAAGGTTCCCCTGCCTTAGTGGGGCAGAGAAAGGTCTGGACCCCACGTCTTCTATTTCATAGTCCCTTCTTCTCCCTGGGCCTCATGTTTCCAATCTGAGAAATGGGATTAGGGAAGTCTTAATTTCTATCGGTGGAAGGGGCTGCTGGAGGGATGCCTAGAGGGACTCACTGAGCCTGGGCCAAAAGGCAAGCAGAGCAGGAGCCCACCTGTGCCGGGGATGCTGAGCCTCCCACCAAGGCAGCCAAAAGTGCCACTGACACTGCTCCCTGGGTCACGGGGCAGGCCCAGGAGCTGCTGGGAGCCGAGGCTGGCAGTGCGCAGGTGCAGCAAGTGGGCATCCCGGGTGAAATCGCCAGGGTATGTGCCGGGCGGCAGGACACCCAGCAAGTCAGCCCCATCCGGCAGGCCTGGCCCAGAGCCGGTGGTGCCGGAGTTGTAGACCTTGATCTTGAGATTGGGCAGGGGGTCCAGCAGGGGTGAGTTGGTCATGGGGATCTTGTCGGCTGAGTCCTGCAGGGCATACATGGGCCCACGGTAGATGCCGGCACTAGCAGTGAGGTCTGGAGGCGCTGACGGGTGCAGGAGCTGTGGATTGTCTGCAGGGGTTGGGGCTATGATCAGACCCAGCTGTGCCTTACTGGCTTGCTCCCATCCTCTACCCCTGCTGGGGGCCCTCCTGTTGCCAAATCCCACCCAAACGTCCAGCTGCCAAAGGCTCAATTGCCATCCACCGCAGGAAGCTTTGGGGACCCACCACCCGGGCTACTCCCTCCCTTCTCTGGGTCACTCTGATCTATGCTCATCCAGTTATCTATAGAGCAAAGTCTATAAAAACTCCAGGAGGGAGAAGGAGCCCCCACTGTGGTCTGGCTGATCTGGCCAGTCTGGCTGGCTGTCGTGCCTCTCTGGGTGCCCCGGTCTGCATCTGCCACACCCCACCCCCGATCCCAGATATCCCCAGGTGCTCACTGGGCCTCGCGGTCTTGAAGTTGACGGGATGGAAGCCGCCGGTGAGGGCGGCGGACGAGTCAGTGATGTCAGTGTCGAAGTCCCGGCGGTTGCGGCGGTACACCACCCCCCCCACCACGATGAGGACACCCACAACAACGAAGGCAGACACCACAAGGCCTGCGTACAGCGCCACGTCCCCTGAGGCCTCCAGCACTGCGGGCACAGGAAGATGGTATGAGACCCAGGTCCTGGGGCAGAGACCGAGGTCCCGGGACAGATCTGTGCTATATACACTAGCTCCTACTCTCAGCTCTGCCACAACTGGCTGGGACCTCGGACAAGCCTGAACCGTTTTGTGCATCGGTGTTTGCAAGTAAAATGGTCTCAAGGCCCCTGCCCTGCTTCCCTCCCCGTGCAGAAACAGGCAAAATGACCCGTGTCCGTCCCAACAGTGAACTCATGGCTCACTGCTGAGAAGAGACAAGGGCTGTGGCTCAGTCTGTCCTGTCCCAGCCAGGAGGTTAACTGAGAGCCCCACTGCAGCCTGCAGCCCACCCTTGGGCAGGAGGTCCCGGCGCCCAGAACTCTTAAGCAGCCCTCCCTGAGCTCAACTTGCACCCTAAGCCAGGTGGGGCCTGGAGGCTGAGGGGAAGCAGGAGGAAGGAATGAGATGGAAGGTGATGGGGTGGAGAGGAGGTGACCAGGTGGAGGGGAAGGAAGGGGCTCAGGGAGGCCACCCACGGCCACACTTCCCTCCCCCAGGCGGGCTGCTACACAGCTGCAAATAATTCTATGTAGGCCAAGCAGGAAGGTGTCAGGGTCAAGAGGCAGGGTCTGCACAGCAGTGCCATCCGACCACGCTTTCCACAACGATGCGTGTTCTCTGCATTGTCCCAGACGACAGCCACTAGCCACATGTGGCTAATGAATGACTAAAATGTGGCCCGTGTCACTGAGGAACTAAGTCTTAAGCAATGTATTTAATTTTAACTAAGTTCACAGGAAGTTAAAAGAGCCACACGTGGCCAGTGGCTACCATGCCGGACGGCACACAGGCAGAGCCAAAATACCTGCTCTTCCCTTCCAAGAAGTACATGCCCATCTCCCCTCCTGTGGGGGAGGCTCAGAAAAGTAGGCCTGCTTTCCCTTCCAAGCCCCACCTCCCCAGTGCAGACAGAGCTTTCGGGAGGTAGGGGTGGCTAAGTCCCAGTGTCTGCCCACTTCCGCCACCTTCTGGCCCCATCTCTCCTCAGTGGCCCTCACTCTTGGGCTCCCCAGAGGATCCTGGCCCCCCGGGAGAGCGGCTGGAGGAGGCCCTCAAGGCTTGGTTCTGCCTCCTTGATGTTCTCCCTGACCACTGTGAGCCGGGCCCAGGGCCTCACTGTTGATTTTACGATTCTGGAATTATTTGGGAATGATGGTTTAATTGCCACAGGCCAATCCACCCGAGCTGGTTTACTGCTCTGGGGCTGCCACAGCACAGCCTGGGGAGGAAGCCGACCAGCCCCTCGGTGCTGACGGCAGGCAGCAGGTTTCCTGGAGAATCTAGTCCTGCTACTGGGGGTAAGTACGGGGCTCTGGGTGGACAGTGTGGGCCTGGGTGGTGGCTCTGTCACAAAGAGGAAGCTGAGGGCACAAGGCTAAAATCGCCAGCATTGGCCACATAACTAGTTAGGTTCAAATCCCACCTGGATCCCCAGGTAAGCCCCTTCCTCACTGAGACCCAACTTCTCCCATCACAGGAGGGTTGGGGCAGTGTCCTTTCTGTAGCTGTGGGTCTCCCTGTCTGCATGTGACAGAGGCCATGACATGTGCAGCACCAGGGGTGGGGGACCGCATGGAGGGTGGGTGAGGGGGCACCTTCCAGTCTCCCTGTCCCCCACACTGCCCTGCACCCCACACCCTTGAAAAGCCAGTCAAGGAGAGCCAGGGATCCCCCAGAACAAAGAGGACAGCCATGAAATGGGACTTACGGTGGCTTTTGGGGTCACTTAGAGTTTTCTTATCTGTCGAGGGAAATAAACGGAAAGACAATGACGTAGGTGGCGGAGAAAGGATGGCGGAGGTGACAGGAAACGGGCAGATGAGATGATGCACGTGGGCGGGTGGGCAGAAGCCCCAGGGGCTGCTCCACTGCTGCCGGCACCTGAGACCTGGGGCGGCCTGGGGGGCACCCCCATCCGGCTCGAGCCCACACCCCGGGGACCCGGCGTCCCGAGGACTCACTCTGCACGCACAACCCGTCTGTACAGTTCTTGGAGTCGAGCAGGGTCCCGCTGCAGTCTCGGCCTCCGTTCTGGGGCGGGGGCGCCATGCACTCGCGGCTGCGCCAGTGGGCACACTCGGTGCTGCAGGCTGACCACTTGCTCCACTCCGTCCACGCTCCGTCCACTGCGGGAGCATGGGGCACGGCACGCGCGGTTAGGCACGCAGAATGCAGCAACGCACCCGCACCCACGCATGCGCACTACGGCAGGACAGGGTGCCCGGACATGCAAGCCATAGGGCAACACTCACCCCCAGCCATGGGGCCCGGGCACGGATGGGGCGGGGACAGACAGAACACGAACACACACACACACACACACACACTCTCTCTCTCTCTCTCTCTCCCTTCTCTCTCTCTCTCTCTCTCAGACGCAGTCCCGGGGCCCTCACGGGGACTCAAGCCCAAGGCAAACACACCGAAACCCAAGAGCCCAGACAAAACCAGGCATGCAGGGGACCCACAGACGGGGACCCACAGGGTGAGGTGAAGAGCAGAGAAGAGAGGGCCTTTGCAGGATTAGGGGTGGCGGTCAAGACGTGTCTAGGTCAAGGGCAGGGGCACAGGCTCCTCCCACCCCAGGCAGCCTGGGACCCCGGCCCTAGAGCTGACACCGAGAACCCTCAGCCTGGAGGGCAGGAGAGTCCACCCCTCAGACAGCGGCTCAGAGCCTCCGGGTCTGTCTCTTTAGCAGCCGGCACAGAATGAGAGGGCAGAGGCTCCAGGACAAGCATCTTTCACCCCCCACAATGGGATAGAGCAGCCAGCCCCAGGGCGGCAGCCCTCTCGGCACAGAAAGGAGGGCTGGGAACCAGAGTGGGGCCATGGAGGGGGAGGTGGGATGCCGGCTGGCCCCTGGCCTTACCTGGACACACAGTAGTGCAGGCGGTCTTTTGGAAGGCCTGGCCCTCACAGAAGGCGCCTCCATTGAGCGGTGCTGGGTTGGTGCAGGTCCGCGTGCGCTTCTGCCAGCCACGGCCACAGCGGTTGGAGCAGGGTGACCACTCCGCCCAGCTGGACCAGCCACCATTCACTGCAAGGGCAGCGGTGTCACCTGCTTGGCCCGGCTCTGCCACCTGTGGGCCCCCTAACCCCATCTCCAGGCCCAATGAGGCCCTTCTGCTGAGGCCTAGCCTTTCCTAAGTGGACCCCTCCTGCCGTAGCACTGGGGACAGATCTGGGCTGTAGCCATCAGCCCCAGAGGGGACCAGGGAGGTCAAGCTCTATCCCTAACCTCAGTGTATGGTGGCAAATGAAAGTCCAGAGAGGGCTGATGCTTACACAAGGCCACCCAGTAATGAAGCCAGATGTAGGGTTCTTTCTAGCACACTCAAAGCATCTCAGCTGTGGCTCTGCCCCCCTATACCCAAGGGAACAGCAAGGAATAACCTACAGGCCAAGGCAGTGGTTTCTCACTCTGCTGGGACACCAGGCTCAGGAATGAGGATACTGACTGGGTCCTGTTCCAAGCCCAAGCCCAGAGTGCCTGACTTGACTGCTAGCTTTGCTGTGTGATCCTGGTAAAGGCACCTCCCCTTGCTGGGCTTCAGCCTCCTAGCTGTCCATCGGCACCCTGCTGGCCTCTTCGATAGGACACGGTGAGGCGGGCAGATGGCCCAGGCTCTCCCCCGCCCCTGGCTAGGCTGCCCCGTGTGGGCCCATACCATAGACAGTGATGGCGGCGGTGGTGCTTCGGCGTTTGGCTACAATGTTCTTGGCCACACAGGTGTAGTTGGCTGTGTCTGACAGGCGGGCCTGGCGGATGATGAGGTTGTGGTCGATGGTGAGCAGGAAGTTGGTGTCCTGGGTGGGGTCAATGATGTCCTCATTCTTCAGCCACTCCACCTGGAGGAGAGTAGTTGGAGGGGGGCGTGAGGGCCAGTGCCTACTCACTGCATCCCGGGAAGTGGGCCCTCTGTGAAGGGGATAGGACACCCGGCCATAAGCAGGACAGAAGTTCTATCCATCTTCCACCCACGGCGGTGACGTGGTGAGGCAGGCCCTCCACAGGACAGGCACTGTGCTGAGCAGTACAGAACCCAGGGGTTGTGACAACCACCCACTAGCTGGACAGCCTCCATTTCATCAGTCAGAGGGCAGCATTTATTAGCATCTACCCGACAGGGCTGTCGCAAGGATTAAACACATTAGTGTGGAGAGCGGGAGAACTTAGCTCCCCGTAAGTACAAAATAAGCATTAGCTAGCAGCGCGTGTCTTCTGCCATTAAGGCAAAGGCCCCATGGAGTGTATCCATGCTCAGACCCGTGCATTATAAGACCCTTTGGTGTCCATGAAGCGGGGCTTTGGCTTTTGGGTGGGGAAGGAGGATTCAGCCACAGGCACTTCCCTTGCAAGAGACTGAACCTGGGACCAACCCAAGTAGCCCTTGGGGATCTTGCCCCAGCTCTGCCCCAGCTTTGGGGTTATGCCTAGCCAGGGTCTAGTGCATGCTGAATTCTTCAACGGTGGTAGTTCCCTTCTGTCTCAAGCCTTGACATTTCCATCTATGAAATGGGGAAAGCTCTGGGAGCCTGAGGCACCATGGCTGGTAGTGAATACCACGTCTGGCTGGTCCCTGCCATGCCTGGTATTCCTCTTGTCCCCACTCACCTCAGCCACAGGCACTCCCTCCGGTGGGCGGCACTGCAGGAGAACCTCCTGGTCCAGGGGCACTTCCTTGCCCAGAGGCTCCTGATCGAAGTTCTTGCGCAGATCTGGGAGAAGCAAGAGGAGTCGGTCACCACCAGGCACAGTGAGGGGGAACTGAAGCCCGAGGTACCCAGCTCTAACCACTAGGTGGCAGTGCACACCAAGGGAAGGGGCTCGACCTGTGGCATGTCCTCTTCTCCAAATTGGGGGCCCTCCCAGGTGGAGTTGGTGGAACAGGTTTCCCTCCCTGACTCTGGGATCATAAGCACGTAATAACGTGCAGGCAGCTCCCTTATACAGAAGTAGGTGATAGGGGCCGTTAGAAATCCCAAGGCCAGAGGTGGCCCAGTATCTGGGTCTAAGAGGCTTCTTCTGGGCGGGCACTCATGGGCCCTGAGGTCTCTGCAGTGGCCATCTTCAGCCAGAGATGCCCCCACAGAGGAGGAATTTCCTCTCCAGGAAGCACACGGAAGGGGCCCCGGGGGAGTGGGGTGGGGGTGTCGGACGGCGTACATGCGATGCGGACATAGGCCCGGCGACTCTTGGTGGTGCCGGCGGAGCTCCAGGCCACACACTGGCACCAGTAATCCTCCAACCCGAACAGCTCCTCCACCTGCTGCCGTGACACCTCGATTTGGACCTCCCGCACCCGCAGGCCTGACAGGAGGAGACAGATGTTAGCAGGGGACGGGTCTGAGCATGGGAAGCAGGGACATGGCACCGGGACATCTGTCTCTCTTCTGCCAAGTGCCTCCCATTTCCATCTATTTCCCTGGCCAGACCCACCAATGTCACTCCCCTGGAGACTGCCCCGGCTAATGCAAACCTGCTGTCTCGTGCCAGCCACGTCCTGCCCTAAAGCCAGGGTGTGCTCTGCAAAATGCACAAAGCCAGGTCACTCCTCTGGTTGTGCCTCCAGTCCTCAGAACACAAAGACCTTGATCCCCCACGTGGCTGTGAGGCCCTACACTGTCTGTCTGCTACAGCCTCACTGGGTGTCTTCCCTCCACCAGCCACAGGGCCTTCGCACACCAGTTCCCTGGCTGGAACTCTCTTCTGGCCCCCGTGTGCCCAATGGACCCCCAATCACCATCACCTGGGCCTCACTTCTGGAGGGAAAGCCCCACTGACCCTGGCCCACTCCCCACCCACTGTCAAAGTGCCACACGGAGCATGATTGGGCTGTGCAGGTCTCTTTCCCTGCCCAGCCTGGTTTTCCAACAGCACTGACCACTCTCTGGAACTGTATCATCTACTGATGTGGTCCTGTGTTAATTATATATTTCCTGCAGGGGAATAAAGCAGGGCTTTGCTCTGTTTACTGCTGGGGCCCACGACCTAGCACAGAAAAGGTTTTCCACAAATATGTGAAGACAGCATGTGGCCTCTCTCTGCTTAGGAGCTGGAGCTGGTGGGAGGCCCCTCTTCCTGGGATCCCACCGATTTCTCAACAGCTCCCTACTAGGGCCTGGAGGCCTCTCTGGATACTGGATCCAACAGCCTACCCAGACAGGATCCATCACTCTCCTGCCAACTGTTGACAAAGCCCCTTATGCTCAGAAAAAGAGTGAACCCTTCTGGATTAGGAAGCCCATCTAAAGCTCTTCCCCCAAAGCCTGTGGGAGGACTGCAAGGCCTCCTCCTCCAGGAAGCCCTTCATGACTATCCCGTTTCAGAATACCCAAAGCTGCTGCTCCTCCCTGCCACGTGTCCCAGCTCTTCCTCTCATGCTTACACATGGGTTCTGATAAGCCCCTCGAGGGTAGGATTGTCTACTGTACTCTCCGTGGTACTGTGGCATGGTGGTCAAGTGTGGGTTTGGGTGGCTGGGCAGGTCTGAATCCTGGCCCCAACCTCAACCTTCGGTCTCCCCCTGTACATAATGCACCCCCAGTCACCATCAGCTTTGGGCCAGGCCTCACTTCTGGAGGGAAGGCCCCTCTGACCCTGGCCCACCCCCCACCTGCTGTGAAAGTACCCTAGGGAGCATGACTGGGCTGTTCAGTTCTCTTTCCCTGCCCAGCCTGGTTTTCCCACAGCGCTGGAAGGGGGCGCTCGTGGGCCTGGTAGCCGGGGGAGTAGGGGCCGTGCTGTTACAATCACTCCTAATTGCAGGGGTGGTGAGAGGCCCCAGCGGGGTACACCATCCTTCTGCTTGGTTTGGACCCCCACCGCTGACCTCTGATCTGGGCCAGAGGGCCTCAGGGGGACACAGAAATAAGGGCAAGTTTCAAGAGGAAAGAGGCCAAGAAAAAGCCAGAAAGAAGATGGAAGAAATGGGATTTACTGAGTGCCTGCTGGGTCCTGGCACTACGCTCAACACTGAGCAGGCCCCACCATGTTCCACCCCCATGGGGACCTTCGTTAATGTCCCAGTTTACAAGGACAGGAAGTGGGGCTCATAGAGTGTGAGGAACTTCCCAGAGTCATGCAGCCACAGGGGTGGCTGGGGGTACATTTCTTTTTTCTCTCTTTTAAAAATTCCTTTTTTGGGAAGCCTGGGTGGCTCAGTCAGTTAAGCCGCTGCCTTCAGCTCAGGTCATGATCCCAGGGTCCTGGGATCAAGTCCCGCATCGGGCTCCCTGCTTAGCAGGGAGCCTGCTTCTTTCTCCGCCTCTGCCTGCCACTCTGCCTGCTTGTGCTCTCTTTCTCTTTCTCTCTCTGACAAATAAATAAATAAAATCTTAAAAAAAATTCCTTATTTTATTTTATTTTTTAGATTTTTGGGGAAGCATGAGACTCCAGATCTGTTTTCTAAAATTCTCTCAAAATGTTGGTAAAATATAGATAATCTAAAACTTACCATTTTAACGTACACAGTTGAGTAGCATTAAAGTACATTCTGGGGTGTATTTTTAAGCCTGGGTGGTTCTGAAATCGGTGAGCTTTTCCCAGAAAGATAGAAGTTGGAAGGAGGGAGAAAGGAGAGAGAGTGAGAGAGAACATGTTGTGTGGGGAGGGGGGGCAGACCAAGAAACATGGGGAAGGAAGATGGACACAGATAGGAGTGAAAAGGGAGAGGTGGGAGAGACAGAAGGAAACAGGAGAGGGCTGAATAAGGGGGGAGAGAAGGATGAGGGAAGAAGTGGCGGCAGCAGGACCAAAGCAGAGGCGGGCTGTGGGGTGAGGGGCCCCCCAGAACCTGGGCCTGGCTGGGGCTGCCTGGCACTGGCCACCTGTAGGTCACCAGCAGCAGTGGTCCCCTGGAGCCCTGGAAAGGACCCCCTCTGAGGGGCCTGGGGACACAGAAGCCCCCAACTGGCTTCAGGGGCACCTCTGGGGGTGCCCTGGACCCCGCGCGCATCTTCCTGTCGGGATCCGGGCTCTGTCCCAGCACCACCTCCATGGTGTTCTACTTAGCGAACACAGCTGGAGGAGGAGACGCAGCATCTTACGAACGGGAACAGAATCACTTCCCACAAACCCAGAGGCCCTCTGACACTAAGGACGGTCCCGGAACCTGGGTACGTGCTGGGGGGCCGGGGCTGCGGACGGGGCAGCTCCTCCTTGTTATGAAGGGTGCACAGCAGGTGCTGGAGTGTGCAAGCGCGAGAGTGTGTGCGTGAGGAACGCTCGCCCCGTCGCCCCCCACTGCTCCCTGATGTAAGCCGGAGACAGAGAGAAAAGGACTCTGTGCTCTTTCATTTGGTAGTGCAAAGTCAGACAGGGACATGTGGCCAATGCTTGGGGAGATGAGGATCCAGGATGAATCCCAGAGGGGAAACTGAGGCCCCGGGGGCGCCATGGCCATGTGAAGTCTCACACAGAGCCCAGGGCAGAGCCAGGCCCAGGACCCAGCATCCCTGGCACCCCTGTGCCCTGGAGGTGACCGGACGAGTGGGGCAGGCTCACCCGTGGCCTCATCCAGGCCCTCCTGTGTGACGTGGTCATTCTGGCTGACCCACTCGCCGTTGCACTTGAAGTAGATCTGTGTGGCAGGGAAGGCGCGGCAGCGCAGCTCCACGGGCTTGTTCTTCACGATGTAGGCGTCCTGGGGCTCCTGGAGGAAGTGGGGCAGGGGCTCAGCCGGTGCCGATGGGAAGGAGTCAGGGAGCATCTCGGTGCCGGAATCCGTGCCTGTGGAGGGAGGGTGGGCTTCATGAGGCTGAGGCTGGGGTGGGGGGCAGTGAGCGGCTGGAGATCAGCCGGGATGCCCTCTGTGACACGGGCAAGGTCTGGCCCTCCTGGGGCCTCAGTTTCCCCATTCCCCCAGCTCTTACCAGGTCGTGCTTTGGAGCCAGTCCTAGCTCTCTGACCCTGGGTGATTCTCCTTCTTTCCAGACAGAGATGTCAGGGTGGCCCAGAGAGCTGAAGGGATTGTCTGGGCCAGAACACCCCTCGAGCCCTCCCCAGTGTCCCCTGCACTGGACCTACTAAGCCTCCCTCCGGTTTCCCATGGTGATGCCACAGGACGTGAAGGGCTGGCATGGATTACAAAACAGCCAGTTTTGCCCTAAAGCCACAGCTCTCCTTGGCAGCCCCAGCCTGCTGGGCTGGTGGAGGTGGGGAGATAAGCCAGGACCCCCAGAGGCATGAGGTGGGGTCGGGTGGGGTGGCTGCACCAGGTCTGGTTCCTTGGTGCTTGGCCCCCCCATGGGGCCTCCTCCTCTGAATGCCCAAGGCAGGCAGCAGCATGGAGCGGGAGACCACCTCCCCAGCAGTGTTTACACAGAGCCTCCCCTCCTCGGCGCGTTCTATGCCCCACTCCCCAGCCCTTCCCTCCTCAGCCAAATGCACACCCTCCACCCTAATAGCAGACAAGAAAACTGCGCAGCCTGGGAACGCAGATAGGCTGTGCCCGCTACAACTCCTCCCCAACAAGGGGCCAAATGGGAGCCCTGGCCCGCCGGCCTCTCTGGAAAGAACAGTGCCTCACGAGGTGAGACAAACAGGAAGGGAGAGGGTCCGGCCACGACCAGTGCTGGGAGGGAGGGAAACCAGGCCAGGCCAGCCCATTGGTTCACTATCCACTTTAGGAAAATAGACTTTCCGACACCAAGCGCCAAACAATCAGATGGCTGGAGCGAACGATGGGGGGCTAAGCTCCAGAGGGAACAATGATTAAACCGCAGGGGTGTGCATCCGCCCAGCCCCTCACTGCCAGCCACGGCCTGTCACTGTCCCAGCACCCCAGTCCCTCCAGTGGGGTGGGGTCCCAGGAAGCACTTGCCCCCAGCCCAGGAGGCCACGATGGGGCATGCATGGCCCTAAGGAGCCCCCTATGTCCAAAGGGGCCAAGGGGACACTCTGTTCTCCGCTCTCCAAGAGCAGAATGAACAAAATAAGCCGTCTCTTTGCGGCCCAGGAGCTCCTGCTAAGACTTGGGGTGAGGGTGGGGGGTTCAGGCGCTCTGAGAACATGCACAGGTTGTCACTGACTCCAGACAGTCGGTCCCGGGGGGAGCAAAGGGGAAGTCAGCAGGAAAGTGTGAATCCTGCTCCATCTAGCATGTTCCATGGGACCCCAGGACAGCCCTTTAACTGCCAGCATGATACTTTGTCTCTGAAGACGGCAGGGAGGTCAACGCCCTTCCCTGGGCTGTTCTGAGGACCACAAGAGCTAGACAAGCGTGAGCACCCAGGAGGGGGCAAGCGCATAGTAGGTGTACATCGTCACATGAAAATGGCGACTAGCGCTCGCCTGGCATTAGGGGCTGTGTTTTTAGCACTTTACACAGTCAGCTTACCTCACTCTTGCAACAACTCTGTAAGGTATTTATGGGAGTCTTTGGTTTCTATGTGGGGAAACTGAGGCTGGGAGAGGTGAAGCAGCTTGCTCTAGGGCACAGAGCTAGCAGGAGGCACAGCCAAGTTCTGAACCCGATAGGCAGACCCCCAGCTTCTGGGATACTGCCCAGGACTCCAGACGGCCTGCTGCTGGAGTAGCTCGGGGACAGGGTGAGCATCCCCCCGTCTGAGAATCCGGATGGATCCTGTCCTGACACCAGCCAGGACCCCACAACTCTAAGAACTCTCTCATTAAAAGTTCAGCGAGGCTGCAACCGTCCTTGTTTTGGAACTGAAGACCGTCTGTGTGGGGGAACGACAGACCAAAGCTCCCTGGCTGGTGGGCAGCTAAACTGGGAAGGGCACGGAGGATCCCAGGGCTTGTTCATGCCCACCTCCCTCTGCTGGGCAGGAAGCCCCCTTCCATGTAGGTAGAAGACTGGCAGCCCCTGGGGTCTGGGAGCTGGGGCAGTTGACGGCAAGGTGAAACCCCGCCCAGGGAGCGGGACAGCGACTCCCAGGGGCCGGAGAGCAGGTGGAGCCAGGAGGGCGTGTGGGCAGCAGAGCACTGGCAAGGCTCTGTGCCCCGCTCCCCAACCCCTGCCACAAGAGCCTTGCTTCAGTCTCAGACCTGAGGGGGGTGAGGCAGGGCACAGACTTCAGATGGAGCCACCTCTGGGTCTGAAGTCACCCTTCCTGACCTCAGGTACCACCATCTGTGAAATGGGGGGACCAGGCCTCCCTCTGGGGGGGTGGAGGTCACCAGAGAAGGTACAGGGGAGCCCGTGGGTCCAGTCACTTGCTAGCTCCCTCTTCTAACCATACGGCCCCCAGCCCCCCAACCCCCGAGGTGATGGCTGCTCTGGCTCTCTGCGGCACTACAGCTGGTATTTACGACTTGGTTTTATAACCCTAATGCGGCTCATTTATAAAGCAGGCGCAGACGCGGCGGAGGAAACTGAACAGGAGACACGTCCATTAGCGCAGCAGGGCCCTAGACTGGCGGCCCCCGCCCCCCCCCATCCCCACCCCAGCCCTCCTCTCCACCCTGGCACAAAGCTTCCTCTCTGGCCTTGGCAGGGATGCAGCCACGGATCCTCATCGATGCCTCCCCAAGCCCGGCAGGGCAGGGGGGGATCTTGATGTAGCTGGTGCCCCCTTACAACGTCCCTACCCCCCTGGGGTCCTGAATTCGGATGCGGCCAGGAGACAAGAAGGACCAGGTCTGACCAGAGAACTCCTCCCCAGGCAGACCACCGGCAGACTCTATGTTTGCCTGGCATGTAGTAGGTGGTCAGTGAATCCAAGTTCAATAAAAGTGGGGCTGGGGGGTGGGGAGTGCTGCCAGGGTCTGGGGAACAGCTAAGCTAGGTCCCCAGCCTCATCAGTGGGCACTTCCCCTCCTTGGCTTGGCCCCTGGCTTGGGCCGTCACAGTTGAAGGAGGCTCCACAGGCGTCCCGGCCAAGGGCCAGCCCAGAGGGAGAAGACTGATGGAGTTTCAGGGTCCCCAGGGGACTTCTCTGCCCACAGCTTTCCTCTGAACTCAGAGTCCCCCAACAACCCCCAAACAGCCTCCTACACTTCCTCGGTCTTTAGTATCTTGGTAACTTTTACCCCAAGGCCAAAAGAAATTCCTAGAGGTTCTATTTATTAAATAGTTAGATCTAAACAGCTTGTGTGTGTGTGTGTGTGTGTGTGTGTGTGCGCGCGTGCGCGCGTGTGTGTGTGCGTGCACGTGAGCATGTGTATGTCCCAACAACTTGGCAGCCTTTTGAAAAAACAAGACCCATAAATTGAAAGAAAAAGTAAGATCTGTACTCCATTCCTAAAGAGCCACAGTGACGAGTCGTGTGGGGTGTGCACGCCGTTTGGGTACTGCTTCTCAGTCTTGGAATCAGACCGGCCCCACCACCCTCACTGTCTGTCTCAGAGTACTTCCAAATGCCCAAATTCCACCTCTGCAAAGACAGGATGATGCGAAAAGGACAGAAGTAGGATACGATGTTGACATCGACAGCTGTCTTGAGCCAACAGTTGTGGCAATATCTGGCAGCTGTTCAGCACGGCTGTCTTTCCTTCAAGATGAACGACTTCCCATAGCACCCCTGGGAATGTGTGCAGCACCCTGGGGTGCTTTGGCACAACTTTTGGGAACCACAGCCCTATGCATTAGGTACTATTATTATGCCTTTACTACAGACAAGGAAACAGGGGCCGAGAGAGATGAAGTCACTGGCACAGGGCTATGCAGCCAGTAAGCCGCAGAGCGAGGGAGATAATCTGGGCATTCAGGTACCTGAATCTGACTTCTGGATTAGAACTGGGATTTGCTTCTACTACGTGGCAGGAACTTTAAATATTTTTACTTCCCACAGCCCCCAAGCAGAGGATTATCTTCCCATTTTCCGGATGAAGACACGGGGCACCCAGGGACCTGCCTCATGGCAAGGTCACCTGGTCAGTGGGAGGAAGGGCCATCTCTTCCCATCACCTGTCGCCCTGGCTTTGCTACAGCTCTTTCCAGAGGAGACTGAGACCTGAGAAGAGCCCCCAGCAGAGGGCAGCCTGCTTGTGCCAGGCCAGATCCAGATCTGGAGTTCCTGTTGGCAGGAAGATGTCCCACCAAGTGTGTCTGTCTTTCTGTCATTCTTTCTTTCTTTCTCTCTTTCTCTCTGAGAGAGAGACAGTGAGAGAGGGAACACAAGCAGGGGAGTGGGAGAGGGAGAAGCAGTCTTCCCACTGACCAGGGAGCCCGATGCGGGGCTTGATCCCAGGACTCTGGGATCATGACCGGAGCCAAAGGCAGACACTTAATGCAGAGCCACCCAGGCACCCCCTACTGGGTCCATTTTTAATTGCTGAAGCGAATTTCCTTTGAGCGTGGTCACCTTTTTTGCCACTGTCATTCCTCGCTTAAAGGCCCCCTGCACAGACTGTGGTCCTATGGCACAGTGTGGGGGAGCCCAGGGAGGAAGGGGGAGGGACTATTTGCTGCTGGGCTCTCCCAATCAGGCCCAGGCCCTCCCACCCCAGGCCTCATCTCACGAGGACCACCCACGCCTCCAGGTGGGACCACTTGTGGGGGCCATTCAAACCCCCACTTCCAATTTACCTACAGCTGCCTGAGGGTTCTTGTCACGTGTGTCATGTGTGTCACATAGATGTAGAGTCACAGGGAGAGAGGTTACTGTGAGGGCTGTCTTGTACAACATCCCCCATCCATTCCATCCAACCTTGACTCGCATCCCTCCACGGACAGGGAACTCACCACCGCTGCTCGTCTCAGCCAGGTTCTCCTTTGAACCGACCTAACGGAAAAGTCCTTCTTACTTTCAACTGAAATTTGCTGTCTGAGGTTCCAGCCATTGCTACAATTTTAACCTCTGAGTTTCCACAGAAGAGTGTTTCCTCTGAAGTGTGGGGCTGCCTCCCCTGGCCTTCTCGCCTTGCTTTCACATAGTCATGAGACACAGTTTTGCACCCCCTTACCACCAACCTGGCTTCCTTGTGGACAAGTTCCATTTTGCTCCCAACCCACTTAAAGTATGGAGGGCGGGGGGTGGTCAGGTTGGGGGTCCGGCAGGCACGTCCTGCTTCTGGCAGCTCCAAGTTTCCTTTAATAGCTTTGGTGGCCACTCTGGAGAGCAGGGAGCCCGCCACACCTTCCTTGGTGTCCTCCCACCGTGTTAGGACCGAGTAACCGGCCTCCAGGGCCTCTAGTAGGTGAGTGGAGCCTGCAGGACGGAGAAACAGAGCCGGGAGCCCAAGCCCCGTCCCCACCTGCCAGGAGGAGCTGTGCTAGGTTCAACACTCCCTCCCAGGGGCTAGGCCTGGGCAGGGCCCAGTGTGGGGACACAGGGTCCCACTTGGCAGGGAGGAAACCAAGGCCATGGGCTTGCTTAAGAGGTGTCAGAATCTGAGCAACTAGAATAAGCAGGAGCCAGGCCTTGGAGGTGAAGGAAGTGGCTTCAGGACCAAGGTGAAGAAACTGCATTTTCCAGAGCTACCCCTGAGGAGAGGGAAAAGCTAAAACTACAGTGTTCAGACGTTCCTACAAGGGAGACTATCACCAGACGCTCCTGCTTCCCTGACGGTGACCCTGCGAGGAACGGGTTCGAATCCCCACTCTGCCACCAAGACCTCAGGGAGGTTGTTTCACCTCTTGGAGCCATCTATAAGAAAGGGGAGAAAAGGCAGAAGCATAGAAAGTCACAGTCAAAGGGGCCTGGAGCCCTATATTCCACCAGCTCAGAGAGGGAATGTAACTAATTCAACATCACACAGCAAATCAATAGCCAAGCCAGACCAGAGTGCAGTTTCCGCTTCGGGGCTGAGGAGGGCAGACAGCATGGGCAGAGCAGGGCCGGGGGCAAACGTTTCGTCTCTGGATTCCCCCTGCCTGGGATGGAAAGTCATCACCACCTGTATCAGCCGGGGCAGCCTCTGGTCTTGCCCAGGGCAGAGACCTGAGCATGAGGCCACCGTGGTGGCTACGGAGGGCCTTGCCGTCCCCACCCATTGGTCTGTGTCCCCAGGTTGGGGACAGGGCCAGTCCCGAGACCCCTAGGCTCAGCAGCAGGAGGTGGGCACCTGTAGCTGAGCAGGGCCATGGGTCTCCAAGGCTGGCTGGCGTTGAGGCGGCGCCCATGCCAACGGGGCAGGGCTGGAAGGGGAGAGGGGAGCAGGCGGGAGGTGAGGGAGAGAGAGACACCCCACGCTGGGCACATTCATCATCAGCAATCACAGTCTCTCTAGCCCCTGGACTCGGGCTGATTCTCGCCAGACTTGACCTCCCACTGCATGGAAAATCTCTTCCATTCACTGCGAGGCTGATGTGCTCAGTGGGGAATGCAGAGAGTAGGGGGGAAAGGAGCCCACTTATTATTATGTTTTAAAAACACATAAACCCCCCATGGAAGAACCCCTCCCTGGACACAAAGCCCTTCTTCCATCTGGCCCTGGCTTCTGGCGGCTGTGGGGTTCAGGCTGGGGCCCCCCTCAGAGGCAGTTACAATGGCCGTTACCGATGACAAATGGGGGCTGGCGGGCTTGGGGGACGCTGAGTTACTCCTAACAAAAGAGGCCCATTGCACAGCCCTTTTCCCACACCCTCTGTAGACATGCCTGGGCCCATGACATCACTTCCTGTGCTGGCCACAGGAAGTGGCCTCACCATGATGGCCAGCTGGGGCAGCGGCTTACATCTTGAAGGGGGGTGTCTGGCTGACCCTGAGAAATGGAAGGACTCAGGGACAAGTGAGGGCAAGTGAAGAGCTGACGGGAGGCACTGAGTCCCAGAATGGAGCCCAGGCCCCATGTTACTGGGGGCCACACGACTTACAAAGTCAGGAGGGACACTATGGTTACTGGGTCTAGCCTCAGACTCTCAGTGGGGCCTGGGGAGGCTGCATTCCACACAGGAGTCCCTCCTCCCACACCTTTCCTTCAGCCATTGGACTCCCTCAGCCTGGGCCTTTCTAGAGCTAATTTCTGGCTCCCCTTCGAAGCCCTAGGTCCCAGGGTGTCA
This sequence comes from Martes martes, assembly GCF_963455335.1. Classification (NCBI taxonomy): domain Eukaryota; kingdom Metazoa; phylum Chordata; class Mammalia; order Carnivora; family Mustelidae; genus Martes; species Martes martes. The sequence continues at coordinate 54,766,649 of NC_137902.1, forward strand.
CTATGCCTGGAGGCTTGGGCCCTAAGGAGGCTTGGGGTGCATTCTGCTTCCACCTCTTCTCCCAGACAAGGGGCTCAAAGCCCCCTTATGCATCACATTCCAGAAAATAACCTTTTACCAACAGCAGTGTGATAACAAACACCATCAGTACAGTAATCCTGTGAGCTAGGTGTTCCATTTCACAGAGAAGGAGACTGAGGATCAAGGAAATTAAAGAACATGCTCAGGCTCACAGCTAATGAGAAACCCAAAGCTCTTCTTGTTAAACCACAGGCCTCCTTTGGTTCACAAGGCCCTAAGGGATGAGCAGGGGCAGCTAGTTTCCTGCCCATTTTGCAGATGAGCCAATAGAGTCTCTCCAGAGTTCACTAGCTTGCCGGAAGGGAAGAGGGTCTTGGCGTCCTCACCCCAGCACCTGGCCTCCCTACCTCTGGGGTCTGACAAGTCCCAGACTTGTTCTGGATGGCCTAGCCAAACAGAGATCCATCCTAGCCTGGAGGGACCTGTTGCTAGCCTGGTGTCACACCGAGACACACACATGCCCCCAGCAGCAGACACCCGCAGACCACACCCATGGTCACAGGGCACCACCTTTTCCCCGGGATCCCCGCCACTAGGCTGGGACAGTGACTCCTTTCTTCGGGCTGTTTATGTCATTGCTCTAAGGCAATGGCCATGGCTCGGGTCCCCTGGGAGACCCTCTATTTTATTTGGTCATCTCTCCTCCGTTCAGAGTTGGGATGGGGTGCACCTGAGTGGCTCCAGTCCTGGCTAGGGAGGGCTCCCTTTCCCTCCCTAAGCCCAGGTCCTTCTGCTGGGACTTCCTCATTGTGCTCCCTACCTTCCCCCTTCCCCTCCAATCCGAGATGCTCACAGCAGCTGGAGCCATCTCGTGAAACAGAGGTCAATCCCCCTTTCCTGCTTGCAGCCTCTGACGGCTGCCATTTGCACCTGGAATGAAGTCCCACCCAGCACCGAACCCTCTGACTTCAGAGGCTCACCCATCATCACTGTGCCCCAAGCCATCCGCCCCCGCCCGCAGGCGTGTTTCCTGCCCCTTGAATGTGCCTACTTTATTGCGACCACAGGGCCTTTGCTCTTCTCTCCTGGAATGCACACGCACCACGGGCCAATCTCTCTGTACTCTTGCAGCAACTCTCTGTCCCCGAGATCTCAGTGCCACCTGCCGCTCCCATGTGAGGCCCTCCCATGACTGGGCTGTGTACACCAATCCTCCTCTGCTCTCCCCTGTGCCATCCCCAGATTGTCCTGGGTTTTTTTTGTTGTTGTTGTTGTTGTTGTTTTGCTTGTTTGTCTGTTTTTCTTGACAGCGTTCACCTCTGGAATCCCTTCTTCCTGTATTTGATTGTTCCCTGTCTGTGTCTGGACAAGTCTGCTCTCTGGAAGGCAAGCTCCTGGAGAACCTGGAAATCCTGTTTGCTTGTTTAGCTGGACCTACTGGGGTTGCAGGACTTCTCCCAACACCTGGGGTGGCAGGTGGAGGTGGGAGGAAGCAGCCAGAGGGGACGCACACACGTTGGGCTCACCTGAGCCCTGGGACACACGCAGTCCCTTTGGAAACCCGATCCTATAGGACACTGCTAACCCAGGGAACCTCAGAGACCATCTAATCCTTGTCTTCCAAGACGGAGAGAAGAGAGGGTGTGGCCTGATCTCAAAATCACACAGCACCTGAGCTGCAAAGCCAGCAGAGAAACTGGGCTCTAGAAACTCCCAGGGCAGGAGGAGGGACTTTACTTTAAAAATCCTCCTTGTCTTGGGGCGCCTGGGTGGCTCAGTGGGTTAAGCCTCTGCCTTCAGCTTGGGCCATGGTCTCAGGGTCCTGGGATCGAGCCCAGCATCGGGCTCTCTGCTCAGCAGGGAGCCTGCTTCTCTCTCTCTGCCTGCCTCCTTGCCTACTTGTGAGCTCTCTCTCTCTGTCAAATAAATAAATAAAATCTTAAAAAAAAAAAATCCTCCTTGTCTTTCTAATGAAAACACTTTCTTTTCCCCTCTTGGCCTTTTCTGATGACAACTGAGGAAGAAATAAGGATGAAAATAAAAACCACCCATTCCCACCCCCTGTTTACCAGGATTAACACAGGACGTCGTTCCTCTCGGACTACAGATAGGACGCCTATTTGTTACCGAGGTCCCACGATATACAGTTCCATATTCTGTTTCCCTTGTAAGGCCCTTAACTGAAGAATTTGAAACCACAAGCTAAATGCACAACGCATCTTTGGCGCTCAGCAAGGTCCCACATGGCACAGGCGCGGGCCAGCGTGGCTGACTGCCCCCAGCACCGCACCCCAGGTCGCTGGAGAAGCAGCGGGATACAGAGCTGATGCAGAAAGCCACAGGGCAATGACATTGGTGGCTTGGCACATTTGGGTGCTGAGCAGAAAGACGCCCAGGGTCCTGTCCCTATCTCGCGAAAGAGTGAAAAAGCCCATAGGTACAGCCTCTGGCTCGGGGACTGCCTGGTGGGGCAGCAATGAGGTCCCTGCTGCCCTTCCTTCCGGGTGAGCTGTCTGCATGCCCTCCTGGGAAGTCCAGGGTCAGGCCTGTTCTTGGAGCGCCCCAGGGCACAAATTTCCTCTCCTTCTCTGCCTCACACTCACGGGCTGAACAACCCCTCCTCTCAAAGGGGAGACAACCGCCCACACACTGCAAAGCAGAAAACTGGCTATGATCCTTGCCGGCCGCCCTCAGCACCATCACCACGCCTGGGCAGACCCTGCACCAGTGCGGGTTGTGGGCCACCCGGCAGGCACCCAGAGGCAGCTCAGACTTTGGGCTATAGGGCCCTCAGGTCTGAATCCAAACTCTTCCTTCCGGAGAGGAGCAATGACTTGTCCAAGGGCAAACCGCCAGTGGGTCGCTACAGCAACCCTAGTATCTGGGCATCACGTTTGCACAAAGAGAACCACAGCAGGGCCAGAGAAAATGGGCAGTAGGCTCTGGCCTTTGCCAATCTCCGAAACAGGCCCTGGGACAAAGGAGGAGGGATGAAGAGAGGTGGAGGTGGAGTCACGGGGAGAGGGACAGAGAAAGAGAAAGCCGAGAGCGCCAGCAGTGGAGGGCGAGGTGAGCAGCACGGGGCTCCTTGTTGTCTTTTTTCTGGGCCTGGAATCCACCTGGGGTTACGCTCGGGCCCGGAGAGCAAGGGAAGGTGGCTTCCAGCCCTGGAAGCTCTGCCTCTTCCACAAGGCTAAGACTGGGCTAAGGTTCCATGGGTCCCCAGGGAGGCAGACCTTGGAGACTCGAGCTCCCAGGGGTTGGATTAACTGGTCTCAGGTCACAGAGCAAGTGGGAAGCAAAGGGGCTGGAACGTGGGCATCCTGGCACTCAGCCCAGTGCTCTTGGGGTACTCAGTCCTCTCTGGCCCTGGTCTTGGGTCAACAGCTGAGTTCTCAGCAGTGGAGACATGGGGAGACAGGTGCCCCAGGCCAAGGGGAAGACCCGCATGGCCACTCAGGCACATCTCGAGGGAGACAGGGTGGTGGGCAGGGACTCACTCCCACTCTTCCATTCATTCATCAGACGTCCTCATCTCCCCTTAATCACACCTATGGTAGAGCCTTGGAGAGCTCTGGTCAAGCTTCAGTCACACCCATGGGAAGCTCCCAGCAAAAGTTCAAGGTTAGGGATCCCACATCTTGATTCTCAGATTCCTGCTCCGTCTGCTTCCAGCCTAGCCCCACAGTGATGTCCCTCTGCCTGCGGACCCACCGTCAGTGCAGAAATAAATCGATAGCTATGTCTGTAGCCCCCTCCTTCTCAGTTGGGGAGCCAGCCAGCCCGCCTCCTCCCGAAAGCATGCTGGACTACCCCAGGGAGTGCTCATTCTCCAGGCCCCTATAATCCCTTATATTTTTCTTGGGCTGAAATCCATGGTGCTGTCCTTGGCTCATAAAGTAACCTTGGGTGAGCCACTTCCCTCTGAGCCTCAATCTTGCTTTCTGGAAAATGGGGCCACTTTTACTTGCTTCAACCCCCTGGGGTTGTCAGGAACACCAAGGTCAGAAGTGTGAAACTGTTTTGCCGGGTGGGCAGCCCGGTGCTCTAAGTTTTATAATTGTTCGTTTGTTTGTTTGTTCATTTTGCAGTAAGAAATGGTGGCTATGCCTTCCTGGGGCTGCCAGAGGCCTGGCTGACTTCTTGATCAATAGCCCTAAGGCTTTCCTCTGGGTTCCAGGTGCGGGCCAGGTGCCCCGCTCCCCACCCTGCCCCACATCCCAGCCCTGGCCCACTCGGTGATGACCCACTCAGTGATGACATGGAGCTTCAAAAGGCTGATGCAAGCTGGAAGGAGGGAAGGAAACAGACTCGCGTGGGGCAGGGGGAGCTCCACCTCCAGCCCCGTGGGACTCCCAGCCGGGCTCCTGCCGCCTTGTTTGTACCTGCTGATGTAATCACTAGGCCTCCTTGGCTCAGGGATCGGCCTGCTCACCTTGACCTCTGAGCCGGAGCCAGAGGAAGTATGAGGGGGCAGGTGCCCGGCCCCCTCACACCATGACAAGGTCTTTCTCCAGGGAGGGGTGTGGGGTGCCACTGGGCTCCAGGGAGAGCAGAGGGGAGGAAAGCGCCTGAAACATGGCATGGAGAAGGGCACGCGCCCTGGAGGAAGTGGGAGCGAGGTCAACCCTACTGTGCTAGGGGGATAAAGAAGTCAGGAGGAAAAGACATAGGGGGGAAGTGTGGCTCTGTGGAAAGAAAACATGAAAAGTTTCCTGCGTGAGGAGGCCAGCTGCCTCATGTCCTGGGCCCTGGGCTTATCTGTAAAATGGACGCCATATCATTAGCCCAACTGTGCTCATTTCTCAGTGACAGCTGGGGCCAGAGGTGTGAAAGTGCGACGTGACACTAAGGCATGTGGGTGGCTCAGAGGACCTGGGGACAGCGGTGGGAGAGTTCTCCCCAGGAGCCTGGGAGTGCGGCTGTGCTCTCTGCCTGGCCTGGTCCCAGGAGCTTCCTCTTGGGGAGGAGGGCATGGATGAGGAGCGCAGGGTTCCCCGGAGGCCTCTAAGGAGCCTTCAAAAACACGCAGGTGGTGAGGACAAGAGCCAAGACACACTCCTGGAAACCGCGTACAGCTGAGGGCCCCGAGCCCAAGAGCCCAGGGTCTGGAGATGGCCCTGTCTCCAGACTCATTCTCAAACCTGGTTTCCCTGGAGACGCCTTTGCTCTTTCCCTGAGAAAGGGGTGGAGCAAAGAGCCTCGTGTGGTTCATGGGTCTCTTTGGTTGACACTAAAGGCTCCTGAAAGATGGGCAGCCAGCCCGGTAGGGGGGAGATGTCCATCTCAGCTGCCCTCGACCCCGCAGCCCCAGGAGTGGGGTCACCTTCGGTTCTGCTGGGTTGCTCTGGAGGGAGGGCTGGGTGCGATTCATGGGCTTCCCTGGCCACACAGACCCACCTTCTCTTTCCCATGGCCTTGAGTCACAGCAGGTCACATGGGGAACCGGTAACAAGGACGGTTACAGGCCAGCCGGCTCCCAGACACTGCACAGAGCACTTGGCGTCCAACTGAATATTCCTGACAACCTTTGAGCCCGGTACTCTTATGAGGATCCCCAGCTTGTGGGCAAGGAGACTGAGAGGTACAGAGAGGCTAGGTAACTTGCCCAAGGTCACAGGGCAGAGCCGTTGGCCCTTACATCTGGATCTCCCTGTCTCTAAGCCCCTACCTGTCAACCTCCACCGTGATAGTTCTCAAACAGCAGCATGCGCCAGGACCCCTGGAAGGCATGGAGAAACCTGTGGCGCCATGGCCTTCCTCCTCCATCCCTGGACCCCCACTCAGCAGGTCCGAGGTAGGGCTTGAGAGCGTGCGTTTCTAGCATGTTCCCAGGTGCTGCCGCTGGCCCACAGCTCTACGCTCTCTTGCCTAACAGAAATGTAAACCACCTAGCCCACAGGCGGTGCTGAGTGGTCAGCAACCCTTCCCTGAGCTTCTGTGATTCAGCCGGAGACCTTTCAAAAAGAACCAAGGGAATCACGTAGGAGCGTGGGGCCGGCTACCTTAGCTTAAATTGGCTCTGGTGTGGGGTGCTAAGGATAATGACAGTACCCCCTGCACCTGCGTTCTGGCACATTCCTTAGCTTCCCGGGGCCTCAGTTTCCTTATCTGCAAAATGGGAGGGTTGAACACATTACACGCCCAAATCGCTCAGAGCAGTACGTGCCACATCAAAAGGGTTTACTGGGCGTAAGCTGTGCTATTGTTTTTATTATCGTTGTCACTATCTACATCATCTCTATTGTCTTCCCAACAACCCCATGAAGTTGCGGTGATAGTTACCTCCATTGTTTGAAGTTGCTCAGCGGGGTAAGTAACTTGCCCAAGTCACCAAGTGGTGGCGGAGGAAAGATCTGAAGCCGGGTTTGGCAGCCCAGTGGCAGGACCTGTCCCCCATGAGCCAAGAGAGATGCCTACTTCCTCCAGGAAAGATGGAGAGTTATTTTCCAATTTATTTTTATTTCTTGTTTATCTTCTTGCTTACGTTTCCTGCACTTCCTTCTAGACGCCCTCACTCCGCCCGGGGAATAACAGTGTCACTGCTGAAGGGAGAATGTCTCCAGTAGGAAACCAGAGCTGTGTCAGCCTCCGGTGCTTGGTGACCCTGGCCAGTCAGACCTTTGCGCCCCCGCCCCCCCCGCCCCCAATCTGTCCATCTGTCCCCTGGTCCGCTCCACCTTACTGGGCACCCTCAAGGAGCAGGGGATGGCTCAGCACCAGCCACTGGTCCAGCCCCTGAGAGGGGGACGGTCACACGCTTCTCCTGAGCCCTTCCTGCCCCCATGTCCTCTGGGATGGCAAGTTCAAAACAATAGAAGCTTCAGGTTGCCTTGATGTAAAGGTTTAGTAGGTGTCTAATTTTAGCTGGGGGATACTCGACATTTTCCCAGCCGCCGCCGCCGCTGCACTTGGTGCTGGACAAATGGCCTTGGTTTTCCTCCCCGATTGTTCTCAGCTGGGGGGCTAGGGGCTGACTCCAGCTCAGGACAATTGCCTTTGTGTCTACTTCCGGGTAGCTCTTAATAACTCAGCAGAGAGAATAGGACAGCCCGGAGTTCTCAGCCCTGAGCTCTCGGTCCGAGCTCTCTGGCCCCTACCCCCATCCTGTCAATGGGGTCCTTGCTTTACAGCTCAGGACGCCTCCAAAATGTAGTGTTTAAACAGGACTTGCTGGTCACAGCCTCCTCAGATACCCAGGGGTGGTGGCAGGGAAGGAGGGCTGTGGCCTATGGGGCCTCCCAGTGGACAGATGTGAATGCCAAGGCCCAGAGAGGGTGTGACTGGCCTAAGGTCACACAGCACTCTGGCAGAGCTAGGCCTGGACTGGAGGTCCACAGTCAAGGGTCCCGCACTCTTTGCACCATGTGCAGGAGAAATCCCACTGCTGTCCATGCTTCCAGCCAGCGTGGGGACACCCCAGAGCGTCAGACCCCAAGCTGCAAGCCCCCAGTGGAGACACCTGGAATGCTGAGTCATTGCCCCACTTCCCCTCACCTGGTTGAGCCTTTCTGTCTCCAAGTTTTCCCTGAAAGGTCATCTGCTCAGAGAGCCCAGCTCCTGCCTGCTCCTCCCAATGACCCTGGGGCCCTGGCTCTTCCTCGGGTACTTTTTTCCTTATTGCCCTCACGTACTCTGTGTATTTCCTTGTTGAATGCCTGGGTGTCCACCAGATCCTTGTCTCACCCCAGGGGGGCAGGTGCACGGTCGCAGTCACAACACTGAACCCCCTCTGTGGGCCCTGGGCCAGGTTCCCGGAGCCCCTGCCGTGCCAAGTGAGGCTGGGGAGGGGCCCCAAGGGAATGAACGGCGCCCCTGGGGCCACTCAGGCCTCGGGACGGTGGCTCTTTGCCACCCAGCGTGGACATACTCAGATGTTCTCAGCAGTGTGATGTCCTCACTGGCATTTGCTGCCTGAACACTGTCCCTGGCGGGATGACACGTGTATGCCCACTGCCAACCCCCAGCGCCAGCATGGCACACAGTAGGTGCTTCATAAGTGCTCTTCGCATGAATGGATGGACTACCTGGGCTCCCCTGGATCCTCTTCTCCCTGAGAAGAGGCCTCCATTCGACCTATGCCCCACCCTTCCCGTGAACAGCTCTGGAAGCAAGAGAAATGAGGAGCCTTGGGGAAGGCACCCAGGGCCCCAACCCGGAGGGCTGTCTGCTGGCCTTGCAGCCCCCCACTCTGCCTGGCCCCCCACCACTCCAGCCGGGACCCAGCATGCTATAATTACAGTCCCCCTTCCAGGCTCCGGTAATGAGGGGTGTCGGGTGCCAGCCGTAATTACAGCCTGGTTAAAACGAACAGGAGCCGCCTCCAAGCCAAATTACAAAGTCTGCAGCCGGACTCCCTCCTGCCCTGCTCCCTTTTTATGGGGCTGGTTAAAGGGAGGGACTGGAGAGTTTAGGGAGAAGCCAGCCTGGGCTGGGGCTGCGGTTTCAGCACAGCAGAGAGCGGCGGAGAGCAGAAAGTCTGGGCCTGCGATGCTTTGAAAGTCTCCTTGAGTCCCCCCAACTTACCCCCCCATCAAAATTCCCAGGCAAAGCTGAGGTCAGGGGCGGACAAAGAAACCAAGTCTTCTGACACTTTCATCAGCATGGCACCTTGGGGCTGAGCACTCAGAGCACACAGGTGGCTTCCAAGGGCCCAGCCACTGTCGCCCAGACTTTGCCAACCATGGTTCAGGGCTTAACGCACTTGCCCCAAATCACACAGCCAGTGAAAGGGAAAATCCAGGGCTCAGGTCCACACTGGGAGAAGGTTCTGGAGCACGGGCACACTCCACCTTGAACAGGGTGGCATAGGAAAGGGCTCGGGAACCCTGAGAATGATGAGTTTTGGGAGTCAAGGCCTGGGAGGTTCAGTGAAGTCCTTCTCCCCCTTTTGAAGATGGAGAAATTAAAACTAATTTCCAGTGGCATCTCAGGACCCACAGGCAGAGCTAGGATGAGGGAGTCCTTGTCTGCCTCAGAGTCTTGGGATGGTAGAGAGTATCAAGGCTGTAGAGAAATCCAGTTCAGGTTCAAACACACATCAGCAGGGCCCCTCCAGAGGCTGTGGCAGACATCACTAATCAATGCCTGAGCAGGGCCTCAGACTCCTTCTCAACACAGGACATACCCAGACACACCAATCAAGTGCTGAAAAAAAAGATTCCACCATCCCTGACTTGAACTGTCTCCACTCACCCCCAACTTAACCCCAGGGGAAAACGGAGCCCAGAGAGCTGGGGTGACTTAGCCCAGTAACGGAGTGGCTCCTTCCTGACCAGCCTCCAGTGGGTGTGGATCAGCCACTCCCCCTGCACAGCCCCACGGACTCTGGGCCTCCAGTGTGGGAAAGACTCCGGAGATGCAAAAGCCCTCCCCGGCCCCGCCCCCACAGCACCGACCAGGCCAGAAGGCCACCTTCATAAGGGACCTTGGAGGACCAGGATTGCTCACCAGTGGAGGGGTCCCCAGGCAGGAGTGACAACCTCTGCACAGAGCCCCAAGCTGCCAGCACAACCCTTTCCTGGGCCTCTTGGCTGGGCTCTCCTCCCAGCCCGAAAAGCTGGCTCCAGCCACCCACTGCCCACTCACCACAATTGGCCCGCGGTGACTCAGTCTTCTGGGTTACCTCCCCCCAGCCGTTCTTCTGCCCCTGGCATCCCCCGCTCTAACAAGCCTCTTCAATAGAGCCTTTGATCCACGCTCTTCAGGCTCCTGGACTAGGACAGCCGGCTGCCTTCAGCGAGGGGTGTTGGACAGAGGTGGCTTGGGGAGGACAAGGACCAAGATGGGACGGGCACAACCCTGGGGTCCTCGCTTTAGTGTGTGTGACTCCCCCAGCCTCACCAGGATGACCAAAGGCCCTGAGCCTCGAGGCCCTCCAGGGGAGGTGAGAAAGCTGCCGAGATTTCTGGGAGGTGCCTGCCTCTTCCAACATTGCCGGGCCTGAACCGGAGGGCATTTTCAAAAGGGCACTTTAATTAGGGAACAGGGCGGCCAGCCAGCGGGATTATAGGGCCACACCCGGTACCATCAGAGGCCTCTCAATGCCTGGGCCCAGCCTGCCTGTCTTGCCTCTACCTCCTCCCTGGAGTTGTGAGGAAAGTGAGGTGGGGGGAGGGGGGAGGGGGTGGTCCCTGAACACCTCTGCCTGTCATCCCTACAGCGGGGGCCCTGGAAAGAAACACTGGAAATCTAAGGTATGCTTTCTCGAGCTGAGTTTGGAGCTCAGGCACAGAAACACAAGTGCTGGAGACAGCTGACCAAAGCAGAGAAGCCGTCCTCTGAGCAGGAGGCAGGAGGAGTTCTGAGCCACTTCCGCTGGGCCACGGAAGGAAGCAGGCCCTAGAGCCTCCACCCCTGACCCTGGGTGCCCCTCACTTCTCTCTACTGAAAGGGATGATGACAAAGGTTGGTTTGTCCCCTGGAGGCTCTGGCTCAAGCCCAAACCGTGCTGTTGCCGGTGTCTTTCCCGGCACCGCGTTCCCACGTCCAAGATGGGCAGACATGCGGCTGCCTGGGGCTGTCCACCCCTGAGCATCAGGAGTGGGCACACAGGGCCCAGGCCCACTGACCTGGCTGGACTGGGGCCGGGGCAACCCACTGCAGGTCATCTCCGTGCCCCAAGTTCTTCCTCTATAAAATGGGGAGATCTGCAGGAATCTCCCAGTACTGCCATTCAGGTAAACCGTCACCTACATCAAAGTAACCAGCACAGGGTCTGGCCGGCATGCCCAGAAAACTTCGTTTAGGTTCCAGTCTTGCTCATACATTAATGGGCTATGTGACCCTGGGCCAACCACTTCCCCTCTGGGAGCCTCAGTTTCTTAATCTCCGGACAGGGTGAACGGTAGGTTCTGCTTATAGAAGTGAAAGTGCTTTATAACCTGTAAAGGGCTGTCCAAGGCTAAGATCACCCACAATTCTTTTCCTAATGAATAGCTACATGTACCCTTCCTCTACCCTGCCCACTACGTAAGGCTGGGACATTTCTATCCCAGCTTCCCACCCTAAGGCTCAGCCTATCCCTTGTCATCTGCCAGCTGGCTCTTGGACAGGTTGGTGACTGGCGGGTTCTTGGACGGGCAGGGGGAAGAGGGGCTTTGGATGTTTAGGTCTCTGGGGAAGAAGTCTTCACCCACTGGTGAATCCTCTCCTCGACTGGCCACCAACCCGAAGAGAAAAGACAATGTTGGGGTAGGTAGGGTGGGACAAGGATGGGGACCTGGGCGACCCTGGGAGCAGATGGCATGAGCCAGGTGGGCAAAACCCATCTTTAGCTCTTCCTCCTGCTTCTCTTGAGGGGACTCCAAAGATTCCTTGGGATGCCCCAAGTTGTGTGACCTTGATTAAGTCCCTTCCTCTCTCTGGACCACCTTCTTCCTCTAAAAGGACACTCTCCAAGAACATGGCTTGTCCTGTTGCTCTCTGATGCTTGGAGTAGAGGGCTCCGGGGAAGGCACAAGCGAAACCAGCCCTTCCGCACAGCTCAGTGAGAAGCCAGGTGTCCTGGGGGCCACAGGGTTGGGTCTGGAGGAACACGGGTTGACGTCTGGACACTCATGAAGCAAGAGCGTTTGAAAGCACCAGGGCTTCCCTCCAGGCTCTCCTGATCTGCAAGCCCTCCTCTCCCATCCTGCGCTTGGCCAGCAGGCGTCAAAGACGAGCATGAGACAACGCATGGAACAGCCTAGACCTAGAGATGGGAACCCCGCCTGGAGCTGAGGGAACCCACGTCTCACCAGGGGGGTGGGGGCCCTTGCTTTCAGTCGAAAGAGCTCCCGCATGCACCCAGGGGAGAACAGTGGCATCGACAGCTGTGGGATCTTAGGCTTTTCCTTCTTTTCTATACCTGGAAAATAGAGCTGTGAGGAGTCCCTCGCCTAGCGGATAACTAGGAGGAACGAGCGTGATTGTGTGTGGAGCACTTAGGCCAGCACCTGGCTCAGGTGAGCGCTCACCAACAGTGCCCAGTTAATGCAGCGCCAACCTTGGAAACATTGCTTCGGGTCCCCGGTCCTCTGTGCTGCGTTTGGAAAGTGGGTATCAGGACATGGCCCGCCTGGCGCGGATCACACGTACGACGGGGTTCAGCACAGGCCCAGAGCACAGCAGGCACACGGGCTGTCTGTGGGAGCCGTTGAGGCCGGGTAAGCTGGCAGGGCTCCCCACACACCTGGCCACGGCCCGCCCCGGTTCCAGGGAGGGAACAGAGCCTCGTCTCTGCCCTGCAACAGTCGCAGGTTTCCTCACTCCTTCTGGCTGTCAAGCCCCAGATCGCTGCTGGATCCCCAGCCAGGGCCAACACCTTCCACACCCACGTGGCCCCTCTGCGCAGCACCTGGTGTGCGGAGGCGGGAGCTCACCACCCAGTCCAGGATGCCTTCCAGCCTGGGGCTGGAGGGGAGCCGGGAGCTCGGGGCGGCAGCCTTGATTCTGCCCATTTCACAGACTGAACACGTTACCGAGGAACTAGCCACCTCATGCGACTGCTCTGGGTGGCCTGATGGGGAAGGGGGTCCTAGAGAGAAACGGGGGTCCTAGATACCTGATTGGAGGCCAGAGGCAACTCTCAGCCCAAACTTCCCAGTTCACCATCTGTTTGGTAGTGAAAAGAATGGTCCCATTTAACAGGTAAGGAAACAGGCTCAGAGGTGAATGGCATGTCTGGCTTAGAAGCAGGGTTGGCGGTGAAGCTGGGGTTTGAGCCCAGGGCCCTTCTCTTCCTCCTATAAGGCCAGACATGCTGGTTGGGGGATGCAGGTGGAGAGGAGCAAGGCAAGATCTAGGGGTACAGCTGACTCTCCTCCTGTTTGTCCCTTTGTGCCTAGCAAAGAACCTCAGGGAGCACTTGCTTAATTGACAGAGGAGATCCAATGGGACGTAGCTTTCCAGGGTTCCCCCTTAACCTGCCCCTGCCAGGATGGTCTATACTGGCTGCTGAACCCCTTCCCCTCTTGCTGCTGGGGCTGTCCCAATTCTCCTTAATATACTTCCTTAGTCCTGTGCCCCACCCTCTCCCTGGACCAGACTGGACCCCCAGCTCCCACACTCTCTGCTTTGCCTCACAATCTATGCCTTTTTTATGGTCTTCCTTTCCATTCCCCTGGGCTCAACTCTGGCTGGAATGTTCCTGTGACATCCCAGGGAGGCAGGGAACCTGGGCTCTTGTCTCAGCTCAGTAATCAACTGCTGTGTGACCTTGAACAAGTCCCTGACCCCCTCTGGGCCCCTGCTTGCTCATCTGTCATTGAGGAGTTAGGTGAGAAGTTCTGATGTTCTATGAATATCAAAACCCACACCAAATGTTCAGGCTGGTATGCTGGTGGACATCTGGGACCTTGGACTCCTGGCTCACCTCTTGGCTCCCCACTGTGGCCCTGGAGAAGCTGGTCCAGGGACTGGGCTGCCAGACGGGGCATCCTCTGATCCTCTGCACCTCTGAGTCCCTGTCTGGGCTCCATCTGCTTTCTCAGAGCTTCCTGTATGCCTCTGTCTCGGGCTGCTGCTCGACTTCCCTGTTCCCCATCCTGTGCTCACCCCCAGGCAGTGGAGGTTGCCCCTGTCACTGAAGCCAACTCCTGGCAGAATTATTTCCCTCTGTGCTGGGCGTCCATTAGTCAGTAAGTACAGCAGACCCAGGCAGGGCGCTAGGGAACGAGGCAGCCATAAATCACCGTGGCACTCTCTCTGAGCCTGGCTGCTGACAGCCTAGGAGCTCTGCTGGCTCAGCGGAGTCTCCCTTCCTGGAGACGCCGGGGCCAGGGCTGGAGAGGCTATGTGAGTGGCAGTAGTACAGGGTACGGTAGGCACACGACCACTTACCCAGTCACCGTGACATTGTCACGGGAGCACCCCGCCCCAGGACATGTTAGGGAACTTGACAAGTCATTGAGACTCAAAGCCTCAGTTTCCCGGTCTGTAAAATGGGGTGATATTACACCAACCCCACAGAGTTCATGGGAGGATTACCTGAGGACCTTGCCCCGCCATGCCCCATTGCCAGTCCACACACACACACACACGCACACACAAAATGCCAAGGAGCATAACTCTGTAAACTATCCCGTCTTCCCCTGTGGTAGGGGAAGATGCCCCGCTTGCCTCTGTCTTTTACACGATCCCCTTTTGCTTGGACGGAGGCAGGCCTTTTGCTTGGGATCCAGACTGCCACAGGTGAAATCAACGGATGCCAGCAGAGCTCACCGTCGACCCCGTCTGGGGAGGGTGAGAACTCAGCCCGGCCGGGAGCCTCTGGCACCCTCAGTGAACAAAGTTTGGCTGAGAAAATTAAATGAGATCACAGGGGTGAGATTAAAAGAGCAAATTGCTTGAAAGGGCTTCCGCTCATTCCAGATCTCACTGCAGATGGATGGCGCTAATTACCGCTTAGTAAAGCAGGTCCCTAAGGGCCCTCGGTGTTTCTAAGTTAGGGACTCTGGAAGCCAAGGCCGGAGCTCCTTTTGTCTCCAATTCACATTCTCTTCCCCCACGGCGAGGGGTAGCTGGTGAAGTGTGTGATATCTGGAAAACACCTTTTGCCATCTTCGGAGAATGATGACTTGGGGATAACTCTTGCTCCCAATCCACAAAGCTATATGGCCACAAGGGTCAAGGAAGGCATGTCTTCTCCAGAATTCCATTCTGGGAAGCTCTCCCAAAGCGCTCAGCCAAGCTGGGTTCATGGGTTCACAGCAGTGCTATTTACCAGGGAGAAATAGCCCCCCAGCAGGAACTGGTGGAGTAAATTCAAGTATATCCATTGCCCATATGTGGGTGATTCTGAGGTGGGAACAGGGCTACGATGACGTCTATGTAACCGCATGAGAAAGGCTCGCACAATCAGGTTAAGCGAGGAGACCTGAGTGTGACATGAAGCACTGACTTTGATTTCGCCATAAAACAAAACCAAGCCTGAGCCTGGAAGGAAATACAGAGAGAAAGACACTGATATAATAGGACAGCAGTGGCTGGGTCTGGGGGGGGGCGGGATTATGGGGAGATTATGGGGGGCACTATGGCAACATTATCTGGATGATATAAGCAAGCAAGCAAACAAATGCATCTTGGATTCAGACGTACTGGGTCCAGATTGGGGAGAGGACCGGAGCCTGATCTTTCAAAGAGCCTCAGGGATTCTAACAAGTGCCCCTCGGGCTGCTGTTCTGCAAGCCTGGCCAACATTCTAGGCTCATGTAGTGTGTGACAGCCTGGGGGCGGGGAGCCTGTGGGGGCCAGAGGCCATCCACCCTGCTCTGTGCACCTGTTGCTCCAGGAAGGCCTCTCTGGGGATGTCCCATTGTTCTCTGGCCAGGAGGAATGTGGGGGCAGGGAGAATGGCTGGTTCCAAAGCCAGGAAATAAATCTCCCCAACCCAGCCTCTCCATTCAGGCCGGCTTATTGATGGGGACCCAGGGGGCCTGGGGAGAGCTAGTCACCTTCCCAGGATGCGTGAGAAAACTTCTCTGTGCTGGGCCCATGGCGTCTTATAGACTCTGGGGGCCCATCCTGGAGGCTTCCTCTGGCTATTTCCTGGCGTTGTCGGCCCCACGCCGCCACCGCAGCAGGACGCCAGGCGCCCACAGTCCCAGAGCCAACTCGCACCCCTCCCCTTTAGCCACAGCCCACTGGGACCCAAGCCTTGGGGCGGGCAGGATGATCTCCATGGGCCTTATCGGATTTGATAGTCTGTGAAGGGAAGAGATCCCCACCAGCTCCCCTAGGACACACCCTGCCATGCTAGGTGCAGAGAGCCATGGACATTTGCATGTAATTTACATCAATTTGATAACCACCTGCTATCGCAGAAAGAGCATTGAACCAAGAGTCAGAAACCCCGGAGTTCAGTCCTAACAATACTACTAACTGGATGTGACCTTGAGCAGATTTCTGTCCTCTCTAGACATCAGTCTCCCACCTGCTGAATGGAGGTCACGCTGCTGGTCTGTAAGCTGACATGATATGGTAAATAGGGACACACATGGAGAGGGAGGGGATCCTTGAGATGTCCCTCTCAAGCTGTGACCCCCCCACCAGCCACAGGACCTGCCTGGATCCCTCCTGGCAGACATTCCTGAGGCAGATGCTCTAGCCTCTGGGCGCCCCCCGCCCCAACTGGTGCTCACCTCTCACCCCCAGGCTATGGGGGTCACTGGGGAGGCAGAGTGCTCACTGCCCCACCCAGCACTCCTGCCCCTCCTCCCCTTGGCAGCCCTTGGGGAAGCCCAGCTTCTGACAGCCTGAAAATGCTGTGAACCAGGTGCTAGGGAGCTTGGCAGGGCCCCAGGGAAAGGGAGGCAAAGCCCAAGCTGTCCAGGGACTGAGTAAACTCAGCATACGTGTGCCCGTGCATGTGCGTGCGCGCGCACGTGCGCGCGCACACACACACACACACATAGACACACCACTCCACCCCATAGCCTGAACCAAAACAGTGCCACTTCCAGCATGTGCCACTCAGGCTGGGCCTGCGAGCCTGCCCACCTGCTGTGGGCAAGAGCCTGGGTGATGGGATAAGGGGCTGGTGGAGAGCAAGCCTCGTCTCTGGGAAATGCCGTTGCGGCTCCTTGCATCAGGATCTCTGGGGCATGGTGCCAGGGGAAGGGCCGAAGCTCAGGCAACTGTCTACTTCGGCTCCCGGGCCTTGGCCCCATAACATCAGGGTGGCTAAGATGGCCTCACTGCGGGGTGTGGCATGTCTGATAGTACTTGGGGGATCCCCCAAGCCCACAGCTGATGAGGGATAGGGTGTGGGGGGGAGGAGTCAGGGTGTGAGCTGCAGAGGCAAAGCACTAAGAGGGACAGGGTGGAAAAGCCCTTAGACCCTGGGACCCCACAGCCTGGGCTCTGCCCTAGCTCATCCCAGCCTGGAGCTCTCCAGGAAAAGCCCCCTCTTCTCCCCAACCCCCGCCCCTCTTCCCTGCCTGCCCTCTGCTCCTGTGGGAAGAACAGACTGCCAGGGTCTGACTGGTTGTCTCTGGAATGTACTATCATGCTTTCAATGCCTTCACTCTCCCCAGTTCACAGGTGCTGCTGTCTAGTGACGCCAGTCCCCAGGAAGGACTCTGGCTCCGGGCTAGACACTCCGTCTCTCTGAACCTGCTTCCTCCGCTCCGAATGGGAGAGAGGATGCCTATCTCTTGTGTTGCTCTGAGCGCTAAAGGGGGCGATTTAATACAAGTTCAGCACAGTGCCTGGCACACAATAAAAATCTTAAAATCTGCCAGCAGCTGTTATCATCAGCAACCTCTTGGAGCCTTGATTTCCTCTTTTGTACAATGCAATGCAAGTCCTGCCTTCATGGGGTGACTGAGATTAGAAAGAGGTGAGACATACAGATGCACGCTGCCAACAGGAGTGGGCAGGGCGGAGGGCCGGAGGCTGTGGGCTCAGGACTGACCGCTGGGCCCCCATGAGGTACAGGTCAAAGGTGTCCACACTAGAACGGAGCCACAGACGGGAGCCACGTACTGTGGCCAGGGGCTCTGTGATGGTTTCTGCTGCCCCAGGCCCAACATTGTTCCATTTGACGGATGGAAACACAGAGGCCCAGAGAGCCTCTGGCAACAGACCAGCTCACAGTCACACTACGCAGCGAGGGAACAACGGAAGGAACTACAGCCAGAAAGCTCAAACTCAAGGCTCAGGGGGGCCACTGAGAGAGCAGAAACTGCTTCCCCTTTCCTTTTTTTTTTTTTTTTTTTTTAAAGTACGGACATTTAGAAACACATTGTAATCTACAGGATACTTATTTTAACCCAGATCACAGCTCACTCTTCCGAGGAGGGGGAGAAAAGCACTCACTTCTTGTTGTTCTACACTCACTACATGTCACTTTCCTTACTTATAAACCCCGCATACCTAGTACACCTCAAGCAGCAGTCTTCCAGAAAAGTCTAGTCAATCCGACAACAAACGAAATGACAGGCTGGAAATTACACCCCCAGCCTGTGGATTTTTTTTTTCCCCAGAGGAAAAAAAAAGGCTTAAAGAAAAATAAATAGCATCCTCACTTCTTCCCCACCTGAGCTCCTGTGTAGGACTTGCATATGAGACTCTGACATGACAGGAGTTCTCTCTTGGTTCATTCATCCCTTTGTCTGCCCAGGACCATGTGGTGGGGGGTCAGAGGGAGACAGAGCTCAGGGTCTTCGCAGGGACCCTCTGCAACTTACATCACCTTGTCTGCAGGCGAGTGCAACACAAGTGAGAGACAGCATTTAAAAGCAAACTTATTATGGTACAGGCCACCTTTGCGACACACTGGCCCACAACTGCTTCCATCGCCCATCATGGGGCAAATGGAAAACTGCTCTCGCAGATGGAGAGGTGGGTTCTGTGGCCTGTGAGTCTCAAGGCCAGGGAAGCTGCCAGAAGAAAATCCGATTGCCTTTAAATGCCATCTGCAGAGTGTTTCTATCACACCAACCGCCTATGACATTAAAGAGTAACAGGTAAGAGTTTAAAGTTTAAAAAGTTTAAAAACTGCATGAAAACATATGAAGACTGTGGCTACAGGGAGCAGACAGACACATGGTTAGTGTGTCTGCCAAGGCTCCCTTCAGCTGCCCCTAGATCCCACTGATTGGTCAAGCAAGGATGAGGCTTGCCTGGGGAGAAGGCAAAGGAGTGTGTGTGTGTGCGCACGTGTGTGTGTGTGTGTGTGTGTGTGTGTGTGTGTGTGTTTGCATATATTTGGGAACATGTGCATATGTGGTGTATATGTTTCAGTGTGTTTGTGAGTATCATAAACACAAGTGAAAACTCATGAGGATGTGCTGGAAAACTCCTGCCTTCTTTAATTTGACTCTCTTAGCAGGAGCTAGCATTCTCTAATAATTCAACCAAGCAACGGGATGACGTCTGGTTCCCTGACTCCATATCAGTCTGCTCAGAAGACTGACTAAAACCCAGACAGCCATACCTGGTAGGACAGCTACCATGGCTGAGCCTGTGACAGACATCACTAGCTGCTCCCAGCACTCTCTCCAGCTGAGCCTGATCTCCACCTCGGGATCGGCACAGCTCCTGGAAGTCATTGCTGTCTGTTCAGGGTTGGCAGGCAAGAAGACATCTATCTGCCATCCCTGAACTGGATGGTCTCTGGAGTTCCTTCCACCTTGAGCATATGCTAAGCATCCCCCTCCTCAGGTCTACTAGATCCAGACCTATGTTAGAAACCAGGGGCAGGTGGGGGCGGGGCAGAGAAGTAGGCTCTGCTCAAGGGAGAAGTACAGCCTTTGCTGTTGTGCTGGGAGTCAGGAGGGGGAGAAGCCTTCGTGCAGCCATGAGAGCAAGGTAACAAGGTTGCGACCAAGCCCCGGAGCCGGGATGGCAAATACAGGCCTCAGTACCACTAGCTCCAATCCCGTGCCCAGAGCAGGCGTTCCTAACTGACACTAGGTGTCAGTTTACGAAGGAGACCGAGACCAGCTGTGGCCCTACAATTCTTCTAAATGTAACCTATCAGGTAGTCACCCTTGGCTTGCAAACAGCCACCAGAGATGAACTGTTTTTGCCAGTGCTGCCCTAGACTTTAAGGTACGGGCCATAGGACTAGGGAGGTTGGGGTTATAAGGACAGGCTTCCTGGGAGAGGCAGGAATTAGGCTGGGACTTGGGAAGCACCGAGACCCCCAAGCCAAACCAGACAGACGAGGAAGAGAAAGAGGCCAAGGCCGGAGAAAGGCGATGGTGGGGGTTCCCAGGAGGGCCCGGAGCGAGCACACCGGCCAAGGCAGGGAGCATTGTGTTTGGATAGAGCAGAACGGCTAGAAGGTCAAGAGCATCCTGGGAGCCAGGTCAAAGGGACTCTGGTGTCTGGGCCACTGGCACAGCCCCCTCATTAAAGGCATCCTGGGAACGGGGCCTGGACCCCTACAAGGTAGGCCTTTGGCAACTGGGAGGCCCAGGCCCAGTGTACCACAGGCTCCCAGTGCCCCTTCCCACTCAGGAATGGGAGATGCTTGTGCCATGGTAGTCTCTGAGGGGGGCAGGAGACAGGGACCCATGGCCTACACATTCTCCACCTGGTTCCTTTGGACTGTTCTCCTGAGCCCAGATCTGTGCTCAGGGAAGAAAACTACATCTCCAAGACCCCGTCCCAGGCCTCAGGGGAACAGTCTGAGTTCCAGAGTGGAAAGAGAGAATCTGTGCCCCAAAAGGCCCCATGGGCACTGGGACATGTGGCCAGTACCCTATGAGGGACTTTATTAGGGGACTCTCTAACTACTCTCCCCTGACCCAAGATGTAGTCTTGGTTTTCCGTCTGTATAATGGGTTGTTCCCACCAACTGGAAGTCTGCACTGTTCACTGGGCCACTGCCTCCTGGCCATCTTGGGCTTTAGGGGTTATGGAGGACAAATGGGGAGTGATGGGAGGGAGGAACCATGCTGGGGGCTCTCCTAGAGTTAGGGATGACAGCTGGGAAGCCACATCCTCCTGGACAGATCTGGCTTCAAAGAGCCTTGCCTGGAAAGCATGGTCTCAGCACAGAACTACAAGCTATGTTCCCGCAGGGCTAGGGGCCTGTCTCAGCAGACAAGCTTAGAAACCACACATAAGAACACTGTTTTCTCAGCCCTCAGCCCTTGACTAGAAGGGCAGCCGGGAGCTGGCAATCCCGAATGGGCTCCCCTTGGCAGCCTGTGTTGGGCCAAGGGCTCAGGCTGCTTGCTATGCCCAGGCTGGAAGACTCTGGCGCCAAGACTGGGTGGACAGCCCATCAGAGACACCTAGAAGGGGTCTGGAGCTTGTGGCAACCCACGGCCTGTGAGCTGGCTGGAGAGGAGGCCACGATCTTGCTCTCATGTGTGTGTTCAACCTTGGGTTCAGTCAGGCACCTGTATGGGGCTGCACAGGAGGGATGGAAAGCTAGGGCACAGAAGGGTCCCCCGGAATGCCACCTGGATCCCATCCACCTCTTTACTAGAAGGAGCTATGGCCTTTTTTGTTTTTCAAAGATTTTATTTATTTATTTGACAGAGAGAGATAGTGACAGAGGGAACGCAAGCAGGGAGACTGGGAGAGAGAGAAGCAGGCTTCTCACGGAGCAGGGAGCCCGATGCGACTCGATTCCAGGACCCTGGAATCATGGTCTCAGCCGAAGGCAGATGCTTAACAACTGAGCCAGCCAGGCACCCCTGGAAGGAGCTATGTTTGGGACCACCTGACCAACTGATGCAAATATGAGCGTATATATAGAAATAAGGAAGGCTGGATGGGGGGGAGTGGTGACTGCAGGCCAATGGCATGTGTGCTTTACGCCCTGCTCTGTGTGTGTGTGTGTGTGTGTGTGTATGTGTGTGTGTGTGACCGTGTCCTCTGCCTCGGTGTACACACCTGTAAGCGGATGCCTGTCAGAGATCCCTTGAGTTCAGGGAGCCTCCCATTGCCCACAGGAATGTAGACACAGGGCTGTGTAAATGCGCATTAGAGCAGCTGCTTTTCAAACAAAGAGCTTGGGCTGCAAAGGAAAATGATGAGATTCTTGGGAACGTCAAGAGCAGCAGATACTCGCCGGTCTACTGGGGGTTGTTACACTAACCGCGTGTCCATTCTGCCTAATACATAAATTACTAATGTAAATTAAAGGATAATTGAAGCCCTTTAGGCCCAAATATTTAAATTATTTAACAGGCAGTAGGGAATGGGAGAAAAAAGGAAGAGCTGAGTTTAACACCCAGAGAAAAAAAGTGCTAACTCAGGGGAAGAAGGGGAGGGTGGGCCCTCCCACTGGTTCAGCCCTCCTGGATGGGGGGTGAGGATGTGCAGGTCCCAAGAGGAACCCAGACAGGGGTAGGGCCTCCTCCTGCTCCAGGATGGCTCTCTGCACTGTCTGTATGGCCGCTCTCCTCCCCTTCCTCGCTCCTCTCCAGCGGCAGCCTCCCTGGGCATTCCTGCTTGGGTAAGCACTGCCGAGGCCAGAGGCAAGGCTGGCTGCCCAGCAGGGTGGGGAAGCCTGACTGCCTCCTGCTCAGAGGCTCTGCCACTAGGAGAGGAGAGCAGGTCCAGGGGCTCGGGGCCCTCGGACAGGTCCCCAGAACCTGGCATCTCTTCCCCTCAGATCTCACCCACCTGGCAGGGCCGTACTCACAGAGGGCCCGCAGGGGGTCACTGAGTCAACCCCTTGTTAGAGGACGAGGAGGATAGACACACAGGAGGAGGGAATCAGCAGCTAGCTAAAGGCAGAGGGGGTGTTCTGCATCTTCTCTCTTATTCCCTGAGGCCTTGAAAGGGATCTCCCGGACACAAGACCCCAAATCACTAGGGAGCCTTACTTCCCTGGCACCAGACCCCAGGGCAAACCAAAGGAAGCATGTCTTTCCTAAGGTCCTCTGTCTGATGTCTGGAATTTGCTGCATGGTTTCTTACAGACCTGAATGGTGCAGAACTCCCAACCACGCACAGGTTCTAATTTGGGG
This sequence comes from Martes martes, assembly GCF_963455335.1. NCBI lineage: Eukaryota > Metazoa > Chordata > Mammalia > Carnivora > Mustelidae > Martes > Martes martes. Next base: position 54,789,088 of record NC_137902.1, read on the forward strand.
GGTATGGTCATGGTTCACAGCCTTGACAGGACCTGGGGGGCTGGGGAGCAGAGGTGGGGAAGACCCAGTCTTCTCAGGTCCCTGAAACAGCTCAGCTGGGCTGAGGATGGGTATCAGATTAGAGGTACAGAGGGTCAGGTCTGGGGAGCTCAGAGGGTGAGGGCCTCAGCAGATAGTGCCCTGTGTGGGAGCTCATCCAAGAGCAGAGTCCTCCATGGGCGAGACAGAAACAAGGCAGTCCTGTTCATTCATCTCTCTTCTCCAGCATGTTCCCAGGGCAGGGTGGTGGGGACATGCTGAGTGGCTGGCCAGAAGGAAGAGTGCCTTCTCCACAGACCCCAGCCCTCCCTTCAGGCCTAGCTCCAGCAGCACCTCCTCCAGGAAGCCTGCCTGGTGTGCTGCGGATGTCTGTGCGACCTTTTTGTTCTCAGACACCACAATCACCTTTGCAGCAAAAACTGACCTTTACCATCCTTTATTGTCCTGAGGAACCGCAGCCAAACAACTGGGGGCTCAGTAAATATTCAGAGACAAGCTTCCTGGACAACCCTGCTGGGGCCTGGACTGCCTCTGGTGGACAATCAGGGCCATGGACTGTCTTATTTGGTTTGTGCTGGAATCCGGGGAAGGCTGGAGCTGGGCCGCCCCTGGCATGGGGGTCCTCCGAGCAGTGGAGGCATGAACAGACGGGTGTGGAGGGCCTTAGGCCGGGTCCCTGGTCATGGAGAGAATAGGCGAGGGACAATGGATGACACAGGGTCCAGCCCTGCCGCTGCGGAGTGCCAGGAAGCTGGGGTGCTCAAGAAACACTCCTCGTGGGAGACTGCTGGCCCGCGGGCTGTACCTCTCTGGGTCTGGGCCTTAGTCTCACTGATCCTACAGAGAAATACTCACAGTTTTTTCCCCTCAGAGGGCAAGCATTGGAGCAGAAGCATGATGGATGGGAAAGGGTTTTGACAAGTACAGAAGCTAGGACAATTACATTCATCCCTCCCTTCTTCCTTCCCTCTCCTCTCCATTCACTCAGTCGCCTGGCCACTCACCCACTGATTACTAAGATCTAATGGGCACATACTGTGACACACGGTGGAAGGAGCCCAAGGTACCCACAACGTGGTCCTTGCCTGGGCCCCAACTCCTCAGGGAGGTCTCCCCTACCGTCCTGAGGACCATCCCACTAGGGACTCAAGTAGGCCTGGGAGCCATCCCTCTACAAGGAACGTGCACGGGCCTCTTACCCTGGGGTCCTTGCTAGGACCTCCCCATGTCCCCTCACCCCCCTCAGAATCTCACCCCTCCCAGCCTGCCTGCAACCCCGTCCCTGTAACCCCCTCTTGCCCAGGAAGGGACTCCTGTCAGCTCTGTTCTTGCCTGAGGAGCAGCCTTTGCCATCCGCTGGTCTCCTGCCCTGGGGTCAGATTTTTCTTTAACCTTCCAAAGGCGGAAGTCTTGTCTCCCCACTTAAGCCGCCGGCTGCCTGAAGTTAGCCCAAGCCTGGGTCTCAGGCCTCTCAGGGCATCCGCTGCCCCTGCCCTAAGCCAGGCACGCCATGCCTTCCATAAGCCCTCGCCGAGAGACGTTAACACTGGACCCAGGTAGGGCTGGAGAGTTTACGGAGTGATCACATGTCCCCTGTGAGGCAAGCAGGGCTGACATTATTTGCTCTATTTTCATAGGAGGCAGGACCACAAGCTGGGTCACGTAGACACAGAACACAAACTCTGGCCACCCCCCTCGAAGGGCCCTGATTGCCTAGGGATGCAGATGCCCACGCCGGTCTCTAGAGGGCACAGGGTACGGACTAACAGGAGCCCAAGAAGCAGATGGCAGGGCTGGCCCATGCTGCGTGGCCAGGCTGGGAAGTCACCTCGCCTGCTGCCCTACTGGCTGCCAGGGATGGGATGACATTTTCAAGACCCATTTGCCTCCTCTGTTCCCCGACCAGGGGCTAGCTGGGCTGTCTCTTTCCCAAGCCCACACAGATGGGCAATTCAGGCTCCAAGCACTGGGGGCTCTGGGTCTCCTAGTCTGTACCACTAGACCCCACCTGGGTTCTCCTGATGGCAGGACCTCCAACCCCCTCCTACTCAGCTCCTATACCCTCTCAACAAGAAGCCCAGCCTAGTGCTTCTCAGACTTGAAGCAAGTATGAATCACCTGGAATCTTGCTGGAATGCAGACTTGGATTCAGGAGATCTGGGGCAGGCCTGGGACTTTACATCCTTAACAAGCTCTCAGGTGAGGCTGGTCTGGGGCCCACACTAGGAGTAGCGAAACTCTACAGGGCTCCCTGCGCTGAGCTCCCAGTTTCACGACACTCCACAGAAATACCCAGCCTCAGCTTCCTGGAGGGCCAGCGTCACGGAGAGAGGACACGTCATGTAGAATAAAAAGAAATCTCTTCAAAAGTGGTCCCCGAAGGTGGGGGGAGCAGAGGTCAGAGAGAAGAGCGCCTGGGGACAATAGTGAATAGAGTTGGGATTATTTCCTGAACTCTGACTCCTCGTGGGAACAGGGTTATGAAAAGCTTTTCTTAAAATGGTTATTATTTAGTGGGCTGTCCAAAATAAACACACACACGCACTGCACGGAGCCAGGCAGGAAGTGAGAAACATCTGGGAGACATCTGGCTGCCGGAGAACTGGGAAGCGGGTTGGCGGGGGGCGGCGGGGCAGAGAGAGTTGGAGAGGATCTGTGTGCCACGACTGCCCACAGATGCACAGGCCATGCCAGCGGGACTTGGGGCACGCGTGCACGCGCACACATACTCTCTCTCTCTCCCCCTCTCTCTCGAAGCAGTCCCAGTGACCCGCAGGATCCTTGCTCACAGCGGGGCCCGAGAATATAGGTTCTCGGAAGCGGACATCCTTGCTCTCAGCATCCGCCCTCCCTCCTCCTTCTCCTCCTCCTCCTGGATGTTATTATATTTATGACTACCTCTCTACGCAAGCTGAGTGTTTTCCTTCCACCTGCTCCCTGGTTCTCCTAGAAAGGCAGCCGCAGGAGGTAGACAGAGCCCTGGAGGAGACATGAGGAGAGCTGGGTGCCCTCCTGCCTTGCCCTGAGCAAGGGCATGACCTAGGGCAAGCCTGGAGGCTCCTCCAAGTCTCACTTTCCTCCCCTGAAAAATGAGATGTGCTTCTCCTGCCTAGAGAATATTCATCCAACTGATTTTTGCTGCAAGCCTTCTGTAGTGCCAGGAAACTGCTGGGTGCTGGGTGTCCTTTTCAGAGATGAGGATTCAAACCTCAGCATCCAGGTTTCGGGTGCAGCCATAATGCCCGAGTGGTCCCAGCGTAGGGAGCCACCCACTCCCTGTAAGCTTTGGGCCAGATGACAAGAAGAACTGCTGCAGCCCGTGAGGGTTGGGCTCAGAGACTCCTGACTAGGCACCGGGGCACCCCTCACCCTTTTTGATGTGCGGAGGAGACCTGAAGGGTCTCTGTAAGCTTTGGGCCAGGTGACAAGAAGAACTACTGCAGCCCGTGAGGGTTGGGCTCAGAGACTCCTGACTAGGCACCGGGGCATCCCTCACCCTTTTTGATGTGCGGAGGAGACCTGAAGGGCAGGCACCCTGCATTGTACAATTCTGTGTCCCCAAAGCTGCCTGGCCCAGGACTGACCATTGAAGAATAGGTAGACAGTAAATAGAGCAACGGGAGGGCTGGGAGAAGGGCACGGCCTCTGGAGACAGACAAAAACCTGGGCACAGATCCTGGTGCTGGTGCACACTTGTTGTGTGCACCATGGCCACTGACTTCCCCTCTCTGGGCCGCGTTGTCCTCAACTACACAATGGGGAGAACAATGCTCAGCTGACGTAGCCTGACAGGTCAGGCCCTTCACACGGTGCCTGCTGCTCGGTTAGCACCCAGCCAATGTCGCTACTACCGGGTGTGGATGAGATCTGGAAGATCTAAAGAGCAGTGGCCACCGTATGCCGTCCCCAGTGCCACAGCGGGGACTCCCCTCTCTGCTACAGAGGGCCTTCCTGAGACAAGCCGACAGACTTCCAGCTCGTCCTGGCTTCTCTGGTCCTCCTGCCCTGGCCATTCACGCCCCCCGGGGTGGGGAGGGGACCCCTCTGGGCAGCAGAGAGAGGACGGACTCCCCTGGAGGAATACTCATGCTGTAATAGACACACGATGGATGGCGTCTTCCCAGAACTTCCAGAGCTGGGCCATTCAAAACGGCTGCCGCCAGCTATTTAATCTTTAATTAATTAAAATGAAAAATTCAGTTCCTTAGTTGCGCAGCCATATTTCCAGAGCTCAACAGCCTCGTGCGGCTAAGGCTACCACGCAGGACAGTGCGGGTGGAGGACACGCCCGTCACTGCGGGCAGTTGCTGCACTGCCAGGCCACATGTGAATGCCCGCCGAGTAGCCAGGGACGCCGGGGAAAGTCTCGTCTCCCAATCCCGAGACTCCGGGCCAGCCCCACATCCGCTCTGCTTTATAATCTCATCAGAGGTGACGTGCGAGATAACAGGGCTGAGGCCGGGGCTGTTATTATCCCCATTGTTAGAGGTTTATTATTAAGATTAACCTGGCCTTAACCCCCTCCAGTGGCCCAGGAGCACCGTTATGATCCCATGTCCTTGGGCGGCACTTGGGGGCTCAGGGCCTCGACTTGGGCCATGGTAATGGAAGGCTCCTTCCAGCTCTGACAGCCTGTGATTTAAAGATAGAGATCTCCCGGGGCAGTGCCAGGTGGAGAAGGCGAGCCTCGCATCTGGGTGCCTGTTACTACGCGGCTGTTCGAGTCCCGCCCCTGCTCCCAGGGACGGAGTGAGGTAGGCCTGCTAGTGCGTTTCCCCTGCCTGCCTTTCCCCCACTCAGATAATACAGGGCCACCTGGGCAGCACTCAGTAGGGGGTGCGGGGCGGGGGGAGGACAGCAAGGCCATTCCCAAGGGCAGTTCTCGGCCCTGGGGCCTCTGGCCCATTCCCTGAGCAGACCAGGGCCACCAAAGCCAGCACTAACCTTGAACGTGGTCAGCCATGGTCATGGAATGTGGTCAGGTTCCATGACGCAAGGCTCTGACTCCAGAGGGCTGAGCTCTGGTGCAAATGCAGCGTGTTTGAGGAGGCCTTGGCAATAAGCCGAGGCAACGTCTAGGACATCTGTGGGGGGCTCCTGCCGCAGTGACGGTCTCTCTAAGCGGCCCGTTGGGCACTTGTGGCCCATCAAGCTTCTCAAGGAGGCTTGGGCAACCTCTCCTCTAGCCAAAGCCGACCACAGCTAACTGAATCTCAAGAAACAGGCTCAGAGGGCGGTAGAAGACAGCCAGGCATCATGGGAGACCCGGCAGCAGAGCGATAATTATGGAGTAGGGTCCAGAGGCACGCTGCCAGAGCGGGACACGCTGGCTGGTCACTCAGCTTCTCTGGAAGATGGGGCCAGAATTCCTGCCTGAAGAGGCTTCCAGGGTGACTGGGAATCGATGCACGCAGAGTGTGTGGAACAGTCCCTTGCATACATGGGGGCCCCTGTGGATGGTGGACTCAGAAATGTCTAGCCCCAAAGCCAGAAAATCAGAGACGCGTGGACTCCCAGGCTGTAAAAGAGAAAGCAGCCTAGCAGGTCATCCAGAATCCCCCTCTCCAGGCAGAAAAGCTCACCAAAGTTGTCTCTGGCTCCTGGGGACTGGTACCCAGGAGCCTGCTTCCTCTTACTTCTAAGGACCCTCCAAGGAACTTTCTTCTGATTTCTCAGGCAGAGGCATTCTCAGGCTAGACAGGCTGGCCAGAAATATCAAATACACCTTCAGCTGGCCCTGGCTCCCATATTCCCCCTGGTCGCTTAAGAAAGGAGACCATATAGTGGGAGGGGAGTGGGGGAATACGGAAGGGCAGGAGGAAGGTGGGTATCTGCTTGGGTCAGAGAGAAGGCAGGCCTCCGCTGCGCAGGGAGGAAGTCATTATTGCTGTCCTCGGCTTGCCGTGACCCTCACAGGAAGCAATGCGTGGGCCCTGTGGGAGGCTGGAGTCAGAGGGAGAAGGCAGGATGAGGGGTAAAGCTGGCCCTTCCAGGCCTCACCACCCACACCCACCCTGCTGGCCCTGTGCCCATGCTGGAGCCTTCCAGAGTCAGGCCGCACACAGCACCTCCGTGGCTGGGACCCCTGGTTTCTGGGGGGCACTGGCCATGCTCCAAGAGCCTTCCTTTCTTACTGGGGATATTCGGGTGTTGGGCAAAGGGAAATTTAAAGCTCAGCAGGTTATGTCAGCGGAGGAACTGTAGTGGCAAGTGGCTGGCCTGGGGCCAGGGGCTGGAAGCCAGAGGAGGCAGATTTAGGCCTGACCAACAGCTATCCAAGTTGTCCCCAAAAGGAGCAAGCTCCATGGCAGGAGAGTGACAGTGCCACTCGGGGGTGTGGAGCAGAGGCTGGTATGTGAGAAGTATGGCTCACAGTCTCTGGCACCCTACTGGAAGCAGAGCTTCTTGGCGGGGACTGAGAGAACACGGTGCAGGAGCGGGTAGCGGAGGGGAGGCTGCCTGGCTCTGCATCCAACACGCCTCGCTTGGGCCCCTGTCTGAAAGCTCCTGGAGACCAGCTGGGCCCTCTTCCAAGGACCCACATAGGACATCTGCTTTTTTTTCCTCAAGCCCAAGGCCCATCTACCCTGCAGAGCAGGTGGCTCCCTGCGGGCAGGCCTGGAGGTTTACTTGCACAAGGCACACATGGAGAAGCAGGATAGGAGCCTAGAACGCGGAGCTGATAAATCTAGCCTTCGGCCTCACCCAGGAACCCTCTGGTATGGGTGACGGTCACGACCTGGGAGCCAGCTGCCCACTGCCCACCTGGGGAACCCTCTGCAGAACAGAGAATGGGGCGGGGGAGCGGGGGTAGGGTGGGTAAGGGGGGTGGGCGGAGTTGGCGATCTTAGCTGAGCCCTGTCTAGCTTAGCACCAAATACTATTAGCATCGGGAGGGGCATGGCGTGTACTTCCCAGCACTTCTGATGTAATAGCCCTGGGCTGAAATTCTCAGGGATCCTCCAATGGACCCCTCAGAGTCTCCCATCAGGTAGGTGCTGCTGATAAGAGGGAAACAGGGCAGAAGGCGAAGCGATCTACCCAGGGACACCTGTGGGGGCACTCCCAACTGCTTAGCACTATGGGGAACCATAGCCCGCCACCCAGCCGTTCCTTCTTCTGCCCACCCCGCATAGGAGATGGCTACTGCTGCTCAGGTCCCTCTTCCCCATTAGCAGGTTCTCCTGGGGGAGGTCTCTGTTGACCTCACACTCATGGAAGGTGTTGCCCAGGGCTGCTAAAACCCACCCCACGAGCTATCAAGTTACCTGCTGCCTTACTGAGAGGTGATAAGCCAGCCTCTCCTGGGTCAGAGGCCCCAGGGGGACCCGGAGTAGGTTGACAGTGGCCTGAGGACAGGCCACTCAAACCTGAACCCGCCCTCTCTGCTACCAGCCAGCATCTGCCACCATCCCCCAGCCTCCCGCCAGGACAGCTCAGCAGCAGGGAAGTTAGCAAGGCCTTGGCTTCCAAGTCTGAGCCCCACAGAGACTGGAGATGCTGTGGGGGGGTGAAGAGCACATGGAGCAAGGAAGTGGGGAGGATGGAGAGCCAGAGTGAGTGTGAGCGGCACAGCCTGCAGGCAGGCGGAAACTTCTGGAAGACAAGAGCATTTGGGGTGGGGGTGGGGAGGGAGTGGTCCAGGAACAGGGTCTCCCTGGCCATAACCAAGGATGCATGGCCACTGTCCTGGCTTTCGTGTCCCCTTTGGGAGCAGCAGGTGATCTGCAGAATGGCCGATCCCTGAGAGCTGTGAGCAAGCCCTTCCTGGGGCTCCATTGCTGGGAGACTGGCCTTTCCACCCAGGGCAGGGCTTATTTTTAATGATTACACTCCTATTTATTTATATTGTGTTGAATCCCCCCCCCCCCCCCGGGCCAATTTCTGCCTCGGGGCATTACAGGCAGCTGGGCTATTTGTGGCGGAGTTTAATGAGGTGACACAGAAGCCGCCTTCTCTCCCACCAGAAGACAGAATCCCCTCCAGCCCCAATTACCTGCCTGGTGAGGCCCTTCCCACCTTACTCACCCTCCCCAGCTCAGGTTACCAACCCCCCTCCCCCAACCCACCCAGCTCACCACAAATGAGGAAAACGCCCCACATTTATTGTTTTTACGTGCCTTAAGGTAAGCATTAAATGTTTCTCAAGACTGAAAAAAAGAACTTAAGGAGCCCTAATAAAGACCATTCCTGCTCCCAATAAAGCCTCCCTTCCCGACCCTGGAGAGGCCACAGGCTGAGGGTGGAGGGCCCTACCCTGCGACAGACACCAGACAGGCACACAGCTGGTGTGGAATCCCCATTTCACAGATGGGAGAACTGGGGCCACCAGAAGTCAAGTCACCCCCCAAGTCCATATGGTCTGCAAGAGGTAGAACTGAGTTTTGAAGGCAGGCTGCCAGACTCCAGAGACCCCCTAACCACTGAGTGATATCCCCTCACACAAAGTGTTATTTAAACTTTATGACAATGGACATCATGGGGGTAGACTGCTATTAATTGCCCATTGAGGCTGACGTAGAGACTCAGCTGGGTTAACTTGTCCAAGGACACAGGGCTAAGCAGAGGGAAAGGTGGCAACTGACCCCTTCTGTTGCCAGAGCTTGTCCCCATAAGCACGTGTCTTGGTGACCAAGAGAGAGGGGTCCTTGGGCAATGTGTTCACAAAGTCCCATGGCTCACAGACTACCCCTCCTCCCGCCAACCCCAAGTTCGGGTCCTGGCTCCTTGCTCTCCACCACTGCACTGCACACCCACCCCAGGCTCCTAGGTGCCCACCCATCTCCATTTCCCAATCCCACAGTCCCTGTGTCCCATCCACATGCCTGACTCCTCCAGGAAGCCTTCCCCCATCCCTCCTCTGAGCTAGAGAAAATGTGAGCTCTTTCTCCATAAGCATTCATCTTCTCTCCCTAACTGCAATTTTGCACACTCCTTGGAGCAGGTTCTAGGTCACACAGAAGGGAAGGCACAGAGAAGGGAATTAGAAATAATGGGGGCTCCCCTGTTCTTAGGACACATCCAGGAACAGAGCCCCTCTATGCCTTCTGAGGCCTCCACTGGCCTGCTAAGAGCTCCAGGGAGCCCCGAGCCTGGACTCCCTATCCATCCCCCTGAGAGGAGAAGCACAGCAGGTTTCCCTTGCACAGAGGAGAAACTGAGGCATGGCTGATGGTAGCACCGGGGAAGAAGCACAGGAGACTAGTGACTCAGATAGGGGCTCAGGCAGAGGGAGCCCCACACCCACAAGTGAGGAGCCCACTGCCCACCAGGGTGGGGTAGGAGAGCCCTGGGCCCAGCTCCGAGGAGCTCTGAGAACCACTTTACGACTTTCTAAGTGGGCGCTCTGCTGACAGCTTAACGGCCAGATCCTCCCAGCCCCGGGCTTCATATTTACGAGCTGGAGGCTCCGGACGGGGAGGCTCAGGAATTCAGCCCACACCACCCAGTCCCCAGCCCTCTGGCTCCGGGGCCAGGAAGCCATAAAAAATGATCTTGCCTTGCTTCCCTTCCCCCAAATGGTTTTAGGGGCTGGGGGAAGGGACGATGAGTGGAGGTTGGGAGCAGGGAAGGCCTTTTCCAGAGCCTGCCCAAGCTAATACTCATGGAGAGAGATGGCTGACCCCTCAGCCTCCTGACACCCCCCAGCCCAGGCTCCTGAGGCAGGCCTTTGCCGGTCCTGAGGTCCCTAGCCAGAGCTGCCGACAGCGGGACATGATTGTATTTACGGGGCACCCACTCCAAGCCAGAGTATTACCTCCAACCTGAGGCTGTATGTCCTCATCCCACCTAGGCTTCCCAGTTTACAGCTGAAGAGCTTGAGGCCCAGGAAAGTAAAGGAATTCGCCCAAGGTCACGCAGCCTGTTAGCAATAACATACTGACCTGACACTAGGGCTCCCGACTCCCAGGGCCCATGATGCAGACTCTTGACCCCTGGGAGGCATCCGACCTGCCAGTGGGTGAGAGGAGCGTGATCCCTTCTTGTTCAGGTCTCCCTATCTGGACATTGCCTGAACGTGACCAGATGCTCTCTAGAGGCGGCCCTGGCTCTCTAAGGCAGGGGTGCCCCCTGGAGCCAGGTCCTGGGCCGTGGTGATGGGGAGTTCCTCGTTTCCAGGCTGAGGCCAGAAGGCCATGCTAGCTCTGGCCATCTGAGTCCTGTCCCCAGAGCTGGGGGAGAAGCTCTAGGAACCCTCAAGCATTCTCCCTCCTCTGTCCCTAAGTGTCCTCAGCCCCTGTCTGGCCTGGGAAGGGCCAGCGTCTCCCACAGGATGTGGCCGTCTGGCTGGCTATAGCCGCTACCACATCCCCTCTGGGCACCGTCCAGGCCCAGTGCTGAGGAACGCTGACCACGGAAGCGACCCCACCCTCTGGCCTGCTCTGGCCCAGCCCCCCGGACACATACCCTTTCTTCCTACTAAAGTGGGTCAGTCTACCCGGGGAAGCCAGCCCTCAGCTCTCCGCTAAGTTGGGGGGCTCAGTCAAGCCCCTAGCTGGGTGCAGGAGGGGCGGTGAGCAGGGTCTGGCTGGCGGGGCCTGTTGGTGGCCACCCGCCTCCTGGTCGCCACCCCCTCCTGTCTTTCTCTGTGGGCTGGGCCCTCTCCCTGGTGGCCCCCCAGTGAGGGGCTGTCTGCAGATAATCAGCGAACAGATTCGGAAAGAAGGAGGGAAAAAGCACTCAGGCGCCAGACAGGATCCTTATCTTCTGGGGCGGAATGTCAGAGGCAGCAGCAGCCGCAGGCCGGGAGCCCTGCGATGGAGGCCCTGCGTTCAGAGCCACAGCGGAGGAGGGGACCTGCTCTGGGCACTAGGAGGAAGGAGGGCAGGACGGTCTGTTCTGGGCCTGCAGAACTTGAGGACCAATGGGAATCTGGCCCTGCCCGGGAGGGGCTTTAGATACCAAGTCTCCAGGCCAGCTCTCAGGCCCCCCAAGCTTCGACTCGCCCTGGGACCTCCATAGAAGGACAGGGGAGGAGGGGCTAAGTGATTCCCCCAAATTCCCAGCCAGGCAGCACGGGATCCAGACCCAGACCTGCACTGGCTGGGCCATGGCCTTAGCTACCAGACTCTGGCTACATTCCCTGATGAGCTGTGCCTTGGTGCTCTTATCTGTAGAATGGGGATTAAAAGCCCCATTGCCTCTTGCATGGAACTACTGGAACCCTCCATGGAACACTGTCTGTGAAGACTAAGAAGGGCCAGGAAAGGGGGGTGTGTGTTCTGCCTGATGCTTAGAGCCTTCCACTCAAGAGGCTGTTGGCTGCTTCTCACACAGCTTGGGGACCCACAGAAAAGCTCTACGTCTTGGGACTGACTGGCCCCGACACTTTCAGTGAAACCCTGTGGCATGATAGTGGTTCCTTTCACAAAGCAGAAAGCAGGCTTTCTGTTGGGGCACTGTCTTCCCAGGGTGGTCCATAAACCAAGAATAGGACTGAGGAGCCTGGCTTGGACTTCTCCTCTGGGGACCCGAAGTGTGAGGAGTCATCTGTGGGGCTCCAACAAAGGCCTTGGGGGGAGGGCACCATCAGTGGGGGTTAAGGGCGCAGGCACTAGATGTTGGTTCAAACTCAGGTTCTGCCACTTCCTAGCTGTCTGTCCCTGGGCAAGTGTCCTCACCGCCCCCCCTCACATGACCACCTGGGGCCTCAGTTTCCTTGTCTGTGAAAAGAGAGATGCTTTTCAGCTCTAACATTCTGTGACTTTATGCTTGATCTGACACTTGGGTGTCTGCACTATAAACCTTGAACTAGAACACCAAGGAAACACACACTCCTATACACATCAAAGTAATATCAGACTAAGTGTGACCGGGTATCCTAGAGCATCCTGAGGCCACCTATGCGTCCCCTGGTCCTAATTTCCTGCTGGTCTCAGCCAGGGGCAGTCAGAGTAGAAGTCCTCTGCTGGAGTTGGCGAGCTGACCTCTCAGGGAGGGGGCCGGAAATGCTAGTGGGGGTCCCACAAAGAAGGAAAGACTTCTGGTTGGCAGTGGGGATTAAAAGTATAGCCCCCCCCCCCCAGCCCCATGAGAGTCTGGCTGGCCTGTCCTCCAGCTGTCATCTGCAGAGCCCTGAACTAAGGCCAGTCTGGGACAGCGCCTGCCTTTGGGGCCTGTGTGAGTGACGGACAGGAGGGGGATGGGACGCAGTGGGAGGAGGCAGCTCGAAGGCCTGGCCAGCAGGAGGGGTGAAGGTGAGTGCTGGCTGGAGCCCGAGCATTTTCCGGGCTGTTATTCTGGGCAACTTTTTATTTATTCAGAGGCTGGGGATGCGGCTTAGCATTTGTCGGCTCAATATTTATTACATGCACATTGGCCTTGTACCACAGATCCCGGGACAGGGCCACCATAAGACCCTCTTCCCCACGTCCTCAGCGAGAGAGCACACTTGATGACCTGCAAGGAGGAGCTGAAGGGTAGTACCTTCCCGAAAAACCACCTAATCCAACCCTTTTGATTTACCTTCAGGGAAACTGAGGCCCTGAGGAAGAAGCAGCCTGACTCAAGGTCACAGGCACTCTGACACCTGAGCCTTGATCCCTTAGCTTTCAGGCCAGTGGAAGAGACAAACAGCACTGGAGTAAAAACACTGCAGACCACACTGAGACGTGACGGCGACCTGCCCTCCTGTCCCCCACTGGGCCCAGGCAGTACCCACAGAGATCTTGGCACGAGCCCGCAGCTCTGCCACTAGAGTCTTTACCTCTCAAGCCTCAGTTCCTCCCTCTGCGCAAGCAAGGTAATCATACCCACGTCAGGGGTGGTTGGGAGGGGCGCGTGACGACACCCTGGAAATTGTAAAGTCCTGTACAACTGGAATTTATTTATTGATCTTGATGCTGCATAGGCCGGGGTGAGGGTAGGGGAAGAAGTGAGGCAGGACACTGTTGGGGAGGGGGGGCATCTGTCCACGGCCACCGAATCCCTTCCTTATCCCAGCCTCCAAGGCAAGGCCGGAAGCACCTAGCAGGTCAATAGCAAGATCCTGGGCTCCAGCCACTGAGGACACGTAAATGATGGAGAGAGCGGCACAGTGGGGATGGGGGCAGGGGAGGGCAGTTGGCAGAGCCGGTAGTGACATCACACTCACTCCCAGCTCCAAGCCTTCCAGCAGCCATGAGGTCAGCTGGCAGAGCGGGACACCTCCCCCACCCGCCACACGCTGAGCCAAGAAGAGCATGGCACTGCCAGGGCCGGGGCCGGGTGCCAGCTCGGATTCCCCGGGTTCCTTCTTCCTCCCACTCCCCTGTCCCCTGTGGCCGCTTCGCCTCCAGCCCCCCTGACTGCATCTCCATGCACTTTCTTTCCCGTGAGCACAAGATTGCCGCTTCTCATATAACACATAAGCTGTGGTGTGAACTTCTGGTAAATGAAGATCTTATTTAAAACTGTGTGCTATCAAGGGAGGGGAAGAGACAGGTTCCAACACAGCTCAGCTCTCTTGCCAGGAAAGGGAGGCACTGGGCTGTGCACAGAGCCACCAGCACTCCTGGGAAGTTGCTTGGAGAAGGGCCACAGGATCCCGGGCACGTCCCTGATGGATTGCCCATGAGGGTCAAACAGAGCTACTCTCCCTTTATCTGCACAGGAAGGGAGGGCAAGGAGGTTCCCCCCGCTAGAGCCTTGGGGTTGCCATGTGGAACACAGGGCTTTCCAAGAATCGCAGAACTTGGGACCAGAAAGGCCATGGAGAGGGTTGAATCCTGGGGCCCTCTACCTTAGTGGCACAGCAGATGACCTGGTGTGCTTTTAAGGCTCCCAATGCCCAGGTCAGACAGACCCCAAGACCAAGTAAGTCTGGGGGGGAACCCAGGCAGAGGCGATCCCATCATTCAGCCAAGGCTGACAACCACTGAGCTGGTCTCTTTTTAACAAGTGCTGTGCATCTGAGAGGTCGAAATTCACACACACAGACTTCCTAAGCCGGAACTGCTAGGGATGAAGGCCAGGCATGTGAGTCTTGGAAAAACTCTAGGAGAGCCACATGTACAGCCCTGATTCTTCACTCGCCGAGCACCTGTTCACCAAGGGCCCACTCTGTGCCAGGCACTGTTCCAGGCCTTGTGGGTTAGGGTTACCGGGTGAGTGACATGGCCTGCCTGCATGGAGTTTATAGGCTAGAGTGTAAGAGATAAGAAACCAGCCAGCAAGGAATTGGTTGCATAAATAATCATCCCAGCTCACAGAAGGTGCTAGAAGAGAAATAAAAGGGGCAGGGGATCAGGGAAGGCCTCTCTGAGGAAGGGACATCTGTGCCAAGACCTGGATGGCAGGAAGGAGCATGGGGTGGGGGACTCGGCGTGGAGGCATTGTCTACTGACACGGGGATGGCTTGCTCCTGCTGCTGTAGGGCCCACTCCTGTCAGCCCCTCTATTGACAGGGTCCTGGCTAAACAGGAAGTGCTGGGGAAGAGTCAGTGTTGCAACGGCCCTCTTGGGACATCAGGAAATTCTACAGGCAGATGGGCTAAGGGGGATTTTGGAAAATGTGCAGCTGAAAGCTGTAAGGGGGCTCAGAGTTTACTGGTTCAACCTCCATCAGTTAACAGATGGGGCAACTGAGGCTTAGCATGAGGCTGTGATTTGCTTGGGGGTGGCACCTCCACTCTGAAAGGGTGACATGAGACAAGGGCCCAGCCATGGAGCTGGTCTGCTGCTGTCAAACCCACTGTCGGCCCCTCCCCTCTTCCCTCCTCCCCAAATGCTATTCATTGCTCCCTGTATAATCGATCTGTGTGTTCCAGCCACGTTCTAAACCTGTGACACACACAGGGAGCTTGGTGGTGGGAAAGTGTGGGCACCCCCCAGTAATTGCTCTGAGTTAGGGAGGTCCTTCCACCCACACCAGGAAGCCCATCGAAGGCCAGACAGAATGGTGCCAGATAAGGCTGTGGAATTTGGAATTTAGTGGGATCTGGAATTTCCCTTATAGGAAAGCTGGTCCCAGCTGTCCACCCGTGGTGAGCGTCTAAGGGAAGGGCATGACATATTCCAGGGAGGCGACGGGTGGCCCAGGTACCCAGAGTCAGAGGCCTGGTGTGGAAGGGAGAGCAGAGGGAAGGCAGAGGGAATGCAGCCGGCTCTCTCTGGAGCATTCCTGCGCAGAAGCACGCTGGGTCCTCCAGGTCACTCTATGCGTGAACAGTTCACCGAAAGCGGCTGCTGGCTTTGCTCTTGCTCAAGACTGATTTCTGCCTTTGAATGTGGCGTCACCAGGAGGGCTAGAGGCCAGGCTGTGGGGCCACCACCATCCCCAGCCCCAGAGCAGGCGCACACCCCTACCACTGAGAGCACTCAGAGCTAAAGGCCTGACAGCTCCTCTCCATCTCCAACGGAGTTTCCTAGAGGTAAATCCTGGAGGGAAGACTGGGTGCCCTGGAAAGACAATCTAGAAGAGTCTAAAATGCTTTTCTTAATCTTTCTCAACCGTGCAAGGGTGGAGAGGGCCCGGCAAGGGTGAAAACTCAGCCAGCCACAAGCAAGTCCTGAGATAACTTGGGTAAGTAAGTCATCCCTCTCTCTCCCTGGCTCAGTTCCCCCACCTGTAAGAGGGAAGACCAGATACTTGCCCTGATGACCCCCAGGGCTGTTCCAAAGCTGCGATTCATCTCTGCCAGGCCGTGGTTTCTGAGAGGCTCTGAAGACCGACCTCCCCCATAAGCACTGGGATTCCCTACCAAGAGCCTTGGAAAAGAACTCCAGGGCAGTGAGGTGGAGATGTTCAAGCACCTGGGAACTTGTTCAGCCGGCTCTTTGCAGGGGTGATCAGGCCCCCCGGGGGCTTCTGGGAGTACTTTGGCCCAGTGGGCTGCGGTGGGAAGGTGGGGAAGACAGCTGACTTCAGGCTTCCAGCAGCCCCTCTCCCTGGAGAGGCCAGACCCTCAGCTGGCCCGGCCCTTCCCTCTGCAAACTGCACAAGACCCAGAGCGGAGGCAAAGAAGGATGCTGTCAAGGGTGTAATAAACGACTTATTGACTGGTAAGCAGAGTTCTCAGGGCTGGGAGCACGACCTTCCGGCAATTATGCCCTCCACCGCCTGCCCAAGGACCCCTCCCTCTCTGTGAAGGCTCAGGTCTGGCTGAACCCCTTCCCTCCCAGACCCCGCCCTGACCTGTAGGGGCCTGAGGCCTGCAGACAAGGTGCCCCCAGGGCTGCCATTGGGTCCTCCCCGTGCACCCTCTTGGACTGACCCTTAAAATGGCACAGGCTGGAGAGAGAAGACTGACATGCTGGCCGGGACTGGTCTATGGGGGGAAAGCCCAGTTCTGCCCGTCGGCTCTTTACTGAGACCAGGCTGGGGTGGCTGCATTTGACAAGGGTGGTCCAGGGCTCACGTGTGCTCACCACGCAATCATTCCACAAGTCACCGCTGCGCAGCCAGCTCTCATGGGGATGTCCCGGGAGGTGTATTGGGGTTGGGGGGAGACCTGGTCCCAGCCTAGGGCGTGGATGCAGAATGGGTTCCTGGAAGGAACACTGGAAGGAACACTGAATTTAGAGTCCAGAGACCAGGTAACACCCTGACCAGGCTCTGACAGAAGACTGAATCACTTCACTTCCCTAAGCCCCATAAGACCTTCTTCCCAGAGTCATTACAAGGGCTCCATGAGACTCAATGCGGGCAAGAGAACAGGCCCAGAGTAGAAGGGCGGCCGGGGCCTTGGAGGGCCTACAACACACCTGGCACACAGATGGAGTGTACACGGATGGGACCCTCGCTAATCAAGGAGAAAGCAAACGGAGCAGCCACCTCAGGGTGTTGGAAAGGTCTAGAAAGAATGGAGGGGTGTGTGTGTGTGTGTGTGTGTGTGTGTGTGTGTGCGTGCCTGCGCGCGCATGTGTCTATGTGGTAAGGGACTGGAAAAGGAGAATCCAAGGCTTACTGAGACCCAAAGAGCAACCAGCAGACGCTGCAGGTAAATAATAAACAAAGCCGTTTGCACACACATGAACCGTGACGAGATCCTACCTCCTCTCTGTGAGGCAAGGGGTATGGAATTTATTACTCCCCATCTTACAGAAGAAATCGAGTCCCAGGGCACTGAAGGCATGTGCTCAGGACCACAGAGAGCCAGAAGTCACAACTGAAGCCCGAGCAGGGCCAGCACTTGTGGGTCCTGCCCTCTCCATCTTCCCTGGGGTCAGCACAGGGAACCCGCCGCCCCGTGAACAGCCCACTGCTTGGACCGTTGAGCAGAGCAGGAGGCGCACGCATGAGGAAGCAGAGGGCATTCCAGCAGCCATGGAAACAGAAAGAGAGGTCCGGATCTAGCCTGGTCTCGCACCCGCTCCTCTCTTACGTGAGAGGTAGTGTCCTCTAGATACTATGTTATGCTTCCTTCGTGTGCTGGAACATTCTGGGAGTCCCAGCCCTCGGGTCCCCAGCAATGCCATCATTTCTGATGTGTGCTTGTAGCTGATTAAACTCCTCCTGCAAGGCACAGGGGTGATTTCCAATATTTTGCAACTACAAACAACGTGCATATGTATTTAAAGCTGTATTTAAAGCTGCGTATAAAGCTGTACCTGAAGGGAAGAGCTCTAGAAGTACTGGTTTTGGACCAAAAAATAGAGTACATGACGCGCTGCTATGAAATACTGGCCAACCATCTAGCTGAAGGATTGCACCAAGGAGCGGTTCCACCAGCAACATCTGCAAGTGTGCTTTGCAAGGTTTCCCAGCAGAAGGTGTGGTCCTAACTTTTCATTTTGCCCAGTCTCCTAAAGTGAGAAATGGTATCTCAGGGTTTGTTTTCATTCGCGTTTTCCTAACTCTGAGTTGTAATATTTTTTCATGTGTTTGAGGGTGACCTACATCTTGTTTTGTGAATTGTCTGTCCATGTCTCTTTTCTTCCTTTTTCTTTTTACCAGGTTTTCGGTCCTTTGTTCCCCAATATTTTGGAGTGCTTTCTGTATTGGGATATTAGTTCTTTGTCTGGGGCATGTGTGACAAGTATCTCCTCCTGGCTTGTCAAATATTTTGTCTTTTGACTAGTCTGGGGTGCTTTATTGTCCAAAAATTTTTTAATATTTATGTAATAAACATCAATTTTTTAATTTTATTGCCTCTGGATTCTGAATCATAGTTGGAAAGCCTTTCCCAACCCAACGTTAAGGAGGAATTCACCCACAGTTTCATCTGCTACCTACGTCTGGATCTCTAATCCATTTGGAGGTGTTTTTTTTTTTCCTCTCTCCATGGTGTGAAATGTGAATCAAAGCTTACTTTTTTCCAAATGGCTACCCAGGTGTCCCAGCACTATTCATTTCAAAGTCTGTCTTTGTCCCCGTGGGCCAAGATAGCATCTTTGTCATATACTACATTTCTTTATGCACTTGGGTCTCGTTCTGGAATTTCTATTAGGTTTGACTGGTCTGTCCCACAATTCACACACCCATGCTGCAGTCTGAATTATGGGAGGGCTACAGTATGTTTTAACATCTGGTAGGGATAGTTTTATCTCATCATTACCTTTTGTGCCTCTAAATGATTTCTCGTTTAATCACATTGGTGAATGGTTCTAGCACCGTGTTGAAGAGAAGGGATGGTGGGTATCCATGCTTCATTAGTGATTTTAATGGCCGTTAGTGTTTGTTTCCCCATTAGACAAAATACTGGCTGTAGGACTAGAGTATGTATGTATTTTATCAGGCTAAAAAAAAACCCTTAATTGCTATTTTTTTTTTTTTTGCATGTTGATACAACAAATGGGTGTTGAATTTTGACCAAGGTTTTTTCAGCATTTATAGAGATTATCACATGATTTTCTTTCCTTAGATTCATTAATCTGGTGCATGATATTAATTTGGCATGTTATTAATGTGAATGGATTTTGAACCAACCTTGCATTCCTAGAATGACCCAGAGTTAGTCATTCTGTGTCATTTTCTAAGGGGAAAAAAAAAAGAGAGAATGGAACTGGGTACCAAAGATGACAGCCAGCATTTATGGAACACTTTCTCTGTCCTCTACATGCATTATTAACTGATTCAATCCTCAGGATTGAAGCTATGGAAACAGGCTTTATTATTCTCATTTCCCAGATGAGGAAACGGAGAGCAACAATGTGAAAGTGGCCTGGCCCGCATCACACAGCTAGCAAAGAAAAAAGACAGGACTGGATCTCGGGTCTCGGCTGTAAGTGGGCAGTGTTATTTGGCTGTTACTTAGATATACAAAAAATGCTCACAACCTGATAAAATGTGGGAAGGGGCACGTATCTGTAGGAAGTGGGGGGAGGTCTATCCTTATTTCCTGGAAGCTTGAGCTGCCCCCCTCGCCCCATTCCATTGGAGCCCCGCAGAGGAATGGTGCGAGGCAGGGCTGGCGATCTTGCCGCGGGCCAGGTGCTGTCAGCAAGTGGCCTGCGGATGCCCCTGAAGTCTGCGAGGCCAGGCAGCAAGCAGCCCTGCAGGCCTGCCATGTCCCCATCCAACCTCAGCCTTGCTCTGACTTCGCATTCGTGGCTCAGGCTCTGGATGGTGTAGGAGCAGCTCAGAGAAGGAACACTAATCCGGGGAGGTGTGGGCTGCCAGAGAAGAAAGGGCAGAGAAGGAAACCCTACCCCTCCACTCCCTGCTGGTCCTGCCTGCCCCGTTTTCTAAGAACGGGCAGCCGGCCGAGGGATTATGTAAGTTCTGGTGGGCACGGCAGATGGTATGCTAGCTGAGACACATCAAAGCCAGCACTGATACTAACCTTCCCTGACGTGGCACCCCGGCCTCCTCTGCTCTGGGGTGTGCAGCATGGAGAAGGGTGGGGAGAGACCCCAGACTCTGTCACTTAGCTCAACAGCCATGGCCAGCCAGGCTAGGGGAGAAGCCAGGGCCCACCACCCAGCAGGAGGTTCCAGCCAGGGAAACAAATGGTGGGTCCTTCCTGGGTCCTTCCCATGCCCCCCACCCCCAAAAACAGCTCTCAGATGAACCACATGGTCCACAGGACAAGAGTCCCTGCTCTGCCCGCCTCCTTCCACCTCAGATCAGCTTCTCAGATTTGGACAACAGTTTCCAAAGCATCTTTCTGGGTGTTCTCTGCTTTGGCCCTACCTGCCATGCAGCTTCTTTTTTTCCTTTTATTGATGGGTAAACCAAGGCTCAAAGAGGGTGAGTGAGCTCTTGGTCATACAGAGTTGGCCTTGGAGCTGAAGCTTCCAGATGTCTAGTCCAGTGCTCTTTCCAAATGCATAAGACCATGCAGGCTCCTCCCCTTGCTGTAACCCCAAGTGGGTCACTAAGTCCCCAGCGGATCACCCTGAACCTTGTGTCTGATATTCCCCACATCAAAAGGGGACTACTAGAAAGAAGCGACGACTGTAACCAGCAATTTGCAGGTGGATTTCTTCCTGGGTAGAAAGAAAAGGAAACCAGCTTTTACTGGCCATGCCCCATCTCGTTCAATCTCCCCGACAACCAACTGGGGCTCATTTTTTTTTTTTTTTACAGTGAGGAGGTGCAGTTCATGACCGAGATAGGACTTTAGCCCAGTTATTTCTAGGGAAGACCCTCTTCATTTGAACATATGAGGGTACCAAAGCCCAGAGAGGGAGAGGGAGTACCTTAAGGCCATACAGCAGATTAGCTGTGTAGACAGGATTAGAATCCAGGCTTCCCAATCCTTAGCTCAGGGTTCTTTCTGCTGTTGTCTCTTCCGAGTCCGCACGCGTGTGTACAGAAGTGGGGTGCTCCAGCACAAAAATATGGGGCCAGATCAGATTTGCAGCAGGGGTCACTGTGCCCAGCGGCCCTGGCTGTCTGGCTGCCAGGCAGGAATTCCAGCTCAGCCTGTGACAGGGGCTCCTGGCAAGAACCAGTGGATGCCCAGCTGGGAGGGTGGTACTGGCCAGGCCTACCGCTGCCTCTGCCAAGGGCCCAAGGGGGTTGAATCTCCCAGGGAGGCTCCCTGAATGTTAGCATCAAACACAGTGCCAAGGAGAACCTGGCTTGGTCAGACCCTGCAGCCAAAACTGCTCCCCTGCACCAAACCTGGCTCCTTCCAAGGAGCTGGTAGCATTTGCTCTGGAGGGCTGAGGGCTGCGGTCAGACCCTGCCCGTGGGCCTTCGAGGAATACCCCCTCAGCCTACATGCAGTCCCAGGCCCCACAGCCCATGCACATGCAATAGGCACTCTCTTGAACCACCACGGGAAGCCAGGCTGGAGTGGAATGATCAATGGGCTTGGGAAGGCAAGTAGGAAACAAACATTTTACAAGGGCCTGGGCAGACTGATGATACTTGGTTAATTCTTTGTGGCTCCCTTGGACTTAGCAAATAAACTCTCTCACACCTAGGGGCTCTGACCACTGAAGACTGGGCTCTTTCACCATGTCTGGTACATAGGAAGTGCTCAAAGACATAAGCAGAAGAGAATGCAGAGAGGTAGGCAAAGACGGGGAGGAGGCAAGCAAAGCTACCAGAATCTCCTGATTCTTCGGTTACATCCACAGCCACAAGCCCAAGGCACAGTAGGGGCTGAATCGTAGCGAAGAGCGGGGTGAATAAAGCCTGAATGTGAGTTCTCATTCATCCATTCTACAAGTGTTTATTGAGCACCTTCTATGCACCGGGGACTGTGCTGGGAGCCAGGGACATGGGAGGGAGCGAAATCAGACCCAGTCCCCTAGCCACCTGCTGTCATAGTTGCTCTTTCATGACCTACTTGTTCAAGCCCATCCTGCCTCCACCCAGGTCCCCAGGGCCCTGGCTCAGTGACAAGGAAAGGGAAGGGTGGGAGGCTACCCCATGCAGTATTTGTCACCTGGTCCTGGGCCACTGCTTGCTCTGTGAGTCTCACTCTGCCTTGCTGCGTCACAGAATGCCTGAAGGTGGGATGGGGGAAGGAGCTAGGAACAACTTTCCTGGAATTTCTGACTCAATTTCTTGTAAGCTCGGCATCCTCCTTGGGTGCTCAGGCCCCAGGCTGGGCAGGCGGGCGCCTCTGATCACATTACAGAGCTGCTTGCCTTCAGCTCTGTCTCCTGACTCCGGTAATGCCTCTAGACGCCACTCGAAGCCTCTGGGGGTTGCAGGCTCCTGGGTGATCTCAGTAGCTGTTCTTCCCAGACCTTGGTGATGCCTCCTGGTACCCACCAGCCCTAGGTGAGCCCCAGGGACCAGAACAGGCAGGCAGCCTCCCTCTTCCTGCCCCTCTCCCTGGCTCTCCAGTCAACCCGGAAGCTGCTACTCTCTGTCTCCTTGTTCTCCTGCCCAGAGATGGCCACAGAGAAAAAGCAAGGCACAGTCCCAGCCAGGGGTCAGCCAGATCAGGGCGGGGGAGAGGCAGGAAGGAGGGAAGGCAATAGAAGTCAAGAGAACCTTCCCTGTGCCAGGATCACATATGGCATCTCACGGCAAAGCACTGCCCAGTGAAGGGGGCAGGTCACCTCGCAGGTTGGGATGTGTGGGGCACTCAATGAGTGAGTGCTTTTAATCCCAAATGGCTCTTTCCACTGTACCAAGGGACCCCTGGCACCAGCATTCTTCTTCTACCGGATGATCAGGTACAAGTCAGTGCTGAATTAGCAATTTGTCTCCTGGATAGGTGAGCCAGATGCTCCCAGCCCCAGCCCCTCACAAACATAACCCCCATTAGGATGCCCTCTCTGCCTCCCCAAACTCTGCTCATCCTTTGAAGGCCAAACAACATGCTGCCTTCTACAGGAAGCCCTCCCTGACCAGCCCCGCAGGCCCACAAGAGGCTTCTCTCAACAGCCTCAGTGCTTCCTGCTGTACCACGTGACACGTGGCATCAGTAGAAATGATGCTGAGGAGGATGGTGAATGCTTCGAGCACCTGAGGACATGCCACACTCTTGTGTGTATTACCTCATTCTTCCCTACAGCAATCGGATGCAAGCGGCATTATCAGCAGTCCCATGTTACAAATGAGAAAACAGAAGCTCAGAGAGGGTAGGCAACTGGCTCTAGGACACGTAGCCAGATGGGGCCCCAGCCAGGATTTGGCCCACGTGGTCCGACAGCACCACCTGCCCTCCGAGCACTGGATCCCTCCCCGGCCACCTGGGAACAAGCTCCTCCCTGACACACAGTCTTCCTCACTCTCACATCTCAGCAGCATGCACCGGGCACAAGGCTCGCCTGGGCCCCAAGAAGCGACCCGAGTCAGTTCAAGGGTTAGGCCTCTGCTCTGCCCTCCTTCAACTACAGAGCCCAGGACTAACTCAGACTGAAAGAACATACGCATGTGCACTGAGTTCCAGGGCTTGGGCTGGTGTCCCGCCAGGATGTGGAGATAGGATCCCTCCTTCCCTACCCGCGAGATCAGCCGCCCAACACCCCTACAAAATGAAATGGTGAAGGTCTTGCTAGCTCTGAAAGTGTGTTCCCCCCATCCCCTCCACAGGCCCCCCCCCCAGCCTTGGTTGGGGAGGGGAGTAAGTGCCTTGTCTCGCAAAGACCAGGCTGCCTCTGCCAGTGGGGTCCTTCTCTGCCCCTGGGCCCTGCTTGGCATCTGGGGCTCTTGGCCTCTGAGGCAAAAGACGCTTATAGAGCAGGAAAATGGGACTGAAGTCCCAAGGGGTGATTTATGGCTTCAGAGAGAGAGACCCAGGGCCACATAATGTTCACAAGGGCATTGCAGTCGATATATTGACTTTCTAGAGGGGCCTCTGTAAACACAAGTGGTTCTGGGCCTCAGCTACTACCTCTCTCTCGCTGGCTGCGGGGGCCTCTGGAGAGGGAACTAGACAAAAACAAACAAGCAAACAAAAAACAACCCAAAACACCCAGAAATAAACCCCGAGGCCCCCAAAGGTCATCCTTCCACCCTTCCCCACCCCAAACTTCCAGAAGGGGAGACCAACCAGGACCCGGAGAGGAAAAGGCAGCTGTCAGCAAATACTAGAGTCTCCTAACTCCTGGGCCAGGAGCTGCTGGGCCTCCAGGCCCGGAGCCTCCCTCCTCTCTCCTCCCCTCCCGCCCCTCAAGGAAGCCAACTCTGGCATCACAGGGCCATCTCCGTGCCAGGGCTCTATCATAATCAGGTCATGTGCTCCTTAAAACAACCCCACGAGGATGGCATTACTACCCCCACTTTACAGATGAGGCAAGTGAGGCATGGCACAGTTAGGTGAGCGGTCAAGGCCACAGTTAGGAGGTGGTGATGCTGGAAGGCTATTAACCTGCTCGAAATCCCAGTTGGCCCTGCTGCACACCCTCCATGCCTGCAGCTGAGGCCTTGGAGAGGGGCCTCTCTGAGGAGGGGTGGTGGAGAGGGGCTGTGAGCTCCCACAGGGAGTAATGACAAACAAACTGTCCCACTCGGATTGGCTTGCAGAAGTTGCTGGGCCCAGGGTTCTGTCCTTCCCTCCGTGTCCACACTGGTGGGGGCATGGCAGAAGACACAGGAGGACACCACTCCGTGCTCCTGCCCACAGCGTAATGCCTACCAGTGCGTGAAAAGTATTTTCCGGGCTCACCCCATCTTCAAGAGCCACAGGGAGAGAATCAGAGAGTAAGATAGCTTTTCCTCTCCAGCTTCCACCCCAGGTCCCAGCCTGCAGTCAGAGGTAGTGGAGGGCCAGTTCCCCAAGATGCACCCCTTCAGATGAGACTGAGAGCCCTAGGAGTGTAAATGTGACCAAGGGTTGCCTCACCAAGGACTGGGCTTGCCCAGGTTGGTGGCTGAGCAGAGGCCAACAGGGCCCATTTTCTGAGAGTGGAAGAGGCGTGGGGCCAGGCATCCCTGCCCAGGTACCCCCAGCTGGCTAAGCCAGCCCCGTCTTTTCAGGACAGGCTCTTAGAAACACCTGAAAAAGAGAGAGTCAAGGTCTGGCTCCCATCACCCCTTCCAGGAAGCCCCAAGGCTAGGAAAGCTCACTCTTGGCTGTGTTCCCCCACATATACGGACACTTCCCTCACTTGGCATCTGAGACTCTCCGAAGGTCATCCCGGATTTGGAGTGGACATCAGCATCCAGCATAGTGACCACCTTGAGGGGTAGGGCCAAGGCTGCTCTGGCTCTGACTGGGTCCCAGGTCAGCTTCCTAAATGGGTAACCTCCTCCCTGGTGGGGTTCTTATAAGGACCAAGTGAGGTCCCATCTATAAGAGGGTTTTACAAACCAAGGCAGTATGCACCAGCAGTGGGGCTGGCACTTTCCTATATCTCCCTGGTCCACACTGGCACATTTTTTATCCTAGTGCTAAGGATGGGAGACAGTGTAGGCAGAGGTGGGAAAGCAGAGGGACTCTTGGTGAGCAAGGAAGTAGTAAGGATAGTGGAGTACGACTCTCGCGTGTGTCCATGTGCACACGTGTCCACTTTCAATTGCTTCCACTGAGAGTCCCAGCCCCAGCCATGCCTGCTTACTTTGCTTTCCACGAAAGATGCCACTCGCTCAAGCTCTGCCTGCCTCTTCTCTAGCAAATTCCAGAGGAGACCCCATTGCCTCTAGAGGGCTGCAGCATGAGCCTGACCCAGGTTGGAGAGCTGATTTCCAAACCCTCAGTGCCCCCGCTGTTCTTGGTAAGCTGGAGGCCAGCTGCGGGTGACCCGAGGACCCAGACCCTTGTCCTGGGGGGCCATTAATCAAGCTCCTGGACTGGCTTTAGGACCTATCTATGGCTGACCTTACTCCCTCTGGGGCAGCAGGACCTACCTGTCCTATCTGCCCTCAGGGGAGGGGGGGACACGACCACAAGGACACCTGGCCTTTGCCCTCTGCCCTCCCAACTCCAGAACCCAGCATTTGGACCAAATCCTGCCCACAACTCCCAGTGCGGAGCAAAGTAAGGTCTCTAGTGCTGAAGGGCAGATGGCCTGGGTCCCCTCCGGAAGAGACAGCCCCAACAGAATACAATGGATGAAGCGTCTCATGCCTGGTGGTGACTCACTGTCCCCATGCCACACATACCTATTTATACACAAACACACCACAGCTGTGCCCATATGCACATGCACACACCCCCGCACACCCAAACACACGTAGCCACCTACCTCACACATACCCATATACAAAAGGCACAACCCTTGCAACATACCTATTCCCTGTCCTGCACCTTCACCTCATAGCCTAAAACCCCAGTGCAACACCACACCTACCGTCACGCCCACCCCCTTAATACACATTCTCACCACCCACCCCTCCTGCCCAGCAACAGGCATACTCCTTAATACACACTTTCACACCCACAGCCTGCCTTCCCCGAGAACCCGGCCACGCGGCGCGGGGAAAGTTGTGAGGCGCGGGGTGGGCAGCCTGTTCTGGGAGGTGAGGACGGAGGCGTCGAGGCTGGGCGCCGCGGTGTTGGCGCTCCCCGGGAACTCTGCAGAGGAGGGGAGGGGAGGGGATGCAGGGAGAGAGGGAGGAGAAGAGCCGGCACGGCAGTGGGGAGGGCAGTGGGGAGGAGAGAGGGGTGCTGCGGGGCGCAGGGAGGAGGAGCGGGGACACGCAGAGGGCCGCCCCAGGTAAGCGCTCATCACTGTGGGGCCGCAAGGCTGGCGAGGGTCATTTCGGGCGCTCCCCGCACCCGACAGCTTTCGGAGAGAAGGGACAGGGAACAAAAGGGGTGGGGGAGCGGGGACGCCGCCGATTTGTGCGCGCACTTCAGCCAGTGTTTTCTCGGCC
Source organism: Martes martes (assembly GCF_963455335.1). Lineage (NCBI taxonomy): Eukaryota > Metazoa > Chordata > Mammalia > Carnivora > Mustelidae > Martes > Martes martes. Next base: position 54,815,717 of record NC_137902.1, read on the forward strand.
TTTAGCGAGAAAAAAAAAGCCACCGCTCGGAGAGGAAGGGGCGCTGCGAGACCGGCACGGTGGGGGCGCAGCGGCGATGAAGGCGCGGGGCCAAGTGCCAACGCCGTGCTCTCGCCCGCCCAGCTAACAGCCGGGAGCCCAGGCCAGCTGCGGGACGCCCGGCTCCCCAAAGTGAATGTCGGGGTCCGGACACATCCCTTCAGGCGGCCGGGCCCATGGGGGGCGGGAGGGGCGCACTAGCCCCAACTGGGGAAGCAAATCAAAGGGGGCCCTGCACCGATTCCCTCCACCTTCTCCTCGTATTATTCTAATCACGGTATTTTAAATTTCCCTTTAAAAAAATTAAGACAAGAAACAGAAAAGCCCAGAAGGCTCTTGTTTGGTTTCATTTTGCCTTCACAGCTTTAATGACTCCATTTGTGGAAGCTGTTGAGGAAACTGGTGAGGAGGAGAAGGAAGAGGAGGCCAGGAGAGGCACCGGCTGTGGCCTAGGATGCCCTGCTCCCCTCCCTTCTCCCCAGGGGAGCCACCCAACCAAGGGGGCAGGGTCCCTCTACTCCGCAGTCCCAGTCCCAACCGGCGACCCCGCCTCTCTCCCTTCCCTGCAGGCATCAGGTGGGCTCCAAGGTGTCTCCTTGCCACCCCAACCCCAGGGTTGAGGGTCAAAAGAACATGCTTGGTGGTGGGGGGGGTCGGTGCTCCAGGACAGACCACTCCAAATCACCAACCTTACTCTCCAAGCACTTGAAAGGAGGGATTCCTTCTCTACCCTCGTCCTCAAAGTCCTAGGCAGTCCACACCCTCCTTAGAAGACAGTGGTAGGAGGGGAAGGGGAGAGGGGAAGATCTCATCTTAGGCTGGACAGCCAGAAACTCAACAACGCCGGTGGGGAGGAGATGGGCTCCCCAAAACTTCAAAATAAAAAGTAAAAATACATTCTGCTCCATCTACACATACGAAGGCAGACCTTTAAAGTGTAGAACCAGGTAGTTCTGCAGCCTAAGGGAGCTTGGCTTGTGGTTTATCTCACCTGGGGCAGATCAGGACCAGGCGTGGAGCCAACCTTTGGGCAGCTGGCTAGTCTCGGGCCTGACTTCTGACCTCTGTGGCTGGGCCCTGTTCCACCTGCCTGGGGTCCTGGTTCCTGACTCCACCTCTTCCCCCCATCCTGCTACAAGTCCCAGTCTGACCTAACTACCAAACAACCTTATCTTTAGCTGCCTGCTTTCCCTCAGGGCCTCAGTTGGGCAGCTCAGTCCCAGACCCCCCCCCCACCCCCCCCACCCCCCCCACCCCCCCCCCCCCGCCAGTCAGCAGCCCAGCTGCTGAAAGGAGCCAGAAAGGAGCCAGAAGCAGCTTGAGGTTTTCGAGGCCTGAGTTCAGATCCCAGATCTATCCCTGAGTCCCCATGTAACCCCCATGCATGTCAGGGCCCGTCCCAAAGCTTCAGCAGTTAAATAAAGGGGTTGGAAAAGGGGAATTGTTTTGTCCTCTGGAATTCCCAGTTGGGGGTGGGGTGGGAGTGGAGGAAGGAGAGAAATTACCTCCGAAATTTCTCCCCTGTAGTGATACTTTCACTTTAATGAGAAAGCACATTAAGACACTCTTGATTTTCCATTTGTTTGAGATGGGTGTTTGCTCTAGTCTCCCTCTGGAGACTCTGATGGGCCACCATCTGACACCCACACCCACGCACACCCACACACGTGCACACACCTGCACACACAGCAGAGACACTGGGAAAACTCTGGTTTTAATTACATCTTAAAAAGAAGTGTTATCATGATACCACGATCCCTTCTCAACCATCCCAGTCAGAGGCCAAGGCAAGACTCTTTAAAAACTCCAGGAAAGGCTAAGGGGTGGAGTGAGAGGAGATCCTCAGGGCTGACCCAGGCTTTTGAAGTGGCCTCTGCTGGCCAGTCACTTGCTGACACCTCCTTCTAAGGGTCTGGGGTTTTATGGTTCCGGATTTGATTTTTCCAACATCAAACTTTAGGGTTAAAAAATCCCCGAGGCTGTAAAGGAGGCTCATCCCCACATCTACCCCGGGAAGGGGCTGAAATAAAAGAGACAGAAGTGCCTGCCACCTGACCTGACAGGAGCCTGCACACCCCCCAGAAGGGGTCCCCCTCTGTGGAGACAGCCTTGTCTCCCTCAGCTTGACAGAAGCCTCAAGGTGGAGGTGGATGGGGCCACGAGCAGGAGTCCAGGGTGACCTGAACCAGCCTGGCTGTTAGAGAGGAGCAGCCCCGCATGCAGGTCTGCAATCTGTAGTCAAGTGAAGGCAAGATTTGAGGAAAGTCAACACTCTGGCCTTGGTTTTCCCCATCCGTGAAATGGGGAAAAGACCAAGAACCAAATTACCAGACCCAAAGAACGTTCTGAAAGATGTTCTGTGCCTGTGGCATTCGAGAGTCGGGCTGCGTTGGAGGAAGGGGCATGCTCTCCCTCCTGAAGGCACATTTCTAAGGGCTTCACATTCTGGGCAGAGGGAAGACTGCACAGTGACCCCACCACTTGGCCCCTCTTTAGGCTGGTGGGCAGACAGCCCCTGCCGTGCTAAGTAATGAGCACAATTCCAACACTGGTTCTGCTCACTAGTGAGAAATCAAAGCCCGGTATTAGAGGCCATTTCTGGCTGGGCTCCGTTTGTGCCCAAATCCATCAAAGCCCTGGGCCTGGGGTTTCCTCTGGGGAAGGTGGGGGCTGGACGCTTTGTTAATCAGGAAAGGCAGGCCACTCCCCCGCGGAACCAGGCTCTGGGAGAACTCTAGGCCAACCAGTCTTGTCTTTTTCCTGCCCAGCGGAGGCCCACCCCCTACCCTCAGTAACCTCAGTATTTATTCCTGATCCCATTGCCGGGCTGGTTCTAAAACAGTTTCCCAAGTGCCCTTTACAGAGACTTCACCCTACCCTTCAATCACTCCCCCCAAACATCCTCAAACCAGAAACCAACACCCCAGCCCAGCAACTCCCACATTCAACTACGCTCTTTAAAACAAGGTTGGTCATTCAGCAGCTTGCCCCCTCCCCCAACATTACCTTCCAACTTCAAAACGCTGCTTTAAATACCAGAGTCTGCCCAAATCGTAATTAACTTGGATCAAATGATTGTGTCGTAACTTTACAACAGAGGGCTGGGGGAAAAAAAAAAAGTGGAGGCTGTGCGAAAACCAAGCCCTCGCTCCTAGGCCGTGGGAATCATTAATTCCAGAATGAGGAATCTTGGGCTATTGGGGTGTACGTGGGGAGGTGGGTGGGGGCGGATGCCAACATCCCAGCGGAAGGTGGCGGGGGAGGGCTGCGTCACCCCGTCTACTTTCTGAGCCAGCTTTCCTGCCCCATTCTCAGCCTCAACTCAGAGGACTCCGAGCAGGACGCCCCCCTCCGCACCCCACCCTGCCCCGTCCCGGGAGCGCAGGTGTCCAGCGGCCTCAGCCAGCCCACCTACTTGGGTTCCGGTACCAAAGAGATGTTGGCTCGCTAGAAGACGCAGTCCAGTCAGCTACGCGGGGCCCAGCAACAGAGAAGAGAGAGGTGTACACAACCAGGGCGAGGGGGTGGTGGTGGTGGTGGTGGTGATGGGGACTTTATTTTAGGAGCCCACCAATCCCCTTAAGGCATCTTGCAGGCCCACAGTAGGCAAGCGCATCTTGTCCGCTCCCCGGACGAGGCAAAATGTCAGTGACCCATTTAAAAGGAAACTTGGCAGGATCACTATGTACTTCCCCCCCCCCACCCAACACACACACACACACACACACACACACACACACACCAAACCCCAGAAAAATTCCTTCTAGACCTGCGGATCCTGCGGTCGCGGGGAAAGCTGTCTGAGCAGTATTCAGCCCTTCCCCCTTCTATAGCCAAAGCCCTTCAAGCCGGCCTCCCCCGGCTAGCGGAGCGGACCCGCGCTTCCCCTGCTCCGCAGGTCTCTTGCTCCTTCCCATCTGCGGATTCCGGGGGGGTGCGGCGCGTAGGAGCTTGGAAGAGCCGGCAACCAGGACTAGGAAGTTGCCGGCGAAAGGCAAGCAAGCGCACACCTGGCCCGAGCAGCAATAGTCTTTTTTTTTTTTTTTTTTTTTTTTGCTGCCGCGGTGCGCGGGGAGCTCGGGGTCCCTGGAGCCAGTCCTCCGGGAGGAGCCGACCCAGACTCGGACACCCATTCCAGGGAAAAGAAGCGATCCCTTCTAGGAGAGGGGCGGGGGCGGGGCAAGAAGCTTACTCTGAACCACCTGGCCTGCGGCCCCCCGCGAGGTGGCTGCGCCATCGCCCACTTTGGTGGGGCGGAGAAATCTACCTTTTAACTTGGGTGCCCTTGCGCTTTCCAAGTGCACACCGACGCGGTGATGGACCACTTCAACTTCGGGACAGATTGGGGCGCAAAGGTCCCCTAAATCCCCGCCCCCATGCCCGATCGTTCCCTACCTGCTTGGCTCAGCCTCGGGTCCCAGCAGAGCAGCAGCGCCAGCAGCAGCGCACCGCGCGCTCCGCTCCGGGCCCACATGCTCCCGCGGCCAGGCTCGGGCGCCTCTCCCCCGGGGCTCTCTCCCTGGCCCCAGCCTCGCCGCCGCCGTCTCCGCCGCCGCCGCCTCCTCCTCGCCGTCCTCCCCGGCGCCCGGCCGCGCCAGCCCGTGCCCTCCGTGGGGGCAGCGGCAGCCAACGCTGCGCAGAGGGCTGCCCGGCGCTAGGAGCGCAGTGGGTGCCCAGAGCCCTCTCTCCAGCCAGGCTCCGGCGCGCCCCTCTCTGCGCTCCTCAGGTTCTGGGGCTCCGAGCGCTCCCCGGGCTCCCGCGCCCTGGCTTCGAAGTTTCGCGACGGAAGATGAGTGCACTCAGCGGCCCTCACAGCGGCCGGCACCGCGCCGTCACAACCCCGGCGCGCGCCTCTCTGCGCCCCGTCGCTGCCCGGGGCTCAGGAGCCCTCTCCGGCCCCCGCCGCCTGCCACAATGCCGAGCGCTGCCGCTCGCTCGCCCTAGTCAGTCCGCGAACGGAGGGGGACGGCGCGCGGCCGGGGCGGGGCCTGGACTGGCGAGGGCGGGGACGGCAGGGGGCCCCCGGAGGGGGGAAACCGACGGCCACCTGGGCGCCGCCTCTGCTTGAGCGGGTTGGGGGGGCCTTTCAGGGGGGGTCCTCGCCAGACGCTGGGCCTGGCGTGTTAGAAAACCCGGCCACTGGAGCGGAGCTGGAAGCGGAGTCTGCCCAGTTTCCTTTCCCCAAAATTAAGGAAATATATCCACGCTCTCCTTTGGCTTGTCGGTGTCAGCTTTCTCATCCGATTAAGTTGAGGACCCTCACTTTTGGCTCCCTTGGTCTGTACTACGTCCTATGCCTTCAACCTCTGGAGATATTTCCAAAAAAGACTCCCTAACTTGGAAAAATCTCAAACACTGAAGTCCTGGTTAGGCTGGGGCTTACAGCTATGTAAAGGTGGGCACAGATTGGGATCGTCCTGGGTGGCTCTACTTGTCTGTATGACCTTAGGCAGAACTGTTTTCCAGACCCCTCTAAACCTCCTGTAACACTTTCAGTACTAGTGTTAAAAACGTGCCCTCCAAAGGACAGGGGGTCAGAGGGGAGAGGTACAGCCATTGGGGGCTGCTCCTCACCTTCTGTGTGACCTTGAGCAAGTTACTTAACCATTCTGACGCTCTCTTCATCATCGTCTAAAATAGAGAAAAATTATAATTATCTCATAAGGGGGTGTAGAGTTGAATGAAAAAAGTATGTATGGAAACTGCATAAACGTCAGTAATGTCTCTTTCCAAGATCTCGCCTCCCTGCCAGTCTGATTTGGGGGGTAAAGTCCTGGCCACCCAAGGGTGGGCCAAAAGACATCCGGAAAGTTTGAGGGACGGTAGTGTCTTGAAATTGAGACACAGAGGTGTCAGGAGGGGTCAGCCTGCTACACTGGCAAAGCCCTGTGCCCCAGGAAAGGGGTTAAGTACTTTGTACGCATTATCTGAGTTAGTCCTCACAACAACTCTGAGAACACCAATTGTATCCCCATTTTATAGATGATGGAATGGAAGCACAGAGATGTAAAGTCATTTGCTCAAGATAACCCGGCTTTCCAAGAATGAGTGATTGAAGGGGGAAGGGGAGATGGCACTGGAAAGAAAGTCTCTGAGCTGGGGCACATCCACCCCAGCCCTCCCCTGGGACTGGACTTGGCAGCTGGCAGGTGTGCCTCTTCCCCATTGCTCTGATCTGTTCTCTACTTGGGATTTTTCTGGAGCTGAGATCTAGAATCGATCCTCAAATACAGGTACAGTGGGGGTGAAAGCAGTCAGAGGTTGTTCCAGCCAGGCCCAGGAGCCCGTGGAGGTGGGCTGGAATAGGGCCGAGTGTCTCCAGGGACGCTTCCTAGATTGCAGGAGAAGGACTTGTGGATCAGACCCTGCAGGCTGGAAGGGGACCTGGTGGGGACAGAGAGGCAGTAAGTAACGCCCAATATCCTCTGCCCCACACACTCCTGCACTGATTGGGGTCTGGAGCATCTGGGCCCGGGGTACCTGTCGTCAGCCACCTCCCCTGCCCCATCCCCCTGCTGGGTATTCCCAGATCAGGAGGCTGAATATGGGTGGAACAGGATTCCCTGCAAAGAACTTTGGCCAACTGAGAAAGGTCCCTATGGACAAAGGTAGTTGGGTTATTTTTAGCTTGGCCCAGGACAGCCCCAGCAAGGGCAGTGGATAAGAATCAACAGCTCATCACACCAAGCCAACCCCACGCAGCCACACAACTACAAGCATACATACATACACAAACCCCTAGACACAGTCACAAGCACGCCTCGCCGATAGACACCTACGAAAGCACGCACAAGTAAACAGGCAGCACTGGTGCAAAATGGCCCTCCTAGAAACCCTTACAAACAGGCCTCCAGCTGCAGAGAAAACCATATACCTAAGACAAGAGACCAAAAAAAAAAAAAAAAAAAAAAACCACACATAACCTGTGTCACAGACACAAACACATACAACACCATACACCTGTGCAAACGCAAATACACTCTTAAGAAGATGACATGAAAGACAAATTGATACTTAGATACTTAGACACCTAACTTCCCCAAGGAAACACATACAGGAACACAGGTACCAAGACCCACAGCTGACTGCCAACCCCAGACAGATGCAGACTCATGGTCAAGGACACTATGCTGAACGACTCAGCAGGGACCTCAGCAGAAACATGGCATGCCTGTGGGGAACCTCAGGACTGGAGCAGGTGCCCCCCTCCCCCCACCCCTGCCTTCATCAGAGGCCAGTGGAAATTGGAGATTTTTCCAAAAATGACAGTCCTCTGGACTTGCTGTTCAGGCAGTCGTTGTACCAGGTAGGCTCTTCTAGTCCAATGTCAGGTTTCATGACTTTGTTTAATTCCTGGCAGCAGGGAAGGGGGGATGGGAGGACAAGCCATAGAAGAGTGGTTCTTTATTTCCCCCTCTCCTGCAGGTGTCTGTCCCACTTTCCTCCCAAGCCTACAAACTCTTTCAACTATTAAAATATGCCAATAGGGGTGTGGGGGGAGCATCCTGGGCTCTGTTTTCCCTCCAGGGCTCCAGCCTCAGGGTGAGGAACTTACCACATTGGGTTCCCTCTGTAATCTGCCCCCCCCCACCCCCCTGCCGCCAATGCTGTAACAGTGTGAGTGCTGGTCCTCAGTCAGAGCCAGGGAAAGGACTTCGGGGGAAGTCATAATACCCTGAGCCCGCACCTCTTCCTGGGATGGGTGAAGAACGGGCAAGGCCTAGGCCCTGGGATGACTCACTGGAGTAACTGACTAAGAATTATCAAGGTGTTCCCAAAACCAGTGCCACCAGACTCACAGCCAAGGTGTCCTGCTTTGAGTTAAGGAGAAGGAGGTGGTGAGCTGCTTGGAGGCAGGGCCCCTCCTTTCCCATTTACTATTATTTATCCCGCTTGGAAGACAGCATGGTACACACAGGAGGCCTATGATCAATATTGGTTGAGTGGAAAGATCAATGAGGCTGGAAAAAGAGGGGTTAATGAGCAGAGGGCCCATAACCTTGTCAAAGGGGCCCTAGAAGGAGCCTCCCACCTCCCCCTCTGTTTCCTGGGGGCCTGGGGTCTGGGGCAAGGTGGTGGGGCTGCCTTCCTACAGCTTAGCTGCTTTGAAACAGTCCCAGAGCCAGTTCTGGCCCTTAGTGGTGGCTGCAGATGCTTCCACGGGTTATCCTCGTTTCTCCCAAACCAGAAGCCACGTGAGGAAGACAAGAGTTCTGGAATCTGGAGTTGAGCTGATGTTCATTTGATGGGTCAGGGACAGCTCTTAGGGGCTGGGAGAAGGTGGGCTGGCTGCTGAGCCCTTCCTAGCCTCGGTTTCCTCAATTGTGAACTGGAAACACTAACTACCTCCTCGAATTGAAAAGAATATACAGAAGGCCCCTTATCTGGTTGAATACAGGCTGCTTCTTTAATAACAATGCTGATGTAAAAGCAGCTAGGAGGTTCCCAGCCGGCGGGGCGGGCCGCTCTGGGTTGGCACCTCCCTCGGCAGCCGGGACCCGTGTCTCACAGGTGCCACTAGGCGGCGCGCTGCAGCTCCACACCTCACCGGCCGCCCCTGCGACCTCCATCCTAAGGCGGTGGGTCTGCAAGCAAGGAGCAACCCCCTCCACACCGCGGGGGGCCTCCCAGGGAGTGGACCCCTGGCTTGTTTGTGGAGGGGGTTTCTCAGATGACACGGTTTGGAGGATCTTGGGAGGGAAGTTTTGAGAATAAGCTCACAATCCCTCCCCTGACCATCCAGTCCATCGCGGACCCCAAACACCTGGATCCTGGGAAGGGAGACACGTAGGGTTGAAGCCCCTTGAAGCTCTACCACATTATTGTTATAGCCAACGTGGAGTGCTTTCTATGTGCCAGGTGCTGTCCCCAGTCCTTTATATGCTGACAATGACCTTCTGAGATAGGTACTGTTATTACAACCCCTGTTTGCCAGATAGAGAAACTGAGGCACAGAGAGGTGGCTTGGCTAGGGTCACATACAGCTAGTCAACGGTGCAGGGAGATGCAAATCCAGACAGACTGGATCTCAAGTTTGTACTCTTCTTTTTCAATCGAGAGTCAATTCACCGAACATAAAACTTACCATCTCAGAGAGCACGATTCAGGGTGCCTTGCTGGCTCCCAGGGGAGCGAGCAACTCTCGATCTTGGGGTCGTGAGTTCAAGCCCCACAATGGGCATCGAGATTACTAAAAAATAAACAAATAAGTAAATAAAAGCATATGATTCAGTGTTTTCTAGTATATTTGTGATGTTATGCGGTCCTCACAGCTATCTAATTTAAGAGCAGCATCTCCATCGTCCCAGAAAGAAATCCCACACCATGAAACAGTCCTCCCCCCCGCCCCCCGCTTCCCCTGTACATTCTTTCTTTCCTCTGCCAGCCCCTGGCAACCATGAATCTACTTTCCTGTTTCTGTGCATTTGCCTATTCTGGGAATTTCATATAAATGGAATCATAACACTACGTGACCGTCAAGCTTGGGCTCTTAACCTCAGCAAAATACTGTGACAGCCCTCCTTCTACTCCCCACCCCACCCACATCTTTTCTCTTGTCCCCAGGGGAGGGCCTTCTCCCTGGGGTTCAGGCAACAGAAGCAGTTAGTCACAAAAGCCTTGGGGTCAGGCAGATCCGGGTTTAAATCCTGGCTCTGACTGGGACGATTTACTCATTTTCTCTGCTGTTGCCTTCTCAAAATTCTTTCTTGTTGCTACTGTTAATTTAAAAAAAAAAAAAAAACACTTTGAATTTTAAAACAGAAAACAGGAAAAATATATCTATAATACAGAAAGTTCCTATTTCCCCTACTATTAATATCTTACATCTGTATGTAGTATATTTGCTACAATCAACAAACTGATACTGATATATTATTATGAACGAAACTTCATTAATATTTTCTTAGTTTTCACCTAATGTCCTTTTCTGTTCCAGGATCCCATCCAGCATGCCCCATTACACACAGTGATCATGACCTCAAAAGCTTCTTGGTCTATGATCGTTTCTCAGACTTTGTTTTTGATGATCTTGATGGTTTTGAGAATTATTGATCAGGTATTTTGTAGAATGACCCTCAGTTGGGACTTCTCCATCTTAAAATTCTTAATAATTTTTTTAAGGACTTTACTTATTTATTTGAGAGAGAGTGCAAGAGAGCCTGAGCAGGGGGAGAGGCAGACTTTGGGCTGAGCAGGGAGCCTAAGGAGAGGCTCAATCCCAGGACTCCTGGATCATGACCTGAGCTGAAGGCAGGTGCTTAACCAACTGAGCCACCCAGCTCCCCCAAAATTCTTAATCATTTTTGAACAAGGAGCCCTGTTCAAAATAATTTTGGACTGGGTCCTGCAAATTGGGTAACCTGTCCTGCTTATGGGACAGGGAAAAGGCCGTGAAGCAGGGCCTGGGATATGCTGCCAGTCTGGCTGGCCAGTCTCAGTACTGCCCAGAGGGACTTTATCAGCTCTAAAGGGGGAATGCTGGACTCCAGACCCAGGGTGGGAAGGAAACCATACACCGGGAAGAGGTATGCATTCCAAGGTAATGTGTGAGAAAGATGTCGGGCCAGGAATGGGGATGGTGTGGTCAGGGTATGGTCAGGGTGTGGCCAGGCCCCTGTCTTTCCAGCAGGGGACAAAAGGGCAGAGAAGGCAGGAGGGGAAACCTCCCAGCAAAGGTAGGGCCTGCTATGCTAGAGATAGATTCTGTAGGAAACAGGGAGTCATGGGTGCTGACTGAGCTGTAGAAAGGCCTGATGAGAGCCCAGCTGTGGGAGCATATCTTGGGCTGGGGCGTAGGGGCACACTGAGGGGGACAGCCCAGGGCAGGGAAACAGGGGAGTCTGTGCCTGGGGCTGCAGTGGGGGAAGACTCAGAGGGAGAAAAGAAGACTCTGGACTCTGGGCCTCTCCAAGTGTGGGAACTTGGGGGTACGGGAGAGAATGGGGGGCTGGGGGAGCCCAACAGGGGGAGACAGGGTTACAATGGGAGGAATAGTGAAAAGAGGAGATGGGGTGGGCTGGGGAGACTGGGGAGAATCTGGGTTTGGGCGTGGTGAGTTAGGGGTGTCTGTGGACTTCTCAATACACCTGTGTGAATGCAGGACTGATCGGTGCTTAGAGGAGTGTCTTAAAAATGAACAAAGCCAGCCAATGTATACTAAGCAACAAGAGCGAGCCAGACACAGTGCCAAGAGCTCTACACGAATCAGTTCCTTCCATCTCCATGATAACCCGTGAAGATGTTATGCTTATCTCCATTTTAAAAATGAGAAAACTGTGACTCAGATTTCCCTGCTCAGCGGGAGATAGAGGCCAGACTGAAACCCGGGCCGGGCTGTCTGGTTTCAGAGCCCACAGAGCTGACACACACAAGGGACCCCCTCAGTTCCCCCGGGTAGATCTTGTAACAACGTGAATTCCTGCTGTTCCTCTCCTTCCTCTCCATTGTTCTTGGAGCTCAGTGTTGATTCCGGACTCACTGAAATGGAAACTGAGGCTGGGGGAGAGACAGGGACAGCTGGTCAGGACTGACCTTGAGCTTTGCAACCATGCTCTATGACTGGTCCACACTACCAGCCTCTCCTGATGTTGTCTGGAGTTCTGGGGAGTAATCTCTGTTGAGGGAGGAGTAAGAGGAGAGGATACTGTCTAAGGAGATGATTAAAATAGCAAGATAGGGGCGCCTGGGTGGCTCAGTGGGTTAAAGCCTTTGCCTTCGGCTCAGGTCATGATCCCAGGGTCCTGGGATCAAACCCTGCATTGGGCTCTCTGCTCAGCAGGGAGCCTGCTTCCTCCTCTCTCTCTGCCTGCCTCTCTGCCTACTTGTGATCTCTGTCTGTCAAATAAATAAATAAAATCTTTTTTAAAAATTTAAAAAAATGAAATAGCAAGATAGACCCTTTAAACTCTCTTGTACTCTCTTTTAAATATTCCAGTTTAAATGTATTCAGGTAACAACAAGTTACATTGTCTAATGAAAGCATCAAGGCACTTGACGTTTGTCTTAAAGCTGTAACAATACAGCCGTTGCCATATAGAAATGCCTTTGGCCATTTCAAATATGTTCAATTTCAGAACAGCTCATGTGATGCTTCCAGTATTGTTCATGTAATGATGGGCTGCTAATCGAATTGAATACTATATTTATGCTACCCAGAGAGTACAAGATAATTCACTCGCTGAGATTAATATTTAAATCAACTTTATTTACAAATCACTCTCTTGGTAATTATAACTCTGTAAAGTTTTCATTAGGGCAAAAGTAGAATTGCTTAAAGTCTAGCAGTTCCTCAAACCAAAAATGAGAGCTAATTCAAAATTAATTTGTAAGAGAGACAACACTCCCATGTTTCTGGGATTCTGTGCTTCTGGTTTTTCAGTAGCTGGTAACTTTTGAAGGTAACTAACTATGATTTTCAGGATAAATGCCAAAGACATTCTTCAGTGGAAAGTTTACTTGAGGAGGTCCTCCTGCGAACTGGATGTGTGAGCCACAAAGATATTAATTGGGGGAAGAGGGAAAGGAGAGACTCTGGGAGCAGAGTGGGGTAGACTGAGAGTGTGTGTGTGTGTATGTGTGTGTGTGTGCGTGTGTGTGTGTGTGTGTGTGTGTGTGTGTGTGTGTTTGGAGAGAAGGATAGTATAGACCTTTCCTTCCTCTTGAATGCTGACTCTACCTACCATATGGGGAGCAGTCCTCGTCAAGTCCTCTGCTCTTTTTCGTAATATCAGCAGTCAGCTCATCTGGCTCTGCATATTTAAATTTCTCTTTGTTCCATTGTTTTGCCGTAAATCGATTTCAGCATGAACTATGAATTTGGACCTATTTAGCTTTTCATTGGTTGCTTCTAGACCTGCTGTTCCTGATGACTCTTTATCACCACCAGCATCTTTTTTTTTATTAAAGATTTTTATTTATTTATTTGACAGAGAGAGATCACAAGCAGGCAGAGAGGCAGGTGGGGGTAGGGAGAAACAGGTTCCCCGCTGAGCAGAGAGCCCAATACGGGGCTTGATCCCAGGACCCTGAGATCATGACCTGAGCTGAAGGCAGAGGCTTAACCCACTGAGCCACCCAGGCGTCCCACCACCAGCATCTTTTAAAGCAGACTCTGTTGGTGTGCACGTGTATACATATTCTTTCTTAAAATGGCTATGCTTTTCAAGTAGTTAGGTAGGTTGTAGGATGAGAGACTTTAAACAAGTCAAAACTTCTGCTCCCAGTTAAGAGAGTTGTAAAACATTCCAATGATTGCTGTCCAGATACCATCACTCAAGGACCTGTGCAGAAGTCGGGAACTAGACCAGTATTGCCTAATTGGGGTGACCTGTGGACTTCCCAATATACCTGTGTGAATGCAGGACTGACCAGGGCTTAGAGGAGCGACCACTGCCTTAAAAATGAACAGAGCCAACTCACGAGATCCCAAATGGTGGGGAAGTTCAAGGTCGAGGAAAGGAAGGTTCAAGAACTAGAAGTTCACCCACGTTCCTGTCCCCTACTTCCTCTTCTGTCTTATAAAGAATTTGGTGGAGGTGTAATTTACATACGATGAAACACACAGATCTGGAGTGTAACGTTCTATGATATTTGACAAGTGAACACACCTAGTAACCACAATCCCAATCAAGATAGGAACATTTTCAGCAACTCAAAATGCCCTTACCTCTTTCCCAGTCAATCCTCCCCCTGATTTCTAACAGCAAAGCTGAAGGTTGCTTATTCCCGAATGCCTCATGCATGGAATCAGATAATACGTAGCCTTCTGTGACTGGCTCCTTTTGCTCACCAGGATGACTGCGATCCATTCCAGGTTGTTGTGGTAACAGAAGTGTGTTCCTGGTTGTTATGAAATAGTCTTAATTATTTGAACACACCGTAATGTGTTTATTTATTCTCTTGTAATGGACATTTGGATTATTTCCCATTTTAGTCTAGTTACGAATAAGGCTTCTATGAATATTCCTGAACACATTTTTGCTTTTTTAGAAACCTGTTTCCATTTTCCTGCAGTAAAAAGGAGTGAAATTGCTGGGTCCTCAGGTAAGTATATATTTAATTTTATAGAAAACTGCCAAAACTGTTTTTCCAAAGTGATTGTTTCACTTTGTACCCCCGCCTTCCGTGTATGAGAGTTCCAGGTTCACAATCCTCGCCAGCATTTGATATTGTCGGTGTTTTTAATGAAGCCGGTGGTTGGGAAATGGTATCTCAATTTAGTTTTAATTGGTGCTTCTCTGATGACTCTCGATGCTGGTCACCTTTTCATGTGCTTGTTAGCCACTTGTATGTCTTCTTTTATGAAAGAGCTGTTCAAACCTATTGCCCAATCTTTATTAGGATGTTTCTCATGTTTTACTGTTGATTTGTAGGACTTCCTTGAATGTTCTGAATACACATCCTTTGTCAGATGGATGTGTTGTGAATATTTCCTCCCAGTCGCCTGTTGTTTGGGTTTTCATTCTGTTAACAGTGTGTTTTAAAGAGCCAAAATTTTCCCGTTTGATAAAGATCCATGTTTTACATTTCTTCTTTTATGATGACTGCGTGTTGTGTCAAAGAGATAGTCTCCTGTTTCCTTCCAGAAGGTTTATTGTAATTAACATTTATGTTTAAGTCTATTATCTGTCTTTAATTATTTTTAGTGTATAGTGTGAGGTGGAGGTTGAGGGTCATTTTCTTCCCCATCTCATTACCCCACTTGTTTCAACACCACGTTTTTGGTTGGTTTTTTTTTTTTCAACACCATGTTTTTGAAAAGAATTTCCTCTCCCCATTGAATTGCTTTGGCTCCCTTTGCCAAAAATCAATGAACTGTGCAGGTATGAATCTATTTCTGGACCCTCCGTTCTGTTTCATTAATCCATTTGTCTGTCCTTACCCCAATACCACACCATCTTCATCACCAGGTGTGTATAGTTAATATGTTAGCTCTCTAACCCTCTTCTTCCCCCCCCCCGCCAATATTATTTTGGATCTTCTAGATCATTACCATTTCCATTACCTTTAGAATCCAGTTGTTAATTTCCATTAAAAAATTTAGGATTTTGATAAGATGTCATCAAACGTATAGATCAATTTGGGGAGAACTGACATTTTAACACGGAGTATTCCAATCTGCAAAAAGGCGTATCTTTTCACAGTCTTAGTTTCTCTGAACATTAATCTGTCATTTTTGATGTAATGACTTTGTACATTTTTATTAAGTTTATTCCTATATATCTTATGGGTTTTTGCTAACTGTATAAAAATACAATTGATTTTGTATAATGACCTTGTATACTGTGAGTTACTAAATTCAGTAAGTAATACTAGTTGTTTTATTCTCAATCCTTCTGGATTCTGTTCATATGCAAACATATCATCTGTGAATAAAAAGCATTTTCTCATTCCATTCCAATTGTATTTATTTCTTATGCCTTATTGTACTGGCTAAAACACCCAGTACAATGTTGAACAGAAGTGATGAGAACAGGCCTTCTTCACATGTTCTGGATTGTGGGAGAAAAGCATTCATATTTCATCATATAAGTAGGATGTTAACTGTCAACTTTCCATAGCTAGCTGTTACCATCTTGAGGAAATGCGCTTCTATTTTATTCCTACTTCACTAAGTTTTTTAAGTATCATAAATGGGTATTGGATTTTGTCAAATACTTTTTCTGCATCAATTGAGATGATCATAATTTTTTCCTCTTTCTTCTGTTAATGTGGTGAATTACAGTGACTTCTTTTCAAGTGAGAAACTAGCCTTTCATTGCTGGGATAAACCACATTTTGTCATCATATATTATTCTTTTGATATCTTTCTGAATTCAGCTTGCCAATATTTTGTTAAGGAATCTTTACACTGATGTTCATGAGGAATGTTGGTCTATACTTTCATTTTGTGTAATATTTCTGTGAGGTTTCAGTAGAAGGTCATGCTGGTATTGTGAAATGATTAGGGAAGCCTTTCTTCCTTTTCTAGTTTTGGAAAAAGTTTGTGTGAGATTGATATCATTTCTTCATTACATAGTTGAAAGAATTTAGCAGTGAGACTAGTGTTTTCTTTGTTGAAGTTTCTGCTTGTTAATCTAATTTTTTTCACAGACTTAGGCCCATTAGTATTTGCTCTTTCTTCTTGGGTCACTTTTGGTAAGCTGTACTCTGATAGAATTTTTTCATTTCATCTAAATTATCATATTTATTTGTGTGAGGTTTTAGGATGGAACTTATAATGATATGCCCTCTTTGGTTTTTGGTATTGGTAATTTGAGTGTCCTCTGGCTCTCTCTTTTTCTTTCTTTTTCAATCCATCTAAGGGGTTGTCAATCTTTTGACAATAACTTTTTCAATCTTTAAAGTGATCAAATTTGTCTTTGATGAATTTTTCTCTTATCTATTTTTCAGTGATTGCTTTTCACTCTATTAATTCTTTCCTTCTACTTACTGTGGAATTTGCTCTTCTTTTCTCACTTCTTAACATGGATGCTTGGATCATTGGTATTTAGGTTTATTCCCATCTAACATAAGTAGTTAAAGCTCTACTTTCTTTTTAGCAGAACTTTATTTGCATTCCATTAATTTGGATATGTTTTCTTTTCAATATCATTTAGTTTGTTCAAATAGCCTACAAAGAGGAAGAAAAGAGGGAGGAGACAATGGAGTAAGAAACAGAATAGACAAACAAAACAAATAATAAAGTGGTAGATGTAAGCCATATCGATAATTACATTGAATGTAAGTCACCTAAATACATCAATTAAAAGAGATTTGCCCAGTGGACAAAAAAATTACCTAATTATATGTTGTCTGCAAGAAATCCACTTCACATGTAGGTATATAGGTAGGTTGAAAGTAAAAAGGAGGGAAAATGTACTGTGCAAACACTAATTTAAAAAAAGAAGAGGGGTGCCTGGGTGGCTCAGTGGGTTAAGCCTCTGCCTTCTGCTCAGGTCATGATCCCAGGGTCCTGGGATCAAGCCCTGCATCGGGCTCTCTGCTCAGCAGGGAGCCTGCTTCCCTTCCTCTCTCTCTACCTACTTGTGATTTCTCCCTCTCTCTGTGTCAAATGAATAAAATCTTTAAAAAAAAAAAAAAAGAAGAAGAGTAGAGGGGGCACCTGGGTGGTGTAGTTGGTTAAGTGTCCAACCCTTGATTTTCAGGTTGTGACCTCAGGGTCTTGGGTTTGAGCCCTGCATTGTGCTCTGTCCTTAGTGTGGAGTCTGATTAAGATTCTGTCTCTCCCTTTGCCTCTGCCCCTCCACTCTGCTTGTGTTCTCTCTTTCTCTCTCAATAAATAAATAAAATCTTTTGAAAAAAAAAGGCAAAGTGGGTATATTTATACCAAGCGGACTTCAGAGCAAAAGAAATTACCAGGGATAAAGAAGGACATTAAATATTGATAAAAGGGATATATAGAAGGATATATAGAAATCCTTAATATATATGCACCAAACTTCAGAGCTGTAATACATATGAAGTAAAAACTGACAAAACTGGAAGGTCAATTGGAAATAGACCTACCTGCAGTTGCAGTCACAGACTTTAACATCCCTTTCTCTCTACCAGACAAAAAATCAGCAGGGATATAGAAAAACTGAGAGATAGTATCAGCCAACAGATGTAATAGGTATTTATAAAACACTCCACCCAAAGAGTAGACTATGCATTCTTTTCAGGGGCCCATGGAAAATTCACAAAAGTATTCCATACCCTGAACTTTAAAACAAATCCCAACCAATTAAAAGAATTGAAATCATGTAGTCTGACCACAAGGGGACTCAAATTGGAAACTAATAACAGAAAGAGAACAGGAAAATCTCCTAACACTTAAAAAAAAAAAATACTTAGAACTGAACTATAACAAAAGTACAACATAATTATGAGATGCAGCTAAAGCAGGGCTGAGAGGGAAATTTATAACACTGAATACTTACGTTGGAAAAGAGAAAAAGATCTCAAATCAATTTCAGTTAGTTCAAAATATTATCTAATTTCCTGGGGCATTTATTCTTTGACCAATGATTTATTTAGGAACATGCTGTTTAATTTCCGAATATGTGGTATTTTCCAGATACCTTTTTGTTATTGATATGTAATTTATCCAAGTGTGGTCACAGAACAAACTTCCCATAACTTCAGTCCGTTAAAATTTATTACAATTTTTCTTTATGAATATGAATGTCTATAATAATAATATATCATATATAATATCTTAAATATTCTGTGTACACATATAAAAATGTATATTCTGTAATTGTTAAATGTAATATTCTATGTATATCAGGTAGTTTATTGAAAGCAACTAACAGATTGACAGTTGTGCTCAAATCCATTTCCTTTTTTCAAATCCTTTTTAATCTACTTATTCACATGTTGAAGGAATTTTAAAATATTCAAATATAATTCTTCTACCTCTTCCTTTAATTTTCGGAGTAGTCACTCCATGTACTTTGAAGCTCCATTATTGAGAACATAGACATTTAGGAAGGTCAAGTCTTTGTGATAAATTGACCATTTATCATGGTGTAATGTCTCTTTAATGCTGTTAACACTTTGTTTTGAAGGCTATTTTGTCTGGTATTACCATAGCAACAACTTTTTCTTACATGATAAGAAAAACTTGTTTTATAAGTTACAGCACACTATTGTAAATAAAAAATAGAGTTGCCTTGAGAGATAAGAGAAAAAGCAAACAAATCTATCCAATTAATCGATATAAACTTTACATATTTGTTATACCTATGGACCATAGCATATACTCTAAACAATTTGAATGGTTTTATTGAAATCTAAATATATGTCAATGTATAATAAACTGCCCACATTTGATATGTCTATCTTGTAAATTAAGACCCTTATACACCCATGGAACCATGACCTCGTCAAGAATGTGACCGTTGTCATTCGCTCCTGCAAGTTTCCTTATGCTCCTTTATAATCTGCCCCCTCCTGCCCCACTGTCTTCCCCAGCCTCCCAAACACACACTGACCTGTTTTCTTTCACAGTCTGTTAGTTCTCATTTTCTAAAACACAGAATCACACAAAATGTACTCTTCTTTTGTTTGGTTTCTTTCTCTCATATACTAATTTTGAGAGTCATCTATGTTGTTAAGTGTATCAGTAGTCTATTCCCTTTTGTTACTGAGTAGTAACATATTATATGCACATAATATAGTTTGTTTATTCAACCACCTGTTGCCAGATGTATGGGTTGTTTCTAGTTATTATAAAAATAACTACCACAAGAATTTGTGTGCAAGCCTTTTTTTTTTTTTTTTAAGTAATCTCTACACCCAATGTAGGTCTCAAACTCATGACCCCAAGATTAAGAGTTGCATGCTCTAATTGAGCCAGCCAGGTTCCCCCGTGTGCAAGTCTTTATATGGCTATGTGCTTTCTTTTCTCTCGGGTGAGTATATAGGGATGAGATATCTGGATTATACACTAGGTGTACATTTAAAGATACTGATAAACTGTTTTCCAAAGTGGTTGTACCATGTTCCATTCCCACCAGCAGAGCATGAAAGTTCCAGTTTTTCCACATTCTTGCCAATGTTTGGGAAGGTCGATCTTTTTAATTGTATCCATTCTACTAGACAGGCATAACGAAACATCTGTTTAAGCTTTTCATTCCTCCTTCAGATATTGAGGGAGAACAGAGAGGAGAGAAAGGGATGCGTGCTTGGTTTATATAATTGAAATATGTATATATATATAATTTATATAATTGGTTTATATAATTGAAATATGTATAAACTTTTGAGATATATATATGTGTATATATATGTGTGTGTGTGTGTGTATATATATATATATATATGATATATACATCTGGCTAAGAAAAAAGGATATCCTGCTATTTGCAACAACACGAGTGAATCTTAAGGCCGTTATGCTAAGTGAAATAAGTCAGATGAGGAAAGATAAATACTGGATGATCTTACTTACAAGGAGAATCTAAACAAAGCCAGACTCATAGAAACAGAGAGTAGAGTGGTGGTTGCCAAGGGGCTGCAGGGGTGGGGAGGGCAGGGAAATGGTAGTCAAAGGGTACAAACTTCCAGTTATAAGATGAACAAGTTCTGGGGATGTAATGTACACCATGGTGATTATAGCTAATAATACTATGTTATATACTTGAAAGTTGTTATGAGTGTAGGTCTTAAATGTTCATAAAAAATGAAATGTTAATTATATGACATAGTGGAGGTGGTAATCATTTTGCGATATAAGAGTGTATCAAATCAACAGTTTGTACACTTTCAGCTCTCAGAATGTTGTAGGTCAATTAGATCTCAATAAAGCTGAAAAAATTATATAGGTTCTAGCCAGTACAACTAGGCAAGGAAAGGAAATAAAAGACAAGCAAATCGGTAAGAAGTAAATACAACTGTCTTTATTTGTAAGCAACATGATATGGTCTCTGCAAAAAATCTGATGGAATCTATAAAAAAGCTACAAGAATCGGGGCACCTGGATGGCTCAGTCAGTGAAGAATCTGACTTGATTTTGGCTCAGGTCATGATCTCAGGGTTGTGAGATCGAGCCCCATGTCAGCCTCCGCACTGGTGTGGAGCGTTCTTAAGGTTCTCTCTCTCCTTCTCCGTCTTCCCTTTCCTCATCCAACTCCTCCTTCCCACAAAAAAGAAAAAAGTAAAGAAAGCTGTAAGAATTAAGGAGTAAATTTAGCAGGTTGCCAGATATAAGATCAATATATTTAGAAATCAATTGCATTTCTGTCCACTGGCAATGAATGATTATAAATCAAAACCTTTAAAAATATAATTTACAATAGCCTAAAGCCAGGCCTTAGGGGGAGAAGAAAAAGAACAGTCCCAGCAGCCCTGATTGGCAGTGTTTGCCAATGTCGGTTGTGTAAATACTCCCCCGACAGCTGAGTTCAAGTTATCAGCATCACATAGTAACGAAACTGAGCAGAGCACAGCTGGTCCCAGCACACTGCTGCAGGTTTTCCTACTTCTCCCTGTGTGTTTAAGTATTTTTATTTTTCATGAATACTATCTGGAAAAAAATCTGAGGACTGAGATATAATTTTGTTTTGTGTTCTTGTATCTTTCATAGAGCAGGTCAACACTTTCATCTTGGGGTGAGGACCAGACTCTTCCTGGGTTGAATTGACAGGTGCTGGGCTTCAGTGGTAATTAGAATGAGTTCACCTGTGATTAGTGCTCTCCCCAACCTTGCAGGTGTGACCAAGTTAAGATGAGGTCATTTGGGTGGGCCCTAATGCAGCATGACCAATGTCCTTACGAGGAGGAATCCGGACATAGACGCACACAAGGCAGAGGCTGTGAGCCCGCCCTGTAAAGACGGAGGATGGGGGGGACACAGCCACAAGCCAGGAATGTCCAAGGACTGCTGGCCGCCCCTAGAAGCAAAGAAGAGCCCACAAGTGTTTCTACCCAGTCTCCCAGGGACCACCGCTCTGACTATGCCTTGATCTCAGACTTCTGATCCAGGAGTGTGGGACAATAAGTGTCATTTTAAGCTCCCCAGTTTGAGGCACTTTGTTATGGTGCCCCCCCAGCCCCAGAAGCTAATCCAAGCACCTTGAGAGAGTGCTACTTTATTAACTTGAACGTACAACCAAGCACACATCCCTTTCTCTCCTCTCTGTTCTCCCTCAATATCTGAGCTTCCTCCCCAGGGTCCCTTCTAGGTAGGGGCTCAGCAGCTGACCCATTCCCTGGCCCACCCAGAGAAGCAGATACCAGTCCCCCTGCGCCTTCTGCTCGCACTCCCTGGTCCCATCCTGCTCTCACCTTCCAGGAACCACGTCTCCCCTCACTCTCCAGAGAGGGGTGCCCTCCACAGGGGGGCAAACAAGGCTTGAGTCCTTCCTGGGCTCCTGGGCATCTCAGTACATGGTCTCAGGGGATCCTGCAGCCTCATTGCACTGAAGGGTGCTGCCGGCCCAGTGGTTATGGCTGGAGACCCTGAGGCTCACAGCAGTTGGGGAATAGGCTAGAGACAGCAGGCTCATGAAGGGAGTGTCAGGAGCCAGGCTCCCAGGTCACTCAACACCGTCCTCTCCGCACGGCCCCAGGCAGGTGCCAGTGGCACAAGCTGGCCCCTCACCGGACCTCCGTCCTCCCTGAGGCTGTCCCCGCAGGCCTGCTGGTCTGGCTGGCCTCTCCTGCTGACTTCAGGCATTCTGGCTAGAGAAGTGAGCTCCCTTCCTGGTAGTTCTGCTCAGGGAGGATGGCTCCCCCAACTGGGATGGTCTTTTCCTGTTGAACAGTAATTTACTGTGTTTCCCACTGGGCTGACCTCAGGGAAAAACACACTAGGAAACAGAGAGCCGCAGCTCCTGAAGAGAGCGTGTCCTCTGAGGCACTTTCCTCCCCACCCCCTTTTAAAAAATCGCTTATCCTGATGTTAGTCAATTGCATAACATCCTATTCATTTTTTCCACCCTCCATCATCTGCCCTGGAAACTCCACTGATCGCTGGCTGGATCTCGCTGGGGGGCGGGGTTGTGGGGGGACAGGGCACTGGGAGGTCAGGAGTCCCATTCTGGCCTGTCTGCTCCCTCCCGTGTGACCTTGGGCAGGTCACCCCGATGCTGATGGCAATGCTAACAGCCTTGTTTACTGAGCACCTACTACACTTTGGGCTCTCCACATGTGTCACCTCTCCATGCTCATGAGGCCCTGCAAAAGGGGGAGTGGGAGCCCCATGAGCACATGTGGAAGGTAAGGCTTGGGGAGGCTGGAGAACTCCAATGACGCCACCCCGTGAATAACACCTAGGCTGGGGTTTAAGATGAGGCAAATTGGCCCAGACTGCTTTCACTAGACCAAGCTGTTGCCACTTCCCTTTCTGGGTCCCAGTCTCCCCAGTTGTGAAATGGGGGATCAGACTTGGCAGCTATCAGCCCCTTTTCCAGCTTCCCAGACAAATGGCTCTCCTCTTGTCTCCCTACAAATCCCTTGTTCAGCCAGCGACCAGTGACCCTTGAAAGTGTAAACCTGAACATACCACTTGCCTGGAAAGCAACCTTATTTATTTGCTAATTCGTTTATCGTACGGCAGAGGGCAGGGGGCCAGTTGTGCTCTCAGGGACCAGTCCCCCGCATGGAGAATGGTGCCTGGTGAGCCCTTGGTTCTGGAGCCGTGGCTACTATGGTGGCCGAGCAGAGAGGCAGGAACAGGCCTGGGGTGGGAGGAGAGTTTGAAGGGCAAGCTCGGCTGCACTGCGTGGGTCTCGAAGTAGGTCACGGCCAAGCTGGTCTGCCCAATGGTCATGATGAAGTTGGCAAAGTTGGTCTTTTGGATCTTGGGCTGACCCCCTCGAGTGCCAAACCAAGCCCATCTCTGCCGGCTTATTTGCACCAAGGTCTTATCTGATGAGCTATTTCTGTTTCTTATATATAGCGATCCATATTTTCCTGAGATCTGAGTGGAACATAAAGTACCAGGGATCCAAAGGGCTGCGGTGCTAATGGTGGAATTTCAGACTTTGTGAAAGACTAGAGGAGACATATTTTGGGGCAGTTAGCATCGAAGCAGGACCTCAAAGTCTTCCTGGTGTGCAGTGACTCACTCCAGAGGAAGACTCACTCCGGATGGGGCAGAGATGAGGCTGCTCCCTGGTCACCTGTTTCAGGAAGGGTGGTGCGGCTGTCTCACCCCTGCTCATGCTAATTCTCCCTTCTCCCCATTGTAGGATCATGGCTGTCTCTTCTGACTCATCCACCCCAACCTCCTCGCTGAACCAAAATGGACCGGAAGCTCAGAGAGGGTAGTAACTTGCATGAAGTTGCACAGCATGACGATGGCCTGTGCGGTGTAGCCCTATCTTTCTG
Source organism: Martes martes (assembly GCF_963455335.1). Taxonomy (NCBI): domain Eukaryota; kingdom Metazoa; phylum Chordata; class Mammalia; order Carnivora; family Mustelidae; genus Martes; species Martes martes. Next base: position 54,839,573 of record NC_137902.1, read on the forward strand.
ACTCCCAGTCTTTTCTCACCGCAGGAACTTTTGAACTGTGTTCTGGAGAGTCCCAGAGTCCTGTCTGCAGCGGTACCCAAGAAGTTGCCACAGGACAGGATGGGAGCAGGTGTTGAGTAGGAAGATTGCAGAACCCCAACCTGTCACCGGGAGCTGGCTCACACATTAGGTCGTCTGTTTAAAGAGAGGGTCCCACTCCTAGAGAGAGAAATTTGGAGACCGCAGTGATCCTGTTAGGGGGCATGTATGGGGGGAAGCTTTGCAAAGATGGAGGAGGCAGGAGGGGCCCCTCTGCAAGGCTGTGCAGGCATCATCCTTGTCACCCCTGGGATGGTTCGGTCCAGGGAGGATATTTAGTAGGGAGAACCCTCAGGGAAGTGCTTGGTCCACAGGGGAAGAGTGTGCTCGGCACCCGACATGGAAGATGATTATAATAATTATAAAATCTAGTGTGCTCTGAACGCTGTACCAGGCAATTTTCATAATAATAAATATTAGATGGATGTTTGTTGACTGAATAAATGAAAAGATGAGTCTATTCCTGTACAGAGAAGCAGGAAAGTGCCCAAAGTGGGAAGAAGGGGAGAGAGAGGGGGGAGTGAGAAAGAGAAAGAGAATGGAATCTTTGAAGAAAAGTGGGAAGCAGGTTGCTTGTAACTTTCACATAACACCTTGCTTTGGGAAACCCCCTCTCGGAGTATCTATTTCCTTTGCCTTATGGCTCTGGGACCAGGTCATTGGCCACAGGCTCAGGTCTCCTCTCTCTACGTGTTTGTACGTGCAGAACTTCCTCCCCAGCGTTTCTTCCTTCCACAGAGGTCTGCTCCACCTCAGGTGTGTGGCCAAAGAGGGAATTCCAGGCTAGTCTTCCACCTGGGAAAACAGGCACAGAGAAGCAAAGTGACTCTCCCAAGGCCACACAGCAATTCTGTCTCACCCTGCAGCCCCAAGTAACTGCCTTGTCTGGAATTGTGGCCTTTATCTTCATCTCTGTGACAAAGACCAGGTTAAAGGTGGTTTCAAGGACTATGTGAAAACCTGCCCCATGAAAAGAATCCGGAGAAACTAGGGATAGGAGAGAAATTTATCAAGACCGGCAAGTTGATCTGGCTCCTCCCTGGACCTGGGGCAGACATGGGCCCAGGTCCTCATCCCTCAGGGTCCTCTCCCCTCAGGCAAATCTGTGAGGAGCTAGGGAGTTTCTGATAGGCTTGGGAGCCTGACTGGACCCGGCACACTGGTGACCCATGCCCTGATTCCAAGGCAGGAACTGGGGTCACATTTCACTGGCCTGTATGTCCCTCTACAGCATCAGAACTGACAGGTCTGACGTGTGTCATGAGGTGCTCCCCAGGGACGCTCCCCCGCCCAACCCCCCCACCGCCGCCAGCACCCAGCCACTGGAAGTGTGCAGAGACCCAAGCTGATGACTCTGGCCCAGCCTTGTCTGTGCAGGGAGGCGGGAGACATAGATGATGCCTGCTTTCCACGCCTGGCTGGATTTAGGACACTCTGGGCATGGGGACTGCTGACAGCTCAGGGTGGTGGTGCGGGGCACCAGAACCTAGAAGCAGAACCCCAACTCTCACACAGACTCTGTGCATCTTGAATAAAATACATGTATAAAGCCTTAAAGTCATGGTGCCTTTTTTTTTTTCCCCCTATGTTTAGATGCATACAGGTACTCCAGAAGCACACAGAGGGGACCTACTGAGTCTTAAGGAGCAAGGACAGTGTCCCAGGGGGTCCTCACAGGAGAGCCACATAATGGTTAATGCATATTCTCCTGCTAAATTTAGGCCAACATTCCCGACTTTCAGCTCTGTCCAGCTAAAATGTAACGCAAGTCACATACGTAATTTAAAATTTTCCAGCAGCTACATTTTCAAAAGTAGAAAGAAATAAGTGGCATTAATTTGAGATATTTTATTTAACTCAATATGCCCAACACGATTTTGTTTCGACGTGTAAGCAATATAAAAATTGGTAATAGTTATCCAATTCTTTTTTTTTAACACTAACTCTTCAAAACCCGGTATGTATTTTATACTTAAAGTATGTCTCCGTTTGAACTCTACATTTTCAACGGAAATACTTGATCAGTGTTTATAGTTCATACAAGTGACCATGACAGGGTCCCCATGTTGTTCTAAACATACTAAAAAGTTTTCCAATAAGTGGATTAAGTATGTTTTACAATTTAAATTCAATTTTAAATTGAGATGAATTAAAATTAAATTTTAAAAAATGAATTAAATTGAAATCTGAAGTTTTAGTACTGTAGTCACTGTGGCCATGTTTCCAGTGCTCCGTGGCCAGTTGTGGCCAGTGGCTGCCATATGGGATGACACAGATACAGTGTGCCTCCGACCCAGGCCTCATGCTCCCCTTCCCTTCAGCCCTGAATGTACCCAGGTATCAGCCTTCCTGTGGGTTCACACAGGTGCTCCCTCTCCTCCCTTCCACAGGGATAGGCCTGGCTCCCTTCCCAACCCCCACCTTGGCCGCCCCCACCAGCAGGGGGCGTGACACAACCCCCCCCCCCCCCCCCCCCCCCCCCGCCCAGGCTGACCAGTCCCTGCCTCCCACTGTGGCCTGTCATTTCCTGTCCCAACATGGCCCTCTGTCACCCCACAGAAAGTTGGCAGCAGAGCTGGGACCAAGAGTTCCCTTCCCTTTTCCCGGATCTCATCCCACACACCCCGTCTCCTGCACCCTCCTGGAGCTGGGTCAGACAAGGGGGACTGGTACAGCCATGATGCTCTAAGACCTAGCACTGGGCACTCTTCTGGAGTCCCTTCTCTAGGGCCTTCCAGCTTTGCCTGCAGAGGAGAGTGGCCCACACACCTTGCTCCCCTCCTCCAGAAGACTGAACTCAGGAGCAGAGAGGGGAGCAGTGGGGGGACGGTAGGGGATCACAGGAAGCATGAGGCTCACCCAAAGAGGTGTGGTAGTTCCCCCAGGACAGTCTTCCCGGGCCTCCATCTTTCCATCTGCCCAGTGGGATCTTCTCATTCTTTGCAGATGGTGACCTGCGTTGCGTGGGGACAGCAGGGTAGGCGTGCCAAATCCAGCACACACCTGTGGCTGCCCTCAGCCACACCTCAGCCCCGCCCTAGGCCATTGCTACAGATGTCCCATTCAACCCCGAGGGAAGCTCAGGCCCTTTTGGAATGTATATTTCCCCAGAGCCCCACCAGCTCCTCCTCTGTCAATTCCCCATCCAAAAAGGACCAACACTGTCCTTCAGTTTCTTCCCCTTGGGGGATTTTGTGCCTCATTCTGGCCTATGAGCTCATAGGGTGTCCTACCAGCTCCAAACACTGAACGGATGGATTGCTGTCTCCAAGACTTTCAAGGAAATACTCACTCTCTCTCTGTCTTCTGTGGGAAGACAGACATACGTATAACAATAGATATGTTTCCTGTGCATTTCCAAACTGGACAGGTCGACCTCATTCCTGGCTGTGCCTCTATCTGTCTCATCCTTCCTCCCGGAGAAAACTGACATAAGTATGTTTAGATGGGGCAATGGAGGCACCCAGCATAACATCTGGCACATAGTGGGGGCTTGATGAGTGGGAGGAAGGCAGAGACTTGGTCTCCTAGGAGTAGAGGTCCCCGTCCTCAGCACGGATCCTTGAGGCACTGGGTGGCAATGCCACAGAAGGATCCAGGGAGGGAGGCGGGGATCTAGGGGGTGTCTCTGAGGTCACTGTTGAACCAGTCTTCCCAGAACCAAGGCCGGTCCTGTCCAGGAGCCCCGAGCCACCTGGCCACCGTGACCTCTGGCTAGCCGTCGCCGGAGAGGGACACAGCTCCCAGGCGGGAGCAGCAGAGCACGCCTTCTCCAGACACGAGGACAGCTAGTAGTCGCCCAAGTCTGGAGGCAGAAGCGTGCCCACCATGTTTAGTTCTTTTTAAAGTTTTATTTATTCTGGGTGGGAAAAAATAACCCATAATGTCATCACTTCTTTTTTTGGCTTATGTAAAACAAGATGTGTTCATTCTCTCTTACTGTTGTCCTCACCCAGCCCGCCACTGCAGACAACCGCCCTCCTAACCTCTGTGAGCGGTTTCAGGGGGCGTGTCTTGAAGCTGAAGATGACACAGACATGTCATTGCTATCAACCTGGCTAAAATATCTATTTGTAAAAACAAAACAGGTATATGCTTTACGTGGGAATGCAATCTGTTTCTCCACTTACCATTACCACACTGATATTATCAGAGGTCAGTGCATGAAGATCTATGCCCTCTCTGCCATGCCCACCGAGAAGCCTAGATGAGGGTGTGGATGGTGCCGGGCCTCGTGCCCGCTGCTGAGAAGGTGCACGCTGCCGGCAGCAGCCTCCGCCCCCAGGCTCTCACTCCCTCCTGGACGCCTGCCGTCTTTCCAGGGAGAGCCAGGAGTAGTGAGGCGTAGGAGATTCTCTTTCCTGGAACTGTGTGCATGGGAGTCAAGTCCCCGCACTTCCAGGCTGGGAACACTCATTAATCCAGGGAACTCAGTACGGGGAGAACAGAGTGGTAATCTCGGGGCACAGTTTGGGGCTGGGAATGGTTTACAGGGTTCCTTCCGCAGTACTGGCCTGGCCCTGGGCCCAGCTGCCAGTCCAGCTACTGTGGGTAGATAGAGCTGAGGTTAGGGCTGACCCTCAGTCCTTGAGTGAGCCAAAGGAGAAGCTGCCAGGCCTGGCAGGGAGGCCGGAGGTGCCCCGTGACCAGTACCTGTGCTCCTGGCCCTGAACTCGGATGAGGTAGACCGAGGTGGCGACACTGTGTTTACCTCCCCCTCCAGCCTACAGGAGGGGGTCCGAGTGGGGTCAGCTTCCTCTTTCCCCCTCCTCCTGCCTGCTTGGAGAAGGCCCCTGGGGCTACCAAGGGGTTGGGGAGGGGATAGGTTGGCATCAAGGGACTTGGGAGGAGGGGAGACGCTATTAAAAAAGTAATTTGTTGTGTGTGTTTTTTCTGATTACAAACCAATGCATATTCATTGTAGAAAATTTGGAAAATAGAGATAAGCACAAAAAGCAAATAAAAAACCCCCTCCTAAGCTCCTCATTCAGGGATGGTCACTCACATACCCCATGGGATAGTTAAGAGGCCAGGCTTGGGGCCTAACTACCTGGGCTGCACTCCTGGTTCTGCTACTCACTAGCCGTGTGACCTTGGACCAGTCCCTTAACCCCTCTGTAGTTCCCTCCCATCATTGCTGTGGGATGAAAGGAGCACCCCCGAAGCTCTTGCGCACCCCCCCGCCCCCGCCGAGTGATCACCATTGTCCTAGTAATGAAGCCCCTCTCCACCTCCACCTGGATGGTGGACAGTTTCCTCAAACTTCACCCCGTGAGAACAGGACCCCGGGTCCCACCCCACCCAAATGTCTGTTCCTTAGCTTTGCCCCATCTTGTGCCACTGTGCCCCCAACACTTGAGGGGCCAGCACCTGGAATTGTCCTTGAGGCCTCTTTTAGATGCCAGCTGTCTACCAGAGAGAGCAGGCCAGAGAGCAGGAAGAGGAAGGGGCAGGAGGGAAGAAGTGAAGGCACCTAGGAAGGGGAAATCGAGGAAAGATAGGTGAATAGTGAAGGAAAGAGAGAGACACACATTATTACTTTCCTGCCTGGGGGTGCACATAGGTGTATTTCTCCCCTTTGCTTGGGTCCTCTGCCCGAACCCACCACACCTCACTGTGGCAGGCATTGTACACGTGCTACCCTGCCCTCCCCCACTGCTGTCCCCTGGTCCCGGGCTGCAGCCCCCACCTCGCCATTCTCTCAGTCCCGTCAATAATTTATGGTTTGTAGGGTACAATAACTATCAATAATGCACAGGCAATAATGTTCTACACTCTCACACAATTGTGTTACTCCTAATGTATATGGGGCTGGGTCCTGGCCTGAGCTGCTAGCCCTTCCTCCTGTAGCAGGATGCTTGGTGGCTCAAGAGAAGAGCTGGGCTGGCCAGGGTGGGAAGGGACAGTGTCAGGCTAGAAGGCTGCCTCTGCCCACCTCATAGAGCTGCCTCTTCCAAATCCTGTGACCAGACCAGGCTTCGCTTCCAGCACTCCAGGCAGAGCCTGCCTCTCAGTACTAATATTCCAACAGGTAGGGAGCGGTCCCAGAGCCCCCCCAGCAGGCGTCTGCCAGTTTATTCAGCTCCGATCCCACACCCACTTGCCAATCAGTTTCTTCCCTTGTGAAATGGGCTGCCACCACCCACTTGTCCCCTTGCCACCACACTTCACTATGGTTTGGGACACAGGCGTGCTATTGCCTTGGAAAGCTGGGGAAGCACTTTGCAAGCATCCTTGTGGAGGGGACACATGACTGAGTGTGGGCCAGACACTTTAAAGGCTGGATAGAGAGGGAGAGAAAACACAGGAACACATAGATCCTGCTCTCAAAAGCCCTCTTCTGGGGGCAGGCAGGTAATGTCCAGTGAAGGAAGCTGGCTGGGTGTGAGACTATAGGGAGTAGTGGGGATTGTGGAGACGTGGAGATGCACATCCCATCTTGAACAGGTGGCTACCACTTGAATACCACAAAAGATGCCGCGTGGGGACATGGGTGTAGCGCCACCGTGTTCACTTAGCTACCAAGGAGATGTGCGACTGTGGCTTTCTATGAAACATCTCTGACTTCTAAATATGGGGTAAAAATTTAAAACATCGGAAGGACGGGTGCTGGCAAAGCAAATCTATCAGTGGGACAAATCTGGCCCCAGCTATTAGTCTGGCCTACAAAGTTGTTGCTTTCTCTGTGTTTTTCCAAGAAAAGAACACTTCGAACCAGCACAGAGCAACCAAAGGAGCTTTGGGATGGGAGTCGGGGACCCTGCTCTGGTCCCGGCCCACCCGGTTGTTTGAATCGCGCTTTCTCTTCTCTAGACTCTCCTGTTCCCTCTATACAATAGGAGTCCGGGATGCATGTTTGATGAGGCTCCTGCCGGCTCTATGGCTCATGTGGAATTATTCCAAAATTCCAGACACAGAGGGTGGCAGAGTCGGGGACTTGGCTTTCAGCAGGTGTCAAGCCAGACAGCTTGGGGTTGGGGAAGAAAGAGCTCAGATGTGCCTCCTGGGAGTAGAGGAAGGGACAGCAACACACACACACGCAGACACACATGCACACACACGCACATACACATGAACACATGCGCACACACACACTCGTGTGCCGTCTCCCAGTGTCTGTAGGTCACTCTTCAGGTGGGGTCACTCTTTGGAAGCCCTTCATGGGTGGGGGCCCCCTGAGCCTCCTTGGCTTTTGGTAATGAGGCCCTGCAGACAGCGTATATGCCAATTGCTCTGGGGCCGCTTTCTGTCTGGAAACGGACACTGCTAACACTAACATTAGCGGTGTCCTTTCCACCTGCTGAGCTTGTTTTCACGGTCATATTGAAGACTTCCTGCTATCCCGTGAGAGAAAAAACAAGTGGGGAGATCCCCCAGGTGTAAGAGAGATTCCCACTGTAAGAGAGATCTCCCACTGAGAGATTCCCACTGAAATCTGAAGAGATTTCCCACTGAAGAGGGAAAAAATAAAAAAACACCTCAGGCTCAGAGAAGTTGAGCAACTTACCCAGGGTCACACAGTGAGACAGTGAATGTGAAAGCCATCAGTCAAACCTAAGTGTCCCAAGTTCCAAATTTCAATCCTTTACTGCATTCTTCCTCCCCAAGGTAGGTTTTAGATTTCTGGTTTCTGGCTTCTTATCCTGTCTGGAGTGGGACTGACTTCCCATGGGCTGGAGAGGAACAGCGTTATTTCCATGGAGAGAAGCCTGCACACGATCTGCAAATCTGGGAAGAAGACACAGGGAGGTCTGTGGGGCTCTCAAGGTCACTGCCTCCCAAGTTTCTCAAGACCATCCGGATGGGGGCAGGGTGAAGCAAACCCGAGCCATTGCTCAGAAGGGAAGAGTGAGGCCACAGTGGAGGTTTGCCCCCATAACCGTGGAGCCACTGGGAAAGGGCACAGCTCTGGTCACTGTCAGCCTGGATTGGGGCCCTGGCTCTGCCAGCATCGTGACCCTCAGAGCCGGGGCTCCTTCTCCTGGGAGGGCTATTGGGACCATCCCGGCGGATGGCATACAGAGAGGAGCCCGGCTCATATTATGTTCTCAGGAACCGTTTGTGCAAAGGAGAAAGAGTAGAAAGAGAAGACAAGTGTCTGGATGACCATTCCATTTCCCTGCTGTCTTTGCTGGGGACAGAAACATGGCAGGTGTTAAAAGAAGGTGACCTGCTAGGCTGCTTTATGTGACACACTGGTTTGAAAAACAAAAACAAAAACAAAAAAACAGTGTTAGAAAAGGCAGATGGAAAAAAACAAGCAAGCCAAAGTGAGGCTCTAGCTCCCAGACTCTCAGTGAGGGAACGGAGGGTGGGGCAGGGAGGGTGGGAGGGGACTGAGATTTCTTGGAGGGTCATCTCAGGCTGTACCATCACCAGTGAGCCCCTCCTGGGAACAAGACTTTTATCTGGGGGCCGCCAGTTTCCAGAGCCAGGCCTCAAAGGCTCATCCCAGGCTAGGAACTAGACTCTGGCGGGGCAGGCAGGATGGGAAGCAGGACTGCCCTGGGAGTGGCTGCCTGGGGAGCACCCTGGCTGGCTGAGGTGGGGGCTGGGAGCCTGGGGACTCCCTTGGAAAGCTTCTGGTTATATAAATTGCTTTGTTATTTTTCATCCTTTATTTTAGACTCTTCTTACCACTTCATACCACGTGGTCCTTTATCGATGCCAACATGATCAGAGCAATATATTAACAACCCAAGTGAAGGTTCAAGGTCTAGCCTAATTAGGCGGAGCTGGTAAATTAGCACTAACCAGGCCCAGAGAGGTGATGCTGCGTGTTCAGGTCACACAGCAAAACGGAGGCTTGAATTCTGACGAGTACCCCCTTATCGCACGCCCTGCCCAGCCCCAGGCGGGTGGTCCTCAGGTAGCTCCCTGGCCAGCCACGTGAACAATTGCATTCTTTCAGGTCAGCCTCTCGTGGGAGGGGTACCCTGGGGTCCTGCCTCCACACCTGCGGACCGCCCCTCCTGCAATATTAATCTGGCTCTTATCAATGTTTCATCTGCTTTCTATCCCATGACACCCCTGCTACCGTCTTCTCACATTTGAGCTTGGGATCATGAAAAATAGATGTGTTTACTCCACCTGCCCTGATGCTTTTCCCCAGGTTTGGGACTTAACAGGGTTGGGGGGATCTTGCTCAAATGTCCTCCCAGCCATCCCTTTCCTCAGTCCCTGTGCACCTCCTGCAAAGGATACTGACTGCATCTTGTTCTGGGCCCTGCTTCCACTTTTTCAAAGCCCGCCCCCGTGCACTGGAGCCGAGGCCCAGGCAGGCAGGAGGAGCTGTCTTTGATCACTGGGCTCAGAGACGCTAACCCACCAACCCAAAGCCACACTGGAGATTTTAAATGATTCCAAAGGGGCAGGAGTCAGCACTGACACTTGTCATCCTCCGATCTTCCTATCCTCCCAAAGCAGCATCACCTGACAGGATGGGCTCCTGAGACCAAGTTCTTCTTGTGCTTTTTTTTTTTTTTTTTTAATCACATGATACAAACAATGAAATCTAGGAGAGAGAGCAGAGGCAGGAGGAAGCTGAGGCTGCTGCAGCTGGTACTCAGCTTTGACATGGAGTGCCCCTCCTCAGAGATCTCCCATGGCTCCCACTGGCCATGAAGATAAAGCCAAGTTCCTCTGCTGGGCAAAAAAGTCCCTTGGCAAAACTGGGTCCCACCCACATTTCTACTCTCTGTCACTCCTGCCTAGCCGGTAGTCACATGGGGGGGGGTGGGAATCTCACCTTTCCCCGTCCTGTCTGCCCTTGCCTCTCCCCTGCACTGGAACCGCCCATCTCCGCAGGTCTCTTGGGAGATCTTTTCCCTGCTAATCTAGACCAGTGCTTCTCTAAACAGTCAACCAAGGATTCCGCCTACAGGGCTTCCTGATGCCTGGGTCCTGCCTCCAGAGATGCACAGGTCTGGGATGGGGCCTGGGCATCAGGCTCTTTGCCTATGTGACACTTGGTCACCTGTAAGCTCAGTATAAATAATAAAACACACAGCCTGCCACTTGCAGTAGAACGAGCCTAGCTGGGGTAGGGAGAACACTTTTCCGAAGCTGGGTTTTGCATCAAAGTGTCACCCTTCTCCCCGACAAGCTACCGTGCCTGATTTCCAGAGCTGGGGGGATGGCTTGCCTCGCAAGGACTGGGCTGGCCTGCCCCTCTGACTGCCTTTCCTTCTCTTCAGGTCCTGGGGTGGAAGGACCCACAGGAGGGGCTCCCCCCTGCTGCCTGCCTTTGCCCGTTTTCCCCTCACTCCCCCAGGCAGCAAAGGGCTGCCTCTTTTCCTGACACCTCCCAGCACCCAGCCCAGGGCCCACCACTCGACAGGCACTCACTCAACCAGTGTTAGCCCAACTAATGGCAGATGTGATCCAACAATGCAAGTGACTTACCCACATCCCGGGGAGCTGGTGGCACCCCTCTGCTCTAATTTTCTGAGTGTGCTCCCCATATCCCCCACACCCTCTTCTGCTTGTCTTCTCCCTTCTGCCGGGACTCTACACCAGGAAGCCCAGCACTGCCTCCCTGTTCCCAAGCGACCTCAGTAGCCCCTGGGGGGTTGTGGAGTTAGGGGAGGGCCCCAAAGCCCTTCAAACCCAAGGCAAGCCACTCTCCTGATCCAACCGTGAGGCGTCAACCCCAAAGCATTAAAACTCTTCCTATAAATCCAGCTCCCCACCGTGTCTTCATGAAATGGGGAGGCACAGGCCCTTTCTATCTCCGAAAACTCTAGGACAGCCGTTTTCAATGTATGCGCCTCACACTTGCAATAGTGGGACCACCTGGAAACATGTTTGAAATACAAGTTCTGGAGTCTTCTCCCAGACCTGCTAACTCAGAAACTCTGGAGATGGGGCCCCGCCATCTTGCTCTAACTTGCCTTCCAGGTGATTCTAATATATGTGAAAAGGCATGAGAACAACTGTTCTAGAAGAGGCAGGGTCAGAGCCCTATAAAAACTGTCAGGCATTGCCTCATTTGGGCTGATAGACGAGCTTGCCGTGCGCTAGGTCAAGCAGGACCTTCAGGGGATGTATCTTTCTCCCCCAAAGGGCTAGGCTGAAGCAGGTCTCTGGTGAGGGGTTGAAGGACTCTGAGTGAAGGTGCTAGTCCCCTTGAGCCATGGCCAATAGTTGAGGAACATGACCGGCGGGGGCTAAAGAGAACTCCTGGCTCTAGGACGGCCGTGACCTAGGAAGTACACGTACACTGAAGATAAAGATGTGACCAAAGCCACGGGCCGTGGGACTTGGTATCCTAACAGCAGGGCCTGAAGGCTGCTTTTCCAGGTGATGTGTTTGCTCTGGGCCAGGTGAAGATCGTGGGCCTGGTGCCAGGCTGTGCCTCTCTGAGTTGAGCTAGGGATAAGGACTCTGTGGTGTTACCTACTGGCCAGCCTCGGGGTGGGAGGCTGCCAGCCCAGACACAGGGGGTGGAGGGGTGTAGGTCCTGCCTTTCTCTGTACACTGCCCCCCACCGCTCCCCCCCCCCCACGTTGTTCTGGTTGAATGGGACCCAGTAGCCTCTCTCAGGGGAGGGTGTTCTGAGGCCACTGTGCTCAGAGGAGAGAAGGTGGACGTGCTCAGCCCCACAGCCATCTTGGAAGAAAATACCACAGAGATGCAAAAGCCCTGGGGCACAGCTGTGCAGGGTTCCCACCTGATGAAGGTGGAGGTAGGAAGGAGAAAGACAGCTGGAGCTTGGGCTGGAAGAGAGCCTGCTGCTGGCTACGGTATGTGGCTGAAAGAGGTCCCCAGAAGTGGAGGGGGTTGCTGGGTACAGTCTCTGGCCAGCCCTGTACTCCAGGTGTGTGGAGAAGACTGACCTTCTAAAGAGGGCTGGGCCCGTCTGAGCTCCTGAGCCGGGCAGATCTTGGATGGCTGGCCAGGGAAGAGAGGCAGTCTTGATTTCGGCTGCGGCAATGAGACTGGTGCCAAGACCTGCATTCTCGTTCTTTAAAGGGCTGTCATTTACTGTTGCCTCAGGGGTCTGAAGCCTTCCCCAGGCAGGATCCTAGTGGTGCCTGGGGTCTGTTGGAGCTAAATGCCCTCTGAGCAGGGCTGGGTTCTGGAAAAAGAGATTAGCCTCTCTGAGCAGCTGCTTGGCTTGTTAAGGTAGACAATGGTCAGGTGGTCCTGGAATTTTCCAGCAGCCTCAAGTTCACCTGAATCCCTTGAGTCTGTTCTGAAGACTTCCACCTGGCGTCGGTCTGGTGTGGTCTGTGGCTCCGGTGGGAGCTGATAAGCTAAGGCTCAGCACCCCTGTGTGATGGGCACCAGGAACCTTGGCACTTGAGATGAGGGGCTATGTGGAGACCCAAGCCCTGGGTGCACACCTCCTGTGTGGGAGCCCCAGTTGTGGACTACGTGCTGCCCCAACATCCAGGCTCAGCTGCGTGGACTCGGTACCTTGGTGTCGGCCAAGTGCCCCAATCTGTTCTCCAGTGCCACCCAGGGAAGACGAGCTCGTGGCCAGGGAGGCCCTGAGTCTTAGAAGTCCAGACTGGTGGCCTGAGGATTTCTTAGTCTGAGACTGAGGCCAGGAGATGTCCCCTCAGGTGGATCTATGGAGGCCCCCTTTAGGCTGTGGCTTCAACCAAAGGAATGCCTTCGATCTAAAACCAGAGGGCATGACAGAGGAGGCTAGGCTGCAGGGTCTCCAGCTCTGATCTTCTATCTGCTCCCCACCCCACACCTCCATGTTTCTGGTGTGCAGCCCAGGGCAGGCCCTCTGACTGCTGGGAAGGAGAAAAGGGCTCTGGGGGCCCTGCCCATGCCATGGGCTACAGGGGTGTTTCCGGGGACCGTGCCCTGGGAAAGCTCACAAGTCGGGCTCTGGATCCAGGCCCCAGCTCCTGAGATGACCGCCTGGCCGCAGCGCCCCCTCAAACGCCTGCCCCCGGCCACGCCCAGTGAGGGTCACGTGATAGGAACACCCTCCAGCCATCCCACCGGGCCTTAGAGGCTGCCTCTTCCAGGAAGTGTGATCCCGGCCCTGAGAGGTAGGCGTGTTTAAGACGAACAGGGCCGGCCTGCTCTGCTGTGAGGCCTCTGGGCTAGCAGGGGAGGCACCGGTGAGCGGAGAGGCCGGATACCAGCTGACTGTCGGGGCAGAAAGGCCGGAGTGGACTCCACGCAGAGTAGAGACGGGGCGGGTGGCAGCAGGAACATGGGCTGCGGGGGTGGGGGTGGGGGGGAGCGGCCAGTCCTCTCCCTGGCATCCGTGAGGGGTGTCAGGCCCCTCCCCTCGCTGTGAAAAGCGCCTGGGCTGTGGTGCTCGCAGGACGCAGCTGAGGCCCCGCCAAGAAGCCTGGGGTCTGTCTAGATGAAGAACTAAGGGCTAGGAGAGTGGGTAGACGGTGCATGAAGGGACCCGTGAGGATGAGGGGCAGGAGGAGGCTGGCTCAGTGGCCTCCAGCGTCTTGAGGGACCCCTGCCCACCCCGAGCTGGCTAAGCAGACCCTTGAGCCGGGATGCCCCAGCCTTCCCAAGCTCGGGCCGGCAGCGCGGCATCTGTGACCTGGGCTGCTCTCCTCACACCACCCCTGGCGGTCTCTGCTTTGGCTGTGGGGAGTCGGGGCGCTCCTGCTTTGGCCCCGGGGGAGCCCCTCTCACCACAGCACTGCAGTGATGAGCCCTCACTCAGGTGTCTGTGTGGTCCCCACCATTCCCTGGATTTCCCTGGGGAGGCACGGGCTGCAGCCAGGCGTAGCTCTGTGTGGATCCGGGGAGTTGCTCCCAGCTCTGTTTCCTGGAAGATCGCCTCCTCCAGATCCCTTGGTCTCGTCCTTCCACCCAAAGCCAGGGCGGTGGGAGTCTGACTTTGTTCCTCTGTGTGATCTGCTTTCCTCCAGCTTCTGGCTTCTTAGGAAAGTAAAAGGGGATCCCAGCTCACTTCTCTCAGGCTCGGCTCTTCCTTCTCTCTCCCCTCCTGTGGCCAGGGTCGTGGTCTTCAACATCTCTGTCTCCGGATGTTGCCCTCCAGATACTTCCATTTTCCGCCAGGGCTCCTCCCTGGATCTTGGCCTGTCTTCTAGGTCTTAGCTTCTCTATCGACTGTTGCCCTTCTGGGAGGTTCTTCTACCTGGACTTCAAGTGACTGTGGGGTGTTTCTTAGAGGAGTCCATTCTGTGATCTGTTGTTGTCTAGTAACTATTTTCATCCCTAATTTAATACAACTCCTACTGTTAAAAACCCTTGCTCTCTGGAATCGGATTAATTAACCATTTTGACCTAGCTGCACTCCTTGTCCCTGGTGGTGGTGGCTATTTCCAGCAAGGTCTGTGGTAGGCAGGGCAGGCTAGATGCTCAGAGGGCTCCATGAGCTGGGGTGGGTGGGAAGGAAAAGTGCCCCAGGATGGAGCATCCAGGTGCTAGGAACACAGTGAATCCTTCTTCACCCCACCCAGGCCTTCTTAGGGCAGGGCCTGCCAGGCAGAAGAATGTTAGGGCATAGGGAGAAAGTGACAGAGAAGGGGGCACAAGGCATAGGCAGCCATGGTGGGGGGAAGGTTCCCTTCCCAAGCGATTTCCTATCTGTTCTTAGCTCAGGGATTCTGCCAAGTCCTGACCTCCTTTCTGGAGACACTTGGCCCAGAGGAGGAAACTGCTGTGGCCGGAGGCAGGCCCTGTCCCAAGGTAATAGGGGAGAAGGGGGAGCAAAACTTGAATGACCTTGGTTCCTAACTTAGACTGCCAGTAGGCTGCCTCCTGCCCTGGAGAAGAGCCACCCCCTCACGGGTCCAAACAGCCCTCACCTGGACGGTCCTCCTTTTCATCCCTTCCCTGTTTATCTTTGTGGGCCTGGTCCTGGTACGACGAGCTAGCAGCTGTGATCTATGTTCTTAGGGCAGGAACGTGATCCAACTCCTTTCTTAAGAAGTTCAGTGAACTCTTCTGACTGCTGGTTGTGGCCTTCCTAGCAAGTGGAAACTAACCAGATACTTAATAAGAATGTATTACAAGGTCCTAAGTCCTTGCTGTTTTGCTGTACTATCTTTTCAATAGTTTTCAGAAGGTTTTGTCTCTGCCTGCTTCACTGGTAAGGCTGTCTACCTTTGATCCTAAAGTCTATCTTTTCCTTGCTTTATTCCCATGTTCTAATCTTTGCTCACTAGAGTGTTGAGTTGTGAGGACATCCAGAACCACTCCTGGTATCCTCACTGCCAAATGCAAAGACTGGCCAACGGCTAATGTTGGGGGGGGGGCTTTGGAAAAGCCCAGAAAGAAGACCATGTAAGTCTTGTCTGTACAACCAGGTCCAGTTCTTTGGGAGATGCAAAGTCCTTTGAAAGATCCAAAGGAACTTAAAAACAGCCTTTACTGTTGGAAGCCTACTACTACAGTCTCTTGTAGCAACAGTCCTGTTGAGGTCCACCAGGGTCTTCAATCTTGGAGGGAGACGCCATTCTAGTAACTGGCTATTTGAATGTGCAAGTTAGCCTAACTCAGGGACTTCTGAGTTCATGCTAGCTCTTTTTTTTTTTTTTGTCCTCTTTGGTTACACGGTCCTACTACTTTCTCGGAATCATGACCCTTCTGACTGCAGACCTTGCCTGTGAACTTCATTCCTTCTTTATGCTTGGGATTCCATCTGAAGTCCTTGCCTCTTGGCTTAATTTCCCGCAGTATTTAGTGCTGCTCAGCTGGTGACTTCGCTTTTGTCTGTCCTTATTCCGTGTTAAGTATTGAAGGATCTTTGTCAACTAGAGTTCTGGGTTGATGTTTTCCCTCCAGACAGTGAAGGGGTTGTGCCAGCCTTCATGGCTTTTCTTGTACCAAGAATTCAGCTGTGAACCTTCATGGTCTTTTCCTTGACTGCTTCTGGGGTTTATCATCATCCATGAGGGTCAAAACTGATGTGCCTACATTCTTAATCTGCATGAAGTTTGAACTTCTTAGATCTCTGGGCTTGTCTTATTTGGAAGGTTCTTGACACTTTCAAACTTGTCCTATTCTCCTGAATCTGACTAATCTTGGTAAGATTCCACAAGTCCCTGCTCTAGGCAACAGGCAACTGGAGTCTTGAAGGCACTTTCAACTCTAGGTTTTGCTGAATCTCACCCTGAGCCAGACGCAGTGAAGTTTTTTAATACTAGGGACAACAGGTGGGAAGCTTTGCCCTGAGCTGGGACAGCTGCTCAGGAACCTGAAGGGTACAATTAACTAGCCAGTGTGTCCCACTGTGGGAGGGCATGAAGGAAAACCACACAGGCTCTAGGCTGGGTGCCAGTACCTGTAGAAAGTAGAAGGTTTTATCCCTTATCTGCCTGTTTCTGCTTCACAGAACTTCGAGGGAACAGGTGGGACAAACACTATATTCTTTGTGGGACTTGGACATGGAGGAAAAAACCAAGGTCCTTCATCCAGACCCTGTGGCTGCTTTCATGGGGAAGGGGCCAGAGAACAGTTATTATCAAGATCACAAAGGTGTTCTAGATCGAGTCAGGGTGGACTGCTAGCTAGCGAAGTATAAGTCACCTGAACCTCCTGGTCCCTCTGTGGGTGTCTGCACTGGTCACATGTTCCTGCTCATGTGTCCCTCTTAGGCTCTGGTAATGTTAGGGACTAACCCACATGCTCCCAAACATCTGGGCACTCCCTGGAGCTCCTAAGTCTGTTCCCTAACCCCTAGTCACAGCCCCTGATGCCTATTCAGGAGGCCCTAATCCCTTATCCTTTGTCAGCGGTCTCTTGCTTTCAATACTTGAAGGAAGAAAGTTGGCTTCTTCTGTTTGTTCTTGGTGAAAAGGCTGGGTTTATGTAACCTCCAGTGCTCTGGAAACTTCCAATCCTTGCCTGGTTTCTCTTGAATTTTCCATCTTAAGAATTCCTAGCTTTTTAAAACAAGATGCTTTAAAAAGAAGATGCTGCCTTCTTGATAAGAAGGGTGAATCCCTGTGGCAAAGTATAGGTATTTGGCAAGAGAACCCAGGTGAAACAATTAGCTAAGACTTTAGGTTCTCTTTGTGATTCTGGACAATCTAGCCCTGCCTTGCTTTGACCAGGTGCTAAGGGAAGAAGTAGGCCTACCTGGGGCCATCTTGAGCAGGCAGAGTACCTGCTTTACCTGCTGATAACTCGACTGGCCTTGGAGAGGGCATCTGGGCCTCCCCAGCCTCCCCTTGCTGGGGAGGAAGCTTCAAGAAGGGGCTAACAAGACTAGGACAGCTGGCCACTTAGAATAATCCTCTGCATAAGAGTCCTTGGGAAGAAGAGTGGCAGATCTCTGTTTCTGATAGCTCCTTGCCTTGAGCTCAGGGGACTGGGACACACGGCAACTGGGCAGTAACTGGGCAGTAGCCCTAAGGTTCTGAGAGCTCGTCAAGAACATCGTGCAACTATGGGGAAAGCAAAAAGTACAGCGACCCAGGGCCTAACATGCTCCCTATTCCTTCTGAGAGAGCAGGCTGGAAGAAGAGGGGCCAGTGCCCATGCAAACAAGGAACTACGGCTTGGCAGGGAAGGCAGGCTGGTCCCCATGTGCAGCCAGAGAAGTGGTGATGTGTAGAGAATGGAGAAGCCTTGGGAGGTCTGCCTGTTGGCTATGGATAGACAGGACCTGAGGAGGGAGTACCTGATGGGCGGCTGGTCTAGGAGCCCCTTCATTCTGGGATGCTTAGCCCTGAAATTTGGGGAAGAAGACTCTGAACACCTACTAGTCAGAAATTTGGGTCTGGTTTTGGTTTTTGTTTTGTTTTGTTTTGCTTTTTTTTTTTTTTTTTAATACAAAGCTTTCTACTACTGCCTAACTGCAACTTTTCAACTTCTCTCCTCGATGTCTGCTCTACAGACGAGCCCAGCAAAGGCATTCTTCTGTTCTTGCTGATCATTGTTCTTAATCTTTAGAGGTTCATCTTGGTCCCTCATTCCTCTGTTCTGTCCTGTTGCCCTTTTCCTTTTGAGCCCTTACCTATTAACCAGTGATCTTGAACTCTGTGTCTGATAACCCAAAACCTGTCTCCTGTCTGAACCTGCTCCTGGTGTTTACACTCCGGATTGTGTGGCTGCCTTTTTGGCATGCCGTGTAAGGGGGTGGGGGATGGTGAAAGTAGGAGCAGATATAATTCATCTGGGCTAAGGATGGGGGTATCTGTGGGGGCCAGAAGGCTTAGTTTCCTCTAATTGTTCTCTGCTGTTCTTCAGTTTCCCTATGAACTCCTTAGTTAGGGTCTAGGTCTTATGGCTCTCCATTGTCAGCCACTCGACACTAGAGCCCTGAGTGTGTGTGGGGGGGAGCATTGTGTAGTCCCAGGATAAAGTTTCAGAGCTTCTAGTGGGCCTGAGTGTCTAGGCTGAACTTCAGAAATAGTGTGGCCTGCCTTCTCCTAGGAGAAGTCTGAAAGGGCTGGAGTTGGCCAAGTAGCTTTCTCTTGGGTCAGGCAAGACTCTGATAATGCAGCTGTCCTCAGAAGCCTGGCCTCTGTCATGGAGGATGCTTTGGGCATATCTCACAATGGTAATTCTTCCCTTCCCTTGAACTGACCTGAAACGAGGGGACTTTTTTTTTTTTTTTTTTTTTTTTTGGTCTGACCCTCACCGTGAGAACCTGGTGGTATTTCTGGAGGTACAACTCCTCAGAACAGTACAGGGCCCCCTACAACCACAGACCCTAGAATTTCTAGCTTCAAGCTAGCCCAGCAACTTGACCTCCAGCAAGCGACCAAAGTGTTTCTACCGGTTCTGGTGGCTTCTTCAGGGAAGCTGCTCTTGGCGGTGATTCTGTGTATCTGTCTCCATCTCTTGGGGTGGTGGTTTGCCTTCTGACCCTAATTTCCTAGCAGGCCTAAGGAGTTGTTGACTTTGCTCAGCGTTCTTTTTGTGCGGAGAACCGTGACCTCCAAACTCTTCACATGCTGGGACTGGCTTTCATCGGGACAGCTTTCTCTGCCTGAGAACTGTGCACTGAGCATGGCACACAGCAAGTCTTGCCCTCGATTGTGGTGGGCTCAGGCAGTGGAAGTGTCCTGGCTGTGTCTGACCTCTTGGGGGGAGCTGGCGGCTGTCTAGGTCCAAGATGAAGCCATACCCGTGTGACAGGACCTGTGGCCCAGGTGAAGAGAAGCCAGGAGGTGGGTTTCCTGTCTTCCCTTGCTCCCAGTGTGGGTTGGGGCTCTGCCTCTCATACAGCATGTTATGAACCCTGGAGCTACTCACCCCCCCCCCCCCCCCAGGACTGGCCTGGCTCGTTCCTAAATGGAGGAGGCAAACTGTCCCCTTCCCATTCTGGCTCTGCTCCATGACCACTTTTTTTTTTTTTTTTTTTTAAAGAGGACTTTGTGTTCTCTATGACCTTGTGCTTGGAATTCTTTTTTTTTTTTACAATAACATTCTTTTAATGAAGATTAAAAAGCATTAAGGAAATGTTATAAAGGCAACAAAAACACCAAGAACAAAATTTACATTGTTTTGATACTTCATGAGACATAATTAGATTTTTCTGTAAGCTTAGCTGAACAACTATACAGTAATATTTAAATAAATCCATTTGCTTTATACAAAAGAAACACCCTAACACAGTAGAGTCTCATAATGCCTTGGTGAACACCAATTTGATGCTTTAGGATTTTAATGTGTTAATAAGTTCTCAAACTCAGGCAAGTTTTGAAATGTCTTCATATTGAATTCCTTCAACTCTGCGTCCTTTTAAAGGGCCAGTTTCAATGACTATAGTAGCTGAGAAGGTCTTCTCATTGATGGATTCTAAGGTGCCTTCATTCCCTCTGTAGCCTCCATTTAAAACGAGAATTCTTTTTCCTGGTGCTGGAATTACTGTTTCTAAATGAGTCTGGTCAAGTTTCAGCTTGTCTCCAGAGTCAATCATCTTTACAACAGCAGTGTATTTGTCAATTACTTCCTTCACAACACCCTTTTTCTTATGGTATTTATCTCCGAATTTCTTGGTTATAATTTTCACAATGATTTCAGGCTGTAGCCAGTGGTCTGTTCGGGCAGTTCTTTTCTTTTCCTCTTCGATCTCCATGATTTCGTCAAGGGCAGATTTCTTTTTTTTCTTTTTTTTCGATTGAGCTGAGCTCGGGGAAGATTCTTTCCGTTTAACTGATGCTGCATTCCCGATGGTACTCAATGCGCTTGGTCCCAAGGAACTGGATTTGGAGGACGTTGCTGCCGAACTACGTGCTCCTTTATTCAAATTGAATGTAACTTTTTCTTCGTCATTTTCTCTGCTTAATTCTGTAAAAATAGGGGCCTCCTGTTCCTTCCCTTCCAGACCTCTTCTCACTTGTTCTTCAATAAATTTGGCTGTTTTTTCCTCATCGTCAAGGTCCTGCTTCTTTTTTTTCTCTAGTTCCAGTTGCCGGTGGATAGTTTCTGGGTCCCTGTCTATGTACTGAATATACCAGCCCTTTGGGGTCTCATCCACCTTGCACAAACCTTCTCTGCCCAGCCACTTTGTAAAATCAGTGAGAGTCTCCCACTGAGTGGCATTCATATGGATGTGCTCCCGGTGGCTGATATACTCATTATAAACGATGTTGTTGTGAACTCTCTTAGTGCCAAAGCGTCTCCTGAGAAGTTCTAGAAAGTCATTTCGGAATTCCTCTGAAAAATAATCCATAAATTGCTGAGGATTTTCGGAAGCGAGCAAGAGTTGCCTCTGATGAGATTCAGACATACAGTGACATTTGAAGCCATTCTCGTCCCGACACTGCTTTTGGCACATCTGGCAATACCAGCGCAGCTTCTGAAGCCCCTTGGATTTGATCCTGTTGGCCATGGCCTTTGGGGTAAGAAAATCTGACTTCCCCATCGCGACCACGACAGCGACAACTTCGGTAAAGCTCAGCGCTCTGCCAACCAGAAGCGGAATGAAGCCGACGAGGGTGGGTGGGCTGGACAAATACCAGCCGCGAGCCGGAAGGAGGTGGGGCTTCGGGAGACTGAGCCCCGCAATGCTCGCGAGGCTTCCTCCTTCTGGCGGGAGGAAGCGAGACTGAAGGAGAAAGCCGGGTGGGAGGGCGCTTGGAGAAGGTCCCGCGCAGGCGCGGTGAGGCCTGTCTGACCGACCTTCAGCCGGGCCGGTACCACCATGTTCTCTCGGGCGGGCGTCGCTGTGCTCTCGAGGGCTGGGCAGTGCAGCCGCAATGGCATGGCCGCTTGCGAAGGGACGGGAGGGTTATGAGGAATGGAGGAGCTCGGTCAGGGGAAGGAGGAAGCAAGTGGAGGCGAGTGGGACAGGACAGGGGTCTCAGGGCCTGCAAGGACCCCTGTCCCGAGGAGGCCCCGGGAAGCCCGTGCTGCCAGAAGCCCCTCCGATCTGGGAAGGGTGCATGAAGGAACTGCGGTGACAGCAAGGGCTCGCCACGTCTCCTGAGGCGGGGTGGGGTGGAGTGAGGGCCACGAGGAGCGGTCATCTGGGACCTCGGGGTTGAGACTTTAGTCCGAATTGGTTTCAGGGCGGTCTTGGATTCACTCAGCTAATACATACTTACAGAGGCCCTGCTGCGTGTCAGGCACAGGCGAAGACCGAGGAGTCTTTCCCAGGCCCACAGAGGGGGAGGGGAAGACCGAAGGCAAGGTCTAGGGGAAGGTTAAGCTGTGCTTTCTGCCCTTGACGCCTTTTGAAACCTTCTAGTGTTGGGCAGGTTTGCATGGGCCATTCAGAGCCGTTCAGTTCAGCCGGGACGTGTATTAAGCGCTTAGCCCGCAGCGCAGGCTCATGGCTGGGTACTGCTGTATATAATACGTGCCTTCGTGGGCTTGTGGTAGTTCGGGTGCAAGAGGGACCTTAAAAATCCGTCTGATGGCGATCGGAAGGTAGAGACACCTAGCACTGTCTTGAAACCATTATGTTAAAGCAGTAACCCTGCAAGGTCATGAAATGGTCCCAAGGTCCTGAGGAGGAGAATAGATGGCTGTAAAATGCCGTCTGTGAACGGCCGTGCAAGTTTAAGGATTTTAATCATCGGTTCCGGAAAAAAACAACAAAACAAACAACAACAACAACAAAAAACCCTGCGTATTAGAAGGCCAACCAATGGGCAGATAAACGTTCATTTGTGGGTGGTATCATACAATAGGATGTAATGTCTTGAAGCGAGACGGAGTCTGGAAGAATTTCAGACACGGTGCTAAGGAGATTATTGGCTAAAAGCTGAGTCGCAATTCTTCGGTTTCACAGTGAGGAAGAATTCTAACGAGCTGCAGCGCAAAAGTAGATTTTGCATCCTAATTTTCTTGCGGAGGGACTGTAGAGCCTTAAAGGAAATAGGTTCGTTTCTCATTAAGCCAAGAATTCTTAACAATAGCGGAAAAAATTAGGGTAATGTAATGAAATCAGGTGTGAATACCTACAGAAAACTGTCAATGGATTTGCTTTCAAAGTCGATTTTTTTTAAATTTTGAAAGAGTATTCATGGCAATTAAATCACCTTAGTTGGATTCTCAGTCATGTAGGTTGTCCCATTTGTTAATAACTCAGCACGCATTTGTTGGGTGCCTGCCCTGCACCAAGTTGGTACTGTGGAAAGTACTAAAAAGTCATGGTAAACAAATACATATGGTCTTAGCTTTATGGGACAGTTTCTGGCGTGCAGTGGTGCTCAGCAAACATCAGCTCTCCTTCCCCTGTTGCTGTGCAGAAATGTCATCTGTCAGTATTTTTACCTGAGGTAGTATCCAATGGAAAGTTTCTGAAACTGGGACAAAATATTTTACATAAAATTGTAGCAGTTTAAAAAAAAAACAACCCTTGTGAGGCAATTTTAAGATCTTAAAAGATGATTTTATTTTTTTAATTTTAATAAACACATAATGTATTTTTATCCCCAGGGGTACAGGTCTGTGAATCACCAGGTTTACACATTTCACAGCATTCATCATAGCACATACCCTCCCCAATGTCCATTTCCCCACCATCCTCTCCCGTCCCCCCTCCCCCCAGCAACCCTCAGTCTGTTTTTTGAGATTGAGTCTTTTATGGTTTGTCTCCCTCCCAATCCCATCTTTTCATTTTTTCTTTTCCTACCTCCCCCCAACTCCCCCGCGTTGTATCTCCACTTCCTCATATCAAAGAGATCATATGATAGTTGTCTTTCTCCGATTGACTTATTTTGCTAAGCATGATACCCTCTAGTTCCATCCACGTCGTTGCAAATGGCAAGATTTCATGTCTTTTGATGGCTGCATAGTATTCCATTGTGTATATATACCACATCTTCTTTATCCATTCATCTGTTGATGGACATCTAGGCTCTTTCCACAGTTTGGCTATTGTGGACATTGCTGCTATAAACATTCGGGTGCACGTGCCCCTTCAGAGCACCACGTTTGTATCGTTAGGATATATACCCAGTAGTGCAATTGCTGGGTCATAGGGTAGCTCTATTTTCAGTTTTTTGAGGAACCTCCACACTGTTTTCCAGAGTGGTTGCACCAGCTTGCATTCCCACCAGCAGTGTAGGAGGGTTCCCCTCTCTCTGCATCCTCGCCAGCATCTGTCATTTCTTGACTTGTTAATTTTAGCCATTCTGACTGGTGTGAGGTGGTATGTCATTGTGGTTTTGATTTGTATTTCCCTGATGCTGAGTGATGTGGAGCATTTTTTCATGTGTCTGTTGGCCTTCTGGATGTCTTCTTTGCAGAAATGTCTGTTCATGTCCTCTGCCCATTTCTTGACTGGATTATTTGTTCTTTGGGTATTGAGTTTGATAAGCTCTTTATAGATTTTGGATATTAGCCCTTTATCTGATATGTTGTTTGCAAATATCTTCTCCCATTCTGTCAGTTGTCTTTTGGTTTTGTTAACTGTTTCCTTTGCTGTGCAAAAGCTTTTGATCTTGATGAAATCCCAATAGTTCATTTTTGCCCTTGCTTCTGTTGCCTTTGGCGATGTTCCTAGGAAGAAGTTGCTGCGGTTGAGGTCAAAGAGGTTGCTGCCTGCATTCTCCTCAAGGATTTTGATAGATTCCTTTCTCACATTGAGGTCCTTCATCCATTTTGAGTCTATTTTCGTGTGTGGTGTAAGGAAATAGTCCAATTTCATTTTTCTGCATGTGGCTGTCCAATTTTCCCAGCACCATTTGTTGAAGAGGCTGTCTTTTTTCCATTGGATATTCTTTCCTGCTTTGTCAAAGATTAGTTGACCATAGAGTTGAGGGTCTATTTCTGGGCTCTCTATTCTGTTCCATTGATCTATATGTCTGTTTTTGTGCCAGTACCATACTGTCTTGATGATGACAGCTTTGTAATAGAGCTTGAAGTCTGGAATTGTGATGCCACCGACTTTGGCTTTCTTTTTCAATATTCCTTTGGCTATTCGAGGTCTTTTCTGGTTCCATATAAATTTTAGGATTATTGGTTCTATTTCTTTAAAAAAATGGATGGGATTTTGATAGGGATTGCATTAAATGTGTAGATTGCTTTAGGTAGAATAGACATTTTCACAATATTTGTTCTTCCAATCCATGAGCATGGAATATTTTTCCATTTCTTTGTGTCTTCCTCAATTTCTTTCATGAGTACTTTATAGTTTTCTGAGTATAGATTCTTTGCCTCTTTGGTTAGATTTATTCCTAGGTATCTTATGGTTTTGGATGCAATTGTAAATGGGACTGACTCCTCAATTTCTTTCTTCTGTCTTGTTGTTAGTGTAAAGAAATGTGACTGATTTCTGTGCATTGACTTTATATCCTGACACTTTACTGAATTCCTGTACAAGTTCTAGCAGTTTTGGAGTGGAGCCTTTTGGGTTTTCCACATATAGTATCATATCATCTGCAAAGAGTGATAGTTTGACTTCTTCTTTGCCAATTCGGATGCCTTTAATTTCTTTTTGTTGTCTGATTGCTGAGGCTAGGACTTCTAGTACTATGTTGAACAGCAGTGGTGATAACAGACATCCCTGCCGTGTTCCTGACCTTAGTGGAAAAGCTTTCAATTTTTCTCCATTGAGAATGATATTTGCAGTGGGTTTTTCATAGATGGCTTTGATAATATTGAGGTATGTGCCTTCTATCCCTACACTTTGAAGAGTTTTAATCAGGAAGGGATACTGCACTTTGTCAAATGCTTTTTCAGCATCTATTGAGAGTATCATATGGTTCTTACTCTTTCTTTTATTAATGTATTGTATCACATTGATGGATTTGCGGATGTTGAACCAACCTTGCAGCCCTGGAATAAATCCCACTTGGTCGTGGTGAATAATCCTTTTAATGTACTGTTGGATCCTATTGGCCAGTATTTTGGTGAGAATTTGCGCATCTGTGTTCATCAAGGATATTGGTCTGTAATTCTCTTTTTTGGTGGAATCCTTGTCTGGTTTTGGGATCAAGGTGATGCTGGCCTCATAGAATGAGTTTGGAAGTTTTCCTTCCATTTCTATTTTTTGGAACAGTTTCAGGAGAATAGGAATTAATTCTTTAAATGTTTGGTAGAATTCCCCTGGGAAGCCATCTGGCCCTGGACTTTTGTTTGTTTGGAGATTTTTGATTGTTTCAATCTCTTTACTGGTTATGGGTCTGTTCAGGTTTTCTATTTCTTCCTGGTTCAGTTGTGGTAGTTTATATGTCTCTAGAAATGTATCCATTTCTTCCAGGTTGTCAAATTTGTTGGCGTAGAGTTGCTCGTAGTATGTTCTTATAATTGTTTGTATTTCTTTGGTGTTGGTTGTGATCTCTCCTCTTTCATTCATGATTTTATTTATTTGCG
This sequence comes from Martes martes, assembly GCF_963455335.1. Classification (NCBI taxonomy): domain Eukaryota; kingdom Metazoa; phylum Chordata; class Mammalia; order Carnivora; family Mustelidae; genus Martes; species Martes martes. The sequence goes on from NC_137902.1 coordinate 54,865,334, forward strand.
TCCTTTCTCTTTTCTTTTGGATAAGTCTGGCCAGGAGTTTGTCAATCTTATTAATTCTTTCAAAGAACCAGCTCCTAGTTTTGTTGATTTGTTCTATTGGTTTTTTTTAGTTTCTATTTCATTGATTTCTGCTCTGATCTTTATGATTTCTCTTCTCCTGCTGGGTTTAGGCTTTCTTTGTTCTCTCTCCAGCTCCTTTAGGTGTAGGGTTAGGTTGTGTATTTGAGACCTTTCTTGTTTCTTGAGAAAGGCTTGCACTGCTATATATTTTCCTCTCAGGACTGCCTTTGTTATGTCCCACAGATTTTGAACCGTTGTGTTTTCATTATCATTTGTTTCCATGATTTTTTTCAATTCTTCTTAATTTCCTGGTTGACCCATTCATTTTTTAGAAGGATGCTGTTTAGTCTCCACGTATGTACGTTCTTTCCAAATTTCCTCTTGTGATTGAGTTCTAGCTTCAGAGCATTGTGGTCTGAAAATATGCAGGGAATGATCCCAATCTTTTGATACTGGTTGAGACCTGATTTATGACCCAGGATATGGTCTATTCTGGAGAATGTTCCATGTGCACTAGAGAAGAATGTATATTCTGTTGCTTTGGGATGGAATGTTCTGAATATATCAGTGATGTCCATCTGGTCCAGTGTGTCATTTAAGGCCTTTATTTCCTTGTTGATCTTTTGCTTAGATGATCTGTCCATTTCAGTGAGGGGAGTGTTAAAGTCCCCTGCTATTATTGTATTACTGTTGATGTATTTCTTTGATTTTGTTATTAATTGGTTTATATAGTTGGCTGCTCCCATATTAGGGGCATAGATATTTAAGATTGTTAGGTCTTCTTGTTGGACAGACCCTTTTGTGCTTGGAATTCTTACCTCTCAGGACCGTGTGGGGAAGAATGGTCTCTGGTGTGGATGGAGTTGGTTGCTTTGGTTTGGTTTCTTCAGAAGACCTGCTGTTCCCTGCTGACCTTGTGTTTTCCTGAAATCTGGTTGAGTCCCTGAACACAGGACAAACTAGTAACCCCAGGCGCTCAGTGACTTGAGCTAAATAGGTAGAAGGCTTTCTTACCCATGGTGCACATGAATTTGGTTTGGGTCTTGTTCCTTGGAATAGACTAGGATTGTCTAGATTACTTCAGCTATGTCAAACTTAAAATATCTAGCTCTTTCTAGGTGCCTGTGGAAGCTTCAGGAATGTACAGCCATCAGGAACCCCTCCAATACAAAACAAGCAATCTGATGAGTCGTGGCTCTGGAAAGCTGGGCCTGGGTCTCTAGAGATTGGATACACGTCTCCAGTTCAGAGGCCAATCGGTGAGCACGGCTATCTCTTGGCCTCTGTTTTGGTCATGGGCAATGCTGGCAGCATCTGAGGCTGCTGTGTCCTTGACACCTTGGAACAGCAGGGATGCTCACCTCCCTCTGCTGGGGTGGGAAATAATTAAAAACCCATGTCTGGGTAGGGGAATCCCTATGCTGGGGGGAGTGAGCTTATCCTGGAGAGTGGTTAGAATATATGTCTACATAAATGATACCATGCATCGGTCTCCACTGGTCACTTCTGTGACTTTCTCATGCTGTGCTGAAGTCCAGGTGGTAAGCGCTAAGAGTGTAGCCTGCCATTCCGTGCAGATCACCTGTGCATGCTTGATTTCCTCTGCTGTGAGGAATAGAGGGCCTATAAATGTCTTAGGTGTTTGAGATCTGAGGTATGCACCTAACCTTGGAATGCTGGGGCACAGGCATATTCCCGTGTCACTAAGGGCTACCACTAATCAGAGCAGAAAGATTTCTGCCTCCATATTTCCACAGCACACTCTTGGTGATCAGTGGAAGATGACCGCTAGAAACTTATTTCTGACTAATGTAACAGGCAACCATATCTGTAAGTCCTTTTCTGAACTTCCTGTTGCTGTATTTAATCTCTCCCATTAACATTCTCCCCTCATTTGGTAGGAGGAGTTCCCTGTATCTTCTAGATCTCCCTTGTCCCTTCTTTAAATGCTGCTAATCTCTTTCCAGTCACCAGTCTAATCTTTATGGCCAATAAAGAATAAGCCCTAAATATTCTTGTTTCATCCTCTCATGACTTGTGACTTGGGTGTTAATGGGGATTTCTTACCCTCAAGGTCAAACTAGCTTTAACACTTAGTACAGAACTTCAAATGCCTACAGAAGTAGGGTATACCAGTAGCTCAAGTTCTTGTGGAACTAACTGCTAGTGCTCTTACTGCCATCCTTGGGCCATAACCCTCGCTATGGTCAATGACTGCCTTCTCCCCTGGCCTTGATCAAGTCTGGGGTAAAAGCTAACAATCTCACTCTTCCCAGAGTTCTGTCTCAAGCACACTATATCTATGCTCCCATGACTTTCTTGAAATGCCATGTTTGAGCTACAGATTTGCTTCTGTTTCTGAAAACTAAGAACTTGGTACCCTAGGGCTTCAGGACTTAGGAGCTTTTCTAGAAAGTATTAATATGTCAAGTAGTAGTTCAATTAGACACGTATCCCACTTGTAGGGAGGGATACATAAATTGGACTTCTCAAAATACTGTTAGATTCTACTTCACTGTGTCCAAAGACCTAAAAATGCATGCTTGTCTTGTCTGTTTTTTTATGCCATCTTAACCAATCTCTGAATGTGGTGGGCTATAAATCTCTTGAGTTGGTCAAGTAATCAGGATTGGGGTGGAAGGTGGCAAGGAATTGAATCTACTTTTTCAAGCCATCAAGACAAAACCTCCAGTCTCCTGGAGAAAGCCTGATCTAGAGTTGTCAAGATCTACTTAGTGACTATAAATGAATGTAACAAGTCTATTTATGCAACCCTTAATTCCTACCACTTGACCTGCCAGCTCTTAAGTGAGCTAATCTTGTGAATCCCTAGCCAGTAGTTAACTTTTAGAATTAACCCCTAAGTTTAAAACCCTTCTAGTGAATAAGGCTGCAGGGACTGTGTGACAGCAGTCCCTCCCATGCCTATGTGTTCATTTGTGATATCTTCACAGCCTGCTCATAACTGAATCTTCACTTTGGAAATACTTAGTGATGAGAGGCTTAGGGAAACAGCAAGAGACTGCTTAACAGCAAATGTAGGCAATGAATTTAGCTAAGGATGTTAACATTTGGGGTCACCATTCTTTCCAGGCTGAATTAGCTGTCTAGTCTCTGTTCCTCATCTGTTAAATGCAAAGATAACTTGGATTTGCATGTGGTCACTTTTCAAATGCAATATCCTACCTGTCTGTAGTCAGGTGAGATCTATTCACTTTCTAGAAGAGAAGAACTTAAATAATTACGTTGCTGGAAGTTTTATGGTTTCTTTTCCCTTAGAACATAGGTTGGCAAACTTTCTATAAAGGTCTGGATAGCCAGCATCTTAGGTTTTGTGGGCTAAGGGGCAATGACTGAAGATATTATGGTGGTACTAAGGAGAACTTCACAAGACTTAAAATTAACCTCTGCAAAAACCCGTAAAAGTTTCTTAAAGAAAACCGAACTTGTCTCTGGAGATCAGGGTTTCAAAGTCAATGGTCCCCACCAGATCAATTGCACTAGTTGACTCATCAATGCCAATCTATAACAGTTATGTTTTTCACTTCCAAAAATCTCTGGTAGGTAATGCCAAACACTGCTATCTTGTTAGTAGACATGTATTACAAGATTGTATTCAATCAGCTTTGCTTTATACCAATAAAAGCATCAGCTGAACTATCTTAGGAATAAGAGGAATAAGAGGAATAGGGGTCAGGGGCAGCCTTGATATGGGCAGTAAAGACAGGGATAAGGTCAGAAATAAAGGGGTGCATACACCCCACTTAAGGACCCAAGTGAATTGCCTATGTCAATACCACTTCACTCATTAGGTTGACAATAAAGACCGATCATGAAACAAGGAGGTAGGGGGAGCCAAGTACCCTCATACATCACTATTAAAACTATAGATAGTATAGCTGTTGAACAATTGTCCTGTGACCAGAAAGCATCTGTGTGTCTCAGGATGAGGGTGAAGTCTCTGGATATCTCCTCTACCTAAAGGAGTAACAGAGCCACAACTACTCTGGGCCATAGAACAAATAATGGTATGGTTAGTATCTTGTAGACTACCAGTCTTAGGTAGACCAGGACCTTCTCTGTTCTTTGACCTAGCCTCTCAATTGGGTCCTGAAGGCTATCTGGCAAATCTTAGATACACCTACCTCCAGTCTTCCAGGCCAGTCCATTCAGTTCAAAAGCTTATGTAAATCCAGTTGGTCTTTGAGATGGGAGGGTGGGAGGGTGGGTGGTGGTGTTAGGTGGTATCACCCATCTTAGAGGACAAAGCATAAAATGAGGTTAAAAGCCATAAGAGACAAGGTCCACATACACAGTGGTCTACGTGGTAGATTCACCTTCCTTACTGACCATTCCACTACCCTATACTACAGAAGGTGGCTAACATATTCTTCAGATTGCTTGAATGTCTCATAATCCTAGAGCAAAGATTAGATGCAATCAGATCCTGCCAACTAGATGCACTTGAGTCCCTCTGCTCTTGACAAGCCAAGATCTGGGGCTACTCTCATTTGCAGAGGTGTTCGAGCATCAGCACTAGCATTGTAGTGTCAAGGAATTTGGGTAGTTTTAGTTCTTCCCCTTCTAGGTCATGGCAAAAGTATGGGCTCTCCTCATGGGCAGGTTCCAGGGTATGGTCTTGACCATCATTCTCAGAAGCCTAAAGTCTGTTGGTCTTCAAAGTCCTTGTATGTAAACTTATTTTTGCTTAAGGACACTAGAATGGCTTGGTTCTTAAGCCTTGACTCCCATCTAGGACTTAAGCCCATATTAGGAATGCCTAGCCATTGAAGTAGGTAAGTGTCCTCTGTGACATTAAAGGACCTTCTGGTGGCAAGATAAAGCCCTGTAGGGGCTGAGCAGGTAAGGACTGGATTCCTAGCTTGTATGAGCTAGAAATAATGGAAACAAGGAAAAAATGGAAAGGGTTTAAGATTTGAATGGTAGTAAGGACAGGACTTGGTAGTAAACTTAGAAGCAAAGGAACAATTAAGTGTCCAATAGTGGGCAATCAAAATTAAGCACGTGGATATGCTTGGTTAATGAGTTAGATAATATCCGTCTGGTTAGAGGATTCCTAGAGAAGGTTATTCTGTCTTTGGACAAGCTTGGTTTGCATTGCCCGTGAGACAGTCTAACTTCAAATAGGCAATTGGACAGCTGAACTTGGTGCTCTTTCTGCTCACTTTGGCAGCACTTTTACTAAAACTGGAACTCCCCAAAGCAGGGCAATTCCCTGAAGTTAAACCTAGAATTCGTCGTCTAGGGAGCATGTAACTACCCAATGCCCATGTGCCAAACTGGGGTGTCCAGAGGAGTCTCAGCACCTAATGGTTGGGTGGGCACATGGGCAAAGGGGGACTGGGAAGTAGGTGATCACAAAGACTGAAGAGCAAAAACGGTCTGTGGGAAGAAGGTGATCACAGGCAAAGCAAGACAAGTCAAATGTGGGTGTTCAGCAAGTGGAACGGGATCACGTCTTATGCTTATCAAAATGGGTAACTTAGTGCCCACAGAAGCTGTTGAAACAATGGAAAGAGAAGTTTGGACCACATAAAGCAGCAGAGATGGAATAGGGACGACTTACACAGTAGAGGGGAACAGAGGCAGGGGGAAGAATAAGGTTTCATAAGACCTCCCTCCTTAAGATGAGAGCTACCTCCTAATCTACTGCATCACCTTCCCCATTATCCTTAAGACAGATGGACTACTTAAGGCATGAGAGTCTAGAGAAAAGCACAGGGATTGACACAGGTGGACAACTAGCCTTTACAGGAGAACCTCATGTAAGAAGGTCTAGATTATAGGTCTACCTGTAGTCTGTGAGCAAGTCCTTCCTGCTATCTTAATGAGCATGCCATTGTCTGAGAATGGAGGCCAGAGTGCAGGCATGCAGTGTGCTCTCCCACCTGCCTTCATGGGTATTCGTTGGTCTCAAATGTGAGGTGGGTACCAGGGATGGGAGAAGATGATTGAGCTGTACTAGCCTTTAGTAGTGTAAGATCCAGGAGGCTCTTTGTTATTCTCTTCCCAGGGGGCTTTAGGCTCCTACGTGTTCCATTGGGTGGTCCTTGTTTTGTTCGTGGTGTTTGGTGGGGGGAAGCAGGATCTTCTTACTGGAGGCAGACAGAGCAATAGGGTGCTTTGTTGAGCTAGCCTTGCTTGGAACCAGCCCCTTCGATCTTACTTTGGCTTAAGGGGTGTTAAGAATTTCTCTGAAGATCCAGGGTGGGCTGTGACATTCTAGATTCTGTTTTGGGAAGGCCCTCCTATGAAGATGTGGGAACCTATAGAATTGGTTATCTCCTGTCCTAGTATCCTATAAACAGAAAAATGAGTAGACCTACCTCTAAAAATAGCTCTTCCTTAAACTTTCCATAAATACCTTAGTTCCCAGACAGGAGCTTGCGCGGGAAACCCTAACAATACAACCCAAACCAAGTAATCCTGGACCATATTCAGAGTTCACATTTTACCAGTTACACTAGTTCCTTCTACTCCTTGTGGGAACTAGGATCCAGGTAGGATCTGTATGTTATCCTGTGTGGGGTCTCCTATCTCAGCGTATAGGTTTCTCCATCTTTCCTTGTAATCCTTTGAAGCAGGGTCTCTTGTCCTACAGAATCCTCCCCATTTGGGTCTGCTAATTGCATCTCTGTGGTGTGCTTTAATACCTTCCCTCTCTCCTGTGTTTCCTATGAGTCTGTGATTGACTCTAAGAGATTAAAGTTTACTTGGCGAGACTACCTCTTATGCAGACATGTACTACCGTCAGGAGCTGTGTATGATTGTATGATGAGCTTCATGGCCATGGACTAGGATCTGGGTCTACTTAGGTGGGGTTGCAATGATGCAGCTGATCCATCTGAAGAGGTAGGCCACTAAAAACAGCCTAAATGCATGATTCTTTCCCTTCACCTACCAGTTCTTGTATCTTAAAACATGGTCTCCTTAAATAACTATCTGGTGGAATTAGACGGAAACATCCTCATGGTGGTCAGATAAGCCTAGAGCATGGTCTCCTGGAGATGCCTGCCTTGCAGCAATAACACATGACCTTCCAGGTGCTCAGAGCACAGAGTGCTCCTCTAGGAACCTGTAAAGTGGTATTTGTGTATGTCAAAGCTGCCTGGGAGTAGAGTCATTGGCCTTGGAGAAAATAGGTAGGTGACTGAAACCTACCTTAAAGAATGTTGTCAAGTTAAACATATACACGCACCTATAAGAGCATCTTTCAGTAGGAACTTTCTGAAATGCCAGTGTCAAGATGATAATGCTAGGGAAAAACAACTCTGAAGCACTGGTGGGTGGGCAGGGAGGGACCTATTGGTCCTGACTTCTAAAGTGCTTTAATTTCATACTCATAGTGATCCGATCAGTCAAGCAATTTGTTTAAAAGGATCCTACTGATCCTATCAGTAAAATTCCAGTTTCTTCTAAATATACTTGAGTCGATGACTCTTAAAACTTTTTCTGTTAAATGGGATGTAGTGTGGTATACTAAACATGGCTGGCTTTCAGAGACCTCAGACTTGACTCTTGTAAATTCATACCTTCTGGGTGTATACTTGTGGTGGAGACTGCTAGTACTCCCAGGACGTGGGTTTCCTCCTGGGCCCCCGGCTTGACCAGCTTCTAGCCTTCCTTCCATCTAGCTGAGGTCCTGTGCTGAGCTCTGGCCAGTAGAGCAGGACCAGAAATGTTGACTACATGTGGGATCCTAGCCTATACTTCTTTCATGATTCTTCCCTTATCTGCTGGTTTAATGGTAAACACTTGGGAGGGTGAAGCCACAAGGTGAAGGGAGCCCCAGTCCCTAGACTGGTACAAAGGAACCAGGGGACCAGGAGTACCCAGTCAGTGACATGAATGAGCCTCTTGTCAGCTGCAAAGGCTGAGGCCCCTTAAAAAGGCTAGTGTTAATTACTAACACCACCTACCATACTGTTCACCATGAAATGCTTATTTTCCTCTTACTAACACAACCTACCATACTGTTCACCATGAAATGCTTATTTTCCTCTTAACTTTTCTAATTGCCACTCCTAAGCTGATCACCTCCATGTTAAGCATTAGCCATTAAAAGTAAACTAGATCTCTTAAGGCCTTAAACTGGCTGAGGGACTTCTTAAAGGGGAAGTGTTAGCTCAATCCCTTCAGAAGGGTCTGAGTGGGTCCAGCAAGCTTCCTGTAGGAGAGCTGTCCATAAGAAAGGGAAGCAGTTCTTAGCTTGCTTAGCACCATCTCAAGTGGAAAGGAAAATCAGCCCCTGATGTTCATTTCCTACCCATCAGCCATTTCAAGTCCTAGTGCACCTGGGTGCAAAGCAGTCCAGGAACTGTGGGTAACCTAAGTTAGAATACTTTTCTGCTTACTAAGGAGCTCTAACTTAACAATTCATGAATACCATTGACAGTAAATAGAGGTGTCTGTTAGACTACTACCAGAGGAAGAATTAGAACTGTCAGGACGCCATACTACTACATCCTGACTGCCTTTAGTGGTCACACAGCTGGATTCCTAAAGAGAGGGTTTCTCCCTTTTATAATACCGGTAGATGCAAGGAACTATATGTTCATTTTGGAGGGGACTGCCATGAACCTCCTCGTGCATATGAATTGTACATGTATCTGCGTGCCTCTTAAGCACACAGCTGGATGAATCTCCAAAGTAAATATTCCTGTAACTGACCTTCAGGGCAATCAATCAATCAACCAATCCTTGCCAGCATCCCCAGAAGCTCCCCTAAAGTCCCTTCCTAAGGGAGAGTCACTACCCCAAGGTAACAGTATCTGGGTGACTCCTATGGGTACAGATTAATGTTGCTCACTGCCTTTTGTATCTTATGCCCTGGTATTTTAGGGGAATATTCCTATTTCCTAGAACTGGCACTTAAGATCTCTCACTTGCCAAGTGTTAACTAGTATCTGCATGCAGATTCTATGCTAGAGAATACTAAGCAATTCACATGTCTAACTGCTTCTTCTCAAGCCCTCGAAGGTAGATACTGTAACTACTTCAAACGTGAGAACAAACTACTTCAAACCTGAGAATGGAGGCAGAAGTGTCTCAGGCATGTTTTAAAGATTAACTGAACTAACACATCCCAGGGATATGGAACATATGCATATGTAGCATTTTTTTACAGTTGAAGAAACTGAAACACAAAGGTTACTGAAGGTTATTCTCTTCTCCCCCCATCAAGGACCCAACCTTGTGGTTCCCCTGGGACCATCTTTGTGCTGCTACTTCTAACCTGGAAATCTGAAACTTGGCTTTTTCCTGTAGAGCTGCACTGTTCTTATTCTGTGGAAGGAAATGCCTAACTGAAATTAACCAAGAACCTGCAATGAAACCTACAAGTACAGGAGATGTCTTCCTGGCTACCAGAAGTGGGTATAAAACCCTAGGATGTTGCTCACTGGCTTAGTCCTGTGGATGGAGAACCCCTATGTAGCCAGTAGGACACCTGAACTATCCTAGTTTAGATAAAAATAGTAATCAAGTCCTTAATTACCAAAGATTTAACTTTAGGCACTGAAAATATACTTGCTCTATTCTGGTTTGCTTCATGGAAGGGAATCCTGTCTTGACCCTGGAGCCAATTTTGCAGAACTTAGTTTGTTCAGGAAACTAGAAAAGGCTGCTTTAGATATGAAGGACCATGATTAGTATGTATATACGTACTTGCCCTTTTTTCTTCTAACCCAACAGTTTAGTGATGCCAACTATGTGCCAGTTGAGAAGGAAAAGCTTTTGAAGTACAGTGCTTTCTGAGCAGGGAAACTAAAGGAAGCTTCCTTCCTTTTGGAATTCCCTGATGATGCTCAGCTGACGATCCTACTGAAGAGCCACTGAACTTGTGTCTTCAGAGGAACAGTGAAGACCTTCTCTGTGCAACAAGCCTGCACTGGGATAAATCGTGAAGTGCAGTTTAACAAACCTTTCTCCAGTGGCTCCTGTGTTCCAGCTCACACAGTGGTCACCGCTGGGGAACTTGAAGTCAAGAGCTCAGAGAATGTGCCTTCTATCCATGGCTGGCAGAGTAGAAGCCCATGGTGAAGGGGTGAGCCCAGAGGCCACAGGCCCTAGAGTTCCTTTATGTTCTTTACAGTCTTGAGCCAAGAAATTGTCCTGGTCATCCTCTTGTGTGGGGTCCTGTGTTTATTGGAAGTTTGTCATCCAGCATATTCCAAATGTGTTCAAGGAACCCCTTGCCTTCCACAAAAGGGTGTGGCATACTACAGGCAGGTTATAGGTGTCTTTCTGTACACGATTTCTTGGGTTTGTCCAATAAAAACCACAGGTGACCACCAACTTTGTCCTCAGGGGACAGGGTTAGCAGACACAATGCAGGAGGTCTGTATGGGACACAGTCACCCTAAAACCTTACCTGTGGCTCATGTGAAACTCCACCTTCAGCCTTCCCCCCCCCCCACGAAGTCTGGCAGTCCTAGCAGGGAGACTTACCCACACTGCTGCTTGCCACCTGACACCGAGGCTCCTGTGTGGCACTCAGGAGAGATCAAGGGCTGCTGCCCTGGGTTCCCTCACTCCCTATCATGCCTGAGGGGGAAGTGGCATTTTTAGGCTGAAGCAGGTACTACAGTTGTATCCACTTCCTTAGTGGAAATCTCTCCCTCCACTTGATTCTTGAACTTCATAGAAATGTGCTGCTTAAATTTTATCTAGATCTTGGCAGAAACCCCTGGACTGGGGAAATCACACGTGTAGAGTGGCTCATAAAGTTAGCTTCACGGCACGGATGTTCAGTTTGAACCATGTCCAGCCTGGGTGGAATCTGGAGTTAGAAATGGCTGGAGGCAAAAGATGGACTCGGGTGTTTAGGTTTTGGGCACCCTTTGAACTGTACCCTCTTAGGATGTGGTGCTCTTTCCTCTTGTCTGACTTGCCCCAGGCTGAGATCCTTGATGAAGCTGATGTGCAGGCATAGCTTGGAGATACTGGGGGTTTGGTTGCAGACCACTGCAATGAAGCAGATCAAAGGAGTGTTTCCTAATGCATACAAGAGTTCTGGTCACATTAGTCTAGAGTCTGTGATACCACGATGTCAAACCATGTATACACTTTGACTAAAAATACTTATTATTTAAAAGCAAACCATTGGAGCTTTCTTGCTTGTAGAGGATCGTGTTTCCATGGTGATGGCTGCTGATTGATCAGAGTGGAGGTTGCTGCGATTGCTTAAAAATACAGCAAACTCTAGTGTGGTCTTATCGATGGATCCCTTTTTCCACGAATGACCTTTCTGTAGTGTGTGATGCTGTTTGGTAGCATTCTGCCCACAGAAGAACTTCTTCCAAATTGGAGTCTGTCCTCTTAAGCCCTGGGCTGCTCTAGCAACTAAGAAGATGATATCTTCTAAACCCGTTGTCACTTCAGTGGTCTTCACAGCGTCTTCACCAGGAGTAGATTCTGTGTCCAGAAAGCATTCTTTGCTTCTCCATAAGTCCTCCTCTTCCTTCCAAGTCTTGGCAAGAAGTTGTAGCCATGCAGTCCCATCTCTGGCTCCACTTCCCGTTCTCTTGCTGTTTCTACCATGTCAGCAGGTACTTCCTTCGCCAAAGTCTCCAGCCCCACAAAGTCCTCCATAAGGGTCAGAATCCACTCCTCCCAGCACCCATTAACATAGACATGGATGTGTGACTCACGCGAAGGGGTCAGCATATATTAATGGCCTCTAGAATGGTGAATCCCTTCCAGGAAGTTCTTAACTTACTTTGCCCAGTTACTTTGGTCCATCAGAAGAATCCCTGTCTATGGCAGCTGTAGTCTTAGAAAGTACATTTCTAAAAAGACTGGGCTGCAGAATGGTTGTTGTGTCAGTAGGCATGAAAACATTAACTACCTTGTACATCCCCCACTGGAGCTCTTGGGTGACCAGGTGCGTTGTCAAGGAGCAATAGTATTTTGAAAGGAACTTTCTTCTGCTGAGCAGTAGGTCTCCACAGTGGGCTTAAAATATTCAGCAAATCCTGTTATAAACAGATGTGCTGTCATCCAGGCTTTGTTCCATTTATAGAGCACAGGCAGAGTAGATTTAGCATAATTCTTAAGGGCCCTAGGATTTTCAGAACAACAAAGGAACATTGGCTTCAACTTAGCCACCAGCTGCATTAGCCCCTGACAAGAGTCAGCCTGGCCTTTGAAGCTTTGACGCCAGGCATTGACTTCTCTCTGGCTAGGGAGATGGCATCTTCTAACAGATGGCTTCTCTTTCCTACATTGAAAATCCTGCTCAGTGTATCCCCCTTCATGAATTATCTTAGCTAGATCTTCTGGATAACCTGCTGCTTTACATTGTGCTTCTAAGTTACAGAGATGGATTCTTTCCTTAAATCAAGAACCAGCCTCTGGTAGCTTCAGAAGAAAACTTCTGCAGCTTCTTCCCCTCTCTCAGCTCTTCATGGACTTGAAGAGCATTAGGCCTTGTTCAGAATTAGGTTTTAGTTGAAGGGAATGTTGTACCTGGTTTTATCTTCTATCCAGATCACTCAGACTTTCTCTATATCAGCAACAAGGGTATTCTTGCTTTAGCAGTCTTGTGTTTACTGGAGTAGGACTTCTAACTTCAAGAACTTTTCCTTTGCCTTCACAACTTGGCTGACTATTGGGCCAAAAGTGAGGCCTCTTATATCCATCTTGCCTTTTGACATGCTGTCCTCCCTAACCTTCATCTGTAGCTCTGGATCTAATGGGAGACCTGTGGCTCTTCCTTTCCTAGGAACACTTAGGCCAATTAATGACTGTCAAGTGGCCTCTAACTTCAGTTTTGTCTTGGAATAAGGAGGCTTGAGGAGAGGGAATAAGGGAGCAGCCAGCAGGCAGAGCAGTCAGAACACCTACTTTTATTGATGAGGGTCATGGTCTTAAATGGACGTGGTTCATGGTACCCCAAGACAATTTTAGTAACCTCGAAGATCCCTGATCACAGATCACTGTACTAAACATAGCAATACATTTTGAAATATCATAAAAATTACCAAAATGTGACAGGAAATAAAGGTTCCTGGAAAAATGGCACCAACAGACTTGCTTGATGCAGGGTCACCACAAACTTCCAACTTGTGTGTCAAAAAGAAAATGCTGTATCTACAAAATACAACCAAAGGTATGCCTTTACTTGGTCAGCTCTGTGTTCATTGGCCTTCAGGTTCTGTGACCGATTGGAGTCTGGTGGAAAAGCTTTCCTGATGTTTCTGGAGCTTTGCTCCTCTTATCTGAGCCCCCGATGCTCAGGAGAGCAGCTCAGTTGCTACAAAAAACCTAAAAAACAAAACAAAACAAAAATAAAAACCTAGCTTGAGTCTCGCCCTTCTGAGCTTACGAAAGCCTCTGTGCTTCACTCTTCATTCTGGAGGCTTTAGCTGTGGTACAAAGGACCATAATCATCAGCCCCTGTTGCTAGAGAGGACTCCACCGCTCTGTAGACTGTTGACTGCCCAACTTATTGGACTCTTGAGTTTCCTATCCGGGGACTCTATAGGAAATAGTGGGAACTGACTGGAAGTGGGGGTGGGGGTTGTTGTGGAGGTGTTCTGTCAGCCTAAGGAAGAACAGTTATGAGGCAGGACCTTAGTCAGAGGGCAGCCTCTGAGGTCCGTGGCTCAGTGGGCAGGGGTGGGCTGTCTGGGTCCTGTGTGTGTGCTGCAAACAGACTGGTCTCTAATGGCTGGGCAGGTGGCTTCCTTGCCCCAGATATCCTGCCACCTTCAGAACTTTTGTTTCCATGGCTTGGTTCAGCCTGTCTTGGGGGGAACCTCAATGCTTGCCCCTAGCTCCTTCCTGGCTGGGAGTCCTTGTCTGCTGGGTAACTCTGTCCCTTCATTCCTAGTCTCCTTTTCTAGTTGGACTGTCTGACCTCCTTGGCTCCAAAGTAGCTGGAGCGACAGCCACATCCCATAGAACTAGGTTGGTCATAGAACTAGGTTGGAGCCCATGGATCAGATCTTCAGTGAAGGGTCCTGCTGGGTTGGGATAGATCAAGCTCCTTTGTTTCCTTTGCCTTTGGAGAAGCTCCATGCTTGGCCACCTGTCTCTACTAGCATTATTCCGCAGACCCTTAGGATCCAGGGTCTGGTGGTAAAATAGGCTTGGTACCTATTTTTCTATGTGGGCTGGTGTTCCTGCTGGTGGATTTGGACCTAGAGAATCCAAGCCACTTTCTTGGCTCTGAGGCAACTGGGGTCCTTCCCCCCAGCACTTCTCTCTGGACCTTGGTGTAACCTAATTCTCAGTTGCATCTGGTTAAGAAGACCATGTCCTTCAGGCTTTCCTCTGAAGAGAACTTGGTAGGAACCCCTGCCTATGTGCTGGTCTCTAGGACTTCTTGGGTAGTCATGGTTCTTCCTGATTTGTCTTGTTCCCTTCTGCTGGGGTCCGTGTGGCAAGGGTCCCTGTGCACATCAGTAAAGTGTTTGGATTCCCTGGCTGGGACCACCTTCTTTTTTTTTTTTTCCTCTTAACTATGCTTTTTTTTTTTTTTTTCAGCATAACAGTATTCATTGTTTTTTCACCACACCCAGTGCTCCATGCAATCTGTGCCCTCCCTAATACCCACCACCTGGTTCCCCCAACCTCCCACCCCCCACTCAGGTGTTTTTCAGAGTCTGATTGTCTCTCAGGTTGTTTTTCAGAGTCTGTAGTCTCTCATGGTTCACCTCCCCTTCCAATTTCCCTCAACTCCCTTCTCTTCTCCATCTCCCCTTGTCCTCTATATTATTTGTTATGCTCCACAAATAAGTGAAACCATATGATACTTGACTCTCTCTGACTTATTTCACTCAGCATAATCCCTTCCAGTCCTGTCCATGTTGCTACAAAAGTTGGGTATTCGTCCTTTCTGATGGAGGCATAATACTCCATAGTGTATATGGACCACATCTTCCTTATCCATTCATCCGTTGAAGGGCATCTTGGTTCTTTCCACAGTTTGGCGACTGTGGCCATTGCTGCTATAAACATTGGGGTACAGATGGCCCTTCTTTTCACTACATCTGTATCTTTGGGGTAAATACCCAGTGGTGCAATTGCAGGGTTATAGGGAAGCTCTATTTTTAATTTCCTGAGGAATCTCCACACTGTTCTCCAAAGTGGCTGCACCAGTTTGCATTCCCACCAACAGTGTAAGAGGGTTTCCCTTTCTCCACATCCTCTCCAACACACGTTGTTTCCTGTCTTGCTAATTTTGGCCATTCTAACTGGTGTAAGGTGGTATCTCAATGTGGTTTTGATTTGAATCTCCCTGATGGCTAGTGATGATGAACATTTTTTCATGTGTCTGGTAGCCATTTGTATGTCTTCATTGGAGAATTGTCTGTTCATATCTTCTGCCCATTTTTTAATATGATTGTCTGTTTTGTGTGTGTTGAGTTTGAGATCCTGGATATCAACCTTTTGTCTGTACTGTCATTTGCAAATATCTTCTCCCATTCCGTGGGTTGCCTCTTTGTTTTGTTGACTGTTTCTTTTGCTGTGCAGAAGCTTTTGATCTTGATGAAGTCCCAAAAGTTCATTTTCGCTTTTGTTTCCTTCGCCTTTGGAGACATATCTTGAAAGAAGTTGCTGTGGCTGATATCAAAGAGGTTACTGCCTATGTTCTCCTCTAGGATTCTGATGGATTCCTGTCTCACGTTGAGGTCTTTTATCCATTTCGAGTTTATCTTTGTGTACGGCATAAGAGAATGGTCGAGTTTCATTCTTCTACATATGGCTGTCCAGTTTTCCCAGCACCATTTATTGAAGAGACCGTCTTTTTTCCACTGGATATTTTTTCCCTGTTTTGTCGAAGATAATTTGACCATAGAGTTGAGGGTCCATATCTGGGCTCTCTACTCTGTTCCACTGGTCCATGTGTCTGTTTTTATGCCAGTACCACGCTGTCTTGGTGATCACAGCTTTGTAGTAAAGCTTGAAATCAGGTAACGTGATGCCGCCAGTTTTATTTTTGTTTTTCAACATTTCCTTAGCAATTCGGGGTCTTTTCTGATTCCATACAAATTTTAGGATTATTTGCTCCAGCTCTTTGAAAAATACTGGTGGAATTTTGATTGGAATGGCATTAAAAGTATAGATTGCTCTGGGAAGTATAGACATTTTAACGATGTTTATTCTTCCCATCCAAGAGCATGGAATGGTCTTCCATCTTTTTGTGTCTTCTTCAATTTCTTTTAGGAGTGTTCTGTAGTTCCTCGAGTACAGATCTTTAACCTCTTTGGTTAGGTTTATTCCGAGGTATCTTATGGTTCTTGGTGCTATACTAAATGGAATCGATTCTCTAATTTGCCTTTCTGTATTTTCATTATTAGTGTATAAGAAAGCCACTGATTTCTGGACATTGACTTTGTATCCTGTCACATTACTGAATTGCTGTATGAGTTCTAGTAGTTTGGGGGTGGAGTCTTTCGGGTTTTCCATATAAAGAATCATGTCATCTGTGAAGAGAGAGAGTTTGACTTCTTCCTTGTCAATTTGGATACCTTTTATTTCTCTTTGTTGTCTGATTGCTGTTGCTAGGACTTCTAATACAATGTTGAACAAGAGTGGTGAGAGTGGGCATCCTTGTCGTGTTCCTGATCTCAACGGGTAAGAGACCTGTGGTTTTGCCATTTTCTGTGTGTGACAGTATTTGTTCTACAGGGAATGACATGGCCTACAGTTGTTCCCCTTGCCTCAGGTCCACTTGTGTCCTTCCCTGTTCTTACCCATTCAGTATCTTTATCCTCTCTCTGGCAGGTGTGGGCCTCAGGAACCCAGGCCACCTGCCTACCTTTATCCAGGAGTGCTTACCCCATGAGAAGTACGGCTTCTAGCCTGTGTTCTAGTGCCTCTCATCCTAGGATTGTTCCCACTGTACCCCTCAGGTCACCTTCATTCAATAGGTCTTCTCATTCTCTGGGTATGACTCTGAACCCAAACCAAGTTGAGGGCCCTAGTCTGTCTTGGGCCCAACCTCTGCCCTGCTCCAGGGTCCCATCAGTTGCCTTCAGTCTCCACTTGTTTCCCTCCATCCACCTGCTGCCTTCCTTGGTCAGCAGGGTGCCCTCAAGTGGCCCTTCCTCTAACCACCAGGTCTCTATTTTTAGAATCTAGTTTTAGGATCTTATTCCCCCATATCCTTTCTGCCCTAGGGTTGTATCCTTCTCTGCAGCTGGTTGTCTGTCTTCCCTTGTCATAGTCATGATTTTATTCTGAAATAAAACGATCTCAATGTCCCTGATCTCCAGCCACCATATGCCATTATTTCTAGACTTTATTCTTGGGCTTGAAGTCTGAACCTGGCCTTAAGAATGAAACAGCAAGGAGCCACCCCACCCCCCACCCCTAAGGTCATATAGTCCTAGGCCCATGGGAATGACACCAGTTAATCTCCAGTCACCAGGCAAGGCTTTTGTTGCTGAGTGTTGAACAAGTGTTAATGAGGGCATGTGGCATGATATGGGTGGACTTCAGTTCTTTGCTACTGGAATGACTACATTTGGTTGGAGTTGGCATCTGGGAATTATGGGGAGGTTGGTGGGAGAAGACCACATCCTTCCCTACAGATACCTACATTGAATCTTGAATTGAAGGGACATAGGGACCCATCAACTCAAAGAATACCCTACTTTTGCAAGGCAAGATAGAAACCACATTTGGATATGACCCAGGGCTGTGCTGGTATCTGGGGGCATGACGTCTGAGGATTCCCACAGGTCCAACATATCTATTCCTGAGGTACACTTCTGTTTTTTGGGTGATCTTCAGCACTGGCATTCTCAGGAGCCAGAAGGAAGTTCCCAGTTTGGGGATATACTGGAAATATCTTGTAGAGGCATCCTTTTTCCATTCAGAGGAGCTTGAATTTGAGGTTACTTTCCTGGGCCTGGATGGAGTTGAAGGCCCTACATCCTCAGGTATGGGAGGATCCCATAAGGATTCTATACTGCCTTGGGTCCCAACTTGTGTAGAGAAGGAAACTACTTCCCTGTTAGAGAACTCTAGGTCTTCCCCTCAATCTTCTTGTGGCATTTTGAGACTGAAGATTTAATGTCTTACATAAGTTTGTATATTATCCTAAGAATCAAGGTCTTTCCTACATATAAATGTTACTCTTCACATGAAAACACTAAATGATACTGGTTCTGTTTTTAACTTCAGAAGTTTTAGAAAGGCCTATAAAAGAAAGGTGTAAATACTTTGAGTGTTCTATAGTTTTGAATACAGATACTTTGCCTTTTTGGTTAGATTTATTCCTAGGTATCTTATGTTTTTTTGTGCAATTATAAATGGGATTGACTCCTTTCTCCTCTGTCTCATTGTTGGTGTATAGAAATGCAACGGACTTGTGTATTTTTTTTTTAAGTATCCCACCACTTTACTGAACTCATGTATGAGTTCTAGCAGTTTTGGGGTAGAGTCTTCTGGGTTTTCCACATAAAGTATCATATCTGCAAAGAGTGAATTTGACTACTTCTTTATGGTTCAGATACCTTTTATTTCTTTTTGTTGTCTGGTTGCTGAGGCTAGGACTTCTCGTACTATGTTGAACAGCAGTGGTGATAATGGACATTCCTGCCATGTTCCTGACCTTAGGGGAAAAGTTATTTTTCCCCAATGAGAATATTTGCTGTGGGCTTTTCATAGGTGGCTTTTATGATATTGAGGTATGTACTCTCTATCCCTACACTGAAGAGTGTTTTTAATTAACATATAATGTATTATTTGCTTCAGGGGTACAGGTCTGTGAATCATCAGTCTTACACAATTCACAGCACTCACCCTAGCACATACCCTCCCCAATGTCCATCACCCAGCCACCCTATCCCTCCCCCGCCCCCACGCTGCCCAGCAACCCTCAGTTAGTTTCCTGAGATTAAAAGTCTCTTATGGTTTGTCTTTCTCCCTGGTCCCATCTTGTTTCATTTTTTTCCCCTCCCTACCCCTCACAACCCCCCACCCTGCCTCTCAATTTCCTCATACCAGAGATCATAGGATAATTGTCTTTCTCGGACTTATTTCGCTTAACATAATATACTCTAGTTCCATCCATGTCATTGCAAATGGCAAGATTTCATTTCTTTTGATGACTGCATAGTATTCCATTGTGTATATATACCACATCTTTATCCATTTATCTGTTGATGGACATCCAGGTTCTTTCCATAGTTTGGCTGTTGTGGACATTGCTGCTATAAACATTTGGATACATGTGCCCCTTTCAGATCACTATGTTTGTATCTTTAGGGTAAATACCCAGTAGTGTGATTGCTGGGTCATAGAGCAGCTCTATTTTCAACTTTTTGAGTAACCTCCATGCTGTTTTCCAGAGTGGCTGCACCAGCTTGCATTCTCACCAACAGTGTAGGAGGGTTCCCCTTTCTCTGAATCCTTGCCAACATCTGTCATTTCCTGACATTAATTTGAGCTATTCTGACTAGTGTGAGGTGGTATCTCACTGAGGTTTTGATTTGTATTTCCCTGATGCCAAGTGATGTGGAGCAATTTTTCACGTGTCTGTGGGCCATTTGGGTGTCTTCCTTGCAGAAATGTCTGTTCATGTCTTCTGCCTGTTTCTTGATTGGATTATTTGTTCTTTTGGGTGTTGAGTTTGATAAGTTCTTTATAGATTTTGGATATTAACCCCTTATCTGATAAGTCATTTGCAAATATCTTCTCCCATTCTGTCAGTTGT
Organism: Martes martes; assembly: GCF_963455335.1. Lineage (NCBI taxonomy): Eukaryota > Metazoa > Chordata > Mammalia > Carnivora > Mustelidae > Martes > Martes martes. The sequence continues at coordinate 54,885,087 of NC_137902.1, forward strand.
CTTTTGGTTTTGTTGACTGTTTCCTTCGCTGTGTAAAAGCTCTTGATCTTGATGAAGTCCCAATAGTTAATTTTTGCCCTTGCTTCCCTTTCCTTTGGAGGTGTTTCTAGGAGGAAGTTGCTGTGGCTGAGGTCAAAGAGGTTACTGCCTGTGTTCTCAAGGATTTTGGTGGATTCCTGTCTCAGTTAGGTCTTTGATCCATTTTGAGTCTATTTTTGTATGTGGTGTAAGGAAATGGTCCAGTTTCACTCTTCTACCTATGGTTGTCCAATTTTGCCAACACTGTAAGTTGAAGAGACTGTCGATTTTCCATTGGACATTCTTCCCTGCTTTGGTGAAGATTAGTTGACCGTAGAGTTGAGGGTCCATTTCAGGGTGCTCTCTTCTGTTTCTTTGATCTATGTGTCTTACTGTGCCAGTACCAAACTGTCTTGATGATTACTGCTTTGTAATAGAGCTTGAAGTCTGGAATTATGATGCTACCAACTTTGGTTTTCTTTTTCAACATTCCTCTGGCTATTCGGGGTCTTTTCTGGTTCCATATAAATTTTAGGATTATTCCATTTCTTTGAAAAAAGTTGATGGTATTTTTTTTTATTTCTTTTCAGTGTAACAGAATTCATTGTTTATGCACCACACCCAGTGCTCCATGCAATATGTGCCCTCTGTAATACCCACCACCTGGCATTTTGATAGGGATTGCATTAAATGTGTAGATTGCTCTAGGTAACATAAATGTTTTCACCACATTGTTCTTCCAGGGGCACCTGGGTGGCTCAGTGGGTTAAACCCTCTGCCTTTGGCTCGGGTCATGATCCTGGTGCCCTGGGATCAAGCCCTGCATCAGGCTCTCTGCTTGGTGGGGAGCCTGCTTCCTCCTCTCTCTGCCTGCCTCTCTGTCTACTTGTGATCTGTCAAGTTAAAAAAAATATTCTTCCAATCCATGAGCATGGAATGTTTTTCCATTTCTTTGGGTCTTCCTCAATTTCTTTCGTGAGTGCTTAGTTTTCTGAGTAAGATTCTTTGTTTCTTTGGTTAGGTTATTTCTAGGTATCTTATGGTTTGGGGTGCAATTGTAAATGGAATCGACTCCTTAATTTCTTTCTTTGGTCTTGCAGTTGGTTTATAGAAATGCAACTGATTTCTGTGGTTTGATTTCATATCCTGACACTTTACTGAATTCCTGTATGAGTTCTAGCAGTTTTAGAGTGGAGTTTTTTCAGTTTTCCACGTGAAGTATCATATCTGCAAAGAGTGAGAGTTTGACTTCTTCTTTGCTGATTTGGATGTGTTTTATTTCTTTTTGTTTGATTGCTGAGGCTAGAACTTCTAGTACTATGTTAAATAGCAGTGGTGATAGTGGGCATCCCTTCTGTGTTCCTGACCTTAGGGGAAAAGCTGTTTTTTGTTTGTTTGTTGTTTGTTTTTTTAACCCATTGAGAATGAAATTCATTGTGGGTTTTTCATAGATGGCTTTTATGATGTTGAGGTGTGCACTCTCTATCCCTACACTGTGAAGAGTTTTAATAAAGAAAGGATGTAGTATTTTGTCAAATGCTTTTTCAGCATCTATTGAAAGTATCATATGGTTCTTATTCTTTCTTTTACTAATGTATTGTATCACTTTGAATTTGCGGATGTTGAACCAACCTTGCAGCCTGGGAATAAATCCCACTTGGTCATGGTGAATAATCCTTTTAATGTACTGTTGGAGTCTATTGGCTCATATTTTGGTGAGAATTTTTACATCCATATTCATCAAGGTTATTGGTCTGTAATTCTCCTTTTTGATAGGGTCTTTGTCTGGTTTGGGGATCAGATAATGCTGGCCTCATGAAATGAGTTTGGAAGTTTTCCTTCCATTTTTATTTTTTTGGAAACAGTTTCAGGAGAATAGGTATTAATTCTTCTTTAAATTTTTGGTAGAATTCCCCTGGGAAGCTGTCTGGCCCTGGGCTCTTGGTTGTTGGGAGATTTTTGATGCTTCAATCCCCTTACTGGTTATGGGTCTGTTCAGGTTTTCTGTTCTTTCTGGTTCAGTTTTGGTAGTTTATATGTCTCTAGGAATGCATCCATTTCTTCCAGATTGTCAAATTTGCTGGTGTATAGTTGCTCATAATGTTCTCAAAATTGTTTGTATTTCTCTGGTGTTGGTTGTGATCTCTCCTCTTTCATTCATGATTTTATTAATTTGAGCCTTTTCTCTTTTCTTTGATAAACCCCTGGCCAGACTTCATCAAGTCTTATTCTTTCAAAGAACAAGCTCCTTGTTTTATTGATCTGTTCTACTGTTCTTTTGGTTTCTATTTCATTGATCTCTGCTCTGATCTTATTTCTCTTCTGCTGGGTTTAGGGTTTCTTTGCTGATTTTTCTCTAACTCCTCTAGGTATAGTGTTAGGTTGTGTACTTGAGACCTTTTGTTTATTGAGAAATGCTTGTATTGGTATATACTTTCCTCTCAGGACCACCTTTACTGTGTCCCAAAGATTTTGAACAGTTGCATTTTCATTTGTTTCCATGAATTTTTTTAATTCTTTAATTTCCTGGCTGACCCATTCATTCTTCAGTAGGATGCTCTTTAGCCTCCATGTATTTGACTTCTTTCCAACTTTCCTCTTGTGACTGAGTTCTATTTTCAAAGCATTGTGGTCTGAAAATATGCAGGGAATGATCCCAATCTATTGGTACTTATTGAGACCTGATTTGTGACCCAGAATGTGATCTGTTCTGGAGAATGTTTCATGTACACTAGAAAAGAATGTGTATTCTCTTGATTTGGGATAGAATGTTTTGAATATGTCTGATATCCATCTGGTCCAGTGTGTCATTTAAAGCCTTTATTTCCTTGTTGATCTTTTGCTTAAATCTGTCCATTTCAGTGAGGGGGGTGTTAAAGTCCCCTACTATTATTGTATTATTGTTGATGTGTTTGATTTTGTTATTAATTGGTTTATATAATTGGCTGCTCCCATGTTAGGGGCATAGATATTTAAAATTGTTAGATCTTCTTGTTGGACAGACCCTTTAAGTATGATATAGTGTCCTCCCTGATTTCTTATTATAGTCTTTGGCTTAAAATCTTACTTATCTAAGGATTGCCACCCCAGCTTTCTTTTGATGTCCATTAACATGGTAAATGGTTTTCCACCCCCTCACTTTAAATCTAGTATGAGTTTTTGCAGATAGCATATTGATGGGTCTTGTTTTCTGTTCTGATACTCTGTATCTTTTGATTGGGGCATTTAGCCCTTTTACATTCAGGGTAATGATTGAAAGACATGAATTTAGTGCCATTGTATTACCTGTAAGGTGACTGTTACTGTGTATTGTCTCTGTTCCTTTCTGGTCTGTTACTTTTAGGCTCTCTTTGCTTAGAGGACCCCTTTCAATATTTTCTGTAGGGCTGGTTTGGTGTTTGCAAATTCTTTTAGTTTTTGTTTGTCCTGGAAGCTTTTTATCTCTTCTATTTTCAATGGCAGCATAGCTGGATATAGTATTCTTGGCTGCATATTTTTCTTGTTTAGTGCTCTGAATATATCATGCCAGTCCTTTCTGGTCTGCCAGGTCTCTGGATAGGTCTGCTACCAGTCTAATATTTCTATCATTGTAGGTTACAGACCTCTTGTCCTGAGCTGCTTTCAGAATTTTCTTTGTCATTGAGACTTGTAAGTTTTACTAGTAGATGACGAGGTGGTGACCTATTTTTATTTTTTGAGGGGGGTTCTCTGTGCCTCCTGGATTTTATTTATTTTTTACTTACTTATTTATTTATTTATTTATTTATTTTTTTTTTTGCCTCCTGGATTTTGATGCTTGTTCCCCTCACCAAATCAGGGAAATTCTCTGCTATTATTTGCTCCAATATACTTTCTGCCCCTTCTTTCTCTTCTTCTGGGATCCCAATTGTTCTAATACTGTTTTGTCTTATGGTATCACTTATCTCTCGAATTCTCCCCTTGTGGTTCAGTAGCTGTTTGTCTCTTTTGCTCAGCTTTTTTATTCTGTCATTTGGTTTTCTTTGTCACTAATTATCTCTTCTGCCTCATTTATCCTAGCAGTAAGAGCTTCCTTTTTTGATTGCACCTCGTTAATAGCTTTCTTTATTTCAACTTGGTTAGATTTTAGTTCTTTTATTTCTCCAGAAAGGGATTTTGTTTCTCCAGAAAGGAATTCTCTGGTATCTTCCATCCTTTTTTTGAGCCCAGCTAGCACCTTCATAATCGTCATTCTGAACTCTAGTTCTGACATCTTACTAATGTCCATATTGATTAGGTCCCTAGCCATCAGTACTGCTTCTTGTTTCTTTTTTTTTTTTTTTTTTTGAGGTGAGTTTTTCTGCCTTGTCATTTTATCCAGAGCAGAATAGGTGAATGGGAGAACAAAATACTAAAAAGGTAATAACGACCCCAGAGAAATATACACTAACCTAATCAGAAGAGACCTGAAACTTGGGAACTTGGGCGGTGGGGGAGAGGAAAGTAGAAAAGTAGAAAAGAAAAAAAGAAAAAAAGTAGAAAAAACCCATATCTATACATACATATATATATATGGGAGAGAGAGAGAGAGATGGTGAATAGAACCTAGAATAGAGGCCACACACTTGATTTTGGGTGTATCTTGATCTGTCAGAAGATCTGTTAGAAGAAACTGCCTCCCAAAATTTTAAAGAAAACCTAAGAGTATACACGATGAAGGGAAGGAATAGGACTATAAAGGTGAAATTTAAAAAGATTCTAAGAAGGGAATCAAGATAAGAATTTGAAAAAAGGGTGGGGGGAAGGAAAGAATGTGATCAGGTAGAGACCAGAACAAAACCATGCACTAGATTTAGGGTATTTTTTGATCTGTTAGAAGAAACTGTATCCCAAAATTTTAAAGAAAGAAAAACCTATATGTACACAAAAAAATAAGGTTAAATATAACGAAGGGACAGAATAGGACTATAACAATGAAAATTAAAGATTTAAAAAGATATTGATAAGATAAATAGTTAAACATTTAAATAAGAAAGAGGAAAAATTAAAAAATAGAATAAGAATAAAATAAACTTTGGTCTTTCAAAGTTAAATGTTTTAAAGAATCATGGGGGAAAAGCCATGAATTCTATGTTCTATATTCCCTTAGCCCTGGAGTTCCACAGTTCTCATTGATTGGTGAGCTTGGTCTTGGCTGGATGTTCTTGCTGATATTCTAGGACAGGGTCCTGTTGCCATGATTCTCGAGTGTCTTTGCCTGAGGTGGAATTGCACTGCCGTTGTCAAGGGCCAGGCTAAGAAATCTGCTTGGGTTCTCTCTCCAGAGCTTTTGTTCCCTGAACGCTTCTTGTAGAGCTTTGGAGGATGGGAATTGAAGATGGAAGCCTCCCAATCTCCAGCCTGGAGGAGCCAAGAGCTCAGGGCCCCACTCCTCAGTGTGCTTTCAGAGAAAAAGGGTCAATCACTCCTGTCTCCCTGGTCTCCGGCTGTGTTCACCTGGTCTGTGACCAAGCGTTTCTATTTCTGGCACATGGCCCCATTTGGAGTCTCCAAACCCAGCAGATTCCTGCCGTGCGCTCCTGCACCTCTTCTCCCAGAGGAGGAAGGTGAGTCTCCCCGGATCTGCCACTTGTGGGGTCCCTGCTTGAAGAGCAGTGGTCTAACTGTGCCTCTGATCATGGTTTAAGGTAATCCTGAGCTGAGAGCCCACTCCTCGGCTCCACCTCTGCAGCCGGCTTCCCCACTCAGATACCTGGGAGCTCTGCCACACTCCGGCACCCCTGGTCTTTTAGTGTCCCCATGGGTCCTGAGACCACACTGTCCCTGCGAGGGCTCCACCCCCCACTTAGCCTCTGGAGCAACATCCCTCAGTGGAGCAGACTTCTTAAAGTTCCAATTTTGTGCTCCACTGCTTGCCAAGAGCTGGCCCCTCCCCCCACCCCAGTGGTCTCTCTTCCCATATATCACCTTGGATTCACTTCTTCACATGTCCTACCTTCCAGAAAGTCGTCATTTTTCTCTTCCTAGAATTGCTGCTCTTCTCTTTGATCTCCTGTTGAATTTGTAGGTGTTCAGAATGGTTTGATAACTAGCTGAACTCCTGGGACCTGATGATATTTAGGTCTCCTAGTTCTCTACCATCTTGCTCCTCCTCCTCCTATACTGAAGAGTTTTGATCAAGAGAGGAGGCCATACTTTGTGATGTTTCTTTCTGCATCTACTGAGAGGATCCTCCTTTGTTGTCTTCCTTTACTAATGTAGTATATCACATTGGTGTTGAACCAACCTTGCAGACCAGGAATAAATCCCACTTGGCTGTGGTGAATAATCCTTCTAATATACTGTTGGCCCCTATTAGCTAGTATTGTGTGAGAATTTTTGCATACATATTCATCAGGGATATTGGTCTGTAATTCCCCTTTTTGGTGGAGCCTTTGGGATTTTGGGATCAAAGTAATGCTGTATGTACTTTGAGACTTAGTCCAAGGCCTACTTAGGTACATGCCTTCTCTTAAATTGGAACTGATCATCTGGTGGCTTGTCTATTGGCCAAGTGAATCTCAAGGTTCCAGCTGCTACTCCTTCATTACATTGGTCTTTGTGGAATTGTTACCTGTGATGTCATCCTTCACTACCTATGACTGGGGAGTTGCCTGGTAGCCAGCTGTCTGTGCATCTCCCTTGTGCTGAGCGATGCTGGGATTTGGTTCTTAGTGTTGGTATGAAGCTGGCTGTTCAGGAGGCTCAGTGCAGTGAGCCTTGAGAGGAGCAAGTAGCTGGAGCCTGGGATCTATGTTGGGGGCCTCTATCTTGGGCACCAGTGGTGCTTAGGAGGCAGGCACCTGTATGCCCCACTGGGCTCTTGCCATAGATCATTGTTGACTTTGCTAGCACTTGTTTTCTATTTTCTAAGGCCTGGTGTGACTGCTTCTCTTCCTTCTACCAGTAGCTACAGAAGACAGATGGATAGTCTTAATGATCTCATTCTGGTTCCTTGTCCTGATTGTTTGAAGCTTACCCTCAGGTCTGTCTTGGTCTAAGATCTACTATTCCTTCCTCCTACTTGCTGGTTATTCCTGTTTGAGAACATCATGAGTGGTAACTGTCCATACTTAAGACAGCTTGTAGCTGCCTGCTATATTCAGGGTTGGGTTTTCCAGTGAAGTCTCATTTCTGATCTAACAGTTTTCAACCTTTTGGACATGAGGTTCTGTGAGGGGCAGTTGTGTTTCTCCATACATATGAAATGGGCAAGGACACCTGGGTTGGAATAGCACCAGCCATGAGGCATAGTGCCCAGTTCTTTTCACTTCCAGGCATGTGGCCAGTGTTCTTGGCTGAGAATAAGGTCTGGACTATGTTAGAGGCCGAAATCCCAGTGTGAAGGTCCTTGATGGCTTCTAGTCCCATACTTGAGCCTGGTGCCCTACTCTGTGGCCCTATAAGTAGCATGGCTTCTCTTCTAGACTCCATCCTTTCTCTTTTTGGCTTGTCTTCTGAGGTTGCCCAGAGCTAAATGGGAATCCTTGGATGTTGTTGAGGGTTTCCCTCACCCTGGAGGTTTACAGGGACCCAACAGCTAGAGAGTCTTGAAGCCAGCCACCATCTTGGAAGCTCTAAGCAGAGAAGTTCTGAGAAGAGTACAAATCTCTGGTCTGAGGTTCATGCTGGGGCTTCATGTGCATGGAGCCAGTGGTCCTTGGTATGAGGGCATGAGTTACAGTAGCACCTTCCCCTAGCCTGTCTTGGGGTCTAAACCTGCATGTGAAGTTTGGTTAAGTCTAAGTCCTGATACAGCCTCTCTTTTCCTACTGGGACTTCACCTATGAATTGCTGGCTGTTACTGTGGGTGGTCTTGGTCTCTGTGGCTCATGCTGTCTCTTGCCCTGTTTTGCATTATCTGAAGTTATATGTAGAAGTTCTTTACTGTCCTCCCTGAGACCTCCATCTAAGCTGTTTAGAGAAAAGACCAATGGCATTTGTAGTCAGAGGCACCCTACACTCTGCCAACTCTAAGGAACAGACCTAGAACCCATTTATTCCTGTAGGAAAGTCTCTCCAGTGTCCTGATAAGACTTTATTTTGAATGTGGAGGTTTTTTTGGGATCTAGGTCCATTCAAACATGCCATAAAACTTCTAGAATTGGCTCTTGGTGTCTTTGGTCTGTCAGAAAAACTCTGGGGCCCTGGGTTCTCCTATTCCATATCCAAAAGGCTGGCCAGTGCCCTGGCTGGAAGGAATTGGTATCAGATCTTACTTGCTGTCCAGTTCATCTTCCTGGCTGAGCAGGATAAACTTGTTGGGTTATTTTCTTTCTGTGTTTTTTATCTTGCTCAGACTCCCATAATGAAGTACCAGAAACTGGGTGACTCAGTGAACAGAAGATTCTTGTCACCGTTCTGGAGGCTAGAAGTCAAAGATCAAATTATTAGTAGCCTCTGAGAGTGTTGAGAAACCATTCCATGTTTCCCTCCCAGCTTCAGCTGGGTTGCTGGCAATTTGGAATTCCTTAGCTTGTATCACCTGGTTCTCCCATAATCTTCACATGGCATTTTCCTTGCCTGTCCAAAACTTTGTTTTATAAGGACATTAGTTCTATTGCATTAGTGCCTATATTTAGGACCTCCCCCCCCCCACTGGCCCCATCTCCAAAATAGTCCTGAGGTAATAGGAATGTAGAACTCCATGATTTTTGGAGGGACACAATCCAACCCCTAACATTGCAGTAGCCTTCAGCCCAAGGCCGAAGGGTCTACTAAGTAACTTGACCCCACATTTAAACACAGGTTCAGCAGTGAGCCCTCAGCTTCCCCTCATTCAGGAAATGTTACATTAAGGCAGTGCCCATGTCAGCTGATCAGTCAGATTAACTGGTCTGTGGTAGTTCTCTGAGATGTTTGACTTTAACTTCCTGGAAGAAGTGGCATATAACCCTAGGAAAGGGTGTGTGGTGTGTGCAAAGCCCCCCCCCCCCCCCCCAGGAGTGTCAAAGGTGGTCTGTTTGCAGAACCTGGTGGCTGGGCAGGGCTCAGGGGTTCTCGAGGAAGGTGGCTCAATCTGTCAGGCTGTGCTATCTGGAAAGAACCTGGGTTTGAACTTCGAAGGTACCAAGAAGATAATTAAGCTATGGTGGCTGGTCTCTACCAGGATTCCCACAGGGATTTAAGAACTTCTCAAAGGGCCAGCTAGACCTAAACTACTTTCCTATAGCTCTTAAAACAGAGGCAGGTTGGTAGAATGTACTAGAAGAGAGGCAGAACTAGGATTCTGGGGGATTAAGTCACTTCCTGTTGGAAAGAGGAAACTCAAGGATTCTGCTCTAAGAAATGTCCTTCCCAGGAGACAGCATTGGAGGGCTGTAGGAGAGGAGCTGGAGCTGGTCCTTGGAGGGAGCCTCAAACTGAAGAAACCAAGAGTAGCTGTATTTGTCTTAAATGAGCCAGTTATGCATAGAGAATGGGGCAAGACTGAGGGCTCCTGCCAAGCCTGCTTGCTTCATAGGACAGAACAGGACTTGGGGCTCTCCTGAGTCAGAATCTCCTTCCCCATCTTAGCTCCATAGCAACCAGAAAGCTAAAAAAGCTTAATTCTGTTTACCTTCCCATGTTGGAGGCTGGATTGTTCATCCTGGTCATCAGCAGCTCTTAGAGGAAGTGGCATATGGGAAGAAGTCTGTCTGTTTCAGATGTTAGGGTAATGGTGGCCTTACAGGGGTTTGGGAGTATTCTGACTCTATCCTCTGAAAGACTGTAGAGAATTGATATCATTTCCTTTAATGTTTAGCCTCTATGTGGTGTCTCCTCTTTCATTTCCAATATTAATTTGTGCCTTCTTCTAGTTAGCCTGGCTTAGAAGCTTTATCAATTTTATTGATTTTTTTTCAAAGAACCACCCTTTTTTTGGATTTTTAATACCCTTGCCCCATTGACTTAATGTTTTCAATTTCATTGATCTCTACTCTAATTTTCTTTGAATTTAATTTGCTCTTTCTGGTTTCCAGAGGTGGAAACCTAAATGACTTTACAGCTTTCTCTAATATGTACCTTCAGTGTTCTAAAGTTTCCTCTAAATCCTGCTTTCATTATATCACACTCTAATTTTTCATTTTCTTGTTCAAAATAACACTCTTCTTTGACCCATGTTCAAAGTACGTTTTAATTTTCAAGTATTTTTGGAATCTTGCAGCTAAATATCTGGTACTGACTTCTAATTTAAACCCATTGTGGTCTGAGAGTAGACACTACATAATTTAAAAGAAATCTGTGACAGTGTGTCCTATGGCCAAGAACGTGGTCTATCTTGATGAGGGCTCCCTGGGAGCTTGAGGAAAAAACCTATTCTGGTGCCAAATGCAGTCTGTAGGTGTCCTTAGCATCCAGCTGAGGAGTGCTTGAGTTCAACTATCCTATCTGCTGGATTTCTCCACTTCTGAGCAGGGTGTTCAAGCCTCCAACTATACTAGTGGATTCATCTGTTTCTCCTTGCCACTCCACCAGGTTTTTGCCTTGTATAATTTGACACTCCTAAGTGCATATGTAAGTAGTATTATCTTGGAGAACTGACCTTGTTAGCATTCTGCAATGCCTTTCTTTATCCTTAATACCTTTCCTTTGAAGTCTCTTTGTGTCTGAAACTAATACATCTACTCCTGATCTTTTCTGACTAGTGTTAGCATGGTATATTTTTCTATCCATTTCTAATGTCACAAAGTGGGTTTCTTGTAGGTAACATAGTTGGGTCATGTGTTTTGATCCACTGTGTCAATTTGCCTCTCAATTGGTACCTTTGAACCATTGATAGTCAATGTAATGATGACTGGATTAATATATACCATATCTGCTGCCCTCATTCTTTGTGTTTATTCTTGCCTTCCAACTCGTGTGTCTTCTGTCTTAACTGAGCATTTGGATTCTGTTCTCCCCTTTCTTAGGGCATCAGTCACACTGTAGTGGTTGCCCTATACAGTTTTTGGGGGTTTTTTGGTTGTTCTGTTTCACAATATATGTCTACAAGTACTAAGTCCACTTCCAAATAACACTACAGCACTTTCACAGGTAGTATGAGAATCTTGTAACAGAACAACCCTAACTTCTCCCTCCTATCCCTTGTATCATTGCTGTCTCTTCTTAAGCGTGTATCCATAGCATGCATAATTGTATACACTGTTATTCTGAGCACAGTCTTCTGTTTGAACAATTAAGAATGAGAATTTTTACCTTATTGCTTTGGTGTTCTTCCTTTATATAGATAGATCTGGATTAATTACTCTGTAGCTTTTGAAAGAACATTTTTTTTAAAGAATTTATTTATTTATTTGGCAGAGAGAAATCACAAGTAGAGAGAGAGAGGAGGAAGCAGGCTCCCTGCCGAGCAGAGAGCCCGATGCGGGACTTGATCCCAGGACCCTGAGATCATGACCTGAGCCGAAGGCAGAGGCTTAACCCACTGAGCCACCCAGGTGCCCCTGAAAGAACATTTCTTGAAAGGAAGGTCTACTGGCAACAAATCTGAGTATTTCTCCATTTTTAAAAGGTAATTGTTAGGTACAGAATTTTAGGTTGGCTTTTTTCCCCCTCCCCAATATTTCAAATATTTCCCTCTATTTTCTTGCATGGTTTCTAAGAAGTAGGATGTAATTCTCATTTGTTTGTCTATAACATGTTCTTCCCTGCACCCCTGACCCCTTCCCTGACAAACTTCCAGGAATCTTGATCCCCCCCCCCCCCCCCCGCCGTAACTTGAAACTGACGAAGTACATTTTTTTGAGCATTTCTTCTCCTTAGTGTTCTGAGCTTCCTAGATCTCTGGTTTGGTTTCTGACTTGAGTTTGGGGACATTTGCTGTCTTTTGTTTAAATATTTTCCTTCTAGTAATCACATCATGTATGTTATGTCTTGTTCCCGGTCCTCAGATATTATATCCCCCCTTAGGGTACTGTTGATCCATCCTGAAATTTTTTCCCTATTGTCCAGCCTAATAAGCACGTAAAAGTCATTACCCACTTGTTAGTGTGGCTTTATCTCTGACACTCTTTTGGTTCTTCCTTAGGATTTCCATCTTTGACTACACTGCCCATCAGTCCTCACATGCTGCCTACCTTGTCCATTAGTGTCAGCATGTTAATCAGTCTAGTAATTCCAACATTCCTGCCAGGTCTAGTTCTAAGGTCTGTTTTGTCTCTTTAAAATGTGTGGTTTTCTTGTATGACTTGCAACTTTTCTTTGGTAGCTAGACATGATGTACCAAGTACAAAGGAACTGCTGTAAATAGGCTTTTAATAATGTGGTAATGAGGAGTGTGGGCAAACTTTCTACATTCCTGTGATTGGGTCTCAGTCCCTTAGTGAACCTGTGTCTATGGACTGAACTTCACGACTGTTTCAGTCTCCTCACCCCCGCACTCCAACCCCTTTAAATGGTACAGTATTTCCTCAGGCCAGTTAGGCTCTGATACCCAGTTAGGCAAGTTAGGGCCTAAGTCATCTAGCTCCCCCAAGGGCAGATGCATACTCTGGCATACTTCAAAATGGGTCCTTTTCCCTTCATGTTGGAGCCAGTTTTTCTGATGTGTACTGTGGAAACTTGGTCAAGCTCCTAGAGGTCTTACAATGTTGTGCACAGCTCCTCTGTAAGTGGGTCCCTCTGGAGATTTTAAGTCTCCAAGTTGTCCACACTGAACCTGCAACAACTCACCAAATCCAGCTGTGGTTTTCCTACCCCAGTTTCCTTTGGCTCCTGAGTCTCTGGTAAATGGCAACTGATTGTGTTTGCCTATCTCCCCAGTCTTTGGGACTATGCTTTAACCTGTGTCCTCCCCTTTCAGGGAAACTCTTTTGGAGGGGGTATAGTCTAGCTTTTTAATTTTAATTTTTTTTAATTTAAAAATTAAAAAGTGGCAACATCAAGCTCGATATATGTAGAACCAAGAACTAGAAACTAAATATATCCTTCTAACCTAGTTTGTGAGGGATCAAACATTTTGGGGGTCTATTCCTCGCCCATCACCTACATAGAAAGGCCTATTTCACAAGACCTACATTATAGTTTTCAGAGCCTCTATTTTTTTTTTAAGCACTATCTTTGTTAAAAGCAGACCTGTTGGGTGCCTGGGTGGCTCAGTGGGTTAAGCCTCTGCCTTTGGCTCAGGTCATGATCTCAGGGTCCTGGGATTGAGTCCTGCATCGGGCTCTCTGCTCGGCAGGGAGCCTGCTTCCTCTTCTCTCTCTCTCTCTGCCTGCCTCTCTGCCTACTTGTGATATCTCTCTGTCAAATAAATAAGTAAAATCTTAAAAAAAAAAAAGAAAAAGAAAGAAAGAAAAAGAAAATCAGAATTAAAAAAAAAAAAAAAAGCAGACCTATTATCTTAATGGCAGTGGGAGGCCAGGCATGTGGCTCATGGTGCCAACTTCTATGTTCAACTCTAGAAAGCATCACGTGGCCTAAAATTTCCCTTTCCTCTTGAGGAATTACTTACCCTTTTTTGTCATGACAACTTCCTATAAATTTGCCTTTGTGTGACATCTTCTTTACATCTTTTAAGAGAGCTTCTAGAAATCGACAAAATTGAATATTTAAAGCATAGGACATGATTTGATATACCCAGAAATAATTAACACAATCAACTTACCACCTCCAGCCCCTCACATAGCTGCCTTTTTTTTTTTTTTTTTTTTTGGCGGGGAGGGGTATGAAATTCTGTATTGCACACTGAACATTTGCAAAAAGTCCATCTCAAGCCCTAATACTTCAGCAGCACTTCTTCCTGATCTTCCTCCCTTGACTTGAAGGTCCATCCTGTCAGACTCTTCTCCTTGGCCTGTGCTATCTTTGGGCAGTGTGCACTTCTGTTTGTACTCCACTTTCTATGCCAAAGTGACCCCGATATGTAACGCTTCTTAGTACTTCCTTCAGTTGGGCTGGCCCTCTGGGCTGCCCCACCCAGGTTCTTCAGGCTGCTGCCTCCAAAGCCTCTAATCCTGTCTCTACTTAGCTCTTCCAGGGTCAATCCAACCATGGCCCTTCTTTGCTCTGTTGACATATTCCCCAAGCTGTGTTTCCCTACCCTGGCCATGGGATCTACATTCTTGCTATCTACTTGGAGGTCCTTCATTGTTTTTTTCTAGAGTAGTGTTCTTCACAACTGCTCACTCATTTTCTGTTGTAACCGTGACCTTCTTCCAGAACTAGACCTTGGTATCTCTACCACCTTCATGGCCACTGAAGGCTATTGGTCTTCTTCCATGTGACATCAGAAGGATGAGAGGGAGAGGAACCTGATGGCTAGGGGAGACAAGGAGCATATCTTCTTGCCATCTTTCCCTCTTACCCCTGGAATCAGAGGTCCATGGGAACAAGACTGGTTCTAAAGTTGGGCTGGAGAGCAAAGGTGCTGCTCTCACAGATCCGGAATGGCATGCTGGAGGTAGGGTGAGGGACATTCCTTTACCAAGGCCTGGAGTATACTGGCTGAGGGGAGGGGGGCTTCAGGAGCCCCATCTGTCCTCTAGTGCAACTCGCTAAAATGTGGAAGTCAGCTGGCTCTGCTCATGTGGACTCTGTATCACTGGGATGCCTAGGCTTGAGATCCCAGTACCTCTGGGACCCCTGACTTCAATGAACCCCTGTCCCTGGGTCTTGTGGTATTAGGATGGTGTGTAGCTTGTATTGCTTATCTCTGGCCTATTGAACATAGGTCTGATCCTTCAGTGTGAACTTGAGTCCTATAGACGGTGTTCTCTGTGATTCTAAATAGGGGATTTTGCTTTTTTATAGGGTCTACTTTTCCATATAGATTGTTTCACAATATGTATAAAATAGGCACTTGGCATAGAGTCTGTCAGGATAGACTGCTGGTAAAGGTGCTTAGTTTCTCTACTGTTCCACACCTAGGTAGGTAGCCAGGGTCTGGGCTGGCAGATGTGAGTGTGAGTAGTGTTCACAATTTCCATCAACTTCCTCCAGAATGTGCATGACCAAGACTTATTCATGAGCTCTATCTTTTTTTTTTTTAAGCAGGCTCCATGCTGAGCAGAGAGCCTAATGAGGGGCTTGATCCCAGGACCCTGAGATCATGACCTGAGCTGAAGGCAGAAGCTTTAACCCACTGAGCCACCCAGGCACCCCCATGAGCTCTATCTTTACCTTCCTTTCGCTAACCTGAGAATAAGAGATTAAAACTCAGGATATAGGTACATTCCTGGGCCACTTTTTCCTAAAGCTCAACTCAGACACTACAGGGACATTAGATCATAACTCGTTCAGAAGTGGCTGGTGTTACCAGGTCAGAGGTCTGCGTGTGCCAACATGTACTTTCCTAGGCATTGCTAGTCCTTGAACACTGACTTGACCTCATAGTCCCTAGGGTAAGTGGGAAGGAGTCCTCGGGAGCAGTGCAAGGGTCCTTCCTGACCTATCCCTCGCTGGCAGGACTGGTGGAGGGGGCGGCAAACAGGACAGCCTCTGGAAGCCCTGAGTATGGCTCAAATGGTTCACGGAAAGGTGTCTTGGATTGCACTGGCAGGTCTGGGGTCTTTTAGACTTGATGCTGAAGAACTGACTCTGCTGAGTGGCTGGTTTCCTTGGGCTCCCCTTGAAAGCTTTATACTTACTACCCATTAGAGGCAGGCTTCACCTCTATAGATATTGTCTGAAAGCTAAGACAGAAGACCTAGCAGGCAGCAGCACCGGGATTCTGGTGGAGGTAGGGGGTAGGCATCTTGGTCAATCAGTAACCAGGAAAAATCTAGACTTTTGCTCTAGCCTTTCAGGAGGACTAACAGGACAAAGGCTGCTAATAGTCACCAGGGAGGACTGAAGCTAAATGAGGTAAGAATCCCATGTTCTCAGAGGAGTCTACTATGTAAAGAGACCACAGAAATGAGTTGCTCATGGGGCAAGGCTTGGCTTATGGCCAGATATGGGACCTGGAACTGTCCCATTGATGGGAAGATAATGTGCAGATACATGTAAGACTTGGGTCTATAAGGTTGAAACTCTATTTCTAGACTCCTTTAAAGCTTGGCTATTGGATTTATTGATCAACCTGGCTAAAGAGGATATCATGGGAGTTTCCTCTGTAATACCTGAAAGACTATTTCTAGGAACAACAACTGGGGAGGCTATAAAAGTGTCTTTTGAGATCCTTAAAGTCCAATGCTAAGTTTTGTCTTGGAAAGACTCTTCCCTGCCCTTGAGGTGGGACAGTATACTTGGATATGTAGCTATGTGGGGCAAAGCAACTGGCTCATGATGGCCAGCAGTATGCCATCTCTAGGGGTCATGAGGTCTACAGTATCCCTTCTGTGGTGTTGCTTTCCTTTGTCATAGATGCTGTCACTAGTCTCTTGGTAGATGTCGGCTGTGTTCTTGCTGGGAGCTCTCTTCCTTGTTTAGGTCTCAGGGTTTTTTTCATTCTGGAGTCCCTCCTGTTCCTATTCTCTGCCATCCTGTGAAATAGGCCCATTTGGAGTACTTCTGTCCTGGTTTTCTCACATTGATTCTCTAGGATTTCTTCCTATCAGGCTGCTTTAGGGTGGTTCTATCTTGGCACTACCCATTATTAATGTGTATATGTTGTTTCAATTAAGCAGCCTTGTCACTGCTTCCTGTAAGCTAGCTGCAGCCTCTTGGTCAGGTTCATGTGGCTGTCCTTGGTCCTGCTAACCCTCCCTTCCCCAATAGCACCCTGGCAGGGGCTCCACAGCAGGGTCAAATGGGAATCCCTTTCTTGTTCTCCCCTGGCTTGGACCTTTAGGCTGGTAGATTCTTACTGAGTCTATATTCAAGACCCTGTTGTCTTAGCTTCCACCTTTTGCTCCTTGGGACCATTTTTCTGCTGCATCTGCACATATGGTAAGGCTGAGCTCTTTCTTCCAAAAGAGATGTATGTTGTGCTCTTCTAGTTGTGGAGAGCTTGCTTTCTGTGGTAGCTTATGGTGTAATCCAAGGGTCTAACTTCTCCAGGGATTTTGACCACTATCTCAAGAACATAGTAAGTGACTTTTCCATGATAGAAGCCTCTTACCACATGATGAACATCAATGGTTCTTTAACTTCAAGAATGTATTGTTTGCTATGGGCTTTCAATAATATGCTATTACATTGAAAGAAAATAGACCTAACTACTTCTTTGTAGAACAGATCCTTCCAGATCTAATCCTAAGCTTTTAGTTCACACACTTACTATCTTTAGTTGGGATTCTATTCAGATAGAATAGAATCTATAGATCTATAGATACAGAGAGAATATCTAGAATACATAGAATCTAATGGATTCTATTATGGTAGAATATTCACATGTTAACCATGTGAATTCCTCTTGAGTTGCCAGTTGACATATTGTCCATTGGCTTTGGTCCCAATGGTGGGATAAACATGCTTATAAAAAAGCTATGGCTTGGCTTTATCTGCTTTAATCAATGTTCTTGACTAGAGGGATCGCCTAGAAGCCAACCATAGGCCTCCCTTAGGCTGGAAGCTTCCTGGGATTTAGTTGAGTACCTAAAGGGCTTTGTAGATTGCTTTTCATAAGACACAACATATAAAGTATACTTGGATATGTGGACTTTCACTTCCTTTGAGGGGCTTCAACTCTTTTTCTAAGAGGAACTATCTTCTGCAAGAGTATCTACCAATGCAGAAGTCTGAATCTGGGCATCCTTGCTGCTTATTATGTTCTGGTGCCCTGCTCTTCTCCATTGTCTTTGCGGGGTCTTCTTTCCTGACCTCCTTTGCTATCTCAGCCCTTAATTGCCAACAGAATAGAAATGGTAGTTGCAAGCATTCATGTTAAGACTGGCAGCTAGATTCTTATGTTCAGCAGGGCATGGGGCCTTGGTCTTCCCTTGGTCCTGATGGATCTCTAGACCTTTTGAACATGACATTTTATATACCCTATTCTTAGGTTCCAGGACTCCATCTAGCTCTTGTCCTATGTGTAAAGAATAGACCCTTGGCCAGAAAGGCTGTTGCATATGGCATCTGGATTCGCCAGCCATTTCTGGCTGACAGGTGACATGAATAAACCTTTATCACTTGCTGCCATGGTCATTTGCTCTTGCTTGACTGGGTCTTGTCAGCTATTTAGCTGTCCTTACTCCCAGTCCAAGCACCTTTGCAGGCCCCCATCCCTTTCCACTGAATTGAATCACGGGTCTGATAGGGACCCCTTGACCTGGCCAGTGGCTGAAGTTCAGAAACACCTGCCCTTGGGTCTTCTGGTTAACTCTGATCTCTCTTGGTTCTCCTAAGCTGACATTCAGCTTTTGTTTTTCTGGGCTCATAGTGAGGAAACCATAAAAATACTGGTCTCTGACAGAGTTTGAGATCTGCCTAGCAAAGTCTGGGTGGCTCATGACCTGACCTAGATTTTCTATAGCAGATGGTCAGGGCTCTAGGCTGTATGGGTATGCAAAGGATTTGTACTACCACCTAAGTCATGGTGTCTGGTCACTTAATGCAGCAGAAGTGAACTTCGCTGTAGGTGAATCATACTTAGACTTGTTTACCACAAATACCACTACATGGAAATGGAAGTAGAGGCAGCACTGGAATTCTGGGCATAGTCTGGATCAGGCTATATCCGTGAGGACATGACCAAGATCTTGCTTTGATTCCTCCTGGGAGCAAAGCATAAAGCCTGCTAGGAGAAGCTGGCATTGACCCTCAGAGGGTACTCCTACTAACTGAACTCCTGCAGCAAAGCCAAGTTCACGACAAAGAACAGGGGTTCTTGAACTTAATCTCATGGATGGGAGCTTAAGTGTATAGATGTATACAAAACCCCTTCCCATCGAGGACTGTCTCTGCTCTGAATTTATGGGATTCCTGATTCTGGATCCTTTCCTATCATGGGCACTGTCTGCTGGTCAGGAGAGCCTGAGACAGCATGGTGCATGGAAGTGTGTGTGTGCTGTAACACATCTGAACCAGCATGGGGGGAAGATAATATAGAAGAGACTAGAAACATCTGCTTCTACATAACCTAGGGTTTATCTGGGTTAAGATGGTACATGAAAGGGGCATCTAGTGGTCCTGGAAGTACTGCCTGTTTTCAGGGAGATTCGGAGTTCAATTCCACATGGCAGCACGAGTAGGTACACAGTGACGGTGATTACAGGTCAACACAAAAGAGCATGAATCCAGCCAGAGTACTCTGTAGAGTGGTGTTAATGGCTTTCTTGCTGACTTGAGTTCATTGAGAGCTAACTTAAGAGCAGGATGAGGCTGGAACCTTCAGCAATGTAGATTGGCATCAGTACCAGGTTCCTAAAAGGCTTCTCTTCAGACTACCCCTAAGGGACAATACAGCTTGTAAGTTCTTGTACCTGTCTTCTAAACCTTCCCCCTTCCTGCTTGTAGCCTCTCATGCCCTCAGGTTAAGGTATGTTCCTTCACTTCCCATCAGGTGTGTTCCCTCTGAACTCCCAGAGGTACCAGAATCTTATTCCAGAGCCAATGGGGAGAACAGGCTCTAGTTAAGTTGACATAGAGGAGCCAGAGGAGACCCATGGTTTAAGGGAGGATTCTGCTTGTGGCTTATGCTACTTAGAGCTCGAACTGTAGAGCAATGTGTTCCCAGAAAACAGTGTGCTTGCTCGAATCAGGCACAACAGGAAACATGCTCAAAGTGTCCATACTAAGAGTCCTTGTTCAGGCAGAAGAAACTGGACCAATTACAAAGCGAGGCAAGTGCTCTTAGGATCCTTGTTTTTTGTACTAAAGATGCCCAAGCCTACAAGTTTAGCCTCCTACCTTGCCATGGCCCTTTATATGTCCAACATTCCTCCAAGATGATATCTTTTAGTTGTTAAATCCTGGGGGCTGGGGGGAGACAGTTGAGTTACACCCACTAGTTTGTGGTTTACAAGCATCATTGGCCTACATAAGGATCCTTCTTTTTCTCTAGACCTGTTATTCTCTTACTCAGGGGCAACCAATCCAAGGTGCGAGGCATTTGAATGATTCTCCTCCAGGATTATATAAGGCCTCTGTATATTAATGGGTCACCCTGTCTCTTCCCCACTAGGTCTGATACTCCTGTTCTATGTATACCCAGTCTGTTTTTATCTGTTAACTGATACTACACGGCATGTGGCTACCACACCTTTTCTAGCTGCCCTCCCAGGAATGGACACCCAGTTGTCTCCATCTGTCATCACAGCTCTGAAAAGAACATCCTTCTACATGTGCCCCTATCTACCTGGAGGACAAACATCTTGGGTTTTACTCCCAGGAATAGAACTGCTTAATTTGACTAAGTGATACCAGATTGTTCTCCAGAATGGCTGTCCCAGTACATGGTCCCAGGGCAATGCACAAGTATTCCTGTGTCCCTATCAATATTTCATATCCCAGCTTTCTAGCACTTGCCAGTTTAATGGGCATGAAGGCAGCTGTCATTTGCATTTGAGTTTAGACATTTGTGATTGCAATTAGGGTACCCTTGACTTTGCCTTTCCTTTTGGGGTTCCCATCTGTCTTATTTAAGGAATTCTTGTTCAAGTAGTCCCTTATTGGTTTTATACTGCACTCAATCTGTTGTCTGACATAAATTCGTTCACAGTATCTTTCCTTGAATGGAAACTTTGATCAAACTAAAACTTTGCCCTAATGGTTTGTGCTAGTAGGGTCTTTCAAAGCCCTTTTCTATCACCAGGTCATAATCTGTATTTTCCTTCTAGTAGGTCTCTGATAAATCTAGACTTCAATGAAAACCATGTCTAAAGACTGCTTCTAGAAGAATAGAAACAGTGGTATGGTATTTAGCTATTACTGAGCGTAAACTGCTGTTCCCCATACTAGCACAGGTTTCTCCTTTATCACTGGTCTATGGTGCCCCCTTTTTCATAGTTCCTATGCATGCTTGGGCCTTGCTACTTGGTCTGCTTTTGTGCAAATACCATGCATACTGCCTCACTACAGCAATCTATGGCTTGAACAAGTCCTTTATACTTGGCAGTTGACTTAGCTATTTTAGGACATTTTATAGGTTTTAAAGTAAATTTGAGTTCAAATTAAGCAAGGATATGGGGATTACTTTGAATTTATGAACTAATTTAGAGAGAACAAAAGTCTTTAATTCTTGGACTATTCACTTATTCAGAATCTTATTAGAACCTTCTTGAGTTAATTCCTAGACACTTAAGGACCTTCTTTTTTCCTTAGTAAATTATTAAATTCTAAACAGGTAAACTATTCACTTGATGTTTATTATGTTAATATACAGGGGAAAAAAACCCTTTAGATTCTTAATTCAAACTCTCCTTTTCTCCTGGGATAAAATCTCCTTGATCATATAGTAAACTTAAATACACCGTTGGATTCCATTAGCTATATTCTTTGTCTGTTGCATCCATATTTGTAAACAGAATGGACCTAGGACCTCTCCTGGCAGGTAACTAAACCTGACCTTCCATAGAATTGAAGAGATCCTCAGCTACAAAGTTCTCTGATACAGCTTACACCTTCTAGAATGCCCTAGAACATACTCAAGCTTGGGAAGAAAGTGGTTTTCAAAGTCCTTCTACAGCATCAGAGGTATTTGCGTGTCATGGTGGGCTTTCTGTGAGTAGAGTGGAGATGCCTATGTCAATCTGACTGGAGCCACTTTGGAAATTGTCTTGCCAGTGAACATCTAATATTACCTCCAGAGAGCCGTATAAGTTCTTTGTGTTCATACAGATACAAGAAGAGTTTGAGCTTGTGGGAACTTTATCAAGTCAAATAAGGTATAACAAACTCTTCCAGATTCTTACAGTAAGCTTTAACTTTGTTGTAGAAATAGCACACTTTTACTATAGAAAATAGATAAGCAAAAACATCACTCTGATCACCAGAGATTGCTACTGCAATGGTCTAGTACTGTCCTTTCCAGATCTTTCTCTACATATGAAATGGGCCTTATCTCCTAATCAGTCTTAGTCATTTATCAGTAAGAGCTCATTTAATTCACATTTCAGTCTTTTCTATTAACGCCAAGAGGTCCTCTATAGTCTAAATAAACACTTCTCAATCTAACACCAAGCCTTGTCTGGTTATATCCAGTATAAGTCCCTTCTGACTGAGAGACCAGGTAAGTCCTTCTGCAGAGTCCCCAACCTTCTAGATGGGTTTGGTTGGTGGTTCTTGGTGTTGTCTAGCTTGTCCCTGTATCCTTTGTATATCTTGGTGTGTAGGGTTTGCATCTAAAGGTTTATGGTCCACGGGGTGCCTGGGTGGCTTAGTGGGTTAAAGCCTCTGCCTTTGGCTCAGGTCATGATTCCAGTGTCCTGGGATTGAGCCTCGCACCAGGCTCTCTGCTCAGCGGGAAGCCTGCTTCCCCCTCTCTCTCTGCCTGCCTCTCTGCCTACTTGTGATCTCTGTCATATAAATAAAATCTTTAAAAAAAAATAAAGGTTTATGGTCCAGCTGAATATTGGACTTGAATCTGTCATAGGTAATGTTAATATTCATCACATCAGAAGACCTCATCAAATGATAATACTTCCCCCTGGGTTAAGGTGGCAGTCTCCCTTGATCATAGGCTCCCTGTGATTAGAAAGAAATTCAGGGTACTCACTTTAGCATGACACAAATATCCAGTGTCCTATCCCCATTTCCTAGCTATCCTCACACAGACGACTCTTGCCTGGATTTATGGGGATGTACTTAGGGGCAACACTAGCTCCCAGCATCCTTTGCAAGGGATTTGCCCTATCTGCAGGAGGAGTTACATCCTGGCTTTTTTGGAGGTGGGGGGGACTGGAGAAGGAGGATGCTATCTACCCTTCCATCTTTGCTAAGTGAACGGCTGTTTCACATGGTCCTTTTATTCTAATAGGGAACTTGCTCAGGTTTACTATTCACTAGCACCTAGGTGATGTCCAGGAGTTTGTTTTTATTAAAGACTTCAGTAATTTTTATGTTTATAATCTGAGGTTCCCAAGGGTGCTATCCTGGGCAAAGCTGCCACTTTGAACTATGCGTGAGCTTACACTTGACCGTGCTAATGACTGCTCTGTAAACGTGCATGGGCGTCCATGCTGTGGCACGACCTTGGCCAGTGCTTATGGCAGCAAATGGTCAGAGGGCCTCTGCCTCCGGGTGGAGGAGACTATGGACTTGCAGTCTTCCTAGGACAACTGTACCACTGAGACTAGAGTCAGGCCAGGGCCTGAAGGTGGTCTCACAGAGTATTCGGCCCTACTGTGGCTTATGTGGGGCCAATGCTAACTGTAAGCCATGGAACATTGGAGGCTGGCACTTCTGACTCCAAGTGCTGTTGTTGTATGGGGAACTTCAGTCAGATTGTGGAGAAGCAAACACTCAGAGGACTGGTAGGCTTTGGCACAGCCTGACATGCTCGGATAGGCTTTCCCCTGACATGACTTATCTTTGTGTCCAAGGGAGAGATTTGCTCTTTGGTCCATCTGTATTCCAGGCCACTTCTGAATATCACTGCCACCAGCAGGTCTTCCTGTGCCAGGATCTCTAGGATTAAGGGTGACAGGTGAAACGTGACATGTGTGAGGCCAGCTTGGGCATCCTTCATGGTCCCCGGAACGCCAGGAACTATTTTTTCCCCCTCAAATCCTTAATTAGTGTGGAACAACAATGCTACTTCTCCTAGAAGCCTAACCTGTAGTGCCTGTGACAGGAATTTGGTCATCTTGCCATCTGTTAATGCTCTGTGCCCATCTACAGGCCCTTTATTTCCCAGTCACCATGCATCATGGGTCCCTTAACTAAACTCTCACTGGTATAAGTGGAAATGACCTCACTTTCGGTCCCAAACCATGGAGGGTAAGTGTGCCTTCCCCGTGTGCCTCCTGCACGTGGAGATGGCCCCGAAGTTTCTGTGTTTGAGATGGTACAGCTCGAGATGGAACAATGCCTGGGTCTACACTAGGAAGAGAACAGTGTACAAACCACCTTACCCACAAGACTTGCGCCAGAAGTGAACCTTCATGTTAAGCCGCATAGAACAGATTTGTTATGAGACCATAGCATAGCATTCCTTGGACTGACCCATGTCCCCTGTGGACTGGGCGATATTGTCCCTACCAACTCCACTGCTCCCGGCAGCCTCCACTGTGACCACCATTGCTGCTTCTGTGACAAAGGGGTCCGGGCCAAGCTCAGGGGTTGGGGCATCTGTTTCTTCTGAGCCCCACTCCCAGAAGGGATCTCCTCGGCTGCTGCAGGGACACCCACACTCTGCTGGGCACTTGGCCTAGGGCGGCAAAATCCATGGGCTCTGTCCTCAGGGGCTTTAGTCTCATGGCTGACAAACACCGAGTAGAGGGCCTCTGTTGAAACGAGGTGGATGCCTGGGACTGGGAGCAGTTCTCTGGGATCCCCCACCACATGTCTGTTGCCCTTGGCCCTCCTTCCAGAAAGGTGTTGCCATCCTAGGAAAAGCATCTTCTGCAGAGGATCCTTGTACCATGGCTGATTGGAGTGCTGAGCATCTGTGGGCTGGAGGCTGGGGGCTGTCAGAGTCACTTCTTGGGAGTTACCTGAGCCTGCTCTGTGGCCTCCTGGGAGGAGCGGGGTGCTGGCCATATTCCTAGACTACCCTATCAGAAGCCACCAGAGCCAAGCCAGTACTGCAGCTCCATGGCAATGGGAGTCCTCAGACACTGTTCTCCGTGAGAACCGCAGGACTGTGGTGTTCTCTTCTTTCATTCTTGCCCCTGCGTATTTGCAGGCCTCAGGCCTTCACCAGGTTTGAGCCCTGAGAACCCAGGCTGCCCGGCTCCCCTGGCCGGGGAGCTCTGGCCCTTGAAAACCAGGGTCTCCCCTGAGACCCACTCCAACCAGAATCCTTGCTGTTCTGGGGTGTGGACCCCCTTAGGTTTCCTTTACTTTATTTCCTGCTCCTTATTGTAGCTGTAAGAACTTTGGGGCCAAGAGCTTGACTAGGAGTTCATTTTGAACTTGGGGTCTGCTGTGGCTGTCTGAGCTCCACTCCTTCACTGTTCTGTCCATCGCAGCATGGCCCTGCCTCTTGCCTATGGTATGACCTTCTCAAAGTCCTCTGCCTCTTCTGTCAGTCCTTGAAGCTCAGGCCTGGTCTTTGTTCCCTCACAAAAAGTACTCCTTGCTATTTAATTCCAGGCATGCATGGCTACTGTGTACCTGTTTCAGGTGGCTGTGAGCCCAGGAAGGGGATTGTCATGTAAGGAATCCTATAAGCCCTTCAGATGAGACTACTCCCTATACATGGCTTCCAAGAAGCTTCCACGAGTTCTACACCTAACAAGCTCTCCCCACATAGAATATGTGCTCAAAGAATGGCTTTCCTGTGACCTGGTCCTTTAGACATGGACTTTGGTAGATCAGACTTCATGTTCTCTATATACCCAGATTAAGTCCATGAATGTATCAGTTTGTCCATCACTGCCCCCCTTCCATCAAAGACCAGGAATGGCTTCCTGACCAAAGTGGGTTGGAGCGTTCTCATCCAGGGAGGATCTAGCTGCCCAGTGGACTTTGAGGTTAGAGGGCACCGAGGGCCCAGGTAGGGTAAGGCCTAGGTTGCCTGGCAGGTGCCTCTTCATCACAGGCCTATCTCTGGATGTATTAGCAAGAAGACTGTTTATGAAGTTATCACTTCTTTCATAGCGCTGGGGGGTTGGTAATGATTCAGGTCAGCAAAGATCAGAGAGATCCATCTGGAAGTCAGATGGCAACTCAGGACTCTGGGATGTGACTTCTTTAACAGATGCTTCTGGCTAAAATAATGGGATCCTGCCCCAGGGTTGCTAGGTGAACAGGAGAGCAGGTGGGGCTGATATTAGCCAAAACTTAAGTCTGTGGCATGCAGAGGTCTGAGGGGAAAGGTGCTGTAATTGTCATAGCGAAAGGTGGCATGGGGGTATAAGGATTCTAGGCTGACCCAGGATAGGGACTCAATATTAAGACCCAGAGACATCAACACCTACTTCCCCTACCGCTTTCATACACACCTGACACCTTAGATGCCGTGTCTGTGGGAACAAGACTTGGTCTGGCAGGTGAGGGGTATGACCTGCTGGTCTGACTACTCAGGGAATGAGTATCTGTTAATCTTGAGTGACTGCATTTGCAGTTGGCTTGTTGAGGGTAGGGAGGTAGGGTGGTAGTCAGGAAAAGATGAGCTTGGGGATTCTTAGCATCTCCATCAGTCCTAAGGATGGCCCCAAAACAGCTAAGCAGGCTATATTAACATGTGCTAATAACTCACATGGGCCACATCCTGGTACCTCCAGGCTATGCCCATAAGACTCTCATAGCTCTGAGGCCCCAGCTCACCCAAGGGGTAGACCAGCTCCATAGTCTAGGCATAGCACCACTGGACACTGGATGCTGAGATCAGAGGTGTGGTACTGGAGAAGGAACAAGTCTCCTTCCCAAACCACGTGACTCTCCAGAAGCTAGGTCTAGATGCTGGAGCATCTGGGTTAATCTTGTTAAAGAATTCGAGATCTGGAATTGCTACAAAATAACCTAGTTCCCAGGGTGTTCCTTGCTCAGTGACATTGGAATTACGTTGCTAACAGTTCTCCATTTCCCTGAAGGTCAAAGGTATCTAGGTATGTGGATGCCAGATAAGAGGCCAGTATGACTCAAACATAGATAGTGGCCCCAGTTGACCCTGGAGACCTAGGCCCATGGTCAGACTGCATTAGAACTTTGAGGCCAAGTTGAAGATCTGGTTGTATACCCTTAGAATTCTAGGAAGCCCTAGAACAGATTTACAAGGGGGAGAATAGGTGATCTGGTGAGTTTCAAGGTAATCATTCAGGTCTGCACACTGGAGACTACCCAGAAAACAGCATGAAGGTTTGTTGAATGACTGGTTAGACGGAAACTTACAGTGCCTTTTAGGCAAGAGGTCAGAACCTGGGGCAGGGGAGTTGAGGTAGAGTGAAGCAGAGGGGTTCAAGATATGTTTAGGAGGTGGAATTGAACAACACTAAGGGAGAAAAGCAGGAAACTTCGGTTACCAGGTGTTCTTTCGGTCTACAGCATGACCTTGGCAAAGATGTTGCTCTCCTAAGTCCGTTAGAGGTCATAAACATTCAGTGTAGGACCATCTTGGTTTAGGTTGACTGATTCTCTAAATGAGGACATCCAGCAGGCATGCAGAGCTCAGTGGTTGATACAGTGGTGATAACTAAAAATCCAGAAGGCTGAACTTGGCCCATGAACCCTGTACATGGATATCTCTTCTGCCCAGAGTTTACAGCTAAAGGTTGAACAGCAAAGACAACAAGAATATCTTCAGGGACTTGCTACTTCTGGGCTTCCTGGGGACCTCAGGAAGAGTATCAAGCTGGGGCTAGATCAGAGTAGGGCAGGTAAAATGTTGAGCTGGAGCAGTGTGAGCAGTTTAGCTATGAAGTCTCTACTGGAAAAGGTTATAGGGTATAGAGAGATAAAGTCTGATTCTAGAGAAACCAGGCTCTTCTAGAACTAGAGATGGAAAGTGTCCAGTGGTGGACAAGTTGAAGGAAGGGGAGAAGGTGAGCGGGAAGCATGGCTCTCCCAAGAGTAGGAAGGGGTGGCTTTAGCAGCTCAGCTGTCTGTTGTCTGATTCCTGTCTCTGTCTTAAAGCTAGAGGCAGTGGCTAGAAGCTGGCTGCTGGCCTTGCTCTGTGGAGACCACCTAGCATCCTGCCTCAGTGAATGTCCAGCCAGGGACTCATGTGGGTATCTGGGAAGGGCACCTTGGGCATCCTCCAGAATGCCCTGGAGCCACCTTGGATGCCCCTTCAGCCTACCTCTTGGGTGGGTGGGGACTTCCTAAGAGCCAAGGTGTGAAGATAATTTGATTGTTCTAAAATCTGGTTGGACAGCAGGGCTTCATTCCAGCTGTGGGTCTCAGAAGTTAATCTAAAGGCTTCTGTCACTTCCTTCCTCTTAGCATTAACCACAGCAGGTGGTGGCATCTGGGGACCCCAGCTGTGAGCATCCTGGATCCTGGCCTGCTCAGTGCTATATGTGGAACTTCGTCTTCAGGACCTTTCTCCTGATCCTCTCGAACCTGTTCACCTTCCCTTCTACCTGGGATCTCTGTTCCGCCAGTTGTGGAGACCAGGGTGATGGTGGCTTTGGGCCTTGGCATCAGGACACTCTGACTGCTAGTATGTGGTCTCCTCCTATACCAGATCCTGAGTGGGACCTTTCCTCTGTGATGTCCACTCAAATCTCACCTGGCAGTGGGCTTTCTCTCTTCAGAGCTCTTTTTCCTATTCTTCCTCTGAGCCCTGATTCCCACCAGTTGTGGTTTGCTCCTAACCTACAGGATGAAGTCACCCAGGCCAAATCTGTCTAGATTTCCCTCCCCATCCCCTAGTCCTGTAGGCCAGGTTCTGGAGAGCAGAAATCAATGTGGCTAGGACTTGTCATGCCTACCTCCTAGCTGGACTCCTCTGTCCAAGCATCCTTTCCTCCCTGCCTTTCCTCCCAGACTGTCTTTCCTGAGAATTCTTTTTTTTTTTTTTTTTTTTAGATTTTATTTATTTATTTGACAGAGATCACAAGCAGGCAGAGAGGCAGGCAGAGACAGAGAGAGGGGGAAGCAGGCTCCCTGCTGAGCAGAGAGCCCAATGTGGGGCTCGATCCCAGGACCCTGGGATCATGACCTGAGCTGAAGGCAGAGGCTTTAACCCACTGAGCCACCCAGGTGCCCCTCTTTCCTGAGAATTCTTGACCCCAGGAGCTGCTTTGGAATTTCTACACGTGGAGACCCTCACATATGGTTCATGCCGCTGTGTACATGTCTACTTATTATACAGCCGAAACAGTAGACGGTCACCTTAGCATGCTTAGATTTTCACCTTAATGAAAATCATGAAGCCACAGTCTCCTTAATACTGCTGTTGGTACCTGGTCCTACCAGAGCAGATGGTCCTCAAGGATTGCCCTTGACTGGGGAGCTCCCACAGGGTCCCAGCAGGTAAGCATTTGGTGTTCACTTGGACGAAGGCCAGAAGCAGCCCTTGGCCTGGGTCCATGCCACTTCGTTCCAGCCTTCCTAGGAGCTGTTCTGTCTGGCCTCACTCTTAGAATCAACAGCCATGGTCACTTATGGCCCCTTAAGCCATCCCACAGACTTTCTAAGTCTGTCACCATAGAACATGTCACTTAGGGCCTTGCTCTTCTCTGCCACTGGAGACCTTCCGGGCAATCTACTTTCTGTAGTAACTCTGTATGACTGCACCGGCTGTCACGGCCTGCAGTATAGACAGCCCCGTCTGTGCCTGCAGGGAGGCCGGTATGAGGAGGGGACAGGTCACAGGGAGCATATGATGGCTCTGGGCTATAATCAACTTGGCATGGGAGTTTGAAGTTCTGAATCAGGGCTCGGACTTGCATTCTTTTCAGGCAAGGACAGCTTAGTGGAAGCCTCATGCAGAAGGGGGGCTGCTGCCGGTACCCTGCATGGCTTCCTTCAGGGCTCTGGGAGCGCTTTTCAATGCCAGGTATGCCCAGCTGAGGTTTTGATTTGAAGCGGTAATACTTAGGCCCTCATTGGTTTGCAGGGCCATGTGTTCCTAATAAATGCATATTGTATATGGCAGTGTTCCTCTGGAAACGTGTGGCTGAGGCTTCCATCCTCTGTTCCGCTTCCCTGGTTCCCCTCCGTTGTCTATCATCCGTGCCTCTCCTTGAACTTGCCCTCAGGTTGCTTAAGTTCCATGCCCGTCTTGCCTCTAGGTTCCTGGCTGCCCTGCGTGTTTCAGCTAGGGGCCGTGGTCCTGGGATCAAGCATCTGGCTCTCCTCTTACACCTGAGCATTCTCTCTATCCCAGGATCCATCCAGATTCCTTGCTGCACCTGTACAGTATTCACTAGGGCCCTAGCATTTCCTTTGCTTTTCATTGCTCTGAGGTCCTCGGACTTCGATGTTCTCTCTGTGGCCTGGGATCTGAACTCTTGACTTCATACTACCTGTGGCTTCTGAGGTCTCTCACTTCCTGGGTCTTGCTGTTGCAGCCCTCCCGAGCTTCTTTGGCCCCTTGCTGGCCACTCACTCCTCTGGCTTTGCTGCTGGGACCTGTCCTAGGATGATAAAGGTCTCAGGACTTCCTGGAGAACCAGGCTCTTCTCACGGGCACCAAGTCAAATGTACCTGCTTCACACCTTGGACAGTCTTCCCTTCCATCAAGGAGCTAAGACTGAGGTTCCTTACATTTACAGCCTTTCTGGGATCATTGACTTTCCCAAGGGTCGCAGGACTCTCTTCAAGGACCACTAGGTTAGGCAGTGCCCAGGCCCCCAGAAGCTGGGTCTGTTGGCCTGTGGTGGCCAGGAAGGCCATAGATCAGATGCAGAAGGTGTGCGGTGGGTGTGACTAGCTGATCTTAAGCCAGGGCTGGAAGGTGTCTTTACATCTTCTGCAGGGAGAAGGTGGAGACAGATTCCCACTGGCATCCCTTTGAGCCTCGTGTCCTCCCTACCCTCTCTATACCTTCAATGGATGGTCTTGAGTATGTTAGAAAGCACAGAGGCCGAGAGGACAGGGAGAGTGGAGTAGGTGTGTATTTCCAGGTAGAAGGCGGTTTGTCCATGGGCTTCTAGCCTGACCTCTGCAGGCAGCCAGCTTTACAGGCCTGGGGAGTTCTGGGGAGACAGGACCTCTACAAGCTACTTCTGATCCCTGTATTAGGGTGTGTTGAGGTAGGAACAATGACTCAAGAAGAGGGCATCGGTGCAGTGTAGGTGCCAAGAAGGAAGGGGGTGACATCTCCTGGGCTCTGACTGGTTGGACCCAGGCAGTGTTTTTGGGGAGAGTGGCATTTATTCATGGAGGGCAGAAATTGGGGAAGTAGAGGGGATGAACCAGTAGGAGGCCAATACGTTAGAAGTTCTAAGTTCATAGACCTCAGGCCTGGCCTGCAACAGGATAGAGTGCAGAACTGTGACACAAACCATAGTTACTAAAATGAAACTAGTCTCAGAGGGCTTGTGGATGCAAGACTAGGACAACTGAGTCCATCTAAGCATCTCATGATCCCTAGCCCTGAGATATGTTGAAAGGTTAGTGTCCCAGTCCTGCTTCCAAGCCCTGCAGTGTAATTGCCTGAGGGGCTAGGACTCCCAGTGCCAGACCCTTCTCTGTAAAGATGAGCTTCAGGGCCATTCTCCTGGGTGCTGTCATCTGCCAACCTTTCCACTTTGCAGGTTGATCAGTGAAGCAGAGACCACTCTATCCCATGACATCCTAGCAGCATGAGTCAGAGCAGGACCTGCGTCTCTAGCAGAAGGCAGCTCTGAGTGAGATCCATCCAAGGCCTCCTGTCTCTGGGCCTCTGCTCCACCTGTGATTGGGCTGAGGCTATAGGTGCAATACCCCTCCAACATGGGGGGTACTTTCCTCCCCAACCTGACCATCTCAGAGAGATGGGGATCATGTAAGGAAGGTAGGCAGGAAGGAGAACCAACCCTCTACACGAGCCAGAGCTGAGGGTGGGAACCCGGATGGTGGAGGGAAGTGCTGCCATCTTAGGTTGTCTAGCCCTGCCCCTCCAACTCATGGACCTTGCTTGGAGCCAAGCAAAGATCACTGGGGGAACCAGTCTGGCCTGAGGCATTGACAGCTATGAGAAGCCACTAGAACTTTTCCGAAGCACTGTGGAAGTCTTTTCAAGGCAATAGTCTGTCCCTTTTTGAACCAGAACTTGTCTGGGGTTGCTGAGCTAGAGACAACTGGACTTGGATAGAGGCCCCTGGTCCATATGTAGGCAAAGCAGCATATCCCTTTGGTCTATGGTGGCCCTGCTGCTGACTGTCACCTCAGGACACTGAGCAGAATAAACAGGAGTACATTCCACAACAGCCATGGCTATGCAGCAGCGAAAAGATCTTCCCAGCAGGCATGAAGCATGCACAGAGAGCAAGATCCCTAGTTCTCATCTTTTCCTGGGAGTGGTGATGGACTCGTCCTTCTGGCAGAACCCAGGACAAGCCAGTGACTGAGCAAACCACGTACCCATCTGACCAGGCTGGCCCAGGTGATGCTGAGGCCTTCTGGCCCCGGAAAGACGTGCCAAGAAGTTTAAGTCACCCAGCTCCCAGGCCCTGGCACAGCCCTGGACCAGTTCACACTGGACTCCTGATCACTCTGAGGACCTGGGGTCACTTCAGAGACTGAACAGCGTCCTAGAACAGAACTTCAGCCTGGAGGCCTGGTTCTTGCTATCAGAAGTGGCTTTCTGACTCTGGCCTGAGACTTTCCCTGCATGCTGTCGCAGCACGTGGATGACTATTCAGGTAAAAACTCCCCCGTATCTGGTGTGGGATCCAGGTTTCTGCAGTGTCCCTAGGTGCTGGAGTCTTGGTCTGAAAGTAGAAGGCTACCTCTGCACGGAGGATACAAGTTTGGGACCCTGGGCCACTGTTCTTCCTCTATAGGCTCCTGAACCCCTGGGGAAACATGGGAGGGAAGACTTGGGCCAGAACAAAGGTGAAGGACAAAAAAGCCGGCAAGTGCCCATTAGAGGCCAAAGGTAAAGAGAAGACCAGACCCAGGACTGCATGGGCTGCCCACTCCCCAGCCGTGAAGGCATGCCTGGAGGGTGTGAGCTCCTCCCCCCCCACCCCCCCACCGTAGTCTCCAGCTGAAGGAGGTCTATGAGTGAGACCATCCTCTGTAGGAGGGCAGTGGCAGATAGCACATCCCATCCCCCCACTTCTGGGCTAGCATAGGAGTCTCAGGCAGGAAGGTCACAGATGGAATGGAAGAGCTAGGTCGTGGAGGGCAGGGGCTGAAGGTGGCTGTGTGGGCCCCTGGGTGTCCTCCTGACAGGGCTGTGAAAAGCCTTCTCTTTCCCCTCACCCTGTTCTCTGCTCAGAACCAGGATGCCCTGGGATCCTGGTGGCCAGCCTTGCAGCTCGGGCCTCACATGGAAGCTGGCCTTCTCCTGGTAGTCATGATGCAGCCTCAGGGATGTTCTCCCTGGTTCTGAGCAAAGGCTTTCCCATGGACCACAAGCCAGGAAGGCTCTGCTGGAACCCTTGGCATGTGGCCTTCCCTTAGACATGGTGGCAGAGCTGGCGAGGGGCTTCTGTGAACTGGGACAGCCTGGTGTCCAGGTCCCTCTGCCAGTGGCTAGGGAAATATCCACCCCTCAGCCCCATGGGGAGCAGCACCCACTAATGACCCTTTCCCGATCTTTCTTGCAAGTAGGCTATAGGCCCAGGATGCAGCTCTGTTAATCGGAGGTGCCTTCCCTGGATTTGGTGGACTAGAAGCAAAAGGCAAAGCTGCCAGGACTGCAGAGGACTGACCTTCTCTCTAACTGACTGTCGCCAGGGGCTCATCTGTGTCTCATCAGTCGTCCTGGCTGTAGCCTCTGGTGTTCAGGGCTGGGGGCTGAGGGGTCCTTACAAGGCAGGTCTGCTGTGGGACCTGGGAGCCCCACCCTCCAGCCCTCCTGAGGATTCTATACGCTACCTCCAATCTTCCTCAGGAGTCCAGTCTCCTGCTCTTTAATGGCCAGAATTGACTTCGTTGCCATGACCGAGGACCCTGAGAACCTCACCAGCCGGGCTCGCTGTAAGAACGAGACCTTGAGGGCAGCGCACGGGCATGCTGGCTCCTTTGGGACAGAAGGCAGCGATAGCCCAGCTGGGATGAAAGGTGGGTCTCAGCCAGTGGCACATGGTAACAAAATCATTAACAAGAATGAGATGTCCTTAAAGCTCCCCAGCAACCCCTCCAGCTCTGTCTGGACTTGTCGCACCTTCCAGGCTGTTCAAAGGAGGCAGTCAGCCGCCCGAAGCCGGGCTTGCATGGAAGCTGTGGGCCCTCCTTTGATCTGCTTGTCTGTAAGAAGCACAGTACTTGGTAGGCTGCTTGTATTCTCGAAGACTGCAGGCACTAGGTTTGCCCTGGCTTCAGTGGGGATGGGAAAATCTCATTTTTGAGTGGCACCCAGGACATGAGTTGCCAGAACGGGGTGTGGTTGGCAGCTCTTCCCCTTGGCTCCCAGCGTAGCAGGATCTTGGTGTCCCAGTGCCTGTAGTGCCTGTAGTGAATTGGGAGGCTTGATGGAACTCTTGGCGAGCCCTAGCCAGAGACTCTCTGTGGAGGCCTCTGTGGAGGCCCCTAGGGTTTGAGAGCAGATCCAGGCTGCCTTCTGCAAGGAACTACTTTCTAAAGGGTGCTTGACCTGCTCTTGGGTCCCTAGTGGAAAGCGAATACTCCTCCATGACCTGGGGTAGCTAATGAAGCCAGCCATCACTGAGCATGTCCAGCGGTGCACCAGAGAAATCTTAAGTCCTAGGGCCCAAGTAGATCCCACGAAAACCTATGAATTCCATGAACAGTCGGCTAACCTAGCAGGACCAACCTGTCCCTGCTTACCTAATCCCTCAGTCCTTGCCTGCGACACTGTAAGAGCCAGACAATATGCTGGGATCAGCCAGATATGGACTACTCTGGCATTCTAGCCCCACTCAAGGTGACCATGAAGGACCACAGGGGAGGCATCTTAACAAGTAGGACTTTGGTAAAGCTTTTTTTTTTTCTTTGCCTGGAAAGAAAGGCACATGGTCTAAAAGATCTACAAGATCTGTGGTCAGAGGCTAAGGCCGTGCCTGGCTGGTCATGGACCTAGAGGGAGCCAGACTATAGGACGGGTAACTAGGAGGCTTAGGAAAGAAGTACACTGGGTCCACTCCAAGGATTTTCAGTGTGGAGTTACCCCTGAAAATGCTCACAAAGACCCCCCCCCCCCCAGGAGGAGGCTCTCTATCAGGGGAGCTAGGTGGTCTGCCCTGAGACAGGTCAGCTTCCCTCCCCAGGCACCCCAGTGCTTTCTTATTGGACTCATGAATGGAGTGCTATAGGGGGAAGATTAAGGCCACATAGAGGATCCCTTTGAACTTCCCACAAAGGCTGCACGGACAGCAGCTCAGAGATGAGCTTGCCGGTGACCTCACCGTGGGCTCCAGTCCCTGGACTCCGATCATGGAGGGGGCGGCTGTTTGCTATCACCAAAACCCATACTTACCCACATTTATGTACCTTTCCCTGCCCAGCAAGTACGTTAAAACGATTCATGAATTCGGATGCAACGTTCAGCCTTGTCCCCATGCTGCATTGCACTTGCTGAAGGAACTTGCTTCTCAGCCAAAATTAACAGGCTGAAGCTCTTGGAATCTTCTGGTGTTAGCGTGAACTGGCTCCCAGCAGCAGCAGCTGTGGCCTTACCAGATGTTGGACTAGCTTACTGAGACGTCCGTCCTGGTACCACGTGGGATTCACTGCCTCGGGAGGTTGGAATACTGTCCTAGAGTGTGTACCGTGAGTTCTCAACCAGAGATGAAGGAGATGGGGTTTCCCACATTGCCAGACTGCTTGGGTCCAGACACGATGTGACAAACGATCGCAGGCCCTCTCACTGTACCATCGAAGGTGCCACCCCCAAAACTTGACAGCCCTTCCTGGGTTTCTGGGCTCAGCAGGTTTAGACGCCTGAGTAACTAGAGAAGGAAAGACTACCAGAAGAATGTCCTTTGCCCGTGGAAGTGGAAATGGCCCCTGGTCCCTTCTTTGCTCCTCGGAGAAGGCAAATACAGGGGAGGTTGTGGTTCGTTTCTAATGTCGGCTGGGGTAACTGACTGTCAAAACAAGATTCCCACCTCCTGCCAGTGCAGGAGAGGCTGGGGGAAGCTTAGATCTAGCCCAGGGAACCTCCTGACAGAACTCCAGATGCCAAGCATATATGTGTCTCAGTAATGACCCATTTGGGTCGTTCCACCGTCTGAAATCCAGTCAGCTGGGGTTCTAGAGTAAGGGAAACAAAGGAGTTGGTTTTGGAAGATGGATCTTAATAACCTTGGCCGTGTAACCTTTCTAATAAAGGTCCTCAACAATGATCTGCATTTATCCCCCCTGGAGGGACAAATGTCTACCCCTCTGAGGTATGATAGAGACAGACTGTATTCCAGTCCCCAAGTTACAACATCATGACTGGCTATCCTCTTACACTGGGTTGCAGTGGAATGCAGCCCACATGGCTGTTCTTGGACATAGGGATGGGCATCTGAGTAATAACGGCATTGTACTCGAAGTATAAGAGAAAGAGTACATATTGATGTTAGGTGGTAAAAGGGATAGACTTGGTGAACACTTAATATCTCTTTGCTGTGAATTTAAACATCAGTGTGGGCATCTCCTAGATGCATCTGTGTCTTCCCACCATAGAAATGAAAGTACCTTGAACTTGCCTTCTCAGCTAATCTGTAGCTCATGCTCAGGGGTAGTGGTAGCATCTTGAAGCAGTTCTAGGCTGTGATTTTTGGGGGTGATGTTTCTGGCTGAGCTTTGTTCTGCCCCTGAATGATTATTTGGGTTATGTATTCCCTAATAAATTCCTCTGTGATTAAATCCACTGGTCTCTGGTCCATATGGCTAATGTGGAACAACACTTAAGATGGCCTGACTATATGTTCTCCAGCCTTGACGAAGCCCTGGCTTTGTTTTCTAGTTGGCTGGAGGCCAGCCTGCCCCTTCAGGCCAGTGTGCTCCTTGGCTCTTAGCTCAAAAGCTGGGCTCCTCCTGCTGTCTAACCTGGGTACCTATACACGGGTCACATCTGTATGGTCCTGGCTGAACCTTCTCATGAACCTTCCATGGGTATAGGACCTTACTTGGTCTTGAAATGGAAAAGCTGTGTACTCAGTACCCCTCCTAACCCCCAGGCTCCAAGCCCTAACTGCCCTTTGCTTTTAACCTGGAGTAAAGCTTCCAGGGAGTATGGGAACTGGATATCCCTCTTATCTCCGACCATTCTGGGTTTCTGGGCTCTTCTTATTGCTGCCTGTGCACTTACTTGATGGCGCAAACCTTGGCTGCAAGATGCTGAGCTCTTCTCCAAACCTGGAGCGGGGAGAAGTGGTCTAGTCTGGCACCCCCCTTCCTGGGCTCCTGGAGGCTGTGAGAGGTTTGGGCACTAAGAACCCAGTACTCTCTTCCTCCCTCCCGGGAGACCGGAACCCTGGCAGACTTGCCCTTCTCCTTCTAGCTAGGTCTGCTTATTCTCTCCAACTTCCTAAGTTCCTACTTAGGTCTGTGGCTGGATTTGATCACTCCTGTGTTTGAGGACTTCGTGCTAGGTGGGGCGAAAGACCACAGAGTGAATTTAATAGCTGGTGTGAACTTGATGGGCCAGACTCGGAATAAAGCCTCCAGCGAGACCACTGAATGAGCTCCTTTTTGTAGACCCAGAGGCAGGGGGAAGTCCTGTACAAATTCACCACGGCTTGCGTTCTGTCTGCCCTGGTCACTGCAAGGGCTCCCTAACCTGTCTCTGGGTTTCCTCGCTCAATCCCTGCTATCTGTTCACCATATTTCCAGTGTAGTCGATTTAAGTGCTCACCAGTGTTCTTCCCTATGGAGCCTGTGGCCCCTGGTGGCAACACAGCCCTTCTGTTCAGGAGCACCCTGGTCTCCAATAACTGGTCCTTTCAGGAACTACTCTCCTGCCCCTCTGCCTTATTGGGCTGTTCCCTTGGCCTCAAAGCCAGGGTAGCCCTGATGCCAGGGAGGCAGGAACAGTGATGCTTAACCTTGGTTGGGGGTGTGGTTTGGGAAGATGGAATTCCCTCCTCCAGATGGAGAAAAACAGACTGGCAAATTCTCTCATGTCCCCAGTCCCAGAAGAGCCTCTCCCCAGGCTGCCATGCTCCCAAGAGGCTACCGTGCCTCAGCTCAGGGAGACTCGAGAGGGGGAGGGGAATGAAATGGTCTTATCGAGAGGAGGCCCCAAGATGACTAAAACGGACCCGGCTCTTAGGAACACCCTAAGTGCTTCATATGCATGATCCCAATAACCCCATGGAAGGTGCTGTGGTTTCATAAACGAGGAGATCGAGGCCCAGAGAGGTTAAGCCGTTTATGTCTCTACTGCTGAAAAGTGGTAGAGCTGAGATTTGATTTCAGAAGGTTTAGTCCCAGGTATTCATGCTCCTTGGAGAAACAGAACCAATACGATAGAGAGCTTTATTTTGAGGGACTGGTGCACACAATTGTGGAGACGGAAAAGTCCCATGGTCTGCCCAATGGTGACTCAGTATAGCTGAGTGCAGTTCTGGTCCCCAGCGGAGGGCCTGAGACCCAGGGGAAGAGGTGGGGGCTAGTCCTGGTCAGAGTCCAGAGGCCTGGGAACCAGGAGTGTTGCTGTCCAAGGCCAGGAGATGGACCTTGTAGGTCAAGCAGACTGCACGTTCGCCCTTTCTCTGCCTTTTCAGGCCTGTGAGGGGTTGGATGGTGCCCACTGGCATCAGTGAGGGTGACTGTCTTTGCTCAGTCTACAGATTCAAAGGCTGAGCCCTTCTGGAAACAGTCTCACAGACACACCCAGGAATGTTTTACCAGCTATCTGGGCATCCCTTAGCCCAGGGAAGCTGGCAGAAAATCAGCTGTCACAGGTGTTCACTTCCCCCATATTATGAATTCAAACCTATAGCCCTGTTGATAGAATTTTACAGTGAATGCCCATATATTAATATCTCAAGCTTGTTGGATCATGTAGCTGGGTCCCCCCACTACCCTCAGAGTTATTTTTGATGCATTTAGAAACAAGTTGTAGACATTTGTATACGTCCCCTGAATCAAGAATATTAGCAAGAATTTAATATTTACTTTGTTCTTTTTTTTTTTTTCTTTGTTCTTTTGATGTAAAATTGACATGAGCAGGGCTCTTTCTGTACACAGGTAGCACAAAACAGACTAGGTGGCCCTTTTGCAAATGTTTGCTGAACGGGAGGATTGGGGCCTATGCAGGTGGATGACCCACCCACCCCCTGCCCCCCCCCCAGGAAAGGGGTTCACGCTGAGTGCAAAACTGAGCAACATTCAGGAACATGTGAGTGCAGGGGAAACATGAGGATGAGGCTGCCCACAGAGGGGGAAATCAGGGAAGGCTTCACAGAGGAGGTGTTGGGTAGTTTAAAAGTAAGACGTGGGCAATTAGTGAGGAACAGTCCTTCAGGTAGAGCATCCTGCTGGCCCAGCCTGTCCCCTAAGGTCCCCCCCAGTCAGCCTTGTTCTTGGTGGCCGCTCTGTCAGGGGCTCCAGGCCTCCCAGCCTGAGCAAAAGCAGGGAGACGTGAATGGGGGTGCCTTATGTAGCTGCAGGTGACCTGGTATGGCATGAGACTTTTTGTGGCTGTAACAAACCACAAACTTTGTGGTTTAAAACACTATTTTCTTGGGACACCTGGGTGGCTCAGTTGGTTAAGCAGCTGCCTTCGGCTCAGGTCATGATCCCAGCGTCCTGGGATCGAGTCCCACATCGGGCTCCTTGCCCCGCAGGGAGCCTGCTTCTCCCTCTGCCACTCTGTCTGCCTATGCTCGCTCGCGCTCTCTCTCTCTCTGACAAATAAATAAATAAAATCTTTAAAAAAAAAAAAAATAAAAATAAAACACTATTTTCTTAATAGCGCTGGAGGTCAGAAGTCTGTCATGGGTGTGACTGGGCCAAAACGTAGCATTGGTGGCTGTGTCTCTAGGGCAGACTCTCTCTCCTTGCCTTTTTCAGCATCTGCAGGCTTCCAGCATTTGGGGGCGCGTGGCCTTCCTCGGTCTTTCTCACGTGCCTGTCTCTGATATGGCCTCTGTTGTCACTTCTGCCTCCTCTCCCTCCTTCACTTCTAAGGACCCTTGCCATGACATCGGACCCACCTAGGTAATCCCAATAATCTCTCCATCTCAAGATCCTCAATCGCGTCTGCAAAGTGCCTTTTGCCAAATGAGGGGACACCGACATGGTCCCCGGGATTGGGATGAGGACCTCTTCAGAGAGGCACTGGGTGGCAGGGACCATCAGGGCCATGGAGCTGGGCTTGGCCTGAGGCTTTGGGGAGGGGTCAGCCTTGGATGGTCTTGGCAGAGGGAAGAAGGGCTGGGGCGAGCGGGAAGAAGCCCTCGGCCCAGGTCTTCCGTGCCTGGGCCTGGAGGAGAGCCCAGGAAGAATGTGCCAAGTGAACAAAGGGTGAGGTGAGCCTGGCTGGTGGCTGGGTTCAGGGGCCTTCGGGGAATAGCCTCTCTGCTGAGCCAGCTTTACCTGGGAGGGGGCCCAGGACTGCAGGGGGGTGGGGGGGTTTCTCCTGGGAGACCCTAGCGCAGCGCCCCTCTCCACGCAGCGTGAGGGTTAAGACAAGTCTATTACTGTTTCCTTGTCACTCTGTCACCCATCCAATGGCCGTCGATAGTAGTTGAATGAGAATTGATGGGGAGATAGATTTAATTAACCCCAGTGTCAGCAGCTGCTGGGCTACCCGTTTGCGTGTTAATAGAGTGGCTGCTGGCCCTCTCCCGGGCTTTGCTGGGAGCCCAAGGCCAGCGGAGCAATTGGGCTTGTCAGCGGAGTGGCCCGGCAGAGGGAAGCAGGGGCCCAGCGTGGGCCAGCCTACCCCCAACCCTCCTCCTCTGAGAGCAGACAGTCACCTTGTCAGCCTGCCTGCTCCCTGGCTCTGCTCCCTTGCCTAGAGCTCCAGGAAGGTGAGGGTGAGAGCCCAGAGCACCCCCGCAACTCCCCTAAATTTGACTCTGTTCTTTTTTATGTTAATTCCAGTTAACCCAGTGTCCTACTAGTTTCGGGTGCCCTGGCCCGTTCTTGGCAGCCCCCCAGTTGCTGGCCTGTGCCTTCTGTGTGCTGTCCTTCGTTCAGGCTTCACTCTGCCCGCTCCCTCTGTTTTCCTGGACTATGTGTGCCCCCCTCACTCTCCTCTGGCCCTTGCTCAAAGCCTGCCCCCCACAGCTCCTCCAGCCTCCCACCCCCCATCCCCCATTCCCGACCCACCGACCCACCGCTGGCTTTCTCTTCCTTCCCTCCTGGGCTGTGTCCCAGCTGCCCCAGGACTGGCCTTAACCTCAGTCACCAGTCACCGGGGAGCATGGCCAAGGAGGGCCTGTGGGATGTGGTCCCGGGAAGCTCAGGAGCCCCTGCGCAGCCACCCAGCTTTGAGTGACAGTGGACCCCATCTTCCTGTTCTGTAAGACACAGGTTTGGCTGAATAGCGATCCTGGTGGGCAGCTAGTACCTGGGGCCCAGGATCTGGACTCTTCTGACTCTGTCTCCTGCCACAGGGTCCCACCATGGGTGATCGGTAATGAGGTGGCACTAGGGGAAGGACTCTGTCCTTTTGTACTCTTTTGGGCAGTAAACTCCATAAGGACAGGAACCCTGCTGGCTTCACCATGGCTGTGTGCCCAGCACACAGTAGGTGCTCCATAATTACCAGTTAAATAGACACCCTGGTAGGGCCTGCCCCAGGGCCTGAACACAGAGGGCCGTGGACCTCTCAGGAAGACCTGGGTGATGGTCACGGCACAGAGGGGACTGGCTGCCTTGGAAGGGAGAGTCCAGTCTTAGCAAGCCCCAGCTGTCTGCTCAGTCTGCCCTCCATGGCTCTGTGACCTTGGGCAAGTCACTTTAGTACCCAGAGTTTGTGGGTATAAAAATAGTCTCTCCTCACAGGTGTGACCCAGGATTCAGTGAAATGCTAAGTGAGCCAGACCCCAGACATGTTCCTGGTCAGTAACAGCCCCGTGTCCCCGGGACCTGGTACCCTCATGATAGCTTTGACAAGGAGAAGGCTTTAGAGCCTGGAATCTGGAGGCCACCCAGGCTCTGAGGACCCCAGGCCACTCCTGCTGAGGGAGGATCTGCTCCTCCTGCCTGTCACCGTAGGACGCCCCTCTGCACCGACTCTGAGAGGTGTTTGAGGATTGACAGGCTACTAAATACAGAACATTCCCCACATCCTGTGACTTCGGCCCTGAGCCCGGGCCCAGCTCTTAAGGTTCAGGGAGCAGGCCCTCGGTTCCCACTGGCCGCTGCTTCCTGGGGTGGCCGGGCCCCCGGCAGGGTCCACATGGACTGTGGGCAGGCGTGCGGGCCTGGGCCACGTGGGCGGCCAGCCACCCAGCGTCCCGTCTGGCGGTCTCCATCCTTGCTTCACACCTCCACTGCCTTTCATTTTCAGCTCTGATTGGTTTTCTTGTTTTAACACATACCCCAGGCCCTGTCTTTGACCCCGGTGATGGATTCAGCCGCTCTCTGGGACTCCAGCTGCCAAGCGCGTCTGGAGCTGCTGGGGGTGGGGGAGGGAGACACGGCGGTGGAAATTATCCTCCGTTCTGGGCTCAGCGGGGTGGGGGGGCACCCTCCCCAGAGCCAGGAGGCAGCCCATGACAGAGCAGGAAGGGAGGCGGGAGCTGTCAGGCTCTGTCATAAGCGATGGATTTTCCCTCTGTGGGCCTCCAGGTTCCCTCCCGTGCAGGGAAGTACAGCGGTTAGGGACCACTCATCTCTAAGACACGGAGAGTCGGAGTCCTTGGATAAATGGGACATTGATTTTCCTTCATGCCTCTGAATGGGCCTCCAGAGAACACGCCAAGAGCTAGCACTAAATTGTTGGTGCCCTGCTGGGCCTGGAGGGAGCCACACGGAGCCCTCCACCCAGGTTCTTGTACGGAAGATGGTAGATGAGAGGTTGAGGGCGGCTGTACCCCAGCCACGGGGATGGGGTCTTTTGGCCCATTAGATGTTTGGTGTCCCCAGTGCCCCGTTTTATTTGGGCCCATCCAGATGTTTACTTTTTAAGCAGGGGTCTGCGATTGCTGTCTGTGAGCCTTGAGAGGAGGGGGCGGGTAAGATGGGGCGGGGGGTGGGGGGGATGGGGAGAGGGGCTTTAAGGTTGCATGTTCTCTCTCTCCTCCCCGTTCCGTCCTGCCAGCTTTGTGCTCAATATGTTCTTAAGTTTTAAAGTTTTAATATGTTGTCACAGATGAACCAGTGCAGTGATAAAGGGAGGAGTTGGTACAACACACAGACACACGTTCATTAGACATCTGTTATGGACTCATTGTCCGTGGTCCCATCCTTCCCAGTTCGTAAGTCCTAACGGCCCATGGGACTGCATTTGGAATTGGGGCTTCTAAGGAAGTACTTAAGGGGAAATGAGCTTGTGAGACTGGGGCTCTGATCCTAGAGGACTTGTGTTACAAGTCTTCTTACAAGAAAAGACACCAGAAAACTTGTGTCCTCTCCCCACACCCCCTTGCACACAGTGAGGAAAGGCCATGGGGAGGACATACCCAGAAAGGGGACATCTGCAAGCCAGGAGGAGCTCTCATCAGGAACCCACTCGGCAGCGCTTGATCTCAGACTTCCAGCCTCCGGAACTGGGAGAAAATCGAGGTCTGTTGTTTCGTCCACCGGGCCTACGGTGTGTTGTTTCAGCAGCCTGATCCAAGAGTGTGTGTGTGTATGTGTGTGCATCTAATTAGGATCATGCGCTCCCCTGTATCTTGCTGCTCTAGGAGACTTGCAGGCATCATTCATTCTGCTGGTTGTCTTCCAGTGAAGAGAAACCCAGGTACAGATACCTCCGTCCTGCTCTGGGCACCATGTCTCACAGCACCCAGGAGCTCACACTGTACTTTCTCCCCCACCATCAGACACGACTCCCCCCAACCCCATCAATTCAGGCTCTGCACGGGAGCCTGAGTAACCCCTCCGTGGCGAGTCAGGAGCCCAAGTTCTTCTTACTCTGCCACCAGCCGGCCG
Source organism: Martes martes (assembly GCF_963455335.1). Classification (NCBI taxonomy): domain Eukaryota; kingdom Metazoa; phylum Chordata; class Mammalia; order Carnivora; family Mustelidae; genus Martes; species Martes martes. The sequence continues at coordinate 54,928,614 of NC_137902.1, forward strand.
TTCAGCATTGGGCGAGCTGCTCCCCCATTCTAGCCTCCATTTCCCCATCTGTGAGGACCTTCTGTGCTGGCAGATTGCAGTGTGATGTTCACAGGTGTGACCCTAGGAGGTAGGGGCCTGTGAAGCCTGTTTCCGGCAAGTGAGCTGGGCCTGGCCGTGCAAGCCATGTGATGAGGTGGTGGGGAGCACTGACCCAGCTCCCAGTGCGCAAGGAGGAAGCAGCTGGCCCCCTGCCTCCCATCAGCCAGGAGGGGATGACCCCCTCCCCTCCATAATCTGGCAGCTGACCTGGGCAGCCTCCCATCCTGTGTTGGGCCAGAGGAATGAGTCTGATGACCGGGCCTTCTAGGCCAGTTCTCCCTCTAAATGTGGGACTTCCGGAGAGTCCCTCTGATTCCCATTGCACTCATCCTTCAAGCTGGGATGGTGATGATGTGTGGTGTGCAGGGTTGTTATGAAAGCCATTCGTAAACCATACAGCGGGATGTGGGCATTTTCTTCTTTTTGGAACCCGAGGCAGTGGGGCCTGGACCTCACCCAGAATGTGTTCAGCTCATCCCCTCCCTGGCGCAGGGCCTCCGGCAGAGCCTGAGGTAATCACCACGGCCCTGGGGCCCAGGCCTCACCCAGAGGCTAAGCTCTAGACTGGGGATGCCTGTGAGCCATCACACACGCTCCTCCTTCCTGAGGTCCTGGGATCTGACCGGAGAGGCTAGCGCCCCTGAGTTGGCAGAGAACCCAGAAGGGGGTGCCGGGCTGTTCCGAGGGCCTGGCCTCTAGAAACTGGAGGACTGGGAAGGACAGGGAGGCCGAGAAAACTTCCTGGAGGAGGGAGCACAGAACTAGGGTTCAAGGAACAAAGAGGGGGCTCCAGGTGGAAAGGGGGGAAGCAAGTGCGTTGTCCCAGCTCGCCTGGAGATGGAAGTATATGTGTCTGCTCTCAGAGTTGAGCAGGGAGAGGCTGCTCTTCAAGCCCTGGGGCCTTGGGTGGGGGTGGAGTCTCAGGCCTGGAGGGTTGGGCCGGCAGCGGCCCCTCAGCAGGGCTGTCCCTCTATTGCTTGTGCGCATGGGCCAGTCCCTGTCTCTCCACCCTGGTCTCTCAACTGTCCTCTTCCAGGAAAAGGCTGTCTTCCTCCCCTGCCCCTCTTGGGTCACCTGTACAGATCTTCCCAGAAACCCACAGTCCACGTCCATAGAAATTGGCTAACATCAGTGAGTAAGAACTAGTCACAAAAGCAGATCATTTAGGAAGATGAGCTACTGAAAGGAACAGCTAAAGGCATTGCCCGTGGCAGCATCCGGGCAGCCGAACCGAGGGTGGGCTCAAGGAAGGAGGCCGTTCTCATTAAAGCCCATCGGCACCGTCTGACTCGTTGACTTCGACAAAAATGAAAAATCATTTTTTAACAAACCTTCTCGCCTCACCCAAATCCTTCCTACTGTACTGGAAGGCTGTCTCCTGTTATCCTGTTCCTGGGACCAAGGGGGGTGGGCCATAATTCTGGGGGTTCCTCTGAGGCTCCCAGGGCTGACAGTGGGGGTGACGTCCTTCCTCTGAGCTCGTGGCCGACATGGCGGAAGATTGTCCTTTGGTCTCTAGTCCCTCAACCCTGATGAGCCCCAAGGGAGAGCCCAGAGCTCCGACCCTGCAGGGAGCCCGGGCCATGCTGGTACAGTGAGGGCCCGGTGTGCGCCCCGGACCACGCCACCCGGCTTCAGTCCTGGCTCTCCGCAGGCAAGTTCTGGAAACCCTTAGGGCTGCCTCACCCCGGGGGCAAATTGGGACTGTGAACCCTGCGGCTTCTCAGCTTTCCCAGAGGCATGCACGACAGGGTGCCCGCTTACACGCGGAGCCTGGTGTGTGAGAAGCGCTTTATCCATGCAAGTCTTTGTTATCTGCATTTTGGTGTTGCAGAAGTTTATAAAATGGTAGTGTAGTAGCTGCTGGATATAGAAGGAACCTGAAAGAGCCCCTTCATTTTGTACAGAGAAAGCGGGTTCTGAAAACCTGAGACAAAGGAGTCTGAGAAGAGCCCACAAAGTGCTCCTCAGTCCTCCTCCCCCAGCAAACAGAAGGAGCAGGGACACTGGGGGCCGACTTCAGAGCCGGAGCAGGTCTGGGCCCCTGGGAGAGCAGCAGAAGGGAGGAGGGAAGGAAGCAGGAAGCAGATGCCAGGGGCGGTGGGAGAGGAGGGAGCTGGGCTGCCCCCCTCCCCATTCAGAGGGCGCTCTGGGCTTCGAAGCGTGGGGCAGGAAGTGCCTGTGAGGCAGGAAGCGGCTGGTGATGTCATGTGTTGGCATCCCAGCTGTAGGCCTGGAACCCTGGAAGCCGGCTGGGCGAACAGACCTTCCTGGGGGACCATACCCTCAAATGTATTCTGGAAGGCCGTGGGTGTCTGGAGCCCCAAGGCTGCAGGGTGACTGAGCCGCAGTTAGGCCTGGGGGGTGTGGCCTTAAGTTAATGCTGGAGTCCCACCATGCATCCTGGATACCAGTGTGTTCTGGGGTCCTGGGGGTGTCACGTGATGTGAGTGAGGCCCAAAGGGACCAGAAGATCAAGGTTTGGTTTTGTTTTGTTTTCCCAGAAGTCACCACCTCTCCCAGCCTGCCTTACCCCAAACTCATCCCCAGTCCAGGCTCCGCTGCAGGGAGCTCTGGGCCCTGCTCCATCTACGGAGATCAGTAGGCCCCTGATGCTGGGGACCTCGTCTCTGTGACTGTGCTAGCACTGGGCCCAGAAATGAATTTGGGGCTCGCAGACAGTGGGTAAGGAGGAGAGAGGATGTGCCTGAGAAGCACAATGGGGGACCCAGGATTTAGGGGCAGCAAGGTGTCAGGGAGTGAGGCCAGGCCTTGTCTTGAGGCTGCATTTGCATTTGAAGGTGACCTTGAACTTTCATAGAATCCAAGGCTACAGCCAAGTGATCTGTTCCAGCCTTGTTCCTGGGCCAGAAGTGGCCAGGTAGCTCCCAGCCTGGGCATGGATCTTTGACTCCTGGGCAATCTGCTGTCTAGAAAATTCTCTGCGAGCTCAGTTTTCCTCCTTGTAATAGTCCCAGCTGGATCACATTCGGCCAACTGGAGCCAAAAGGCATCCATGCTCTCTGTTCTCACGACAGCCCCGCCACCATTAGCATCAGCAGGGTGTCCCCTCGTGTCGGCTCCACCTGAACCATTCCTTGGAAACATTCCTTGCCAGGAGAACAGCATGGAGGAGAGCAGAAACAGTCCCTGGGTGTTGGAGGGGGGGACCCTATGAAGTTTCTTCCACAACCAGGCACATCTGGAATTTGCATGTCTTCTTCCCCTTAGACGACTGCTTTTAACCAATCTCTCTCCAAGCTCTGTGTATTTCTACCCCTCCCTGCTGTGCAGGGTTTTCCATGTACCCTCTTAACCCTGTTTTAAGCTACTGATATCTTTTTGTATCTTGATTCCAACATCCCATTGTATTAGCTTTCTCTTCTAGCTTGTGTCTTCTCTAAATCTGATAAGTAGCCTTCTGTGCCTTTATCCAAGCCACTGATAAGAGCATTGAACAAGACGTGGTCAAGTTCAGAGAAAGCCCCATAGCCTCTAGAGAGCCCTCCAATTTGATATCGATTCACTAATTAGTCTCCTTGGACATAGTTGTTCAAGCAGCTATGGATCTGGCTAGCATCCTGCGCACAGGGAAGTCTGAGAGTCTTTACCAAGTGTCCTCCTCAAACCCAGAAGGGCTAGTCTACAGCAGTCTTCTGACTCATCCGTCCAGGACCAGCAAAGGTGGGGACTGAAAAGGTTTGGCATGACCTTCTGGTGAATCCAGGCTGGTTCCTGTTGCCCATGTATCTTTGGATAATTGTTTCCAAATTACCTGCTTAGTGATCAGTACTGGGATGGAGCTAGCATAAAATTAATTTGTCTAACATTTCTAGAATCTTTCTTTCTCTTCTTGGGAAAACTAGGATGTTTATTGACCTCTTTTTGCCTGTCTTTTGTTTCCTGTGATTTGTCAAGGATTGCTGTTTCAGGTTCTGAAAACATGTCCATTAGTTCCTCTAGAAGCTTCAAAGATAACTTTCTTGTGCTAACAGACAAACTTGTTTAAAGCAGCTCACTGCCTGAACACTATAAAGGAACTCTGTCCTTGTGTTTGACTATGTAAACATCCTACCTAGGAAAAAAATAGCTCTCCAAAACAAGCCAATTACAAATATGTTTGCCACAAATATCACACGAGACTAATTTTTCTATCATACAAGCAGCTCTTGGAAATCAATTTTTAAAAAAGTAGAAAATGAGAGGCTATGAATAAGCATTCTATAGAAAAAAAAACACAAAGGGACAAATAACATACGAAAATACAATTACTCTCACATAATGTGAAAAGACAAGGCTAAATCTGTATGTTTACAGATTAGCAAAAATTAAAATTTGACAAAACCTAGTGCCAGCAAGGACACAGAGGAATGGGCACTTGCATACATGCTTAACAAGCATGTAAATCACGGCAATATATTTCAAGGATAGTCTGATAAGACCTATCAAAAATGTAAATGTGTTTTGTCTTCAAGGTTTTGATCACATATCTCAAACACATATGTATGAGGATATTTATTGCAAGATTGTAAAGTCATTAGAAACAGAGATTGTCACCAGGCAGCTGGTCACATTGACACGGCCAGAAAATAAACTATTCAGCCACTGGACAGGAGAAAGTAGACCCACCTAGGCTGATCCAGAAAGAGCTTTGACACAGTAGGTAGAGTAAAGGGTGCAGAACCGTCTGGAGGCATGATTCTATTTGTATAAAAAATGTGTGTGTGTTTGTGTATCTATATATCTATATATTCATAGAAATATCTTGAAGCTACAAATATCTCTGGAGAGGATGGCTGGGGTTTAGAGAAGGGGAGAGAAATTTTCTTTGTATTGTATCTCTGTATATGGTTTTAATTTCTTTATCCATACCAACTGTATGCATTTGTTTTATAGCCTTTTAAAAATTGCTGCTTTGTCTCTGGCTGTCCCTACCATCCAGGTGTTCACCAAGAGCATGTGTGTTGGGCTCCCGGTCACTCTCCCTGATGGAGAAGAACCCCAGACAGGGCTCAAAGCTCCTCCTTTCTCTGTCCTGGTTGAACTCAGCACCACCTGGACCTTCTAGTGACTCCAGGCTCTGAATGTGGTTAAAAGTCCTGTTGTTGCCTTTATTTGTTTTTCTATTATTTCGGTGAAGTTTTTTCGCCTCAATTTCTCCCCATTCTGGGCACGATCGTTCAAATTCTAGGTTTATTTCAAACCTTTTGTTCCCCGTTGTTAGCTGTATCTCTCTTTTTTTTTTTTTTAAAGATTTTATTTATTTGACAGACAGAAATCACAAGTAGGCAGAGAGGCAGGCAGAGAAAGAGAGGAGGAAGCAGGCTCCCCGCCGAGCAGAGATTCCCGATGTGGGGCTCGATCCCAGGACCCTGGGATCATGACCTGAGCCGAAGGCAGAGGCTTTACCCCGCTGAGCCACCCAGGCACCCCTGTATCTCTCCTTCTATCCTCTGCCTAAGTCCCTGGTAAACCTTAATTGATATTTTAGAAGTCTCTCCATTTCTTCTTTGATATCTTCTTTGTTTTCCTGGGTTAGAATCAGGGCATGGGATGTGGGACCATATCCATCTCTGCTCAGAAAGTTTTCATCTCCGCTTTCTTGAAGTGAAGGGTATCTTTATTCAACACAAATCCATCGGGCACCAGGGGACTAGGGAGCCACAGTGGGTATTAGAGGGAAGCCAGCCCTCAAAAGACTCCACCGGAAGCAAAGTGCATGCTGATGAATCATAATGTAGATTATTTAAAATTTCATTGTCCACAGTAACACTCCAACACAACCTTGACTTCCCTTGCAGACACTGAAATCTCCTGGGGGGGGGGCAAGGAAAATGGACCATCTGGCCTGCTTCCCCCATCCCACTCTCAATCTGATTGTGATGCTGCAGAGATCGTTTGAAAGGAAAGGGGGTTCCCATTCTGGTTCTTAGGAAACCTCAGGGCACAAAGAGTGGGTAATTGGTAGGGACATGACTGTTCTTTTTCAGTTGGGGGTAAGAAAACAGTGATTAAAAGCTCTCTGAGCTTGGGAGAAAGTGTGGTTGTGTGTGTGTGTGCGTGGCCCCCCACGTGGGGAACCTGAGTGTGAGCACAAGGGAAAGTATGCACGCTCTCGTGAAGCTGCAGGTAGAGAGGGTGCTGTAGGAATGTGGGGAGAGTCCAGGGTCCCTTCCCCCACTAACATCAGAATTGCAGTAATCGAAGATTAAGTGCTGCTGACCCCAGGAGACAAGCAGCTCTGTTTCCAAGGGAACCGCATGGCTCAATCAAGTCCCCTGAAAGGGAGGGTGAGCCAGATGAAGCAGCCCTTCCACCCCTTAGAGCAGCAGTTTGCACAGCAGAACCCTGAGCCCCGCTTGATTCAGCCTGCCGAGGGACCCTGGGCAGGTCACTTACCTCCAGGCTGAATTTTCACTGGCAAGGATGCCTGGGGAGGGGCGGGCGTGGTTGCTGCAGGCCCTTAGCAGGCCCCTGGTCCTAGGAGGAGTGGGGCCGGTGGCTGGGGAACTTGGCTCTCTCCCACCACGCCACACCATGCCCTGCCCAGGTCTCTGAATGACGTTGAGATCCTACCTTTGCCTCTATGGGTGCTGCTTCCCCATTGGTACAATGAAAGCTCTGGACCAAGCCTCTCCAAGGATCACAGCCATCCTAACGACTCTCTCCTGAGAAAACTCCCCTTTCCTGTCACATCCAGACCCCCTGCCCAAAAGTGTGAGTGGAATGAAGGACCTCAGACTACCATTCTGCTGGTAAATCTGGCCCTACCAGATCACTCCAGCTGGGCCACCTTCATAGTGACCAAGTCTTCCCCATCTTTAGGGACTAAGGAGTCCTAAAGGCCAACCGTGATTTTTCTCAGCAGCTTCAAGCGAGAGCAAAGGCGCAAGTTGAAATACCAGGAAGGGTTTGGAGCTGAGGGGAAGGTGAGAAGGATCCCCTCACTCCACAGCCCTTTAGTAGGGCCACTGGAAAGTCAAGAGGAGAACCCACCTTCTGTCCAGGAAAGCCTGACCCATGGATCTGTCCAACCTGCACAGAACCCCCAGAGGGCAGTTCGGAATCCGGTGGTCCAGAGACGTGAGGCAGTGCCATGGAGCAGGAAGAGCCTATGCAATCCGGCCAGCTGGTTGCCCTTTCCAGCTCCTCTGCTTCCTGGTGGTGTGACTAGGGGCAGGTCCCTGAGCCTCAGCCCCCTCACGTGTAAATCAACAATAACAAAGCCCACATCACAGGGTGATTGGGAGGATGAGAGAAGATAGATAAGGTAGTACCTAGAAGCATGCCTGATGCATGGTAAGTACTCACCAAAGGGCATACTTTCTATTAAAAAGTGTTTTTATAGATCAGACAGGTCAATGGTTCTCAACCCTGGTTGCACATTAGAGCCACTAAAGGAGCTCCTAAAAAATGCCCAGGTCTGCCCCTAGGACATCCTGAAATGGGGTCCATCCTTCAATATTTAAACTGCTCCCCAGAGACTTCTGTTTGGACCCTAAGGGAATAATAGGAACTGAATTTACCTCTCCGTCTTAAACAACTAGAAATCTGGGCAAAATACGGGATATGATGGTTTTCAGACATTGAACAACAGGCAGGACATGATCGTAATTGCTTAGAGAAAGGAAACAAAAACGGTGAGCCCTACAGTTTCATCAACTTACCACTCCGAGTTAAGGAAGCAGAAAGTTCAGAGAGACTAAGGTGACTAGAATTTGAGTATCTGAGAGGGGAGAGCTGCAAAGAGAGCTGCCAGACATCGCAAGAGGGTCCTCAGGTCTTTGGTTAAGAACTCATCAGAGCGCAAGTGAAAGAAAATTACCAGGAAAGGAACCACTAGAATGCAATGGACCGAACAATTTCCAGAGCTGAGACAGAGCTGGGAATTGCTCATCAACCCAGCCAGAGTGGGAAAACCTTATAATACAGAAGACACCAGCTAGAGACTCCAGAAAGGTATCATCTTAGTTGTAGGGCTAGATTAGCCCTAGAATAAAGGGTGCTCTGAAATCACCCTAAAAGAAATAAAATAACCCTTGAAAGAATTCAACTATTTTTGTTCTGTTTTTAAAGATTTTATTTATTTATTTGACAGAGAGACAACTCAAGTAGGCAGAGCAGCAGGGAGAGGGAGAAGCGGGCTCTCCACTGAGCAGGGAGCCCAATACAGAACTCGATCCCAGGACCCTGGGATCATGACCTGAGCCGAAGCCAGCCACTTAACTGACTGAACCACCCAGGCACCCGGGATTCAATTTTCAAGTAGCTTACTTATGTTCCAGAACCTAATTTAGGTATATTTATGGGAATACATAAATACCCAGCACCCAGCAAGTTTAAATTCACAATACCTGGCATCCAACTGAAAATTACCAGGTGCATTAGTTTTCTATGGCTGCCGTAACAAATTACCATGAACTCAGTGACTTCAAATAGCGTTCATTTACTTTCTCACACTATCTGTGGATCAGAAGTCTGGACACAGCATAGCTCAGCTGGGTGCCCTGCTGATGGTTTCACATGGCTGAAATAAAAATGTCAGTTGGCTTAGTTCTCCTCTGGAAGTTGGGAATGTCTTTCCAGCTTAACCTTAGTTCCTATGGTTGTAGGACTGAGGTCCCTGTTTCCATGTCAGCTAGGGGCTCCCCTCAGCTCCTTGAGGCTTCCCACATTTCTTCTCATGAGGCGCTCTCTGTCTTCAAACAGGCAATGGTACATCAAGTTCTACTTATGCTCCGAATCTCCCTGATGTCCTCTTCTGCTCTTAAGGACTCATGTAATTATGTTGAGGTCACCTGGATAACCCAATATAATCTTCCTATTTTAAGGCCAAATAATGAGTAAGCTTAATTACATCTGCAAAGCACCTTTTCCCATATAAGTTAATATATCCACAGCTCCCTGGATTAGAGCATAGAATCTTCTTGGAGGCCATAATTCTGCCAGGTATGCAATAAAGCAAGAAAATATGACCCATTCCAGGTGAAAATTCAAACATTAGAAATAGATCAGAAATGAGAGAACCAATTAGTGGACAAGGATATTAAAACAGTTATTGTGAATATGTTGCATACATTTAAGAAGATAGAGGAAAATATGGCCATGATGAAGAGAAAAGTAGGGGCTCCTGGGTGGCATAGTTGGTTAAGCATCAGACTTGGTTTTGACTCAGGTTGTGATCTCAGAGCCGTGAGATTGATTCCCACATCAGGCTCCATGCTCAACCTGGAATCTGCTTGGGTTTCTCTCTTTCTCTCCTGCTGCCCCTCCCCCAACCTTGTGCTTGCACTCTCTCTAAAATAAATCTTGAAATTGTGTATATATTTATATTTATATTTATATTTATATTTATATTTATAAATACATCCAAATGGAACTTTTAGAAATGAAAATGCAATATCTGAAATTTCATTGTATTTTTAATATCTGAAAATACACTGGGTATAATTAACCACAGAGTAGATGTTGCTAAAGAAAGAGAGTAAACTTGAAGACATAGCAATAAAACAGTACAAAATGAAGCACACAGGGAGGAAAAACAGAAAAATTACAAAAGCTGTGGAACATTTTCAATCAATCTGAGTCACAAAAAGAGGAAACAAAGATTTTTTTTTTGGAATAATGTCCAGTAACTTTCCAAATTTTTTTAAAGATTTTATTTATTTATTTGACAGAGATCACAAGTAGGCAGAGAAGCAGGCAGAGAGAGAGGGGGAAGCAGGCTCCCTGCTGAGCAGAGAGCCTGATGTGGGGCTTGATACCAGGACCCTGGGATCGTGACCCAAACCAAAGGCAGAGGCTTTAACCCACTGAGCCACCCAGGCACCCCGAAACTTTCCAAATTTGATGAAAAGTATAAACCCCAGAATCATGAAACTTAAGGTTTGAACCCGAGTTCAAATCTGCTGTATTCATGTGTAAGTCTTTGTATGGACATATGCAATGTCTTGGGTAGATACTCAATAGTGGGATGGCTGGATTATATTTTCTCTAAGACTGTACCTTGTATATTCACCTCTTAAGAGTAGTTTTTTTTTTTTTAAGAACAAACATTTTAAATTTTTAATGAAGTCCAACATATCAATTTTTTTCTCTCATGGGTTATGGTTTTGGTGTCATGTCTAGTGAATCTTTGCCTAACTAAAGTGTATGTTTAACTGTCAAAAGTCTGCTGAAGTCTTTTCCAAATGGTTGTACATTTTATATTACCTCCCATAATGTATGAGAGTCCCACTTCCTCCACATCCTCAAGTCAGTCTTAAATTTTGGCCATTCTAATAGGTATGTAGTGGTACTTAATTGTCGTTTTAATTTGCATTTCTCTAAGGACAAATGATATTGGACATTTTTTTCATGTGTTTCTCTGATATCCATACATCTTCTTTAATGAAATAGCAATTTCACAAATACCTTTTCCAAATTATTTATTGTATTATTTGTTTTCATATTCTTGAGTTTCAAGATCTCTTTACTATCCTGGATACAAGTCCTTTATTAGATAAATGCTTTGGAAAGATTTTCCTTAAGTCTGTGTCTTGTCTATTCATTCTCTTAAGAGTATTTTCTGAAGAAGAGACATTTTTAATTTTAGTAAAGTCAGATTTATCAATTTGTTCTTTTAGGATCATGCTTTTCATATTATGTCTAGCAAATCTTTGCCTAACTGAAGATAACAAGGATTTTCTTCTAAGTTTTCTTCTAGAAGTTCTATAGTTTTAGGTTTTACATTCAGGTAAATGATTCATTTTGAATTAAGTTTTGTATATATTTGTATGTGATATGATTCAAAGTTTTTTTTTAAATGTTGCATATGAATATCCAATTGTTCCAGCCCAATATGTGGAAAAGAATATCCTTCGTCTACTAAATTGCCTTTTTGCCTTTGTTTTGGAAAAATAAGTTTCCCATATGTGTGGTTCTTCTTCTGGACTCTCTGTTCTATTGAAGTATTGTCTGTCTTTAAGACAATTTCATAATGTTTTGATTACTGTAGCTTTTTTTTTTTTAAAAAAAGATGTTATTTGTTTATTTATTTGACAGAGCACAGGCAGCGGGAGCTGCAGAGGGAGAAGGAGAAGCAGGCTCCCCCACTAAGCAGAGAGCCCCATGTGGAGCTCCATCCCAGGACCCTGGGATCATGACCTGAGCCAAAGGCAACCATTTACTTGACTGAGTCACCCAGGTGCCCCGATTACTGTAGTTTTGTAATAAATCCTGAAATCAGGTAGTTTTAGCTCTCCAATTTTGTTCTTTTTTCCCAACTTTTTGGCTTTTTGAGATCCATTACATTTCTACGTAAAATTTAGAATCAAATCTACCAAAAAACCTGATGAGAACTTGATTGGGATTTCAGGCAACATATGGAACAATTTAGGGAGAATTAGTGTCTTAATGAGACCAAGTCTTCTGATTCATGAACATGGTATGTCTCATTATTTAGGTCTTCTTTAATTTCTCTGGGCAATATATCATAGTTTCTCATGCACAGAAACTGGAATATATTATTAAATCTATTTGAAAGTATTTAGTATTTTTCTTACTGTTGTAAGTGGCTATTAAAAATTTGGACTTCCCCCTCTCTTTCAGTGATATTTTGTGTATCAACTGTGCCATTTTATCTTATTCTTTTTTCCTTTTTCACAGAGAAATAAAAGACTAGAAATAAAAATAAAATAAAAATTTTGAGTTTCCAATTTTTCATTCTTAGTACACAGAAATATCATAGTTTTTATAACTTGTTACCATGTTCTTTGTCAATTCTAGTAGGCTTTTTAAAAAAATCTTTTAAAATTTTCTACTTAGACATGATCATATTATCTCTGAAGAAGATAGTTTTAATTTTTCCTTGCCAATCTGTATGTCTTTCCCCCCTTGCCTGCTTTCACTGGCTAGGACATTCATTACAGTGTTCAATAGAAGTGGCAAGTCTAAAAATTCTTGCCTTGTTTCCAATATTAGGGGAAAACATTCAGTTTTTCACCATTAAATGTGATATTAGCTTTCAGTTTTTTACAGATGCCTTTTCAGGTTGAGGAAGTTCCCTTTTATTCCTAGTTTGCTGAGAGATTTCTTTTGGAAATCATGAATGAGTATTCAATTTTCTTAAATGCTTTTTCTATATCAATTAAGATGATTATATAATTTTTCTCTTTTAGTCTACTAAGCTGGTGAAATACAATCAGTTTTGAGTATTAAGAGGACCTTATATTTTTGGGATAAACTCCGCTAGTCATGGTGTACCACCTTTCTTATATATTGCTAGATTCATTTCAATATTTTCTTAAGGTATTTTGATATTATGGGTGTGGGGATATTGGATTGTAGGTTTTCTTTATTATAATGTCTTTGATTTTGGTATCAGGGTAATGCTTGCCTTATAAAAGGAACTGAGAAGTATTCCCTCTTCTACTTTGTGGAAGGGTTTCTGTAAAATTAATATTATTTTGTCCATAAATGCCTTGTAGAATTTGCCAGTGAAGCCATCTGGGTCTGTGGTTATCTTTTTTTTTTTCCATCTGATGTTATTTATTTGTTACTCTTAGAAAATCTCAATTTTGACTAGATTCAGACTTAGAGGTAGAAGCTCTCAGGGAGGACAGCCCCTTCTCTTGGCAATCTATCCCTGGTGTTTTTCTTTGCCCTGCTTTATTCTCTTGGCCCTAAGTGTCACATATTTTGCATCCTCTTCCTGATTTTTCTTAGTACACTGTTTCTTCAAAACAATCCCAATGTTTGTGTTGGGTACTCCATTACATGGAGTAACAAGATGCTGAATCTTGGGCACTTTGGCTCTAGGTTTCTTTCTTTGTTTAGGGACTTTCTTACAACATACTGGCAGACATCTTCTCTCTGGAGAGATTGAAATGTTTGCAGATTCTGCTAGCTCTTTTGGGTCCCAGGTGACAAGGTACAGTAGTATCAGTGAGTCCAGGAATATCACCCCCCCCTTTTTTTTTTTTACAATGATTAAGTTGAGAACACTGAGATTGGCATGCACAATGAAACCCTGAACAGATTTCCACTTTCTTTCTCCAGTCCTCCTTGATCTGTAGCAAGAATGCCCCTTCCTCAGCAGCAGGTGGCCATGGCCATGGGTCAAGACTCTCTGCTTCATGGGAAAGCCTTTTTTGTCATCACTGCCACTGATTTGGACCATGTAACTCTTCCATCTTCACCCAGAGCATCAGCAGCAACTTCTGTGGCCATCTGCTTTCATAAAAGGTATGAAGTTTACATTCATTGTCCACTTCAATACATTTCTGTCAGCCAATACTGGGAAAGGATACTTTCCTACACTTCTGAGGTGCCACTAAAAAGAGTTGGGCCTGGAGTTATCTTAATGGGAAAAAAAATTCAATTTCTTTCATAGATATAAGGTAATTCAGGATATCAACTTCTTCTTGAGTGAGTTTTGCTGATTTGTATCTCTGAAGGAATTTATCCATTTCATCTAAGTTGTTGCATTTATTGTCATACAGTTGTTTTTAAAAATAGCATTCCTTGGGGTGCCTGGATAGTTCAGTGGGTTAGGCATCTACCTTTGGCTCAGGTCATGATCCTGAGGTCCTGGGATGGAGACCCTGGGATTTAGCATTAGGCTCCCTTCTCAGCAGGGAGCCTGCTTCCCCCTCTGCTGCTCCCACTTCTTGTGCTCTCTCGCTCTATCTCAAACAAATAAATCCTTAAAAAAATAACATTCCTTTACTATTCTTTTCATGCCTTATAATTTATAGTGATATCACTTCCCTGGTTCCTGATATTGGTCACTTATGTATTATCTTTTTTTTCCCCAATTAGTCTTGCTAGAATCTAGCAATTTCATTGATCCCAAAGAACAACTTTGGGTTTCATCAAATTTTTCTATTCTTTTTCTGTTCTCTGTTTCATTAATTTACACTTTGATCTTTATTATTTTCCTTTTTCTCCCTACTTTGGGGTTTACTTGCTCTTCTTTTTCTAGTTTTCTTTTTTAATTTTTAAAACAAAATTTTTAAAGATTTTATTTACTTATTTGACAGAGTGAGAGAGCCCAAGCAGGCAGAGCAGCAGAGGGAGAGGGAGAAGCAGGCTTCCCACTAAGCAGGGAGCCCAATGCAGGGCTTGATCCCAGGACACTGGGATCATGACCTGAGCTGAAGGCAGCTGCTTAACCAACAGAGCCACCCAGGCACCCCTAGTTTTGGGGTTTTTTTGTTTGTTTGTTTTTAAGGGAGAAGCTGAATTTATTAACTTGAGAACTTTATCCTTTCCAACATGGGCATTTATTGTTATAAACTTCCCAAGTACTGCTTTAGCAACATCCCACAAATTCCGATATGCTACCAAATGCTGTCCCTTTTTTTCATTTAGGCTTTATCTTTATGGAAAAACTGAGAAGGGAGTACAGAGAGGGCTTTCTTTTTGCTCTGAAATTTTCTTTGTCTTATATTAAAATAGCCATTTCAACTTTCTTTTGTTTCATATTAGCATATTATATCTTTTGCCATCTTTTTACTTTTAATGTAATTATGTCTTTATAATTAAGGTGCATTTCTTACAAGCAGCATATAACTGGGTTTTGCTTTTTTATTCAGATTGATGATTTCTGCCATTCAATTATGGTGTTTAGACCATTTTGGAAGTCTGTAAACATCTCGATTTTGTTTTCATTTTTAAAAGATATTTTCACTGGACACCGAATTCTAAGTTGACAATTTTTTCAGCAATGTGAAAATTGTATTCCAGTGTCTTTTTGCTCTCTGTATTCTGGTGAGAGATCTACCATATTACCTTTGTCTTTTTTCTTCTGTGTGTAAATTGTCTTTTTCCCTCTGTCCACTTTTTAAATGTCCTCTTTATCATCAGTTTTGAGGAATTTGATTAAGATATGCCTTATTTTCATTTTCTTTATGTTTCTTGTTCTTGGAATTCATTTGCATTCTTGGATTTGTGGCTCAATATTTGTCATCACATTTGACATTTTTGGCTATTATATCTTCAAATATTTTTTTCTGTTCTCTCTATCCCATTTCTCCTCTCCTTTGAGGTTTCCAATTACTTATATATAAGGTTGCTTGGGGTCCCACAGTTCAGTGATACTCTTGCCATTTTTTTTACAGTTTTCATTTTGGATAATTTCTATTGCTATGCTTTCAAATTCACAATTATTTCTTCTACTGTGCCTAATCTGTCATTAATCTCATTTCAGACACTGAGATTTTTCATCTCAGACACTGTAGTTGTCAATTCTAGATGTTTAATTTTTTTTAGAAACAATCATTCATGCATCACTTAACTTCTTGAACATATGGGATATAATTATAATAGCTGTTTTAATGTCCTTGTCTGCTAATCCTAACATCTGTTGTCAGTTCTAGGTCTTTTTCAGTTAATTGATTACTCTCTTCAATATGGATTTTGTTTTTCTGCTTTTGTGTATGCCTGGTAATCTTTTTTTTTTCCTCCCTAGTAATGTTTGATGGACTCCCAGACATTACGAATTCTTTTTTAAAGATTTTATTTATTTATTTGACAGACAGAGATCGCAAGTAGGCAGAGAGGCAGGCAGAGAGAGAGAGAGAGAGAGAGAGAAGGAAGCAGGCTCCCTGCCGAACAGAGAGCCCAATGTGGGACTCGATCCCAGGACCCTGGGATCATGACCTGAGCTGAAGGCAGAGGCTTTAACCCACTGAGCCACCCAGGTGCCCTGACATTATGAATTTTAAGTTAAGTGTTAAGTCCTGGATATCTCTATATTCCAATAATGTTGTTATTTTTTTTCTGAGATGATGCAGCTAAATTACTTGCAAAGAGTTTAAACCTTTTGAATCTTACTTTTATGATTTGCTACACAAATCTAGAGCAGCATTCAGATGAGGGCTAATTATTCCCTATTACTAAGGTAAGAGCTTCCTGAGTATTCTACTCATGTATCATCAGTTTTTCCAGTCTGGCACATGGAAAGAGGCACTATGTCTGCCTCTGTGTGACTCTAGGCACTGTTCTCTAATCTTTTCATATAGTGAAAAATGCATGTGTACATGCACTAATCAGGATTCTCTGAATATATAAGGCCCCCCACCCCCCTGCAGATCTCCAGGATTCTCTCTCTGTGCAACACTTTTCTTTTTGTTGTTCTGACTTGAGAATTCTAGCTGTCTTCATCTCCATGGATGCCTAGTTTGTCTCCTCCATTCAAGGAATCTACTAGGCTCCACCTGGATTCCCCCTTCCTGGGCCATGGCCCAAAAACTCTTTCAAGGCAATAAGCCACAGCAATTGCAGGGCTGGCTTGGTTTATTTCATTTCTCAGAGATTATTCTCCTTTATTGCTTAATGTCTAGTGTCTTTTAAGGTGCTGCTTCTTCATCATAGAGACCATAAACATCCACACATGTAAATGATCACAACCCCCTCCCCTTACCCCCTGGTAACCACTAATATGCTTTCTGGCTCTGTGGATTTGCCAGTTCTGGATATAGCATCTAAAGGAATCATTCAATTATATGACCTTTAGTTTCTGGCTTCTTTCTTAGCATAATTAAATTTTTTTTTTTTTACTTTTTACTTTTCTAATTCCAATATAATTAACATACAATGTTATATTAGTTTCAGGTGCTTATGATAAAGTATGGAAACTAGAAGCTAGAGAGAAGTGGAAGTTATACAACATTGTGCACACACTAAATGCCACTGAATTGTACACTTCATAATTCTGTGATAGGTGAATTTTACCTCAATAAAAAATAAGTACATACACTAATGTCAATGAATAGATGAAAATATTCCTTCTTATATTGGGTCTGTTATTTAAAAGAAAATTATTGTGTTGAGTCAGAGGGTAAATCTTGTCCCTATTACTCTTCTCTGTGGGCCTATCATTAACTATTCCAAGATAATATAATAATAATGTGCTTAAGATTTAAAACATATATAGAAATGGAATGTCTAGCTGGCTCAGTTGGTTAGCCATCTGACTCTTGATTTTGGCTTAGGTCATGATCTCAGGGTCATGAGATTGAGCCCTGCATGGGGCTCCATGCTGGACCTGGAGCCTGCTTAAGAGTCTTTCTCTCCCTCTATCTCTGCCCCTCTCCCCCAGTCTCTCTATAAAAATGAACAAATATAAAACATATGTAGAAGTAACATGTATGGTGACAATCTACAAAGGATGGGAGAAGAGAAATGGAAGTAGATATTACAAGGTTTTTATAGGTTATATGAAGTGGGATAATATTACCTGGAGGTAGACTGTAATAAATTAAACATGTATAATTCAGACTCTAGCAACAAGGAAAAAATAAAGCAAAAAAAAAAAAAAAAAAAAAAACCAAACCTAATAAAAGGGAATGAAAACAGCAAAGAACCATAAGACAAATGAGAAACAAATAGCAGGATGGTAAGTATAAATCAGTAATATATGTAATTACATTGAATATAAAATGATCTAAACATTCCAGTTAAAAGGCAGAACTTTTAAGATAGGGTTAAAAGGCAAAAAACAACTATACATCATCTATAAAAAGCCTATTTTATATATGAAGACACAGGTTAAAAGTAAAAAGATGAACAAATATATACAATTCAAACTAATCCAAGGAAATCTAGAGTGATTAAATCATACAAAGTAAACTTCAGAACATGGAATATTACCAGGGTTAGAGAGACATTTCATCATGATAAATAGGTCAATTAATCAAAAAGTCATTATAATCCTAAATATGTATGCACTGAGCATTGAGGTCCAAAATGTATGAAATAAAAACTTACAGAACTAAAAAGGGAAATAGACAAATCTACATAGTTGGAAATTTCAACATTCCTCTCTCAGTAATTGACAGAACAAGTACACAAAACAAATCAGTAAGAATAGAAAAGAAGTTAACAACACTATCAATCAACTTGACCTAATTGACATTTATGGAACACTCCATTCAACAGCAGCAGGATGTACATTCTTCTCAAGTGCTTGTGGAACAGTTAGTAAGAAGCAGCATATTCTGGATCATAAAACAGAATCAAGAAGATTGGACTCAAACAGAGCATGTTCTCTGAACACAACAGAAATACATTTGAAATCAACAACAGAAAGATATGCGGAAAAGCCCCCAATATTTGGTAATTAAGTAACATCCTTAAATAAGCAATGGACCATATAAGAGTTCACAAGGCAAATCAGAAGATATTTTGTATTGATTAAAATGAAAACAGAACATTTTAAGACAAATGAGGTGCATCTCAAGCAGTGCTTAGAGGGAAATTTGTAGCATTAAATGATTATACTGGAAAAAAGAAGAATGGTCTTAAATCAATATATTAAGTTTTACTTCAAGAAACTAGAAAAAGAAGAGAAAATTAAAAGTAACCAAGAGAAAATAAATAATAAAGACAATAGGATTTTTTTTTTTTTTTAGGAATTTTTTTTTAAAGTAGAAAGAGGGTGGGGCGCCTGGATGACTCAGTCAGTGAAACATCTGCCTTTGGGTTAGGTTATGATCTCAGAGTCCTGGGATCAAGCCCCACATTGGGTTCCCTGCTCAACTGGGAATCTACTTCTCCCTTTTCCTCTGTCACTCCCCTTGCTTATGCTCTCTTGCTCTGCTCTCTCTCTCAAATAAATAAAAAAAAATTTTTTTTAAAGTAAAGGGTGATGTGGAAGGGAAAGAGAGAGAATTCAAAAGCTGGTTCTTTAAAAATACCGATAAAATTGACAATTACTAATCATGGGGAAAAAAAGAGGAGTGGTTAAAAGAAGAAACAAATGATCAAAATGCAGAATAAAAGACCATCATAGATGCTATGGATATTGAAAGGATAACATGAGAATATTATAAGCAAACTTTGGGCAATAAATTTGACCACTTAGATTATATAAAGAAAATACTTGAAATGCACAAACCTCCAGAAGAAATAAAAATTCTGGATTGCCTTTTATCTATTTTTAAAATGGAGATATAATTCATAGACATAAAATTTTATGTGACACAAAATTCACTATCTTAAAGTGTATGATTCAGTGGTTATTAGCATATTCACAAGGTTGTGCCACCATCACCTCTAATTCTAGAACATTTCATCACCCTAAAAAGAAACCCTGTACCCACTAATAACTCCCCATTTCCTCCTTCCCCCAACCCCTGACTCTACTAGTCAACTTTTCATCTCTGTGGAGTTGCCTATACTGAAAACTCCATATAAATTGAACTGTACAATGTATAGCCTTTTGTGTCTGGCTTCTTTCACTTAGCATAAGTTTTTAATATTCATCCAAGTTTCACCATGTACCAGTACTTCATCCTTTTTTATGGCTAAAAATATTCCCTTGTATAGACGTACCACATTTTGTTAATGGACATTAAAGTTGTTTCCATTTTTTGACCTTTGTGAATAATGTTTCAATGAAAGTTCCTTTGTAAATTTTTGTGTGAATGTGTGTTTTCATGTCTCTTGGTTATATACTTGCAACCCGTTTTTAGCTTTTGAGGAACTGCCAAACTATTTCCACAGTGGCTGTACCATTTTACACTCCCACCACCAATGTACAAGTGTTCCAGTTTATCTACATCTTTACCAAGACTTGTTTTTCTTTTTCTTTCTTTCTTTCTTTATTTTTTTTTTAAGATTTTATTTATTTGACAGACGGATCACAAGTAGGCAGAGAGGCAGGCGGGGGGGGGGGCAGGAAACAGGCTCCCGCCGAACAGAGAGCCCGACGTGGGGCTCGATCCCAGGACCCCGAGATCATGACCTGAGCCGAAGGCAGAGGCCCCAACCCACTGAGCCACCCAGGCGCCCCTCTTTTTCTTTTTTTAAATAGCCTTCCTCATGGATGTGATGTGTTATCTCATTGTGGTTTAGATTTGCATTTCTCTAATGACTAATGATGTTGAAGATCTTTTCACATGCTTATTGACCATTTCTATACCTTCAGAGTAATATCTATTCAAATCCTTTGCCTATTTTAAAAATTGGATTGTCTTTTTATCATTGAGTTGTAATAGTTCTTTATATATTCTGAATTGTAGACCCCTGTCAGATATATAATTACAAATACTTTCTTCCATTCCATGGATTATTTTTTCCATTTCTTATAGTGTCTTTTGATGCACAAAAGTTTCTCATTCCCATGAAGTCCAATTTATCTATTTTTTGGTTGTTGTTGTTGTTTATGCTTTCGGTGTCATAGTTAAGAAACTATTGCCTAATCTAAGGGCAAGAACACTCACATCTATGTTTCCTTCAAAAAATCTTATACTTTTAGCTCTCACATTTAGGTCTTGATGCATTTTGGATTTAATTTTTGTGTATGGAACAAGATAGGGTCCATTCATTATTTTGTAAGAGGATATCCAGGTGTCCCAGCACCATTTTAAAAAGCTATTCTTGGGTTGCTGGGAAGATGGTGGAGTAAGAGGACCTTGGGCTGACTTCTTGGTGTGTGGCCACCCAGAGAACACCCACATCAGCATAAATAACCCAGAAAGCAACTCCAAAACTGACAGAACAGACTTCACAGCCCAAGGTAGACAAGAGGCCACAGTGAAGCAGATCCACCTGCTCTGATCACTCTTGGCAAGATCCCATCAAAGCAGTGCCACAAGCCTGGCAGTGTGCATGCAGCCCAGAGAGGGGTCAGCACAACCCCACAGTGAGTCCTGCTCCAGGGAGAGGGGAGGATAACTGCACACTAATCTGTGACCCCAGCAGTTGGTTGGGGGCAGGCAGCTGGTCTGACTGCAGGGCCCTCCCACCAACAAAAACTTCTTGGGGGACCACACAGGGAAAGGGCCTGCAGTTTGGTGCTACTTCATCTTTGGGAAATGCCTGCTCTGACTCAACTCAAGCCCCAGACAGCCCACTTACACCACCCACTTACACCACAGGCACCAGACTCTGACCACACAGAGAGCCATTACAGGCTGGACTGAAGGCAAACACAGCTCTGCCACAATGGTAGGACATCCCTGTAGCAACATACATAGGAGACACCCCTGAGGCACCATTTTCTGGTGAAAGGAGACATTGCACTGCAGGACCTCTTCTTTATAAAGCCACTATTTTCAAGTGCAAGAGACATAGCTGACTTTCCCAATACAGAGAAACAGACACCGCAACAGACAAAATGAGGAGACAGAGGAATATGTCCCAAATGAAAGAGCAGAACAAAATCAGAGCAAGAGACCTAAGCAAAATGGAGATAAGTGATAGTGAATTTAAAGTAGTGCTCATAAAGATACTCACTAGAATTCAGAAGGGAGTGCAGAACCTCCATGAGACCCTCCACCAAGAGATAGTAGATTTAAAAAAAAAAAAAAAAAAAAAAAAAAAAAAAAAAAAAACAACGAATAGAGCTATTGAGCTCACTGAATGGAAATAAAAACAAACCACCTGGAATAAATAACAAACAAAAGGAAGTAGAAGAACAGATCAGCCACCCAGAGGACAGAGTAATAGAAAGTAATCAAGCTGAGCAGATGAGGAGAGGGGGAATATGCAAAATGAGAATAGACCCAGGGAACTTATTGACACTGTCAAGCATAACAGTTGCATGACAGGCATCCCAGAAGGAGAAGGGTGAGAAAGGGGGGCAGAAGATTTATCTGAAGAAATAATAGCTAAAAACTTCCTGAATCTGGGGAAGGAAAGAAAAATCTAGATCCAGGAGTCACAGAGAGCCCCCCCCAAAAATCAACTCAAAGAGGTCTGCACCAAGACATGAAGTAAATAAGATGGCCAAAAGTAGTGATAAAGAGAGAATTTTAAAAGCAGCAAGAAAAAGGAAAGCAGTGCCATACAAGGGAAACCCCATACGGCCACCTGTGGGTTTGCAGCAGAAACTTTGCAGGCCAGAAAGGAAAAGCATGATAAATTCCAAGTGCTAAATGGAAAACTACAGCCAAGAATACTCTATCCAGCAAGGGTTTCACTTAGAATAAAAGGACAGAATTTCCCAGAAAAACAAAAGTTAAAAATAAAACCAGGGGCGCCTGAGTGGCTCAGTGGGTTAAAGCCTCTGCCTTCGGCTCAGGTCATGATCCCAGGGTCATGGGATCGAGCCCCGCATTGGGCTCTCTGCTTGAAAGAGAGCCTGCCTCCCCCTCTCTCTGTGCCTGCCTCTCTGCCTACTTGTGATTTCTGTCTGTCAAATAAATAAATAAAATCTTTAAAAAAAAAAAACAACAGCCACGTCCCTGTCATACATGATGCCATCAGCCTATGGGTCCCAAATCCACAGTCCAGCTGCCCTCTTGCCCAAGTCAGCAAGCACTGCCTGCCATCTGCTTAATGTCAAGTCAACACGTCTTCACTGCAGATTGCCAAGGGCTCAAATGGCCCTCTTCCCCTCAAATTCCAACACCTATGCTCAAGTTTGGGTACAAAAGTGGGCATAACTATAACAGCAGAATTAAGTAACTCAAACAGTGACACTCTTTATGTGGAATATCTAATGGATAAAAGGAGTGTGCCAAGCTGAGAATATCTTCAACAAGCACATCAAAGAACAATACATACAGTGTGATTCTGGTTAGCAAAACAAACAAACCCAGGAAAAATAAAACAAGATGAAATTAGAGAGGGAGACAAACCATAAGAGACTCTTAAGTATAGGAAACAAACTGAGGGTTGCTGAAGGGAAGGAGGTGGGGTGGTGGGAAAACTGGGTGATGGGCATTATAAAGGAGGGCACCTGGTGGAATGAGCACTGGGTGTTATATGCAACTGTGAATCACTGAACTCTACCTTTGAAACTAATTATACACTATGTTAATTAACTAAATGCAAATTTAAAAAAGGAACACTTGCCCCCAAAAGCTATTCTTCGGGCACCTGGGTGGCTCAGTTGGTTGGGCATCTGCTCAAGTCACGATCTCAGGGTCCTGACTGGATCTCAGGGTCCACATCAGGCTCTTTGCTCAGCAGGGAGTCTGCTTTTACCTGTCACTCTCCCTCTGTGCACTCTCTCTCTCTCTCTCAAATAAATAAATAAAATCTTTAAAAAATAATATAAAAATTAAAAGGCTATTCTTTTCCCACTGATTGATGTTCATACCCTTGTTGGAAATCAATTGACCATAAATGTATGGGCTTATTCCTGAACTCTCCATTATATTCCACTGATGTATATGTCTAACCTTATGCCAGTACTACACTGTCTTGATTACTGTAGCTTCATAGTAAGTTTTGAAATCAGGAAGTGTGGTTCCTCCAATTTTGTTCCTTTTTATCAACTTTGTCTTGATTATTCTGAATTCCTTATATTTCCATATGAATTTTATGCAAAAAAAAAAACAGTTTGAATTTTGATAGAAATTGCACTGACTCTGTGGATCAGTTTGGGAAGTATTGCCATCCTAACAACACCAGGTCTTCTGATTCATGAACATGGGATGTCTTTCCATAAATTAGGTCTTTAATTTCTTTCAGTAATGTTTTGTCATTTTTGGTGTACAAGTAAGTATTGCATTTCTTAAGCTAAATTTAGTCCTAAGTATTCTTTTTGTCACTATTATACATGGAAGTATTTTTCTTAATTTCATTTTCTGATTATTCTTTGCTGGTATGCCAAAATACAGATGATTGGTGTATATGAGTCTTGTGTTCTTCGTCTTGCTAAAGTCATTCATTAATCTTAATTGTGTGTATGTGTGAATCCTTTAGTGTTTTCTATACATGAGATCATGTCATCTATAAGTAGAGATAGCTTTACATCTTCCTTTCCAATCTGGATACTTTTGATTTCTTTATATGATCTAATTCCTCAGGACAATGTTGAAAAAGAAGTGGTAAAAGTGGACATCCTTGTCTTATTCCTGATTTTACAGCCCACATCTATTTTTTTAACAGGTTCTCTAGTGAGAAACATTCCTTTAAAGAAAATTCTTGGCCTCTGATGACTTAATTGATTAGTTATATCAAACATTTAAGAATAAATTAATGCCAGTTCTACAGAAAATGGAAAAGTAGGGAACACTTTCCAATTCCTTTTATGAGGCAAGCATTACCCTAATACCAAACCAAAGATATTATAAGAAAGGAAGGTCACAGTCCAACAGCCCATGTCAACAAAAAGCAAAGTACTTTAACAAAATATTAGTGAACTGAATCTACAGTATCTGAAAAAGTTGATGCATCATGACTAAGTATAGTTTATCTCAAGAATGTGAGGTTGTTTTAACATTCAAAAATCAATGTATTTCACTAACTTAATAGAGTAAAAAAAATCCCCCAAACACATGATTACCTTAATAGATACATAAAAAAACATTTAAGAAAATGGAATACTCATTCATAACTTAAAAATGAAATAAATTCAGCACACTAGGAATAGAAGGGAACTTCCACACTTGAGAAAGGGCATCTATGAAAAATCAACAGTTAACATGACACTTGATGGCATAAGACTGTATGTTTATTCCTAATATTGGAAACAAGGCAAGAATTTTCACTCTCATCATTTCTGTGGAACAATGTAATAGATGTCCTAACAGACAAGGGAAAGAAATTAAAAGGCTTATATATTATAAAGAAAAAAAATTAAAATGATCTCTTTGCAGATAATATGACCATTTGCCCATGTAGAAAAGGGTTCAATAAAAAACCTGCTAGAATTGATTAGTGAGGTTAGCATGGTAACAAGATTCAAGGTTCACATTTTAAAACCCTGTATACTAAAAATAAATAGCTGATAATTTAAATATTACAATATCATTTATAGTAGCAAGAAAAATATGAAGTACTTTGGAGCAAATTTAATAAAATATATGTTATTCGTATATACTAAAAACTATAAAAGATTGCTCAGAGAAATTTAAAATGATCTAAACAAAAGGGACAGACATACTATATTCATGAATCAGAAGACTCAGTAGTGTTCACAGAGCTGGTGCATTTGCTATAAAAATCCCAGATAGATATTTGGAGAAATTGATAAGTCCATTCTAAAATTCATATGGAATTTCAAAGGAATAGCCAAAGCAATTTTGAAAAACAAAACAAACTTGGATATCTAACTGTACCAGATTACTTGGAAATCTTGCTATATCAGATTTCAAGCCCTACTATTAGATTACAATAATCAAGACATTCTTACATTGGCATAATTATAGGTATTTAGCTCAAGGGAACAGAATAGAGTCCAGAAATAGCCCCAAACATATAAGGTCAATTGATTTTTGATGAATGTGCTAGGGTAATCCAATGGGGAGAGAAAAATCTTCTCAACCAATGATACTGGAGTGATTGGATGTTCGTGAACAAAAAAATGAATCTCAATTAATATTATACACCACACAAAAGAATTCAGTCAAGATGGATCATAAACCTAAAGATGTGAGCTAAAGCTCTAAACGTTTATGACAAAACACAGTAGAAAATCACTATGACCTTGGGTTTATTAGAAATTTAAATCTCTGATTAAAAAACAGCACAAACCATAAAGTAAAAGTTGATAATGTGGACTTATTCCAAGTTAAAAAAAAAAACTTGCTTTGTTCTTCAAAATTTAATGATAAAAAGTCATGCTATAGACTGGGAGAAAAATATAAAGAATTTGTATCTAGAATTTATAACAACCTCCTACAACTTCATAATAAGATAAATAATTCAATAAACTATGGGTAAAGATTTGAATAGATTTTTCAGCAAAGATAAAAGAATGGAAAATAAACACATGAAAAGGAGCTTGGGGTCATTACTCATTAGGGAAATACAACTCAAACCATAACGGGATACTTCGACACACTCGCTAGAATGGCTAAAATGATAGTCTGCTGATATCCAATGTTGACAAGAACGTGGAACAAGTAGAACTCTCACTTGTTGCTAGTGGGAATGTAAGATGGTACAGCTACTTTGGAGAAACAGGTTGACAGTTACTTGTAAGCTAAACATACACCCAACCCAACCTAGCAATCCTACTCCAAGGTATTTACCCAAGGAAAACATGTTCATAAGAAGAATTTGCTTGAATGTTCATAACAGTTATGTTCCTAATGGCGAAATGAAAACAACCCAGGTGTCCATCAACTGATGAATATGATGAGATGAATAAACAAATTGTAGTATATCCATACAATGCAGCACTAGTCAGCGATACAAAGGACTTAACTCTTCATTCTCACAACAACATGGGTAAATCTCATAGGCATTCTGCTGGGTTAAAGAAACCAGACACAATACATTTGGTATGATTCCATTGATAGGAAATGTCAGAAAATTTGAAACGATAATGTCAGAAAGCTGACCAGTGGTTATTAGAGGCCACAATTGGAGGTGGGTGTTTGACTGTAAGAGATTATGAGGAAGTTTGTTTGAGTGATGGAAATGTTATATGTTGATTATGGTAGTAGCTACATGACTGTATATATTTGCTAAGACCCATCAAATTATACATTTAAAATTGGTGACTCTTAATATGTATTCATCATAACTCAATAGAATAAATCATCTCTCTAGGTAATTCTAATATACAGGCAAGGTGGAGACCACT
This sequence comes from Martes martes, assembly GCF_963455335.1. Taxonomy (NCBI): domain Eukaryota; kingdom Metazoa; phylum Chordata; class Mammalia; order Carnivora; family Mustelidae; genus Martes; species Martes martes. Next base: position 54,955,165 of record NC_137902.1, read on the forward strand.
GACTCAAGCTCAAAGCCTTATTTTATTGATGGGGAAACATGAACACCTGGGAAGGGAAAGCATGCAAGAGACCTTGAGTCAATGTCTATATGGTAAGTTGGTGGGTGAGTGGGTGAGTGGGTGAATGAATTGATAAATAATATGACTGAGTGAGGTTATTAGAGAGCAACCATTAGAAATCATGTCATCTTGCCCCCAGATCTTTCTCCCTGCATCAGGATTAAGGAAAATTTGAGAATTGGCTCTTAAAGGAAACAGAGAAAGTACAGGGGTAGTCTGTAAGTTACAGGGATAGTCTGAAAGTACAGGGGCAGCCTCAAAGACAACCTGTGAGGCTTGTCCACAAGGTGGGTGGAGATCAGGAATGATGGGCTCGGGTATGGTTGGCTTGATTACTCCTGACCTTCCCTACCAAGCTTCAGGTCCCAAAACAGAATGCATTTGAGATGGAGTAGATGGGTTAGGATTGGTATATTGGAGTGCAGTCTGGCTACTCAGAACAGTGTCCAGGGGTCAGCAGTATCAGCATCACTTGGGAGCTTCTTAGAAATGTGAATCTCGGGACTCACCCTAGGTCACTGAATTGGAGTCAAGAGTCTAGATTCTTCAAAGTTCGAGAAATAGTCCAGTAGAGGACTTTGCAAAATTTTGGAGGCTAAGGGAGAGGACAGGGCCAGAGATCATGTCTTATTTTTCTCCAGAGGCAGCAAACTATAAAGAGAAGAATGCTGGGCCATGGGGAGGGGCAGGTCACTTCCCTTTCCATGAGCTTTAATGTTCTCATCTATAGAATGAGCATATGGAGAATTCCTGCTCAGCATACCTGTCATATAGGGGAAAGGAAAAGGCAGGTGTGAAATCACCATGGAAGCTGTTGGCTGCCGATGCCCCTGCCATACCACTCTGTCCCCCTCTGCCTGTGATGTGTATGTAATATGCTGGTTTTCATTCCTGGCACACACTGACCTCCCCAGCTCCAAGCCCAGGCCCAGACCCACAGTTGGAACTCAGTAAATTCTCATGGCCTTATGGCAGTTTTATGGCCATCTGGTCTCCCTTTCACATTGCTCTCCTTACCGGTTCCTGAAGATGGATAAGAGCAAGGAAGAAGCCCCATCCCAAGTATGCTAAATGGAGGGGAAAAATTAAAAACAAGGATAGTTTGTGGGAGGCTTCTCAGAAGTGCGTGTTCTTGGGGCCTTACACCTTCTGGCATCAGGGGCCCCTGAACCTCCTGAGACTTCCAAGAATTGGTTCTTGGGACAGCTGACCATTTTAGCAGGAGCCTATCCTATGCGTATATTGTGATGGTTCAAGAGACAGGAGTATCCTTTCAATTCCACCTTCTTCTGAAGAGGAGGACTCAGGTGTAAGGCAGGATTGCAGCAGCCCTGGGCTCTTGGAGCCTGAGTGCTGGCAGGCCCCTACCTGGCCCTGGCAGTTGGATTTCATTCCTGCTGAAGAATAGCTAGTCCAACAACATACGGCCTCAACATGTTTAATCCTTGGCCCCCACGGTTCAGCCACATGCCATGTGATTCCTCTGGCACACACAGTCACTGCCTGAATTCATCTTCCTCCCTCAATATACCAATGTTATCCCCTTGGAATATGTTGTCAGTCCTTTCTGCCTACATTATCTCTCTTCTCATGCATTCCTACTTCCACAGCATCAAGTTAACTTGCCTTGCATTCATTGAGAACCCCTGGCACTAACTGCTATTTCTGGAATGCCCAGGGACACCACTGGCATGAGCTGGCACTCACTCTGGCACAGGGAAGAATTCTATGGTCATGGGCATGCTCACTCACTATGCACTGGATGAGGGCTAAAGCACCTTTTCCAGTTCTCATTCTATGTGTGAACCAGGAGGCATTGTCCCCCTGCCTTTTTCAAGATCATGCAGGAGCAATTGGGATTGATTTCACCTAACTGTACTCTTCTTAGCAGGGGTAATGTCTATATTGCTCTCAAGCATAACATTGTCAAAATGGAACTTTTGATCCTGCTCCCCGTCTCAGTAAGTGCACTGTTATCTACTCACTTACTTACTTAAGCCAAAAACTCAGGTACCAAACTTGATCCCTCCCTTTCCTTCATTCCCCACATCCAGTCCTGCTGGTGCCCCAATGACCTGTTTCCAAATCTAGTGAGCACTTTTCTATACAAATCTGTATTAGCTTCCTATGGCTGCTGTAATAAATGCCTACCAACTTGGTGGTTTAAAACAATAGAAATTTATCCTCTCTCACTTCTAGAGGCCAGAAGTCTGAAAGCAATTTCACTGGGCCAAAATCAAGATGTCAGCAGGGCCACACTCCCCTGGAGGCTCTAGAGGAGAACTGCCTCCCTGCCTCTTCCAGCTTCTGGTGGCTGCTGACATTCCCTGACTTGTGGCCCTAGCACCCCATTATCAGTCTCCCAGGCCGCATTGCCTCCTCTTCGGTCCATGTCAAATCTCCCTCTCCCTCTCTCTTACGAGGATACACACATTTAGGACCCACCTAAATAATCTAGGATAATCACTCCATCTCAAGATCCTTGATTCAATCACATCCGTAAAGTATGGATGTACTTTATAAGGTATATTTATAAGGATGTGCTGTATAAGATGACATTCACAAGTTCCAGAGATTAGAGTGTGGATATATTTTGGTGGTAGTGAGGGGATGGCTTAACATGCCACTCCATCTTCAGTGGTTAACCACTGTCTTTGAAACTCTTACTTCTCTTGGCTTCCATGTTCTTTCCTCTTTGATTGGCCACTCCTTTTCATTTGCCTTTGTAAGGCTCTATTAGCAAGATTTCTATCATCCACTCAGTTGCTGAAAACCCATGAGTCATTTTTCTTGCCCTTTCCCTTCATACCTTTCCCCAGCCAGCTCATCAGACAATCTCTAAACTGTAGCCCAGGTCTTCCATTCTCACTTCTCCCCAGCTCACTTCTATTTGCACAACCACTACCTTTGTGGTTCAAACCACTCTTCTCCCTCACCCAAAATAGACTCTGTGACCAAAGGAATGTATCAGAAGGCCCAGATGCCTATTGAACATCCTCTCAGCCTCTCTCTAATTCCAGCCACGATTGCAGTGAACATTTCCAGGAAGGTTTCCACTGAGAGTGTCTTAGCTCGAGTAAATGATGTGTGATTTCTTTGCTTACTATACTAGGGTTTCTCCGATGCCACAGTATGGGACCCCAGGAGAGATCTTCACAGCACAGGGCATGTGCAACCTGGAAGCATGGCAGGGGAGAGTCAACACTGCTGGGCCAATAGGGAGATGGGAGTTGATGTAGAATTGTTTCTCTCTGTGGACTGTCATGTGGAAAATTCTGAGAGGTATGCCATATCCTCCTGAGAAAGTTTCAATGAGATTAGCTCTGATTTTATATGATGGGAAACAATTCAGTAATGCATATTTGTATTGGGTTTTTCTGTTTTCCTCTTTAGTCTACCTGGTCCTTCATCCTTGGCACCTGGGATTGCTTTCCAGATAAACTGCCTGCCCGTGAGTCTTTACTTCAGATCCTGCATCTGAGAGGAATCCAGACTAAACCAGTGAACTTTCCAAAATGCCATGATTCCAAGGCCCTCCACGCCCCCCCTCAAAACCTTCCAAGAACTCCTCAATGGTCTTGTGTTAATGGCAAAGCTTTTCCTGTGACTGACAAGGGTCTGAAGAATTTGTTTCCTTCCTGACTCTCCAGTACCATTTTCCCCAACCACCTTTCCACTTCCCACTTCAACCTCACTGGCCCTCCTATAAGTGTCCTTTCCTCTCTGAAATTTCTCTCTCCTCAGGACCTTCAGGAGATGGTCTGTCTTGGAGCTCTTTCTTCCCTGCTCTTCTTCCAGATGATTCCAGCTTATTCCTCACCTCTCAACTCAAGCATCATTTTCTCAGGGACCTCCCTTACTTATGGATCAGGTACCACTCCCCATTATGCATTCTTCAAGCATAACTTTGGATAACTTTCCTTCTCAGAAATGTTTATTTTGCTTGAAGCTTTCCTTTTATTTATGTTATTATATGTGTTATTATATGACTAATTATATGACTAATGATAAACCTCAGGAGGATAGAGATTGTTAATTTTTGCTCTTTAGTTATCCTCAAGATCACACCTAGTGCAAGGCACACAGAGTAGACATTCAATATTTATTGAAGAAATGAATGAATAAATAAATTAGAGCATAATTATTCCACAATGTTTGAGGTATATATAGAAATATGTATAGACTATAGGAATATGGTATTTTTCTATGTTCTTTTCAAACAAATTAAACCTGGCTTCAGCACTCACCAACCAATATCAGCAACTTTCAAGACTCCTCCCAAGCTTCAATCTGAACAAATGCCTCAGGCTTACAGAGTCCTGGAACAGCAGAACAGGCTCTGTTGTTTACTGGGTGCAGGAAGTGACCCCTCCCCATTCCTTCTTGCTCAGTCTTGACTGAGTGTGCAATCCATTCCAAGATTTGTGGCTCTAACAGAGGCTCTACTTCTCCCTGCCAGCTGGCCCCACAGGGACCTTCACCTTGCCATTCAGTGACTAGTCCTCACAGCCCCCACACAGCCAGCCTGCTGGGAGTCCTGCTTCCTGGAAATGGGCTCAGGTCCATACACCCTTCCTTCCCAAGAAGACTGAAATGTTGTCCTCTTCAAAACCTGCAGAGGCTCAAAAACACTCAGGTGCCAGCTTGTTTTTCCCTTCTCAATTCCAACACACACTTCCTTTTCCTTCTCAAAGGGTCTGTCTTGTGGTCCCAGGAGTCATACTCAGAACCTCAAAGGAGCTTGCTTGCCTTTACTGGGAGATGGGGGAGGTTGGTGAGTGCTACAGCAATGCAGCGGTTAGTTTTTCCCCTCTTGTGTGGTGGCAGGTTAAGCTTCCTGCCTTCAAGGTTATGTGCTCCTAAGGATGGAAAGAATAATATTAAAGCACTTACGATATTGAATTCCTAATGACTCAATGTGTTACATTTGCATACAATTGTAGGTGGTTCACAGCTCCCTTCAAGCCCCACTCTGCCTCACGACTACATTACGTGGGGTCATCCTGGACGTGTTGCTGTCCATGGTGCTGAAGCATCATCAGACTCAAAGGTGAGGCGGTTTTTCCTATTGTTTCACTTCTGTGCAACCTTTCCCAGGACTCATACATTTATTATTTACTTGTTAAAGTGAAAGATTTTCAAAAACCTGTTGCAGCAGAATTAGAATCAGGTCTCTCTCTTCCCAATATATGTAGATGATTCTTGTATTTTGGGCAATTCCATCTAAAATTTTCTTTCTGGAAAGTTAGGGGAGGTTTGGGGCCCTACCCAGTGTGCACCCTGTTTATTTATGAGTGTCACTGTGTTTGAGAGAGATGCTGATATTTGGGTGGGGGAGGGAGTGTGCAGCTTGGTCAGTATGAAGCCTGGCTGATCTCATTCATTTTCTTTAGCTAGATGCTGAGTATAACCTGTCCACTTGGTTGTCTGTGCTAGAGGCCTCTGAGTCATCACCTCCTCCATCTGTCTCACCCCCACAGCCTGCGAATCACCAAGGCTAGTTCAGAAGTGTGTTCATTTACTCTCATCCCATCCTACCACTGTGGCTTTGAGCAGACCCTCAGCTCTGAATCACAGCCACAGTTTCAGGGGCTCCTGCCTCCACATTACACCTGCTTTTGAGCCTCCACACAAGTCAGGAGGCTCCCCACTTTGACACTTTCTTAAGTGTCAAACCCAACCTCTTACCATGGCTTCTTGCCAACAACCATGCTTGGTCCTTCGTCTATGCATTTGTATATGCTGTACCTTCTGCCTTCATTACCTCCACTCTTCTGTTTAGCAAATTCCGCATTCTTCTACACCCAGCTCAAAGGGCCCCTTTCGCTGGAGACTTTATTGATCTGTGCATGCTTGGGCCCCACACAGGTCCACACTTCCACCGCCTGCAACAACGCCCCACCCCCAAGCTTCTCTGTCCTCCTCTCTCAGTTCTGGGGCAAGATTATGACAGTCTTATCTTTCTACCCTCTTCATACTAAGCCAAACAAATGATGGGTGCTCAACAAAAATTTGCTGGAAACATGGTTGGCTAGTAGATTTTGTCTGTCTTGTCAGTTGAACCTTCCTCAGAAATAAATCTCTTCCATCTGTATCTAGCAGCCACGTTGGAAACTCCTCCTAGCCTCAGTCCCTCTCACATTAATTCATTTCTTCAAGGGCACATTGCAGCTGGCAACTCATACCTTATCCCATCTTTCAGAAGCCTGAAGCTTGTGTCTATATCACCTCCCAATTCACTTTGGTTTCTCTGAGTAAGAGCATTCCAGTCCTTTCTGCTTTCTCATAGATTACTGTATTTAAGAATGTTACTTTGTTTTAGTATAGGAGTCTGTGGCGAGAGAGAGTGAAATACCCATTCAGTTCATAAGGCCAGGAGGCTGAGAAAGTCTTCCCCTGGCCTGTACTCTGTTCTTCCTTCTCTCCTTCTCCTGGCAACCAGGAGCTAAGATCTCCCTAGCATGTGCCCAACCCTCAGCTTGCCTAAAATGCTCCATGAACCAAGCTCAGAATGAGAAAATCAAGCAAATATTTACCTAATGCATAGAGGAGAAGGAATTCTCCCCCAGTTGAAAATGAGTCCCGATATATTCCTGCAGCCATACCTCGTTCACTCAGGCCATAAAACTCAGCCTGAAAGCACTTGTGCTCTAGGGCAGGGAGGGATGAGGATCTACAGCAGCCTCTGCTAAGGGTGCGAGGCAGGCATATAGTGGGGCCTCAGAATTCTTGAGCCTCCTATTGTATGTGTGTATGGCATGGTAGTATTCCAAGTGTTATGAATTTGGGGTTTGAGATGGGGACTCTAGGTGAGTGTAGGGGCCAGTTATGGATATAATGGAGGGAGAAGAAAATGTTATAGGAGTGGAGTGCATAATTCCAGATATGAGAGAAGAGGTGTTCCAAGGAATGGAAAGATAGTGAGATGGGTCAAAGAGTGCAGGGTGTATTGTGCCCGAGTTTTCGCGTCTGAGAGACCATCAAGGAGCCAACACCGATGCAATCGCATGAGGGTTTATTTGACAAGCTTAAGCTTGGGCCCAAGTGTACCCAACGCAGCGGAGTAGGGACTTGGACCCCGAACCAGATTACAGTCAGGGTTTCTAAAGGCAGAGTAGGGGTGGACTCAGCAGTGGGTGAGGACAAAGGCGGTGGTCAGAAGGGCTATCAAGGTAAAGAAGGCTGTCAGGATATTGGAGGCCTGGTTATTATCAAGCCAAGGCTGTTTTTCCCTCTAATGAGGCACTAACATGAAGACAGTCGGGAATTTCCTGGTGGAATGTCACATTCCTCCTATCAAGCGTCCTTGTAAGTGAGAGTTAGCACTGGGACATTTGTAAACCGAGGGAGACTCCTGTCTTGCAGGATTGTGATTTCTGCAAGTTAAATATTTGTTCACACATACTACCGAGGGGAGGGGAGCAGGTGGAGAGGGGGTGTAAGGTGCCAGCTTTTGCTTTGTCAAGATGGCTGTACTTATGTCAGGGCTAGACTCGAGGTGGGTGCAGCCTTGTTTTTCTTGGCCTCCACAGGTGGATATAGGAGAATAGACAGTCCTAGCTAAGAGTTTTTGGTGTGATTGAAGGGGAGCATTCTAGATTTATGTATCAGGAATACAGTTCTAGATTAGGATAACTTTAAAGATTCTAGGTGTGATAGATGGGAGTACAAGGGCATAATGCCTGTGTTTGGGTGTCTATGTGTGTGTGTCGGGGGTGGGGGTTGTGTATGTGTGTGTGTGTGGTTTGAGGCTTACAGACCAGGCTGGTAAACACGTGAAATGCTGAAACAGGTGAAAACTAAGATAGGAAGGGTTTAAGACAGGGCAGAAGGTAGAGCTTGTGGCAGAATTCTGCTACCCTGAGAACTTGAGATCATCTGGGGCAGCTCCCTGCCCACATTGCTCTCAGAGCCCTGTCCCTGGCTTTGTATACAGAGGGCCCCTTCAAGCTCTAGCAGCTGGGCACCAAGCAGTCTCTCCACTCTACCATGTGTCCCCACTCTTGCTACTTGCTAGATTGGGATACAGAGTAAATCCTTTCCAGAATGTGTTCCAGAAACCCAAGTAAATGAGATGACCCCAGGAAGGGGACCCAAGGGAAGCCTGGAAGGAGCTGCAAGTGCCCTGGAAACATTGCTGATGGGGTTGGAGAAGATAGGGACCCTTGAGTCTGGGGGTCAAAGATGGCCCCCCTGAAATGGGCTTTAAAGGACCAGAAAGATCTGGGTTTAGGAGGGGGATGTATTATAGCAAAGCAGTGAGAATGAGGTTGCAATGGAGCCTGGGTGGGAGTGGGGTGGTGGGCAGTGGAGAGGTCAAATCAGCCACAGCAGATGGTTTGGATGATTCTGAAGGGATTGCAAACTCACATGTCTGAAGGAGCCAAGCAGGTGATGTGAATGAGTAAAGCAAGCCAGGTACAAGACGAAATTAAGAAACGTGGGGATGGAAAAATGGAGGGAGTGCCCCAAATAGCTAAGGACCTTCAAGATGAAAAATAAAATGAAACACTGGGCAGGTCAAATGAAATCTGGCCCATGGGCTACCAATTTGAAACCCCAAGAGAGTAGCAAGTGCTTTGGTTGACAAGGTGTGTATGGCAAAGGCCTTGGATGCCCAGCCCAGCTGAAGAAGAACATTCTGCAATAAGGCCTAACTGCCAAGGACCACAGGGCAACAGTGCTTTCTAGATGGTGCCTTCCCCTTTCCTCACAAGGAGCTAACAGTTAATAGTGGACTCAGCACAGTTGGTCTTGGACCCATATTTTGCTTGCTAGATAACCTCATTCCCTCTCCATCAAGGCCTTCCAACCCAAGAATCCCTCAGCAAAGCCCCCTTTCTAAATGCCTCCCAGGCTGGTCTTGCTTTGTGTACAGAGTGTCATCTCCCAGCCCATCACAACACTCCAGCGCACACTGGAGCTGACTTGGGCCTGCCTGCTTCCTTGGGCTTGGTCCTTTGGGGTATGACTCCCTCCTCCTCCCGCCTCCCAGAATCACCTAATCCCTTTTCATCCCCCTCTGGCGAGGTGGGCAGAGGAGGGCTCCAGGCACCTCAGCTCCCATTGTCTGTGCTCCTTGAAACGTTTAAAGGGATTAAGGGCTGGGGGCTGGGCCTGAGTTGCCTTCAGGGATGTGTGTTCAGTGGGGGAGAAGATGAGATTCCATTCCCTTCCATCCCACCCATCCAGAAGGGCTGGTGAGTGCAAGATAGATGGCGTGGATAAGGGGGCATCCAATTAATTCCAATTTAAACCCAATTTGGTCTCCTTATAATTAGAACAGCAGGCGTGTTTTAATAGTGGATTATCTCTCCCGGGCAGTCGTTTGTCACTGCCCTTTCTCTGCACTGGGTCTTCGGGACCACCCCACCCGGGCAGGGGAGATAGAGCTGGGGGAGTGGGGTGGGGCATGGATGGGGAGACCGCTGGGCACAGGTGCACAGAGGAGAGGTGACCACAGACGCTCAAGCCCCATCTTAGCCCATGTCTTGCTGAAGAAAGTCCTGCTCTGTGCCTCGGTTTCCCTGGCCATAAAAAGGGGGAGGGGCATATCAGTGGAGATTCTTTACTCTGACAACCACAGAATAAGAGAAAGGAGAAATTGATGGTAGATCTAGAAGGGGGTGCTATAGGGCTCAAAAGGGGAGGCAGAGATGGGGCATTGTTGTGTGACCTCGGGTGAGCCATTGACCTTTCTGTGCTTTGGTTTTCTTACCTGGCAGATGGGGACAGTGATGACAATAATCATGACAGAATATATCGTTTACAATAATGTCTTAAAATGGCCCCACAGCCACATGTTTTCAAGCGAGCTGTCACAGAGCAAGTCTCTGCCCGTGTCCCTCTCCACCCTGTTCCCTGCAGAAGCCCTTTAGGGACACACTACGGAAAAAACCACTGTCAGACACGGGCAGCCATAGGACACGGGGACCTTAGCTTGGCTCTGCAGGGGCCCAGGAGGTTCAGAGGGGACTTCAGATATGATCCTGAAGATTCCAAAGCCCCCTTGGGCAAAACAAAGGCTGTGCTCTCCTGGCTCAACCTTGTGAGCTCTTTGTTGTTTGGCAAGTACAGTTCCAGTCCAGGTCTCTTTGGGCGCTGCCCACCCCTCGAGTCGATAAGGTGGTTTTCATCATTGTGCCTGCTGGCAGGTAGGGAAACTGAGGCTCAGAGAGGAAAAGGTGATGCTTGGGGGCTAGCTGTTCTATGAGGCAAAGAAAGCTGGTCAGTCCCCTGCCCTGAGCCCAGCTTTGCCTGGGCCCAATCCCCACTTTACTAACGAGGTACCTCAAAGTACCCAGCTCCAGACCTGAACCAATGAATGGCTTCTGGCTTTTTCCCTGGGGCAGGGGTTCTGTCTGCAGGGGCCAGAGCGTACTCCATGGGACACAGAGCCGCTAGCCCACAGACCTAGCCTGCCACCCTCTCCCTCCCTGCCCCTCGGCCCTAGGACGTCAGCCACTGCCTGTGGCTTCACAAATCCTCCCAGGGACGTCTGGGTAATTACAAGATTCTTCATTTACTGATGACACTTTTCATTACCCAGAATGAACACAGCCCTGTTCCCTCCCCACTGCTCAGGCAGGGCTGTTCCTCATGTCCGTGGCTTGATGAGCCAGGTTGGGGCTGGTATGTCCCTCCCCTGGGCCTCAAGACAGCTGTCCCTGCCACCAGATGCTTCACCCTGTGGCACTGGCTCTCACCTCCTCTGTGGGAAGGTCTCTGTGCTTGGAACTCCCACGCTAAACCACCCAGCCATCCCCTGGCCCACCCTGACCCCCCGTTCTTCGCCTTAAAGAAGTGAAGACTCAAAGACGATAAACGGCTTTCCCGAGTTCACGAACGGATGGGTGAAAAACACCCCGGCTCCTCGCTACCAACCCCTTTCCCCCACAAAAGTCCCATTCTTGAATCAAAACGTTTGACAACCCCAGGTTTTATAACCAAATGCAAATGGAAAGCCAAAATCCCCGATTCTTGCTCTCTGAATCTGTCGTGGGGTCATTCATGAGAGGCCAAGTTACGCCAGCACAAGACTGAGATGGGCGGGGGCGGGGGAAGGGGCGGTGGGGTGTGGTGCTCACCGGGGCTCCTAGCTACGGCGCTCTGCTTGGACACTTTGGGAAGTCTGGTTCAGACAGGGCTTGGTTTCTGTTTCTAGACCATTGGCTACATTTTGGTGCCTGGAAACATTTGGAGTAGCTGGAAAAGAGGCAGGACTGGATGGTCCACGAGTTCTTCCTCCCCTGCTCAGGCTCTCAGTTGCTGTAAGGCACTGTAACCTGCGTGGGGAAGTTCTCCTTAGAGCTCATGTGAGTGTCTCTGACTGGATTGGGCAGGGGTCCTGGACTAAACCATAGGAAAGTCCTAAAGTTGGGGAGGGAGCGATGCTGGAGAGGGAGGCAAGGGTTTACCTGCCATGGCCTCCATAAGGCTGGAAAAATGAGGCTCTTGCCAGAAAAGGTTTTTCTGTCCTGAGGGAATTGCAAAACAGCAGGGTATCTTATTTATATACACGAATATATGCACGAATATGTGTGTGTGTGTGTGCACGCGCGCGTCTGCATGTGGATAGGCTTCGCGATATTTGTGCGAACTTAACACACAGCATGGAAGCTTAAAACTGACAAGTGAAATTTAGTTAGCGGGGCGCCCCTTATTCCCGATTTATGACTTCACCAGGGACTCACACAGGCTGCGGGGCTGGGGAGTTGGTGGCGGGGAGAGAGCTGGCGACCCAGGCACCTGCTGAATTATGAGTCGTAATCTATAAACCATTACGTGCTGTGGATTGCAATGGTATTTATTGCAACATGATCACTCGCGTTTCAGAATTTGGTTTTGCACATGGGGAGGAGAAAGGGACCTAAAAAGTCTGTTTCAGAGCAGCCGCCCTTGGCTGCAGGGGGTCAGACCACGGCCGGCAGACTTGGGGTTAGCTCGACACCCCTTCACATACCCCTGCCCCCCCGACAGCGGGACCCGAAGAAGCTCAGTCCATTTTGTTGACTTACAACAAGTCATTTATTTTTAAGGGTAGGTTGCAAAAGAAGGATGAAGGGAATCTACCGTTTACTGGCCTCCTTCTAGGAACCAGGCACCATGTGAACGTGCTTTCTTCATAACAAGCTTGAGATGAAACACATTTACTGCCCCATTGACAGCTGGGGAAGGCGAGGCCCAGAGAGGCATACTGGTTTATTCCTAGAGATAGTACAGTGTAACGGTTAGCAGTGTGCACCTGGGAGCGGTGACATGTGTGACACTGGGCAAGGGACTAAGTCTTGCTGAGTCCCAGTTTCCTCAACTGAAAAATAATAGAAATGATGTGAGACAATGTGTGACATGAGCATTTAGGATGATCCAATACACAGTAACTAGTTATTGGGATGATCATGGTTAGTAAAACTAATAGTAGATTTGTAACCAGGTGCATAGGACCTCAAAACCCCAGAACTTTCCATGCCATCACCCTGCCTGTTGAGCTGAGTAGATTACTCAAGCCCCAGAGCCAGGGAGAGCAGCATCACCAGGGAGCCTAGCCTTGTGCTTCCAGCTTCTCTCCCCTTGGGGGTCATTACCCAGGCATTTCCTTTACCTGCCTGCTTGCTGGCTTCACTTATATGTGTGTGTGTCAGAGGGGGCATCTCGCCTTGTCCCTTCACAGTTTTCACAAAGCCCAGTGAGCCCTGAGGTTTGCAGAACACAGCCCAGAAAATTCTGCCATCAAGTAATTTGGAGCAGTCCAAAGTGTGCAGTCATGGCTGCACACTTTCCTCCCCTGCAGACCTTCTCAGAGCCTTTTTACACCATAAGGCTTGTAATGGCTCTTTGAGAGGGTATATGGTTGGAAGTGTTTCCCAATTTATTGCCAGGGAAGTCTGGGGAGGAAGGAACCCCTAAAACACATTCACGTTAACAATGCTCCAGTGGAAGGGCTGTTTCCTGGACATCAGGGTGCAATCCTTACTTTCTGCATCACTCATTATAACTTTGGAAACCCACTTGGCCTCTAGGTGACCTGGAGGGCATCCCTGAATGTATCTGGGTTGGCTGGAGCCCAGGAAGGAAGGTGTCAAGCAGAAAAGAAAGGATCAGAGCCACACCGGGGCTAGCCGAGCACAGACCCTTCCTTGTGTGCCCTTGGAAAGCAGCTTCCCTCCCTAGGCCTTAGTTTCCCTACCTCTTAGATCTGATGAGCTTGAAGGGTCACCCAGGTCAGGCTTTGTGAGCTTGGGCATCTGCAGGGCAGAAGGAGTCCCGACTCCTCTTGACCTGTCTGCTCCCACCTCCTCCTCCGGCCCCACCCGCTGCTTCGCCCCAGCCCCCACCCCAGGGAGAATGACAAAGGAGCCAACAGACCGACCCAGGCTTAATGTAGCTGGAGCAAATTAATAATTGATGCACGAAGAGAGAAGATCTGCCTCAGAGGGATGTGAGGAAGGAGAGGGGGCCAGGGCACACCAAGAGAGAAGAGTTCTGCTCAGCCCTGGGTGGGCACAGGCTGAGCTCTCGTGGCAACAAGACACTGCCCAGGCACCTGGGGGGGGGTGATTGCCCTGGGGCCCCTGTCAGGCTCTGTCCAGTGAGACCTGAGGCTACAGCCTGGGAACACTGCCTTGGCCATTGGTGAGGGTAGGTTATTGGGGTGTTTTTCTGTTTCAGGACCCCAGGTCGTGGCCTAGTTGCAGCCTGGCCCTGCCCCATGGGTTCTTCAAGTTGGACGGCCCTGGCATGACATCACCAGAACATGGGCAGTGGAAAGCAGTGGGCTCAGGGAACCCTTGGGGTCTGTCTGGTCTGGGACCCGCATGCCACCCCCAGATGGCTGTCCATGACCCTAGCCTGGGGAATCTGCATACCAGGGCTAGTCTGTGACCTTGAAACAGGACTCAGGCCAAGACTTTGTCTCTCTGGGTCTCTGCAATGTTGGGGGTTGGGGGTGGGGTGGGGGAAGTGATTGCCAGCCTCTTCAGTCTTGCTCACACCCCACTGCTGAGCCCGAGGGCCAGCCTGGCACGGCAGCCACTCTAGGCACAAAGGTGGAGGGTGGAGGGGGCAGTGGAGCCTGGTCTTATCCCGGGAGGTCCCCTCCCAGTCAACATTCAAGCCAATCTGTCCCTCTCGGGAGGGCGAGGTCTGTTCCAGGAGCTGGCAAGCCCTCACATGCTCAACACTCTTGCTCCCAGGATTCCAGGAGTGAAGAGGTTGTCAGAACACATCAGCTGCATCCCCAGGACCATCATCACTGGACACATCAGCACAATTCGAGAAAAAGTACTTGCATTTAGTCCCTGCATTGTGTCCTATGCTCTTGCAAACCCGAGCAACTAGCCTGTGCGACGGGCAGAGCCTCTCCTTGCTGGGCCTGCCTTCCCCAGGGCCCTTGCTGGCCCTCTGGGGGGTGGGGGGCCTCAGGACAGTTGGTCCTCCCTGCTGTTCTCATTCTGAGGCTGCGCGATCGTTGGACCCACCTTGCTGCTGGGAGGGAAGGAGTCTGCCAGGCCGAGGGGAAAGGGGAGAGGGCAGCCCTGCTCCCCATGGCCTGGGAGGGGGCCGGGTGAGGGAAGTGATGCTGATCACAGCTGCCCTTCCTCGGTGCCGGCATGGTGCCAGAGAATCCGGATCATCTTGTGAGGTCTAAGCCTCACAAGCACCCCAAAAGATGAGCATTCTCTGTCCCATCTTATACGAGGCCATGGAGACCCTCTTGGCCAAGTTGGCAGAGATGGTATGGGAAGGGCCGAGATCTGTCCTGTTGGAATCCATGTCTGTCTAATTTTAGAGCCTGTCCTCTTATCTACTCCTTCACATTCTCATTCGACGTTCATTAGATAAACATTTCTTAATATCTGTTCCACATGTACGCAAGTCTCCATGCATTAGAATCTGGGGGGTTGTTGGAGGCCTGAAGCCCTAGTGTTTGAAGGGAAGGAAACCACATGTCAAAGGCCCACAGGGGAGAGGAAGCACCACCCACTCAGAGAAAGGAAGATGCCGTGTAGGGCGGGAGCCTCAAGGTAGAGGCAGGAGGTGAGGAGGAGGCTACAGACATTCCCGGGCCACAGCAAGGAGCTTGAACTTCACCCTCGGTCAATGGATGGCATCAAGTCTTTAAATAAGAAGGTGTCATAACCAGGCCAATATTCTGGAAAGATCTCTTTAGCTCTGGAGTGCTGCATGGGTTGAAAGCGGGTAGGAGCAGGGGCAAGGCTGGAGTTAGTTGGCACTCATGCAGGTGGAGGTGACAAGAACCTGCCCCAGGGGTGTGGCCGTGGCAGTGACAACTGAGGACAGACATTTAACAGGTGAAATATACCCTTCGTGCTTGCCTATCTGGGAGTAGATGGGAAAGTCAAGGTTGGTTGCTAGGACTCGCTTTGGGTAACAGATGAAAGGGGCATGAAGTTAGCAGGCTCCGGACAGGGAGAAGTATGGTCACTTCGGGACGGGTTGGGTTTCAGTTTCCCGAGGGCATTCCAGGTCGAGGTGTGTGCCCATCACCAAATACCCGGGGCCTAAAGCTGAAGACAGAGGTCTGAGGGGCAGGTAGAAGCTTCAAAGGCATGAGCATGATGGATGGGGAAGGCTTTGGGGTAGAATCCTTGCCAAGGGAGAGGGCAAGAGAGAGAGAGAAGAGGAGAAAGTGCAGCCAGAATCCTGAGAACAAACAACAGACTGCGCGGGCAGAAAGAGAGGGAGTCTGAAAAGTCTCGGCCATCCATGTTCAGCTGAACCATCAATCCTACTGTACTGGGGACCAAGCAGTGACCACGGTGTCCCTCATACAGGGTGGCACTTGGGATTGTCCCAATGGATGCTGGTTCATGAGCCTTTGCCACCCCCCTCAGATGGAACCTCAGGTGCCCTGGTGCCAGGGGCTCCCACGGAGGTTTCTCACTGGCCCTGTGGGGACCCAGGTGGTACTGAGCCCAGAGAAAAGGGAGGGGCCTGGGAAGGGTGTCGTCCAGCAGAGGGAACAGACTGGCAGGGCTGAGAGCAGCTTGGGGCTCCATGGTGCCATCATCTCCCTGGATTTGGATGCTAGGATTCTTTGGTCGCAGCCAGAAAGTAGGGCTGGTGGCCTCGGCTCATGGTTGGTTCCTACGAGCCCGAGACTACCCCAGAAGTTGTACAGAAGACAGGTGTCGGGGCAGGGGGGCGGTTCTGTAGCAGAGGCATCCCACCAGCTTCCCTGGAGTCCCCGACTCATGCAGTTGGCGCCCTGTGTTTCCTGACGGGGCTCTGCCTTGCCACTGTGCAGCCCCACACCCATCCCAGCCCCCTCACTCCTTGGGAGAAAATCCCAGGTGCATTCCACACAGTCTCAGAGGGACCCCGAGTTGCCCAGGGCAGCCTTCTGCTTTGTGGTGGCTCTCCTTCCCTTCCTGCCTCCCTCTATCCTCCTAACAGTGCTTCTGCGGCCATCCCTCCCCGCCCCCAAAAAAAATCCCTTGCCCTCATATCCTTGTCCCAGAGTCAGCTCTGGGAGGACCCTGCAGGAGGCCAGGGCTGGGGGTTAGGGCATGAACTTCATTCCTCCTCAGGGTCACTGAGACGTCTCCCTTAACCCTGGGCTGCCAAGAGCTCTGTGCCTGTTGCCTCTAGCAATCCCCCCTCACCCCACTCTGCTTCCCTTTCTGCCCCTGGAACGTGCTCAGTGAAGGGTGGGAACTGCAATAATGGCAAGAACACAGGGGCTTGGTGAGGCCCGGCACTGGCTGAGCAAGTACCTGCGCATCCCGGGCTGGGCTGGGCGGAATGGGGTCGGCTGTGGCAGCTAATGCCGGCTGATGGCAGAGGCCTGCGTGGGGCGGGAGGAGGAGCAGCAATTAGCTGCTGCGGTGACAGCCGAGACAGGATGGCTAAATGGGCCCATTAGAGGGCATTAGTGAAGCAACTGGACGGGCCTGAGCCGAGACACGCCGCCTCGCTATGGTTGGGGCTGGGGAGCTTTACCTGAGACCTGTCAGGGACTGTGCCCCCAAGTGAGAGCTGCTTTGAGAGGGCGGGGTGTCCCTATCCTGCAGCCACAGGCCCTGGAGGCAGAGTGCCCATCTGTGGTCATTTGGAGTCCGCTCGCCGAGTGATGCCCGGCCAGTTAATGGCTTTAATGGGGCCTCGCGCGCAGAGCACTTAACACACTTCCCAGAGCCGGGTTCCAGACACTAGCTCATTAGCTCAAACCTCTGAGGCCCATTTCACAGATGGGGGGAGGGGGAGGGACCCATGAAGTGACATGTTAAAGGTTAACCACATGGTTCTTTGTCCCAAAGCAAGCCTAGCTAGCCTGGCCCCAAAGACTCTTATGCCCCCTGAGACTTGTAGAACTGGGTTTTATTCCTCTGTAGCCCCGGGGTCTGGTGTTCGGCTTGGCACAGAGCAGGTGCTTCTCAAAGTGTTTCCTGAGGAAGGTGGGGACCCGGCAGCTGCTGCGGCCCCCAGCCCTGGCTTCCCAATGCCCTGGCCACATAGCATGGCGTCATGGGGCGCAGCAGACGTGGGCTGGAATCCTGGCTGGATCACTTACGTGCTGTGTCCCTTGGCCAAATTACTTCATCTCCAGAGCCTCTACATCCCCACCTGTGGAATGGGGCTAATAATAGGACCTGCACCCAGGGCACCGAGGGTTAAATGAGACACCGTGTGCAGAGAGCCGAGGGATCCCTTAGCACGTAAGTGTGCTGGAAATGGCGGGAGTGTCACCTTCGATTTCATCATTTCCCGCTTATACGGTGGGTGACATTGGCAGTGACCCAGGGCTGGACTTGCAGAAGCAGTAAGAAAAGAGGAGGGAAAACTTGGAGGGAAATCCCAGTCCGGCTCCATGGCCAAATTTCTGGTCTGGCCTCCAGACAGGCAGGGGTGGGGTGCCCTAACCTTGGGAGGGGGGCACTGCGGCTCTAAAAGCCTCCAATGTGACAAGGGTGGGGTGGTCCTGCTGGAGAGGGGTCCACAGGATGGGGACAGCCCAGAGGAGCAGGACTGCGCAAGGGCGGGCCCGAGCCGGTGCCAACAGCTAACCATGACTCTGAGAACATCCCTGCTGATGCCGTGTGCCCCGCCCACCCATTGCAAGGTGGAGCCCTGGAGGTTTGGGAACAGGGACACCAGATGACCTCTGCTGCCCCTGCTGGAAAGGGGCTGCTTGGCTGGGGAGATGGGCGAGGGTGGAGGGTGTGCAGGCTTTGCAGCAGCTGGGCGGGGCTTACAGCGAAAACATCTCTCCCTCTGGGGTCCGCAGCCCTTGGCACTGTCACCCTGCCCAACTCCAGAGGAGCCACTCATGTTACAAATAGAGAGTGGACTTGCCAACCCCCCACTAATTTCCTCTTGTTTTCTTCCTCTGCACCCATTATTAAATTTTGGCTCTGTCTAGACAAAAAGAGACTGGGTCCTCTCTCTGGTGTCCAGGAGGGGAAACTGAGGCAGAGGAATGCTGGTGACTTGCATTCAACTGAGAGTCGCTGCAGTTCTGGCGGGATCTGAGAAGGGAGGGTATACAGATGACCTGAGCTTGCCTTGAAAATGGAATGGAAGTGCACCCAAGCCCCACACTGTCAGTGACCCGCTCTCCTTTCCTGCATCAGCGTTCACCTGCCCCTTTCAGCACCCCTGCAGAGAAGGCAAGGGGAGAACGAATAGGCCCTTTCCACAGGTGAGGAAGTTGAGGCCGCCGGCAGAGCCATGCTGTGTCGAATGCTCTTATTGAACACTTTATTTTTAATGAAAATCATGAGCCAAAAGCCACAAAGATAATATCTCAAATATTATCCAAGAGGGAGTTGTTTTGTTCTGGTATTTGACCAACCTCCAAGGTTGTGGCATTTCCAGAATTTGTCAGTGCAGGGTCAAGCCCTGGGTGGGCCTCTGGCAACCACAGGCGTGTTTAGGAGCAAACAGTGGGATACGTGGATTGGGGGCACCCCTGCTGGGTTGGCTGCTGGTAACTCCAAACTGCCTTCCTGCTCTCTGATCCCCAAGAGCACAGGGCAGCCTCTGGATCTCTCCACTCCCTGGGTGACTCTGCCTCCTTCCCCCCACTGAAGCCCTTTCAGCCTGGCCTGCTGAGGTGGGGGTGGCAGTCCCCTCCGTCCTGCAGGTTGTATGTGCCCAAGGCCGAGGAGCACCGTGGGAAAGTTACCCTGGACTTGTCCAGTGTGCGCCACACCTGGAACCCTGCATGTCACCATTCCCACCCGGCTTTGGTGCCATTGGAACAAAGGAGTCTACTCTGTCAGAGGCAAACTCCACCCACCCCGGGACCCTCATCCTCCTCCTAATCCTACGACTTGGCTATCATAATAGCTCCATCTCCCCATCAAGGCGGACGGAGAAGAAGGCTACAGTAGCACGTGCTCCTTGGGCCGCCGTGAAGATTGGAGGGCGTGCAGGTAGAGCACTTGGCCGGCCCCATCCCTGGGGAAGTGCACAGAGCCTGTCTTCCCATCACTCAGGTGAGATCCATGCAGGTGTGGCCTCCCCAGGAAGGTTTCAGTCCAGCCCAGCCTGGCCTGGAGCCTGGGATAGGACCGGGTTCCCATTAACCCTGCATCGCTGCTCCAAGTCTGTCTGTTCCTCCCGGGGCCGAGGCCCATTAGCCAGGGGCCAGGTACGGATCAGGAGGCTCCCTGGCACACAGCACAGAGCAGGAGCTGAAGAAGCGTGTAGAATGAATGAACACTGCGCTTCTGTCTTCTTCCGGTAACCACCTGTCGCTGCTTTGTCCGTGGGGGCCCAGTGCCACGTGTTTATATTCATGACCTCTCTTGACGCTCACAAGAGCTCGGAGGGAGCTATTGTCTGCATTTTACAGATGAGGAAGCTCTGAGACGCTTGCTCTATCAGCCAGGCTCTACCTAGAAGAGGAGAAGGGCCTCAAATATTTACAATAGAGGGATTAAGTGCCAGGGACTTGCTTTCCCGGGTAGGGGAGGAGCTGCAAGGTGGGCCTGGGTGCCAGCATTCACGATGGCATAAGGCTTCTGTCACCTGAGGCTGGAAACAGGGGAGGGGGGCCTCGTAGCCATGTCCCATGAGAGCTGGACTCACGGAGGAGACACCACCCAAGGCAGAGAGGGAGGGGAGAAATGGGGCCAGATCAGAAACACCAAGCCCAGAGCACTTCCTCTGGGTCCACGGGAAGAAGTGATCCTGAGGCTCTGTCCAGGCCCGCCTCAGTTACAGCTGGGCTCCCCATCCCCAGGCTCCAGGGCACCCCACCTCTGCCCTCCTCACCTCGCCCCTGCCCTTCCTGATGGCCCCAGCCTCTCAGCCCCCCAAGTCCCAGCAGGGCGGCCTGCATCCTCGATGGGTCCACCTTCCGTCCTGGCTGCCAGCCGCCTCCACCAGGGGCCTCTGCACACAGCGGATGCCACGTGACTCCGGGCCAACCCCAAAGACACTCGCTCATCTCCACCCCTCCCATCCACAACGCTTCATGGTGTCCCACTGTCCCAGATCACGGGCCTCCCAGCGGCCACCCCTGTTCTGCCCTCTCCTGGGCCCCAAGAATCCTTCTCACGAGGCATGGCTCCCAGGGGCCTCCCCACATGCTCTAGCTCGCCCCCACGGCAGTACATCTCCACTGCCCCCCACCCCACCCCGCCGCCCCCACTGCAGGGGAAACTCAGCTCGTCATGGTGTCCTGTGACATCCAGCCAGCCATCCCATGGCTGTCCTCGTCTTCCTTAGTGTCCAGTAGCATCTGGCCCAGATGTGCGTTCCATGAGCCCAGCTGTCTCCAAGTAAAGCCCAGCACACAGTAGGCCCTCACTGCAGATGTGTTGAGCAAACACACAATCCCAGTGTACTCATGAGAAAACGGAGTCCCAAAAGAAGCCTGTGGTTTGGTATGGTTACACGGCTCGCGGCAACTGAGCTGGCCCAGGTCCCCCGCATGGCCTGCCCTGTGTCCACCTTGTCTGTTGGGGCTCAGGCCTGATGGACAGCTGAGCGGAGAGGGAGGTAGGTGGTGGGCAGGGGGCCTGGGGGCCCCATGGACGTGCCCCAGACCCTCTCTCCCGCATCCGTCTGCCTGTGATAGGTGCTAAGCTCTGAGGTTTGCTCTTTATTCCTCCCCTCTCTTTCTTTTTCTCCCCACTGGGTCTTTTTAGGCGGTAATTACAGCCGAAGTGGACAATCTGTCTTTTTATTTTTAGGCTTTGACGCTCAGACACCAGGCCCTGGACAGCAAGCACTGCCTAGAAATAGGTGGCTGGCTCCCAAGTGGGGTTCTGTCGGGGCTGATGGTGCACAGGGGTGGGGTTGGAGGGGTGGACTGTGGATGGGCACACCCCTGAAACAGGCTGGGAGGTGGGGAGAGCCTTGCCCAGGGAGCCAGGAGACCTGGGGTCTGGCCCCTTCTACTCTGTGACCTTGCGCAGGTCTCTGGCCCTCTATGGGCCTTTCTTTCCAGCCTAAGCACGCAGAAGGGAGGCCCAGATAATCTCCGTGGGTTTCCAGATGACGTCTCCAGGGTGGAGGGCCCCAGGGCTGGTCAGGAGGGGCTTTCCTGGTGTCGCTGTGCTGAGAGATAACGGGAAGGATGAGCCAGCCCCGGAGAGACACCTGGACGGGGGCTATCCTGCCAATGAGTGATGGGCCTATGTATTGTTACATCTTTCCTCTCCTCCTCTGTTTCTTCCTGGGGCCCTCACATTGTCATTGTCCCTAAGTTATATCTGGCTCATCCTTCCTCCTCGGGCTGCCCTCCCTCAGCTCCCCTTGTCACGTAGGGCTCAGGGGCCACACCATTCCACCCGCCCAGGCTGACAAACAGGAGGCGCCGGCCCAGCGACCTGGGGCTCCAACCGGTCCAGCTGTTTCCTCAGGGTGCCCAGGCCTCAGCCCAGCTGGCCTGACCGCCGCTCGCTTGCAGGCCGCGTCCGTGACCGTCTCCTCAGCAGGGTCACCCACACATCCACTTACCCAGTCACTCACTGACTCATTTAAAAAAACATTTGGTGGGCGCCAGGGGCTGGAGATAAGCCATGAGCAGATGAGGAGCTCAGTTCCTAGTTGGAAGAGACAGACAACAAAACCATAACCAAATGGAGAAGTTTTAGATAAAGATGAGTGCTATAAAGACAAAAATAAGAAGTGAATGACATTGGGAGCTGGGCAGGGTGGCTGTTTCTGGCCTGGTGGTCAGGGACAGTCTCTTGGAGGAGGGGACATTTGAGCTGAAGTGGCTTGGGAAGACCATGCTGGCTGCTGGGGAGGGGGCTGGGTCCCCTGGAAGAAGGGGCCAACTGCCCACCCAGGAGATCAGGAACTTGGTCTACATCATTCTCCCCAGTCTGGGGCTAAGAAAGCCTCTGGGCGTTTTAGGAGAAAATCAAGCTCAAGTCCAAGATTTCACAGAGCCGAGTCCTTCCAGAATCATTTGGCTCCTGGAGGTATGTAGGTCCAGGCCTGTGATGGGGGCTCTTCCCTCTTTACTCTTTGGTGGCTGTGTTGGAATCCGGAGGGGTGAGCCACAAGGCTGCATGTGGAGAGGAGTCCGGCCGTGTGGACATGGCCCAAGCTGTTCTCCCGGCACCAAGGGCTCCATGCCTTGTGTGAACAGACTCAGGAAAATGGAAGTGGAAGGGTCATGAAGGATGCAACTCACAGCTGCCTTCCCCTCCTGTTCTTCCAGCTTGGCCCAAGGACAGGGGGACATTCAGGGTCTTTGAGGCCAGAGTGGTGGGAAGAGGCTAGGAGACAAGATGATCTCTCGGGCAAGTCCCTGGGTCTCAGGCAGGGATTAGAATAGCAGGAGGAAACAGATGTCCTGGAGGCCAAGGGCACTGGCTGAGCTGAGCCTGGGTGGGAGGATCCTTGTCAAGGTGGCCCCTGGGCCTCCGCTTAAGAGTGTTGGGGGTGGAGGCTGGACAAGGCAGGCTGCAGGCTGGCATTGAGCGGGTGTCCAGAGAGGTCAGGGGAGGACTCTTCTGCTCAGGCGAGGCCCTCTGTCTGGGCACCACAACCACACAGCACCTCACATCCTATCAGGCAAGCAATAACAGAGCAAAGAGCGGTGGGGCCTTATCCCATCCCAGGTACGGTTCTGAGCAATGTTAGAGTGATAACCTTGTTAATTCTCGAAATCTATGATGCTCCCGTTTTACAGATGAGTAAACTGAGACCAGAGCTGCAAAATAAACTTGCCTGAGGCTGTAGAACTGTACATGGCAGAGCTAGATTTGAGCCTGGGCCATTTCCCACTGTCGGTGCTTCTAACTGCTCCTCCCCCGGCAGCCTCAGAGCCCAGGGCTGCAGTCACATACCCAAAGGCCAGGAGAAGGTGCGCGTGTGCGGCATCACAGCACGAAACACACAGCGAGTGGGATCCTGCCAGCGCCTTCATTCCTGGGGCCCAGAGTGCCCCCTGCTCCCCGAGGGAGTGTGGGCCAGGCTCACGCGGCCCTGCCTGCTGGACCCTCTGGCCTCCTTTGCTGCTGTGGGTTCTGGCTCGGGCTCTGAGCGCCCCAGCTTTCCGCCGGCTCCATTCCAAGTTCTTTTATTAATTCCCTCACTCTCCAGCCAGAGAACTTTAATTAGCCGGGCCGATTTATCTATATAAATACAAACGGATGGCGTTCTGTGGTGGGCGGGGAAGTGGAAGGGGAGCTGGGCCAGCAGGTTGCCTAGGGCAGAGGAAGTGACAACCGTGCCTTCCCAGCAACCAAAAATATGACTTTAATATCCCGCGCACGTGTGGCTTGCGTGTGCGCTCACCAACGGTGGGGCAGCCCACAGAGCCCTGGCTGCGGGCACCGTGCATGCTGTCACTCATGATGGGAGAACATGTCTCCATAGCGGGGCTGCCTCTGACTTCTCAGGGAGGTCTGAATGCCCCTCACGGAGGAGCGACATTGATGTGTTCCCGCTCGTTGTGGTCCCCTCCCTCGCATCCTGCCCCGGGAGGACAGGAAAAGCGTGACAAAATCACCGTGTTCAAGGGCTCACTCTTGAAGGACTTCTCCCAGGCTTGGGGACAGGGTAGGGGCTGGTGACAGCTGAACTCCTCATCCAGCACTGGGAGGCTCGGGATTGGAAAATGGGTCCCAAGGAGGCACCTCGGTCTTGCTTTCAGATGTAGCCCCAAAGGCAAAGCTTTCTTACTGAGTGCCTGAGGTTGCAGGGAGACGGGCAGTTATGAGCACGGACTAGGGATGCACTGCCCGGATGCAAATCCTGGCTCGGCCCCCTGCAGTTGTGCCAACTTGGGGGAGCTGTTTTCCAGCACTGTGCCTCAGTTTACTCATCTGTAAAATGGAAGCATGATCGCTTGCAAGGATTAACAGGTTTATCACACTTAACATGCTTAGTACAGTACAGGGCATGTGGTGGGTGCTCCATAAGGCTTTGCTCTAGTATTGCTCACCTGGGGATAGAAGGTCCCTGTGTGGTTTGCTCCCTTATGCCAAGGGTGAGATCATGGTGGATGGTGATAATGAAAGATAAGAATAATTATAGTTAATAATAGTGATGGCATTTCTTATTACAGTAGTTAACATTGACATCTTATGGGCCACTGCTCTAAGTGCTTTCTCTTTATCATCTCATTCAGCGTCAGGGGGTGACCAAGAAGCAGCCTCTGTCCTCATGAGGCTCCTGTCTAGCAGGGGAGACAGGACCCATAGGACAAGAGGCCTGAAGAGAAACAGAAACGTTGGAAACAGCAGAGAAGACAGAGAAGGAGCAGCTCAGTGGCCTGGGGTGATCCGGGACAGGCCCCCCTGGAGAGGGAGGGGGTTGCAGCCAGACTCCTCCATTCTTTCCAGGAGGCTTGTGTTGACTTGGGGCCCCTCTTGGTGAAGGAGGGGAGGGGAGGGCACAGGGAAGCAATTCTGATAGAACGTCTCACAAGGTAGCAGGCTGCCTCTGGAAAAAATGCATTTCTTGTCACAGCAGGCAGGTGGGCAAGGCCTAGGGAAGCAGAGGTCAGTGACATTATGCAGGGGATTTCAGAATCTGTGTGGGTGTGGCCAAGGTGGGGGAAGGGATAGGACCTGTGGCTCCCTTCCAAGTCTCGAAATCTAACTGTCGAATATGTTCATAGGCACACACACATGCACATGTTCACATACCTACACTGCAGGCTAGGACTGCCCATTGTAAGTGTGATAACCCTGTTAATACTTACAACCTATGATGTACCCATTTTACAGATAAGTATATTGAGGCACAGAGTGGTTAGCACAATGCTCCGGATGTCCAAGGGCTGTAAGTGGGCAGAGCCGGGGTTCGAACCTGGGCATTCCGTCACTATTACTCGTGCTCCTGACTGCGTCTAGCACACGTCACCAGCCACCACCCCCTTCATAATTAGCCTCGCCTCGGGCACTCTTGCTCTGCTGTTGGTGTCAAGCCCGTTTTTCGTTTGGAGCCAGGGGCTGGGGCAAGGGTGAGGAAGGCAGTAAGAAGACTTTGTCTCCCGGTGGGGTAGGAGATCTTGTGTCTTCCTGGGGGGTGTTGCCTGCACAGAAGAAGGGAGCCCTGGGGTCAAATCTGGGCTCCTAAACTTAGAAGCTATGGCATCTCAGAAAAGCCACCTGCCCTGTCTGACTCAGTCACTCCGTGGTAAAATGGGTTGGGTGAGAATCGGTGGATGAGGGTGTTAGACAGGACTCACGCCCAGGGGCCACTTGTCAGTGACTGGTAAAATGCTGCAACCACAGGCCTTTGCTGGGCAGTGAGTGCCCCTGGGCTCCTCTTCTTGGACCCTGTTTGGGCCTCAGAGAAAGGCTAGCAGAGTGCTGGCCTTCAGCTCCCCAGCCTACTTGGGGTCCCAGGCCCGGAGCACCATGGAATGGCAGACGCAGAAAAGCCTTGTGTCATGGCAGCTTTGCTGAGCGGAGCCCGAGAGCGGCAAACTCTATTCTTAGCCAGCGTCCCATCACGTGGAGAGGCAAGCGTGTCATTAGTGGGGAGGGAGGGAGGAGCTGTTGGATTTAACCCCAAATGGCCAGGGCGCCAAAAAGGACTGGAGAAGAAACCCACTAGGAAGGGAGGGATGGAAATCTGAGTTGGAGTCAGAGATCCATCCTGTAAGGGGCACTCTCGGCGTGCACCCATTAGACAGACACCATAGCCACGGGAGAGGAAGGTGGCCCCAAGGGGAGCAGGGTTGAGAAGTCCGTGGGCTGTCACTGTGTCCCGAGGGGAGCGCTCTAAGGATCTGCAAAGAGCCTTGGCAGGAATCAGGAGGTCCAATCTAGCCCCATCCCTACCACCAATGGGCATGGCCGGGGCCAAGTCACAACCCTTGTCTGGCCCCGGGTCTAGGTCTGAGGTATTAAACTCAAGGGTCCCTCTGCTGTGGCCTTTGTGACATGGACCCAAGCAGGGTTGGTGCTGAGAGTGGCACCCCAAGCCCTGGCCAAACCCTTCACGAGGCCTACGAAGAGCCAAGGCATTTATCTTTGCCCACGGGTATCCCACTGCTGTCTCTCATAGGTGTTCATCTCTGTTCTTACTCCATCCTGAGGAGCCCTGTGTCCTTACCCTTCTAGCATGATCCATCGGTGGATGTAGCCCTAAGGGACTGGGGCACAGGTTAGACTAGTCTGACGGTGTCGAATGGGGCCAAGCCAGATGCGAATGTGAGGGAAGGTCCCGAATGCGACAGGACCCGGGGAGAGGCGGTGTGGTCTGAGCATCAGGGGGTGGGGGGTTTGCAGCGAGAGGATGATGGAAGAGACACTCCTGGGTTGACTTATCCCTCGGGGGGCCAGACAGCAAACCCCCGGTTTCCTGACTGACCTCCTGTGTCTTTTCGATGTCACTCCTGTGTGCCGCTGGCTCATCTGTCAGCAGAGCTGTAAGCTACCCAAGGCCAGGCAGGGGGCCCTCTTCCTCCCCATCCGGGCCCACTCCAGGCACAGCCAGTGCCTGCTTTGAGCTCAGCTCCTCACCCTGCCAGCCCTGAGCCCACCCGCTCCTGCTGCCTCACCCCTGCCCCCTTCATGCCGGCCACTCATTTCCTTTCTAATTAATCACTGCTGGGCTCCAGCGATGTCCTTCCCTCCCCAACTCATTTGCCTAAAGAAATGAGTTGCTTTGTTGAGAAGAAACAAATGCTTCCCAGCTTTATTTCCTCTCTCTCCTCCCCAGGCCGCAGAGATGGGGGGCCAGAGTCCTCCCTGGGGCTCTCTGGGATGGAGGGGAGGAGGCACTGGGTCGCATAGCCTGTTTCCCCCATGTAAACCAGAATAAGCAATTTCTGAGGAGGCCTGAAGGAAGAAAGTGCTTTGAGGCTCAGGTAGGGGTGGGAGGGGAAGGTGGCAAAGCCCAGGCCTTCCGCACACCCCTGCTTGGATGCGGCTGTGTTGTTTTGTAAAGCTAATGAGACTTGGATCCCCAAACTGAGAACAGGAACTTGTCAGCTGCCTCCGAGAGCAGATCCCGAAACCCCATGGTGTGGGACATGACTCATCACTCCTGGGGGAAGAAGGTGGGGGAGATGGTATTCTAGGAGCTCCTGGAGGGAGAGGCGCGGAGAGGGGATGGTCTCCACCACAGAAGGGCTACTGGGACTCAGGCACAGCCCAGAGAACTGCAAGGTGAGCCAGACTTGCGGCTCTCACCTGTCCTTCCATCCAGACCCACAAGACTGTTCCAGGTGTAACATTCACTCATGGGCACCAGGTCAGGGATGGTTCCTGGGGTGACTGGACTCCACCTGGTCACTGCCAGGGCCTGAGGTCAGATATGCCCAGGGTTCAAACCCCCAGCAGTCATGTGAGCATAGGCAAAGGCAGTGTCTCAGAGCCTCAGTTTTCCCATCTGAAGAATGGAAGGAAGAGTAGTCCCTGCCTGTCAGAGTTCCTGGAGGAATAACAAAGATTCTGCAGATCGAGCACTCGGCATAGCACCAGGTACACAGGAAGTGCCTGTAAATACTAGTTATTAATTATTGCTGCTATTGTCAGGATCTCGCGCTTTCGTGTGAGATTGCCAGCAGTGGAGGCAGTATTACAGGCAGCCTGGATTTTTCAAACATAAATTGTGAGCGAATGGCTACTTTTCTGCTACTGCTGGTCGATGGTGGTCCTGACACCCCTCCCAGCTGATGGAGCGCAGGCATCGGGCCCAGCCCCAGGGCTGAGGGCCCAGCCAGATGTCCCAGGCTGCCAGCCACAGCTGCAGAGAGGAAACCATGTCCGTCAGCCCTGGAATCCATAGTCTTAGGAATTCTATGGCCTCACCAGATGCCAGCGTTGTGCTCACTGTCCCAGTCAGGCCTGTGACGGAGCACGCTGCAACTGGGAGGGACTCCAGTCCTGAGCTGGGATGAGACCAGCCCACTGGGCTGTTCAGAGCCAGAGGTGCCCCCTCTCCCCACGATTTAGCACCAAGTCTAATTCTCTGGGAGCACTCTGGACCCCAATGCCTAGGGCTGATCTAAGACAAGCAGAGAACCTCATACACTATGGATTAGACCAGAAGACACACAAAAGGACAGATTTCCACTGAGGAAAATTGCATCTGGCCAGTGGTTGGGAGGAGCCGCAGGAAGAACAACTCTCTGGCTGGGGCTCTGTTGGGGTGGGGTGATGTACCCCTCTTCTGGTCTCCTCATCACCCCCACTCTGGAAGGAAGGGTTGGGATAAAGCCCCCTTAGGATTTCAGATCCCCACTCACTGAAACAGCTAGAAGCTGTAGCCACAAAGGCTAAACGAGGATGGTCAGCAGATTTGGAGCAGAGGCTCTCTCCAGAAAAGGGAGGACCTTCTTGGCTTTACTATTTTGCCAGAGGTCTAGTTGAGAGAGCCCTCAGGACCATCCTTGGTAGTTAAATGTGATAGGAGGGCTACCTCCTACAGTTGGGCAGGTTGTACACTGCACAAATGTGTTTGGCTGAAGGAACGATTATGGGGCTGGGATCTAGCCTCACTCTGCTCTCCAAGTCATACTCTTCAGCATGCGGCTATATCTGCTCAGGGCACAAAGATACCATATGGGCCGGTAGCAGCATGAGAGGGCTGCTCCCAGCCTCAGTTTCCTGAACTGAGACACAGGGTAATCCTGCCTCTTTCAAGCCCCCCAGCCCTCAAGGGAAGTGGAGCCAGTGAGTGGTTGAAAAAATCAATACACTACAAGTGCTTTGAGCTCCTTGAAGATAAGCTTCTGACAAAGAGGGAGGTGATTGAAGGCGCGAGCCTTTTCTCTGCAGCCTGACAGGGATTTCGGGAACGGGTCAGGATGTCTGGGCTGGGTGTGCATGTGGGACAGATGCTGGCCTGTGGACACTGGCTTCTGCCTCCATCCTTCCTGCTGGACTGAGGGCCCAGACTTGTGTGTCTCCCTGGTTTCCGAGCTCCCTGTGCCTCTCCCAGTGACCTGCAGGTTCTAGGAGACGGCTGTGGGTTTTTTTCCTCACGGAACTGAATTTTCCTCCGCTCCGTTCCCTCTACAAAATGTGGTAGCCCACCAAACACACCCAATTTCCCTCTGGGAGTCTGGACACCTGGGTTCAAAGCCTCACTCTGCCACCACAGTGGGGCCACCTCTGACCTCTGCCCCTCCCTGGACGTCAGTTTCCCCGTGTGCAAAGTGGGGTGTTAGATGGCCGGCGGGGGCTCCCTCCCTCCCCGGTGTGGTCTAGAGCTGTGGCTACCTCGTCATGTACATGTGTCTACACAGAGCTCCTCTTTTGTCTCTGAGGGCAGCTGAGATAAAACGGAGTCTAATCTGCACCAGGGAGACGGGTCCTCTGCCCGAGGGGCCGCGGGCACAAATTGGGCCGTCGTGTTGCATTACTTCCGCCAAGTTGGGCCCCACCATCTCACCTCTGTCCCCCCCGGCGAATGGGACAGCGAGGGGCAGACAGCACAGTGGGGGCAGGGGGCCCGTGCCGCCACCAGGCCCTCTGACTCCACCATCAAAGGCGACAGGAGAGGGAGGGGGCCCAGCCGGGGAGGATTTTTAATGACCCCAAATCCTGGCAACTCATTACGTCTCTGATAAGGCGATGGGAGCTGTCACTCCCAGATGCAGCCGGGAGACTCCCTAGAGAAATTTTGCCGCCTTCTCGCTAATCTTCTTATAAACATTGTTATTTATTTTTTCTTATTTTATCCGACATGTGTCAAGCAGCCCCTGCTAAGCCTGTGACATCTCCAGGGAGGCTGGAGGAGGCTGGAGGAGGGCCCCCCTCCCGCCCCCAGCCCTCAGCAGCATGGCCCCCAAGGCCCTGCTCTCTTGCTGGCTGAGGTTCTGCCCTGGCCGGTGGCTTGGCGATGCCCACAGGAGCTGGGGCTCAGGCCAGACGATGCTAGACATCTGGGGGCTGGCCGGCAGAGTCAGGGGACTGCAGGCTGTTCTGACTGGGGCTGCTTCCAAGGAGAAGGAAAGGCTGCGTGCCACCACTGTCATCTGGAGCCACCCCCAGGCCTCCTCCCCGTGAGTTTGGTTAACATCCAAAGTAGCAATCACTGCACCCGCCACCTGCAAAGACTGGACCGGGCAGTGGGCTCCGTGCCCCTCACAGAGGAGCTCTCTCTCACTCCCCACGCCCACGCCATGTGGTTGCTACTGACATCGGTCCCATCTGTAGGTGAGGAAACAGGCCCCGGGAGGTGATATTGCTTGTCCGAGGTTGCCCGGGCAGGACAGAACAGACTAGGGATAGGAACCGCGGGGCTCAGATGGACAGCTAATGCGGTGCTCCCCAGCAAGCCTCTGATGGTCCCTGGAATCCCGGGCACAGAAGGCACAGCCAGGAGTCTTCTCCCCATTTCACAGCTGAAGAAACAGGCTTGGAAGCCCCAGGACAGCTCCTGACAGTATCTCCCGGGTGTTGTCCTGTGTTATGGCATGTGGAGATCCAGGGGGGACTTCTGGGTCTCTGTTGCAGGGACTAGGGCGATGCTGAGGGAGGAAAGAAGGTCCCAGCACCTCCACAGGGCACAGGAAAGGGTCCAGGTCTAGGAGATCCCCTCCCAACTATAGTTCCTGGCACGCATTGGTGATAAACCTTGTAGATCTCTCCCGGTGGATCATTACTAATAAATGGGTTCTGGCACGAACCCATTTGGGCGAATATGTCGCTGCATGTGTGTCTATGTACGTAGTACATATATTGCAGAGGAAACAAAACATTGGATTTGCGGCTTTCAACATAGCCGAATGTAAGGTCAGTATTTTTGCATGCAACATTTTGGGGATCCTGAGACCAAAACAAGACACGTGTTTTTTGAAACGACATTTTATTTCTAGCTCATTTTAAGCTTATAGTAGAGTTCTACCGAAGTGCAGAGAGCTCCCAGGAACCCTTCAACCTGCTCTCCCTACGCTAACAGAGTCGGCAGCTTGCTAACCCGCTTCTTGGCTGGTGGAAAACCATGGATTTTCGTGACATTCTATCGGGGTGCGTGACATCCACAGGACTTCTCACTGGCACTTTGACCTTGATCACACCTAAGGTGGCATCTGCCAGATTCCTTCACTACACAGTTGCTACTTCTCCCCTCTCCATATTCTGTTCTTAGAAGAACATTGCTAAAACCAGCCCACACTCCAGAAGAGAGGACTTAAACTCCACCCCCTGAACATCTATGAATTCGTGGACAAATGTGAAAACCAGCATAGCAATTTTTTTTAAGGATTTTATTTATTTATTTGAGGCGAGAGAGTGAGAGAGAGAACAGGA
Organism: Martes martes; assembly: GCF_963455335.1. Taxonomy (NCBI): domain Eukaryota; kingdom Metazoa; phylum Chordata; class Mammalia; order Carnivora; family Mustelidae; genus Martes; species Martes martes. The sequence continues at coordinate 54,986,874 of NC_137902.1, forward strand.
GAGGGGAGAAAGTCCGAGGGAGAAGCAGACTCCCCGCGGAGCTGGGAGCCCTAGGGGGGACTCGATTCCGAGACTTCGGGATCATGACCCGAGCCAAAGGCAGTCTCCCAACCAACTGAGCCACCCCGGCACCCCAGCATAGCAATTAATAAATTGGGAGGGGAGTCGCTTTGAAGGTATACAAGTGTCCTGTTTCTCCTTAAAGTTTTTTTTTTCCCTAATTCCAGCCCGTGGCAATTCCTGTCCTGGTATTCTAATGGTAATTATCTTCTTCCCCCATTCCTTCTACTTTATTAGTTGAAATTCCATATTCTTATTATTTATTGTGTTGCTCAAATTGTTTCAGCTTTGGCCATTGGAAGCTCTTGTAGGCGGACTCTTCCATTGTCTTGACATGGCCCCGTAATTTGCTTGGATATAAGTGTATCATGTGGTTTTTGTTGGTTTTGTTGCTTTGTTTGTTTTATAGCACTATCTCATTTTCTGACACCACAATGCCCTGGGACTGTCTTGTATTTTCTCTGTCCAGCCCTAGAATCAATCTTTTCTCCAAGGATCCTGGTCCCTTTCATTGGAAATGGTATTTAGAAACCAAGAGCTGGGTGCTAGGAAAGCACACATTTTTCAAGTCCATTTTTACATGGATAAAGCATCTGGAGCTTCATGGCTGACAATGACTTGGCTTCCAACAGAAACCAGGGGACCTTACACATCAGCAGTTATATAGGTTTATGGAACACACCTGGGTCTCCGGGTCTCACTTGGGCTTCACCTGCGGAATGACTTTGAAAGGGCGCTGTGAAGTTGAGGGGTGTCGCCCTGGGTTCAAGTCCATGCTGCTGGCATGACAGTACCTGGCAGCCTGCTCTCCAGCTGGCCACCAGAGCTAGCAACCAGCTTGTTCTTCTGCCTGGTCAGGATGTGCGAACCCAGAAAGTTCGACACATCTTCAAAATGTCGATGAACCATTTGGGAAATGTTAAATCGTGATTTAATGATTCTCCTCAGGTTTTACTCAATTACAAATTTAATATTCTTGACATTTTCCTTCACTCTTATGGAGCCTCCGAGACCTCAGGCTGGGGAGATGGCCCCAGAAACAAAGGTGTGATTGCAAAGGAACCAATGTGGGCTGAGATCCTCACCTCTCTGGCCCGCTTCCCCCATATAGAATGTGAACGATGAAAACGAGAGAATGATGGGAAAAGGTCATCAGTCTGAGCTGTTGCCATTCTGTTTGCAGGACATCAAGAGCTTGGGCTCAGGATCCTACCGGACCTTGGCTCCAAACCTGACTTCATCACCGATCACCTGTGTGATGGGCAAGCGGACTCAACTCTCTGGGCCTCAATTGTTTTGTCTGTAAAGTGGGCACAGTTCCTGCCTCAGAGTTGTCATGGGGTCAAACGAGATCATCAGAATCAAGTGTGTAGCATGGTGCCTGATCGATGTTCGGTCAATGACTGCTAATCATAATCATAATCATAATCATAATCATAATCATAATAGTAACAATAGCCACACTTAACATTTTCAGCTCCTTTGGGTAAACAAACACCAAGGAGCACAATGACTGGATTACATGGTGAGACTATGCTCAGGTTTGTAAGAAACCACCAAACCGGCCTCCCAGGAGGCTGTGCCGTTCTGTGTGGCCACTGGCAGTGAAGGAGACTTCCTGTGGCTCCCACCCTCCACAGCACTGGCCTTGCCAGTGTTTTGCATTTGGGCCATTCCAATCAGTGTCTAGTGGCATCTTGTCGCTTTAATTTGCAATTCTGTAAAGACATAAGATGCTGAATGTCTTTTCAAATGTTTATTAGCCATCCATATTTCTCATTTGATGAGGGGTCTTATCAGGTCTTTTGCCCCTTTTCCAAATCAGGTTGTTTTCTCATTGTTGAGCTCTAAGAATTATTGGACTATTTTGGATATCAGATGTGTCTTTTGCAAATATATTTCTTTATCAGATGTGTCTTTTGCAAATATATTTCTCTGGTCGGTGGCTTGTCTTCTCATTCTCCTGACAGTGCCTTTCCCAGAGCAGAAGCTTTTAATTCCAGTGAATTTCAGCTTATCAATTATTCCTTTCATGGATGGCTCCTTTGGTGTGGGATCTCCAAAGTCATCGCCACACCCGAGGTCATCTAGATTTTTCTCCTTTGTTCCTCCTAGGAGTCTTAGAATTCTGCATTTTACAGTTAGCCCTGTGATCTATGTGCTGATCATTTGTGTGAAGGCCGTAAGGGCTGTGTCCAGAGTCACTCTTCACATGTGGGTGTCTAAGCTTTCCAGCGCCAATTGTTGAAAAGAATATCTTTGCTCTATTCTCTTGTATTTTCATCTTGGGTTTTTCATAGGGCATTCCCTGCACAGAGCCCCTCAGGCTCCCCAAACACACCGCTTACCCACGGCACTGTTTCAGGAGGGAAGGACCCTTGGAGAGAGACCCTGGGCCTGATGGCCAGAGCCCTGGCTGGGCAGGGCCTTCAGCCAGGCTTCTGCTCAAGGGCAAGGACCAAGGTCATGTGGGGGCCAGGTGCTTGGGGCTGGGAGCCGGTGGTTCTCAGTGCAGGGCTACGGAGGGGTGACTAGCCTCCAGGTTAGAAGGAGCAGGCCTGACCATGGGGGACTTGCGGTAAGGACTTGGCAGCCTCAGGCCTCTGTGGAGAGTAGGAGCAGAGCCCAGGGCCGGGCGACCCCACAATCAGGTCTGTGAACACATTCACACACACTCACCTTCCCCAGGAACCTGATGGCAGTTTAGCAGGCTGCACTGGGCCCGACCCATCAAACTCTCCCATTACTGCCTGCTCTCACGGGGTTTAATTCAAGACATTCAGCTCCTCTGTGGGCTGGAAGAGGTGAAGACTTCTCCGTGCAGGTGTCAGGAGGTTGGTGGGAAGGCGAGGTCTGTGGACACAGGGCCGCCTCCCCCTGTCCTCAGCCAGCACTCCCCGACACTGCCCCCCAGGGGGGAACAGGCAGCGTGAGACCTGATCCTCCCTTGGGGCAGAATCTTGGTCCTCTGAGAATGGGGTGAGCCCTCCAACACTGGCCCCAGCCCCCTTCTCTGGGCCCCACGGCCTGGAGGTTATATGTAAGTTGCAGCTAGACAGTCGGGCTCCTGGAGACCCAGGCCCCCCACCTCCCTCTCAGGTCCTGTCTCCTGTACAGAGGAACCGGGCTGCTCGCAGCCGGGTCACCCCCATCAGCCAGGTGCTCTGGTGGCCCCTTCTCAGCCACAGCATCTCACTACATCCTAAGACAAGCCTATTGAGCTGACATCACTAGGAAGCCCAGGAAGGCATCCACGCAGGCAGTCAGAGCCACTACCGGCTTGGAGCCTGCCACCGAGGCACTGTGAGCCTCTGTTTCCTCACCTGTAAAATGGGATACCTCGCTCCTCCCCTCACTGGGCTTTGTGAGGAACGTCTGGGGCAGTAGACAGGAAGCACGCACTTGTGCCCAAAGTAACTGGCGGCTTGAATTACTCTTACTGTAAGTGGCAGCGCTGGGGTCTGGACTGAAGACGAGCTCTGGCACATGTGCCCCTCCTCCTACTCATGCTCCTGGCCCCCGTAGCTTGCAAGAGCAGCTCCTTCCCATGGGCTCCCTGCAGGAGCATGTCTGCCTTTCAAGACGGAGCCCACTCCTGCTGCTCTGGTCCCTTGTCAGCTGTGTTTCTCCCAATCGTCTTCCCTCCTGGGCAAGGGCCAAGCCTAAGGATGCCCGGGGACCCGGCCAAGGTCACACAGCGGGCTCCTGGGGCCTGGCAGGGCTCCCCCATGGGAGCCATCTTCCTGATGAGCAGGGGGCTCCTGTCTGCTGCACAGTGACCACTGACCTCGCCGCGCGCCTGTCCATCGGGCTCCGACACAGTGTCCCCAGGGTATGACATTCATTTTCTGTATGTCTGATGGAGGATTGACTGGCCAGCTGAAATCCAGCAAATCCCAGCAAACACAAACACAAACAGTCTGGCCTTGGTATCCGTGTGGCACGAACGCACACTTATGCTCATGTGCACACTCACGTCTCTCACACTCACATACTCCCACAGCCCACCCTCGCACACATGCTCATGCCGGCTGACACACACATTCACACTCACTTATTGTTTTTCATGTTCGCACACAATCACACAGTCCCAAACACACATACTTACACTTGCTCTCACACACTCCATTTCACGCTTATGAGCTCTCACACCCACAAATTCACCTGCTCACACGCCTTCACACACTCGCATGGCTCCTGGACTCCTGGTGCTGTGCTACTGGCGATGTCATCTCCCACCTGGGAACATCCGAGAAGAAGCTATTTCCTGCTCCCCTCCCCACATCTCATCATCGGGCTAAGTCCTTCCCAGCTCTGCTCCAGACTTGCCTCCCCCGGGAAGATTCCTCAGTTTTCCCCAGCCTGCTGGGGCCTCCCCATAAAGTTAACAGCTTGTGTCCAGCAGCCAATGTTGGCTGAGCACCTACTATATGCCAAGTGTGCTGGGTCCTGCGGCTTCCTCCACTGGATGGAGAGAAGCTTTGGGGGGCAGAGTGGGTGCCACACCCTGTGGGCCCCAGCACATCGGAGGGGCCCGGGCACATGGTAGCTACTCAAAGTGCCCGTGTCGAGGGGATGAAGGCGCTCCCTCTCCAGGCGCCCATTGGCCAGTGCCTTTCCAGTAACCAAGCACATATCAAACCTGACTCTTGCTCTGGCCGACACCGCCTCCCGGAGCACCCTTCCCGTCCACGCCCATCTCCTCTTGCATGTATGTGTGGACCCATCCCCTGGGAGGGCTTCCGTAAGTCACCTTCCAGAAGCAACTAGGCTGCCCCTTGCTTGGCTTCCCCATGGGGTCATTGGCACCTGCAGAGCCGGGCTGGGCACCAGGCAGCTCTGTGTCCACAGAGCCTTGCACAGAGTGGCTCGGGCCAGGGTTTGAGGTGAGCATCCCAAGACAGACTCCCTCAGCGGAAAAGCCTTTTTCTCCAGAGCAGGTGACGGATGGCCGTGGGCCCCGCTTTAGCCGAAGCCCTGTCTCTGCAGATGAGGCAGTTTGCAGACTTGACAGAGTCTTTTGCCTCCGGCGCACGCCCCACCTTTCTCCCTGGTGTTCCAGTTAAATGTGAGTTTCTCCACCAGGCCTCTTGTTATCCCGGATCTATTTAGGTGCCCTGCCCTGAGTCCCCCGGCCCCCATCCTTGGTCCAGCCTGCTCTGTGGCGTTGCCTGCCCTGCATCCCGGTCCCCAGGCTGTGTATTCCCCTGTCCTCACACCTGCTGCATGTCCAGGGTCCAGCATGGGGCTTAGGACGCAGCAGGCTTTTGATAAAGGCTGCAGGAGGGGGTGGGAGGAGCAAAACCCCTGCTGGCCTGTCCTCCCCTCCATGGCCTTGGAGATAGTGGAGGCTTCTTCGGACCCTTCAGTCCCAGCTCTCTGTGTCCCCAGATCTCTCCTGGCCCCGCACACTTTCAGGTGTTCCCATTTGATCCTCTGCACTGTAGGTCAGGCTATGCAGAGGCTCTTCGCAAGGGTATGAAGGACACACGTCCCATGCCTGGGAGACTCTTGACCTGGGGAGAGCTGGTGATGGCTAATCCCCTCATCCCTGGGCTGCTGCCCCCCAGAGGCGGTGCTGCATCTGTCTCCTTGATAATCTGGCCTCTTGGAGGGGGGACAGGCGGGGCCTCTCTAAGCACTGCTGCTGGGAAGTGAAGGCAGAACAGTCCTCTTCCCCCCTAAGAGCCAGGAGGGGGCTGGAGGAGACAGCTGCCACCGCTTCCTGGGGTTGTGGAGCTACCGAAGGGGACGATGGGAACAGGGGAGGCAAGAGGTCACTGTGTCTTGATGGCATGAGGGGGCATACAGTTCGGCCCAGGGTTGAAATCCTGGCTCTGAGTCTCTCTCACCTTGTGACCTTAAGAGTCAGGTGACTCTGGGCATCTCCCTGGCCTGTAATTCAAGGGCCTCCACCCTTTGGCCAGAAATAGTCTTCCCACAACCCTTATTATTTCCCTGGCAACCCCAGACACCCAAACTCTCACCCACGCCCTGCAATTTCCTGCCTCCAGGACTTCACCCAGTGTCATTGCCTCTGCTGAAGTGTCTCTTTCCTTCCCAATTCAAATGTGGAAACTCTCCCCATTCTTTGAGCCCCAGGGGAAAATGCCACCTCCTCCAGGGAGCCTCCTCTGATTGCCTAAATTGCCATTGTCTCCTCCTACAGTAAGTTCTCAGAAGCTCCACTCTGGCTCATGTAGGATCCTGCCCATACTTTCTCTGGCCTTCCAAAGAGGCATGCCTCGTGGTAAGATTGTAACCAGAACAACTGTAGGGGGTGCCTGTCCCATGGTAGCCCATGTAAGCAGCACCCCTTGGATTTGTGCAGTGCCTGGTCTGTGCAACTGCACACCGCAGTCCTGCCTGCGTCCTGTCTCTAAGGATGGCTCTGAGGCTCCCACGGGATTATGCCTCCTGGTTCAGTAGTACAGATGTGGGTGCCTCTTTTCTTCTGCTCATCCTGCTTTCCTTCCCCCCCCCCACTCACTCTCCCCGGTGCTCTCACCCAGGCCCTTGGCTCAAGTGCCATTTCTAAGCAGATGGCTGATACCCAAGATGATGTCTGTGGCACTAACCTCTGCCCCGAGCTGCAGACTCACGTGTGCACCTGCTTCCTGGGAAGGAACCCCACTTGGAGGTCTCACAGGCGCTGCAAATTGAATTCAGCCAAGCCAACCCCTGAGTCCCTTCCACACCCCCGTTCTTCCCCCAGTCTTCTTGATTTCTGTAAACCATCGACCCTCCAGCTGATCCTCAGAGCCGTCCTCGACCCCTGCCTTCCCTGCCTCGCTACAGCCCATGCGTTAGCTTGTCCTGTGGCAGCTGTGAGGTCCGTCCTGAATCCCCGGCCTCCATCTCTAGATCTCTGGGTCCCTGCCATCACCTGCTCCAGGCCACCACTGTCTCTCCCGACACACCTCAGGAGCTGAGTGACGGGAGGGGGGTGCACGCCCCCTGTTGGGAAGTGATCTCAGGAGGCACGTGAGTGAGCACCAGAGAGACAGGGAAGGGGAAAAGCGGCTCCAGGGCCAGTCTTCCTGGGTTACTGATAGCGCTGTGGGCCAGACTGCTTCCCCACGAAGGACAGCAGGCTGGGCCGTTTGTTCGCTGACTCTCATCCCCCTTGCCAGACTGAGCTGACTGTCCCCCTCCTTCTCCCAGGCTCTCCCTTGCAGCCCGATGGAGCTCTTCCCAGAGGAAAAGCTGAGAGTGCCCGCATTTGGAGGGACTTGTGCTCAGCTCCTCAGCAGCGGCTGGAGTCACCAGTGGGCCGTGGGAAGTGGCATGGGGCACTGGAAGCAGCTGTCACAGCTCCCATAGCCATCTCCCTACCTGCCCATCCACACGGGACCCCCAAGGGGATCTTGTACAAATACAAACTGATTTGGTCACTTTATTGCCTACAACTTTGCAAAGGTCCCCACTGTCCTTAGAACAAAGCCTTTGCCATGACTGACCAGGACACCCCCTGCCCCCCTGCCACCTCCCTGCCTCCCAGCCTCCCAGCCCTCATCCTCTCCTCACTCACTAAGCTCCAGGCACACTGGCCTTTGGAGGTCTCAGATCTCACAGGCTTGCTCCAGCCTTAGGGCATTTGCACTTCCCGGCCCTGCCTGGATGACTCTCCCAACCGGGCCAGCCCTCCAGGCTTCACACGTCGGACTCCTTGGGATTCAGCCCACACTTCCACATGTCAGGTCCTCAGATAGATCTTCCCTGGCCACTGAACCCATAGTAGTCCTCCCCCTCATGCTCACTAGCGTGTCCCTCCTTTTCCTCAGAGCGCTCCGACCTAACCCACTAACTTACTTGTTTGTCCGTTTCTTGCCTTTCTCCCCCACTAGCAGCTGGTCGGTCATGGTCATGTATGTAAACACCTGCTGAACGAATACACTGAACGGGTCAGTTTCTCCCAGAAGCCAGCAGAGCCTGAGTCAGGGATTCTTGTGCACCTGCTAGATCAGGAGATGCTCTCAGGTGAGCCCCATCACAGTTAGGGAGGCAGATAGGGTGGGAAGAAAGTCTAGGCAAGGTGAGGTGGCAGCCGAGGTCTAGCCTCAGCCTTACCTCCCGCCCCGGGCGAAGGGTGTGGCTTCGGGACCAGCGGGTGCCACCTTTAGACAAGGGTGATTTTTTTGTAGCCCCATATAGTCATCATCGGCTGAGGGTGCCCCAGGAGAAGAAGTGGGACGGTGTGGGGGCCTCAGGAGCCGATGCTCCCAGCAGCTGGGAGAGAGGAGCAGGGGGCAGGGAGGGGCACTAACAGGATTCCTGGCAGGAAAGGACTGGCCTTCCTGCAGAGACTCCCCGCCCCCACCCAGGGCTAAAGGGGCTTGGCAACTGGACATCTCCGGAGCAGAAATCAAGCTTCTGACGGTCCAACCCTGTCTGCAGATGCTTTCTCGTATGTGCCGTGATCCTACCTACTGCCTCCTGAGCCCATTTTCTCTTCGTGTTTCCTCCCTGCCTCTGAGAACAGTAGGTGAGCATTTTTCCCATAGGAGCCTCAGATTCCCCTCCCCATCTGTGGGTCTCTGAAGCTGTTTGATCCCAGCTGCAGGTGGCCATCCGGTCAACCCTTCTTTGGCTTCGGGACTTTCCCACCGGAGCACCAGTTCATTTCTGCGTATTTCTTGAAAAAAATGAAGCCCTGGGAGACCGTGTGCCCACAGCCAAAAAGTCTGAGGAAGCCACGGGGAAGATGCACCGTCTCCTCTTCTGTCCCTCTTCTGGACACGTCTAGGTGATTCAGAGTACAGGGTGGGCAGAACTTGGCATTGACAAACAGCCCAGCCCACTGACCCTGCACTTCCCCGTGCCCAGACAGCTATTGACTGCCACGGCACTTGAGTTTTTCCCTTTTCTCTGTCCGCTCTCTTAATTGAAAAATATAAAGAAAACGCCTATTGATTCCAAGTAACTGATAAGCTACTCGCTCCTGGGACTTTTTAATCAGGAGCCTGAGCCTGGCTTGGAGCCCAAGGGAAGAGAAGGGTGGGAGGAGAGGAGGGCGATGCAGATTCTGGGAGGCTCCCCACTGCTCCCGACAAACTCGCACCCGAGCCTCCAGGACTGGGCATAAAAAGAAGAATTTAGGAAACTTCTTTCTTCTAGGGTTTGACGATCCTAATTTTTGAAGCATATAATTATCCCTAACATTTACACAGCACTTTGCGTTGACAAAGCAATTTACATTAGTAAAGCCCTTCCACATTTATTGTCTGGTTTCATCAAGCTGTTTACTGCAGGGGACAACCGGCCCGGGAGTCCTCCCTCCACTTACCAAGCTGTGCGTCAGGGCAGTGGAAACCCCACTCTTGACAGTCCCGGGAAGTCGTCTGGGCAGAGATCATTGTCCCATTTCATAGGTGATGACACTGACGATCAGAGATAGTGCAACTCGCCCAAAGTCACACAGCAAGTTGGCAGAGGGAGACGGATTCTGAGCCTTGCCAAGTACTTTGCTTCTTAGAAAGGAGGTTTGGGGGTCAGTTGGTTGTTAAGATTTGAGGCTGAGGCTCACCAATTAGGATCCTGCTGAATGTGGCTTGCAGTCACACTTGAAGCAGAACTTCCTGAGAAGAGTGCTTGATCATTGTAATGCGCTAACCAAAAGATTTCCGCTCCTGCTCCCGGAGAGAACGCTCCTCACAGGCTAAGGCCTGACCTTAGAGAGAGGGTCTGGATGATCTAAGCCCCTTCCAACACAGGAAAGCTGTGATTTCCAGAGTGCTGGGAGAATGAGGACCGGTAAGCCTGAAGGCAGGCCCCTCCGCCTGCTAGTTTTCCTTTCGGCACACACCAAGACATGAGTCAGAGAAGGTGCAGGGAGAATTTATTACATTATCAATATTTAATATCTCCAGGGTGGTGACATCAGCAAAATTGCCTGACCTGGCAGGGCCATCTACGTGGACAGTGGGACAGGCCCTTCATCTCTTGGACATCCCATCCTTCCCACAGGGGGACAGGTGCAATTGATGGGCTCCTCCAAGAGGCCTGGGCACTGTAGAGGGTGACACATCTCTCTAGCACCTATGTGCTGGCCTGGGGACTCCTCCCCGTGGCCCTTTGCCTGGCCCAGTGTCTAGCAGGGCTAGGAGCTAGTGAGTGTTCCTTGGGCCTGGGACGGGTCTCTCCAGCTGTTCTGGAGAACTGGATGAGTGTGGGGGTGGTTGCCCGTGCTGTGTGACGACCCGAGCCAGGGTCCCAGACCATGCAGCTGGGCATCTCCTCTAGGGGAGATGATTTCGTGACTCTCAAGTCACCAGCATTAGAGCGAGCCTGACAGAAACTTGGCAGGTGGCCAGAAGACATCAAGTCTGGACTTTGGATTCCTTCTTCGTAAAATGAGGGTATGGTCTCTGCCTCACAGATTGGTTGTGAGGATTGAAAAGGGGTTCTACTTGACGTATGGACCTGGCCCAGGGCCGGCCCAATCCACCTGCAGTCCCAGCCCCTCCACTGTGCCCCAGGGGAGCAAGGGAGGCCCCAAAGCCAACCGGGAACAGGCCAGAATAGGGGCTGAGATCCGAGAGAGGGAAGGGAATGAGTGTGAATTAGCAGGTAGGTGTTTCTGGCTCTCCTGCGGCCTCCTTTAATCCCCAGCGTTGACAGCTGGAGGAACTAAGGTGCAGAGAGAGTAAGTGACGTGTCCACGCCAAAATCTGAACCCCAGGCTCTTTGTCTCTCCTCGTGTCCTTAAACTGCCGCAGGTCTGGGTGCGACTGGGAAACTTGAGGCGGTGACAGAGACCATTCCCACAGCCAGAGGGACCCCAGGGAGCACGCAGAGTCTGTCCCAGAGGGAACTCCTCTCCCCACGAGCCTCCAGTCCTGCTGAGGGCACAGTACCCCACGCCTTCCGACCAGCACCTCATGGTCTGTCCATCAGGAGCAAAGGCTTGAAGGTCTGTAAGTCCTAAGGGGCCCGGAGGGAGGCTCCTACCTCCCCAGGAAGGAGCCGATGCCAAAAGGACCATTCTAGTGCTGCTTCACCAGCTGGAAGAAGCTCAGCCTTGGCCCTGGTTGGCTGTGCAAATGTGAGCTAGTTCCTTCTGCTCTCTGGGCCTCAGTTTCCCATCTCTGAAGAACAGGGCCAGGCTGGATTATCACCACGTGCTCTCATGTGATGAGCCTTCCTGGAGAGCACGGGGTGCTGGGAATTTCCATAAAGTATCAGAGATTCCCAAGGAAACAGGCTGTGATGGTGTCACCCAGGACAAGCCGGGAACCAGTGCCCGCCAGTGTTGTCCGGACGAGGGGAGCCCAGTCCAGCCTGCGGGTCCAGGGAAGCCAGTGGGGCAGGGCCACTGTTGCAGAAGATGGGGCATTTTGGAGCATGCGTGGGACTCAGCCAGATGGGGAGGGGGCAGCGGGACAACCGGGGAGCCGTCAGGTGGCTGGGGGGTTGTTCCCAGCAGCTCTGGGCCCCAAGGTGAGGGTCAGGCCATGAGGCTGAGAGAGATCGGAAGTGGAGTTCAAGGCAAAGGGAAAGGGCGTGGTATCACGTCTGGAGCGAGGGCCAGCCTGGCTTGAGGGCGGGCATGACTGAGGTCGGCAGGGGTAGAAAAGTGAGCTGTGCCAGGAAGCGCAAGTGTCAGAGGGCAACTACAGCAATTTACTCTCAACCAACTTCAACTAGAGAACAGTGTTGCCCTACGGCTCTGGAAGCCAGAGGTTCGAAATCCTGGTTTCCGCAGTGCCATCAGTAGGCTCCCGGGAAAGACGTCTAGGATAGGTCCTTCCTCACCTCTCCCAGCAGCTGCCTGCTGCCAGCATCTGTGGCGTGCCTTGGCTTAGAGATGCGCTGCTCCCGTCTCTGTCCCCATCGTCACGCCATGTCTCCCTCGCTCCGTCCAAACTTCCCTCTTATAAGGACACCAGCCATTGGATTGGGGTCCACCCAAATCTGCTATAACTTCATTTGAACAGCTTACATCTGCAAAGACCCTATTTTTTAAATAAGGTCATGGTCCCCAGCTTCAGGTGGACCAGGATTTTGGGGAGACGCTGTTCAAGCCGGTAGGGCAGGCACAGGAGCCTGCACGCCGGGCCGGACCTGAGCCTGTCTGAGAAGGCGGGCATCCTGCTGAGACCAGAGCCTGTGGGTTTCAGACCGGGTTTGGCGGGAATGCCTGGGGTGAAGGGCTGGGGTCCATCACGGGAGCTGTATTGGGCCCCGGGAGCCCCCTCTTAGTGGGGAGCTTGTCCCTCTCTGTAGGAGGAGCGACCCATCCTGCAGGGCAGGGTAGGGAAGGCAAGCCCGGCAGCTCTCGTTCTTGTCCCCGCGTCCTCCCCTGCCCTGTGTGAAGGGACCGTCCCCCTCTGAGCCTCACCCTCCCCCCGCGAGACACGAGGGCTGGCCCTGGCTGACCTCCACAGGCCCTGCTGTGAGTGGAAATTGGTGTGTTCAGCCTGTACTCCCCAGGAAAAGGGCGTCCACCCCAGGGATGCTGGGACTCCCCCGAGCCTGGCTCCAGAGGCCACTTGTTAGCACCTGACGTGAACTTCAAGAGCCCCCCACCCCCACCCCTCACACACAGCCAAGCTCATTGTTCCATTTCTCGAGAGAAATCAGGGCGTCTGGTGTGGCTGAGTGTCGCAGACGAGGGATGGGGGGACGTGAAAGGCAGCGAGCAGGGACGAAAATTGTGCTTCTCCTAGCAACCCCGGGTCTGCGGCTGCACGGCAGATGCCATCCCCTGTCAACCGGGGATAAATGTACCCGGGTGCGGCCCACCCCACACGGTGGACAGAGCAGGGAGCCGGGTTCCCACAAGGGTGATCTGTGGCACCCCCACTCGGGTCCCTCCCGGGGTGCCTCCTGCTTCCCAGGGCGCTGGAGTGGTCCTCCCTCCACGGGTCAGCTCTGGTCTCCACCTTCTGGTGGCATGTCCTCCCCTGCCTGTGGGAAGCCAGCGGAACGGACCAGTGGGCCAGACTCCTGGAGCCAGAAGCCCCTTGACTCTGAATGTACACAGCCACACGCACACGCGGCGCACACACACATACGAGCAGGGTCTTGTACATCTGCCCCCCATGGACCTGTACACAGGCACACCAGTCTACCCATGTTCACAGTCGCCCATGCTCACACAGACACATATGTGAAGTCGCCCAGCCATGAGGCCAACAACCCCCAGGCCCAGTTCCTGGTCGGCACAGGCACAGCTCTGTGTGGGGCATGGCTCCCTGTGAGCTCCACGTCCGCGCCGGGCCACCGTCCCTCCCTATCCCTGCTGCCTGGCAGAGACTGGCATGGGTGTGGCCTCCCTCTGGGACCCCTCTGTGTTGGGAAAGGGGTGTAGCTTGTTTCTCAGCCCTTGCTTACCCCGAACACCAGGGGCAGGACACACCTGTTGTGCAGGACACACCAGGAGGACCCCACACACCCCCATGTCACCCCTTCATAAAATGTATACTTGCACAAGCAGCCCCGAGACAAGAATTTGGGGGCCAGTTGATTATTTGAGAGACGATCTCAGGAAACTTGGTGAGGGAGCCAGGTGGAAGGTGGGGGCAGGGCGGTAGGAAAGGCAATGAGAAGTGTGTTCCTGGGTGGCTTTCTGCTGGGAGCCACTAAAGCTTGACCCTGCTTAGATTCTTCTGGAAGCCTGGAGAGCACCCACTTCAGAACTGCTCCCCTTCTTGCCCCTTCTCAAGAGGCAAGGATGCCCAGGTATTTCCCCACCATTCCCATCCTCCGCTGCTTGAGGATGGGCAGCTCCAGAAACAGCTGACCGGCTCCTTCGAGGACCAAGCAGGTTCCTCAACCTAATACTTTCCAGAAGAGCCACACTGAACACGGGCAACAGCCACAGGGCCCTGGGTGACTGCGGGCTGGACTGAGGGGGTCATCCAAGTCCTCGTCTCTCCTGTCCCACTCTGCACGCATAAATATCCATGTGCAAGCCACACACACTCTCACACTCATATCCTCACGCTCTCACACACACACACCCATGCACACGTGCTCACCATTTTCTCTCCTCTGCCCACCTCGGTCCTCTGTTCCTGACTACCTGGTCACAATTTGGTCTAGAGAAGTAGGGGATCTGGGCCTTCCATCTCCCAGAATGGCCCATTCTCCAGGTTAGGGGGAGTCCTGTCCCCCACCCAGCTCTAGAAGTCCCTGCTCCCAAAACTTCCCCCCACCCCGCCCCGCTACACTTCACGTGGCTCTGGGCTTTCAGCACCTGGCTTCAGCCCAGTCTATCAGGAGGAATCTTGGGCTTTGAAGCTGGAGACTCCCCAGGCGGACAAAGGGGCGGCTGTGAAGCGGGGGGTGGGGAGGGGGTCTGGGTGCCAGCCCAGGTGTGCTGCGATTATCTCCGGGGCCTAATCAAGGTGCCTTGTCCCCGGCTCTGCTGCTGAATGACAACAGCCCCTGCCCCTCCCACCACTCCCCACACTGGCTGCCAGGACAGCGGCAGACACCTGCTAGGTCCCTGACCCCTTCCCTCCCCTGCCCTGCTTCCTTTTGTACTGGTGCAAAATGGGACAAAGCCAGGCCCCACCTGGTGAGGGGGAGGCCCCAGGACTCCCACTTCTCAGCTGTGATCACACTCTGCCTGTGAGTGCCAAAATTTTGTATTGGGCAGGGGGTGCCAGCAGAGAGACTGACAGACAGACGGACGGCAGCCCAGGATGGGCAGCAGGATAAGAGATGACCCATCCTGCAGAGCTGCCCAGACGGGGCGTGGGGGGCACAAGGTGAGAGTCCTGAGCTAGGTGTAACTCCATCCTCCTCGGGGACCTTGCTAAGATCTCTTTGTCCCCAGAGCCCATGTGGGAAGCAGGGTCAGAGACAGCCCCATCTTTTGCAAAAGGAGCTGGGGAGAACCAAAGCTCTCAGAAAGTGAGAAGTGAGCCCTATTCTCCCCAACTCTGGGCCCCAAGGCCAGACTCCTTGGTGCCTGGCTGGGATGCCTTCCTGGGACACCTGTCCTCATATCTACGACCTGCTGCCCTCTGCACGGTGGGCACATGGAGGGGAAGCAGAGCAGGTGGGTGAGCAGTAACTGGAGTGGATGGGCCCAAACTGACCTTGACCCTGACCAGCTGCTGGGTGCAGCTAGACCCTCCTCACCTTCTCTTCCTCTTCACCTTCCCAGCTATTTCTGAACCTGCTACATGGCAAGGCTGTGACTCCCCAACACAATATGGGTGTATAGTTGAGCAATAGGGTGGCCTCAGTTTCTCCTCAGAGGCTGGAGGAGAGGGAAGGAGTGGATATGGGGAATGCGGAGAGCAACTGAGATGGGACAGAGCTCCTCCTGACCTCAGACCCCTCCTGGAGAAAAGCTAGAGACCACGAGCAGGACAGAAACAGAGAGAAACCAAAGAAGAGGGATGCTCGCTGGAGAGAGGACAGCCAGCTAGGCTGCTTGGCGCCCAGGCCATTAAGATGAGCCGTGGGCTTCCCCAGGACCATCCTTCAGGGTTGGGGGAGGGGTGGCTGGTGAAGGGAGGGAACACATTATTCACAGCTAAAGAAAGGCTCATTACTTTGCACCAACCTTTGGCTGGTATTGAATATACCATCGCTCCCCTCCTAACAAATGGCTTCTTGAGGGTTTAATTAACTTCTTAGCACCCTCAGGCAGGCAGCCTGGCCCCCACCATTGGGCAAAGCTTGAGTCAGCCATGTTGAGGGGCTCTGATGGCCTTCGGGAGAGGCAGCTCCTGCCCAAGAGGAGGGGATGGGGGCAGGGGCCTTGCCCTGCTTGCCGACCACCTGCTCACGTGACGGATGGGGAGACCGAGGCAACACGGGCAGCTTGTTCAAGGTCACATGATAAAATGGAGGCAGAGCCAGGCCTACAGGGCAGGCCCTGAGCAAACGGAAGGACGCATGGCCTTCCAGAGCCTTGTCCTGCCTCCCCCTCCCCAAGTCGTTAGTTGCTATGTAAACCCAGCAGCAATTCTGTAATTATGGGTTGAAGTTGATGGAGGCTCATAGCCTGAAACGAAGTCCCTTCCAATAACCATTCCCATCACTGTAAGCACTTTCCAAGCCCCTCTGATGGGCCAGACGCTGTGCTAGGCCCCTTCGTGCAGCATTGCATATAATTCCTACGTTGACCCCACGAGGGTGGTATTATTACTGTCTTCAATTTTCAGATGAGGAAGCTGAGGCCCAGAGAGACCACTGATACCCCAAAGGGTACGTTGCCTGAACTGAGAGGCTATTTGCCTCCTTAGAGAAGGACTCACATCATGAGACCCGATCCTTTCACTGGAGGAGAAACTGAGGACCTGCCCAAGGTCACCCGGGTCATACGTGGAGTCCTGGCTTCTGATTCCAGGCCAGTGAAGGCCTTTCGAGCACACCATGTCGCCCATCCTCTCCGCTTCGTTCCACACGTTCCCCCCACACTTAGCCTGCTGGGCTGGGCCCGGCCCCCAAGCTGCATGAGCCTCAGTTTCTTCCTCGGCAAGTTTAAACGTGCCTCACAGGACATTTGGGAGAATTAAATGGGCTTAAAGCACTTGGCCCAGTGTCTGACTCATCATAGCCTGCCCTCAATGGCAGTATCCTTGGGAAAAGGGCTCAGCCGGGCCAGGATTCCCTGCTTCCCTCCTGCATCCGCACCTCTGCTTGCTTGCTCCTGGGAAGGCCTGTCCAGCAGCCCCTGCCCCTACTCCCCGCCCCCGTTAGAATTGGGGCAGAGAAGCCCGGGAGGACCGTAGATGCCCAAACAGAGCCCTCCCCGCCCAGGGGGAGCAGGAGGGCTGCCTCGCGGGCTGTGGGCTAATTAATCGTGCTGGGCTGACAGCAGAGAGGGGCTGAGCTTTCTGCCGACAAGTCCAGAGCAATGATGGAATAATGGGTTCTAATGCACTGGTCTTCTCCGGGGACCTGTCTTTCATCCCCAACAAAACTAATTAATGACAGCAATAAATAAACCAATCCAGCCTGCATTGCCCGGAGCAGCCAAGGCTCTTGGAGAAAAGCCTGTTGCTGGCCAGGCCAGGGAGCACTGGGGGCCAGCATCCTCTGAGCAGGTAGAGCGAGGGCCCTGGGATGTCATGTGGGATGGGGCAGAAGAACTCGGGCCCCAGAGATCCAAGCACGCTGAAAACTTGGGACCCATGAATGCTAATCCCAGACTAGCCACTACATCGCTGGGGGACCATTCCAGGTCATTCTACACCACAAGCTTCAGATGTTAACCTTATTAGGATAAAACACATGTAGACTATAAACCAGGAAAGGTCACAGTTCCTTTTATGATTTAGAAAGTGGGCTAAGGCCAGGCACACCACAGAAAGGATGTCCCGCCATGGGCCTCTAGCCAGTGAATGCTGAAACACAAAGCACTAAGATAGGTGGTTTCGCATTTTAGAATCTCCTCGAAGGCTTGCTAGAACCCAGATTGCAGCCCTCCCCCCGCCCCCAAGAGCTTCAGAGTCTGCCGAGCCTGAGAGTTTGCATTTTTGAGAAGTTTCCAGAAGATGTCCAGGACGCTGGTTTCCCACTCTGAGAATCAGTCGTCCAGCCTGAATGCCTACAACTTAGGTTCCCATCCTGTCTCTGCTCTGGTTCGCTTGGGGTAGCTCTCTTCCCTTCTCTGGGCCTCAGGTCCCCCATCTGGACATGTGAATATGTGTGTAGGGAGGCAGGACTCATCAGGACTCCAGGGGCTCTGTTCTGCCTTTTCAGGCATCTGGAGACCTCCCACGTAGCAAGTGACATCCCAGCACTCTATACACATGCAGGGGCTCAAAGCAGAGGCCTGACAGAGATCACAAAGCCCCTTTTGAGCCACATACCCCCAGCAAGTAGCAGCCCCCCTCGTCAGTGTGGGAATTCTCACCTCTTGGTACATCCCCATCGAGTGGTTCCTACTTCTAGTATACCTCTGCCACCAGGAAGCTCACTCCCTCTCATGGGATGACCCTCCATCCTAAGGTCCTAAGAGAGGCTTTTTTTGTTTTCTATTTGTTTTTAGTGCAAGTGCAAAATTTGCCTCTTCATGATGGACTTCCTTGGCTGGTCCCTTCTTTGTCTCAGTTTCCTCAAGGGTCCCTTTCATCGTCAATATCATGAACCTACACAGGAGACCAGACTCTATCATTCATTGCTGTAGAACCTGGGAAAGCCTGAGGGAGCTCCGACCCCCCCCCCCACACTGCCCCTCTGTAGGATGGGCAGAAATGAGATCAAGAGGTGAGAACCTAGAACGCAGCATAAATGTAGGAGACCCCAATTGCTAGTACATGACATCATTGCCCCCGAATTCGGCCTGGAATCCCAGTTCCAGGTCAGTTGGCTTTGCCTGAGGCCTTTCTGTCTGCAGGTGAGACTGAACTAAAGCTCCTCCCTGAATCTGGGGCCGTTTTAACAAGAAGCACCCCACTTGTCAGAACTCGCACCTGACCCCCTTTGGAACCTGTGACCACTGCTCCAGAGTGGCCCTCCACTCCCCCAGTTCTACTGGAAGTGCTGGAAGCCGAGACCAGTGGCCTGGGGTGTCTGCAGACGGGGTGACTGTCCACAGTGGCATGAGTTCTGGCCCCGGCTTCCCAGCACAGCTGTTTGGCACCGCGGGGCCCGGCCCGGGATCTCACCAGTGGCTAATCTCACCACTGCCCTCACGGCCCTGGGCACTCGTGTGCTGGCCTGTGGCCCCTGCCCACCACCAGAGTGGTGTTCCCAGGGTCCTGAGTGTGTGCAGTGTGGCCCACCCAACTCGCATCTAATTGGAAAACCTCCGCCAAGAGGAGGATGGGACATGGAGAAACTGGGATGTTTAGCGGCAACAGTCTGTAGGCTCTGCTAGGCTCTGCTTCCCCCCAGGAGTGGGAACTCCTCCAAATCTGGAAAGAAGGTTTAGATCTGGGGCAGGAGAAACATACTAGAGGCCACCCTTATCTAATGTCATCTACCCTCGGCATGCATCCGTGTGAAGAAGGCCGTGGGCAGGATGCGGATAAAAATACCCGCTCGTTCTGAGCACTTGCTATGTGCCAACCCATCTTCTGAGGTCCTGTCACCCTCACCTGGGAACGGATCACTCCATCCAGGCATCTGAGTATCCCTAGAAGGGAGGTAGCTTTGTCATTACACCCATGGCCCCTCTCTCATCAACAGGAGACCTGAGACCCAGAGAGGTAACGGAGGTTGGACAGCTAGCAGGAAGCAGACCCTGGTGTGGACTCCACCGTCTGGTTCCTGGGCTTGCGTTCCTGGTGTTCTGTGCTCTTCCCCTCTGGCTTATACCCAGGAGACCCAGCCACCATCCTGAGGAGACAGAGCCGCATACAGAGGGACACACCAGGCACACAGTGCCCAGCACTGGAACCACCAAGCAGCCGGGAACTCGGAGAGAGAAAGGAAGTCAGTATTGTCCCTAGGATATGCAGAAGACTATGAAGAGAAAGGGACAGGGGTCAGCTGGGAAGGGTCCTT